>NC_140585.1:676471873-677735207 GCF_964204655.1 Triturus cristatus
GAAGTGAACCAAACAAGCTCTAGCCTAAGAGTAAAAGGACACATAAAACACCAGGTGACAATAAGGAAACCTTAAGCTATTGGGAGGGACTATCAAAAAAGGCAATTAATAAGTGGTGGGAACTTATAACGCTCAAGAAATATGTGGAAGTCAAAAGAGTACTGCGGGCCTGCGCATCACATTAATGCCCAGTCACCAAGACACAAGTGGGGAACTACTGCAAGAATGGGGTTAACACATCCTGGGATCATCAATGGGGCTGATTGTGATTCTTATTAAGCATACTGAAAAAGCACTGAGTGAGATCCAAAAACAGTTGCAGGAGCTTAAGGAGGGACTTGAGAAAATGGAACTCTCTGAGGATCAGAAAAAACTGAAACAGGAGATTACTAGAAATCTGGAAAACTATGAAGAAAGGGTGAACCAAAGAAAACAGTTCAAATTCCAGAGAGATAAAACAGATTATGAAGAGGGCAGAATCTTCACATTTGGAAGAAAATTTGATGTGCATAGAAGTAAGGAACAATTAGAAACATCTAATAGGGACTTTTCCAGCTATGAGTCCTTACCCAGCACAGATGCAAGTGAAAATGAAGGAGCAAGCTCGGTATCATCAAGCAGCAACAAGAAAACAACTTTTTTTTTTGTTTCATATTTATTTATTGAGAAAAACAAATTAACAATACATAGAAACAAGAATATGTATACAATATTCTAAAATAACTTGTGTTCATACAAAGTAACAATACATCATATACAATAATAAACGATATGTAATAGATAAATTATATAAAATTATAGAGCAAATGAAGAAAATAATTTTAGTATATATATATATATATATATGAAAATAAGTAATATAAGTTTTGTAGAGTACAAAAAGGAAAAGGTAATAGAGAAAACCTAAATGAATACACAAAAATTAGGTAAATAATTAAGTATAAATATATGTAAATGAATTTACATACATTAAAGAAGTATTAGAATATAAGGTTATATCGTATGATAAGAGTGGAAAGAAAGGAATTCAAGGATTGTGAAGAAACGGAGCCCAAATTTGCTGAAATATTTCCTCTTGATCCTGTAATCTATAAATAATACGTTCATGAGAAGCAGTTTGAATCATTGCTACCATCCATTCTTCCTGTGTAGGGCGACTAGATGATTTCCAATGTCGCAGGATACAGTTTTTAGCTGTGGAGAGTGCAGTATGTAAAAGACGGTGTTGCGGGTGTGTAATACTAATAAGACTTCTAAAATCATGTAATAAAATGATAGCAGGGGTAAGAGGAGTGTGGAGAGAAGGGATCAAATCCTTTAGTGTGTTCCCGACATAAGCCCAAAAATTCTGCATGGAAGGGCAGTCACAAAGTATATGGGGAAGATCACAATTAACTCCAGTACACCTCCAACATTTAGAGTGAGGTAGAAGTCCTGCTCTTTGTAATTTTAGAGGTGTCCAGTGCCAATCGTGTAGGGTCTTAAAAAGGCAGAACTTCAAACGAGCCTCTCGGGTACCCTTATCTAGGGCTTCTATCATGTCTGACTAGTCACCGTCTTCAATAATGATGTGTAGACGGTCTTGCCATTTCTCTTGAAGTGCTTTAAGAAGTGGTTGTGAATATAGGTGGTGAATCAAGACACCATACAGGCCTGATAATACCTCTTTATGTGGACCCCAAGTAAGAAGGTAGTCTAAGGTGGGTGAAGAATTTAGCGACCAGGGAGAAGAACCAAGACATCGTTTGAGACAGCACTGCAGTTGTAAGTAACGTGTGAGCTGATGCGGCGGGTGATCAAACTCTTCACTAAGTGAATCAAAGCATTTTAGTTGTCCATTTAGGATAAGTTGATCAATCGTGTGTATTCCTCTTGATTTCCAACTAGACCATTGAAGTGCACAACCACTTATACAACTACTTTCATTACCCCAGAGTGGGGCTTTAAGGTGTAATTGGTGGCTAAGTCGGAGGATACGATGTGCACGTTGCCATGTTTGATAAGTAGCTTGCATTATTGGATGCGGGGGAGAGGAACGTGGAAGGCGGAGTCGATAAAAGAAATCTAGACCATCACTTCGATTAAGTATACAATGTTCTTTTGTGACCCACTGTGGAGGATCTGTTGTACCTGGAAGTAAGTAAACTAGCTGTGAAAGATGTAAAGCTAAAGAATATTGTTCTAAGGATGGTAATCCCAAACCACCATAAGATCGACGAGCCAATAATTTAGAAGCAGCTAGATGAGGATTTGTAGCTACCCAAACAAAAGATCGAATTCGGGCAAAGAAAAAAACTTTTTTAGCCGAAATGCGAATGGCCTTACAACAACAAAATTGTGACAAGTCAAAACCACCAGGACGTGGAAGAGGAATTGGAAGGGGATGAGGAAGAGGTGCAATAGAAAAACAAAGAGAGGCCAGAGGGAACAAGGAAGGAGCAAACTCTGGCATGCTGACCAGGGGCCGATCAAAGCAGACAAGAAAATAAGTACTGGGTTAACCCAAGAACTAAACATAATAAATCTATCAAATAGAACATTGACTGACAGTGAAAGAAATGTACTTTAAAAAGGTTTCAACTTCTACCCAATGTCACATCTGGACATTGCCCAGACTCATATAGATTTATATAAATACGTCCAGAAAATCAAACTCGCTTAAATATTTGCAGAAAAAACAATAAATGAAAGACAAGAAACAAGAACTGAACTTAAAAGTGCCTTATTAGCGTAAGATAAATCCACCCTTGAAACACTCTTGACAATGGGGGAGGAGGTAATAGAATCTGAAGTAGAAAATCTCGAAGACTATTTGCCTCCCTTAGGCACATTAATAAGTGGAAAGAAACCAAAATCTTATTATTATCCTAACTTACCGTCTGGAAATAAAATGGACTTATTTCATGAAGCAATCATCCATATTTTATATCAAATAAAAGGCACAAATCAAGGGGATAATCTTTCGCGAAAAGAGCGACAAGCTTTAAAACAACATCAACAGGATGATTCAATAGAAATTAAATTAGCAGACAAGGGTGGCAACATCATAATCCAAAACAAAAGTGATTATGTTCAAGAAGCTAATAGGCAATTGAGAGATACAACATGCTATGCATGCATTAGCAACAACCCTCCTAAAGATATTGAAAATAAGTTAAAAAACGTCCTGCAAATCTTGTTGGAGAAAGGCCTTATTGATGATGAAGGGCAAAAATTAATGTCAACAAATCAGTGGCCACAATATACTTCTTACCAAAAATACATAAGAACAAGGAAACCCCCCGGGAAGGCCGATAGTTTCAGCTAAGCGTTCACTATTGAAATCAGTATCCAATTACATTGACTACTTCCTCACTGTGCGTTTTTACAGGATTCTAGCAGAATAAAGAAAACAGAAAATCCTCAAACAATAAGATTAATAACAACATATAGTGTGGAGGCAAGTAGTTTAACCAAGACAATCAAAAACACTGGGGAATATTACAACTAGATCCAACACTATCAGCAATAATTGGAGACCATCTTAATATAACCTACAGGAGAGCTAGAAACATAGGGGAAAAACTAACACATAGCCATTTTAAAGCAAAGCAATCATTAACATGGACACAATTAGAAGATTAGGCCATGTAAACAATGCAAAGCACGTCAAATCGCAGTACAGAAAAAAAGAGGTTCAATTGTACAATGGCACGAAATGAAAAATCAAATACATAACCTGCAAAAGTAAATTTGTGATTTACATTGTAGAGTACCCTTGTAAATTAAAATACATTGGATGCACAACATACGAAATTAAAAAGAGAATCCTCAAACATATCAGAGTAACAAAAAATAATGATCACGCCAATGCTATTGCAAAGCACATGAAGAAATTTCATTATAGTAAATGGGAAGATCTAAGATGTTATGCCATACAACAGATACCCTCATCAGAAAGAGGTGGTAACCGGGAAAGACTGCTTCAACAAAAAGAACCAAAACAAACTGTGTCATTCAGAACATTAAACTAAAGGGGTCTTAACCAAGATGAAGAGCTTTTTGTACATCTTTAAGGCTTCATGAGCAAATGTGGATTAATAGCTTCCGGTATATCTTCAGGGCTTTATGAGTAAATGTGGAATTAACTCAGTGTGATCAGGAGAGGGAAATGTGGGTTCACTAGAGAGCCACAATGAAATCCATGAACAAATGAGAAATGAAAATGAAAAAAGAAAAAAGAAAAATAATAAAGAATAATGAAATATAAACGTGTACAATATCAAGGATTGAACTGTTGAAAATGATTAAATGGAGTTTAATGGAATCTCATTTGAATAATCTAATAAACTCACTGAGAGTAAATAATTCATAGTACGGATTGCGATCCAATGTAAACTAAATGAAATGGATAAACTTGCCTAAATAACTGTCTCAAAACAAAATTTAAGGAGTTTAGGACAATCAGTGGCACTATTTGCACTTTATCACGTTTTATATTGTTAAGCACTAACCCCCACATGCATCAAACTAAAAACTGCTCACAAATGGGCAGATTCTCAGAATCTGCCCCTTTGCGACTGGTATTTTTGCATTTGGGATACATCATCCCAAATGCAAAAATCGCAATTTAAGTAATCGCAAATTTGCGATTACTTAAATTGCGATTGCATTTAAGGAATCACAAATTGCGATGGCTCAAATGCAATGCATGATGACATCTAAAACAGCGATTTCGCTATTAGTGGACGCAAATTACCATCAAATGAAACTTGACAGCAATTTGCAAAAACTTAGAAAAATGAACTAAAGTGCATTTTACAAAGTTCCTGGTTACACACACACACACACACACATGCCCTTAGAGCATGTGTGTGCACAACATGGGTTACCATTACAATTTCAGGGGTGCAACAGGGTGTCCTTTTGGCACCCTTGAAATTGCATGCACAATTTGCGAGTACCTAATGGGTAGTCGCAAACTTTGCATGCAATTCCCATTCATTCCTATGGGCCTGTAGGCAAATGTGAGGACCAGTGCCTTTACATGATTCTGTGGCTGCATCACATCAATTGACAACATTTGCAGATTTTACAAAAAAATGTGATTGTAACGCACATGAATATAAATAATACTTGTAAAGAATGTGTTGCATAATTTGCATTTTTGTGGCATAATTTCGATAACCTTGCTGCATAATTTAGGCCCCTATGCTGCATAATCCTAGTAGTCCTAGCAATGTCAGGACTCTAACACAAACCAAACCAAACCACTCTGCAGAGTGGTTTGCGGGCTGTCATTATGATGATGAAGTGCGCATTTCATATATAACCAAGAAATATTTCCAAAATTTCACATTTCACTGAGGATCACAAATGTAATTCATTTGCAGCACCAACGTAAAAGAGCCTCTTCATTTATTCATCTATTCAGTAGAATTTAGAGACATGGGGGCACAGACATCAAGCATTTTTGCCTTCGCAAACGGACCGAGTCGCAGAATTGGCCCGTTTGTGAACGCAAAAAATAATTTCCAGAAGCAGCAAACCCAGATTTGCGATTCGGTAACCTGTTACTGAATCGCAAAATGGGTTTGTGATTTGGTATTTGGAAGTGGCATGTTTAGGGCATCCCTTCCAAAAACAGGTTACCAAATCGCAAAATTGGGTTTGCTGCATCACAAATGCATTTTTTGCGATCGCAAACGGAACAATTCTGCGAATCTGCCCGTTTTCGAGGAGCAAAATGAATGATGCATCTGGCCCTTTGAGTTTCATGCATTGTAAATTGCGACTACCTAATTGCGATTCTCAGGAATTGGCAATTAGGTATTTGCAATTTACAGTTTTGATGCATGTGCCCCATGGTGCCTTATAACGCATTTTAAGGGTGAGAAATTGCAGATTTGGTCAAGTTACCGAAGTGTGAAGCAAAAACAAGTTTGATCATTGAATTTCACAGGTTTTTAAAGCGACTTTTCTGTGATTATCATAACACAACCGCATGTTTTCAGTGGAAGGTCATAGTGTAACCTCTATGCCCATTACATCTGGAGAAGCATGACTAAGCGTGGAACCCCTTGCAGGGCCGCTCCAGGTTTACTGCATGGTCGCTTTATATGCCATTCTGTATTGCTTCCCGGAGCAATCTGCTTCTAAACATGCGCCTCTCCTCTTCTCTGGTACTTATACGGTTACATTTGTGGCATTACGTATTTTATGATATTCTGCAATTCGTTTTATCATTTAAACCATTATTTTGTTATGTGATCATAATAAATAAAAACAAGTGTTTCTTACCCCTAGGTATAAAAGGATTCCGTAAAAAAAGAATTTCCAGAAAAAGCATCGACGTAGCGCATTAATAAGTTTGGGCTTTTTCTTTGATGTTGCCAGCTCCCTGTCCCATTCTCTGAAAAAGAACCACAAAAAAACACGAGGTCATTAAGTGTCTGCGTAAACCGTGGGTGTGTCTGCGTCCGACATAGCTCTAACCCCTCAAGGATAACCAGGGAGACCGCGGGGAGACCGCGGAGATTTGCGCCCCTCCGACTGATAACCAAATAAAAGTTCAAATCTAGTTCAGCGGCAGCGTTGGCAGATTTAAACACCTGCCATACATCACCCCGCAGGGAGCTGATTCGTGAAAGGTCACACTCTATGTTTTTGGAAACCCTGCTGTAGACCAATGCGCAAATAATAGGCAAATAAAACCTTTGGAGTCCTTCCAGTGCCCAGCAAGACGAAAGCAAAGGCGAGCTGCTCGAAACTGAATCAGAAAACACACCGAGCTTGCTGACGGCAACTTTTTGCTTCAGTGTTCACAAACATCGTGGTTGATCTTTTGCGTGGCAAGTTGATCATTTTTCGTCTACTGTCGCAGAGTTTGTATTGGAACAGGTTGGCTAAGGGCAACCTCCTTCTCCCGATATGTGCTCCACTTAGCGGTACAGTCACTCCCACCCCGTTCTAAACAACACAAGGAAGCGAAGGCATCAATCGGTCGCAGGCAGGTTTTACTTCCACCATACAACGGAAGAGAGTTAAGTAAGGATGATTGCTACTAACATTTACGGTATGAAATATCACATTAGACAGTATGGCCACACATCTAGCAACAGCTCACAATACCTGAAGAGTTATTGAGGGGCACGCAGTGGGCGGGAAAAATAAGTAGCAGTGTAATCTTTCCATCCACTTCTCCTATCCTGCCAGACAGGTCTTCAAGGTTGGCCCATCCAGTTAAGGTCCATTGCCTACGCTCCTTCTTCGACTCATGGCCGGATAATAAACCTCTAGAGGGTAGCGACTGCAAGAAACTGTCGATGCCACCAGAATAGTGCTGCTTTCTACTTAGCTCCGACTCTTACTGCTCCTGCTGACCCTTTGCCCATGTGGTTTTGCCGCATCCTCATCAGACGCGCTGCACTCCAGCATACCAGGGGGAGGCTCTCCTCCCAAATCAAAATGCACAGGGAGGACGCTGCATGATACCTAATGTTGATGCAGCCTACGGCCACCCTCATGCCGGGTCACCAATGCTTTGCATTTGCAATTTTTGGGATGGTTCAGGGTCAAACTGGCTATCGGGCAATCAGGCAGTGCCTGATGGGCTGGTCTGACAGATCAGTGCATGGGCCTGCCTTTTAGCATTAATGGGCCAGTTTTATGACCAGGTGGGTGGGTTTTTACAGCTGATTTCCAAATATTACTACTTTTTAGCTATCTGCTTTTATGAGGGGGCCAATTTTATTTTGGTATCTATTTTTAGTTCCAGTCCAACCTTGAGAAGGTGCCATTTCCTGCCCAGCAACATTTCCCTGGGCTACAGGCCATACCGGTGTGTGTTTCATGTTATGGCAGGGAGGTCATGCATGAAACAGGCATGTTCTTCACCAACTTTAACTTTGAAACACATAGAAATATGTCAGTCACTCAGCTGTAACACGCCTCCCCCCGGAGACCATAACAGACACAACACAAGAAATTGGGATATATTTATCAGAGTCATTATTTTAGTCCTAGTAGGAAATTTAAGAGAGGCAGATTATTATCAAATTAGTACTATGACCGTTGCTAACATTTGCTGGTATTCAATATCACACAAATGGAATGCAGTACATTCTCAACCTTATTCTTTGAAACCAGGATAGCCTCCTAACACACTTTTACTTGTTTGAAGGTTCTAAATTGTGGGCTCATAAAAATTACCATTCCTGATGCCCCCTTCCATATAATCTACCAGCAGCCAGGGCTCTGCCAATCACATGCAGACCAATTTTCCCACTCCATAGTCACAAGTGTTACTTGTAATGCCAACCTTGGTCCGCCCCAACAATTTGACTGGATGCCAAGTATGTGAAATGTATGCCAAACACAATTAGACCATAGAATGTACAATGTCCTGTGTGCCAACACAATGGGACTGATTCAGAAAGACACTTGTGGGTGTAGGAAATAGTACAGAAGTACTCTTTAATGTACTCTTGCCTGTCTTTGTGAATCGGACCTGAAAAGTCCAACTATTAATACAAGTGTAAACAAGACACAGTTGCCCAGTTATTTCTGTTATTTAAATAATTTATATAACATTAATTCAATTAACATTTTTTAAAGATACCAGCTAAAGTAAAAAGTTTATATTAATTTTTTATATACTAAAAATTCCAAAATAATTTGTATAGAATTAGTTTAAAACAAATACACTATAAAAAAAATAAAGCCACATTTGTGTTTCAATTAAACAAACAAATTATTTAGCAATACCCCCACTCTTAAAAAATAAAGGAGGCAGGCACTGAAAATTGAATCCCTTATGAAACAATGTTAAATTATATTAATTTTGTTCTAAGATATATATATATATCGTCATGCGATCAAGTCCCCTGCGAGATACGAAACACGTCATGGCTGCTGCATTATTTGGAGAGTTCCAGTGAATGTATGTTTTTCTGAAAATTACATATGTTTTATATATGTATATCTCAAGGTCGATGGAAGAATAAATGGGTATATAAGTGTCTAAATGGATGATTTGTTTTTGAAAAATTGATTGTATAACTGACTGATTAAGTGTATCTTAGTGAATACATGGCTTAGTGAGTAATGTTTAAATATGTAAATATCTGTATCAGTCTCTCACTTTGTGTATAAGTGGCTGCATGGGTTGGTGAGTAGCTACATGAGTGTCTATATAGGTTATTAATTGTTTTTTTGAATATCAGTATGAGTGTCTGAGTGTCTGTATGGTTGGGTGGGGGGTATTACGTAGTGCATAGGTGCATGAATGAGTGACTCACTGTTTGTATGTGTTGAAGACAGCATGTGTGCAGGACTGTATGGGTGGATGAGTGTGTGCATGGGTGTGTTAGTGAGTGAATGACTGTCTCAATAGTGAATTTATGAGTAACTACATATGTTTTAAACTAGTATATGTGACTATTGGTGTATATAAGTGAGTATGTGTGAGAGTGAGAGATTGAAAGAGTTCCTGTATGAATAAGTATATGTTTCTATAAGTGCTTGTTTAAAATACTAAGTATGTGTAAGTTTCTGTAGAAGTAAGTGTGGTGGTGTGTGTATAACTGTATATGCAAGTAAATGGATATTTGAGTCTTTATTAGCATGAGTGACTATGTGTGTGAGTAACTCTATGGATGAGTGGCATTGTGTAACAGGATGTATAGGTGTATGAGTACATATGATGAGTGAGTACATGTATGAGTGACTGTATAGGACTGTTGGTGAATGAGTGGATGTGTATGTGGATCTTAGAATTACTGAATAGGTTGTTGTAACTGGTATTGGTATGTCCATTGTTTTGAAAATGTTAGTTTCTATTTTTAAATGTGTGTATCAAAGGTTATATTAGGGGGAGAGGAGGTCTGCCACTCTATCACAAGGATGATATCATCAGTGAAGTCATCAGTGATGTCATTTGAGATGTTATTAGTGATGTCATGAGTGATGTCACTGACCATGTCATGAGTGATGTAATATGTGACGTCATCAGCAGTGCATTGCGGGCGCGCGAGTTATAGTTAGCTGAACTAACTATAACGGGGGAATTTTAATGGTTTTGTACGAGTGAAAAGTCCAGCTAACTATAACGCCCCTGAAACCTATGGTTTTTTCAGTGAATTTCTAAGGTTTTTTAAATGCTAATTTCTAACTATGCCTAAAGAGATAGGACATGTGAAGAAAGAAGAAAAAACGCACAGAAAGAAAAAAAAGAAATGCAGAAAGAAGCAACAGAAGCCCTTAAAGACAGAGAAAAGTGCAGGAAGAAGGATAACGTGCAGAAAGAACAAACAGAAGAGCAGAAAGAAGCCTTGTTGCAAAATCATCCTGTACCCTCAACTTTTTCAGACGGATACTGGTGGTAACTGAGTCTGACTAACCAGTCCTAGAGCCAGTGCTATGTTAAAAGACACTCAGAATACAGTGAAAACACCTACATACACTAGGGAACACTATGCGTTGGGGTCCCCCTGTGATTAGCATGACCTCCTCTGTAAGCCCCTAGTATATAATAGGGCAGGGGATTAAAACTACCTCTTAAAACGCGCCACAGGGCGTGTTTGCACACGTCACCTCAGGCCCCGTCCCCTCCCTTCCCCACTGTGTAAACACGCCCTGTGGCCGTTTTAAGTTGGGAGATTAAGTCCCCTTGAATCCTGATGGTCCAACTAGACCACTAGGTACCTCCAGTAAGCGCCACAGAGCTGCGTTGCAGAGAGATGTAAAAAGGGGCACGGCCTTGACCACCTCTCTGTAACGCAGCGCAGTGGCGCTTACTGGAAGCACCTGGTGGGCTAGTTGGCCCGCATGGTCCCTCAGGATTGAAGGGGAATTATTTCCCCAAATTAAAATGCGCCACAGGGCTTGTTTGCAAACGTTAACTCAGGCCCCGTCCCCTCCCTTCACCACTGTGTAAACACGCCCTGTGGCAGTTTTTAGTTGGGAGATTAAGTTCATTTGAATCCTGAGGGTCCCTAGGGTCCAACTAGCCTACTAGGTACCTCCAGTAAGCACCACAGAGCTGCGTTGCAGAGAGGTGTAAAAAGTGGCACGGCCTGGACCACCTCTCTGCAACGCAGCTCAGTGGCGCTTACTGGAAGCACCTGGTGGGCTAGTTAGCCCCCAGGGGCCCTCAGGATTGAAGGGGAATTATTTCCCCAACTTAAAACGCGCAATATGGTGTGTTTGCACACATCACCTCAGACCCCGTCCCCTTCCTTCCCCACTGTGTAAACACGCCCTGTGGCCATTTTTTAAGTTGGGAGATTAAGTTCCCTTGAATTCTGAGAGTCCCAAGGGGCAAAATAGCTCCCTAGGTATGTCCAGAAAGCGCCATTGCAGAGAGGTGTTAAAAGGGGCACGGCCTGCACCACCTCTCTGCAACGCAGAGCAGTGGCGCTTACTGGAAGCACCTGGTGGGCTAGTTGTCCCCCAGGGTCCCTCAGGATTGAAAGGGAATTATTTCCCCAACTTAAAATGCGCCACAGGGCGTGTTTGCACACGTCATCTCAGGCCCCGTCCCCTCCCTTCACCACTGTGTAAATGTGCCCTGTGGCCGTTCTAAGTTGAGAGATTAAGTTCCCTTGAATCCTAAGGGTCCCTAGGGTCAAACTAGCCCACTAGGTACCTCCAGTAAGCGCCACAGAGCTGCGTTGCATAGAGGTGTAAAAAGGGGCGAGGCCTCAGAACACCTGTCTGCAACGCAGCTCCCTGGCGCATACTGGAGATACCTGTTGGGCTAGTTGGCCCTCAGGGACCCTCAGTATTGAAGGGGAATTAATTCCCCAACTTACAACTGGCCAGGGGGCGCGTTTGCAGAGTGCTGCAAGGAGGGGGCATGGCCTCCGGCGCAATGCCGGTCTTTTATTTATTTTATTTTTTTAAGAAGGAGGGCTGTGTGGCCCCCCTTCTTTTTCTAATTTATTGGCCCTGTGGACCCCATCCCCCAGGGCCTGCACCCTATGTTTCTTTTGTTGAAAAAAAATATTTTGGCCCTCCCAAGGCCTTAATCGGCCCCGGGGATCCCAAACCCGGGTCATGGCATTTAAAAAAGAAATTCTTTAGGAGGGGGGCTGCGTTGCCCCCCTCCTCAGGCCATTTATGGCCCCGGGGACCCTATCCCCCGGGGCCGGCCTTTGTTTTTTATTATTTTTAAAAAATATATATTGATAGAAACGCCAAGGACATGCTGGACAAACCGTATGTACTATCACCATGACGATTTGCGTGATATTCATTAAAAGGCGACTATGCATACAATGAATCCACGTGGAATGTATTTACACCGCTAGTGAAGCTCTAACGTGTCTGACGCCCTACCGTGCCTAATCCCGGTGCCCCCGCCGGTGGGTACTCACCAAGTAGACACCCTTGTCGTTTATTTATACAAACATGGGTAGCTATTGACGGGCACATTTAATACACAAGCACACCAAGCCATTCAAAGGGGATTCAACAAAAATTCGACCAAACTATGCAAGAAACCCCCCTCACGGTTAATAAAACACACATCCACCGCCGGATGTGTAATACTTTTTATTTTATTCTCTGGAAAGGAGACGAACCTCACTTGAGAGTCACAGCGTGCACCTGGCTGAGCCCAATGCTGTGTTACACCCACCAGTGCCCGCTGAGTGCCACACACCTCTGTGTTGTATTCCACCAGCTAGTGCGTATGCTATGACACTCTCTAGCCCATGTGCACTGTAACACCACCCTGTGAATATGTCATGCCACACTTGCCTTCGCACGGGTTATATTGCCCAATCTAACGTGCCTTCCTCGATGCCTATGTTATAACGCACAGTGCTATGCCATACATATTACAATCTGAGATCCATATCTTTGTCACAGTGCATTTGCAACGTTACACTTCCCAGCACATATTTTATATTACAACTTTAGAGACTAGTTAGGCTACACAACACTGCCCTGTGCATATTACACTCCAAGGCGCATATCTCGCGCTCTCCAATGAATCTGTCATTGCGCACAATATATTGCATATTATATTTCACGCCCCGGTTCATCTTACATCACACATTTTGGTGCATAGTTTATACCATATACTATATCTAGTTTTCATTTTCAATCGTGCTCTCAGGACTATGTTCTATATAACACTGCGTCCACCTACCCTTTTCACGGGCATTACATTTTGCGATGGGGGGTGGAGGGTCAGGGGGTGTTTCTGCCAAGTGAGCCCGGAGTCACAGTCACAAACGTCCTCTTCTTCCTGAATAAAAGTGAGATTATGCTGCATACTTGTTCATATTTAAAGTAGTTCGCACAGACACACATTTTAAAAACAATAAAGTTCCTAATACCAACCTTCTCTGAACAGTTAGCTTGCTTCCCCATCCACCTCCTCCCTATCCTCTGTTGTCTGAATCCATGGACTAGCCTCCTCCCTCCTGCCATGCATGGTCTGGTGTGCTGCCACTGCCCTCCATTTATCATGATGTACCAGTCCACTCCTCCTGCCCTCCATTGCCCAATTCTATGGCCCATCATTGACCTCCTGCTTAGCCTCTGTTCCATTCTCCTTCCCCCTGCCCTCCGATGTCTTTGTGCATGCCCCTGCTCCATCCTTTTTGCCCACCATGTTCCATGGACCTGCCACTCCTATCTACTCTGAGTGTTCTGTTGAGCTGCCACTCCCCTCCCACCTGCCTAGCATTGTCAGATGACTGTAACCTGTCCCTGCCACCTCCACCCTGCCTGTCCACATGCCATGCCCCTATCCCCTTCCTCCTGCCCTCCCTGGTCTGTTGTGCTGCAACTGCTCCTCCTGCCTGCCCCGCGCGGCCTGTTGTGAGGCCCCTTCCCCTGAACTCTCTTGTCTGTGCCCAGGTCCTGACCCTCCCTTCTATCCTCCATGGTCCTTTGTGCATGCCCCTGCACCCTCCTTCTTGCCCATCATAGCCATTTTTCTGTCACTAACCCTCCCGCTTGCCATGCATGGTCTTCTATGCTGCCATGGTCCCTCCCACCTTCCCTGTGTGGTCAGCTAGCTGCCCCAGACCCCCTCCCACCTTCCCTCCATGGTCTGTGTGTATGCCATCATAGTCTCATTGTTGCTCTCCATGGTGTGTCTTGTTTCTAGTGCCCATCCTGCCTGACCTCCATGGTCATCTTGCTGCTCCTGCCCTGCCCCCTTGCCCCCAGCCCTCTGTTTCCATGTGTAGACCCCTATTCCCTCCCTCCTGGCTTGTCTGTTCCATTATAATGCCCCTGATTCGTCCCTCCTGCCCTTTATGGTCAGTTATGCTGCAGCTTTCTCTCCTGTCTGTCCATTATGGTCAGCTAGCTACAATTGCCTCTTTCCTCTCTGTTCTCTGTTGTCTATGTGCATGGTCCTGTCCCCTCCCTATTGCTTTCCATGGATTGTAGTGCTGCACTCCCGCCCCACATGCCCTGTGTGGTGTATTGTGCTGCTGCAAACCCTGATGCCTGCCCTGTAGGGTCAGTTTGGTGCACCTCTCCATGTCCCTCCTGTCCTCTGTTATCCGAGTCCATGTCCCTACCCCAATTCCTCCTGCCTACCATGATCCAATGTACCATACTTGCGAACATTTTGAACTTGGTAAGAGGGAGATTTTGAAAAAAAACAGGGGTATTGATTTTCCCCTTTGAGTTACATTGAAAAAGAGGAGATTGTAGACAGGAGACAGATCAAATAAAGCCCATTTGAGCTTAAAAACATTGGACGTTTCGTGGCTGAAACGGGTCTGTTGGCATGTATGGTTGTACTACCACTGCCTCTTCCTTCTGCCCACAATGGTCTATTATACTGCCCCAGCCTCTCTTGCCAGTCCTGTATTGTTTTTTTGTTGCCCCTGCCCCCCTTTCCACTGCCCTCCATAGTCTGTTGTGCTGCCACTGCCCTTCCTGCCTGCCCAGTGTGGTCAAATTGTTGCCTCTGCACTCTTCTACCTGCCTTCAATTTTCAGAGTCCGTGCCCCTGGCCTCTGCCTCTCAACAGTATCCCAATGAACAACTAGATTGCTAACATTCTATATTTATTACAAAAGTGTGAAACGCCTGACGTCATCTTGATGTAATCAAAACTGTAATACCTAGAGCATTTCCTTTAGAAATTACATATATGAGTGGGTCTTATTTGCATCAAAATTATGGTTAGCGACAAAGAACTTTTAAATTATTTGTAATCATTATGTTTTTTTATCCAGTTGACCACTTGATTAAATGTTGCATCTAGGGGAGAGGATGTGGTGTTATTTCCAGAGCTGCAGACTTTGCAACTGGGGAACCAGGTTGGAGTTTCTGCTTCAGCTCAACATTCTGTGATTCTGGTCAAATCACTTAATCTCCCCATGTCTACAACCAAAATGAATTTGATCTTGTGTGATGTAAACAATGCTCATGTAAAGCACTCCAATACCTGACAAGTCTGCAATATATGAAACTGCAAATACACAAAAAATAAGTGTTTTGCACACTTCTGTCATTGGGCTACATGTGGGCTACATCTGGGTGATATTTGTGTTGCATTTGGGCTCTTTTGTCTCTGGTGGCCATCTTGGGACATTTATTTGTTATGAAGTTTCCTAATTTCCTCATTTACTGCAGTCTCCTCAGTAGGAAATACTTTCAGTTTTTTACTTTGATTCCATCAAGAAGGTATTCAGATATGTCACACATTTGCCATAAATTCTGAATGTTAACACTCTAGTTGCTCATTAGATCACTGTAGTAAAGCTACTGCTCACCACATAAGTCTGCTGCTGGTATTAAAAGTGTATGTTTCAGTCTGCATATCAGAATTTTTTAATGAAATAGAAGAGGATTTGAGAAGTCACTCAAAATGTGCCCTAATTTTTCTTTCTTCAGCACTAATCATAATTTCTATGGCAAAATGAACCCCCTCATTTTGTTCCTTTTTACATTAAATGTTTTAAGTGTTACCAGTTTATTTCAATCAAGATGGCTTCAGGTGTGCCATACTTTTGTCATAAGTAAGACAGTAAGCGCTCTAGTTGGTCTTAAGAACACTCTGGGACATTCTGTCATTGGGCTATACTTGGGCTACATGTGGGTGATATTTGGGCTACATTTGGGCTCTTTTGTCTCTAGTGGCCATCTTGGGAGATTTATTTGTTATGAAGTTTCCTAATTTCCTCATTTACTGCAGTCTCCTCAGTAGGAAATACTTTCAGTTTTTTATTTTGGTTCCATCAAGAAGGCATTCAGATGTGTCACACATTTGCCATAAATTCTGAATGTTAGCACTCTAGTTGCTCATTAGATCACTGTAGTAAAGCTACTTCTCACCAGGGAAGTCTGCTGCTGGTATCCAAAGTGCATGGTTCAGTCTGCATGTCAGAATTTTTTTATGAAATAGAAGAGGATTTGAGAAGTCAAAATGTGCCCTAATTTTTCTTTCTGCAGCACTAATCATACCTTCTATGGCAAAATGAACCCCCTCATTTTGTTCCTTTGTAAATTAAATGTTTTAAGTGTTACCACTTTATTCCAATCAAGATGGCTTCAGGTGTGCCATACTTTTGTCATAAGTGAGACTGTTAGCGCTCTAGTTGTTCGTTAGAACACTCTGGGACATTCTGTCATTGGGCAATACTTGGGCTACATCTGGGTGATATTTGGGCTACATTTGGGCTCTTTTGTCTCTGGTGGCCATCTTGGGAGATTTATTTGTTATGAAGTTTCCTAATTTCCTCATTTACTGCAGTCTCCTCAGTAGGGAATACTTTCAATTTCTTACTTTGATTCCATCAAGAAGGCATTCAGATGTGTCACACATTTGCCATGAATTCAGAATGTTAGCACTCTAGTTACTTATTAGATCACTGTAGTAAAGCTACTGCTCACCAGGGAAGTCTGCTGCTGGTATCCAAAGTGCATGTTTCAGTCTGCATGTCAGAATTGTTTTATGAAATAGAAGAGGATTTGAGAAGTCAAAATGTGCCCTAATTTTTCTTTCTGCAGCACTAATCATAATTTCTATGGCAAAATGAACCCCCTCATTTTGTTCCTTTGTAAATTAAATGTTTTAAGTGTTACCACTTTATTCCAATCAAGATGGCTTCAGGTGTGCCATACTTTTGTCATAAGTGAGACTGTTAGCGCTCTAGTTGTTCGTTAGAACACTCTGGGACATTCTGTCATTGGGCAATACTTGGGCTACATCTGGGTGATATTTGGGCTACATTTGGGCTCTTTTGTCTCTGGTGGCCATTTGGGAGACTTATTTGTTATGAAGTTTCCTAATTTCCTCATTTACTACAGTCTCCTCAGTAGGATATACTTTCAGTTTTTTACTTTGATTCCATCAAGAAGGCATTCAGATGTGTCACACATTTGCCATGAATTCAGAATGTTAGCACTCTAGTTGCTTATTAGATCACTGTAGTAAAGCTACTGCTCACCAGGGAAGTCTGCTGCTGGTATTGAAAGTGCATGTTTCAGTCTGCATGTCAGAATTTTGTTAATGAAACAGAAGAGGATTTGAGAAGTCACTCAAAATGTGCCCTAATTTTTCTTTCTGCAGCACTAATCATACTTTCTATGGCAAAATGAACCCCCTCATTTTGTTCCTTTTTAAATTAAATGTTTTAAGAGTTACCACTTTATTCCAATCAAGATGGCTTCAGGTGTGCAATACGTTTGTCATAAGTAGGACTGTTAGCGCTCTAGTTGTTCTTTAGAACACTCTGGGAAGCTGCAGTAGAACACAAAGGAATCAACTGACAGTCTCTGCCCTTGTTGGATGTACATGTTTTACTGAGAATGTCAGACTTCATTCTCACATGACTGAGAAAGATAATGTGAATTTACAGAAAATATGCTCTCAGTTTAGCTTATAGATCACCTTCCAAACCTCTTTGGGAAAAGCATGAGAAAATAGTTTTCTCTCAAACATGATTCATGATATCACAGCAGAAGGCTTTTTCAAATGGTAAAATCACCTTAGAACACACCACATTTCCTAAAATGAGTATGGTACCATCAACAAATCTTAAAACCTTCTATTAACTGCAATGCTTTTTAATGAGGTGCTATCATGTATATTGGTCCCAAGATGGCTGCCAACACTTCTTGGATGAGGTACTGACAGCCAATCAGATCTCACAATGAGATGTGTGGTTAGGCTCCGCTCAGATATATCTATCTTTTTAACTCTAATTTTCTCAGGAACTACTGAACGGATTTACACAAAATTTTCAGGATAGGAGTGGACCGGAGCTGGCCAAAAGTTTGGAAAACTTCGCGAAGATTCGTTAATCGGCGTCAACGTTATTCTAAATAGAATATTGCCGATTTCCTATGGAAAATAGGTCCTAACTATAACTACCTACTGGCGACTGTCAGTAGGTAATATATATATATATATATATATATATATATATATATATATATATATATATATATATATATATATTCACTGAAAAAACCATAGGTTTCACACATGTTATAGTTAGCTGGACATTTTACTGATAAAAAACCAATGAAATTCCCCCGTTATAGTTACTGTAGGCAACTATAACTCACGCGACCGCAATCCTCTGCTGATGCTAATACTGTATTTAGACACTTATTTGCCCATATCTTCTTCCATTAAATTTTAGCTATACATATATTACAAATATTTTTTTTTCATAAAGACACATATGTCATCAGCAGAGGATTACGGTCGCGTGAGTTATAGTTGCCTACAGTAACTATAACGGGGGAATTTCATTGGTTTTTTATCAGTAAAATGTCCAGCTAACTATAACATGTGTGAAACCTATGGTTTTTTCAGTGAATTAGCAAGGTTTTTTAAATGCTATTTCCTAACTATAACGTGTGTGAAACCTATGGTTTTTTCAGTGAATTTGTACGGTTTTTTAAGTTACTTTACGCCATTTGTGGCGTGCGCGCCCACTTAACGCAGTTCGTTCCGTGCACGGTTTTTATCAACTTTAATAAGCCCTGTACATTTGGTGGCCTTCGGCCACCAAAAGCACAGGGGGTGAGGTCAATGTGGATAGTGTTTTTTTTATTTCGATTTTATAATTTCATGTTGCCAAAATTACGTTTTTTTTCTCTATTAATAAGCCCTGCACATTTGGTGGCCTGCGGCCACCAAAAGCACAGGGGGTGGGGTAAGTGTGGATAGTGTTTTTTTTATTTTTATTTTTTTACCGTAAGCGTACGGTAAGCGTACGGTAAGCGTACGGTAAGCGTACCCCGCGAAATTGCCGAAAAAAAAATAAAACCGTTTTTGCTCTTGGGGGATGTTTGGGGACTCCCTCAACATGACTATGTGGGAGGGAGTTGTCAAAACAGCCCCGTAACATGTTTTTGGCCATCATGTTTGATAAACAACACTCAGTGCGAGAGACAAAATGGCGGACGCCGCTTCCTGGTTTCGGCCGATTCGAATGTTTACTAAGATCTAAGAGCCAATCAGAATCGCGCTCGCGCACGCCACCGTAAGCTTACGGTAAGCGTACGGTAAGCGTACCGTAAGCGTACCGTAAGCGGGCTCAGATATATATATTGATTTAAAGGCTATTTTCTCAGAATCTACTGAACAGATTTACACCAAACCTACAAAAGGCACTTCCTTGACCTAGGGACTACCTCTCTGCCAAATTTCTAGTAATTCTGTTCAGCCGATCGGGCTGTAGCTCGTTCTAAAGGTCCTATGGAAAAATGCATGGGAAAAACGCGTTTTGGGACCCCCCTTTTATCTCAGCCCCCGCTTGACAAATCCCCCCGAGACTTTCAGGGTAGGAGCGGAGCGTAGCGCCCCACCTATTTTGAGAAATTCGCGAGGATTCGTCGACCGGCGCCAAAGTTATTCAAAATAGAATGTTGAGGTTTTCCTATGGAAACGTGGTCCTAACTATAACTACCTACTGGCGACCGCCAGTAGGTAATATATATATATGTATATATATATATATATATATATATATTCAAATCCTCAGTGTCGGTGCAGATTGCAACCAAACAGACGCCTTTTCCCCTCCTCTTATAATGGCGGGCCGTGGAGAGGAAGCGAACCTCTACTCATTAAACCAGGCTGAATTTTTCTTCACGAAAAAACACGACAGCAACCACGGACTCTTTAGATCAAAATGCGCTATTTTATTTCGCAGAAAATAGCCACTCGACGCGTTTTGGGAGAAATCCCTTGATCACGAGTGTGGCAGTCACCGCACAATTGTGTTTAAATAAAGTACATTGAATCACCAAGTTCATGAACATAGAAAACAGACTATGCATGTGGGAGTTAACTCACTCCAAATTTACAAAATGCAACATCGCCATCTTTAAGTGGTGAAAGTATACCGTATCGTACCAGGTGTAAGCTCTCATAACATGGACAGTGCCCTGATGCGGATAACATATAACATACTGAATACTACAGGCTATTTTTTGTGAAATCAACGGAGGATGCAGTACACGATAATGTGAATATCCTCCTAACTACCTGTGTGTATATATATATATATATATATATATATATATACACACACCAAGGTGTATTGAAGAATGAGTGGGTTTATGAGTGTCTGAATGGATGATTTAATAGGTGCATGACTGACTGTATATGTGAGTGATTAAACTTGTCTTACTAATAATGGGTGACTCAATCAATCAATCAATCATTTTAAAGTGCACTACATACCCACAAGGGTCTTAAGGCGCTGGGGGGGCCGCTACTGATCGAACAGCCAGGTTTTGAGTGTCCTCCTGAAGGTCAGCAGATCTTGGGTCTGTCGTAGACTCAGTGGGAGGGTGTTCCATGTCTTGGCGGCGAGGTGGGAGAAGGATCTCCCGCCAGTGGTTGTTCTTCGGATGCGCGGGACGGTGGCAAGTGAGAGGTCGGCAGAGCATAGCTGGCGGATGGGGATGTAGAAGGAGAGCCGTCTGTTGAGGTAGGCTGGGCCGGTCTTTGTGTGCATGGATGAGGAGCTTGAAGGATATCCTCTTGTTGACGGGGAGCCAGTGCAGGTTTCTCAAGTGGGGGGGTGATGTGGCCGTGTCGTGGTACGTCGAGGATCAGTCACGCTGAGGCGTTTTGGATGTGTTGTAGTCGTTTGATGAGCTTGGTCGGGGCTGCCACGTAGAGGGCGTTTCCATAGTCGAGTCTGCTGCTGACGAGGGCCTGGGTGACTGTCTTTCTTGTATCTGTCGGGATCCATCTGTAGATCTTGCGGACCATGTGGAGGGTGTTGAAGCAGGAGGAGGAGACGGCGTTGACTTGCTTGGTCATTGAGAGCGTTGAGTCGAGGATAAGGTTGCGTGCGTGGTCGGTGGGTGTCGGGGCTGCCACCAGGAGTCGTCCCAGGCTGAGGGGTTGGAGCCGAGGATGAGGACCTCTGTCTTGTCCGAGTTTAGCTTCAGGCAGCTGATCTTCATCCAGTCAGCGACGGCCTTCATTCCTTCGTGGAGGTTGGCTTTGGCCGTGATGGGGTCCTTGGTGAGGGAGAGGATCAGTTGAGTGTCGTCTGCGTAGGAGATTATGTTGAGGTCATGCTGTCGGGCGATGTGCGAGCGGGGCCATGTAAATGTTGAACAGTGTCAGGCTGAGGGAGGATCCCTGGGGTACGGCGCAGATGATCTCGGAGGATTTGGAACAGAATGGGGGAGGTGGACGCTCTGGGTTCTGCCGGAGAGGAAGGGGGTGGTCCATTCCAGAGCCTTGTCTCGGATCCCTGCGGCGTGAAGGCGTGCGCTTAGTGTGCAGTGGCAGACAGTGTCGAAGGTGGTGGAGAGATCTAGGAGGATGAGTGGTGACTGACTAATCTGTATGAATGTCTGTATCAGTCTGTCAGTTGGTGTGTAAGTGACTGCTTGGGTTGGTGAGTAGCTACATGAGTGTCTATATGGGTTTTTGATTGGTTGTCTGAGTACCTGAATGGGTGCCTGAGTGTCTGTGTGGGTGGGTGGGGTGTGTATCTCCCTGCATGGATGTGTGAGTGAGTGATTCACTGGGTGTATGGTTTTAAGAGTGCATCTGTGAGGGGCTGCATGGGTGGGTGAGTGTGTGTATGGCTGTGTTAGTGAGTGAATTGATGTCTCAGTGGTACATGTGTGAGTAACTACATATGTGAAAGGCAGTATATGTGAGTGTTGTAGTATATACATGATTATATGTGAGAGTGAGTGATTGTGAGAGTGGCTGTATGGATGAGTGTGTGCTTGTGTCAGTGATTGTATAAGAGAGTTCTTATGTGTTGATATCTGTATAAATAAGTGAGTGGGTGTGTGTATAACTGTGTAGTTGAGTAAATGGGAGTGTAATTGATTCTTTGCATGACTGACTAGTTGTGTGAGTAAGTCTATGGGTGAGTGGTGGTGTGTGAATGTCTGAAAGGGTGTATCTGATATCAGCTGTATTGATGAGTGACTGCATGTATGAGTGACTGTATGGATGAGAGAGTGGATGTGTGTGTAGACATAGGAATCAGTGAGTGGGTATGTAGTAACTGGTATTGGTGTGTCTATGGTTTTGAGAATGGCAGTTTGTATTTTAGAGTGGGTGTATCAAAGGTTACATTAGGCTGTGAGGAGGTGCATCAGATTATCACGTGGATGATGTAATCAGTGTTGTCATCGGTGATGTCATTTGAGATGTCATCAGTGATTTCATCAGTGATGTCACTGACCATGTCATCAGTGATGTAATATGTGATGTCATCAGCAGTGCATTGCGGGGGCTCGAGTTATAGTTAGCTCAACTAACTATAACGTCTGAATTTCTCTGGTTTTGTACGAGTGAAATGTCCAACTAACTATAATGTCCCTGAAACCTGTGTTTTTTTCAGTGAATTTTTTATGTTTTTTTAAATGATAATTTCTAACTATAACGTCCCTGAAACCTGTGTTTTTTTCAGTGTATTTCTAAGGTTTTTTAAATGCTAATTACTAACTATAACGTCCCTGAAACCTATGGTTTTTTCAGTGAATTTCTAAGGTTTTTTCAATGCTAATTTATAACTATAATGTAGAAGTTACGTTTGCAGAGTGGTGCAGAAAGGGGACTGGGCCTCCGACCAGCGTTCAGAAATTCCACTGCGTAGGACTTACAGGAGGTACCAAGAGGGCTTCTTGGCCCCCAAAGTCCCTCAGGAGTAAAATGGACTTCATCCCTCAACCCATAGTGTGCCAGAAGGCACGTTTGCAGAGTGGTGGAGAAAGGGGGTGTGTGGCCTCTGAAGACCTCTTAGAAATCCCACTGTGTGGGACTTACTGGAGGTAACAGGAGGGGCAGTTGGCCCCCAAGGACATCTTTGGGGCCCAAATACCCCACCTATTATCTCCAGTAAGTCCCACACAACAGGATTGCCAAGTTCTCATAGCAGGCCACGCCCCCTATGCCAACCACTCTGCAAACGCGCCTCCTGGCACGTTCTTGGTTGGGGGATGAAGTCCCCTTTGCTTGTGGGCATCCTTAGAGGCCAACTAGCCTACCTATTACCTCCAGTAAACCCCAAACTGTGGGATTGCTGAGAGGTGGACACAGGCCATGCCCCCTTTCTCCACCACTCTGCAAATGCACCACCTGGCGCGCTATTGGTTGGGAGATGATGTCCCCTTGCCTCCTGAGGGTCCCTGGGGGCCAACTAGCCCTCCTATTATCTCTAGTAAGCCCCACACAGCTGGATTGCTGAGAGTGGTCTGAGGCCACACACCCTTTTTACACCAGTCGGGTAAACACAACTCCTCATGCCATGCTGCTCGGGGGATGAAGTCCACTTTAGTCCTGAGGTCATCAGGACACAAGAGGACCTCATCGCCCCACCAGCAGTGCACCAAGAGGCGCGTTTGCAGAGTGGTATAAAAAAGGGCGTGGCGTCAGACCACCTCTCAGCAATCCCACTGTGTGGGGATTACTGGAGGTAACTGGTGGTCTAGTTGGGACCTAAGGACCCTCACTATTCAAGGGGGCTTAATCCCCCAATCCAGAACGCGTCATGAAGCATGTTTGCACACTGCTGCAGGGATGGGGCGGGGCCTCCGGCGAGATGCTGGCTTTTTTAAAATTTGATTTTTGGAAGGGGGGCTGTGTGCCCCTCTTCCCTTTATTATTTTTGGGCCCTGGGGACCCCATTCTCCAGGGCCTGAGAATTTATTTTTTTTAATGGGAAGGGGGACACCAGGCCCCTCTCTCATGGCCTATTTCGGCCCCGGGGACCCCATCTCCCGGGGCATGGCCACATATTTATTTTATTTTTAAGGAGGGGGGCTGCGTGGCCCCCCTCCTGAGGCCATTATTGGCCCCGGGGACACCATCCCCCGGGGCTTTGCCTCCTTCTTTCATTTATTTTAATTTATTTTTTATTTAGGAAGGGGGCACGTGGCCCCCCTTCCCTGGGCCACTATTGGCCCCCATCCCCCAGGTCCGACCCTCACGTTGGGGACAGCGGGGGGACCCCCAATGCCTCGGTGATCCCAGCCGGATCGAGGGGGCCGGCATCGCTTTTGGGCAAGGGGAGCTGCTGACATGGAGCTCCCGTTGCACAAAAGCACTTCCAAAAAGCAAATCAGTGTTTGCTATGGCAGGGCGGGAGCCATGCTCCTGTCCTGCCATAGCAAACGGCAATGTCCCAGGGGTGGGCATCCCGGGACATTGCAGGAGCCGGCTCTGGGGTGTGGCGGTCCCCAGGGTCATCTAGGGCTCCAGGAGGGGGGCCACATGGCCCCTCTCCCAACTGATTAAAGGAGGTGGTGGTCTCCAGTGCCAGGGGTCCGCAACGGACCCCCACATTTTAATCAACAGTGCCCTGGTGAGGTGGTGGTCCCCGGGGCAGTGTGGGGGTCTTGAGCCTCCCCACACTTTATTTTTTAAAGTAGCCCCGGGGAGGTGGCGGTCCCTGGGGCTTGGGGGGGCCACGAGGCCCCTCTGCCCAAAATATTTTAAAGCCCCAGGGAGATGGCGGTCACCGGGGCTTGGGGGGGCCCACGAGGCACCCCGCCCTATAATAATTAAATGCCCCGGGGAGGTGGCAGTCCCCATGGCAGCGTGGGGGGGCAAGAGCCCCCTGTATTTTTTATAAAAAGCCCCGGGGAGGTGGCAGTCCACAGGGCTGCAGGGGCCCCCGCATAAAATTTATTTATTGCCCCGGGACCTGGCCCACCCAGGGGCTCAAAAAAACGAAGCCCAGGAGCCCACGCTTCACTTTTAAAAAAAGATTTCAGCCGGATTCATGCACCCAGCGTGAGTTCGGCCAAAAATGTTTTTTTAAATGCTTTTTTCGGCCCTGGGGGTCCTGAGCAGGGCTAGGGGGTCAGGGTTTTTCTACCCTACCCCCTTTTCTTGCTTTTTATCTTTTTTTTAAAACTTTTGTTTGTGACTCTGCTCTACCGCGTCACAAGATGGCTGCCAACACATTTTGGTTTGGAGTGTTGGCAGCCAATCAGAATGAAGCTTGTGCTCGGGAGAGATCACGAATCCTCCTCGGCCTTCAGACATCGATATTTTTATTTTTTAAATTTCTCAGGAATTACTGAATGGATTTACACCATTTAAAAAAGATTAAAACTACCTTTTTGCAAAATTTGGTGCAATTCCGTTCTGCAGTTTGGGCTGTTGCCGTGTCCAAAGTTCCTACGGAAATTAACATGGAGAAAACTCGTTTTGGGACCCCCCTTTCGTATCGGCCCCAGCTTGACGAATCACCCTGAAACTTCTAAGACAGGAGCTGACCTGAGTGAACCATTAGTTTTGAAAGTCAAACGGTGCCAAAGATATTGGCAAAAGAAAAAACGCTTTATGAATAGAAACTAGGTCCTAACTATAACTAATTTTTTTTTTTTTAAACATATTTTTTTTTAAACATATTTTATTAATTTTTATGTCACGGATATCAGCACATAAGAAACAACCACTCATAGCTGAAGAGCAGGAAATAACATTCGTAAAATTAAAGAATTAGAAATACATAATTTGATTGTAGGCGCAGTAATGCATATAACAATAAATCCAGAGAGACGTACAAAAGGACCCCAGAAAAGGGGATCCCCCCCATCCCTTCCTTCCGCATTAATCCCACTGAAGACTTGACCAAATCTTTCCAAATTTAACCTTAAAACGTATACCCCGAGCTTTAGCGACTGCAGATTCCATTTCATACACCCCTCTCAATAATACCCAGAAATCGATAATCTTGGGACATACTGGGTCAATCCAAGCCCTAGCAATACACAGCCGAGCAGTACTAATACAAATCGAGACCAAAGAAGTCGAGAGAAGGCCAGAATCCAATACCATACCCAAGACAATTTCCTTCTCCGTTAATTGTATAACCTTACCAGCAAGCTGGCTGATAGCATTTCTAACATCCTGCCAAAATAAAGTAAGAGCAGGGCATTTTATAAGCATATGTCTAAGATCCGCCGCAAATTCCTTACATTTAGGACAAAATGATTTTACTGAAGCCTGCACTGTAATCCATTTAGAAATAACATTCGCAGTATAATATAGCATGAAGATAGTACGATGATGTTGCAATTTTAGATTAATTGAGATAACAGTCGAGTTAATCATGGCCATAGAGTCGGTAACTTCTTCTATATTAATATCTATACGAAACATAGAAGAGAGTTTTGGTCGCTATCAACAAACCGTCACTTTCACTTACAGATCGAAAGCTCTTTTAAATTTTCCCAATCTGACCCCGGCCAGAGATCCTATAAACAGCCCGCATTACCTCTGTAGTACCAGGTAGGGTAAATAAGCCCTTCCCTTGTAAAAAATAATCCCTGATTTGTAAATATTTAAAAGCCATCTTATGGGATAATCCAAATTCCGCTTGTAATGACGCAAATGATCTAAACCCATAATCATCATATAACTGCCCAAGCCATATTAAACCGACTGTAACCACAGCCGGAACACTGAGTCTGAAAATATATCGAGGATTTCCCCCATAAAACAATAAATTCATGTAACACTGGTAAGGCGAAATTTTTAACAATATCTTGCCAAATATAGTAAATATGTTTGACTGTCTTAAAACGAACTCTCTTAAAGTAGTTAGGATCCGACATACTATGTAAAAGAAAACCTGTATTGAAACCTGCAGCAAGCTGGTACGCTAACCATGTTTTAGTTACATACGGTCCCAAAAGTAAGCTCTGAATCCGATTAAGGAAAGCTGACCAAAAGTAAGTTTTAAAATCAGGAAGAAGGAAGCTACCTTGCTCATATGCCAATTTTATGTATTTAAGTGCTCTTTTGGATTTTTGAAAACCCCAAATAAAACTGCCAATGGCTGAATCAAGCCGCTTAAAAAAAGACATTGGAACTCGTAAAGGAATGGATCGAAAAAGATATAAGAATTTCGGCAGAATATTCATTTTTACAATATTACATCTACCAATAATAGTTAAAGGTAATCTATGCCATTTACGTAAATCCACAATAGTTTTCTTAAGTAACGGTTCATAATTTAAGGGCAAAAAATCCTTAATACGGCCGCTAATACAAACCCCCAAATACGTAGCCGAATTAGTTAACCCCAAAAGTGGTATTGGAGATAGAGTCTCATAATTTAGGATTGATTGTGTTTTATTAATATTAAGCTTATATCCCGAAAAGGAGCCAAAATGTTCAGCCGATTGCGTAATTGCGGTAATTGCTATTTCAGGATTAGTAGTAAACACAGCAATATCATCTGCATGGGCCGTAACTTTTAGTGTTATTCCTTTAAGTATTACCGGTGCAATGGAGATATTCTGTAGTAGATGTCTAATAAAAGGCTCAATATATAAGGCAAACAGTAATGGGGAGAGCGGACATCCCTGACGCGTACCCCGCTGAATCTGAACCAAACTAGATGTAAGTCCATTAACTTTAATAACAGCAGAAGGGCAAAAGTAGAGTTGCTGGACCGCCGAGACAAATCCTCGACCGAGGCCTAAAGAGAGCATAGTACTCCAAAGAGACCCCCAGGCCACTCGATTGAAAGCCTTCTCAGCGTCCAGCATTAACATACCTATCTGATGACCCTCTTGACTGGCAATGTCAAAAGCCGCATACGCAGTATTTATATGGGTTACCGTATCTCTACCTGGAACAAAACCATGTTGTTCATCTGAAACCAGCCGGTGAATGTACAAAGAAAGACGAGAAGCAAGAAGTTTTGCAAAGATTTTCGCGTCCGAGTTAATAAGAGAGATCGGTCGATATGAACCCAGTTCTTCTGCCGGTTTGCCCTTTTTGAGGAAAACCATGATATTAGTTTGGTTCCAAGAAAGAGGAGCCACCCCTCCCTGAAGTATATCATTAATCAGCTCGAGAAGGAGTGGGATCAACGGATCCCTAAAGATTTTATGAAACTCAAGAGGAATTATGTCCTCGCCCGCCGCCTTGCCATTAGACAAAGAACTAATTGCTAAATTCAACTCCTCCATGTCTGCACTTTTCTCCAAATTCAAAGTTTGAGGTAGCTCCAAAGATGGTAAACAACTTTCTTCTAAGTACTTCCTAGCTATCAGCTGATTAAAACTGCCAGATTGTTTATATAAGCTATCATAAAAAATCCTAAATTGCTCTGCTATATCCTCTGTTTTCGTGTATGTGATACCGTCTACCCCTTTAATAATCTTGATGTGCGATTTAGCCTTACAATCCGCTAATTGATAAGCCAGTACTCTGCCAACTCTTTCCCCATATTCATATTGCAAAGATCTAAACTTAATAAAATTATTAGCAGCCTTATCCTTCATTCCTCTAATCAATTTAGCACTCACTGCAATAATTTGAGCATAGATTACTGATTCACTACTAACATTTGTAGCAATCGCCCGGGCATGTTGCTGCTCCAATTCAGAAATTTGCAGACGTTCATTATTTATTTGAGTATTATTAGATCTATTTTGCCTAGCTATAAACTGAGTGGTGGCACCTCTAACCACAGCTTTTAAACAATCCCATACCACCGCAGGGGAAGATGTATTACGATTATTAGAAATATATTCCTTTAAAGTAAGATGCATCTGATCAATAAAGTCCGAATTACTAAGCAAATGCAGAGGGAATGAAAATTCCCTACCTTGGCCTTGTCTAGATAAGCCTAAATTTATCGACAACAAAATAGGATTATGATCTGAGGTTATTTTAGGACATACGGCCATATGTGCATTAATCAAGAGCCGAGCAGTAATAAAAATCAGATCAATCCTGGAATATTGTTTATGAGGATGAGAGTAAAAAGTAAATCCAGGATTAGTAGGAAACAATGTTCTCCAGGCATCTTCCAGTTGATGAATATGCAATAGGTCCTTAAGCGCATCCCTAACCAGAACCATTCTAGGTCGGGCAGATGGATTTGTAGTATCCATTTTTTTATCTAAAATGCAATTAAAGTCGCCCATCACAACAAGATCAACATCCCAGTCCAAAAATTCGGAGTTCAAATAAGAAATAACCTCCTAACTATAACTACCTACTGGCGACCCTCAGTAGGTAATATATATATATTACATATATATATATATATATATATACTCCCCTGCAGGGCCCACTGGAGGGCAATCATTTCATCAGCATGCAGTTTTGGAAATGTTTGAAAGCATCTGCAATGTTTCGGTCAGGCAAGAAAAGAAAATCAGGAATGCAAATGCTGGTTTCCCTATTCAAGAATTCAGAAAAATTACTGCTCTGGAGTGCGTCTTTGTTTTTTGGACAGCAAGGAATATATATATATATATATATATATATATATATATATATATATATATATATTCACTTAAAAAACCATAGGTTTCACACATGTTATAGTTAGCTGGACATTTCACTCATAAAAAACCAATGAAATTCCCCCGTTATAGTTACTGCAGGCAACTATAACTCACGCGACCGCAATCCTCTGCTGATGACGTCAGATATTACATCACTGATGACATATGTGTCTTTCTGAAAAATAAATATTTGTAATATATGTATAGCTAAAGATTAATGGAAGAAGACATGGGTAAATAAGTGTCTAAATACAGTATTAGCATCAGCAGAGGATTACGGTCGCGTGAGTTATAGTTGCCTGCAGTAACTATAACGGGGGAATTTCATTGGTTTTTTATGAGTGAAATGTCCAGCGTACTATAACATGTGTGAAACCTATGGTTTTTTAAGTGAATTTGCAAGGTTTTTTAAATGCTAATTCCTAACTATAACGTGTGTGAAACCTATGGTTTTTTCAGTGAATTTGTACGGTTTTTTAAATGCTAATTTATGTATGTTTTTTTTTTATATATTTATTTTACAATAAACTACGTATTAAAAATAATAATTATTTTTTTTTTTGGTTTTCACCCTGCGAATTATTATTTTTTTTTTTGTAAAAAAAATAAATATTTTTTTTGTGTTTTTCAGGGTGCGCGCACTGTGCGCGCACCCCCGCGATTTTTTTTAAAAAAAAATATTTTTTTTTTGCCTTCGGGGTCCTTCAGGGACCCCCTGACAAAGGCTAGGGGGTCAGGAACTCTCTACCCTGCCCCCTTTTCACGTTCGCCAGCTTCCTTTTTCACTCTCGCACTGAAAACAAACAAAATGGCTGCCGACACTTCCTGATTTCGACCGATTCGAACGTTGACTGGGGATTACAGGCACCGCACTACAACACCCAGAAGGCCGTGCAAGCGGCCACGCCCACTGGGGCAGGTGTACTTAATGTAAACGTGCGCAATGCAGCAGTGCTTTCATCTTCTCAGAACATTGCCACAGAAGAAGGGACTGACGAGATTCCCGAAACGCGTCTGGCTTAAGAACTATTTTGGATGTATGATGCTGTCCAGTCATCTGCTTGCATGCTGCCATTAAAATCAGAGAGATTATTTGCATCTTCCTGTGGCCTTTTTCAAATGGGTTTCCTGCTAAGTTGGATATATTTGCGGCTGTCTCCCGGTCGCGAAATAAGGCCCACCGTGTGAATGCGGATCCGAAAAGGTGCCAACCGGTACCTTAACAGTAGGAAGGAAGACAAGGCTGACTCCCTTGCAGGGCGGGGGCCGCCTACTCAGCATGACAGCAACAAAGCGGGGCAGATGTCGGCCGCCACATGCACCTACCCACTTGGGATTTTATTTTGCGTATTTTTGTGAAAATGAACAGCACGCCCACTGGGGATTACAGGCACCGCACTACAACACCCAGAAGGCCGTGCAAGCGGCCACGCCCACTGGGGCAGGTGTACTTAATGTAAACGTGCGCAATGCAGCAGTGCTTTCATCTTCTCAGAACATTGCCACAGAAGAAGGGACTGACGAGATTCCCGAAACGCGTCTGGCTTAAGAACTATTTTGGATGTATGATGCTGTCCAGTCATCTGCTTGCATGCTGCCATTAAAATCAGAGAGATTATTTGCATCTTCCTGTGGCCTTTTTCAAATGGGTTTCCTGCTAAGTTGGATATATTTGCGGCTGTCTCCCGGTCGCGAAATAAGGCCCACCGTGTGAATGCGGATCCGAAAAGGTGCCAACCGGTACCTTAACAGTAGGAAGGAAGACAAGGCTGACTCCCTTGCAGGGCGGGGGCCGCCTACTCAGCATGACAGCAACAAAGCGGGGCAGATGTCGGCCGCCACATGCACCTACCCACTTGGGATTTTATTTTGCGTATTTTTGTGAAAATGAACAGCACGCCCACTGGGGATTACAGGCACCGCACTACAACACCCAGAAGGCCGTGCAAGCGGCCACGCCCACTGGGGCAGGTGTACTTAATGTAAACGTGCGCAATGCAGCAGTGCTTTCATCTTCTCAGAACATTGCCACAGAAGAAGGGACTGACGAGATTCCCGAAACGCGTCTGGCTTAAGAACTATTTTGGATGTATGATGCTGTCCAGTCATCTGCTTGCATGCTGCCATTAAAATCAGAGAGATTATTTGCATCTTCCTGTGGCCTTTTTCAAATGGGTTTCCTGCTAAGTTGGATATATTTGCGGCTGTCTCCCGGTCGCGAAATAAGGCCCACCGTGTGAATGCGGATCCGAAAAGGTGCCAACCGGTACCTTAACAGTAGGAAGGAAGACAAGGCTGACTCCCTTGCAGGGCGGGGGCCGCCTACTCAGCATGACAGCAACAAAGCGGGGCAGATGTCGGCCGCCACATGCACCTACCCACTTGGGATTTTATTTTGCGTATTTTTGTGAAAATGAACAGCACGCCCACTGGGGATTACAGGCACCGCACTACAACACCCAGAAGGCCGTGCAAGCGGCCACGCCCACTGGGGCAGGTGTACTTAATGTAAACATGCGCAATGCAGCAGTGTTTTCATCTTCTCAGAACATTGCCACAGAAGAAGGGACTGACGAGATTCCCGAAACGCGTCTGGCTTAAGAACTATTTTGGATGTATGATGCTGTCCAGTCATCTGCTTGCATGCTGCCATTAAAATCAGAGAGATTATTTGCATCTTCCTGTGACCTTTTTCAAATGGGTTTCCTGCTAAGTTGGATATATTTGCGGCTGTCTCCCGGTCGCGAAATAAGGCCCACCGTGTGAATGCGGATCCGAAAAGGTGCCAACCGGTACCTTAACAGTAGGAAGGAAGACAAGGCTGACTCCCTTGCAGGGCGGGGGCCGCCTACTCAGCATGACAGCAACAAAGCGGGGCAGATGTCGGCCGCCACATGCACCTACCCACTTGGGATTTTATTTTGCGTATTTTTGTGAAAATGAACAGCACGCCCACTGGGGATTACAGGCACCGCACTACAACACCCAGAAGGCCGTGCAAGCGGCCACGCCCACTGGGGCAGGTGTACTTAATGTAAACGTGCGCAATGCAGCAGTGCTTTCATCTTCTCAGAACATTGCCACAGAAGAAGGGACTGACGAGATTCCCGAAACGCGTCTGGCTTAAGAACTATTTTGGATGTATGATGCTGTCCAGTCATCTGCTTGCATGCTGCCATTAAAATCAGAGAGATTATTTGCATCTTCCTGTGGCCTTTTTCAAATGGGTTTCCTGCTAAGTTGGATATATTTGCGGCTGTCTCCCGGTCGCGAAATAAGGCCCACCGTGTGAATGCGGATCCGAAAAGGTGCCAACCGGTACCTTAACAGTAGGAAGGAAGACAAGGCTGACTCCCTTGCAGGGCGGGGGCCGCCTACTCAGCATGACAGCAACAAAGCGGGGCAGATGTCGGCCGCCACATGCACCTACCCACTTGGGATTTTATTTTGCGTATTTTTGTGAAAATGAACAGCACGCCCACTGGGGATTACAGGCACCGCACTACAACACCCAGAAGGCCGTGCAAGCGGCCACGCCCACTGGGGCAGGTGTACTTAATGTAAACGTGCGCAATGCAGCAGTGCTTTCATCTTCTCAGAACATTGCCACAGAAGAAGGGACTGACGAGATTCCCGAAACGCGTCTGGCTTAAGAACTATTTTGGATGTATGATGCTGTCCAGTCATCTGCTTGCATGCTGCCATTAAAATCAGAGAGATTATTTGCATCTTCCTGTGGCCTTTTTCAAATGGGTTTCCTGCTAAGTTGGATATATATATATATATATATATATATATATATATATATATATATATATATATATATATATATATATATATATATATATATATATATATATATATATATATATATATATACAAACCAAAGCTTCCTCCCATGAAGAAAAAGCGCAATACAGCTCCGGAGTAAAATTGACAAAGGCTTTATTTTCAAAGGCGCGTAGTGCTCAAAGTTCCTGAAACGCTCAGGCAGACGCGTTTCAAGCCTCCAATGGCTCTCTTCAGTGCCGGTTTCACGAACTTCTGTGCTCTGTAAGGGGGTCCAACAAGATGCAGCTGTGAAATAGACCGCTCCCTCTGTGATGTCATCACTCCTCCTCCAATGGAAGGTGTGCTAGCCCCTTGAGCTCACACCTTGCTGAGCAGATGCATGCTGGTTAGTGTAGTTCACATGGAGTGTCTGTGTAGTAACAGCGTTTCTCCTAACAACAAGTGATGCCCCAACGAAGTTGGTTGTGTTCCACACGTTAGCTTCAGATGCCCAGCGGTATGGGACAAAGTCTATTGCCAGCCCCTTATCAGGCGAATCGTTTCGCCTACTCTCTCCCCTTGCCGCTATGTATATTACATATATATATATATATATATATATACTCCCCTGCAGGGCCCACTGGAGGGCAATCATTTCATCAGCATGCAGTTTTGGAAATGTTTGAAAGCATCTGCAATGTTTCGGTCAGGCAAGAAAAGAAAATCAGGAATGCAAATGCTGGTTTCCTTATTCAAGAATTCAGAAAAATTACTGCTCTGGAGTGCGTCTTTGTTTTTTGGACAGCAAGGAAAATATATATATATATATTCACTGAAAAAACCATAGGTTTCCCACATGTTATAGTTAGCGGAAATTTTACTGATAAAAAACCAATGAAATTCCCCCGTTATAGTTAGTGCAGGCAACTATAACTCACGCGACCGCAATCCTCTGCTGATGCTAATACTGTATTTAGACACTTATTTGCCCATGTCTTCTTCCATACATTTTTAGCTATACATATATTACAAATATTTTTTTTTCATAAAGACACATATGTCATCAGCAGAAGATTGCGGTCGGGTGAGTTATAGTTGCCTGCACTAACTATAACGGGGGAATTTCATTGGTTTTTTATCAGTAAAATTTCCGCTAACTATAACATGTGTGAAACCTATGGTTTTTTCAGTGAATTTGCAAGGTTTTTTAAATGCTAATTCCTAACTATAACGTGTGTGAAACCTATGGTTTTTTCAGTGAATTTGTACGGTTTTTTAAATGCTAAGTTACTTTACGCCATTCGTGGCGTGCGCGCCCACTTAACGCAGTTCGTTCCGTGCGCGCACGGTGCGCTTCGCGCACCGTGCGCGCACAGTGAGCACGCGGTGCGCTTCGCGCACCGCGCGCCCACTTTACGCAGTTAGTGCCGTGCACGCACGGTGGGCACGCGGTGCGATGACAAAGCAAGAAAGCACGTCAACAAATCTGTTTCTGCTTTCCTCCGTGACTATGGTATGGGTGCCATTTACCACAACAACTTGCGTTATGACATGCAAGACATTTATAGAGGAGATGGTGTGCACTTCAATGATGAAGGGAACAGAGTCTTCCTCTTGAACCTTAGACTCTGCATCGGTACTTACTTGTAGGTACCACTAAAAAATCATTTCATAAACACAACGGCTCTTTTTAGAGCCCCCTAATATCTAAACACTTAAATCTGATTTTCATTTTTTTTATTTTTTTTTTCTACCGTACGCTTACCGTAAGCTTACCGTACGCGTACCCCGTGATTTTTTTTAAAATCAATAAATGTTTTTTTTGTACTTTTCTGTCCTTCTTTGACCCCCTTACAAATGTTAGGGGGTCTGTAACTCTCCTCATTGCCCCCTTTTCTTGTTTTCACTCTTTTTTTTCTGAGTGAAATACACATATATATATATTACCTACTGGCGGTCGCCAGTAGGTAGTTATAGTTAGAACCCCTTTTCCATAGGAAAACCTCAACATTCTATTTTGAATAACTTTGGCGCCGGTCGATGAATCCTCGCGAATTTCTCAAAATAGGTGGGGCGCTACGCTCCGCTCCTACCCTGAAAGTCTCGGGGGGATCCGTCAAGCGGGGGCTGAGATAAAAGGGGGGTCCCAAAACGCGTTTTCCCCATGCATTTTTCCATAGGACCTTTAGAACGAGCTACAGCCCGAACGGCTGAACAGAATTACTCAAAATTTGGCAGAGAGGTAGTCCCTAGGTCAAGGAAGTGCCTTTTGTAGGTTTGGTGTAAATCTGTTCAGTAGATTCTGAGAAAATAGCCTTTAAATCAATATATATATCTGAGCCCGCTTACGGTACGCTTACCGTACGCTTACGGTAAGCGTACGGTGGCGTGCGCGAGCGCGATTCTGATTGGCTCTTAGATCTTAGTAAACATTCGAATCGGCCGAAACCAGGAAGCGGCGGCCGCCATTTTGTGTATTTCACTCTGAAAAAAAAGAGTGAAAACAAGGAAAGGGGGCAATGAGGAGAGTTACAGACCTCCTAACATTTGTAAGGGGGTCAAAGAAGGACAGAAAAGTACAAAGAAAACATTTATTGATTTTAAAAAAAATCACGGGGTACGCGTACGGTAAGCTTACGGTAAGCGTACGGTAGAAAAAAAATAATAAATAAAATGAAAATCAGATTTAAGTGTTTAGATATTAGGGGGCTCTAAAAAGAGCCGTTGTGTTTATGAAATGATTTTTTAGTGGTACCTACAAGTAAGTACCGATGCAGAGTCTAAGGTTCAAGAGGAAGACTCTGTTCCTTTCATCATTGAAGTGCACACCATCTCCTCTATAAATGTCTTGCATGTCATAACGCAAGTTGTTGTGGTAAATGGCACCCATACCATAGTCACGGAGGAAAGCAGAAACAGATTGTTGACGTGCTTTCTTGCTTTGTCATCGCACCGCGTGCCCACCGTGCGTGCACGGCACTAACTGCGTAAAGTGGGCGCGCCGTGCGCGAAGCGCACCGCGTGCTCACTGTGCGCGCACGGTGCGCGAAGCGCACCGTGCCTGCACGGAACGAACTGCGTTAAGTGGGCGCGCACGCCACGAATGGCGTAAAGTAACTTAGCATTTAAAAAACCGTACAAATTCACTGAAAAAACCATAGGTTTCACACACGTTATAGTTAGGAATTAGCATTTAAAAAACCTTGCAAATTCACTGAAAAAACCATAGGTTTCACACATGTTATAGTTAGCGGAAATTTTACTGATAAAAAACCAATGAAATTCCCCCGTTATAGTTAGTGCAGGCAACTATAACTCACGCGACCGCAATCTTCTGCTGATGACATATGTGTCTTTATGAAAAAAAAATATTTGTAATATATGTATAGCTAAAAATGTATGGAAGAAGACATGGGCAAATAAGTGTCTAAATACAGTATTAGCATCAGCAGAGGATTGCGGTCGCGTGAGTTATAGTTGCCTGCACTAACTATAACGGGGGAATTTCATTGGTTTTTTATCAGTAAAATTTCCGCTAACTATAACATGTGTGAAACCTATGGTTTTTTCAGTGAATTTGCAAGGTTTTTTAAATGCTAATTCCTAACTATAACGTGTGTGAAACCTATGGTTTTTTCAGTGAATATATATATATATATTATATATATATATATACATATATATATATTCACTTAAAAAACCATAGGTTTCACACATGTTATAGTTAGCTGGACATTTCACTCGTAAAAAACCAATGAAATTCCCCCGTTGTAGTTACTGCAGGCAACTATAACTCACACGACCGCAATCCTCTGCTGATGACGTCAAATATTAAATCACTGTATTTAGACACTTATTTACCCATGTCTTCTTCCATTAATCCTTAGCTATACATATATTACAAATATTTATTTTTCAGAAAGACACATATGTCATCAGTGATGTAATATCTGACGTCATCAGCAGAGGATTACGGTCGCGTGAGTTATAGTTGCCTGCAGTAACTATAACGGGGGAATTTCATTGGTTTTTTACGAGTGAAATGTCCAGCTAACTATAACGTGTGAAACCTATGGTTTTTTAAGTGAATTTGCAAGGTTTTTTAAATGCTAATTCGTAACTATAACATGTGTGAAACCTATGGTTTTTTCAGTGAATTTGTACGGTTTTTTAAATGCTAAGTTATGTTTTTTTTTTTTTTTTCAGGTTTTACACCGTTCGCCAAGCGGGGGCCAAGAAGAAAGGGGGGTCCCAAAACGTGTTTTCTCCATGTAAATTCCCATAGGAAACTTTAGAGACGGCTACAGCTCGAGCTGCTGAACGGAATTACACCAAATTTGGCAAAAAGGTAGCCCTTGTTTCAGAAAGAGACCTTTTGTTTTTAAATGGTGTAAATCTGTTCAGTAGTTGCTTAGAAAATCAAAAAATGAATGTTTTGCTATTTAGAGGCACGGTGGATCCACTCACCCTCCCGACCACGAGCTTTATTCTAATTGGCTGTCAACACTCCAAACCAGGAAGTGTTGGCAGCCATCTTGTGCCTCGGTAACACAAGAAAACGGAGAAACAAAGGTGAAAAAACAAGAAAAGGGGGCAGGGCAGAAACACCCTGAACCCCTAGGCCTGCTCAGGGGGTCCCACAAGGACTCCCAGGGCCCAAAAAAGCATTAAAAAAAATTTAAAAAACGGACAAATTCACGCTGGATCCGCGAATCCGGCCGTAAAAAAAAAAAATACGAACCGCGGACTACCGCGCTTCGTTATTATTTAGCCCCCGGGTGGGCCAAGTCCCGGGGGCATGGTGATATATAATTGTGGGGGCCCAGGGGGACCCCCGCAGCCCCGGGGACAGGCACCCCCGGGGCTTTGATAAAATATTTGTGGGGGGCACGCTGCCCCCCAAGCCCCGGGGCCTGCCACCCCCTGGGGCTTTCATTAAGTATTTGCGGGGGCACAGTGATATCATGAGTGATGTCACTGACCATGTCATGAGTGATGTAATATGTGACGTCATCAGCAGTGCATTGCAGACGTGCCAGTTATAGTTAGCTGAACTAACTATAACAGCGAATTTCATTGGTTTTATACGAGTGAAACATCCAACTAACTATAACAATCCTGAAACCTATGGTTTTTCTAGTGAATATATATATATATATTTTTTTTAAATTGCGCTACACTCATACACTTTAGGTGAGGGGAAAAAGGTCCTCATCCCTTACTAGTCATGTAATAAGCATGTATCGTTCTTTGCTGTTTCTGGCCTAGAAACAGGGGGAGGAACCCCTATCCCCCTAATTTGAAGTAGGATTTGTTCGGTGTGTCCAGGCGAGAGTATAAATTTTAAGTTGATTAGGATAAAATATCCAATTGATGCAAGTATATCCGATGATGATGATAAGATTTTTGTGCTTTTATTTGTCTGCAAGAAAAGAACATGGATGGCACAGCCAACACGTGTTTCGCCCTCTAACTGGCCATCAGGCCTAGGGCTTCCTCAGGGCTGTATAGAGACAGTATTACAGCAGGAATTCATGACATCGAGTTAAATAGGTCATTTGTATAGTATAAAAGGGGTGTGGTAGGTGGGAGCAGAGGAGGAAAGGTGAGTCAAAGAGGAAATATTTAAGAGAAAGGGAGCAGGAAGAGAAAGAGGGAAGGGGACGGAGTTAAAGTGCGAGGAGTTGGCAATTGTAGTTACCGAGAGAGAGATTTGGTGGGGGTTTAGAAATAGTAATTGAAACGGATGTGCGAGGAGTGGTTAATTAGTTAGCTCGAACGTGTGATATGAATAGAGAGATAGAGGGTCCCTTACCGGGAGGGTTTACAAACCCTCCCGTTAACTAAGATATCCCATTACCTGAAAACCCGGTAAGGGACCCTCGATCTCTCTATTCATATCACACGTTCGAGCTTACTTAATCTGCCCACTGCACTTGTATGCCTTATAAATACGTTACACTCCTCAAATATAGTCTAATCTCGCCAAGGTTGGCATTCACGTACCACTTCATGACCTCCGTACATTTGAGCATTTATGAGCACTTCTTAATAGATCCACGCCTCAAATCACGTTCTTGCTTGCTCTGGAGTACACCCACCGTTATATTTCGAACTTCATATTAACTTTCTTATATGATTTTTGCATATTACTGCATGCATCCAACCTAGAACTTCACTCTACCTTGATCGATGACGCGTCTCCCCCACGGCTCACAACTTTCATCGCCTTTTTGATCCTGACACCACGCGCTCATACCCGCGTCTCTCGCCTAACCACCCATATGAAATGTTTCTAAAGTAAATCTCTTCTCCTTTATTCCATACTGGACGGGACCACCCTGACGCGACATTCCCATTCATACTGTAAATATATGCTCTATTACTTACTACTGTTTGTCGACATCCTGCCTCCGATCTAACGCTCACCTACAACGTTGGATCCCTTGTGATCAACTGTGGCCTGTTTACCAATGTTTGACATAATTTGTTTTCTGCGTTCCATGACCCCGTCATAATCAAACTAATCTTGGAACTCTATGTGATTCATACCCTAACTACATGCAATTCCGTGCCTCTTTCTCCCTAAATGAACACTTGACCTCTAAACTGCAATTTCGTTATCATGATGTTTTGACTAATATGTATGCTAACGGGCATCTGGTTTCATTCTGTGCTACATACACACGCTACCCTGAATTTCGTAACTCTGTTGCCTTGTTAATATGCACATTATCAACCGCTTACTGTTTTGATTGTTGTTGCATACGCGCGCTACACCAACTTGGGACTCATACCTTATTACCTTTTCTATCACTTTTGTTAATCTATCTAAAATTAACTGGATTCAAATAATCGTGTTCAACTGTATGCCTTTTTTCTGTAAATGCCAACCTGCCCGCTTATAACCTTTTACTGTTTCACTCATTCTCTAAATGATTCTAATACCCATGTCACATCCTCCTTTCTCTCTAAACTAATTAACCACTCCTCGCACATCCGTTTCAATTACTATTTCTAAACCCCCACCAAATCTCTCTCTCGGTAACTACAATTGCCAACTCCTCGCACTTTAACTCCGTCCCCTTCCCTCTTTCTCTTCCTGCTCCCTTTCTCTTAAATATTTCCTCTTTGACTCACCTTTCCTCCTCTGCTCCCACCTACCACACCCCTTTTATATTATACAAATGACCTATTTAACTCGATGTCATGAATTCCTGCTGTAATACTGTCTCTATACAGCCCTGAGGAAGCCCTAGGCCTGATGGCCAGTTAGAGGGCGAAACACGTGTTGGCTGTGCCATCCATGTTCTTTTCTTGCAGACAAATAAAAGCACAAAAATCTTATCATCATCATCGGATATACTTGCATCAATTGGATATTTTATCCTAACCAACTTAAAATTTATACTCTCGCCTGGACACACCGAACAAATCCTACTTCAAATTAGGGGGATAGGGGTTCCTCCCCCTGTTTCTAGGCCAGAAACAGCAAAGAACGATACATGCTTATTACATGACTAGTAAGGGATGAGGACCTTTTTCCCCTCACCTAGATGTAACAAACCTTAAGGTCACATCCCCGAAAAATCAACAAGCTTTATTCTAAGAACGGATCTTTTGCACAAACAGAATTTCTCTACAAACAATAAGAACTAAAATCAAATTCTGATCACATGGCTTTCTGCCAAGATCGACGAGCACAACGATCGACAAGGGTTGAAGAAACCTTTTCCACTGAACCAATAACCAATAAAAGTACAAACCCTAAAGCTAATCCAACATCTGCACGAAGTACTTTCCAAAACTTGGAACGTGCAGTCAAGAGAGAAACTAGCAAATGGTGGGAAGCAGAATCCCTCAAAAAATATTTGGAAGCTGATCGAATCCCACGGGGACTTAGAATACTCATCTTTCCCCCATCTGATACTACTAACCCCCAGTACATAAGCAAATGGGAAGAGAACCTCAAGGAATGCTCTAACAATATGATTAGACAATTAATCGACCACTCACAAGAAGAATACAACCTTGCCAAAACTGAAGTAGACAATCTTAGCAAACACATTGAAGATTCTAACTGGGGAGATCTCACAAGGAAGAACTACGAGATACTCAACCTAATAATTGACGAATTCGAGGAAGACATCATCAAAAGAAAGAATCGCAAATTTAGAAGGGACCAACTGGATTATCAATTTGGAAGGGTGTATACCTTCGCAAAGAAATACTACGCTAAACCTCAGGACACAACAAACACTAATACCGCGGAACAACCATCTGGAGCAACTACCAGCTCAGATATTGACTCACCAGCACCAGCACCTGAGGGAGATAACTCAAGATGCAAGGTCAATTTTTTAGAGGAGGTACTACACTATCGACTAGGTATCAAAACATCAAATACCACAAATACTTCAACCATGGGAGGTTCCCAACAATTTGGACGCCAACAGACGCCAACAATAGGCGTCACTACGAGATCAAGAAAAAAGGAGATGGAAAGAAAGACATAACACCACTAAACCTAGTTAAGAACCTATCCCACATTCAACTATCTAACCAGGAAGCAAATATCCTTAATAAAGGACTATCTTTCTGCCCCACGGCCCCATGGAATCTAACCAGAACACGAATAGATCTGTTTAAATTCATACGCAGATTAAAACTCAAAGTGTTCTTTGCAGACCAATACACGAGACATGAGCCCCCTGTAACAACTATCACATCAGATCTATCGATTCAAGAACTAGAACATGTGGACCTACTGACCCATCTCAGTGAGGTTAACGACGACCCTGATACACTGACCAGAACAGCACTTGAACTTGGGATTGACACGAACCTCTCAATTGACAGTAGATTAACTAAAAAATCTACCTTCCAACCTCAATTACCCGCTGGCAATAGCATTGATGCTTTCCATCTAGCAGTCACACATGATCTAGAACATGAATACACCAAATACAGAAAAAAATCTAAATATCTACCACAAAACATTACACATGAAGAGAGGAAGGCTATTACTAATCTTAAAGAAAGAAAAGATTTGATCATCAAAGAGGCAGATAAAGGTGGAAACCCAGTTACACTCCATATTGATGATTACATCCAAGAGGCGAACCAACAACTTGCTGACAAGTCCTGCTACGAACTGCTCACCAAAGATCCAACGAAAGACATACTCAAATCAATTATCACTATGCTTGACAAGTGGTACGCCTCGGGACTCATATCACAATCGGAGAAACTATTATTGTATATTCCTTACCCCACCATGCCCACTTTATACCTCCTCCCAAAGATTCACAAGGGCATTCACCCTCCACCAGGAAGACCTATCATAGCAGGTATCAACTCACCATGCTCCAGGTTAGGGGAATATGTGGACAGAAAACTGCAAGGACTGATGAAGGAAATACCATCCTTCATCCAAGACACAAAAGACATCCTGGACAAACTTCAAGATATCACCTGCGAACCAGACTTCATATTGGTTTGCATAGACATTGTCAGCCTTTATACATCTATTCAACACCAGGACAGACTCAATGCAGTGCAACTATCTCTATGGACACAATCGGCAAACCTACTTGAAAGTAACAAAATGACGCTGGAAATGCTTAACTTCTGCCTGAAAAACAACGTCTTCAGCTTCAATGGCAAAATATACCGACAGATACGCGGTACGGCCATGGGAGCCAAATTCGCGCCGCCGTACGCCTGTATCCTAATGAGCCATGTGGAGAAATTCTGGCTGTGGGACCCGGAATTTTCCGAGTTCACCCCCCATATCGTAATGTGGCGGCGTTACATAGATGACATCCTATGCATTTGGCAAGGAGATGAGACATCACTCAAAAGATTCTTGAAGCAACTGGACAAAAATCCTTGGGGAATTAAAACAACCCATACCTTCTCTAAAAAAGAGATCAATTTTCTAGATGTAACACTTTATGTCAAAGACAACACCCTACAAAGCAAACTATATCGGAAAGAAACAGCGGCAAACTCCATCTTACGCGCTGACAGCTTCCACCCACGACATAACATAAGGAATATTCCAAAAGGAGAACTGCTGAGAACACGCAGAAACTGCAGTGAAGACGAAGTCTTCAAAACAAAAGGAGAAGAAATTGTAACCAGACTCACACAAAGAGGATATGACCACTCAATGCTACAAAATACATTATCCTCAGTGACCAAAGTAGAGAGGAAACAGATGCTCAGAAAAAACACCCAGGAAATAGAAAAAAAGAAAGACTCAGCAATACGCTTTGTAACTGACTATAACATCGGCCATCACCAAATCAGACAAAGCCTCAAAAAACATTGGCATCTATTAAAACAAGCACCTAACATCAGTCAAGACCTTAAATCATACCCTGAAATCACATTCAGACGCGCACCAAACCTAAAGGACATGCTGTGCAAATCAGAATTTGAAGATAAACGCAATATGGTCACCACATTCCTAGACAGGCCTCCAGGATTCCACACATGCAAAAATTGCAGCATTTGCAAACTAAGCTGCAGCAAAACAAAAAGAGTACCAATAACACAAGGGAGGGAATTCATCATAAAAGAATGGATCGACTGCAACAGCAAATTTTGTATCTCTGTGATAATCTGCCCCTGCAACCTCCCGTATATTGGCAGCACAATCAGACCATTACGGATCAGGATCCAGGAACACTACCGCAATATCCATAAACATACTACAGGACATCCACTCACTGAACACTTTGAAGACAGTCACCCTCACAAAAAGGACTTTCAATTCTTTGGATTGGAAATTATACACCAAACTAAGAGAGGGGGAAATCGTGAACTCAAATTACGGAGACGCGAAAGTGAACTCATCATGAACTACAAAACCACAAATCTGGGGCTTAATAAGGATGCAGAAATGCATGTATGGTTAGGAGATGATTAGCTGCTCCTTGCCCCCCTATATCGATGTTTGTGCCTCTCCTAGCCTAAGTACTCCACCACCTAGGTCTGTGCCTCTCCAAAACATTTTCTACCAGAAGTAATCTCTCTACGTGACTTGAAAATACAAAGCATGCCTTTTATTACATACCATGCTTTCAAACGTCACTCATTGTTAGAAATACAAACCTAACGTTACCATGCCCTACTAAACACCTATATACCATGCTTTCTCACCTATAATGGGATCTGATACATGCCCCAAAAATACAGAACTTCTGTAGAAGCACAAATATGTCTAACACCTGATGTTTGCTTGTTATTTCTTCCGATAGTATTATTCAGTTCTAAATGCCTATTTATATGTCTGTCCGATCTAAGCTATGTTTCCCCATTCCAAGATGGCGACCGCCTAATATCGTCCTACTCACCGCCCTGCTCTACCCTTCTTCTCCACACACCCCATTCCAACATGGCACCTACCGCAAGCACATTTCCCTTCCGGGTTTAACTGGAAGTTTATACACGCGACTACCTTATCAATGCCTGCCACTATCGGCTTCACACTATTCCACAACCGCAGAAACCCATCGAGACCTGGCATTAGCCGAGACCAGAGGTAAGAGATACATCACTCCCCCCTCCAGGTCCGACCTGACCTCAGCCCATACGGCACGATTTTTACTTCTGTGCTTCTTTGTTTCCTTTTTCCCCATTTAGAATCGTCGGGTTTACAAACCCTCCCGTTAACTAAGATATCCCATTACCTGAAAACCCGGTAAGGGACCCTCGATCTCTCTATTCATATCACACGTTCGAGCTTACTTAATCTGCCCACTGCACTTGTATGCCTTATAAATACGTTACACTCCTCAAATATAGTCTAATCTCGCCAAGGTTGGCATTCACGTACCACTTCATGACCTCCGTACATTTGAGCATTTATGAGCACTTCTTAATAGATCCACGCCTCAAATCACGTTCTTGCTTGCTCTGGAGTACACCCACCGTTATATTTCGAACTTCATATTAACTTTCTTATATGATTTTTGCATATTACTGCAGGCATCCAACCTAGAACTTCACTCTACCTTGATCGATGACGCGTCTCCCCCACGGCTCACAACTTTCACCGCCTTTTTGATCCTGACACCCCGCGCTCATACCCGCGTCTCTCGCCTAACCACCCATATGAAATGTTTCTAAAGTAAATCTCTTCTCCTTTATTCCATACTGGACGGGACCACCCTGACGCGACATTCCCATTCATACTGTAAATATATGCTCTATTACTTACTACTGTTTGTCGACATCCTGCCTCCGATCTAACGCTCACCTACAACGTTGGACCCCTTGTGATCAACTGTGGCCTGTTTACCAATGTTTGACATAATTTGTTTTCTGCGTTCCATGACCCCGTCATAATCAAACTAATCTTGGAACTCTATGTGATTCATACCCTAACTACATGCAATTCCGTGCCTCTTTCTCCCTAAATGAACACTTGACCTCTAAACTGCAATTTCGTTATCATGATGTTTTGACTAATATGTATGCTAACGGGCATCTGGTTTGATTCTGTGCTACATACACACGCTACCCTGAATTTCGTAACTCTGTTGCCTTGTTAATATGCACATTATCAACCGCTTACTGTTTTGATTGTTGTTGCATACGCGCGCTACACCAACTTGGGACTCATACCTTATTACCTTTTCTATCACTTTTGTTAATCTATCTAAAATTAACTGGATTCAAATAATCGTGTTCAACTGTATGCCTTTTTTCTGTAAATGCCAACCTGCCCGCTTATAACCTTTTACTGTTTCACTCATTCTCTAAATGATTCTAATACCCATGTCACATCCTCCTTTCTCTCTAAACTAATTAACCACTCCTCGCACATCCGTTTCAATTACTATTTCTAAACCCCCACCAAATCTCTCTCTCGGTAACTACAATTGCCAACTCCTCGCACTTTAACTCCGTCCCCTTCCCTCTTTCTCTTCCTGCTCCCTTTCTCTTAAATATTTCCTCTTTGACTCACCTTTCCTCCTCTGCTCCCACCTACCACACCCCTTTTATACTATACAAATGACCTATTTAACTCGATGTCATGAATTCCTGCTGTAATACTGTCTCTATACAGCCCTGAGGAAGCCCTAGGCCTGATGGCCAGTTAGAGGGCGAAACACGTGTTGGCTGTGCCATCCATGTTCTTTTCTTGCAGACAAATAAAAGCACAAAAATCTTATCATCATCATCGGATATACTTGCATCAATTGGATATTTTATCCTAATCAACTTAAAATTTATACTCTCGCCTGGACACACCGAACAACTCATACACTTTAACATTATTTCCTATTTTAAGTCCCTGCCTCCTTTATTTTCTATGGATAGTGGTGTTGCTGTCTTAGTGGTCAGTAGTTGGCCAAGTGTGGTGCTGGACTTACTACTGCTCCTTTTCGGCAGTAGTAATGTACGACCGTTTATTGCCGTCGCAAAGGGGCATTTAACCCGTGTCCGATGGCAAAAAACGGATGCACAATGTACGAACCCTATTTTACAAGTTGCTAATCTCTATTAGCGACTCAGTAAATAGTGTTAGCAACTCGCTATTAGGAAGGGGCGTGCCAATGGCGTCCTTTCCTAATAGCGAGTGCAAATGCCATATATGAGTGTTTTTGGACCGAATTTGCGGTCACGAAAAACTCACAGTTTACCACCTACTTCAAGTAGGTGGTAAACCATTCCCAAACAGGAAGGGGTCCCCAGGGGACCCCTCCCCTTTGTGAATGGGTGCGCAAAATTTTTTCAAGAGCAGGCAGTGGTCCCAGAGACCACTGCCTGCTCTTGAAAAATTAAACTGAAAAGTTTAATTTTTCTTTTTTAAATGCATCCCGTTTTCCTTTAAGGAAAAAGGGGTTGCATAAAAAAACTGCCTCATTGACAAAGTAGTCCCAGACATGGTGGTCTGCTGACCCCAGCAGGCCACCATCCCTAGGAGTGCTAGCCATATCCAATGGGGTCGCAAATTGCGACAGCCTCATTAATATTCATTAATATTCATGAGAAATGCAATTTGCGACCCCATTGGAAATCGCAATGTACATTGAATTTTGCAATTTGCGAGTTGCAAAATTCAATGGTCGTACAACTAGCCCCTTAGACTTGTAGATTTGGCTCCACCTCCTGCTTACGAGCTGGAGACATGAAAGTCTAATCTTTTGAATAACTGTATACTTGTAAATAGCAAAAGTAGAAAAGTTACTTAAAAGTATAATAGTAAACTTACATAAGTAACATACTCACAAGTGAAAGTTATCTATGTGAATACCCTTGATTAGTATTTAGACACTTTTCAATGCTCTGGACCATTTGAAGACCTATCAGTAGGCAATAGATTTCAAAAGATGTACAGGAGATGATTATTGTGAGCTACAGGAATTAGAAGAATGTTCCCTTGGTGACAGCTTATGTGAGTGCTCCTATGTAGTCAGCATTGGTGTATTAGTGTCAGATGAAATGAAACTGACTTTAATCGAAGAAAGAATGTAGATAAAACAGTAGGGTGCTATGGGTTTCATAAATAATATTTAAACAGAATCATCATACATTATTTCCTGTCTCAAGTATTCCACTACATTTGTCAAAAGGAGCACTGACATGTTTTAATAATTGAACAAATTGACCGAGAGACAAGTTTGTCTTTCTGGGGGATTTTAGCCTCGAATTGCATTGATTTCACCAATTTTTATAATGACTCAGAACAACTGAGTTGGTTCAAAGTGAACAGCTTTTTGGATTATATTGAATTGGTTTTACTACGAATAGCAGGAAACCTTTGTAACAAAAGTGCAGTGTATATTAACGATGGTGGTACTTGAGAAGAGGCAACAGATAGGATGGATAACATAATGAGGGGGTAATTGCGGGTGAAATTAGTTGCAAACGGTGAAACCCTTGGATCTGACCGTTTGGTCCGAAGAGTCGGCAGTGGAGAATAAATTCGTTTGACCTGCATATATCAGGTGAGTTTGTTTTGGTTCTTTGTGGATATGGTACCATTTTGGTTTGTATTTGGTACAGTCTGAGGACCAAATTTGGGGGGAAAGTGTTTGCAAATACTTTGCCAGCAATAGGTAGTGAGCTTGTTTTCTTTTGAGAATGCCTGGTCTCAGTAAACTGTTTTGTTTGGGCTGTCGTTGTTCTACTAATGCTCAATTGGAAGAAAGTCAGCCAGTGCCTCCAAAAGGCACTACAAATGTTGATATGTATGAGAAGCATGGCCTTAGCCCTATTATGCTAAGTAAACTTTGTCATAAATATACGAGGGACAATGCGGAGTTGCAGTGGCCGTTGACGGGCACTTTTGATGAACAAAAAATTGGGTTTTTACTGGAGAAGTTATTTGCAAAAAGAAGTAGACAGTCTATGTTTGATTCCCTTCTAACGTGGCAAAAGGAGGCTAAACAGAGGTGAACGAAAGCAGAGAAGGAAACCTGGAATGGTGAATGCAAACATTGACTCAGAAAACTGTAGCACATGATAGAGAAAAGCAGGAGATAGGGGTCGAATTTGAAGATAGGAGGTTTCGATTACAAATTGATAAATCTTATGTAGCCCGAGAAGAAAACGATACCTTTGTGGAAGAATTGCTGGATACTAGACCCCCCCTCCCCCCATGCCCCATAGAGGATATATCCTGCTCTTCCCTCACTGGCCCAGCTACCCAGTTCTTCTGTCTCTACTGTTTCTGTTCCTGTTACTGTTGATCGGACTGTCTTGGCCACAGAACCTCCTGTCCTTTCTTTGTCCTCGCCGTCTGCGGCAACTATGACTGTTTTCTGCAACTCCTATTGCTTCGACGTCTCCTTCACTAGCCCTCACACCTATGATGCAGCCAGTAGCGGCATTGCTGTCTGTTACTTCTCTTGCTACTTCCCCTTTGTTCTTTCATCCACCAACATTACTGAGTATTGGGACACCAGTACGTGGCCTTGAGGAGCAAACTTCTGCGAAATTTAAGGAATGCATGGGGCGAACGTTAGTGCGATCTGATGTGAGAGATGAAGAGAAAAAGGTAGTAGCTAATCAGGCTGTCCAGTGGGCTCGAAATCCCATTTACAGTGTGGAGGATGTGTGGAATGTGATGAAAGATTATGAGCTTTTTGTACAGCAGCATGCCCTTAAGCATATGTCTGCTACTCTGATTGGTCTGTGGGAGCAGTGTTTCAATGATGCAGCACCGCGGATTTTATATGATATGAAGGATCGTGTATATGCTAGTAATATGGAGCCTGGCCAAGTTTTTAGTTGGGTCACGACATTGATTGCGTACCGTGGTAGGCTAATTGAGAAGAGCCCCACCACAGTATCCCAGTTTCCGATGCGGGAGGTTCAGCCTATATATCACCCAGAGATACCAGAGTTAAGGGACCAGCACAATGCTGTTATCAGACAAGATAAAGCAGCCCGTTTCCAAGAACAGTGGTTTTATACGCTATGGAAAAGGAGTGAGGCTTTGTCCCTTAAGGCTCAATTATCTGACCCTAGGAAAAATCCTACTGCATATTATAAAGAATTTACTGAGGCAGCCTCTTCAACAGTAATGACGCTTGCGGATATTGAAATGTTTTTTGGTTTGCTGGTTCCAGTTGATATTCGGAGACAAGTGCACACACAGGATCATGTTGCGGAATTGGGTGGTACATGGAATCAAATAAAAGCATGGGATCAGGACAGGAAGCCAGGTGATAAGCCTAGGGCAGAGATACTTGCTTTGCCTGGTCGCATTATAACATATATGCATTCTCTTATTCCACCAAGAAAGGTTGATTGGGACAAGTTATCGGCTTGTCGTCAGAAGAAAGATGAATGTGTCTGATTTTTTCACTCGGTTTGAAAATGTGTTTCTGGATTATAGTGGGCAGGATTTGTCTATTGAGGGAGGTGTCCGATTGTTTGTTAATAGATTTGTTTCAAATTTGGTTCCCGAGATTGCAACTCGATTGCAGGCTTCCTAGAGCACCTGGTCCACCTCTTCTCCTTCTGTTATTTTGAATATGGCACAGTATTATGAGCACAGAGAAAATGGATAAGGAGCGGATGGAGAAGCACAAGGATTTGAAGACGAAGGTGTTGTTGCAGCAGGCTTCTAGAAGGAATGGTAGAGGACATGGTGGTTTGGCCCAACAGCTTCCACGTACTAGCAGGAATACTACAGTGACTTGTATTGTTGCAGAAGGTGGCGGCCCCAAGAGGACGAGGTTCTCGTGGATGGGGTCCTGGAGCTGAAGGAGCAGGCAGGGTTCAGAATGCTGCAGCCTCACAGGGTCGTTCTGATAATAATTACTTTGATGACCCTCCGGGCGGACAGTATTATCATGATGATTATGACACAGATGAGGTGACAGGAATGTCTTACAGCTAGGACAGCCAGGGACAGAGTGAGGGACCAGTTTCGATACCTGTAGATCAGTGCGGTCCTTATGTTACTGCAAACTTCCATGGCTAAGGAATATTTGGTGGATACTGGTACAACAAACAGTTCTATTTCTCGCTCGTTGGTCCCTGGCTCTGTCTGGCCATAATAATGTTTCGGTAGGTTTTTCTGGTGTACCGGTTGTAAGCCCCATTTCAAAACCTCTTGCATTGACCATAGGCCCTTTTCCGTGGATTCGCCATTTTTGTTGACATCTAATTGTGGTGAGAATTTGATGGGTCTGGCTTTATTAAAAAAATTGCATGCCACCATTTATTGTTCTGCTGACAGTGTCTATATGACAATGGGTCTGGATGTGGTGTGCGCTAAGCAGTGCCTGTCCAAAAATGCGCCCCTTCCTACTGAGTTTAAAGATGTACCACCCACTCTATGGGCAAGAGGTGACACAGATGTGGGATTGTTGCAGATATCGCCTGTTTCGATACGCGTTAAGTATGGTGCCATTCTACCTCGTGTCCCTCAATATAAAATACCGCAGGCAAGAGAGTGAGTCTTGTTGCAGATCGTACAGGATTTTATTGAGAGAGGTGTGGTTGAGGAGAGGACTGCTAACCACGGACATAAAGTGTACCTTTCCAAATTTCAGTATTGTCAACAGGAGGTCACCTATTTAGGTCATCTACTGTCAAAGGAGGGTAGAAGATATCTCCGGAGCATATTAGTGTTATTGTTAAAATGCTAATTCCTCAAACTCAAAAAGATGTGAGCACTTTTATTGGCATTACTTCCTACTGTCGCCAGTGGATTCCAAATTATTCCCTACTAACCGAACCCCTTTGACTACTAAAGATGTGCATGAACCCCTGCCTTGGACACCTGAATGTCAGCAGTCTTTTGAGCAATTAAATAGTGCGCTTTGTTCGGCTCCAGTGCTTGGCATGCCTAACTACAGCAAGCCATTTGTATCATATGTCCATGAGATGGCTGGTTGTGCGCTTTCTGTTGTAACACAAAAATTTGGAGGTAAGCAATGGCCATGTGCTTATTTCTCCGCAGTTCTTGACACTGTCGCAAGAGCCCTCCAGAGCTGTCTAAGAGCAGTCACGGCTCGATAAGGCAATCGGCTGGACTCGTGCTTGACACTGATCTCACAGTCATGGTACCCCATGCAGTGGACACACTTTTGAATAAGACCAAGACACAGCACCTCACCAGTGCATATCTGACAGGTTATGAATTGACACTCTTTGCCAAGCATATTACAATTAAACGGTGTGCCACTCTGAACCCAGCCACGTTACTACCCCTCCCTTCTGAAAATGACAAAAATGTGAAAAATGATTGTATCTTCCAGATGGAAGAAGAGACAAAAGGATGGGTAGACTTGACTGATGTTCCCTTATCTGACCCACAAGGGGAACTATATGTCGATGCTGTTGTTTCAAATTGCCAGATGGCACTACAACTGCTGCTTATGCCATCACCACATTGCGTACAGTCGTAGAGACATCACAAGTCCCTTATCAGTCTACCCAAGCAGCTGAGTTAGCCGCCCTTATTCAAGCTTGTGAATTGAGTGAGGAACTGGTTGTCAATATTTATACTGACAGCCAGTATGCCTTCGGGGTCACGCATCATTTTGTGAACTGCGAGAGGGTTCCTTACTTGCCATTGCGCCAATATCCAACATGGTCATCTTATACTGAGACTTTTGTCTGCTTTGACACTCCTTAAGAAGTTGGCAATAGTCATGTGTAGTGCCCATAAAAAGATCACTGATGATGTAGGCAGAGGGAATGCTTTTGCTGGTCAGACAGTTAAGGAAACGGCGTGGACTAAAGTGAAGAGAATGTTTGCGGCAGGTGGGTGCCGGAAGGTGCTATTTTTGAGGATACGCGTGAGAATGTGAAGGAAATACAGAGTGAAGCCACAGTGGAGGAATTAGCAGTGTGGCAAGAAAGTACAGCACAATTGATCGATGAGGAATGTTGGATTGTCAAGTCAGGGAAGCAGAGATGGATGTCGCCAGATGCGTATGTTCTTCCTGTCGTCACAGTGGCCCATGCCCCAGCCCATATTAGTGCTAAGGGTATTTGCAAGTTGTTGGACCCTGTATGGCAGAATGATAACATATCGAGAACTGCTGCACATTTAGTGAAGTACTGCATGGTGTGCATGATGCACAATCCTGGAAAAGGTACCCCTACACCACCTGGTAATTTTGCACCACCTACTTTCTCCTTTGAGGTCCTCCAGATGGACTATATAGAATTAGTTAGGTGGAATAATTTGAAGTATTTGTTGGTGGTTGTTTGTGCATTCAATAAATGGGTAGAGGCTTACCCCACTAAAGACAATACAGCCATTTCAACTGCAAAGGTACTCCTAAAGGAGTTCTTTCCTCGTTTCGGCTTGCCCCGTTTGATCTGGAGTGATAATGGAAGTCATTTTAATGCCAAGGTCATTCAGCTAATAAAACATAAGTTTCATGCTGCATACCACCTGAAGTCAGCAGGTTTGGTTGAGAAGTACAACGGTACTCTCAAACTGAAATTGGCAAAGATTCAGGAGGCAACAGGGTTGCAGTGGCCAGATGCTTTACCATTGGCTCTTTAGTCAACTAGAGCGACAGCACATTCTAGAACAGGATTGTCACCATACACGGTCGTGTTTGGGCACCCTGCAAATGTCTGGGGCGTCCCGAGCCTTGTGGAATTTCTGACATTGAATATCCATTTTTGACGGATTACCTTTGCCAGTTAACTGAAAATGTGCGTTCTATTCACCAACAGGTCTGCGAGTCCCTTCACCCACACCAGAGGGGCCCGGACACAATATTCTGCCTGGAGACAACATATTAGTGAAGAACTTCTAGTGGAAGAACAGCTTGGAGCCCCGTTGGAAGGGGCCTGAACAAGTCTTACTGGCCACCCACACCACGGTGAGGGTCGCCGGCCGGAAGAACTGGCTTCACGTATCACACTGCCGCAGGATTCTGCTGCCCTTACCCTATTACCAATGAGTGACGGATGGTGTCAGGGATACTGAGTGTGAAAAGGTGCCTTAGTTAATTTCCTTCAGCCACGCAAAGTTAACGTGGACTCAAGAGGATGCTGAGAACGATGACATGTTGAATGCAGCAGTCCCCGCTGAGATAAGAACTATAAAGGATATAAAGGAACAGCTGTTTCTTGATCAAACAGTGCATCGGGCTGCCAGGTACAATTTGCAGCCCTGGCTTGGGAATATTGCACAAAAGTAGAAGTCAGATTAGACAGGGATGGACTGTGCAAATTAGGGTGTACCTTGCTGTAGTACCAACGGAGTCAGTTTAGGGTGAAGTGAGATTTGTGCACTGTTCATGACACTGGACAGGATACGTTGCACGTGCTCTCCTGGAGGGGGGTGCATTATCCTGATCATCATGGGATTAATCTCGAGTTTAGGGCTGAGCCAGCTCCACCATCGGTGCTCAAGAGCACCAACGTTTGATGAACAATAGGAGCCTGTACCAGTGAGGCTCAGATGGACACTGGAAACATTTGCCTTTATTATCATTTTTGCTGCATTCCTCTTCTTGCCTAATCATGCATCCTTTTGGTCAGCCTGGGGCTGCGGAGGAACAGCCATTTGCATCACCGCGTTCAATGAAGGGTTGGTCGAAAAAGAGTAAAATAATTTGCATATTGATTGTTGTGATTGCATTAGCAACAATACTTGGAATATCTTGGGGGCCGATTCACAGAACTAATCTGAGACAAAATCCTAAACTACCTACTTTTGGAATTCACAGAAGGCTCTCACAATTTTTGGTATTCACAGAATGTACTTACGACTCCTAACTTTACGTCCACACTCGGGACGGAATTTCTGCACCCGGACCGTACTCTCCGCACCCGACCGTTCTCTCCGTCTAGGACCGTACTCTTCGGCTCGAGCCGTAATCTCCGGCTGGGGCAGGATAAAGGGTAATCAATGGGCCGGATTGCAATTTTTACAAAAAGGAACATTAGGAATGTGTGATAAATGGTAGAGGTCATGAAAAACAGTTTGGGCAGGGAAAAGGGTACGGCCAGACGCTACATCATAACCCAGAAAAGTTTTCTCCTTTGCATCATGGTACATGCAGTGCTCAATTTGCTCTCCCCTCAGTGTTGGCTACTGTGTAAACACTACAGTATATATAAATGTGGTAAGTTGTGTGGGCCGTGGTGGCAATAGTACGCAAAAGTACTCTGTGCTGCTTTTTAATATAGCTCTAAATCTGTTGTGTTTAGGCCTCCCATATCGCACAGCAATGTGATGATCTCCCATTTCATCTTCGGCTGTTTTCCAACCCAGTCTAGCTTGATCATCAGAGATCACAGTGTGACAAATACCGAACGCGGTAGTAGCATTGGTATACTTTGAAACAAGAATACAAATCTGAGGAGGACCACCATCTTCATGATGGCAACTCGGCCCATTAGTGACAGTGGCAGTTTAATCCAGCGGTCGACGTCGTCTTCTGATTTTTCTGTTGCTTTTCCATAATTATCGAACAGGGCTGTAGTGGGGTTGGTGTGAATTTTTATACCCAGATACGGTCGGACTCCGTCATCCAGTGCAGTATGAATTCTAGGGCCACAGGTGTCATGGTCGGGGTAAGTGGGAAAATGATAGATTTGTCCCAAATGCAATTGAGTTTCGAGAGGCCCCTGAAGTGCACCACTTCTCTGAGGATAGGAGAGAGGTTTCTCTCCAGGTTCCGAACCTAGATCAATGTATCACCAGCATATGTAGAGATTTGGGAAGCTGTTGGGTACCTCTGGAGATATTTAATACTGATGTGAGAGTGTGGCCCACTCGGACTCGAGCTCCCGGCACCATATACAAAATCTCGATCAAGCGCAGGAACACCTCGCCCACTCCTATTCTGTGGAAGATGGCTCGCATGAATACCCATTCAACAGAGTCAAATGCTCTTTCAGCGTCTAAGAAAACAGCAGCTGCCCTCACCTCTGTGTCTATTTCCTGTATAGCTCCAAAGAGTGTGCTGAGATTATAGCTGATGCTACGACCAGGCACAAATCCAGCTTGTTCTGGACATATCACTCCCAATATCAATCTTTGCTAATCTGTTTGCCAATACCTTAGCATACAGTTTAGTGTCAACATTTAACAGGGAAAGGGGCCTGTACGAAGAGCAATCATTGGGTTTTTTGCCCGGCTTTAAGAGAGTAACAATCATGGCCTCCTGCATTGAGGGGGGCATCACACTAGTCTGTACCATTTCTTTGTACAATGTGACCAAGCATGGTATAAGTAGGTCTTGGTAAGCTTAATAAAAGGCCACCGTGTGCCCATCCCCTCCCGGCGCCTTTCCAGATTGCATTTTTGCAAGTTCAACACGTATCTCCGTAGGGCGTAATGGTAGCATCAAGTGTTCTCTATGTTTCATAGTAAGCCATGTCATAGCTATGTGTTCCAAATAGTTGGTAGCCCTTTCATCTGGTGCAATACATGTGCGATACAGCTCAGCATAGTATCTGCGAAATCTGCCCGCTATGTGGTCTGTGTCATATATCAGGTGCCCATCCTCGTTCTGCAGTTCTACGATCCTCCTTGATCGCTCCTAGTATGTTGTTATCTCCTGAGCTTTGGTTCCTCGACTGCATTTCAGCTATTTTTCCTTCCAGGAGCAACAGTCTGCCCCTCAAGGATTTTAACACACCCACATGCTTTGGGATTGTAATGCCTCTGATATAAACTTTGAATGTCTCCCACACTGTGGCAAAACTGTCTTCAGATCCCACATTGTTAGCGAAAAAGTCCTCTATTGATTGGGCTAGCTCTGCCTTAAAGACTGAGTCTAGCAGGGAGTATGGGGAGAACCGCCAAGTGAACGCAGTGGCCCTCCAGTCACGAAACTCAAACTCCAGTACCACATGTGAGTGATCAGAATAAGTACGCAGAAGAGGTTCGCAATGCAGGACTCGAGGCACCAGGCTCTTAGACACCAACCAGTAGTCTATGCGAGTGTGAGTGTCGTGCATGGCGGAGTAATGCGTGAACCCCATGCTCGAGGGATTTTGATACCTCCATGTATCCACTAATCCCAACCAGTAGTCAAGCACTGAGTGTGTGGAAGAACTGTGGGTCAACATGATTGGGGCCATATATTCCCACCAATAACATTTCCTGTTTTTGCAGCAGAAAGTCACCACATACCTGCCTCCCGGGTCTACACACTCTTCCTTTAGTTGGATCTCAGATATAAAGTCTACCTATACAAGGATCCCATGGGCGTGTGAGGAAAATCCTGCCACACAATAGCAACCCTGTAATCGTTGTGAGGTCAGAGCACTGATCCCTGGGGCTAAGTGTGTCTCTGGTCGTTAAGGCCTCTGGGGGCTGCTACAGTGACACCTGAAACTATCTTACCAACAGTGTGCAGTCATGGTCCTCAACAGGGAGTGGCACTTCAAAACTCCCTGAGTTCCTATTTTGTGTTAATCCTCTGGAGGTGGTATAACATGTGATAGGCATTCTATCCCCATATGGCCTGAGGCTCCAGTGACAGACTCTTCTCGCCTCAGCTCCACAAGTCCCAAAGACATCCAGAGCGTCTGGATTCCTCCTACTGTTCCTCCATGTTGTGTGTGTCATTTTCCTAATTTGAGAGATGCACTAATCAAAATTGAGTAGTGTCCCCCTTATAGCACAGCCACGGTGGGCAACCAAGTTGCAAAAATTAATCCAGGTTTACGTAGAAAGTTCCAATTCAAATATTTATTGAGAATAATTCATCAATATTTCAAACTTCGTTAAGGTCACGAAATTTGTAATTTGCCAAAGTGGATAATCCAATAGAACCAAGGACTTGTAGATGGATGCTCAATGCATTTCGGGTACTGATCTACCCTTCATCAGGAGAAGTCCTATAAAGATACAATAAAAGGGAGAGATGTGTCGACCTGTATTACTGAATATGAAAATAATGTAATGTGACGATAAGTGTTTTAAGCCGCCTGAAAACAATTGTTCATGCATAAATTTGAGCTTGATCACATTATCAACAATGAGCAATGGAAATCACACATTTTGTTATATTTACGCTACATCGATGACATCTTTTTAATTTGGAAAGGTTCTGAACAACCATTAATTGAGGCGATTGATTTTCTCAATGGGATTGATGAACGTCTGAAGTTTACTTTCAACATTCATAAAGATGCCATCAACTACTTGGATGTACTGCTGTACATCAAGGACGATCGGATTGAAACTACCCTATACAGAAAGAATACAGATAGGAACAACTTGTTACATTTCTCTAGCTTCCATCAGCCATCTCTGAAACAACATTTACCGTACTCGCAATTTTTAAGAGTCAAGAGGATCATTTCTGAACCTTCTCAATTGGCACAACAAAATTCAGTCATGGAAAAGCGCTTCATTGATCGGGAATATCCCAAAGAAATATTGACTACCTCCATTGAAAGAGTCAAACTCAAATCCAGATCACAACTATTGAAGACTATTGACAGCAAGAAATCAACTTCTAGATCAGTTATGGTAACCAAATTTTCCACTGAAAGTTTTAATATCAAGAAAACAATTTTGAGACACTGGCCCATGTTACAGATCGAACCTGATTTCAAAGACACTTTTGTGGAAAGACCATTATTTGCATACGAAAGAAGCAAGAACCTGATGGAATTCTTGAGTTTTCACCCGTCTTGTGATCCAGTTTTACCCTACAAAGGAACGATACCCTGCCACAACTGTGGACATTGTAACAATATCATCAAGGGTAATGTTACTCAGAATCCTACACAAGGGTTCAAAATCAAATTACATGTTACGGCTACTTGTGACTCTAAAAATTTGCTATACATGCTCAAATGCCCGTGTGGCCTTGTTTACATTGGTAAAACTGAGAGGAAAATCAAGGTTTGTTTGACCGAACATAAAAGCAACATCCGCAATAAGAACTTAAAATCTACTGTAGCAATGCACTTTCTTGCTAAAAATCACAACATCAGCCAATTGAGATTTTTGATATGTGAAACTGTACCTATCAAAGATGGCAGAGACAATCGTAAATTCCTTCTCCAGAGAGAAACTGCATGGATTTATAAAATGAATGCTTTGGTACCACACGGACTCAATGACCGCGTTGAACTTAGTTGTTTTTTGTAACCATTGTTCTTTGTGTCCTGTCCCTCCGTATCTTTACTCCAGTCTCATTTGACTTACTCTGACTTTTTTATCCTCCATTTTGTATTATTTTCAATTTTTATTTTTCCTACTTTGGTCGTTACTCATAGACCTCTTATGTTCAATCTTTATTTTCCCATCTTGGTCGTTACTCACAAACCTTTCAAAATCATTTCACTCATGGTTTTCACGTTGTTTTCAATTTCTCTTTTCTGCTACGTTTTAGTGTCAGCCATCCTTTTGTTGTTATCTCTTTATTTTATACTCAATCTTTTTACTCTCATCTCTTTTCCATTTCCAACACTGTTTAATTTAACTTAATTTTTTCAGCCTCTATTTGCTACACGTTGATTCAAATTGTCTTTGTTTTGACATTATTGTACTTTTATTTTGGGATTCACCATTCCAATATGGCCGCCATATCAGGTCTTATTATTAGCAGCCCCTTTTTACTTTCCATTAACTATTACACCTTTCGAGGTTCGCTGCATGAACACACGCTAACTGCTCCTGCACGCGGGGAAACTTTGATTGTCTCGATTAAACTAACCACCGAGGTATGTTTCATTATGCTTTTTTCTAAATGCTTTTTTCTAAACGCGTTCGTTCATTAACTTGTAGTTCAGTGAGCATGCTTCACCCAGTTCACGCACTATAGTCTTTGGTAGTCAACTCATTTGAGTTTTGGTATACCGCTGTTTAGACTTGGTCACATTTCTGTACCTAAGCCCTGGCACGTCTCTTATATCTCGCCACACTTTTGACCACTTAGTCAACTCAGTCTAGTTTCAGTATACCGTTGTTTATACTTGGTCACATTCACGCACTGAAGCTCTGGCACGTCTCTTATATCTCGGCACACTTTTTGACCACTTATGATGCCGTTTTTTATCCGCTACCTCACATTTTTCACTCGTACACTTTATCATTTCGGATTTACGTTTCCGTTTGGTTATGGGCATTAGCAAACGGCGTTTCTCTTTTCAGGCGGCTTAGAACACTTATCGTCACATTACATTATTTTCATATTCAATAATACAGGTCAACACATCTCTCCCTTTTATTGTATCTTTATAGGACTTCTCATGATGAAGGGTAGATCAGTACCCGAAATGCATTGAGCATCCATCTACAAGTCCTTGGTTCTATTGGATTATCCACTTTGGCAAATTAAAAATTTCGTGACCTTAACGAAGTTTGAAATATTGATGAATTATTCTCAATAAATAATTGAGTTGGAACTTTCTACGTAAACCTGGATTCACTCCATGCCCCAGAATGCACTTAGGACTTTGCACTTAGCTCACGCCCAGTGGGGGTCATGGAAATAAATAAAGTCAAGTAATTGAAATAATGCGAGCGTCTAATGTGGTGTTACTGCAGCCCAAGAAGAAGAGGCTTTCAGCCTTGAAACGCGTCTGCATAAAAAGAAAATAATGAGGATTGTGAAGGGCAGGCTGCATATTAGAGAAATGTTGGTGAGTGACCTCTCGTTGCTGAGGGCAACTTTGATGAAAATAATACACACGGCGGCCCGGCCGTGGAGAGGAGCACCGTCACCAGCGGGGATTGGAATTCTTTGCCAGCTGGGGAAGCTGGTTCTGAACTTTTCGGGACTTCAATGGCACAACATTTAAATGCATAATGGGCCTGCTTTCATAATCGCAACCTACTAAAGGAGAATAATATGCATTATTTGTAACTCTACACATTGGAACTTACTAAAGTGATTAATTAAGTCGCATTAATGACTCCATGCCCCAGAATGCACTTAGGACTTTGCACTTAGCTCACACCCAATGGGGGTCCTGGAAATAAATAAAGTCAAGTAATTGAAGTAATGCGAGCGTCTAATGTGGTGTTACTGCAGCCCAAGAAGAAGAGGCTTTCAGCCTTGAAACGCGTCGGAATAAAAAGGAAATAATGAGGATTGTGAAGTGCAGGCTGCATATTAGAGAAATGTTGGTGAGTGACCTCTCGTTGCTGAGGGCAACTTTGATGAAAATATTACACACGGCGGCCCGGCCGTGGAGAGGAGCACCGTCACCAGCGGGGATTGGACTTCTTTGCCAGCTGGGGAAGCCGGTTCTGAACTGTTCGGGACTTCAATGGCACAACATTTAAATGCGTAATGAGCCTGCTTTCATAATCGCAACCTACTAAAGGAGAAAAATATGCATTACTTGTAACTATACACATTGGAACTTACTAAAGTGATTAATTAAGTCGCATTAATGACTCCATGCCCCAGAATGCACTTAGGACTTTGCACTTAGCTCACACCCAGTGGGGGTCATGGAAATAAATAAAGTCAAGTAATTGAAGTAATGTGAGCGTCTAATGTGGTGTTACTGCAGCATAAGAAGAAGAGGCTTTCAGCCTTGAAACGCGTCGGCATAAAAAGCAAATAATGAAGATTGTGAAGGGCAGGCTGCATATTAGAGAAATGTTGGTGAGTGACCTCTCATTGCTGAGGGCAACTTTGATGAAAACATTACACGCGGCTGCCCGGCCGTGGAGAGGAGCACCGTCACCAGCGGGGATTGGAATTCTTTGCCAGCTGGGGAAGTCGGTTCTGAACTGTTCGGGACTTCAATGGCACAACATTTAAATGCGTTATGAGCCTGCTTTCATAATCGCAACCTACTAAAGGAGAAAAATATGCATTACTTGTAACTATACACATTGGAACTTACTAAAGTGATTAATTAAGTCGCATTAATGACTCCATGCCCCAGAATGCACTTAGGACTTTGCACTTAGCTCACGCCCAGTGGGGGTCATGGAAATAAATAAAGTCAAGTAATTGAAGTAATGCAGCCCAAGAAGAAGAGGCTTTCAGCCTTGAAAAGTGCCGGCATAAAAAGGAAATAATGAGGATTGTGAAGGGCAGGCTGCATATTAGAGAAGTGTTGGTGAGTGACCTCTCGTTGCTGAGGGCAACTTTGATGAAAATAAATAAATATATATATATATATTTATTTTTTCACTTAAAAAACCATAGGTTTCACACATGTTATAGTTAGGTGGATATTTCACTCGTAAAAAACCATTGAAATTCCCCCGTTATAGTTAGTTGAGATAACTATAACTCGCGCGCCCGCAATCCTCTGCTCATGACGTCACATATTACATCACTCATGACATGGTCAGTGGCATCACTCATGACATCACTGATGACATCATCCTTGTGATAGAATGGCGGTCGCGCGAGTTATAGTTATCTCAACTAACTATAACGGGGGAATTTCATTGATTTTTTTACCAGTGAAATATCCACCTAACTATAACATGTGTGAAACCTATGGTTTTTTAAGTGAATTTGCAAGGTTTTTTAAATTCTAATTCCTAACTAAAACATGTGTGAAACCTATGGTTTTTTCAGTGAATTTGTACGGTTTTTTAAATGCTAAGTTATGTATGTATTATAATTTTTTATATGTATTTACTTTTCAATAAACTACGTATTAAAATGTATTTTTTTTTTATGGTTTTTCACCGTGCGCACCCCCGTGATTTAAAAAAAAAAAATTAAAAAATGTTTCTGCCTTCGGGGTCTTTCAGGAACCCCTGACCAAGGCTAGGGGGTCAGGAACTCTCTACCCTGCCCCCTTTTTACGTTCGCCATCTTCCTTTTCCACTCTCGCACTGAAAACAAACAAAATGGCGGCCGACACTTCCTGATTTCGACCGATTCGAATGTTGTCTGACATGTAACAACCAATCAGAATTACTTTCGCGCACGTTAGGGTGCGCGCACGGTGCGCGCACGGTGCGCGCACGGTGCGCGGCTATAAATATGTATGTGCTTTTAACTGCAATTTTCTCAGGAACTACTGAACAGATTGACTCCATATATGCAAAAGGCACATCCCTGACCTGAGGACTACCTCTCTGCCAAATTTCAAGTAATTCTGTTCAGCCGTTCTGGCTGTACCTTCGACTACAGGTCCTATTGGAAAATGCATGAGGAAAACGCGTTTTGGGACCCCCCTTTTTTCTCGCCCCTGCTTGACGAATCCCCCCGAGACTTTCAGGGTAGGAGCTGAGCGGAGCGCCCCATTAGTTTTGAAAATTGCGCGAAGATTCATCAGCCGGCGCCAAAGTTATTCAAAATAGAATTTTGAGATTTCCTATGGAAACACGGTCCTAACTATAACTATCTACTGGCGACCGCCTGTAGATAATATATATAATATATATATATATATATATATATCTTTAACAAAAAGAGAAGGACTGGACTGGACATTTGGTATTGTTACTGCTGTTTTAGTGTTGATTTCTGAGCTTGTGCCCCCTCCACTCCCTCCCTGAGAAACTTATGACTTCTCATCGTCTCTAGCCTGGAAGTCAAGTGCAGAAAGTATTGCACTTGGCCTGTATGCAGAGCCATAGTAGTATGAGCTCAGTGTCATTAGCAGCAAACAACCTCAACCTCCAAGCTTGAGGCCCACTAGTCCTGCCTGCCGTGTGGTCCCTCAGATAGAGTCTGACACTTGTTATCCCCACAACTACAAGATCTGGGCAAAACAACCCTGACAAGTGCATGCATGAGAGGCTGAAATCTGGCTCCTATGAGGTGTTTGTGAATAATAATTTATGTGTCACTTTATTCCAAGATTTTTGGCTGCTGAGGCTGGTGTCAAGATGTCGGGAGAGAAGAGAACATGATATGAGAGGGAAGCATAGTGGGGGACGATGTGGTTTTGAATTAGATTATCATAGTTTTAGCCAAATTATGCATAAGGAGGTGAATTAGCATCCATTGTCAAGTAACCAAGAGACAATGTGAAACGTTAATATCTAGGGGGTTGTAAATACAAGAAAAATGTCCTGGCGTCAGTCACATACACATGAAACGAGAAACAGAAGAAGAAACTGAGGCATAGCTAGCCACAATAAATTCCAATCATGAAACAGTGCTTCAGGGGTGTAAGAAGCATTAACTTACCTTTCCAGTCGTTCAGAAAGATTATCTGCAGAGTCAGCTGAAGGGATTTGGTAAATGTCTGATAACTCCAACCGCTGTCTGTAACCTTTTTTCAAAATAGGGTTTGTCCATCTGAAACAAATGATACAACTCTGAGATAAAAAAAGAAGCTGAGCTGTATGTGGCTTATTATATTTTAACTTATAATCAATTTAAGCATATGTAACCCATGACATGGAAAAATTGACACAGTTAGAAGGAGACAGCCAATCGAGGCAGCATCCAAAGAGTAAACTATACAAGAGGAGGATCCCCTCAGCACAATGGTGGTCTTGCTGGATATTCTGAGAAGGTTGATTAAAGAAGATTTACCAGCAGTGACAAGTGCACTATTAGCTCACATGGGCAAAATTGTTAATTTTGGAAAAACGAGTTAAAGTGTTTAAATCTGAATCCATCAACTTTACTTATCTTCTCATTTTTGAAAGCCATGGAACTCCTAGGAAGATTAAACTAATGCCATATGTAGATCTTTGATCTTCTAGGCAAACCATCTCCCAGACATCTCTGGATCAGAATGACATTTGGGTATCTATACTAAAGATTTGATCAAATCCCGGATCATAGCAATGTGCTCATTCGTCAGGTAAACCATACAGCGAGCTAGAAGGCAAATCACAATTATTATTTTTTTACACTGTTTGTAAATTGTAACCCTTGATAACACTATTAGTGTTTGTGGGAGTGGGAGTGGTAGTGGAAGCATTGCTATCTGCAACAATTGGCTGTTCCAAGATCTTCCAGACTGACTGCATTAGTGGGACGAATTAATAGTTAATAAGAAGCTGAACTTATCAGCTGCTAGGAATAGAATTGTTTTTGGGTGGAATACTTCAGGATAGCACTGGAATTAATCAGATAAGATAGAAGCCGTAAGCACATGTGTGTGATAGTATGAAGGCTGGTTCTGTTGTCACTGCACTGAATTTGGAAGGTTAATTTCTCTTTTCCTTTGCACTTGGCTAGGGAGAGAAGTGATTCAAATGGTTTCTGTGTAATGATTCATCACCTGACTGACTTTCAGGGCTGAGATCTTGTTTGACTTCTGGGAAAGGTTGTGCACAAGTTGCAGACCCTATGATGAGATGTACCAACTTTTATGATAGAAGTGGTCCTCATGTTTCCAGGGTGGTCATACACTGCTGTTATAAGAGGATTGACAAATATTTAGGCATTCTGGCTGCACTCATTTTTTAGCTTTATACAGTAAGTTTAGTTGTTTCCTGTTTATTTGCAGAGAGCACACATATCGATGACATTCACATACAGTTGTGCCAAGGGATTATTATCCCTTGGGATTAACAAATATCTATCAGTTTAGGATTTTGGTTATTCTTATTGGCTGAACTACAGAAATTAAAGTTTACGAGGGTGGTGGAAAGTGAATCGCAGATATTATCAAGATCAAATGATTGTACTGAACTCTTTGTTGCATTATAGTGACACCAGGGAAGTGATATTGCTTCATGCAAATATTATTTTTGGCATTGGCCGGTGATTGGATTGCCAGGATAGGCTTCAATCCATGGTAAGATTGGCTTGTACCCAATTAGCATATTTAATTTACCTGCAAGTCCCTAGAAAAGTGGAACTACCTGTGCCCAGGGCTTGTAAATTAAATGCTACTACTGGCCCAGCAGCACTGATTGTACAACCCACTTAAGTAGCACTCTAAACATGTCTCAAGCCTGCCATTGCAGCCCATGTTTGTGTGCAGTTTTAAACTGTCTATTCCAGCTGATAAAATAAAACAATTACCAGGCCCAAACCTTCCTTTTTAATATACACGTCACCCCTAGGGTAGCCTGAGGGCAGGGTGCAGTGTCTTTAAAAAGTTGGACCTGTACTTATAAGTTTTACATTTACTAGCAGTGAAATACTCCTAAAGTCATTTTTCACTACTGCAAGGCCTGCCTCTTCCATAGGATAACAATGGAGTTGCCTTATTACATTTTATAATTGTAATTTCCAAATAGGAACAGGTACCAGTTCATGTTTGGTGTCTTTGGAATTGTATTGAAAAATCCTAACTTAGGTTGAAATCGGATTTTAAATTACAATTTGGAAAATTCAATTTTTCTTCCTTTGATATTTGGTGCCTGCAGCCTGTCTCTGGGTCACATCCTGGGTGTAGTTGACAGTTGGGCTTTGTGTATTCCTCCTAGACAGACACACGCAATAGTAAGCTTAGGTGTGACTTGATGGACCATCACCAGCCTTACTAAAAGATGGCTTCCAGCCAGACGGCTTCCCACCAGAAAATTGGAAAAACTTCTACATCAATGCACTGAAAGAGGCATTGTCAATGGTTGCCCTCCCAGTAGTAGGTTTCACACTACTAAATTCTGGCTACCAAATCGCAACACTATGGTAGGCATAAAAGGGGCCTCCCAGTATACATATCTCTCAGATTGGATAGCTGCATCAAGGAACTATCTTCCGCAGATTCAAGTCTTCAAATAATCAAGTTTACCAAATGGGCCGAAGACACTAGATCACCATTACTCTTATTCAATGATTATGCTCACCCCAATTCAGCAGGAAAGAAAGAGCTACTGGAAATAATACCCTCAAGTATGGCAGACTACAAACAAGCAAACCCAACATTGGACATAATCTTAACAGGGGACTTTAACGCAAATTTAATCTATTCTCCTGATAAAGACGACATGTCGGTATTTCCATACACTATTAGGTGCTTACGAGCAGCACACCATAGGCATCACGAGCCTTTGGTTACTTATTCCATTCTAATCCGCCTCCCTTCAAAAAACCCCCACCTACCCGAGCTTCTTAAGAGCAACTTGGCTGTATGCTTGGGAGTGTGTGGCGAGTCCGGGGCTTCGGCTCGTTTGGTTGCGAAGGCAACATTGTTTTTCCCATTCCAAGATGGCGCATCCTCGTAAAGGGCATTGTAGTCCCTTTTCCAATGAATGACCCGGTAGTCCTTCCTTCATTGCACGCCTGTTCCGCTATATCACACGCCCACCTGTAGCACACTCGTGTGAATCCCGGACCAGCGACGTGGGGTAGGTCTACCGCCACCTCCGTTTTTAGGAAACCGTGAGTAATGGATTTAGTTTTGTCATTCTCCTTCCTGTGTTTATGTGTGCCGTGTACTCCCACACACTTTGGACCACTTTGTCTAGGATCGGTGCACCACTCTATGGGACCGACTCTGCGATGGTTGACAGTAACATCGCCCAGAACCAATACATTGTCGTACTGTTAACCACGCGAGTCTCTGCTCATATTGATAGGTTGGCTGCACCGCTAATATGCGTTTTGCTCTGAGATGGAGACGTGACCTGGCATTCTCGTGTGAGGCAATGGCGGGCTATGTTTACGACCCTGTCCTCACCTCGTGGGGCTGTAGGCTGAACTGCAGCCAGCTAAGGCACCACGAGACGCCTGCTTGTGTCCATTATCATGATTTCCTTACCTTACTTTGTGTGCCCTACAATGGAGACGTGGCACAACCTTGTTCTGTCTACAGTTGTCCCGTGTGACACTGTGGGTAGCTGTTTCTTTTGTGACCTCAGGCGTTTGGCGCCGGACTCTGCGCACTGTCCTTGTGTATCAATCATTTTTCTCTTTATCTCGTTCCCCCTGTTATTAGGACACTACAACTTAGTGTCTCCACTAGCTGGATCTGAAACACCACTGCCTTGACCCTAATGGGTGAGTGAAATTCCTTGTGTGCTTCTCTAGCTGCATTGTTTTTAGTTGTTTTAATTCACTGTATGACAGACACGTCATCAAGCATGTTATGAGCCTCTAAGAGCATGAGCTTTGTATCAATTTCACGTTGCATGTCTTGTCAATATCTAGTGAATAATCTATTGATTTGTATTGATGAATTTGTCAATCCATTTTTTTGCAGGTTATGTTTTTTGAGTTACAGGTACCACACTTTCTTTGGGTGCTGTAAGGGTGGTCAACAGTATACTTTACCACAGACCACCACCACGTCAGGAAGGCCCCTACTTGGGTGCCGATCGGGGATTGCAGCGCCGCCCCGATAAGGAGCAGACCCGATGATGAAGCATGACACCTAGCTGGCTGGGTGTGTGAGGGTCTTATTCCAACTAGGAGAAGTTTCTTCTCCCCCTCTACACTCTAATATTTATTAGAGTCTACTCTACATTAACATAACCTTTGTATTAGGAACTGCATACCTTCTTTGTTAAAGACGACATGCACCCTGCGGAAAACTGTTTATGGCAAGTCCCAGCACAGAAAAAAGCATGTCACCAAACGTTGAGACCCAACTGGAGAAAAATTTGTGACAACCTTAGAATTCTTAGGCATGAGGGTGCATAGTAGATGGTTCACTCAAGATACCCCCCTCCCCAAACTATACTTATTTTGGACAATTTCAAGAGTAATCATCGACTATACAATTGTTTCACTGCCATTAATTTCACTGAGCCAGCAATACAAAATTCTATGTTCAAAAGAAAGTGATCATTCATATCAGACGCTATCGCTAGGGCTAACACCCCGAAGTAATCCATCGGCGCCAGCGGAAATAGGCCTGCTACACTCAACCAACCTAAAGGGTCAGAGATGGAAACAGTAAATCAATAGTAGACCCTGTTAACCTGGCAAGAAGCCTTATGACCAATAGTGTAACCACCAGTAGCACCCTAATAGATGCATGGACAAAGTTTAGCGTGAAATTACTAACACAAGCTGGACCCGGGAAAGTGGATACACCTAAAGTGTGACATCAGTCAGCTACGCTCTTGACCAAGTGCATTGCTCTAAGAAAAGAGCTAAAGTAATCGATCAGTCACCTGGGAACAGAAGGTCAGCTCTGTTCCCTTTGGGAAAGAGCAAAAGCCCTAAAGAAGCAATACAAAAAACAAATCTGGGAGGATAGGAAAGCCGCCAATGAGGCATTCTGATCGAGACTAATATTTAACTCCAGGCAGACAAACTCCAGGAAATTCTGGGAAACAATGAATGCCTTCAATGGATCAACGAAAGCAATAAGCAGTTCTAGTATACCAAAGTTACAATGAGTTTCCCATCTTATCTATGTTTTCACCATCAAAAAACGCTCTGTCGATCAAGACAACATCAATCACTTTGGTAACAGCTCAGTTTCAACTGAACCTCTCACAATCTCAGAAGCCCCATTTAAAGAGAAGAAGTGTCACTTGATTTTCAATGAAGGTACACAATATTCATCCTCCGGAGTTAAAAAAGTTATACTTGTTGGATGCCGCGAGGTTACACCAGGCTCAAATGGCACACCACAGCCATCTTTAAAGGAGAACCAGAGTACTGGTCAGAGAAGATCTGCTCTATTAAAGACATGTAGATAAGCAGCATCATACCAGAGAGCTCGTGCAGCTCCATAATAAATCTTATATTTAAAGAAGGAGACAGGGTCAATCCTGCCAACAATAGGCTCACCACACTCCTGGATTCGAAAGCAAAGTATTATGCTTGCCTCATATTAGTGGACCTGACTGGTCAACCTCGAACAATATATTCCTGTTAAACCAGTGAGGTTTTAGGAAAGGTTTAGGTACAATAACAAATATCCTAGCAACTATATTCATAATTGAACAAAGTAAAGATCAAAAAGAGTGTACATCTCTGCTTTGGTGAGATTAAAGCAGAGATTAAACAGTGGATTACTGTGGAATAAACTAAGGGAAATGGGGAATTCCCCTAAAGCAGCTTTGAGCAATAGAACAGCTCTATTCAGAAATTTGCATTCAAGTGAAAATTGGTGACAGCATAAGAATATCTAGAAGAATACCAACCAACCAACAACTCAAGCAGGGATGTGTGTTGGTGCATCATCCATTTTATTTATTCATGGCAAATCAGTTCCCAGTCTTGGATCAGGTAAACTCTTATCCGCCTTAGCTGGGTCCACTCCGCCTCTCTCATCTGTCTTACACAGATGACATTGTGCTGTTCAGCATGACAAAAGTGTGCCTACAAAGATTGGTAAAGGCATTGACCAGATCTGTCAACATTAACCACTTGGCGGTAAACACACAAAAAAGTCTATCTCTAACAGACCAGGGCGGGCTGCCACAATCCTCCTAAATAACACTCTCCTGGAAGTGATAGACAGCTACAAGTACCTGGGTTTGTACCTGGAATTAAAGGGCAATTTTTTCCACCAAAAACAATACATGGCGCAGATCAGGGAATGCTCTAATGCATGCCTTCGGTATGTTAGCAAAAAACTGGATACACCTCCTTTCAACAGCTATTCCCAACAAGTGCATTAATACAAAACACAGGAACACATTCCCCCCACTAACACAGTATATGTAGGCAATAAGTCCATAAATTAAACTGTGTCCACAGACCAAACAAGAATGATTAAATTATTTTTTCATTTTCATTTTCATTTATTTTTCTAAAAAGATACTATACATTCTGTTATGACTGTTGTAGCGAAATCGCTACTGATGTTCATTTATTACATATAAAACAAATACATTATAAAATAGACTTTGACACAATAAATGTTATGAAGAAACAAGTGCAGCCATGAGAGGACAAGAAGCAGTTTTATCTGCTGACCGTTTACAGGTGAGCTTTCTCCTTGCCTCAAACAGCATCCCCGGCACAAATCCGCCTTGAGTTTGCTCTCAAAAAGCAAGATATGGATAGAAGAACAACCACAATAAAATGCTGGTTCAAGATGTGGTAAACACATGACTCCCCACTAAACAGTGCTCTATGGCCGGCCCTGCAAAGTGACCCACAGACGGCCTATTGCAAATACTTCCATCAAACAGTTGGATTTGACCAAATTAAGGGCCATGGACACGTCATACAACAGTTTCAAAATGGCGGTACCCAAAGCTGTAAAACTGCATTCGAGCCACGCACATAAAAAATACTCACTGCTCGATTTCACGCCTGGATGGTGATTAATAGCTATGATTCCCTGAAACCAGCAACGTAACTAGTCATCCCCTTCCTACTGCACTGGCCACATATCAGTATTGGCAAGTCGGCCGACATGGGATTACAGCGGACCAACAGAATGCAGACTTTGTATAGCCAAAAAGGAGAACTTTATCCATCTTGTCTGTATTTATCCTAAATTGCACATCCTCCGATCAATATTGTTAAAAAAGGTTTTTAATGACAAAGGTATTCGATCATGCAGAGAAGCTATAATAGCGAACCTCTCGCATGACGACCCGAAATTAGACTTCAAACTGGTTAAATTCTTCACAATCACTCCCATCTGATGCACCTTTAAGTAATTGTTTACCATAGTCCCTGAGATGGAGAGAATAATGTCAGTGATTTAGATGATCGATGAGGAGGCAGCCTCATTTAACTCTATGTGCCTGTGTTTTAGCTTTTTCTTTTTTAACTATTATTTATAAAAGGAGTGTGAGCCTGCATGTTATTATGCATAGTTGCACATTCATTTTTCTCTTATTTTAGATTGCATTTGTAAGAAAAATATTGTTATGATTTCAATTAACTAAAACAATAAATCTTGAAATTTGAATTTGATACTTCTAGACAGTCACACAAAACAGGGAGCTTAGGTGTGACTGAATGGGCATCACTGGCAGTATGGGAAGGAAGAGCTGGGCCCAGCCAAGCTTACACTTAAATATGCTGTGTCCTGTCGATACAAAAAGGTTTGCAATACCACCTGAAGTTAGTCTGGACCCAGGGCCAGGAAGGCAGGGCACCTGTGCACTACAAAGGCTTCTTCCCACTTCAAAGGCACAACTGGGTATAAATACTGGACTTGAGACACCAACTCTTCAGTGTACTTTTGGACCTGTGGATACTCTGCCAGGAAGAAGGACTGCCACTCTGCTGGACAGCTGTTCTGAAGGACTGCTGCCCGACTGTGCTTTCCTGCTGCCTGTTGCCCTCTTGCCTGGGAGAGAAGAACTGGACCTGCATCTCTTGATCCCAGAACCTCAGAGTGACTACAAGGGCTAGTTAGATGGCCTCCTGATCTGAAGCCTCAGGGAAACAACAGTCTTCCAACAACCTTGCCCCTGCACCTGGACTCTGCCATCTGTGAGGCTACTCTGCCAAGTGGTGCCACCCTAGTCCTGGGCCCTTGGAAGTGGGCTTATGGATACTCTGCCACCCTCTGTGATCCAGCGCAACCGACGCATCTCCTCTGCTGCATGGTGCAAACCTGACCAGAACTGACACATTGAGGCTGTTGCATTGATTTAGCCCATTGAAAAGACCTGCATCGCATCACAACCCATCAGAATCATCACTGAGTGATGCGTCATCAACACAGGCCATCGCATCCATCGTTGATGATGGCGGACTCCACATTGTAAGTCCTTGGAACCAACGCACTGCCTCGACTGTGTGATGTATCCTCGACGCTAGACTTCCCATCGCAAGCCCTTGTCGACGAGATCATCGGCAACCATGCCGACCTCACAACACAGCCTCACCGCTTCTCAGAATCAACCCATGACTTTGGCTGCGCGATGCATCTTGACACAGATCCGAGAAACTCCCTGCAAACCATGATAGGTACTTTGTTCAGTGGGTCTAACTGGGTCTCTTTAGCCGGCTCCCGCTCGATCCAATTTGGGACTTAGTCCCATTTCAGTGCATTCAGATATCCAGAGTTGGCTCTTTGTGCTTTTTGGTGCTATTTATGCTAAAATCTTTAAAATTGCATATCTATGGTTCTACTGATTGGATTTTTGTCTGTTTGGTCTTGTTATATGTATTAAAGAAAGTGCTATTTTTGTAACTTGGTTTGGGATTGTTTTTGTGTGGTGTTTTTTTAACTTTAGTACTGTTTGAAGTGTTGCACAAATACTTTACACATTACCTCTAAATTAAGCATGACATTTTGGCTATCCCTCTCTCAACTTGCTTACAAAGGAGTCCCAACCTTAAGAAGGAGGCCACTATCACTTCGGTGAAACGAACATAGGACTAAAACACTCTGAGACATGGCAGCGAAACTGACATAGGATTAAAAACGATCTTAGTCACTGAAAGGAAAGCAGGACTTTCTTTGCTCTCCAACTTAACAGGAACCTCAAAGGGGAGGCCATCTTTAAATGGTATCGGGCCTGGACACCTAATCTAATTGAAGGACCTTGGTAGCCCTAATACGGCGTCCTTTTCACTTCCACTCTTGAACCTGTTTTATCAGAAGAGGTGCAGGATCTGAGCCATATTTGGTCTATAAAGGTTTTCCATATATGAAGAGGTTGAGGTTCTGATTCCCCCCCCATCAAGCGTGTAGGCATAGAAGAGAGCTGGGCTGAGCAGGATCAAACCGGAGAGGAGAGTGGCAACATGTTGGGATCATTTTCTGAATTATTTTGAGCTTTTCTTCTGGCCATTTGTTCAGCATTACTCCCTGTTCTACCAAAATGGTAGACACCTAAATTAATGGTAATAAAATTAGAACTTCAGTGTCCTTCTCTGACTACAGATCTATGCCTGCCCCTGCAGCAAAACTGAGAGAGGACTGAACTCTCTCTTCCAGTCAAGACAATGCCTCTAACTGAGGCGGTCTTATTGAAATAGGCACATACAGAAAAACACCCTGCCTCCTTCAATCAAGATAGTCTATTGAGGAGCAATCAAAACCCCTACCCACACTTGAATCAGCTCCCCAAATATTTTGTTATCCCTCAAAAGCTCCTCCTACTATGGTCATCTGCAGTTAATAAGACCTCATTGCATCTTATTGACCTCTCACATAAAGGAAGATGTTGAACCACAATAATTCTGTTCCTCCCACTCTTTCTGCTTCAGGAATTAACTCACTCAGTATTAACTACCTACCTGACCAATCCAAAAATGGAGGGAAAAAATTAAAACACAATAGTCTAAGGACCAGCTTGGAAACCCTCATATCTGACTACTATTTTTGCTTCTCAAAAGGAGCCATTAAGACCGATCTAATCTCCCACACGGTTGCAGGGATTCTGCGATATCTCAGAACTATAGAGACTGAGTTATCCTACCACCATAGTACCCATGATCCTGGGACCAACTAGCTGTAGTGTTTTCACTTGTCCTCCTACTCACTCACAGAGGAACAAATGATTTAACACCCCAGGACACAACACTCCCGACCCTCAGGAATCTCGGTAACAGAACACACCCTTTCGCTCTCACACTCGTACTTGTCCACAATCAGATCTGACAGAGACATGAGACCAGTTTAAAATATTTATTTTAACTATAGTGCTCTAGTATGCAGTACACATGTACACATGCCACAATAAGTAAGAAGATGCCTAACACAAATACGGTCAGCATAGTAAGTAATCCATCAATCATAAAAGAAGCTGTCATTGTATAAGACAGGGTAAGCTAAGCCCCTCCCCTTCTACAGAAGAAAAGTGAATATATATATATATATATATATATATATATATATATATATATATATATATATATATATATATATATATTCCCCCGTTATAGTTAGTTCAGCTAACTATAACTCGCACGACCGCAATCCACTGCTGATGACGTCACATATTACATCACTGTATTCACTAAGATACTGTTAATAAGTCAGTTATACAATTAATTTTACCAAAAAAAACATCCATTTAGACACTTATTTACCCATTTATTCTTCCATTAACCTTTAGATATACATATATAAAAAAAAATTATTTTTCAGAAAGACACAAATTCACTGGATGATGTCATCAGTGATGTCATCAGTGATGTCATTTGAGATGTCATCAGTGATGTCATGAGTGATGTCACTGACCATGTCATGAGTGATGTAATATGTGACGTCATCAGCAGTGGATTGCGGTCGCGCGAGTTATAGTTAGCTGAACTAACTAGAACGGGGGAATTTCAATGGTTTTTTACGAGTGAAATGTCCAGCTAACTATAACATGTGTGAAACCTATGGATTTTTCAGTAAATTTGCAAGGTTTTTTAAATGCTAATTCCTAACTATAACGTGTGTGAAACCTATGGTTTTTTAAGTGAATTTGCAAGGTTTTTTAAATGCTAATTTCTAACTATAACGAGTGTGAAACCTATGTTTTTTTTAGTGAATTTGTAAGGTTTTTTTAAATGCTAATTTATGTATGTATTATTATATTTTTTATATATTTATTTTACAATAAACTACCTATGTATATAGTTATAGATTGACTGTATCCTGTAATATGGAATGGCTCAGCTCTTTTTTTTTAAATTTGGATAAAGTTGAACAGCATAGTTAATATCTTCTATAAACTTATAAACAGTTTAAAATGATTTTTTTTTTAAAGGGTTTTTCACCGTGCGCGCAGGGTGCGCGCACCATGCGCGCACGGTGCGCGCACCCCGCGATTTAAAAAAATATATATATATATGTTTTTTTCACCCTTTGGGGTCCTTCAGGGACCCCCTGACAAAGGCTAGGGGGTCAGGAACTCTCTACCCTGCCCCCTTTTCACGTTCTCCACCTTTCTTTTTCACTGCGACACACAAAATGGCGTCTGACACTTCCTGATTTCGACCGATTCGAATGTTGACTGACATCTAACCACCAATCAGAATTACGCTCGCGCACATTTGGTGCGCGCACCGTGAGAGCACCGTGCGCGCATACAGATATTTATGTACTTTTAACTGCAATTTTCTCAGGAACTACTGAACAGATTGACACCATATATGCAAAAGGCACATGCCTGACCTGAGGACTACCTCTTTGCCAAATTTCAAGTAATTCTGTTCAGCCGTTCGGGCTGTACCTTCGACTAAAGGTCCTATGGGAAAATGCGTTTTGGGACCCCCCTTCTTTCTCAGCCCCCGCTTGACGAATCACCCCGAGACTTTCAGGGTAGGAGCTGAGCGGAGTGCCCCATTAGTTTTGAAAATTTCGCGAGGATTCGTCAACCGGCGCCAATGTTATTCAAAATAGAATTTTCCTATTTCCTATGGGAACTCGGTCCTAACTGTAACTATCTACTGGCGACCGCCAGTAGATCATATATATATATATATTCACTGAAAAAACCATAGGTTTCACACACGTTATAGTTAGGAAATAGCATTTAAAAAACCTTGCTAATTCACTGAAAAAACCATAGGTTTCACACATGTTATAGTTAGCTGGACATTTTACTGATAAAAAACCAATGAAATTCCCCCGTTATAGTTACTGTAGGCAACTATAACTCACGCGACCGCAATCCTCTGCTGATGCTAATACTGTATTTAGACACTTATTTGCCCATATCTTCTTCCATTAAATTTTAGCTATACATATATTACAAATATTTTTTTTTCATAAAGACACATATGTCATCAGCAGAGGATTACGGTCGCGTGAGTTATAGTTGCCTACAGTAACTATAACGGGGGAATTTCATTGGTTTTTTATCAGTAAAATGTCCAGCTAACTATAACATGTGTGAAACCTATGGTTTTTTCAGTGAATTAGCAAGGTTTTTTAAATGCTATTTCCTAACTATAACGTGTGTGAAACCTATGGTTTTTTCAGTGAATTTGTACGGTTTTTTAAATGCTAAGTTACTCTACGCCATTTGTGGCGTGCGCGCCCACTTAACGCAGTTCGTTCCGTGCACGGTTTTTATCAACTTTAATAAGCCCTGTACATTTGGTGGCCTTCAGCCACCAAAAGCACAGGGGGTGAGGTCAATGTGGATAGTGTTTTTTTTATTTCGATTTTATAATTTCATGTTGCCAAAATTACGTTTTTTTTCTCTATTAATAAGCCCTGCACATTTGGTGGCCTGCGGCCACCAAAAGCACAGGGGGTGGGGTAAGTGTGGATAGTGTTTTTTTTATTTTTATTTTTTTACCGTAAGCGTACGGTAAGCTTACGGTAAGCGTACGGTAAGCGTACGGTAAGCGTACCCCGCGAAATTGCCGAAAAAAAAATAAAACCGTTTTTGCTCTTGGGGGATGTTTGGGGACTCCCTCAACATGACTATGTGGGAGGGAGTTGTCAAAACAGCCCCGTAACATGTTTTTGGCCATCATGTTTGATAAACAACACTCAGTGCGAGAGACAAAATGGCGGACGCCGCTTCCTGGTTTCGGCCGATTCGAATGTTTACTAAGATCTAAGAGACAATCAGAATCGCGCTCGCGCACGCCACCGTAAGCTTACGGTAAGCGTACGGTAAGCGTACGGTAAGCGTACCGTAAGCGGGCTCAGATATATATATTGATTTAAAGGCTATTTTCTCAGAATCTACTGAACAGATTTACACCAAACCTACAAAAGGCACTTCCTTGACCTAGGGACTACCTCTCTGCCAAATTTTGAGTAATTCTGTTCAGCCGTTCGGGCTGTAGCTCGTTCTAAAGGTCCTATGGAAAAATGCATGGGAAAAACGCGTTTTGGGACCCCCCTTTTATCTCAGCCCCCGCTTGACGGATCCCCCCGAGACTTTCAGGGTAGGAGCGGAGCGTAGCGCCCCACCTATTTTGAGAAATTCGCGAGGATTCGTCGACCGGCGCCAAAGTTATTCAAAATAGAATGTTGAGGTTTTCCTATGGAAACGTGGTCCTAACTATAACTACCTACTGGCGACCGCCAGTAGGTAATATATATATATATATATATATATATATATATACATTATCTACTGGCGGTCGCCAGTAGATAGTTATAGTTACAACCTAGTTTCCATAGGAAATCTCAAAATTCTATTTTGAATAACTTTGGCGCCGGTTGACGAATCCTCGCGAAATTTTCAAAACCAATGGGGCGCTCTGTTCAGCTCCTACCCTGAAAGTCTCGGGGTGATTCGTCAAGAGGGAGCCGAGAAAAAGGGGGGGTCCCAAAACGCGTTTTCCCATGCATTTTTCCATAGGACCTTTAGTCGCAGCTACAGCCCGAACGGCTGAACAGAATTACGTGAAATTTGGCAGAGAGGTAGCCATAAGGTCAAGGAAGTGCCTCTGGTGTAAATCTGTTCAGTATTTCCTGAGAAAATAGCATTTAAAAACATATCATTATCTATACGCGCGCACCGTGCGAGCACTGTGCGCGCACCCTGCCGTGCGCGAGCGCAATTCTGATTGGTTGTCAGATGTCGGTAAACATTCGAATCGGTCGAAACCAGGAAGTGTCGGCCGCCATTTTGTCTCTCGCAGTCTGAGGGGGTGAAAAAAAAAGGTGGAGAACGTGAAAAGGGGGCAGAGTGGACAGTTCCTGACCCCCTAGCCTTGGTCAGGGGGTCACAGAAGGACCCCCAAGGGCGAAAAAAACATTTTTATTTTTTTTATAAAAATCGCGAGGTGCGCGCACCGCGCGCGCACGGCACGTACTGCGATCCGTGGGTGCTCGGTGCACGAAGTGCACCGAGCGCCCACAGCGCGCGCACAGGGAAAAACCTGAAAAAAAATAATTAATAAATACATAACTTAGCATTTAAAAAACCGTACAAATTCACTGAAAAAACCATAGGTTTCACACACGTTATAGTTACGAATTAGCATTTAAAAAACCTTGCAAATTCACTTAATAAACCATAGGTTTCACACATGTTATAGTTAGCTGGACATTTCATTCGTAAAAAACCAATGAAATTCCCCCGTTATAGTTAGTGCAGGCAACTATAACTCACGCGACCGCAATCCTCTGCTGATGACGTCAGATATTACATCACTGATGACATATGTGTCTTTATGAAAAATAAATATTTGTAAGATATGTATAGCTAAAGATTAATGGAAGAAGACATGGGTAAATAAGTGTCTAAATACAGTGATGTAATATCTGACGTCATCAGCAGAGGATTGCGGTCGCGTGAGTTATAGTTGCCTGCACTAACTATAACGGGGGAATTTCATTGGTTTTTGACGAGTGAAATGTCCAGCTAACTATAACATGTGTGAAACCTATGGTTTATTAAGTGAATATGTATATATATATATATTTATATATTTGCCCAAGAACAAAGGGAACAAGTAGTCAGCAGTACCACATCCATCAATAAAAGTACCATCATTAATTTAACAGATGTCAACTTAACACCAAAAGAAGAAGACATTCTGCAATTGGGACTGTCATACTGCCCTCCAGAAGATTTCAATTATGTGGCAACCAGGGTTGATACTTTCAAGTTTGTGAGAGCTCTGAAACGAAAAAAATTCTTTGCACAGAGCCAAAATAGAAAACATATAAGGACACAATTAAATCCGTCTGAACAAGCGAGTAATCTTCTAGTAGCAGACATGGAACTCATGTATGAACTAGAAACTATGGATAATGAATCCGTGACAACCACAGCAACACCGGAGGATACAATAAATATGGACTTTGAGCATGGTGGTTCGCTATCCAACAGTCAAGCAATACAACTGGCAAAAGACCAAGATCTTAACATTGAGGGAACTGTATCCACCTGTTTCCGGCCAAATTCTAAATTTATCCCCGCCTCTGCAAAAGATGCAATTGACGTATTTAACGAGTTAGTCATTAATGACTTAAAAAATCTTGAAAAATGTACTAGTGTGAAGTATAAAAAATTCACCCAGCATGAAAAAGATTACTCTGCATTAATTTCCAAGTTAAAGCGTAAAGATAATTGCATTGTGAGAAATGCAGATAAAGGTGGGAATGTCGTCCTCTGGGACAAAACTAAATACATGAATGAAGCATATACTCAACTTAACAACTGTACCAATTATGTGAAAATAACTCAGGTAGAAATGCAAAGTAGTTTTGACATGTTTAATGCACAACTTGATGAATGGTACACCAAATGTCTAATCTCTAGAGAAGAGAAACAATTCTTGAAGGTTTCTAACCCAACTACACCGGTATTTTATCTGATACCAAAAGTCCACAAGAATGCAGACAATCCTCCAGGGCGACCAATTATATCTGCAATTGGGGGAGCACTAGAAAACACCTCTAAATACGTAGATTCTTTTCTTTGTCCGTTAACAAAGTCCTTGCCTTCTTATATCCAAGATACAGGCGACTTCTTAAAAAGAATTTATGATATACCCTGGGAAGACGACATGTTACTGGTCACTATTGATGTGACCACTCTGTACACCAGTATTAGACATGAAGATGGACTGAGGGCCATCAAACATTTTTTAAGTGTGCGCCCAATAAATCTTTGGGCCCACACTCAAATGCTAATCAAAATGACTTGGTTCTGTTTGAAAAACAATTTCTTTCTTTTCAAGAATGATTTATATCATCAGATCTGCGGTACGGCGATGGGCACCTGCTTCGCCCCCAGCTATGCGAATTTGCATATGGGCTGGTGGGAGGAGCAGGTGGTCAGAGTCAAGTTCAGCCAAGAATGGGAGAACAATATTCTACACTGGAGTCGATTTATCGACGATTTATTTATTATTTGGAAAGGGACGGAGAAATCTATAAAGAGTTTCATTGAAAAAATCCAGGATAACTCTTTAAATCTGAAATTCACTAGCAGTATTAGTAACAGTTCAGTTAATTTCCTTGACTTAACTGTCTATATACAAAACTCCAAAGTCCACACAAAATTGTACCGTAAGCCCACAGCGGGTAACACGCTACTGCACGCAACGAGCTTTCACCCGCAGAATTTAATCAGAAGCATCCCCTATGGGGAATGCCTCAGAACCATCCGAAACTGTAGCGAACAGCAGGTTTTGGATTCTGAATTAGCACAAATGGAACAACGATTCAAATCCCGGGGCTATAAACAAGAACATATTCAGGCATCGATCAAACAAGCCAAAAAAAGAACACGAGAAGACATTTTATTTCTTGAAAGTAAGAGTAAAATTCAACGATTAAAGACACAGAATAATCAAGTAAGGATGATCACATCCTTCAATCGGCAGCATGGCCAGGTGAGGAGTATTCTGAACAAGCACTGGCATCTTATCAAAAATGATGCAATCCTGGGCAAGCTAGTACAAAAAAGGCCAGCAATTACGTTCAGGAAAGCCAGATCTTTTAAGCAAATGCTAGTCAGCAATATGATCTCAAACCAGCAAGCTATAAAATCATCCACATGGCTAAAAAGGAAAGAAGGGTTTTTGAAGTGCACAAAATGTAAAGCCTGTAATCATGGGAAAAATACTTCATCCTATAAATCAGGACTTTCCAAAAGAGAGAAAAAGATCAAAGGTTTTTTATCGTGCAAAACAGAATTTGCTGTCTACGTTTTGCAGTGCCCTTGTGGCCTGCGATACGTGGGCAGCACTATTCACCCAGTGCATGTACGAATCCTTCAACACCTGAGAGCCATAAAGAATGGGGACAAAGCGTACCCCGTTGCACGACACTTTGACACATATCACGATAAGAATGCGCAGGAACTAAGCTATTTCGTCATCGACTGCGTGCCTCCTAGTATCAGAGGCGGCAATCGAGAGAAAAAGCTTAGAAGACTAGAATCGCGCTATATTATCGAGTTAAATACCAAAACACCTATGGGTCTCAATATGGAAGAGGATTTAGTAACACATTTGTAAAGGTTGGCATTATTTTGAGATGAAAACAAAGATGCAAGTTATGCCTGCTACACCTCTCTCAATTTCAAGTTTTAACCATTTTCTTTTGTTTCTTTTTTATTTCTTAGTCTTTATCTTTAGCGAGTATTTTTTTAGCACATGAATGGTTATAGAGTGGTAGACAGTCTTGAAAGAGCCACACACCAGGTGTGCTTACACATTTACGGAGTTTAATGTGATTGTCTATTCAACGTAATTCTGTCACTTAGATTAGGAACAATTTTTCCAAGGATTGTCGAAAATGAGTGTTTGCCCACTTGGGCATAATCCAAACTTAGCATTATACTTGACCTAATGAGGAACTTTTCACCCACTTGGGTTGCACTATAATCAAGCGCAATTCGCATATATATACACATGTAATTGTAAATATTAACGGGAACACACCCCGTAAGGCTAGAATTAGCTGCACAAAGTCTATTGCCAATAGACTTCATACACAAAAGTATCTAACTCGTAAGGTCAAGTATTCTCGTGTCTGGGGTGCACTTATTTTAATAATGCCCAGAGTAACTTGACGAGCAAAATGCCAAATAACAATTTGGATAAAGTTTTATTGAAAAGCTTTATTGAAAATGTATAATGCAATTGTATATTTGCTCAATGTTTAAATTAACTCATTTGTAAAATCAGTGTTATCTTAACGATAGAGTGACAGATGTTTACGTGCCGACATATGAATTTAGCGGCAAAAAATAGTAGGTGTTTATCTTTTCGAACTACAAGTCTGTCTTCCAACACACTCAATTTGTAGTTTAATCATGTGACTAGTGACTCATGCACTGTGATTTAAACTGTCTGATTCCAAAATGGTTGAACTATTGGTGAACAAGCCTGCTTGGCAGGCGAAACGCGTCCTCCTAAGTTGTTCAAATAAATTTTTGGTCAGAACATCGCGTCGTCAATCTTTGTCGGTTCGAGAAGGAGAAAAAAGACAATATATATATATATATATATATATATATATATATCCCACACTTGCAGTCTCGTAAAAATCCGTATCAACGAAAAGTAGAGACCACGCAAATCCAGATAAGGCACAATTGTTGTTGTTTTATTTCAAAGCCGAGTTTTCACGAATCTGACGCGTTTCGGGCATCCGCTCAGTTAAATAAAATGAGCCCATTTTATACATTAAGACTTTCAATTGACTACATTTTTTTTCACTATTTTTTTGCACCATGTGACATTTGAAAAGTGAAGACATACTACTCCGAATTGCATAGTCTGTTTTCCAAACAATTTCATTTCAAACCACAATGTACGTAATTGGTAAATAAATAACAGGTTAAAATCCAAAACCATCCAGCGTGAACCAATTATTCATTATATAACAATCATGGCAAGACTATTATAAGGAACATATGTAAATGAACATAATTTCTTGGCATAAAATGCAATAGATCCATGATTTTTATCCTAAAGGTATCCAATCTTCATTGACTGTGCAAATAACGCAATAAAGTGCATATGTTTCAGATTAAAATTCATTATATCACTAATATATAAAAAATAGTATAAAAAACTTTTTTCCAATGTGCAAATTACGCAAAGATGTAAACACAAAAAATGTGCAAATTATGCAATTTTATCAATTTTATAATATTTTAGATATGGATACCAAACCCATAAGAGTCATAATGAGATTCACATAAAGGCATAAAATGCAATTCATGTTATTGAAATAATAACGTTGTTATATTCTAAAACCAAACACTGTGGGTGAACTAGCTATTGTTAAGTTTATGGTCTAAACAGACACATCGCTGAGTCTATGTCAAATAAGTAGAGTGAAAAAAATATATATTTATATATCCCTGAATGGTGCAATTCTTCACACAGGGGAAAAAAAAATGAGAATGTAAATAAAAAGAAAAAAGGGGGAATAAAAATGGAAATTCATAGTATATTTACATGGAAGCGGTCACGGTAATACACTCAAAAGAAAAACTGACCAAAAGCAGTATTCAATAAGATGTTAAAGAAACACATGTAGATCCTTCGTTGTATTTAGCCCATTAGGAAATCTGCTATCTAGTTTTAGAATAAATTCCGATTCTAATCTTCTAAGCAATTTGTCCCGGTCACCGCCTCTCTTAGTTATTGGAACCGAGGCGATTACAAAATAATTGAGGCATTGTAAGTTGTTATTATGACAGACCTTAAAATGCCTCGCCACCGGATACAATGCATCATTGTTCACAATGGCACGTAAATGCTGAAGAATTCTAACGTGTACTGGTTGCCGGGTACTCCCAACATATCTAAGTTCGCAAGTACAAGTTAGTACATAGATCGCAAATTCTGTTTTGCAAGTAAAAGATCCACATATATCAAGCGGATCCGGGCTAAATGGTGTGCAATATTGGGTGGTGTTTTTTCCAAATTTGGACGCTCTACATGTGGAGCAGCGCTTGAATCCCGGCCGGGATTTCAACCACTCTTCTTGTTTTCTAAGCTCAGGAAAATCATGACAGACATGACTTCTTAGAGAGGGCCCCCTCCGGTACGTGATCGTAGGCCCATCTGGTAATCTTGGTTTTAAGACCAAATCTGTTTTCAAAATCGGCCACCGTTCTTGAATGATAGACCTGATTTGTCTCGCCTGTTTACTATAGGCTGTAATGAGCCTGGGGGATTGGCTGGTATTTGCAGAATCGCTATCAGAAGATATATTAGATGTAGAAAGAAATAGCGATTCACGAGTTCTAGCTTCTGTTTTGAGAACTGCCCCCCTCAAGACAGATTTCCTATAGCCCCTTTGTCTGAACCTTTCCAGTGCTTCAGTTGTACAGATTTTTAGATCACTGGCTTCACTACAGATCTGTTTGAGCCTCAATAATTCTCCAAACGGAATATTATCAATAACATGTCTAGGATGCGCACTGCTGGCATGGAGAGTGTTATTACCAGCAGTGCTTTTTCGATAAAGTTTAGTGGCCAAATGATTCTGATGTACAAATACTTTAGCATCTAAAAATTCAGCTTCATCTTTGCTGATGGAAGACGTGAATCTCAAATTTTCCTGATTAATATTAAGGGAAGTGACAAAGTCAGTTGCACTGGCATAATCCCCTCGCCACAAGATAAAAACATCATCTATAAAGCGCATCCAAAATACCACATGTTTGTTATATGCGTCATAATGTGTCTGCCTGAGGACATGCTCCTCCCACCAGCCTACATGTAAACATGCATAGCTGGGAGAGAAGCATGCCCCCATTGCAACACCACGCTTCTGAATGTAGATGTCCTTGCCAAATAAGAAAAAGTTGTTATTGAGACACCAACTGGTAAGTTCCATCAATATTTTGTTATGATTATAACAATTAATAGGCCTCTTGCCTAGGAAAAATTCCAAAGCTTTGAGCCCAGATGTATGGTCAATACTTGTATAAAGCGACTCAATATCTAAGGTAATAAATAGCATATCGTCGCTCCAACCAGCATTTTTGATCTTACCAATAAAATCCTCAGTGTCTCTAATATAAGTAGGAAGACCCTTCACCAAATCCTGCAAGAAGTAATCGATATATTCAGTCACGTGTTCCGCTACTCCTGCAATGGCAGAAATAATAGGCCTCCCAGGTACTGGAACAACTTGTTTATGGACCTTAGGCAAGAGATATAGTTTCGGTAATAAAGGATGCTCAACATGCAGAAACTCAAATTCCTGTTTGGAAATCATGCCTTCTCTTTTGTATTTCCACAATAACTTTTTTAATGTCTCTTTAGCTTCATTAAAATCTTTATTGGTACTCTTGGAATAGCAAGATGGATTGTTGAGTTGATTCATTGCTTCCTTAATATAGTCTTCTTGTGGCCAAATAACCACGTTACCTCCTTTGTCCGCGGTGGCCACAATGATCCTATGGTCCTCACTCAATTTTTTAGTTAGCAATGAATAGTCCTTTTCATGTTAGCTCTTGTATCTTTTTTTATGCTTTATCCTGTGGTATAACTTTTTAAGATCATCTACGATAACATCTTGAAAAACATCAATCGAATCCCTAGGCATTGTGGGAATCACTTTTGATTTTGGTTTAAATGGACTCAGGTTTGCTCCCAACTGTTCAACCGACGCCATTCTGAGCTCCTCCTGAGTAGATGTCATATCAAGATCAATCGTATCATTGGTTGCCAGTTGATGCATTGTCAAAAAGGTTTTGGTGTCTTTAGCATGTAGGTTCAGAGGATTCATTGCAGCAACAGTGTTAATGGATGAATCCTTTTCATTTTCATTATGACCCTCCTTAACACAAAAGAACTTCTTTAGTTTCAGTTTTCTGATGTATAGATAGATATCAACCCTCGTTTTTGTATAGTTGAAATCCGAAACCGGACAGTACGTTAATCCAAGATTTAACAGTTGTTTCTCGGCTTCACTTAGGGTGATCGTGGATAGATTTATAATTTCATTATTTATTATTGCTTTTTTCGCCAATATTGCTTTTTTTGTTTTTTGGGCGATTTTATGCTTTTTCCGACGTTCACTCCTCCTTTTGTTACATCTTGCTCTTTTTGCTGTTGAATTTTTTGTGGTGGCTTGGTTCGTGGTCGAAGTGTCTGGAGCCTGTCCGACACTAAAAAATCCACCTCTTCTCCTAAATCCAGAACAATAGTATTGGGGTCCCATGTGCTACAACCCTCCTCATCAGACGAAGGCCCACTTGTTAGTGATTCAATATCACTTGATTCTTGGTTAATGTTGGATTCTTCATTCGGTATTACAGAAGTCAATGTTGTTGCCCGATCTGTGGACCTCGTTGATTTCATTTGTTTTGACTGTTGCGCAAATTTGGTTCTTTTCGCGTTATCGAATTTTTTGGCAAAGGTATAAATACGACCCTGGGCATAGTCCTCCTTATCACGGGCGAATTTATATACCTTTCGCGCTTTGATCTTGTCTTCTTGTTTAGCCAATCTTTCATTAATTTGTTTGCGTGTTTCAGTGATTAAAACATTAGGCTCGAATTTTGCCAACAGATCATTGATTTCTTCAATCTCTCCCATTAGCGCTTCTCTATCGATCACAGCGTATTTAACTAAGATTTGTAATAGTTTTGCCGAAGAGTCCAAATTAGTGTGGCCCCATTCTTTAAGCATATTTGGATTTGGCTTTTCATAACTTGGCGCCAACAGTATTCGAAGCCCACGAGGCACACGCTTTTCTTCCAAATACATTGTTAAAGATTTATGTTCCCACCACTTCGACATTTCTTGGTACATGCATTTCTCCAATCTTTTTAACGCCGCTCTTATTTGATTCTCATCAGAATTGTCACTTCCACTTAGTTCAGCAATGTTCTTTTTTTCTGAATTGATATATACATTTATTATTCATTTTTTTTCTGGGTGTTTGCAACGGACCCTGTCCACCTTACAGTTAAAGGTTCTACATCTCAGGTGTAGTCGCGATCTTGTCTGCCTGTTTGCATATCTATGCATACCTATATGACAAAGAGTATGTGTTCCCAAACAACAGCTGCTTTTGTGTTTTCTGTCTATGTGCTAGAGCCTGACCAAAACAGAATAACAAGGGGCATTGTTATTTGCCCTTGTCTACTGTGTTCAGACTAAGTCCCAGGAAAGAACAGAACGCAAAAACAACAGTAGGTTCTGTGTGAAAGTACAGTGCGGCACAAAGCAAAATACGTGTGTATAGTAACATGTGCAAAGGAAATTGAAGGCTGTAACGTGCTCATGCTAATATAGAGAAAACAGCTAAATGGCAGAATGCATTCTACTCCCTCAAGACAGTCAAAGCCTTACACTGCATACCCTATGGCCTTAAACTTATAATATCACCTCCCCATTCAAAGCGAAAGCTCCCATCTCAATCTTTAAAAATGGAAACATCCTCATCCAAGCAGTGGAAAATTACCTTCAAGTGTTTGACTCACTTTTTAGTGACCTAAAAAAGCAAATTGCAATCTTAGCAAAGCCCTTCAGTCACTCGTCTCTCACATCGACTCCCAACCACTACCTTAAACCTACCGACACTGCCCAAAGATCTACAACCAACGGCAATTGCAGCTCTGCTATCTTCTCAGCTTCACAGAAACTCCAACTAGACCCTTCAACAAACAGCCCTCTCAGCCCGAGGAGCAACTACTCAACTACGGGAAGGGGTCAGTGCCCAAGAAACATCCCCCTGGTGCAGAGCAGGTGAGAGGAACCCCACTAGGATTCACTCAACCCAACATAAAGCCTGACCAGGCCAATAATACAACTGACAGGGAATACAAGATCGCTATCACATTCTCACTGACAAAGATTGAAGAACCACTCTCTTACACTGAGCAATGAATAAATACAACCAGGACACCCACAGCGAGAGGCATCCATGTAGCAACTAGACAATCCCAGCCACCAGACATGAAGAGCATAAGTTGACCAAGAACCTATAGGCTAGATTTTAACCCCACTATAGGGGTTTCTCACAACACAACCTTTAGCACAGCCTGGGAGAGCCTTTCCAACCCAGCCGCCACCACATTTGACACTGAGCAATGACATCAGAGCACTACACCCAATATAGCGGCGAAACCCCCTCACACACTTTTGACAAATCTATACCGCTTAGCTCAGTCCAGAATACCACCACTAACCCCACCCTCCAAACCACTGACTCCTCTGACCAACACCCCCACCATGCAAACCACACTCCCTTCCCGACCTCCCAGACCCACCGCGATGTCGACCGAGATGTCCTTGCTCCCAACTTCAACCTCCCATCGTCTGCACCCACCAATTCACTGACAACTCTATTTTAAAAGAGAACTACTCTACCCACCCACCAGTCCTGTCATTAACAACAAACAACTTAGCTCTATATGCGCCCCCACATAATTCCCAAATCTCACTCCCACCAACACACATTCTATAACTCTGGCTAGTCTTACCCTGCTCAACCGGAAGCGATACACCCGCCCTCCCTCCCCTACAAATCAAATGCCCATGTCTGAACTATATGGGCGACTAACTTGCATGGAAAACTAAGTCAAGAAAGTACTACAGGTACTTAATAATATCACTACGAATATAAACATGTCCGAACACTGTCTATCACCCCAACTTCCCCCACATGCAGCATCAGAGAACTCTCAAGATGAGCTAAGACACAGGTTATCACAGGCCTATGGAGAAACCCTATTCCAACCAGAATGACCAGGCTACCAACACACCATACCAATATTTCCTTGATTTTCCCCCCTCAAAATCCTAACAACTGCAGAGAGACCAAATGCATGCTCTTAAGCCGCAGATCTACAACTAAACATGCAACAGAACTAGCGGAAACCATCTTGAACTACAAATCAAAATCGCATTCATCACGGAAACATGGCTAAATGATTCCTCATTCCTGACCATTGACACGCAAGTCCCACAGGGATTCTCAAGCCACGTAGGACCGCCACAGTGGAGGCAACGCCATTATCCACAAGAACAATGTCAACATGGGGAAGGCAAAAACCTTCTCCTAAAACACACTTGAATATCCATAAGATCCATAACACCATAAGGATGAAGGACAACATAACAATGAACTGTCACCTACTCTACCAGCTACCAGGTAACATACTGTCCTTCAGTGAACACATAGCAGATCTGATAACACACTCCTCACTTTCACACACCAACAACATCATCCTAGGTGCCCTCAACCTTCACTGGAACGCAAAAAGCAATAATCTAATCGAATCCTTAAATGACCTCCTATTCAGTAAAAACCTCTCCCAGCTTTGCAAAGGTCACATCCACAGCAAAGGCTCAACACCGGACACCATCATAGCTCACGAAAAAACAATAACCATCGTCAACATCCTCCCTGTTGACTGGTCACACAACCACATCATTCTATTCCACATTGACAAAGTGCTTTCACACTCAACTCACATGCAAAAAAATCTTCCAATAGACGATAAACATAAGGCAAGTCACTCTAATTTACCTGGAAGAAAGTATGTCACTTCTACCCCCCTAATCAGAGGACCTCTCAACAACTGAATTTACCACTCACTACAACTCAACGATATCCTCCAACCTGGACTAAGTAGCCCTGCTGAAACTGAAAAAGGTGAGAAATACACCCTCGAGATCCTGGTTCAATAAAGAACCTTAACACTGAAAGAAGACAGCTCAGAGAGGCTGAAAGACTCAGGTGAACAAATCCATCCACAGCCCACCTCGACCAGCTACGAAGGGAACGCAGGAACTATAAAGCAACACATCATGAATGAAAAAGCCTCCTTCTTCCCCAACATTCTAGATGAGGCCAAAAACCGTCCCAAAGAGCTCTTTAACCTCATCAAACAACAGACCTCTAAGACAGCCTTAAAAAACCTTTGCATATCCAAATGTGACAAATTCGCCCATTTCTTCAATGACAAAATTACAAAATCAGACTCTTCTTTGATGGGCATAACCAGTCATCCAATGGGAACCTCCCTCCCAGAAATTAAGATTACAATGCCCCCCTCCACGACCAACCTTGCAATGATCACTTCATAAGACAACAACGGGTGCAACAGAGTCCAAAGGTCCCACATAACTCGTAGAAGTTGGAAGGTATTCTACCCACTCTCAGAGATGGACATATTTGCTCTGCTGACTATGTCTTAATGCTCCACCCACCTTGTGGACCCCCTCCCAGCCTACCTGGCAAAAAAACTTAAGCACGCCCTAATCCCCTTCTGGACTAAGATTAAAAACAGCTCCCTGATGACTGAAGTGATGCCAGACTGTCTCGAACTCGGCCAAGTCACGCCATTGCTTAAAAAATAGGGAGCAGACCCAAATTACTTTAATAACTTCAGACTTGTTTCCAAACCCCCCTTCCTTGCTGAAACTCTAGAGCATTGTGCCCTCTCACAACTTAACCAGCACACTGAAAACAACAGTCTTCTGGACCTGCACCATTCAGGCTTCAGAAAAGGATGCAGCATGGGAACAGCTATCTTGAACATTGTAGATGGCCTACAGAAGTCCCTGGATACAGATAGATGCTGTTTGCTCATATTCCTAGAACTATCAGCGGCCTTCGACACAGTTGACCACAATCTTCTCCTGGATTCCCTTAAAAAAGGATAGGTGCCGATGGTGTGGTTGTACATTGGTTCACATACTTTCTACAAACCTCTCTCAACAAAGAAAAGTAAGCAATCAAACAGCTGATACAATGGCAATAACCTGGATGTCCCTCAAGGCTTTGTCCTCTCACCCACACTGTTCAATATCAACATCCTCAACCAAGCAAACATCCCCTTCCATCTATACACAGTTGACACACAGCTCTAAATGGAAATCTCATCGCTAGACAACATACACTGGTTAAATACCTCCCACAAAGAAGTCCAACACTGGCTTTCTCGTAACCACCTAAACCTCAACTAGGACAACACAGAAATTTTCCTCATAACAAAGACAGAACCATCCCCCCAGATGCAAGAATGGATAAACTCCATAGATGCCCTCAACAGCGATCTAACCCTAGCTGGCTCTCTCAAATCTCTAGGAATTACACTGGATTCCAAATTGATCATGAAAGATCATATAAAGAATAGTTCAAAGAATGCCTTCTACAACCCGAAACTTCTAAACAAAATTAACCCCTCCTTAATACTGAATGATCTTAAATCTGCAACACAAGCGATGGTGCTGACTAGATTGAACGACGGGAATGCCACCCTCACAGGCATGGCTGAATCCCAACTTGCACCCCTTGAACCACCCTCAATATAGCAGTCAGAATGGTCATAGGAATAAAAAAATATGACCACATAACCCTTTTTTGGGTATAAGGATAGCTCCACATTAAGGTAAGCAAGTTAATTCTTCTACACGTTTGTCAACACCAAGTTTGGCCCAAGGTGGCTATTGATTCTGATTCTGTAGGTGGCTTAAAATAAAACCCATAGCCACAAGGACCTCAGACTTGAAGGGTCTCAGCTTTCAAAGGTTTACATCTCTTCAATGTTGGACTGTCATCCTGCATTTTGTAAAAGATGTGCAAAATTCATGGGATGATGATTTTATATAAACTAAGCTAGTGTAAAAGGGCATTCCGAAATACCTAATATGAACAACATCTTGGTGTCTCACTTTTACAAGTATGGATGAAAATGATGACCAACCAACAGAGTGAAGCTGAATGGATAGACTGAAAAGACACATATATTAAGTGTAATCAGTCAAGAAGGGTTCAACCCACCTTAACATTAATCCTAGCATTTCTAGCTCTTCAGCATTGTATACTATTTGCGGCGCTGAAGACCGCAGATATGTCTAAAACTGCTAAAGTGCAAAACTCCATCTGAGGTGAACTTACCAAGTTTGTTGTTTATAAAGAAAACAGAAGGAAATTTGGCACTCAACATCTCTGGCATTCAGCTCTTCAAAACATTTCATTGCGGCTAACAAATAATAAATTGTATGCCAAAATGTGACTTTTGTGTACAAATAACACAAGAAAATGTTAAAGTGGAAACAAATGGTCACTCTTGAAAAATATAATATAATGAGTGCATAATGGGCGGGCTTATTTGCAACAGCAACGTTAGTGCATTTTCCACAAGATATCAATATTTAGAATGGGACTTTGATTTGCATCTTTAAATTCACTGATGACTCCAGTCAGTATCCAAAAAGAAAAATTGATGGGCAGAATGCTGGACAATGTCAAATGCTCACACCCAGCACAGAGATCTGGGCCTAAATCTATTTGTTTTTTCCTCACCACCCCAGTTCGGACCTAGCCATATGCAAATCAGCCTTGACCCTGCTTCCTATGGAAACAGTCTAGCCTGAACTACAAAGCCCGGTCTTTACTGGACCGGAATCAAGCATCATGGTGGTGGCAGGGTGAGCACAGGACTGTATATGGCTGGGTCCAAAGTGGAATGGAAAGGCAAGTAAAAAAACTGTGGATTTAGGCCCAGATCTCCGACTTGGGGTGAAAGTTTGACATTGTTCAGCATTCCGTCCATCAATTTGCTTCCAGTCAGTATACGTTACATCTGCCCATCATTGTCCATTGGATTTTATAGTCTATCATTAGAAATCTAAGCTGAGGTGCAGATCTCACATACTGGCTTCAAGCTTTATTTCATAAACCTCATCCTACATCATTTTCAAACAACTCAACCATTGATGGCTTTTCAATTCAAGCAGGCCAAATACAATACCAGAAACACTGACACTATCAATACCACTTTTTGGGACTCAAGTGGAATCACTGGGACAGACTAGCCATCGCAAACACATCAAGACAAGCCATCCTCACTCCGCCTTTCACCCTCCAGCTTCCATCCTCACTTGCTGCTCGTCTGTACCTGTAATCGCTCCTGCCTCCACCTTATATTTTCCCCCTTTTGCACTCCCCCTTCTGTCCATCTCCACTAACTTTCCCTTCATGTTCTTCCATGTCGCGAATGCTTTCCCATTCCCACCATCCTGCGATTTCTCCTTTGGTTTGTTTCCTGGCACAACACACTGGCGGCTGTTCAAGGTGCACCTTCACAAATACGTATAAAAAAATAGTACTTCCAAGTAAAGAAGAGGAGTAGCTTCTAGAGCCAAATAACTGATAATACCTATCAATATGAGGCTAACGTCTTCTATAACATATAGGAGTAACACAGAGAGCCATAATAAACTACTGTCATCAATAGAAACCATCACCAGCATTCTTATGTGGGACACAGAAAACAAACAAAATCATTCGACTATTGACTGACATTAGATGCAAATGTACATGTTGAAGCCACCCATATTCTGTGATCTGGCATATTCAAAACAAAAGCACTGTCCAGTTTTTGCCAGTGTTTTTTTCTACGTTTTAACAAAAAGAGACATTCATGGGCATTTGCTCTGTTCATAATTCTCTGATACCCTGAAATTGACTGGGCAGTGGATAAAAAGCCCCAAGATACTACCGCTTGCTTACAGCAACAGCTTGCGTTTGACTCAAAGGTTCCTCTATAATTCTATAATAATCTATGACACTGCAGCCTGCACAGAAAAGCTTGTGACTGACATGACACTAGCAATTGGTGCACAATGCTTCAACCTGATACAGAAAGCGGTTCCCACTTACTCAAGGAATCTCTAGTGGCAGCCTAGGGTACTGCGCCCTGCTACATAAAGGACTAGTGCTTCACTTCTGAGACCTCAAGAAATCTATTAGGACACTACTGTGTCCTCCCACAAGGAGTTGTATCTGACCTGCGGACCTCTAGTTACGGCCTAACACCAGGAAAGTGCCAAATATGTATGTTTTTTTTTTTAAACTGAGGGCCTGCAAAAGCCACATTTGACTGGGGATTGGTGTGTTTTCTGTTTATTTAACTCTCGTGTTTTTGGAAGATCAGAGTAAAAAAAATGGTAATCAGTGTGAATGAACGTTCAAGCGAGCATTGTCGATGGTGCTTGGTCTGGCTTGCATGTTCAGTTACCATCTACAAGTATTGGCCACTGGTAATGTGTGCTTAAAAAAAAGATCTATTGGCTTTGCCAATGCTTGATAATGATTGCTTTGAGTTCAGAACATTTTTTCTATATATCCCATATACTGAAGAGGAATTGGAGACGATGGGTTATTTATAACCATTTCACCTGAAATTTTGTTGAATAAAAAAGAAGGAATCAATAACTGGTTTGTGACTGGGATCACTATAAAGGAAGAAAAGTATTTTTCGTTGATTTGACTGGCAAAAAACCGTATGGACATAGCGTTGCTCACTGTGATTATGCACTGAATTCAGCAATAGGCTTAACACTATTCCTTAGTGCACCCTGGTGTTGAACATCCAGACATTTAATTTACAACTCATGAGCATCAATTATAATAAATGGGAGCCTACCATCCCTATATAAAAGCCCATCTCTAATGTCTTTATTTCAGGCGGTTTGTGAGATCTGGCCACCTCTAGCATTCTAGAGAACTTTGAAATATGTACCAGAAGAGCTGGAGAGAAGAGGCCTCTAGGCACAGAGCCATGAATGGCTTTGTGGCAAAAGCACAAAGCTTTAAAGAGGCATAGCTTCCATACAGGGAGCCTGGTGAGGGCGGAAATGTGGCGATATAGCCTAGAATATTTATGAAGGCCTAGAAGAATTCTGGCAGCTACATTTTGGATCTATTGGAGCCTCCCAACAAGATAGTTGAATGGCCAACAAACATTAGATGACAATGATCAGTTCTGCTAGTGATGAGGGATTTAACCATGGCTTCCCTACTGGAACTTGGTAGGAAAGGCATACTTTTTCTTAAAACATTCATCATAAACAAACAAGTGGTGGTGAGTTTATTAATGTGAGCCTCAAAGGAAAGTTTGAAATCTAATCTTACTCCCAGATTGCAGGCATTAGTGGTAGGGGTAGAATAGACACCTAAAGACTCTGGGCACCAATTTGAGTTCCAGAGGGAAGGATTGGCAAAGAGCAGGACTTCGGTCTTGTCTGTCTTCAGCCTCATGGAGTAAGTATTCATCCAAGCAGCCATAGGTTGCCGGTAGCATTTGGATTGTTTATGGAGGGAAGCTTGCCTTCCTTCCAGATACAAGGTGATATGAGTATCATCAGCGTATGAGTAGAATTAAAAGCTGAAAGAGGCAATAAGGTCACTGGAGGGCAATCTAGGGCGGGTCAAGGCCTGGAGAGCCAAGATGGTGGATGGTCTTTCCTGGAGCTCTGCGACGGGCCATTAAAATCCTGCATCATCCTTTAAAGAGAACCACCCTGGGGTCGAGATACTGCCTATCCAGGGGTTGCAGTGCTCAAGAAGTGGCAGAGTGCGCGAAGAGGGTCCATACATGATGAAGGCCCTGCAGTGGCCAGAGGAGGCCTGGGTCACACTGGAGATGCTCGGGGCAGTGGCCATTACTTCGAACTGCTCCATGGAGGTGCCGCAATGATGAACACACACTCGATCCACTGGCCTGACGGAGAACCCTCTAGTGCCTGCGGAGGTCTGGAGACAAGAGAGGCATGAGGAGGGTGTTGCCCTCCCAATGCTGAGCTGGAAGATATGAGGACTGAGGTTTAAAAAGCAGGGCCGTTGGACGTGTCAGTGAAAGTCAGAGTACAAGGCCCTGACCTCAGCGGTCCTCCTGATTCCTTCCGCAGTTGGAAGAGAAGGGTGCCCAGGGTGACCATGGTTCCTGCATAACCCTAGATCCTCGAGGTTGGGGCTGACGAGGGGTAGAGGAGTGCTGAGTGATCCAGCAGCTATGTCCTTTGTGGACACATTGCCCCCCCAGAAAATGTGAGCATTTTACAGTGCTTCATTTTCACAATGCCTGCAACGCAGAGAGCCTCTGCAGGAGTACACTAGACCCTCCCTGTGTGGAAGGTCCTGAACTCTTACCCGCAATATCAGAGTGACTAGTTGGGGTGAAGAGCCTCTTTGCTAACCAACAAATGCCCCAGTGACCCGAAAAAAGGGTCAGTACACGACTTTCTTTAGCCCATACACAGGTTTGAATATAAAACATGCAACACAATATCATCCGGAATGGCAAAGCTGGGATCTGACACCCCCGTATGCGCCCTACATTTGGGTAAACTCTCCTTGTCTGTGAGGGAAAACTACTTGTGCTGCCCTGGGCCCTGAGAGGCAATACAAGGGCATGGGCTTATGGGCCCAAAGCAGTTGAGGGTAGTGGTAAAAACAATACTTGAGGCAGAGTTGTCTGGCAGCCTGCCCCTGTTTCCTGCGGGTGCAGTGGAGAAGCCAGCTACACATGGTCAAAGACAAGTGTACTCAGCCCTCCCTCTGGAGCACCATGGGTTACATTTGTCAAAACCAACTTATTTCAGCCTGGCAGCCAGGCAGGACCGCACCGGAGGGGGGGACTTGATGGGGAAACACCCAGGAACTCTCACTCCACTGATTTGATTCTCCGGGTCATACAGTCCTCTAAAAAATCATTGAAACCCTAGATAGGAGAGATGAGGTCAGGCATCTCCTAATATGCCAAGACGTGCAGTATGCACTGGGGGGACTCACAGTCTATGTTCCATGTAAGCTGCGCTCACACTGCTCTTTGCTAGCGCGCAGGGCCTCTGCTGCAGCGTGCATAAAGACAAAGACTTCCCGAGCTTTTAAAATTATTAGCTCTAAATGAAGCTTTCTCTTCCTGCGCGCAAGAAAGGATCCTGCTGTTCTAGGAGCAGCGCTCTTTCTCCTATCTAACAACTTTTATGGGGCCTCTAGAATGGGAAAGTGAAAGTTCAGGAGTGTGCGGCTGTTTGTAGTGCCTGCTGATTTGAAGTGCATTGTTATATAGATGCATTTAACAGTTTTAGAACCCCTTCAGACCCTGAAAGTAACCCAAGCCAGTAATGCAATCTGTTTTACATCTCTCAGGTTTTACTTCACCTTTTTTACTGTAACAGTTTTTGTTTTTTCCAGCTGTAGCATTTCCAATGTTTTTCATGCAACATTTTAGTCTTGTGTAGTACAATGTGCTAGAGGCACTAGAGCCACCAATTCCCTTTCTCTTTCATTCCACGGTGCCTGTATGCAGGCGCGGCTTTATGGTTCCCACTCGGTAACTACTGCCATTCTTCCCTGGAAAGGTGAGTGACTTCTAATCTGCAATATTTTCTTTCTCTATTCAATCAATTATTCCCATCCTCTCGAACAAGCTTTAAAAGAGAGTTGTGTGAGCCTTAAATGGTGCAAAAGAGAGATTGCCCAAATAAATTGGCGTTAGAGTTTCTGACAGTATAATTTAAAAATACGGGTTATCTTGTCATTTTTTATATAATGTTAGACTGTTTATTCCTTAAGAACACAAAGACATACCATTCTTGTGTTGTGAGAGGGAACTGTATTACCACTGGTCTGCAAATAGAACTTAATTGTTATGATTTTCTTGGGACCTAATGACTTTCTCAAGCTGCTCCTCCGCTGTTTTAATAATTTAAAAACAACCAGATGCTGGTTGGAATTTTTAGACATTTAATGGCTGACTTGTAGGCATATATACTATGTTGAAAAAAATGTTGTAATCTGCGTAGATGTTGAAGTTTGTTTCCCCAGGTGCATGTGGGTAGTGAAGCCAGGGCAATGCTCTCATGTACAAGTCAGGCTAGCATGTTCCAAGCTGCTCAAATGTGTGTGTTTGTGTCAGTTGTGTGTCATTTTCCCAGTATTGTTTTATTAGCTGCATTTACCAAAAGGTAAGTAAATAACTAGCACCTGGATATAGCAAAAACATCAAAGCTAACTGACTTATTTACATTTTATTTGGAACAAGTATGCTGAAGTGAGTGGATTACAAATGTTTTATAGGGTTTCTGCTGCAGCTGCCATGTTGAAGATAATACAGACTACGCAGTGCATACTAAAAATGTGAATGTGTTTGGTGCTAACAAGTGATGTTACCATAACCACTCAGCAAGCTTATTTTAGCACTATGCGAACGAAAGGCTGAGTCAATGTGATACCTTAAAATCTTGTCGTTAGCATTTACCTGCATTTCTCTGCAGGAGATATGTTAACTTGTGGGGCTATGTTTGAGGAAACAGTACTAAATTTATCTGACTCTGGAAGTGCAAGGGTGCAGCCATCTTTCACCTGTCAGACCATGTATTAAGATTCACCCTTCCTGTTCCATGATCCATGTTTCTCAGGGGCTTGTATTTAAAGGCAGTTGAATGCTTACACCCTATGAGATGCTGAGTACTCAAGCAGAGTTTACAAAAGTGCAAAGTACACTATCCCAACAGCCCCACTCTATTTCCACTGATGTTCAACTAGTACAGGTGTTGTACCTGAACAAGGACCAGCGAAATCAGGTAAGGCAGGAACCGGCTGCTAATCAGAAGTAACCTAAGGAGGTTTTTCACACTAGGGTTGGTAAAGCAGAAAATCTTTACATCTCTACTTGATGCACAGGTACCACATTTACCTGCACAGGTCCACATAAATCATTTCACTCCTAGGAGTGGAAATTAAATCCTGCATGCCAAACTAAAGCCCTGTCCTCGGCATGCAGTGCTCCTTTCCCTACACGAGCCCTGTGCTCGGTTGGGACTTCTGCTTTCTTTCCCAAGCTGCCCTTGAGAAACATCGCTTCTGCAAAGTGATGTTTCTCACAGCAGGAATCACTGGGGCTGGCTCCAAGTCAGAGCACCCAGGGGCAAAGAAGTGTGAGATCTCAGCCCCTGGCTGTTGTCATCTGGCACATGGCAGCAATTAGGGACAGACAAAGAAAAGTATTGACCTAGAAACTTCCTCACCTTGAAACAAAACTGCATCCCTTCTTCTAGCCATCAACTGAATGTTAGTGCTCGGGTGGACTAATATGCATCTCCTTGTAAATGAAAGGTGACACTGAATTTTTTAATGTAGCCTGGTACCTCCCTCCTTACTTCAGTGTACTGGTCTTCTCCTTCAAACTACAATGCAGTTCACTTCCACTGTCTGGGAAACTATTCTCACCTCCGTTATGTGATTGCTAAACCAAGGGCATCAAATTGCTTTACTCTTGTACTTACTGAAAATATTTGTGAGGCAAATTTTAAGGGTAAACATCAGAAGACATAGCTCCAGCACTTGCACAATCTCCTTTGCATTATTTAACCTGTATATTCTCTCACATTGCCTTTATCATGAGGGTTCAGAGAGTCTTTCTCAGATAGCCTCAAGTGCTTGACGCCTCCCTATGTATGCTTACAGCCATTACTTTATGCTTCGAATCCCAGAACTGAACAGCTGTTCCATGTTCAAGCAGTGGTCTAAGATAAACCTACCAGCAAACTGTTCCCCTGATTCTATGTCCTCTCAAATTTACTTAATATAGCGTGATCTCACATGCAAATAATATTTCTTTCTACAGTTTTGCATCCGTGGAGAGCATGCATCTTAAAAGTCCTCTTTGTGCCAGAAACCCTGCAAGAAACTTTTGACCTTCATTTAAAACTTTTGATTGTCATCTCTATTTTCTTCCCTTTGAATGACCCTCTCTTTGCTTTTCATCCTTTGCATGCCTCCTGCCTGAGTACAGTCTACTCTAAGTCATGTGCATATTTATCTTAATCTCTATTATTGTATTCATGCAAATTACCCACACCTCATCTCAAAGATCAAAACCTGTCTTTCTTAGAATGTCAGACCATACAACCTAGCAATACCTGATCTCCTCTTGCTCATCTACTAATGCAACCGGCCACTTGCATGAACTCACATACCCCCACTAATGAACATACCTACCTGATACTCATTTTTATCTCCTCAAAGACACTAGAGTGGTCATAAAGACAGAGAATGGTCTCCTTGAGACAACTTTATTATACTCTGTACCAACAATAACCAATAACCACTGGATTAACCATTTACCTTCAGTTTCAGAGCAGTGTGCTGCTTGGTGCAAAGCACTTCAACAGCTTGTTAGAGCTGGTAAGTGCTATATAAATGTAATTGCAATACAATACTTACAAAGGAATCTATTAACTTTCTGTAGTGTTCACCTCTTGCCCTTCCTTCCCCTACTGACTCATCAAAAGGTGGTTGCTAAAGGGCTAAGGGTTAGACAAGGAGTCATCCCTGTGGTGTAATCTTGGGTTAAAGGGTGGTTGATCTCACTTCTGCCGAATACCACTGACTCTAGTAGCTCACTGGCTTGCTTCGTGAGTTGTCACATGTTTTGATGCACATGGCCTTGGCTGAAGTGCACAGAGACCATTCACTGCCGCACACAGGGAAAAATAATTTGAGGGAACATTGCTCACAGTGACTGAAATACGACTAATTGGGGCAGAAGACTCACTAAAGGACATGAAATAAATGATTGTTAGGCTGACTGAAGTGATGAAATTCCTCGAGTTGAGAAGTGAAGCTGAAGGGAGTGCACAAGAAATAATTTCCTCTGCTTTCTGGAGAACTTTGAAATGGGAAAACTTGCCTACTTCCTAGAGTGACGGATAGGAGAATGGGTCTCAGAGGAGAAGCTATCCCGGTGGTACATCACTGAATGGCCCCTCCCCACACTGACTCAGAGACTGCCGCTAGGGAAACACTGCAACCGATTATTGCCCATGTCCTCAACTATAAAGATAGAGATGAAATCCTGGCAGCAGCCATGGTGTCAGTAACCGTGGTATATGAATACCCATACAGCACAATCTCCCAGAACTATACAGGGAATGTTCTAAAACATCAATAGTCATTTGGGGATGTCAAGGAGAATCTAAGGGCAATAGACCTTCAATACATGTTGATATCCCACAAAACCTAAGTTCATTTTTCAAAATCGGGCCCTTTTCTTTGAGTCCACTCAGGACACATGTTAGTAGGTTGAAAAGCGACCAAAAATAGGAGACTCCGGACCATCAGCATGGGATCGCGATGACTGGTCAAGAGAAGCAAACCTTTGGCCAAGACTATGATGCCAGGCTTGACGGGGTAGAACCCAAATGCGACAAGGCAATTGAAAGTGAACGACAAACCAAGACTCTGAGGAGGACACAGCCCGCAACAGGGAATGTTCTTCATATCGATGAAGCCTTCACCTGGTGACATGAGATGATGGTGAAGACAGTACTCCCTTGACCGGGGACTAAGAGGGCACCACATGAATGACATTTGAGGAATCGATAATGCTTCCCCCATCAGGAGTAAAGCTGCAGAGAATATTGAGGACTCATACACCCAGGATTCAACAAGGGATAAAAGCGATGGGGACCTTCATGCCTCTTGGGATTACACCCTTTTTAGAACTTCCAAATTAGTCCAGAGTAATAATTAGTTTTGTAATCTTTTTGTAAGAGGGGTGGGAGGGCAGGAGGGACATGAGGGAGTAGACCATAACTTATCCCCTTAATTGGTACTAAGGCTGATGTTTACGCAAAATATGCTTCAGGTTCTGTAGTATGGGGTGGACACTCTCTCACAGTTTAGGCAACCAGAGCCCCTGTATGCTTTTCCAGACACACACTTATATAATGTGGCAACTCATGGCAGATGGCCTTCTGCAATTGCAATCACAGGCTCAAGTGAGATGTGTCTCTTCAAATATAAATGGTACTACAGGAGACACACCTGATTGCCAAATTCCACTGATATTTTAAAAGATATGACTTCCTCAGACTACCTCACTCCTGGTTTGAGCAGGGTTTGGGGGGCGATTTTGATCAACAAACACCTTCTGATCCTAGCAACATGCACATGGACAAATGCACGGGGCACGACATTATGATAACAAACACACTACATGACAAGCAACCACACTGCTAAATGTATGCTTTACCACCATTTACCGAAAGCTTCCTCTCTAAAATTGGATCTATCCTGCTAGAGGCGCCCTCAGACTTATGATAGTGGGCAATGACTTTAACAGGCTGGTAGACTACACAATAGATAGATCAGGTCCATCCTTTGCAATGACATCCCACTCAACCCCACTAGCTGATTTCCTGAGGTTTATGGAACTAAGGGATGTATGGTGCCACAACCACCCCACTGAGGTTACACTTTCTTTTCTGGCGCACGCAGGTGCTTTTCATGCCTAGATTATTTTTTAACAGACAGAACATATAGACTTGCATCAACTTGATGGTGTATCAGACCATGCACCTATTGAACTTCAGTTCTAAAATAAACCCATTGCAATTGCATATAGATGGCAGATGAGACCATGGTGGTTCAAGAACCTTGGGGTATGGGACGTAATGGAAAAAAGAGACAGTACTTTGAGGTCATTTAATGGGACAGTGGAATATTTGGCCGCACTATGGGAAGCCTTTAAAGCAGCAATGAGGGGACAGGTGACATCCCAAAAAACGGAACAACAGCATAAACTTAATCAACCAGAGGAGGAGGTCCTCACGGCCAAAAGAGCCTATAGATGGCAACTTCCACAAACATATTAAAGACAAACTACATCATAAACAAGTTAGAAAGAATTCGCCCTCAATGCATGGTTGTTGGCACAAATAGGCTATATGGCCAGGGAGACTCAACTGGCAATATAACACACTGACACTGATGCAACCAGAAAAAATGGAAAATGAATTTACTTAATGATACAGCTCGCTATATATAATGACTGCCCTACTCCCACCTGATAAACTCCCTTCATGCCTGCCCTCTGTCTCGATGCCGAGATTATCTGAAACAGAGAAGTCAAAATATGAGGAACCTATAACCACACTTAAGATTGTAGAAGCTGTCAAATAGACATCTTTAGGGAAATAATGGAGGCCTAATGGGTTTCCAACAGCATTTTATAAATGTCCTGCCACGATGCTAGCGCAACCACTCTTAGAACTGTTGAGGACACCAGAGTCCATGGGAGTTTCCCACCATAAATTAAGTAAACCACATAGTAAACAGCCTGAAACTAGATCCCTCCCCCCACCCCCTCCAGAGACGCAATTCATCCTGGCAAAATTGCCCTGCTCAATTTCACTGCAAAAGCCCTTCCAAAGATAATAGTGACGAGCCTCACCAAAGTTACACTCAACCTTATATATCTTGATCAAAGGGGTGGATTCATGCCACATTGGGTGATTTCACATAACCTCAGTTGCGTTTTTAATAAACTTTCAATTGGTCACAAGTTAAGTAAACCCCTTATATCACTACTGACCGATCTCAAAATAGCCTTCAACAGCATCTCCTGGAAACACCTCATCACAATTTTGGAATATATGGGCTTCAGACCACGCCTTTAGTTAACTTGGCACACTTTACATGGAGCTCCATAATAACCCGGTATTTGTAAAGAGCAAACAAATCACCCCTAAGAGTCTCAAGGCGCTTGGGGGTTGTCAGGAAGATTAAGCAAGCTATTGTCCAGAGTCACATGGTGCCAGGCTGACCAGCCGCCGGAGCCGGGATTCGAACTGTGAGCCCCGTGCTCCAGAGTCAGCTGCCCTGGCTGCTGCGCCACACCTCTCCCCTCCAAGCATGAGTTAGGATGGGAAAGATGTTGAGCCCCTTCCCACTAGAAAGAGGGGTGAGACAGGAATTTCCCCTTTAACCATTATTGTTTGCAATTGCAATTGAGCCCTAGGTCCCGAAGATCATACAATCCAAATATGTTTCTGGGTACCAATGGTTAGATACCTTAGAGAACAGAATACGGTTATACACTGATGATCATCTCATGTACTTAAGTAACTCACTAGCCTCAGGCCCAGCCATAATGCAGACACCAGAGATATTTGGTGAACACTTGATTGAAAGTCAATGTGCCCAAAACACAACTCTATCTCCTTTACCCTGTAAAGGAATATAGATCTTGGGTTGAGGATATTGGGATCCTGGTAAGAATATGGAGTATTAGATACCTTGGGATCCAGTTCACTCATGTAGAAGAGGTGGCCAGAGCAGATAATATAGCCCTGTTCTTGGAAAGCATTTGAACGGACACGCAAACCTGGATGTCTCTTCCATTTCAATGTTGGGAAGAACGGAACTGGTGAAATTATCACCCTCCAAAAGATACCATACACACTAGACAAGTTTTGATCCTCCATCCTGCGTCATCTCATGCACACCTTTACGTCCTTATTGAGATCATTCCTATGGAATATCTCTGAGTCTCACTAGTTTCTGCACAGTCTGGCATTGAACCTACCATAGGGCTGCATATTTGACTGTCATGAATGAATGGATTTACTTCACTCAGATTGGATCAATAACAGGTCCAGTGCATGCGACCGAGCTGTGGGCTATGTGTGAAGGCTCCCCAATTCTACTCCTATATGGAGGTTATTCCCCCAGCAGCAAGGGTAGTGGTTGGAAAGTGGAAGGCATTGAATAATCAAATTGGATGGTCAAGAATATTGACCGGCCAGGCCTTTCTTTGGATTAGCACTTGTCACCGGCTGGACAATGAACTGTAAATGCTCTCTTCTTCCAATGAGGCTGCCAAAAATAAGGTTGACCCCTTCAAATAGCCACAGTGTTGCACAGAGCTAATAATAACTGGAAAATCGATGCCCTCCAGACTGATTGCTATTATTCCAAGGCAATAAACCTTCCAGAGGTGAAATGACGAGAGACTCAGGAGAATGCACCATGAGGAGATGAAGAGGATATTTCCAAGATGGCAGAACCAAGACCAAAGAGGCAGGCAAGGAGAGAAATGCACTATAGAAGATTCAGGAGGCAAGAAGGAGCAAAGGGAAAAAATTGAGGAGAATGACAAGCTCCAGGGAAAACAGGATAAGGATGTAGATGAATAGAAGTTCAGCAAGGAACCCTACAAAATACTGAAGTGTTTGCGACACACTGGTTCACCCTTAGGGTCGACCTAATATATCCTGTAGAGCAGGAAAAAACCTCCCAATTTCATGTTGGCCATTTTGAATTGAGAAAACTGTGGGCCTGATTTAGATCTTGGAGGATGGATTACTCCATCACAACAGTGAGATATATCCCGTCAGGCGAAATATTAGTCCCGTTATATCCTATGGGATTTATATTTAAGTGGATGGAATATCCGTCACTGTTGTGACAGAGTAACCCGTCCCCCAAGATCTAAATCAGGCCCTGTGTCAGGTAAATTTGCACTCTGCCATCTTGAAATGGGTTGAAGAAGAGAACCCCGCTCTGCCTCCTGCCCACCAAAGAGAAGACAACATGGTGGAAGCACAAGCCTGCAGCTAAGTGCTCCACTGACCAAAGCATCGAGACCCACCTAGGCGTGAGAGAGAGGCAATCAACATGGTGAATCTGGGGGCACATCCGTGTCCAAGGTGGCATGGCAGTACTGCCTTCCCTGAGGGTACCTCCCTTGAGGGCTTAATGGGATAAGATTGTCGGGGATTTCGACACTAGAAGATAATGTGGTGGGAGGGGGCATTAAAATCCTTTACTGAAATTAAAGAGGAGTTTGATTGATACCTCGGACTTAGCCAATGACTCTTAGTTTAGTCCTCTAGAGGCGAAACTAACCATGTCTCTACTCAATTTATCAGGGAAGGTCTCCTGTCTAGCCAGACTGTGATCATAAATTCCATGGACACTTTCGACAGGCTAAGGGAAAACTAGCATAAAGACATTGGCCACCTCAAGGTTGAGGAATTGACCTTTGCATATATGGCCATGTGTGAAGCAGCAATCACAAATAGACTGCACATAATTCAGGTCAAGTCCCTGCACAGAATCTACTTGACCCCCAAAAGTCTATAGCTCTTCCATGAAGTTTCTGGGCCAGGCTGTCTGAGATGCCAGGTAGATGTGGGTAACTTTAGCCACATGATCTAGACCTGCGCAGTGGTCAGGCCCTTTTTCCATACATTTAATGGCATACTGGAGCAGCCATTTGCACTGAGCCTCAGATTGTCCTGTTAGATATTATGGAAGAAGAGGGTTTCACAATGGCCGAGAAGGCTTTGTTAAGACAGGGATTAATGCTGGGGACAAGAGACAAAGCACAGAAGTGGAAGAAACTAACGTCCCTCAGTGTGGACTGAGGTAGGGTAGAAGTGCAGGATGTATGAAGCCAGGATCTTCTCCCAGAAGCACCAAAAAATCTGGGGTGGCTGGGAAGAATATTTTACACAGACATGGCAGATGACTGACCCTAAATAAGCACCCAGCATGAATAACACAGTTATTCATTGTTCTCTATGTTCTGGAACATAGCCTTAAGTCCCATCATTACTGGGCTGCAGGAAATAGGGGTCAAATGAACTCTTACTTTATGCTGGGTGAAGTCATAGGTAGTCGTGTTTAGGGTGAAGTTTCCTGACTTCACCAGTGTTTAACGGGCAAAGTTGTAATTTCAATTAACTTCAGTTGTGACCAGTGAGTACCACACTGTCACTCCCACTGCAATGGTAACATCTATCTACACTATCGCACCTCCAGCTACAGTGTTGCCCCACCACCAGCATAGCCATCACATCCAGACCCAGACTTCCAGAACTGCACCACCACATTCCAACACCTCTCCACCACCCTTTATCACTGAAGCACGACCCAAATTGAGACACTCCCAACCCCTACACTACATCACCTCTTTCAGCAGAAATTAAAACAGCACTGCTATCTCCAGCATTGTAGTGCCTATACTGTGTTATAAACCCTGACCGCAACAGCAGTGCACAATCACACCACCACCAGCATACCTCGACCTCAATAGGAGTGTACTGTCAGGATAAAACCACACTACACGGCAAGACCCACCAAAACGAAAAATGTACAAGGTCACCCCAGACCCAGATTACCACCACAAGACTCCTGGGGCGTGACTCCATGCACTGCAACACTACCCACCTGCACTGCACCACTAACCACTAGCAACACACCGCTACCACAAGTACCCCAGCTCTTCACCATTACCACATGTAGCATCCACCATCGCTCCAATGAAATACATTGATGCACTACCACCACCAGCACTAGATCTAAACCCCCATACTGCAGATTGTTTTATCTCTTTTACAGTTCTAATGGATGCATTAGACCATAGAGAAACACAATGAAGAATAATAGACTATTTTTCCCTCCATTGAACCTTGACTTGCTGGTTTGCAAGACTGGGTGTTGCACCATGTGTCTATCCACCATACATTCACTAACACTGTCTGATGGGTTTGCATCACAAAAGTGACACAAACCCAATGCAAAGTGTTGTAGTGCGATTTACTTTCCAACCTAAATTATGATTTGTATGGAAAATTATGCTTGAAGGAACACAAAGTAGCACTATGTACGCCTTCGCATCAAGGTGAGTGGAGCATGGGCGTTTCCATGCAAGCAACTATGCATTTTGATGGAAAACCCTATATACTAACATTTGTAGACAGGGATTTGCGCCCAAAAAACAAGCCTTCTCAAGGTAGGTATAAGAGTGGAGCAAGTTTTAAAAATCTCCACATTTTTCCAACTTTGAAGGTTTGCTTTACTGAGCTGCACACATTCAGAGGGAGAAAAGAGTTTTCAGAACGCCATTCAGAGGGCCACATGGCAAGCAGGAGCTACTGGATCTACTCATGGGAGTTGAGGCCTTTTACTCCTGATGTTCTGGTGCCCGTCCTACAATGGGTCCTGAGCATCCAGTCAAGTACTACCCCTTCAGCACTTGACTTTCAGTGGTAGCTCGAGCTGAGCAGTCCAAGGATTCTCAGGGAGGGTAGCAGCAAGGTGAAAACCTGCACAAGACTCCAAAAACATTCTTCAACAAAAACATTCTTCAAACCCAAAAAATGAATAGCCAATCAGATACTCACTTTTATGACAAAAGTAGTATTTATATACAAACACAAAATGAAATGTGACAAACAATATAGACAGTCTTCCTAAGGCTGTCACTCTATCGTTGTCCAAGTAGTTCCTTGAGACCTACGTTCCTGTCTACTGGCAGTGGTTATTCCACATTTATAGGTAACATTCAGGTTATGTCCGCTAACAAGTTCTAGTCTTAGAAGTTCCACAATGGCTGTTTAGTGTCATAGACAGAGCAAGCTCCCAGTGAGTTCTTCAGCCCGATTATCAGTTTTGCCTACTCCTGCTGGTATTGAGATACAGAAGACCACAGAAGAAAGCAGCACTTCAGTGTCACAGTGGACTGGAGTAGATGCTGGTTGTTTCCGGCACTTCTCTAATGATGCAGATCTATAATGATTGTGCTGGCCTTTGGGGGGCAGTCACTCAGCTATCAAGGCATCAATCAGGGCATGGGGTATATGGGTCACCACCCACTGCTCTGCATGGTCACACGCTGCACACAATACCTTTCTCGTGGCATATCATGCATCAGGGTGACAGCCCTGGCTCCTCACAGTGGCCACTTCTGGCATACAGAGTCGTTGACTTTTAGTCAGCACATAGATGGATGACCCGATCGCTGCAACAGCTACATGGAAGCCTCCTCTGACATATGGGGTCTCTGACCTTTGGTCAGCACATGAGCAGATGGCACGATGCATGTGACAGCAGTGATATCTCACAACAGCCCCGACTTGCATGGAGTGTTTCTGACTTTGCTCAGCACGCCTGTAGACAACCCGATCGGTGTAACAGCAGTGAATTCTGAATGTCGGCCCACTCTGGCATATGGGGTTGCTAATTTTTAGTCAGCACACAGGTGGAAGGCCTGATCAGTGCAACTGTGATTATCTCGCAGCTTGATCCAGTGATCCACTCACCAGGATCCCGCGCTGGACCTCGCTTCCTCCAGGCACTCTCCTCCTACTGACAGGGTCCTCTGGTCTCAGCAGGCAGGTAGATACTGGTGCCCCAGGCTCCAGGGCAGGTGGTCCTGATTTCCCTGGATGATGTCCCCTCACCCAGCTGGGACACTGGCAGGCCTTAATCCCAAGACCTGGTCACACAAGGCAGAGGTCTTGCTGAGCTTCTCCATATCAAGGTACAGCCAGCGGTGACTGTTTGATAGCTGACAATTGACCAAGTTCACTTTTTTTATAATCCATTACCAGACACAAATGTAATTTAATGTCTCATGCTTGATGTTTTTGTTATAGGGGTGCATCTTTTGAAGTGTCCACTCCTCTCTCCTGTCTGTTGCCCAGGACGCAGTCTGTCACAACAAGAGCAAGTCCAATGCCACAACCCCACAGCACAGGCCATTAGAGTTACTCGTGGATCACACCTGAATTCCAGCCTCACTGATATATGCTTAACAAAAAGTTACAATAGCCCCCAGCCCTACTCTTTATGATTTCCTTATCAGCTCCCTATCCTCTCTGAGATATGTCCGGGCCCCATGGACCACTGACCTTTCCACAATCAAAAAGCCCTTTTAAACAGCAGAGAGCCTGGCTGTCCTTTCCTTCAGTGTGTGCTCCATCCAGCTCTCAGGGATGTAGCAATCTACAAATCTTTCTGGGGGACTCCCCCACCTCCACATGAATTTCCAAGGCCCTGGGTTTTTAATATGGAACCCACAGTCCTCCGTGTATTGCAGCACTCACAGGCACACATACATCACAGCACACATGCAAACATGTGTGCTGCACAGCGCTACATGCCAGTATGATGTAGGCCAAGGGTAAGTGAAGCACACAGCTATGGAACTTTGCATGAGTGGGCCAGTACCCCCAACTATTCCCAGTTACACAGGTAAAAATGTCTGTTCACACTACTGATCATCATTACTAAAACACTGTATTTTGCCACCACTGTGCAAGAGCTCCTTAAGTCCTGGTAAAGACAGTAGCCATTTACAACTGCAAAGGTAGTTCTTTGGGTGCCCCCCTGGTCAAACCAGACCACAATCCATCAGACAGGCCTTGGTCATGGTGCACATGCATGATCTGCGTTCGCCCATGACTAAACATCAGAACCAGGGTTGCTGCTATTCTTGCAGCTGGGGCACTAAGGGTAGGGGTACACGTTTGTCACCATGCAAGGGACTTTTCCGTTCCAATAGAATTAAAGCATAATTTTTGTAGTGGAAGAGTTGTCTTCCAATACAAATCTATGCTGAGCAGAATGCATTCACCCTTGAGCTATGGTTCAATGCTGTGTGTGTATGTGCACGGCTGCTAAAGTGTATCATTGCTTGCTGGGGAGAAAACCAACTCCATAGCTATGTAGATATGACACTATTTTCCTCTTACTTTTTAGTGCAATGCAGAATAAATAAGTAAATCTGCCCCTCTAAATCAGGGCTCTAGTCGTTCTAGGGTCAAAGATAAAACCAGGGTGAGACAGGCCTTTTTTTTCGCATTGCGACTCGCCATTTAGGAATTGTACATGGCCCTGTAACATTTTGCATGCACGAACCAGTTTACGCATGCAATTTAGGGTCGTACATCTGGCCCTGAACCGTTTTCCACAAAACATACCACCATTCCTGTCATTACAGCACAAGCCCACCAGAGCTGGACCACTACACTAGCATTGCCGAGTCACCCACATCATCATATCAAGACTGCAGATTCATACCATCCCTGAACTTCATCACCACCCTCTGCACTGCACCATGACAAAAAAATGCACAATCACCACACACCAAACCACTACATCTCAGAACCACACTACCTTTGCCCACAGTGCACAACAAACCCCTCCACTGCAGTACCACCCCCATCAAAGCATTACCATAAGCTGTTACTACACTACAACCACCTTCCACTACAACAGCAACAATGACAAAAACTTTACAACCAGACTGCTACATCCCACCAAACCACTAACTCCCACCACCACTGTACCACCAGAACCACATCACTACATTATCACCTCCACACCTTGCTGCATGACAATTACACCCCACAACAACAGTCATTCTGCCTACCCACAACTACACACAAAATATACTGTGAAACTCAACATGCACAAATTTTTCATTGTCGAGATGTCAGACCTATTGGTGGTGTCAATGCTTGTTATATTTATGTAATACCTATTACATTTCACTTTGGTGAAGGCACAAATCTATTCTATTTGGCAAACGTCAATCTTTAAACATTATTTCACACTAAAACTACATTCTAGAAATAGATTCAACCATCACGAGTTTGTTGAACTGTAAATGAAAACCGCATTAATAGGCTGTTACAGGTAAAAAATGAACTTTTTGAAACGTATGTTTTTGTGTAATCTGCAAATCTACTCTGAAAATCTGACCTGATATCCAATAATCAAAAATATGTTGGTATGTATTTTGCCAATTTCTGATCAGCTGTTGCGGATTATAGAGGACGGGGGATTTGCCTGTCAACTATAGCTACAGTTTACGTTTTGTCTTCATAATAAACAGTCCTTTTCTGATGCTTGATGGAAACGTCACCCAGGCGCAAAGTTTGCTTTTTAAACAAGCTGTTGATCTCTATAAGCTGTCATGTTTTGTTTGACCGCTATAATGCGGAACAGAGCCAAGGAAGGCAGCTGGGATTTTGGCTGGCATTTCGTGGATTCTGTTGCAAGGAGCCCCACTGTGCCACGAACTGAGGATGTTATTATAAGCATTTGGAAAGAAAACCCAGATTTACAGGTATAATGTTAGCAACGAGGAAAGAAAAAGAAAACAAACTGGTTCGACCTCTTTAGTTCATTAGCCAGATAACAATGGCCCCAAAGATAGAGGCTGATGAGATCTACGACGGCGTTTGTATACAAAAAAAACTGATGTCTGTTTCAATATTAATTTTACAATTTGTGCATAAATCAGAGGGTGTTAATTTAAGGGGCATAACTGACAACAAAGAGCCGCCTTCTTAGGCTTCCTCTAATGCTAAGGGGCTGATTTAGAGAGGGCGGTCCTTCTCTGGTAGCGTCGTACAGAGTAACCAGGCTAAACATAGAGGCAATGTGTGAAGTATTTGTGCAATCTCAAACAGGGAAACTAAAAAAACCACAAAAAAAATATTCCACAACAGGTTAGAAAAATAGAACTTACTTTAATAAATAAAATCAGACCACAAGGACAACAATCCAATAAGTAGAACTTGAGATTTTGAATTTCTAAAGAATAAACTGTAAAATAGCGCTTAGAAGCAATAAGCGCTTACTCGGGACATCTGGTCACTCCGTACTGGGACACAGTCAAAAGTTCAGCTGACCCTTCCGTACAGATAGATGGCTTTTGGGACAGGAAGGATATACTAGGGCACTCTACAAGAACCCTCGTCAGCTAAATCTTACGGGACCTACTGCACACATGGTGGATACCTGGCATAGAGTGAATAAACAATTGGGATGGCATAACAACAAACTCACACGGGCCACACCACTCTGGGAACCAGACTTATTGGGCCAACTTAGCAAATGTCCTGGGTTTGACAAATGGGACCTTATAGGCATCTCCACTGTGGGCGATATGTGGATCGAGTGGAGGTTGGCCACCTTTGCAGACCTACAACACAAATACCAACTCACACAATTCGAAACATGTTGTTACCTACAAACTAGTCATGCAATCAAAGCGGTACTACCCAGGGACGTTTCCCTACCCGAAGCCTCTCCACTCGAGGACAGGATTATACTTGACCCCATGAATAAAAAGATAAATTCCCTCATATATAAAAAAAACTACTAGCAGCAGACCCCTTATTACGCCTGCGTCAATACTGGGAGATGGACCTGGGGGAGCTTGAAGACGAGGATTGGCCTGATGCTCTAGCCTCCCCTAGGGAAGTGACTATCCCCATAAGACTGAGACTGGTCTAATTGAAGATCTTACATCGTATATATTTAGATGCAGGAATCTTGGTAGGAGGGCTGACCCTCTGTGCCTTAGGAAATGCCTAACACACAAAATGGATAAGGGGGGTCCAAGGGAACAGATTTAAAGACCTGCGAGAAGTTTCATTCCCCTAATACATAGTATGCAACACGTTCATCCATTGTATTTGGCAATGGATGAACAGTTCCTCCTTATTCTTAAAAACTGTCCAAAAGGAAGATTCTCCCTGAGGGATTTGGGATGGAAACTCTCAAAAGATAATAACGAATTACGGGCTGTAGGAGTATCCTAAAATCTTAAACAAAAACATCCCTGAGCTCCCACTTCTCAGTGCGGTGGTTGTAGCCCTCAGTGGGACTAGGTTTTCCCACTGAGAGGAGAAAGCCTAAATGATGAAGCATGTCACCTTCGGGTGAGTGAGGGCATTCATCCTTAAAGGGATTCCTTTCCTTTCTGATTTGTTCACTGTCATTTTAGACACAGCTTGACTATAGTATCTCTCCTTTCATGCTCTAGTTCTAAAGTTGCTCAGACCCGAGAGTTTATGTTTGTGTGTTGCACCTTAGGAAATGCCGCCAAATAGGAACCTTTTGCCAAATCATTTGGGACTATTCACTAGTAAAACTATACTGTGGTGATGTCACAAAACAGATGGAAAGAGCAGGCGGTAAGACTCTGAAAGCCTCCCCCCAACTATGCCTACTAAATATTTGGGAAGCCACTGATCTAACGCAAACCGAGAAAATATGGGCCTTACTGAGATGCGCCATCACAAAGTGCAATATTGCACAAAAATGGGGGGTGGGGTGGTCCGAACTGTGCGCGACTGGGCAGTCGAAATGGACAGGGCAATGATAGCTGAAAAAGATGTCTTCAAAAACAGGGGCGCCCCCAAAAAATGGGACCGTAAGTGGGCAGGGTGGAATTGATACAGAGAAGATATCTGCATATCCCCTACACTCGAATTGCGCTGTGATCGACTTAAACTAGGAGACAAAGCTGATGTCAATAATGTTTCCCTGCATGGAGATGAATAACGTGATCACCTGTATTTTGTATACCAAGTGCTGCAAATGTTTGTATCGCAATTGTAACATAGTGTTCTGCATTAACCAATGGCCATGTTTGAAAGTTTTAAAGAACTGAGAGGGACCCCTTTTAAGCCAAAGGAATATTACCAACTGTATACGACGATGTAAACTGTGATTCCCACATATCCCTCGCTTGGAATCATGCATATGTGTATTGTGGACTCATATACTGTCATCTTGCTGCTATATGTTTGTTTTCTCTTAAAAAAAAGAATATTTAAAAAAAAAAAAGTTCAGCTGACCGCATGGAGCATGGGCTAGATACAGCTAATTAATATTGGCTCGTCTCGAATTGGTAAATCACTTGTAAGTCCTTAGTGAAGTGAACTACATGTGCCCAGAGCCTATATATAAAATGCTACTAGTGGGCCTACAACACTTATTATGCCACCCACTTAAACAGCTCTCTAAACATGGCTCAGGCCTGCCATTGCAGAGTCTGTGTGTGCAGTTGAAACTGCCATGTCGACCTGGCAAGATAAACTTTTTGGCAGGTCCATACCTTCCCTTTTTATACATATAAGTCACCCCTAAAATAGGCCCTGAACAACTCAAAGGGCAAGGTGCAGTGTATTTAAAAGGCAGTACATGTTCTGCTAAACTTTCCATGTCCTGGTAGTGACATCAACACTGATACAGAGACCCAGTGACACCCACTGAACTAAGGTACCTTAAACCTGGCTGTGTCGACTTCGAATATGTGGTGTGCAGCCAAAGTGTAAGTCAGTGTAGATTCACACATTGGTGGCGATGTGCCGGTCCTGATGCCCGCAGCAGCGGTGATGCATCGGCTCCAATGAGCGAGAGCTGTGATGCAGAGATTCGTTGTCGAGGATACCGTCAACAGGGATGCAAAGACATTGCACCACAAAGAGCATTGCGCTTGTGGTTCTGCATGCGATGCGTCAGGGCTGATCCATAGAGCAGAGGGGATGCACCGGTTCCGGTTCACGCAAGCACATCCACAACCCATTCACCCATTCACAGCACACAAGCAGAAATACACAAGCATGCACCCATAGGCACATGCACCCAAACATCAAATAAAGCAGTGAAACCAGGACCTGACAAGCAGGACCAGGGGGTGACAATGAGGACCAGTGGGGGACAAGAAGCACATTGGCCCAGGAAGGAGTGGGAGGCTTTGGGGAAGGAAAAAATGGAACACACTGCCACCTCCTCTCATTTGCTCACCTTGTTATGGGTCAGCAAATGAGAGGAGTAATTTCCATAACTCGTCACAAAGTGCAGTGAGGTCAGTGAGAGTTGCTGATCTCACTTCACTGTGTGACAAGTTAGGAAAGGATGATGCGGAACTTCAGGCCTCAGTACTTCAGGGCTTAAGCCTGAAATGCCCAGGAGAGACTCTATCAGTGATGACCCCCCTCTTCATGAGGGGGAGGATCTTACAAAACTTTGTCAGGCTGATGATGTCACTGCCCTCTGGCCGGTGAGATATTCATCCCAGAATAACTTGGCTCAGGCTGCCAGGTACCTGCACATGTAAAGCACCTGTCTGCCTGACCAGGCCATCATGAACGCTGACAGACTGACCTTTGCTCAGCCTTACAGACACTCATCCTGTTTTTGAAGTGGGCAGAGCACAGACTCCCATAATGATGGCCCGCCATTGATATAGCATGTTACATACAGTGTATTTTACTGTTGTATCAATTACTTAGCACTATCTTTCTTGTCGGGCAGTCAGCCCTTCTTATTTTGCATTCAATTATATTATTGTTACATATGCTTTTGTCAAATGGAATTTGCTCATGCTTTTGGATTAAACATCAAATGAACCTTGACTATCAAAGCAAGCATACTTACAGATGGGCATGGAATTTTAAACCAATTTTAAGTGTGGTAACTAAACATGTAGGGAAGCAGCTAGTTGTTCAGCTATGTTCTTGTGACCTTCAATCTAAAAATGCAGCTCACAAACTATTCCAGTTGAGAAAATGATTTTAAAGCCCCTCTGTGTCAGCTCCAACTTGCCATCTTACAAAGATTTCTGAGAAACATTTTATAGCAGAAGTTGGAAATATCTATTTGATGATTAACAGCTCCCTCACCATGAGCACTCTTTCACAACTTAGTCAACGGTAATCTTCTCTGACTAATTATTGAACCACCTTTGCATCTGGACTACTGAGAAAATACTTAAAAAGTAAAATCAGGTACTTTTGAATAAATATTTAAAGATTGATGCTCCCATGATTGCTCAACGTCTCACAGAGTTTGTGAATTTCTCCTTATGGTCTAGAACAGTACTTGCTGATTGCGGTCCAGTGGTTACTATCCATGTATGGCAAAAAGACAATTGAGACAATTAAATCACTGAGAATTATCAGCACATCACATAAATGCGTGACTGAGACAAAAAAAACGGAAAGAGTAGTGTCTAAGCAATTCCATTGCTACTTGGAAGAAGTCTAGAGATGGCTATGTCTCTAAAAAAGACATAGCACTGGTGGGGTCACATGTAAGACAGAGGGTTACCTTTAAAGCCTTCTGCCTGATGCTTACAGTTTTCTACGTTCTCGACTGCTCCTGCTTACAAAAACACTTTTCTCTGCACAGATCATTCAAGCACCTGCACTTTAATTACACACATGAAGCATGCCTTTGTGGGATGAGTAGGGTTATGCTTAGTTCCCCATAGCCTAATCTCTGGCTCGACCTCCTTATTGAAATCATGTTAAGCCAGCTTGCATTTAGGAAACAGCCCTTGACATATAAACATAAACATTAAGCATGTTCTTGGGTACTTGTTTTATTGTACTATTTATTAGTCTGCGCCAATTCCCATTATTTTCCCTCTCCTGCTGTTTCCCAGCTCGCTGCCCTCCCGCCTCCTTGTCAGCCCTTCCCACCTACCAACACTCCTTATGGAGGTCACTGTGTGGCCGCACACACTGGGCACAGTGCTGGTGCGCTAATGGCATGCCGAAGGTAAGTCCGTCTGTGCCCATCTGCGTGTGGACCGCACCCAGTGCCAGGAACTCTGGCCCCCTGCACTGCCACAGGTACTCTGCTGCAGACCTTTGTGTCCTGGACCCCGGACGCAACAACAACTGCTGCCTCGCATCACTTTGTTCCACAGCAGGACCTTTTCAGCTTCTTCTGCTGCTGGTTCACATCCATACCTGCACCTACCACCTACCACCATCGCAGCAACCAGCACCACGCCAGCCCCGGAGACCTAATCCCCCCCGGAACAACACAGCTGCCTCCTGATAAATGCCAGATAGCTCTGCAAAGACTCCACAGAAGACTGGGACACCATCACTACCCTCACCCAGATGTAACCTTCATTACAGAGACCTGGCTAACTCTTGCATCGACCCCGGACATTGACACAGCAACGCGCATCGGCTACAAGATGAAACACTGCAACTGCACCAACAGACACCAAGCAGTACACAAGGAATTGATCGCCAGCACCATCACCGACGATGAAACCACACTGATCATGGAACACAAGAACTTCCAGCTCCACATCAACGATATCACCAGCATCAAAGGTACCCTTGCATACAGACCACCAGGACCACAAACTGGCCTCAGCTCGACGCCATCATTGAATTCATTACCCCACTCGCCATTGAAACCGAGCACTGCGTCTTCCTGGGAGACCTCAATTTCCATTGGGACAACTCCACCTACTTCACCGACCTCCTGGAAAGATTGGACAACATCGGCCTCCAGCAACTGGTCACAGACCCCACACACAAAGCAGGACACACACTGGACCCCAACTTCACCTCCAGCAACAGAATCAGATACAGCCACACCTCGGAACTTACCTAGTCAGACCACCCCATCGTACACTTCACTCTCACCGGACCCGCCTGCACCACCCTAACTGCCACAGCGCCGCCTTCTGCAGCTCGTCTAAGGTCACTCAGCAACAATGGGCCGATGCCCTCAGTGCCACACAGCCCAACGCCACCACCAATCTGGATCAGGCAGTACAGAACTCGACTGGATCGCCAGGGCCGCAGACCGAGTCACTCCAACCAAACCTGCCAAAATGAACAGACCCTAAAAATAAGTCAGCTAGTATACCCCGGAACTCAGCACATCAAAACGCAGGTGCAAACAACTGGAAAAGAAGATGGCACCCCAGAAAGAAACACACTGCCCGAGCCACCATCAAATCAGCCCTCACTAACTACCACGGCCAGTTCAAAGCAGCAAAAGTGAGGCCCTCATCTACCAGATCGAGACCAGCACCAACCAGGCCAAGGAACCTTTCACCATCGTAAGACAGTTCACCTGCATGTCAACCACCACAAACTCCATCTCTTCCTCACAGGAATTCTGTGACACCCACACCGACCATTTACAAAACAAGACACCAACTACCAACAAAAACTTCGATTCCCAACCCTCTGACCTCCTCAGCATCCCATCAACCACCACCGCTTACCACCCACTCACCACATGGGAGCAACTCAGTACACCAAATGCAAACACTCTTATAAACTCCTTCCACTCTAGAGCATGCACCGACCCCTATCCCACTGACTTTTAAGCCTTGGAAGGGAAGAGATGAGCCACCAACACACTACCCTCCTCAACACCTTGATAACCTCACCCTCCTTTTCCAACACCCGGAAAAACGTGGAGGTCAGACCCCTCCTTAAGAAATCCTCTGCAGACCCCAGCTAGCTCCAGAACTACTGTCCGATGTTCTTATCCCATGTTGTTTTCACAGCCACGCCTACTTTGCATCTCATTATCGATGCGAGGCGAGGCGTGTGGAAAACGGGCGCTAAGTCAAGGAATCACGCGCTAGCGTGTCCTTGATGATAATGCGATAACATTATCTCTGCTTTTCGCCCGAAAACGGATGCTAAAGCGGCAATAATTTTATCGCGGCCCCTTGATAATATGCCCTTTAGAGTACTCACTCCAAAATGGTTTGCGGTATATCACGTACGTTTTTTCCTGTATTGTTTTTAAATTAGCGACTGCACTACCAGAGCGACAAACACAAGACGACACTGCTGCAGCAGGAGAAGGCAAGAAGCAAGACAACTAGTTGGTGTTCCTCTGAAAACAAACCGAACAGTAAATGAGTGTAATGCTGAGAACTAATTGTCGGATCCCCTGAAGCTGGTGAAATAATGTTGCACTGAGAACGTTGCAACAAGAGACTAGCGTTTGTCACCATCACAAGAACTCCACCCAGGGAGTTCTGCTGCTAATTTAACAAGCATTTGCAATGCAATAGGTCTCGCATTTTAGAGCTATTGGCATTGTCAATGACAATGTCTCTTATCTATGTGTTTTGGTTTGGAGTGTATTGGATGTATGAACAGAGACAAAGCTGCAGCACTGCCTAGAGGACTTAGAATGAGAAATTACTACTGGGACCAGAGAAGCAGCTGCAGCACTGTCTAGAGCACTTAGAATGAGGAATTTCCGATGAAACCAGAGAAGCAGCTATCAGCACTGTGTAGAGGACTTAGAATGAGGAATTACCGACGGGACCAGAGAAGCAGCTCTCAGCACTGTCTAGAGGACTTAGAATGAAGAATTACTGACAGGACCAAAAAAGCAGCTGCAGCACTGTCTAGAGGACTTAGAATGAGGAATTACCAACGGGACCAGAGTAGCAGCTATGACATTGAGTACAGGGTGGTACACATACTTAACCATAGACCATGCAAGTACTGTACATATGGAACATGGAAAGAAGCGGGGGTGATAGTAACAAGAGCTTAAGGCATATGTTAAAATGCATTTAACATAATGGACCAGAACACTGGTGGGTCCGAGGGAGAGGGAGAGGATTCACCTAAAGGCCAGGGGCCATCGTTCGTGTACTTCCTATCAATATAACTTCCACCGCAGAAATGAACGGGTCCCTATATTTACTAGCCCAGCCTCTTACGGGGGCCTTTACACACCTTATGATATAGGTGTGCCTTTACAAAGAAAAAACTCTAGCTACTCTGTTCATTCAATATTATGAACCCACATAATTGTGGGAGAAAATTTACAGGATGGCCTCACACACCATCCAGGAGTCAAGCTTCATCATCGACCATCTCACGATCGACAAATAATCCTCTAATGGCAAACGAGCCCATACTAGGCCACACACACAGTTCGTTTCTGTGGTGGAAGTTATATGTTAAAATGCTTGTTGGTAGCAAACCTTTGGGAATTAGGGTGTGTCCCCTGGGCACTGGTTTTTCAATGTTTGTTCCTTTATTCAAATTTTCAATAGAGTTGCGTGAGTGTTCGGTTTTTAAACATTTGTTTATTTGATCACGAAATTACATCTTCATTTCTGTGATGCATTAATGTAACAAGTTCCACGGTCTAACAAATCCCGATGCATTTCAGCTTTGTAGCCTTCGTCTGGGGAATGTCTAAGAGTAAAGAAACAATATGTATGCTAAGCATGATAACGCCTATGTTACAGGGTGATGTCGATAACATGAGCGACTTATATCGTTTTTCGAATGTCTGGTTAGTAGTTAGCAATAATTGTGCGTGTGTATCATAAAAGAGTCGTAACGTTTTCTAATGTGCTTGTCGGTTAATTATTCGGGTGAAAACGTGCATCCTTCGTGGTTGATTATGGTAATATGAAACCCTGTTTTATCGTGATTTAATCTGAGTGAAAAGAAAGCTTAAAGAAAAAGAAAGAGGAATCTCGTACCCCATTGTTGCTTGTGGTGGTGTGAACGGTCGGTTAGTGTGGGTTAACTGACTCGTGTTTTCATATACACTGTGGATTTAGCATGCTAGTGAAAATAATCAAAATCCCTTAACGTGCCGAAGTGTATCTAAACTATAAAAGCAGGCTGAAAAGCAGTCCTGAATCGTGTTGTTACTTACTATGTTCGTGGACGGTGATTGAAGGTTCCTGGCGCGTTCGGTGTACAAACGGGCTCAATGCTTCCTGGAGCGTGAAGACGTCGTGACGGACATGCCGTGTTAAACGTGCGAGTGTATGTAGAGATAGAAATGGGACTGGGTTATAGATCATGAACAGTGTAAACAGACTGTGTTAGTTTAAACAAATGCCATGGTTACTTAAACATGCTATAAATAACAGATAAACGTGTTGTTTGAAAAAAGCAAATCGATCAGAGATAACACGTGAATTCCATTTGGTCATTCATTCCGTGTGCTTTCGTTGAGTTTGATTGTGTGATTGTCTTTACCTTCAGACTTAGTGACAATTTCCAGGACATTGAATTTGAGCTATTTGAAAATACGCATAAATGAACATAAAAGCAATATAAGAACCAAGAACGCAAAATCCACAGTGGCAAATCATTTCTGCGAGGCTGGTCACAATGTCAGTCAGCTCAAATTCAATGTCCTGGAAATTGTCACCAAGTCTGAAGGTAAAGACAATCACAAAACTTTATTACAACGAGAAAACTATTGGATACGCACACTGACCTCAATGAAACCACACAGAATGAATGACCAAATGGAATTCACGTGTTATCTCTGATCGATTTGCTTTTTTCAAACAACACGTTTATCTGTTATTTATAGCATGTTTAAGTAACCATGGCATTTGTTTAAACTAACACAGTCTGTTTACACTGTTCATGATCTATAACCCAGTCCCATTTCTACCTCTACATACACTCGCACGTTTAACACGGCATGTCCGTCACGACGTCTTCACGCTCCAGGAAGCATTGAGCCCGTTTGTACACCGAACGCGCCAGGAACCTTCGATCACCGTCCACGAACATAGTAAGTAACAACACGATTCAGGACTGCTTTTCAGCCTGCTTTTATAGTTTAGATACACCTCGGCACGTTAAGGGATTTTGATTATTTTCACTAGCATGCTAAATCCACAGTGTATATTAAACACAAGTCAGTTAACCCACACTAACCGACCGTTCTCACCACCACAAGCAACAATGGGGTACGAGATTCCTCTTTCTTTTTCTTTAAGCTTTCTTTTCACTCAGATTAAATCACGACAAAACAGGGTTTCATATTACCATAATCAACCACGAAGGATGCACGTTTTCACCCGAATAATGAACCGACAAGCACATTAGAAAACGTTACGACTCTTTTATGATACACACGCACAATTATTGCTAACTACTAACCAGACATTCGAAAAACGATATAAGTCGCTCATGTTATCGACATCACCCTGTAACATAGGCGTTATCATGCTTAGCATACATATTGTTTCTTTACTCTTAGACATTCCCCAGACGAAGGCTACAAAGCCGAAATGCATCGGGATTTGTTAGACCGTGGAACTTGTTACATTAATGCATCACAGAAATGAAGATGTAATTTCGTGATCAAATAAACAAATGTTTAAAAACCGAACACTCACGCAACTATTGAAAATTTGAATAAAGGAACAAACATTGAAAAACCAGTGCCCAGGGGACACACCCTAATTCCCAAGGGTTTGTTACCAACAAGATTTATTCAAAAGCACTCCTTGTTCAGAGAAGTGACACCCAGGAGCACGGAACAACGTAAATACTCGCAAAACTTCTTAAACAATAAACACAGCTGTGCACGTACTACAATAATCTACAATAATTATATATGTTAAAATGCCCCTGGTTAGAGGCTCAGGTTTACAGTTACTTGCAGGAGCCCGAGATTGCTACCAAATGTGATGACGGGGAACAACCTTTACAACGCAACTTTTACAACGCACTACACTTACAACGCATTTTTTACAACACAACATCCACTACAACGCATTCCATTACAACGCAGGACACTACAACGCATTTTTAAAAACTACCTTTACAACGCATTCCATTACAACGCATACTACCTTTACAACGCATACTATTACAACGCATATTAATACATTAAAACCCCTACACTATCCAACACTTGCCCTACTGTTGCACCCCCTGGAGTTAGAATAGTAATTTTTACCCCTATACTATCCAACACTTGCCCTACTGTTGCACCCCCTGGAGTTAGAATAGTAATTTTTACCCCTATACTATCCAACACTTGCCCTACTGTTGCACCCCCTGGAGTTAAAATAGTAATTTTTACCCCTATACTATCCAACACTTGCCCTACTGTTGCACCCCCTGGAGTTAGAATAGTAATTTGTACCCCTATACTATCCAACACTTGCCCTACTGTTGCACCCCCTGGAGTTAGAATAGTAATTTTTACCCCTATACTATCCAACACTTGCCCTACTGTTGCACCCCCTGGAGTTAGAATAGTTTACCCCTATACTATCCAACACTTACCCTACTGTTGCACCCCCTGGAGTTAGAATAGTAATTTTTACCCCTATACTATCTAACACTTACTCTACTGTTGCACCCCCTGCAGTTAGAATAGTAATTTTTACCCCTATACTATCCAACACTTGCCCTACTGTTGCACCCCCTGGAGTTAGAATAGTAATTTTTACCCCTATACTATCCAACACTTGCCCTACTGTTGCACCCCCTGGAGTTAGAATAGTAATTTTTACCCCTATACTATCCAACACTTACCCTACTGTTGCACCCCCTGGAGTAAGAATAGTAATTTTTACCCCTATACTATCCAATACTTACCTTAAATCCAATGTAATATTATGCGTTGTAATGGTATGCGCTGTAAAGGTAGTATGCGTTGTAATAGAATGCGTTGTAAAGGTAGTTTTTAAAAATGCGTTGTAGTGTCCTGCGTTGTAATGGAATGCGTTGTAGTGGATGCTGCGTTGTAAAAAATGCGTTGTAAGTGCATGCGTTGTAAAAGTGTGCGTTGTAACGACATACATCCGTGATGACAGTAAGCACCCTATTCATGAAAACAAGAACACACTGCCCTTTGTTAGTCTGCCTATAAATCAGCGACCATGTCTGCTTTTTAGCTGAAGAAAATAACTCAAAATGTGCAATGAGCAATCTTTTGGAAACAAGTAGGTGTATACCTGGAAAACTCAACTTTCGGGAACAGGCGCAGTGCTATCTCGTTATTGAACGTGTAAACTAAATGAACAATGAGTGTGGTGTGTGGGTTTAGAAACAGATCTAAAAACAGCAACACATGTGGCAGGGAGCTATTTGATGTAAGTTTAGGAGAAGCCAGATCTTTAAGTGGAATGAAAAACTGGCAGAGGTCTCTCAAAGGGTCGAGGCCGATGTAATTAAGGGCGTGGATTAAAATACTCATACTAAATATCTGACCTTTGCATAGTATGCTGCCCGTCTGGTTTTTTACTGCTTTTGTCATTGCACCTAGACATATAATACAACAAGTAACATTACACCTACAACTATTGGCTTTTTAAATGGCTGTTAGTTGCATGAGAAAAATAAGAAACAACTATGGCTTTGTTGTATATAATATTGAAAATGCCCCCATTCTAGTGGGAAAGTTTGTGGCATAATGGATAGAGCTGCCGAGTTTAGAGCAAAGGAGCATGCTCGAGCCTCAGGTCGGATCAACATCCTGTGATTCAGAAAATGAACATGTCCTTGTGTAATGTAACTGGTGCTCATAGAAAGAGCTCAGATGCATTCGGGTCAAGTTCGAGCTGTATAAAGCTGAAAAAAATTTCTGAAATGATGAGACTGTTATAAACTATAACGAGTCTCTGCGAAGGGTGGTATTGCTGGAGAGTTAAGATTTGTTTTGTCTACCCAGAGGGGAGGACAATAATGGAGAGTTCGCTAGGGACTCGTCTCAGCATCTGCTTTTAAGAGCTGCTGGTGCTGAGCACTGGAAGGACCCAGACCATTAAAAGCACAGGGAGAAGTTATAAAAATAAATAGTTGCCCATACTTCTAGCGTTATTACAGAAACTGTTTTAAAAGCAAAGATCTAGTTATTGAACGTGTAAACTAAATGAACAATGAGTGAGGTGTGTGTGTTATGAAACGTACAAGGCGTGTTTACTCCCTTTATTAAAACAAGGCAGGGGACTTATGCAAACATTAACTTTATTGCATTTGTTGCTGTTAGTACCCTAGGGAACCTTCCAGTTTTAAATAGTTTCTATAGGATCCTTTCAGTGGCGGAAAAGTGTGACAAAGGGAATAAGCCGCAATGATGGCGCGGGCAGCAACAACTTGAGAAGCTCCACTAAAAAGGACATGCTTTGCTACAACAAGCATCTAGGCAATGGGAAGGGGAGGAAGTGGAATTGCAGTCTGCGAGCAAAAAGCGACAGACGGAGAGCAGAGCCGAGCCGTACTTACCTCTCTGGGTAGCACTTGTGAAAAGCACTCTTAAAGAAGTAAATAAGGAGTCTGGAGACAGTGCCCTTCAATGCCTGCTGCGTAAGCTAAAAGGTAGTTGGACAGTGCGCTCGGGGAGGGCTAAACACGGGAAGAGCCACGGTTTCCTAATTGTGAATCCTTGCAATTTGCAATTAGGAAATTGCAAAACGGCATGCATGAAAGTGTGTTGAACACTTTTTGCAATTCCAAGGGATCGCAAATGACCTACCTCATGAATATTAATGAGGTAGGTCACAATTTGCGACCCACTAGGAATTCGCACAAATCGCATGGATGGTGGCCTGCTGGGGTCAGCAAACCACCATGTCTGTGATTGCTTTTAAATAAAGCAATTTTATTTTTAATGCAGCCCATTGTCCTTAAAGGAAAACGGGATGCGTTTCTAAAAAAAAAATGAAAAGTTTCCTTTTCATTTTGCCTGCTCCTAAAATACGCTGTAACAAACATTCACAAAAGGGAAGGGGTCCCGCGGGGACCCCTTCCCATTTGTGAATGGGTTACCACCTACTTAAAGGAGGTGGTAAAATTTAAATGTTTTGCGACCGTATTTCGGTCACAAAACATTCTTACATACCGATGAGATTCGGTACTAGGAAGGGACGCCCTAAACACGCCCCTTCCTAATAGCGAATCACAAACCCATTTTGCGATCCGGTAACAGGTTACCAAATCGCAAAATAGGGTTTGCTGCATCTGAAAAGCATTGTTTGCGTCCGCAAATGGGCCGATTCACATAATCGGCACGTTTGCTAAGACAAAATTTCTTGTTGCATGTTCCCCTTAGTTCCTTAACCGAAATGTCAATGTGTTTGCTTTTTTTTAAGAATTGAAGACAACATAAACCCATTAGCTGTTTAAAGTAAATTCTCCATGAGTGTTGGGACATTAAGGGTTAGATACTAATAATATCCTCACATACACAGCCTGTGCTTTTGTGGCCTTTTACACAGTGATACATGTTTGAAACAGACTAAGCCTGATCTCACTGCTGCAATAACTCCTACTAAAATAGTGGGTATGTGTGACTACTACTTCAAAACACCATTGAAGAGACACCATTAAATAGATGATTATCTAGCTGTTTTTTAAAAAAATGTTTCCATCATCTAGTGTCCAGCTACCATTTGATAAACACCCTGTTGATGACCTCACACAAGTAGCATTCATCTCGATGGAGGTCAAAAGGCGTCATCGATAATGTTTAGAGGAGTGTGACAGAGTGTTCATTATTAAAAACCTAACAATTTCTGCAAATAGAAACTGAGATTGAATGAACTTCTACATTTTTCAAAGTGGAAACAGATCCTTAAACAAACCTACCCCTCCCTGCATTTGGATACCATTGACTGTCATACAAAAAGGAGAGGAAAACATATACATCCTCGATTCTCGTGACTATTAACTCTAGCCACATTCTGATAAAAAATTAAACTTCTTGACCTTGTCTGATTCAATTGCTTTGTCATTTGTAAAGATTGTATTTTTGTGTACCAGTGTATATAACTGTAGTATGTAAGAATTCTTAATCTGGTTCTTAACCTGTGGTCCAAAGACTCTTAGGCGTTCGTGAAGCATACTCAAGGGGTCCATGACTACTTAGGAAATTAAATAATATTGACAGATAACAAAGTGTATTTAAATATAAATAAAGAAGCAACATGTAGAACTGAAACTTTTAAAACGTTCTGTACATGTGAAGGAATTTGAAATCGGAGGCTAAAATCAAGTTAGTCTCCTCAGACTGATTTGTGGGAGCAGACAAATGCATCACCCAGAATACAGTATAGATAATGAGTGACCTCAACTTAATTTAGGACGCTCCAACCTTCCTATTAAAATGTTGATTTTTTTTTTAGATTTGTGTGAGAATTAAATAACATATTTCATCAGTAGTGTATTTGTTTGATGAATTCTTGTTTCTGTGTTTTTTGTGTATTGTTTTGCAGCTCAAATCATTGAAAATGCTTGTGCTGTGGTCCCTGGCTTCCAGTAATGACTCAGTGAGGGATCCCTGATTCCAAGAATGACAGAATGGGGGTCCGCGGATTACAGTATTGATTAAAAGTTAGGGTCCACAGAATTGAAAAGGTTAAGAACCACTGGTTTAGAGGAAGGGATTCCATTGTTGAACAGGTGAGTTTGCAGCATGCTTACTAGAAGCCAGAAGTCATTTGTTTCATCTCTATGCACTCCCGGCTTTTAAGTAATTTGCACTTTGAATCCTGAGAATTTCGAGTGAATGCGTGCAAAATCGTGGGGCTGCACCTTACTGAACCACTATAATGCCTTGCTAGATTGCCTCGTGCCTGCTTGTGTTAGAGGCTAATACCATTTGCAGATGTATGCATTCTCCCTCTGATTTGGCCTGCTGGTCCTCTTTTCTGAATTTGTCCACAGCTGACACCTGTTCTATTTGCGCTTGGGTTGTTTCGGGGTCCCTTGAACACAGTGGGGGTTACACTTGGCCACGGTCTTTCTTCCATTTTGGGGTCTATCCCTTCTTCTGCCCACTTGATGCCTGTACTTACAAATTGAACAACAATAAAGGATGTGCCGCTACGATGCACTCAAGTAATCTAATTTAAACAATATGTGTATTGGTTCAAACTGTCAACAAACTTTTACACATCCCGTGTGCACCAGATTAGGGGCTCTGCAGGCCACCTTGTTCAAAAACTGAAAATCAAGTACCCAGAAGTATATCTGGGAATAGCCAGTGCACTACGATCAATACACTATCCAGTGTACATAACATTATCAATAAACCTACAATAATCGTACACAATTACTCATCGCATAAACAAAAATAATCCAATCAATGTGCAATGAGTCAAAAATGAAAAGTCCACATATACTGGCAATCCGAACATGAAATTAATCTTCTTTATTTCTGAAGGATGCTGATGTAGATGTTGTTGAAAAGTCACAAATCATACAGCTTGTAATCAAAGAAACCATCACAATTTCAAGTGTCCCAATGCATTTAGGGCTTTCCACATAAGCCCATCGTCAGGGGGATCTGTAAAAATGACAATGATCTAATTTACATACATGCTAAATCATGGCATGAAGTAATAAGACAATCTGGCTCATTGGAGGGCAGGAAAGAGTTATTAACTAGCAGGGAATGATTAATTTTTCTTATTTACCTCTCCACTAAATTGGGCAAAAATGCCTGACAATTAATCTATGAACTTGTTTCTTGGCCCAGGGGACAATTTGATACCGGTAGAAAGACACCTCCCCCTTCCTGTAGAAAGAAGGAGACAGACACCTCCCATAACTCAACAGTAAAAGAGGACTACCCTGCAAGCTCACAATAGTAACGTACAATTTAAATATGACGAACAAGGGGAAGCCATCTTTTAGTGTAAGGGCGCCCTTCTGATTTCAACAAGACTGCAACAAATCTAGGTCTGCAAGGCACTAAAATTGACAGCTGTCCACTCTTCCCAGAACGTTTTCTTAATCCCACCAGTTTTATTCTACTACTGGAATACATCCTAAGAAGTTTGCCTTAAAGCCGCCTACCCTGGTGCTCGGAACTCCAACCCTAAACACGGTCATTTGCATATAATTTACACTGAGACATGCATCCTCTCATACAGGGACTTCTACTGCAAGGATAAGGGACAGCCAAGATGACTTCCCCCGACCTTAAGCCCCACGACACAGCACTTTAAAGATTCGGCCCCAACTCATGGAGCATAAAATACTCCAAACATCTCTCAAATAATGAAAGAAAACAATTCAAACACAACCTACTCAAACAATTTCCTGAAACACTAATAACCGGTACCTACTACAGCACGAGCAATGGCAACACAGAAACTGACCTCATTTTTTACTCTAAACACCCTGCAAAATGGAGGAACATCTTCCTTCTCCACCTTCAAGTTGCAAAAACATACAAAATTCCCTATGGAACTAAACTCACCACCACCCTTTCTCTAAACTTCAGAGGTGAGATCTGCATATCTATCTTCAGAACTCCTCTCCTCTCTAACACAACCAGATCTGATCCCCTACCTCACACCTGATGCGTTTGCCCAGAACCTATTCGCTTACAGGACTCCTCCACCCTTCTATGCACCACAGATGCTCCTCAATACATACATCTGAGCCAAATAAGCTCCAATCCCAATCCACACACCTCAGCCAATGACTTCATCATAACACAGTCTCATGTTGCAGGCAGTGGACATAAGAACCCCAGTCCCAGTTCAAGAATGCTTAGCACTGAGCCCCCCTCATATACACCCCAGACTCCCATCCCTAAATTCAAACAGCCCATTAAACCCCTCCATATTTCCTACTATGAAGTCACCTCCATTCCCCCATAAATGATCACTCCCATAATTTAGATTCGCATTTGACAGCCTGCCAACCCACTCATGGAATAGGCAACCTCCCCAACATTGTATCCTGTTCCTGAGTCAAATTGAGCACCAACTTGATTCTCTAGCTAAAGGTCTCTCTATTGTAAAACATTACTCTGCAATCAAAGCCAAGTTAACACTTAATCCCACCCTGTGAATAGAGGATTTGACTCCCCAAAAATAATCTCCAACAGTCAGCAGTCCTACCGGCCAAACCTCCATACCCGTGAGCCGTCGGTCCTACAGACCCTACTGAGCACTTAACCCCCTATCCTCAATAGAAACTGAACTACTCAGTGAATCATACAATTCAAAATCCCCTCAAGCACATCAAGCCTCCTTTCACAATCCCAATAATCACTGGCACAAATAGAATTTTGTGACCTATCATTTTACCCAGACCAACCGCTCAACACACCACGTCCAAACAATGCACTCCACCAAAAATAACCCTTGCTACCTAACCTGTATGCTCCTAAACTGCAGATCTGCAATGAAACATACCTTAGAAATTGCTGAGACCATACAGGTGGAAGAATCGGCATTGCATTCCTTACTGGAACCTGGCTGAATGAGACCCTGATGCTGGACTTCCCGGTTACTCCATCATAAGAAGGGATACACCTGGGCAAATGGGGTCTGGATTACAATCATCCACAAAGAGGAAACTCCCTAGAGACCAGGAAGTACCGGAACTTCGAATATCTCGGATTAGAAATCAAAACTAAAGGCGCAACTCCCACCAAACTCCACACCATTGTTCACCCACCTGGTGATCACACACTCTTCACCGAGGAACTAACCAACCTAATAACTCAGTTCTCATTAACTGATTCCAATGATGTGCTCCTGGATGATTTCAACTTGCACTGGAATTGCACTGAAGATGCCAAAATCTGCAACCTAAATAACCTACTGGAAATCAACAACCTCAAGCAACTCTGTAATGAACAGACCTACAATTAAAGCTCAACTCTTGACGCAATAATTATTAGAAGTGAACTTGTCTGCTTGTGTTCCATCTTACCTATCGACTCGTCAGATTACCATCAAATACTGTCCAATCTCAAATTACATCACACGTCCCTCCCAGAACCACCCACCAAAATCACATACTGGGCTAGAAACCTCAAGCATATCCCACTAACAGAGCTTGAGTCCAGGATCAGCGCTCAACTACATTCTCAACTTCTCCTTCACACCATTGATGACCTCACTGCCTACTATAGCTCATCAATGACAGATTTTCTTGACCAGGTTGCAGCACTCAAACTAAACAGATCAAGAAAAATACAATTCAGAACCAGGAGCAACTCTGACACTAACAACGAAAGAAGACAGCTGAGACAAACCAAAAGGTTATGAACAGAACCCTTCACAGGCGCACCTCTCACTCTTACGATCCGATCGGCTCTCCTACAAGAAACATATTTTTAGGGAAAAAGCCACCTCTTGACCATGCAAAGAAACAACCAAGGGAGCTCTTCAACATAATTACACAACAAACTACGCTTACCTCCCAACAGGAAACAAAAATCACAAATGAACACTGCGAAGAAATAGCTAACTTCCATGCTGACAAAGTTGTGGCAATCGTACGATCCCTGACCCTTGACAATAGCCTGACATCCCAATCCACCAGTTCCACTGACACAGAAGTCAATATGGAAATTCCCTCTTACGACTGAACTAAAGACCAAAATGACCCAAAAAAGCAACATATAGCATGTAAAGAACTCCTTCAACTGAAAAACAAAGCTAAATTGAAAGACTTCAAACATGTGACAAAAGGAAAAATGTTCACATTATTTGCTAACTTGAAACCCACATCCCACATCACTGATCCCCTCCCTTCCATCCAGGTTCAAAACCTCAACCATATCACCTCCCCATTCTGAACTAAAATCATTAACGCCTCTCTTTCATGAGGCCACGTACCAGACTCCTTCCAACTAGGCCAAGTCACCCCCATTCTAAAAAATTCTGGGGTGCACCCCAACTACCTCAACAACTTCTGACCCATCACCAATTTTTCTTTCGTAGCTAAAAGGTTGGGAAAGTATGTCTTACTACAGCTCAACCAACACATAGAAGAATTCAAAATCCACAACACATTCCAATCAGGATTCAGGAAAGGTTGGAGCACAGAAACTGCTATTCTCAGTATATCAGAGGACATTCACCATTCCCTAGATGAAGGAGACTCCTGCCGCCTAATCCTACTCGACCTATCGGCGGCATTTGATACAAATCATCCTCCAGCGCTACTTGAGACACTCAAGCACAGCACTGGTATCAATGGTACAGTCTTGAGATGCTTCACGTCCATTCTTTAACATCGCTCACAACAAATTAAAATGCGACAGCTGTCTCTCTGAGCCCGCGCCAGTACCACAAGGTGTACCTCAAGGCTCCATCCTCTCTCTTGCCCTTCAGTCTCTTCATGGAACCCCTCATAATTATCCTGAAACAAGCTGGGATCAAGTATCACCTATATGCCGAGACTCCCCACTCTACTATGGAATAAGATCACCCAGCGAAATCCAACATCTTAATGCCACACTAATTACTTGTCTAAACACCAACCACCTTAAACTGAATCCCAACAAGACAGAGCTTCTACTTCTCTCCCCTAAAAACAATCTACCACCCATCGGAAAATGACTAAAACATTTGGACACACTAAACTGCCCTACCATACTGTCCAACTCCGTTAAGTCCTTGGGTATCACACATAAACCTATCAATGAAGGAACACATCAAAAACACAGACAAAGGAGCACTGTTCAGACTAAAACATCTAAAAAAATAGTACTGTTTATTCCACCTGATGATTTTAAGACAGTAGTACAATCCCTAATCTTCCCGAAACTGGACTATGGGAATGCCATCCTGACAGGAACCCTTAAAAGCCACCTTGCGCCCCTAAGAGTAACTCTCAATGCGGTTGCAAGGCTCATCACAGGAATCAAATGGTTTGATCACATCACACCTGCCCTAAAAAGTCTTGCTTGGCTCCCCATTGAAGCTTGTATCACCTACAAAGCCTTACATACTAAAAAACCCAAATATATAGAAAGTAAACTATCGAGAGCAGGAAAAGGCTGGGCTCTAAGAAGCTCCAACTCTCTTTTTCACATATCTCCTAAACTTTAAAATAACTCATGCAGACACGCTCCTTCTCTGAAAATGCCACTCCTAAACCTGGCATCTTTGGCATGTTGTTCCCCTGTCTTTTTTGCTTCTGACCTCCTGTTTTTGAGTGTGTGCTGCATTTTGTTTTCGCAGGTTTTAGAACTCTGTGCACTTTACCACTGCTGATCAGCGTTAAATGCAAGTGCTCCCTGTATAAATTGTGATTTTGATTGGTTATTCATGATTGGCACATTTGATTTACAGGAAAGTCCCCAGTAAAGTGCACTGTGTGTTCCCAGGGACTGTAAATCAAATTGCTACTATTGGGCCTGCAGCACTAATTGTGCCACTAACATGAGTAAGCCTGCAACCATGTCTCAGGCCTACCACTGCAGTGTCTGCAAGTATAATTTTAAAATGCCATGTCGACCTGGCAAGTGCCCCTACTTTTCAGGCCCTAACCTTCCCGTTTACTACATGTAAGACACCCCTAAGGTAGGCCCAAGTTAGCTCCATGGGCCGGGTGCAGTGTATTTAAAAGGCAGGACATGTGCTGGTGTGTGTTACATGTCCTGATAGTGAAATACTGCCAATTTCGTTTTTCACTTTTGCAAGGACTATCTCTCCCGTAGGTTATCATTGAAGCTGCCTTGTAACCTCTTACAACTAGGACTTCCAATTGGGAAGAGATAGAGATTTAGAGTTAAGAGTCCCTGAGCTCACAATCTAAAAATACACCTTTTAGTGAAGTTTGTTTTTAAATTAGGTGTTTGAAAATGCCACTTTTAAGTGGGCATTTTCTTGTTTTACAATTCTGTGCCTCTGTCTGCCTGTGGAATCCATGTCTAAGGGAGGGTGACAGTTGGACTGTGACACAAAGGGAGCTGTTGTGTGCTTAGCATATTTTGATGGCCCATTACCAGGCTGATTGGTCTTCCTGAGGTAGAGTGGCGGGAGGAGTTTTCATTGACACCTGAATAGGACTGTGCCTGTCCTCACACAAAGCTGTCTCCGCCCTCCCGTAGTGTGTCTGGAGCCAGGTCAGGACAAGGCAGGGTCTTGTGCACTACAAAGGTTTTCCTTTGAAGTTTGCCTACTTCAAAGGCAGAAACTTATATAAATACTGGAGCTGTGACACCAAAACTTCAGAATACTTCTGATCTAAGAGGAGATTCTGCCAAGAGGAAGAGCTGGAGAAGCTGTAGGAGAGCAACTTCCACTCTGCTTGTTGCTGTGATGTGCTGACCTGCTGCTTGCTAATTCTGTCTTGGACAGCGAAAGGACTGGACTTTGCTTTCTGTATCCTGCAACCAAGGGGCGAGGATGTGACCTAATGGCTGGGACGCTAGCCTCAAAGCTGGGGATCTGGGTTCGAGTCTCGGCAGGGACGCTCAACATCCTGTGATTCTGGGAAAATCACTTAATCTCCCTGTGCCTAACAAAAAAATGAATTTGCCGGCTGTAAGCAGCTGGTGCTCATGCAAAGCGCTCTGCTACCTGTGGGTCTAGTCGTGCTATTTAAAACTCCAGAAAAAAAAGGTTCTTCAAGGGCTTGTGTGTGCTTGCCTCCTGTTAAGGAGTCTCAGGTTCATCAAGAATTCACCTGTAACCCCTGAACTCTCCTGCTGGGTATTCTGACCTGCCAAGCAAGTAGTGCCAATTCCAGTTCTTGACCCTTGGAGGTGTCTTTGCTGCAAAGAGAGAAGACAATCCACATTTCAACTCTCATCGCCTGATTTTCTGACGCAGCACTGCCGTGTAGTTGAAGACTCAACGCATTGCTGCCATGAGGCCGAAGAATCGACGCAGCACCTGCTGCGAACTTGAAAGATCACCGCAGCCTGAGCGCTGAACACCGTTTCACTGACGTCTGTGGCAGATCCTGCTGAGCAGCTGAAAAATCAACGCATCACCTGCTTCGTGGCTAGGAAATCGATGCAGCGCCCCAGCGCATCTGTATTTTCTACGCATCGTACTTCGATGCAGTCTCTTCATCGACGTAGAACCACAGTATGGACCCAAGGCCACGTGTTCAAATATCGACGCTTCACCTACCCTCGCAGTAAGAAATTGATGCAGCACTTCGCCTGCCGCGCAGAAGGAACTGATGCCTTCTTTGACCTGGGACTAAGGAATCGTTGCACCTCTTTTGGTTTCCGACGCCTCACCTCCTCTACACCTGTTTATCGTCTCTGATTTTGACACATCATAGGTACTTTGTGCAAATAAGGGTCCCTGCTTAGACAGTGTTCAAGCCACTGCCAACTTGAGACCCCATTTCTAACAGCCCCCAAGATTTGGAATTCACTCCCTGAGAACCTATGCCGCAAACCCTCCTTTTCGTGCTTCAAACAGGACCTCAAATCTCTACGACTCAATAACTACTTTAACAACAGTCACTAGTTAAAATACGTCTCCCAGACCCAACCCTTCTTTGGAAAATATTTCCGTCAGAGAGATCTCCTAATCTTACTGACTATGCGCACTCAAACCTGTCCCCTTTACCCCTCTACCTTTATCCAAATGCTTAATTGCTCTATACTACTGTATCCTCACTGTGGAAATCCTTACTTGTTTATGTGTGACTTTTTTTTTAACCCAATTGGCTTTCGTCATGTACTTCTTTTAAACTTACTCTCAAAATATGGAAAGCGCTTTGATTCCCTTGAGTCTAGCTAGCGCCATATAAAACTCAAATAAATAAATGTTAAACCAAACACACAAGCCCCATGAGACAATGTGCTGCTGGGAGGAAAGCCAGGACTGGCTGAAGGTGTCACACGTGCCAAGGAGGCCACTTGGACCCGGTGCATGACACGCTCAGGGAGCGAAAGCATCAACAGGATCAGCGTGGCTTACTGTTTGTCATGTGGTGCTGGCAAGCGGGAGGAGAACTCGTGCACTCAGGGACCTTACCGGGCTCCTCATTGTGTTTCTGAAAGACATCATAAATCACGTTTTCAATGAGCCAGCCGTGTGACAGGCTGGACAAGAATTCAAACCTGCGCCATGGGAGGTTTGAGTGGGGGCGATTCACTTCATTCCAGAAGCAGGCTTTTACTTCCGTCCAGTTACCGACACACCCTGGCAAGGGAAGCCGCAAGACCGGCAAAAAGGGCACCCTAAAGGAACAGCATGCATGCCAATAGACAGGATTTTAAAAGCCAGACATGACTTTATTTTGACTGTCGTCCACCTGAAATTGCCGACCCTTCAATAGAAGTCAGTGAGAGAAATACATTTTCCCGCAATAATGGAATGTATGGAACAGTGCTTCGGGAGCTAGTGTGCTCTCCTTCCATCGGATTTTTTGTAAACCAACCTGTGAGCGTAAACGCGCGCAGTTACGCCTTAGAAGACAGCGAAATGAGAAGGACTGCTGAAGCATGCTTTGTGGTGATCTCACTCTCTTGCTCGGAAATGTCATGCCTTGCACTGCCCGGTCTCGCGCTAGTTTGCGATGTCAGGGTCCGCAGACATGCTGTGCAGTAACACGGAGACCCAGATCTACTCAACCTTGCACAGGGCACTGCTGACTGAAAATGCAAAATATTGGGTTGCTCACAAATATTGTGTAGCACCATATATACACAGTCATGTGTTCATGATTCCACCGGTCCTGCTCCTGCAAAAAACAAAACGCTGTTCTAAGGAGTTTGTCAGCAGTGCTGGGGCACAAAGGCAGAGAGCAATATCTTGCATCAGACTTGTACCAGAAGGGTATCACGAGCACACATTTCTACGCGATGACAACATCCAAAAGGAAAGTTGTGCAAAATGTGAAATTTTGTGACAATGACACGTTACACAAGGGATTATCGTGTGATATTCCACTTGCCCAATCTTCGCATCTGGTTTCATTGGGAATTAGGATTTCTCACAAAGCCAGTTTGTGCTATTACAACAGATCTGGTTTTGTGTGGGGTCATGGGCTGGGTAAGGGTTAGAGTGGGTTTGAGTTGGTCTTAAGGCTGGGGGAGGACGTGGGTAAAGGCTTTTGGTTAGTGTGAGATTTAGGTCTATGTTTAGGGTCAGCGAATAGGATAGGGTTCTCTTAAGAGTATATCTTGGGGATAGAGTGAGAGTGGTAGAGGTGTTGTTAGAAGTATTCAAATATACTTCCAAATTTGTGCAGTTCTCGGCTTGATGACCGGGACTCCTGGCCTGACATGTCTGTGCTATGCTATAATAATTAACACTGTATGTCACTGTCTGGTACAATTTGATTGGCATGTAAAGCGATCGTATGCAATGCAATGTGAATGTTATCCTTTATTTGAAAAATAAAACAGAGTTATAAATATATATATATATATATATACTTCCAAATGGTTTCTTCATAATTTTAAAGGCAATGTAAAATTCACTTTTCTTCTAGTAGTTTCTCAAAAATAACTTGTGTATAAATGTATTTTTTTTAATGTTTGGATTCTTCAGTATCTCTTAGCTTCCCCAAAGTCAGAGCCTCTCAACACCCAGGGGATGCTCCCTCTACTTATTACTAGGCCTGGGCAAAAATTTCGTTCCGTTCGCGGAAATTGCGATATTTTGACATTTTTGCGTTCCGCGGAGAGCGCGAAAATGTCAAAAATTCCGGTTTCCGCAGCTTGGCGATAATTTGTTTCTTGCTCGCGCTGTAAAATGATACATTCTCGCGCGCGCGCGATCGCCTTACCTGAATCCCTGCGTTCGCCGACAAGTTTTCTTGATCCGGTCGCGTTCTCCATGAGATGTTGTATTGTTTTTAGCCATTTGCGCTGTCTCGCGACAGTTCGCGCCCGCAGTGACGTCATGCGTCGCGCGATCACGTCTTTCTTCTCGCGATCATGCACCGCGAGAACAACTCAAAACAAGATGGCCGCGCCCGCAAGCAGCCACATGGGTAAGTTGGCGACCCGCAACCATGCAGAAAATCGCGCGAACATGCCGGAAAAAAACTTCCGCATCTTCGCGATATTTCTGCTTGTTTGCGATAATTTTAAACATTCTCGCGATAATTTGCGAAGGTTAATTCCGCAAATTCCGCCCACCCCTACATTACACAGGAGAATGCCTAGCGGTGAGTTGTGACAGTGGATTGTGAGTTGTAGGAAGGGGTGTTTTAGGTGTCAAAGATCCAGGTCTCAATAAGCATTGAGCCAGAAGAGAGAGATCTATGTGGAGGTAGATGACCTTGACATCAGGTTGCAGCAAAGCAGGATGGAGAACGGGGAGCAGAGAGTCTGTATATTTCAAATGTGCATGCTTTCTAAACATTCCGGAATGTTGAAAATGAAAAAAACAGCAAATGCAATTGCATGTTGTTATGTTTTGATATTTTTGGGCATTACAGTTAGAAATATCAATGTACATTTGCAGTGTTGTTTCCACACATTCCTCGGGATTTACCCACAACATTTAGACATTTTTTCACACAGAAATTTGAAAAACGCTTCAATACCTTTTCCACATATGTTTCCACTATAGCGACGAATAACTAATGTATTATCAATTGCCCGTGGTCACAAAGTGGAAAGACTGACATAAAAAAACAACTAAATCGCTTGAACTTGAGGTAGATGGATAAGAGGAGCAAACTTTTGCTAAGCTTTAGAGCTGATTATTTTGGCAAACAAGTCGCATGTGGAGAATATAAAATATACCACGGCCAGATTTTCCTTTTAAACTTTACATCATCTTTGCAAAGTACATCCTAAAAAGAGCACTTCAAAGCGTTGACCCCCTCACCTCCTGACACCCATTCCTTTACACTGAAAACTTTCTTGGGGACAATGGACCAAATATCCCCACAACTGAATGGGCCAAGATGCAGAATTCTAACACCCTCACAATACATCGACCCGTCCCCCCACTCCCATGTCCCTCAGCTCTCCTCTCCGCGCTCCAACTGAACCATCAGCAGCCTCCTTTGGTTCTAAATACTCTGACAAATCCCTCATCCTTACCCTGCAATGCCCAAGACTTGCCCTGGAAAGGAATGAATTACCAACCTAATTTCAATAACTAATACAATGGTATAATCCCCATGAAACAGACTTCTGTGCATTATTAAACTGTAGATCTGTTGCATTCAACTGTACGAATACTCCAGTCAGGATAATTGATCATAGCCTTCACATGCTTATCATGACAGAAAAGGGACACACCCAGTTATTCTATCCTCTCATTGAATTACTGCTACCCCACAGCAGTTCCATGAGTTCCATGAGCAGTCATGCTTTCCTGACAAAGAAGCAGGAAGTATAACCATAAACTATAAAAACAAAATATTTTACTCAATCATCCTGTACCACACTTCCAATCATTCAAACTCACTTGGTTTGAGATGAACATTTCACTCCGTGCTACCATCAAATGCATCACCATCTATTATCCACCAGGAAACAATTCAACTTTTGACAATAAGCTCATGGAACATTTTACCATACATCTTTCATATTCTATAAATCCTATATTTGTGGGTTCTTTCACATTGAATGGTATAAGCATTTAGATTAAGGTATCCCTTGCACCTTTGTCCATCCTAGGTCACATGACACCCTCGAAACCCATAAGAGAATATGATTATGATAAAAACTTGAAAATGATTAACAAACATGAATACATTTCTAAAATGTCATCCTCCCTAGAAAACACTATCAAATAAATGCCCTCTATATACGTTCTTCTAGACATAGCTGCATGTTTAGGAAATGGCCAATAAGTTCTAAACCATTCAGAATTCCAAATCTCAGCCATCAGTGCCCAATACTTAGAAATTGGAACTGAAATAAATTCTTACATTCTAAAGCTGAGATGGAAAAATACAAGAAACAAGCAAGATCTCATGGCTCAATGATCAAATCAAAGGGACTAAAACAAACTAAAAACGCAAATTAACTTTTAACATCTGTGGTTCATGACAAACTAATGTAACTAAGTTGCTTCATTAGTTTTTGGGAAAATACATTCAATTAACAAAGAATGCTTCAATAAATAAAATAAATACATTTCGCATTTGGCGATGCAGCGCGCGCAATGAAATTCGTTTTATTTATTTATTTTTTTACTTACCTCTGTTTGGCAGTATGCCATAGTTTCATACCCCCCACCCTGCTCCTCCCCCGCCCCACCGCCTCACAACACTCCCTCCAGGAGCCGCTACTGACTAAAAGATTGCTGACTGTCAAGGCTACAACCTTCTGGGACCATTTCCGTGTTTCAACCACAGCACAGCATTGAATCAGCAAACATTATGGTTATTGACAACATACCAGGGTACTTTGATGAAGCTGAGATTTTTCACTTGGTTCAACTGGGCCTGAAAATGGTGTTTGAAATACTAGACCACAATATACTCCTAGAAACTGTGAGAAACAAGAAGGGGCATTGGCAGCAGCATTCTAAGGTCGTTCCAGTCATACTTTTCTGAATGCACTCAATGGGTAAAAAGTGGTAACTCCTATTTGGACAACATTAAAACATCATGCAGCATCATTGAGGGTTACAAGTTGCCACTCATATGTCTCAACCTTTATGTGGCAACCCTCAGTGAATTTTGATAGCATTTAAGAAAGGGTGAAACAAATGCATTTCAAATTGAACTCCAATAAAACCTAACTTCTTCCACTGCTACCCTTTCAAAACAAATTGGGGTGGCGTAGTGAGCAAAAGAATGATGGATTTACCCATCTCTCTTGACTGGGGGTGAATATTTTATTTATTCAGAATTCCATCCATAATTTGTTGCCACAGCATTTTTTGCCCTAAGTGGGATGGGTATGCACAGACGTGGGTCCTTTGCTCACTGTGCCACTGAATTCAAGCTAGCCTGGTTGATGAGGGGTGATACCCCAAAACCCATCCCAGTATGCTTGTTACCGGTCCAGGAAGGACCTGGCTTGGGCTTGGGAGTTTGGGCTGGACTGTTCCCATGAGGAGCAGGGTCAAGACTGATTTGCAGATGGCTGGATGCAAATTGGGGTGGTGTAGTGAACAAAAGAATGATTAATTTAATCCAGATCTCTTGACTGGGGGTGAATGTATGATTTGTTCAGCATTTCGTTCATCAGTTGTTGCAGCAGCACCCTTTCAAAACAAGGCCATTATACTGGCCTGTAAGAAAGTACTTGAACATGTTAACATAACTCCCACAATTTGTAGGTTTCATGCAAGACTTAAAGCTTCACCTACATGTTCACTTTCAGGCCATGCCAAAGTTTGTAAGTTACCATCTTTAAAAACAAAATGTAATACCTAAAGCACATACTCCACCAACAAGGCCTAAAACTGCCCATTGAGGTATTAGTCATTTTCCAACTGGATTATGGTTGCGCTGATCTCCCCTGTATCCAGAGAAACAGTCTTGCCCTATTGAAAGCGGACTCCATCCTTACCATACTAAAAAATCGGTTCATTGCACCCCAGGATTCTCCCCGCTTTACTGGTTCCTGTTAGAAATGGGGTCTATAGTTGGCAGTGGTGAACCATGTCCAAGTACGGACACTCATTGTATTCAGGGTAAGGGAGTCACACAGTTAAGATAACCCCTGCTCACCCCCTTGGTAGCTTGGCAAGAGCAGTAAGGCTTTTCTCAGAGGCAATCTGTAAAGTATTTGTACACACACACAGTAACTCAGTGAAAACACTACAAAAGGAATAAACATCAGTTTAGAAAATCCATATTTATCTGACTAAAACAAGATCAAAACGACAAAAATCCAACCTACATAGGTCTACATATCACTTTTAAAATTAAACAAATTGAGTCTATATAAATAAATAGACGCATTTGTTTTAGCACAAAGTACCTTAAATGCGTCAAACATAAAAGATGGTGCAAGGCGCAGGGGAGTTCTGGCGCTGGAAAAGCAAAGCGATATATCGATTCCTTACTACACAGGGGAGGTAATGCATCAGTTCCTTACTGGTAGGCAGGGGAGGTGATGCGTCACGTCCTTACTGGCAGGGGAGGTGATGCATCGGTTTCCGGGCACGTGACCTTGGACAATGCATCGAAAATCTAGATGCGCTACATCGATGCGATAGCGGCGAAGCAGGCACTATGTCGATTTCTCAGCCGTGAAGCAGGCACTGCGTTGGAGTCGAAGCGGGTGTTACGGATGTCAGCGACACAGGGCTAGAGACTCACGCTGTAGCGATTCTTCTGATGCACTGCAGTGGCAAGCCTGGGCCTACGGTGAAAGCTGTGGTCGATGCTTTAAGCGGGAACCATGCTTCAGGGAAGGCAGCGGCGACGCATCATTCTTTTACAGTGGTGCGTTTTCTTCCTGGCATAATGTCCTATGTTCAGAAGTGTTCTGAATTTAGGTTGTCAGAGGTTGTATACTTATACCCCTTTCAGCCTTTGAAGTAGGTAAACTTCAAAGGAAAGTCTTTGTAGTGCACAAGATCCTGCCTTTTCATGCCCTGGCTCCAGACACACTACAGGGGGTGAAGACCGCTTTGTGTGAGGATTGGCACAGCCGTATTCAGATGTCAGTGACACCTCCTCCCCAACTCTAGCTCAGGAAGGCCTATCAGCCTGGTGATGGGCCATCAGGATATGCAAGGCACACCTCAGCTCCCTTTGTGTGACTTTCTAGAGTGAGTGCACAAAGGCCCAACTGTCAGCCAACCCAGACATGTATTCTACATACAGGCAGAGGCACAGAATGGTTAAGCAAGAAAATATCCACCTTCTAAAAGTGGCATTTTCAAACATGCAATTTAAAAACCAAAAAGATTTGTTTTTAAATTATGAGTTCAGAGACCCCAAACTTCAAATCTGTATCTCCTCCCAATGGGAAATTACACTTGAAAGATAATTCAAGGCAATCCCCAAGTTACCCTATGGGAGAGATAGTTCTTGCAATAGTGAAAAACGAAATTAGCAGTATTTTACTATTAGGACATGCAAAACACACCAATACATGCCCTACCTTTTGAATACACTGCACCGTGCCCATGGGGCTAACTTGGGCCTACCTTACGAGTGCCTTACATGTAGAAAAAGTGAAGGTTTGGGCCTGGGCCAGGTCAACATGGGAGTTTAAAACTGTTCGCACTGACACTGCAGTGGCAGGGAGGCATGGTTGCAGGGCTACTCATGTGAGTGGCACAAGCAGTGCTGCAGGCCCACTAGTAGCATTTTATTAAACTTCCCTGGGCACACCTGGTGCACTTTACTAAGGACTTGCAAGTAAATCAATAAGCCAATCATAGATAACCCAATAACCAATACAATTTAGACAGAGAGCATAAGCACTGGAGCACTGGTTAGTGTTGGTAAAGTGCCCAGATTCCTAAAACCATGAAAAACGAAATGCAGCACACAGTCAAAACCAGGAGGTCAGAAGCAAAAAGACAGGGAAAATTATACCAAAAGATTCCAGGTCTAACAGTTTCCATTGAAACCAAACAGGCTTTCAAAATGGCATATTTTGATAGCCCTTCTGGTATCCTTCTATATGTAATCCTTTTTGATTTTTATCTAGTCATCTTCGCATTATTGTTGAAAATCCTATTTTTACATATGAATTTCCTGTCAACCATTGTATATGTTACCGTGCCTCTTTGTCCTTCCTGATGTGCAGTGCTTAGAAACCTACAAAGGCTATACTTGTGTTTTATAAAAACAAATATAAATAAATCAATACATTGAATCCTTTTGAGTACCTATAATATATTGATAGAGCACAAGTGCAGGGTCTAAGAAAAATAAATGCCCACCTTTGTTTCAACTAATTAACCCTTGCAACTAGAATAGACCCTTTGGAAGAGTATTGAATTAATGTAAAAATAGACAGCGCGTTCTTCTAATGTGCATTTAGTATGGAAACCCAAGGAAGTAGATTAATGCGGCCTGTTGCTTGAGTTGATATCTATAGTTCCCAGTCTTTTCACTGAGCGATATCTATAGTTCCCGAACAATGTGACTATTAACTACGTAAATGTCCACAGGGTGCAACCATTCATTTTGCAGCAATAAAATCGGTAGGCCACACAAATATACACTGAAGAGAAAGCCATTGAAAAAAATCATAAATGTAAAAAACGAGTGTTCTAGGATTGAACAGTCGCGGCTGAATGGAAACAGTGGGGCGGGGTAAAGGGGTTTAAAAAAAAGAAGACTTACCTGCTGGTCTCCAGTCATCAGCTGCCACCTCTTCTATGTCTTCTCTGCTTTCCTGGCTCCTGAGAGCCCCCAGGCTCCCAAATTCCCCTAGTCATCACAACGCTTATGTCACCAGCATGACAGCAGCGTCATGATTGGTCTGAGCTCTGTGAATCAGGGCGCAGACAGGGAGTGGGTGCCTGTGCTCGTTCTCCACCCAGTCTGTGCAATACAGGGGGTGGAGAACATGTTAAGTGCGCATGGCGGTTTGGCTGGCCCAAGACAGCCAACCAAACCGTCAAGCCCACTTATGGTGCACCAACCTCTCCTCCTTCCTCTGGCATCACGCGAGCCCAACCACGCACTGCCCGGACATAACATTGCTCCAAGCTCCATACTAAAAATAAAATTATAATACCGGTGTGCTATTATCATATAATTTTTCCTTTGCACTGCTCGGAGAGCAGTGGGGCGACACTCTTCCGCCTTAGCGGAGGAAACGCCGCTCGGATTGACTCCACGATTTCGGTCATATAACTTGATTATCGCATACTATTTTCTTTTTATGATAAAGTTTGATAGTTTGCAGAAGCAATAATTTTGTTTAACTGAGTGTCATCAAAATGAATTGTTGGTTTAGTGGATGTGTTGCATGCGTCTGAGATAAAGGATTGGCCAATTAGTTGATATCTTCTACTCCATCGTTGTTGGACTTGGCCCTTTTTGGCTACAGTTCCCTAAACCTTTTGCCTCCCCCCTAGACCTTTTTTCTGACATGGTGTTGCCAACTTAGATGCTTAGAGCACTTTGCCACTGCTGATCAGTGTCAACGTGCAAGTGCTCCTTGTATAAAGTAGTATGGATTAGTGATTCCATGATTGGTATATTTGTTTTACTAGTAAAGTTCCTAGTAAAGTGCACTATGTGTGCCAGAGCTAGTAATACAAATGCTATTCGTGGGCCTGCAGCGCTAATTGTGCCACCTACATAAGTAGCCCTCAAAAGAGAGCTCAGGCCTGCCACAGTAGTGCCTGCGCACAGTTTGCTAACTGCCATATTGTCCTGACAAGTGCACCCACTTGCCAGGCCTTACCCTTCCCTTTCCCTGTAGTATGCCCAAGGTACCCCCTGGGCATGATGCAGTGTCTGTGAAAGGTAGCACATGTACTGAGATGTGTACCATGTCCTGATATTGAAATACTCCTGATAGTGAAATACTCCCAATTTCGTTTTTCACTGTTGCTAGGCCATCTTGCACATAGGACAGAATGGGGAAGGCTGTGTAATATGTTTCCAGCCTATCTTCCCATAGACTTAAGATGGAGAGGTGAAGTTTAGTGTGCCTGAACTCACAATTTAATAACACATCTTTTTGTGAAGGTTTTTGAATTGTGTGTTTAGAAACCCCGCTTTTAGAAGTGGTTGTTTTTTTTGTTCTAACAATTCTGTGTGTCTCTGCCTGGTTGTGGATTGACTGTCTGGATTTGAATGTGATAGGATCTGGGAAGTGTCTTGACCCAGAGGAGGGGTAGGTGAGACAGCAACAGGCTGACCTGCATCTGGAGTGTACGGGGGAGGAGTAGCCCCCTGGATGTGAAGAGGCCTGTGTTGCTGCCATAAAAGAATGGCTCCAACTCCTGCTGAGTGTCTAAGGAACCAGACCCCCACTATCAAAGGAAGAAGGTGCCACTGGCAGGAAGACACCCAGAACTGGTTTTGACAGGGGTCAGTGCCCCCTGAATACAAAGACTTCAAAGACATTGAGGGGTATTACTATGAGAGCTGAAAGCCCTGAACTTTAGACTGATCAAGACTGAAAATGATTGAAACGACTTCATGGTCAAGAGGAACCTCTGCCAAGGAAGAACAGTTGAAGGGACTGAAGAGAAGGACTGACCCTTGCTGCGTGTTCTGGGGCTGGCCTGCAGTTTGCTGATTTAACTAAGGAGAGGCTAAGGGACTTTGCTGTGTGCTGTGTCCCCTGCTTGAAAGGACTTTGCTGTGCGCTGTGTCCCGAAGTAACTTGTCTCCAAGGGCCCGAGGAGAGCTGGCTCCCTGTTGTGGAAACTCAGGAACATCAAAGTTTCCAAGTGTGTCTCAGCGACGCTGTGTGCATGTGTTTTTTTGCAGCCTGGGACCTTCGTAAGCATTGCCACGGGACTGTGTGGCCCGAACCCCAACCGAGTCTCAGTGACGCTTTGTTCGTGTGCATGTGCAGCCTGAGACTGCCATGGGGTCCGTGGTGCTGGTTGGAAAGTGCCCCGTGACTGCACTGCCCCCGCAGCGTGAATCATCGTCCACGCTGCTGTGTAGCTGTTTGTGGCCCGAGCCGTCATCGTAACTGAGGCTGCGGATCAAGATCGCCACCCCCGGCCCGAGCCGCAACGAGCTAAAGGATTTCGTAAAGCTAAGGAAGGCGTGAGGTAATCGTGATCGTTGTTTGCAAGAGGAATCTGCCGAAGATCGGCAGCAACGGAGAAGGCAGCACCATAATCTGTCCGGCTAGACGTCCGACGAGCAGGGAGACAGAGAGCGAGGCAGCGCATCCCCCAGGTGAGGCGTGGACTCCGGTCGGGAGCCGCAAGCGTGTGTGGCCTGGGGAGGCGTGCAGGAGGAGTACAGGAGTGCTCCAGTCTCTCTCCCGCTGCATCGCATTAGAAGCGCTGATTCCTCGAGCAGCCCGGGCCACCCTCAGAAGTTCAGGACTGTTGTCTGTGGTTGGGGCCTAGTGGTGGGATGTACGATGTTACAACGCGAGTTTTTACAACGCGTACCGTTACATCGCGGTCGTTACAACGACTGAGATGTTACCACGCCATGCCTTTACAACGCAAGTCTTTACATCGACTTGCACTAGATGGCGTGCTAACATTAGAATAGCGTAATTTACTATTCCAACTCCAGTCCACTTAACAGTAGGGAAGGTGTTGGGATAGTAAACTACACTATTTGTAATGTTAGCAAGCCATCTAGCGCAAGTCGATGTAAAGACTTGCGTTGTAATGGCATGGCGTGGTAACATGCAGTCGTTGTAACGATTGCGATGTAACTGCATCGCGGTGTACTAACCGCGATGTTAAGGATGTTCCCCCTAGTGGTGCCCGCGCTAATCGCGTCGATTGGCCTGGTATTATTCCTGCATTACGAACTGCTTGATTACTTGCATTGAGGATTGAATTATTCTCGCATTACGAACTGCCTTATTACTTGCATTAAGGAGTGTGTTATACTTGCATTATGAACTGCCTGATTACTTGCATTGAGGATTGCATTATTCCTGCATTACGAGCTGCTTGATTACTTGCATTGAGGATTGAATTATTCTCGCATTACGAACTGCCTTATTACTTGCATTAAGGAGTGTGTTATACTTGCATTATGAACTGCCTGATTATTTGCATTGAGGATTGCATTATTCTTGCATTAGAACTGCCTGATTACTTGCATTGAGGATTGCATTATTCTTGCATTACGAACTGCATTAGTCTGACAATACAAACTGCATTACGAACTGCATAGCATTGCTTTAGGACTGCATTTGAACATCATAAACTGCCCATTAATACGGCAAGAACCTACAAGTGTTTATTGGCCTAATAACCAGCAAAGTGGAATATTACGAATACGCATATGTTGGATTTTTATCGTTTGGTCTTACCGTATTTTTCTTCTTGATAAAGATACCGCTATTTTCATACATCAGTGTGGTGTTCATTTGTGGTGTTATCACTGTGTCACTTGGGGTGTGGTTGCAAATACTTTACACATTGCCTTGAAGATAAGCCTGGCTGCTCGGTCAAAGCTACCAAGTGGTGAGCAGGGGTTATCAAAGAGGGTGTCCCTGCTTTCCCTGACTAGAAGCAAGGGTCACTATTTGGACTAAGGTAACTGCCTCAGCCAACTAGAGACCCCCAGTTCTAACAATCGTCATATTGATCAGAAGTGAAACCGACACGGATATAACAGCAAATACGAATTAACTGACCCCTGTCACTTCGGAGATCATTAATTCACTTTTCAGTAGCTGACCACGTGTCTATTCCTAATAAGGCGCAAACTCGCAGCCATGGTCCAGAAAGCATCATCTGCAAACATAGAACATTGCATCCTCCTCAAAGATCTCCCTGAGAAAGTGTTTTGTTGTTTTTCATGACTTCAGAATGTGTCGAGTGTTGTGGAAGGAGGAGCATAAATCAAAGCATGTATGCCTGCTACTGAGGTGTGTCGTCTGAGAGAGGCAGTGTTCAAAGACCATCCAGTTGTCAGAAAGTAAACCACAAAATGCACCTACCTATGCACACATTAATTTGACTCAGACCACACCAAAAATGTGTGTTCTACGTTTATTTTCTTTCAAATGTATTAATGGTTGTATAAATGCAGTCCTTGCAAAGAGGTTTTCAGGGCATTTCAAACCTTTTGCTAGTAAATGTTAGGAATTTGAACAGCGTCCAGATCAGAAATGGAACTTGCAGCTCCCATTGTGCATTCACTGCTGCCAGCTTAACTCCATTGTGGAAAATGTCACTGCTTCTGCTTCTCTGCTGCATGCTGGCAAGGGGAGGCACAGGTGATTGAATTCCATCAAAATAAATGTCACCAGACATCACTGGTAAAGCTCCCTTCCCGGCCCAAATTTAGCGTGACTTTAGTGGTCATGTTCATGTACCAGAAATGCACTGGTCTATGTAACACAACCATTTCTACCTGTTACAGCTCAAGTTTCTTGAAAAACGCATTCAGTGGCTCAAACATTTCATATACTCTTGTTTCCTTTTAGAATGAAATTCTCTGTACTTAATACTTGCGCATTTTCCAAACAAAATGGCCTAATTCATAAAGGTCTAGATCCTATCCACATCTACATACATTTTATTGTGACTTATGTGTAAAGTATGTCATTACATAGATGGGTGCATGTATTATGTACATTTGTAACTCCAACCTAGTTTCCCGCAGTATGTTCCTAACAGTGCTTACACAAAGGATACACTTATGTATATGCATTTTACGTTTGTAATCAAAGGCTTAGATTTAGATGCGTATATTACATCATGTATGTTTATGCATGCACACAGTTAGCTACTTTTCATTATGCATGCCGTTTATGTTGATGGGCATGTTAAGAGCACTTACATAAATTGGTAACTTACATCTAATTTCCCAATCCTACATATGCGCAGTGTACATGTATGTTGCTTAAAAGACACACAAAGAACACACTTCCATTTATATTTTCCCTTTGCGAACTTTGCAACTTATAAATGTATAAAATATTGCATTTTCCACATGCAAGTGGGAAAAGCATTGTAAATAAATCCTAAACCTTGTTTTTGTTTTAAAAAAATGATTATCTAAAATGCAGCTAGTGCCAACTTGATAGGCTCCTTTACAAGTCAATGTCCGTTTTTATCAGCTAGTATAACTCTATTATTGACCTGCACTTTAAATCCATTTCCACATAGCACACGCGACAATTCATGGCTTCACAGTACCACTGTCTGGAGGATACAGAAGAAGCATTTCGTACATCAATGGCCAAAGAACAGGTTTCCATGTACCTGTCATCATACGTTTGTCATTGGCTTGTGGCTGTGTTTGCAATCATTGGAAACACAGACATTTGATTTCATTAGTCACAAGCCATGCATTTTTTTTGTATTTTGATTTCTGTATTTTACGCATTTGTATAGCTATAATATCATTATTAGGGACTAGAAATGCTAAAAAAAACTCTCTCGACTAGAATGAAATTTACAAAATGAGGGTCTTAATGGATTTGATGAAATTTAAGAGGCTCTCTGTTCTACGAATGTTCAGTATTACTTATTTTTACGATTAGCTACATGATAGAAGCATGATCAACCCCAGCACTAACTCGGACACACAGTTAGGGATTATGCTGTCCATGTATTCTGGGTTTGTAGCTATAATATTCCCTAGGTAGTAATAATTAGCTTTAATAACATATAAAGTGTGAGAAATGTGGATTATTATATGGTGCGGTTGTGCAACCTCGCCGTGTGATAATGACACAATTCCATGTCAGGTCCAGTCAGGGTTTTTTTTATAAAACCTTAGCTCAGTTCTGAATAGCTGTTGCGCTGATCAGTCAGAATTTATGCAAGGAACAAGTGTAAAGCATTAGATAGCACCAAAACAGTAAAATAAGAAGAAAACTCAACACAATAAAAACTCCAACACCAATTTATAAAAATAGATTGTATTTTTATCTTCAGACACCTCAATGACAATGACAGAAATCCACCCGAAAGTTCCGGAGATAAAAGGTTTTGTAGCAAAACAATAAATCACTACTTTTCACTCAATGCAATAAATCTTTGTAATCCACCGCGATAGCAATTTAGGATTAACTATGACAAGCAACTTGAAAACAGCTACATGGTCACTCTTTGACATCCCAACTGTGATAGGGAGCCAGTCACTGGGACCAGTTAAGTCCTAGGGGACAGTTACCTGTCAACTTTAGCAGTCTCCAGTACGGTTCTGAGTCCTTAGGTCAAATCGCCATTGAAGTCAATAGAGTGACCCTGATGCAAAGGATACAGTATGCTGAAGATGCTTGAAGATATTGGGGATGCTGTGCTGATGTGATTGGTCTTCCTGTGGTCACCCCTTAGTCCTCGAGCTTGAGGAGCCAACTTTGGCTTCACAGGTCAATTTCCCACAACATCCAGGTGAAGTCCAGCACCTGTCCAGTTGTTATTGGTCTACTGGCCTCTGGTTAGAGCAAATCCAGCAGTTTCCTTAAACTGGTGTTAACTTCCTTGCAGGGTGACCAAAGTAGACTTGGATGACTCTCCAGGGTCCAGCAGACTCTGGAGCAATTTGTGAGGGTCAGGTCTTGGTCTACCAGGCTGTACCTCAGTGTCCAATGGCAGTCATGCTACTTGGTGCTGGGCTCTCACAGGTCCAGGTTTCTCCACTTTTATGTCCTTTTGGCTGTAACAGGGAGATGGCCAACTTACTCTTGACTCTGTCTGGCACACATGGGCAACTTTCCCATGAGTGGGGACCACAATCCTCTCTTTACTAGTTCACAGATTCGGCAGGTGCAGTCCAGACTTTGGTGTATCCTCTCTATGCTGGGTCCAGAGAGCTGCAGGGCAGTCCTTCTTCACTCTTCACTCTAGTACAGATGTGATTAGAGGTCTGGGTGCCAGGCGTACTACTTTTATGCCTGCTACGAACCTAGAAGGTGGTGACAGCTAACTAGCCAATGGGCTACCGGGTCTCCTCCTGTCTGATGACTACTTCCTGTAAAGTGTGGCATCTGGCTATCCCGGGCTGCACTATTCTTCACACTACCAACATGACGAGACCCTTTTCTTGGTGTGTGGAGCTCACTAGCCCAAAGCAGAGGAGTGGCTACCTGGGGGCTACACTACCCGTGAAAAATCAGTTTGGCAATAGTTTCTCCCTCTCTGCCAGCTTGTCTGATAAAACAAAAGAGCAACCCTTTCTTACTGTGAATACCATTTACCTTCAAAGTGGGTTCCCCTTTGAATCTTGGCTCTTCAGCTCACACCTACTCTAGCCATCCTACCAGGAGGAGGTCGCACCCCTTACCTCAGCAACTTCTTTGTTCCTCTTCTTCAGAGTCATCTCTACCCAAGAGTGCAGCAGGCTGTCTCGAAGAAAGCAGCTGTGTGCAACTGAAAACAGCTACTGGAAAACTTTGGGCATCAAAGTGTTGTACAAATAGTTACATTAAATTCGACTTGAGCAACGAGTCGGGTTTGAGGCAGTGATTCTTTTGATACCTTTAAGTACCAGATTTAGTAGTCACATTTGGAAGTTAGCACTGCTGAGTCATCAGCGTGTAACTCCATACTCGCTACTAGCATTACCCCAGTAAAAATGACGATGTGTGGTATTTACTTCAAGACATGTAAAAATACACGTACTTCATTTCAACAGAAATCACCCTGCCTTCAGGGTTTGTTAGGTCTGCCTAATGGGTAACTTAGAAATATGAAAAAGGAAGGTTTGGGCTTTAACATTGGGTTGAAATGGCAAAGTAGCGTTAGCAGTTTAAAACTGGTCTACCAGTGTGCAGTCGCAGTCTGTGAGTTATGCTTTACTTTGGCACACTCATGGTGGCACAATCAGTGCTTCAGTCCACGAGGGATACTTCACTTATAGGGCACCCCTGCTGCAATATGCTAGGTAAAGTTAACAAATGCCATTTGTGGGGAAGCACATTAAACATATACTTATAAAGGTCAGAGCACTGGTACTGGGGCCTGGTTGGCAGGTCCCAGTGCACTTTCAGAGTCAAAAAACCAGCTGCATCAGTCCAAAGATTTGCGAGTGATCACACAAAAAGAGGCATTTCCTTACAAGAAGTGAATTTCTTGTTGGGGTAAGGTTACTTTTATGCAAAAATAAATTTTATATTCTTCAAAACAAAATCGAAAACAGCAGTTCCTGTCGTGCTTCACTTTTTGTCATGTCAACAGTCGTTGGAAAATCGTTTTTAGTCTATGCCAAAAAATTGTCTCCATTAACTTCCTCCCGCACCATCTTTACAAGCTCTAAATAATAATTATTCAACCATAAAAGTTATTCTCAATGTCTTTGCTTTTGTACAAATAAAGAGTTAAGACAACGTTGCCTGGCCTCCGTGGTTGGCAGTTATCTGTGTCCTGTCTGCTGGCACTATTTGTAGTCACAACTGCACCTGGACCCAAACCTTCCTTGTGCATTGCTGATGAGCGGGAACCTATCAGTCCTTTGCAGCCCTAGAAGCCATCAGATTATTGAGAATCACAAGAAAATCTATACTCCATCCAAGCCCTTGTCTCCTGGTTCTCATTTTGCAAACGCTAAGTATAATTAGGGTATATGAACGCACCAAGCCTCAGGTCTGTATTCTCTTTTGATGGGAAAGCAAGTGGGAAAAAAATATAACTGAGAGGTGGGATGGGAGGCAACTTCAACGAGGCAACACCTAAGAAGATTTCTAGCTGCAGCCATAAATTCAGCAGGGCCATTTCTGTCCCACGCCCAAGGATGCCTTCTGTGGACGTGCGTGAGCATTTTTATCAGCTTTCCCCAAAAACTTTAATATTGGAATTAGAATAATAATTTGAAAAACATTTAGAAAACTTATTTGCCCAGTTCCAGAATTTTGTGGAGAGAGGTGGCACATGTTTATGCCTTCAAAATCTCATTTGAGCTTGTGCTGCTCCCTGAGGGGTTGGGAGGGGGGACACCCTTGGACAGGAGGCCCTTATGGCTGAAATATAGGTTGGAGGGCAGAAGCGTCCAATGTAGATTCAGAATGGCAGATCACCTAATTTGCATTGTAACTCTTGCATCTCTTCATCCAATGCTTTTATAGCATATAATATGTCACACCTTCTTTGGAGGCTGTTTATATTTGATTGCCAAATAATACATCTAAATGTGTCCTGTGGTTCATTCAATTGAATAACATCCAGCAGTCTGATCACCAACAACGATCATCGTCATTGGCCAATGAAATGGAATGGATGCATCCCTGTCGAATAGCATTTTCTGTTTTTAAATAAAAACTAGTAGTGTAAGCAGAATTCAAAGAATTGTGTCAGTGCCTGTAGTTTAGTCTAAATCCCTTTCTCAAGACAGTGTTCTTTCCGAACACTTTTCATCCCAAATCACGCTCATCCTTTGTTTCTTTTTCTCCAGGTAATGTTTGAGGCTACGGCACACTCTTCTAAGGTCTTATGATCTGCTTGACTTGAAACAGAGGCCACTAGCAGAGTAGCAGACAGTGATTAGCTGTTTACTTGGTTCCACCTTAGTGGCGGCTATTGTGCAACATCCAAAGCGTGCTGTTTAATGGAGGGAGGAACTCCACAGCAGAGAAGGAACAAATACAGTAGCTTTTATTCTTCTGTGAAGTGAAATCCAGACAGGCCCATCCCCCGGAGCACGCAGACCGGATTCTCAGGAGCTTTAATGACAGAATCCCTTACACAGTGTCCAGCAAACCCACAACACAGAGACCATGTAACTCCTTGGAGGACAGTCACAAGTCCAGCATCTTTGTGCATTCAATCACCATCCCAGCCAGCTTTTCCTTAAGTGCTCAGGCTCCATGGCATCAGACGCCTCCATCGAGTCTACAGCCCAGAAACCCAATGCCCGCCACCACTGGACAGATCGAAATGGAAAGTACCTAAAATCGCATTGAGTTCAAGTATCTCGCAACACCAGGATAGAAACTGCATTTCTATAAGAACTTGAATAGAGCCCTTTTGCCCATACTATCTCCATTGAAAAGTTCCAATGCCTGTCAGTCGAAACGTGCAGCCACCAATACAAGTAAAACACTAAGGCTAAAGCCCCCATCTTCACAGGCTCAGCTACAGATGCTCAACACCCCTACACAGAGTTCTCAATGCCAGCCATCATCTCTGGTGAGACCCCCAAGCACTCACAGAACACAACGATTGTCCGACAACCCTCATCACACAGACCAGCTCCTCATACACAATTGTTCCTTTGCCCAGATGTCCATTTTATGGACACACAGAGTAGAACCTCACGACGGGGAAAGTAATAAAAAATGTTCATGAGCAAAAATAATAGTAATGTTCGATCATATGTCATGCCAGTAAAACGTTTGATCAGCAAACCTATCAAGAATCATATTTAGTCTAATTCTGAAATGTTGTACTAAACAGAACTGTAGCAAAACCTGCGTTGTGAGGATTTTGGCAAATGTGTGGCATTACATGCGTGTTATAGTGTGTAGAAATGTGAAAACACAATGGTGAAGAAGAAATGTGAGAATTGTCTGATCAGAATTATAGAACATTCTATGTACGGTCAAACGTGGGAAACGTATACCAGCCGAGCACAGGGAATATATGTATGGCGAATATCAAACAAGCATTGGCAAAGTCAATCTGTCTTGTCTATGAGAGCTATTGGCATTGGCAATGCTTTGTAGCCAAACTGTATAGGAGCATGGATGCTTTGCAATGTGGGTAAATAATTTTCAATAGCACTATTATCCAGCCAGGGCTAAAGCGCTTTTCTTTTTAAGTGCATTAGCACTGGATGCATCATAGATAGTCTTTTATAATTATTATTTTAGCCATGCCTCACAGCACTGATGCTGATATACAGCATGGCTACAAATCATTGCAAAAGCCTGCAATGCCCATGCTGTACAGCATGAACAAAAGGCAATGGCAGTGCCAATAGCCTTAAAGGTGAGACCTACTGGCCTTGCCAATGCTTGTGAGGCCTCGGCACAATACCCCAGTGATATTGAGCAAATCAGTTAATCTCTCCAGGTGTCACAAAGAAAAAAAATATATGACATTTGGCAAAAATCCTATCACATAAAGAAAGCAATTGTGTCTATGTCAATGTCTTAATGAAAAAACATTCAGAAGCAGATAACATCTGTTGCCACAATAAAGTTGTTATCACATTCAACATCAATTTCAAAGAAAAGGGCTTCTTTGAAGTGGGTGCAGCATAGTAAAACATAGCTCCAAATGTCAAGACAAAGAACAACAAGGAAGAAGAAAAAATAAAACTAGTACTTCAATCACAGCGCAATCAGCAGAAGGACAGCAATCAAGCTGAAGAAATCCATACTTGCTCCATGCTCTGTCCGAAAGAAGAGGAATTAGAAGACAGCAAATAAGAGTGACAAGGAAGCGAATGAATACTAAGCAATGGGATGACTGCACGCCCCTAGTTGTATACAATATCTCTCTAAAGTGAGAGTGCATTCCATGTGTTGTTGCAGGCGAGACCTAAAAAGCATGCATACCAATTGAGAGTAAATTCAATGGAATTAACTTTCCAAAGAATTAAAACTAAAGAGAAATAACTGAAAAAAGTGACCACAATCCCAAAGCACTTGAAATTTGAGAGTCTGTGTAAACCAGTTTTCAGTGAATCTTATAAATGAGAAATACTTCCAGATAGGCCTCGTAAATAAACTAAGATGCTTGTTTATGATTTGATGGATGTCCAACAAAGCAATTGAGCAGCGTTGGCCCCACCTTTGACAGCCTTAAGGCACTCAACCAAATCAAGAATTCACTGCCGCTTTGTGGGAAATATGAAGCGAGATGGGAGCATTTCAAATGGAAACATGCCCCAATTAACATAGTTTCTGATTTTCAAAAACAAGTCCAACAAGCATTTGCAATGCAATTGGTCTCGCATTATTTATGTTTGAGCTATTGGTATTGCTAAATAATGCAAAACCAATAGCTCAAACTGCCAGTCTAAACTAATAAAAGGCCTGACGCCTCAGCACTCATTATTTCAAGTGAATAGAAGTGTCCTGAAGCACGCTTCTCGGGGCCTGTGCAGAACACAAGAAGCCATCATAACAACAGCATGCAGCAAACTAATCATGTAGGCCAGGATAGTGACGCTGCATGGGAGATTCCCTGATATCAGCCTCTAGGAGCTCGTCAGGCTGGGGATGAGTCAGTCGCACGCCAGGGATGCGTGTGTAAGACTGTCAGACTGGGGCATAGACAGCCACAGAGGCACGGCTTGGTACTTTTTATAGGACATGAGGGATGAAGCAGTGCTAGTCACACACCAGGCTGGGCCTTTAAAAGGCAGGTAGGGCTGTGCAGGTGCAACCCTTTACCTATGCTACTGAGAAGACGTTAGGGCCGGGGCAGAGTCAGTCAAGTGCCAGACTTGTGCCTTTTCACTGCTTCCGGGGTGCAGGAATAGTCAGGCACACATTAGTCTTGTGCTTGTAAAAGGGAAGTTGGGCATGGGCAGGAAAAGGTCACGTGTTAAGCATTCGTATCAGATAGGTCGATAGGGTTTGGTCAGAGTCAGATAGGCTCCTGCCTTTCGAAGCATCAGCAGAGATGGGGGAAGTGTCAGACTTGTATCCTCATGTGGCCAGAAATAATCGACTGAAGTAAGTCTCCCTACAACAATGTACATTCTGGGATCCACTGAGGGATGGAAACACCCTTTGCAGGAGTAAAAGTCAATAACAATCTGCACATACCTGCGGGGGAGGGTGGGGTCTGTTGTCATTTTTTACATGATTCTGGGCGAGGGTCGATGGAAACAGTGGCACGGAAAGGGACACAGACTCGTTCTCACTTAAACATCAAAGGTACCACAGCAACTCTTGCCGAATGAAGACCTTAGTACCTAATCTCCACATTTTATGCACGATTCATGAATCCTTCCAGACACAACTAGCACCCGATGACCCGGTCAACGCGTAATATGCACATTAAGAAAGAAAATAGAAAAAAACACGCCCGCAAGCGGTGCGCCTGCGCGGGCTACATCGAAACATGTGTTTTAAACTATCGCGCCCGTTTCTGGGCACGATAATTGAAACCACATGACCTCTGGTGCGCGTAATAGACACCAATAGGCCATGGGCGGAGCAATGCGCCCGCCTTTGGCCTATTGCGTGCCGTCTTTGAGAAAAACACGCAAGCAAAGGCCAATCGCAGAAGCCAAAAGGAAAAGCACACGCACAAGCGTGTGCGATTCCAGGCTCTGTTTTCAAACCCCGAACAAAAGGACTCTTGCTGCACGAGCAGTGCTGCGCACTGCATCGCTAGGCGCAAGACCTAAAAACATGGGGGATGGTGTTTTTTCTGAAAAACAGACAAGTTTTCTTCAGGCACTTCGCATATATATTTTTTTGCCTGGGGTCATGGGCAGAAAGAAAATAATGGTAGAAGGCCCAATCACAACGTCTACAACGTCTAGGAGCCCTATGGTAGATGGGTTATCACCAAAGAGTGTGCTGATGCCAACTGAAAATTCACTATGGAGTTCTATCAAACTGGGTGTGATGTGGTCATATTTCTTCAGGATTGATTATATGTGCTGTTGCATGTAGAATGCCTTTAAAGGGCACCACAGTGAAGTGTAGGAAATGGTAGGGCAGGGCATTGTCACCAATAAAATGCAGGATTATGCAGGCTTGAACGTCAGCTCTGAAATCCCTTTTTTTGGCTATGTGTATCTTGAGGGTAAGATCAGTGTCCAGGATGAATCTGAGAGATTTGGCATTGGTTCAAAGTTGAGCTCTGAATCTGCCCAGGTTCATGCTGTTGAGAAAGGTTTGGACTACTTGCTGCTTGATGTTCTTGATGAACAGCAGGAGCTATAGAGATGTGTGTCACCAGCGTATTAGTGAATGTTGATGCTGTTCTCCGTGAGTAGAGTCCCAAAGGGCTCCATGTACAGGTTGAAGAGGATGTCTAGAGTAGAGCAGTACTTCAAATACCGTTGTGTGTCGTGAGTGTGGTGGAGAATATTGATGTTGTTAACTATGGTTAGAGTCTTAATGGGCTCATTCCACAGGATGAGGATGACAAGTGACAAGATGGAAACTTGGGGAACCTAGGTGCCAATGTGAATGAACTGGTGGTGGTTGAATAGGTATAAGGAGAACTAGTGAAGGCTGTTTCCTTTGAATCCCATTCAAGAAATCAGGGTGTGGACGAGGAAGGGGTGGTTCAGCAGTGTCAAAGGCAGGTGAGAGGGCCAGTAATATCAGGAGGCAGGAGTCATCTTCAGCTGTGATTGGAGATCATCACCTATGATTTGTAAGGTATCTGTCTCCTTTCTGCAGCGTAATCTGAAGCTGGATTATCATCATGCATGAAATACCTGGCTCGGATGTGATCTTAAAGTTTTACATTGCCTGTCTTTTTCATGATCTTGTCAATGAAGGGTAAATGAGTCACTGGTCAGTTGCTGGCAAGGTCTTCAGAGTCTTATGTAGATTTCTTAAGGTGTGGCATGATCCAGGTCCTCTTAAGAGCTTCAGGAAAGATGCCTGAAGTGACCTAGGCAATGACAATGGTGACTAGAAGTGCGAGAACTTCTCCAGAGAGGGATTCGATGATGGATGATAAACAATGACGTTAAATACGTCTGCAAGGTCTTTGAGAGACAGGTGTTTGATGGATGCTGGTTGTGACATGCAGCAGAGAGGAGCATGTGTCAGAAACAGGTCTGGTGCTGTTGATGTGCCATCAGATCATCAGTATGTTTTAATTGAATAAGTGGTTGATGACAATGCACTTCTACATGGAGCATGACATCAGAGTTTCAGGCAAGTGCCATGCTTGATTGTTTTGAAGAGTGTTCTGTTTCTTTTGGTAGCTTCATTGCTGATGTGATGAGTTGTCAGTGTGTTATGCTGAAGGTTTTGTCTTCCACATTTCTGTTTTAGTTGGAGGATACAATAACAATTTTTACAACAATAACAATTTGATTTCGCACACGAATCCCCCCCACAGGGGTATCTCGCTCCACACTCAATTCAAAACTGAGTGTAAGATCTAGAACAGTTCCATTTTTAGGGCTTTCCTGAAGTTGCCGTAGTCAGGGCAAGTTCGGAGAGAGGAAGGCCGATTATTCCAGAAGGTGGGCGCCAAATTGGAAAGGGCTCTGCCACCCAATCAAGATGGTCGAAGGCGTGGTATCACAAGAAGTTCTTGATCACTGGAATGCAAATTCCTAGTGGGATGATAGTGCTTGATCTTCTGACAGAGGTACTGGGACCCTTTTTCATGCAGAGATTTATAGGTTAAGCAACAAATTTTGAAAACAATTATTTTCTTTATTGGAACCAGTGGAAGAATCGTAGAAGAGGAGTCAAGGGAGTTGTGGGAGGCTGGTTACAGATCAGCCATGCGGCCGTGTTTTGCACAACTTGTAGTCTGGCTATTAGAGACAGAAGTCAATAACATGTTTCCGTAATCCAGACAACTTACCTCTAGCTGTCAAAGGAAGAAATGGCAGGGCTTTCTTTAATAGGCGTAATGTGGAACAGCAAGTTTCTGTGGTAGATAGAACCTGCTCCCTCATATTTAGTTCCTGGTCTACCTTAACTCTGAGGTTTTTTGCTACCTTACTGAAAGTGGGGGCCTTGCCTAGCTCTGGTGGCCACCAATGTGGGGTCTACAGATCTTGGGCTTTCCCAAACAAAATAATCTCAGTTTTCCCTGCATTCAGCTGGAGAAAGTTATCTGACATCCAACCTGCAATAGCCTTCATTCCGGGCATGAGGCAAACTTTAACTTTGTCAATGTCTCCATCGAATGAAATGATATTTATATGGTTTCTTCTAAATGTGTTGAAGTCATTTAGAAGGATGTTGACCTCAAGTATGGATATGGTAAGGCAGGAAATGAGTTTGAGCTTGATATCATCTATGGAGAAGTGTTTGAAGGATCTAAAGGTATGTTGTTCTCTTTTAGGCTCACCTCAATGAGTTACTTGGTTGGACACAGAGCAGGGTGATGGCAATGACAAGGTAGGTAGTCTAGTGTGGGTTATGAGAGGCTTGCACTGGATGAGGGGTGCTGTGGGAAATATGAGGTCTTTGATTTCGCCCTTGGAATGTATTGATTGGGTGACATGCTGTTAAAAGGAACGTTTTTAATAAGGCTCAGGATAAGGTATCTTTTTTCATGCTAGAGGTGTATGGGAAGTTAAGTTACAGAGGATGGTGAGGAGCTCTGAGACTTTGGTTATGAAGTCCTTATTCTGCTAAGGTAGCTGGTAGATGAGGATATATGTGGAAGGTGATGTACTGAGATGGAGAGATTGGGAAATGGAGTGAGAAGCTCGTTGGCACAGAGTGTTGATTGCTTGCCTATTGTGCATGACCAGAAGGACTTTTAGAAGAGAGGGAGGCCTCCTCTCTTCTTATGAACCTAACCCAAATGTCAGGTGTTGGTCTTCTGGGAGCTGTGTGCAGGGTCGTCTTAGTTCACATGCATGTCTGTTTATCTCCAGGGGCAGTTTCTGATGCCACATTGTTTTGGAAGTCTAGTACTGCTCCAGAAAATAAGACCGCAAGAAGGTAAAAAACTGAAGACCAGAAAAAACCTTCAAGGTGACCAGGCCAAGCAGTAGGCAAATGGCAGAGGAGTAGGAATAGGAACTGGAGAGAGTGGGGATCCCAGAGCCCAGTGAGTGAGCAATGATTCTAGAGAAATTGCAATACAATTGGACTTCACAATGGAGCTCCTTAAATAGCAGAAAACAGTGCATTACATCATCATAGAAAGCGTTTGGCAAACTTGGATTGGAAAGAATAAATCTTATAAAAACTATGCATTCAAGATATACATTAGAGTAAGGCATAACAATCCATATAAAGAAACATTCATCGACCAGTCTAACTCCAAGTATTGTAATTCTTAGCCAAAAGTCAACATGTGGAAGAACCTGTGTGGTTGTAAGCCAACATGCAACAGGAAGACCATGATAGTGGCGGCAGAGGATGTTAGTGTATCACTGAAGCTGGGATGAATGAGCAGACTCATGACCCACTGAAAGGAGCCGCTGCAGGAAAGCCCACACACAGCATGGAACGGGTAAGGGAAGGACCGTTACATCACTCGCTGGATGCTGTAAACTGTGGGAAAAAGACATCTAGGAAGTGTGAAGATTTGTGGATCAGCTATGTTTCCATGATGAAGAGTACATCAAGGCTTTGATAGGTGACAAGGTTTGCCTTACCTAGAGTATGGAGTACTGCAGAGCATGCGTTGATAATAAACATGTATTGGAGTGATTGCTTGTTAGTGTGAGGGTATTAGAGTGTATTTGCACTGTTTAAATTATTGTAAGTCAGGAAGTGATATCACTTCCTGTAGAGGAGGATGCTAGGAAATGGAGAAATGTTACATTCATTGGCAATGGAAGCCAGTAATCAAGTTTGTTAGGCTTTGTGTTTTACAGTTGGTTTAGGTGGGAAACCAGTGATGTCACTTTCTGTAGAAATGCAAGGATGTCATTTCCTGTGGAGATGGATGCTGGGAAATGAAGCCCGCTTATCTGGCTTCTTCTTCTAAAGATGGTTTTGGCTGGAAACCAGTTATATCACTTCCTGTAGAAATGGATGCTTGAAATTGGTATTCAAATGTTTGAGAATCGTTCTCATACTTGGACCATTTGAATATGCTATAAAGGGCACCTATTGCATCACAAACTAGAGCAACACCGAATACTGTCAAGAGAGAAGCAGCAGTTTTTTTAAGTATACCTTCGTGAAGAAGACTGCATCACTCTAGTTAGAACAGGAAAGATTAGCTCTCCTATTCTTGCCTGTTTAGGCTATGAACTGAGAGTTGCTTCAGGTCAAGGTATTTGTGTACATATGCTAAAATCAGCTGCCACAAAGACAGCTGACCAACTAATCCGTGGGTTTAAATGGGTGCTTTGTTGCGCAGAATAAGGCTCAGTTTCAGCAAGAGCCTATGGTTCACTGCTTCTTTTTGTAGAAATAATAACTTAGAAAAAATAGATTGCACATTGCCATTTGATCATAACATGGTTGAACTGAGATTGCCATAAACAAGAGGCTCTCTCAGAGCAAATAATACGTTCTAGCAAGGGCGGCTCCTCCGCCAAGGTGGAGGAGCGTCACCCCATCAGGTGTAAAAAGAAAAAGAAAAGGCTAATAACGCAACGTTAATAACGTTACGTTATTATCATTTTCTTCTTCTGGAAGGAGCCATCCAGGTTGGGGTGGGGCTGGGCTTGTCACAGCGAGAGGGACTGAGGGAGTAGGAGGGACTGCTGCTGCACCATTAGTGGGCATGACGGCTTGGCCGGCCGTGTCACGCCACCCAAACCGTCATGCGCACTTTGCATGTTCTCCACAGGCTGTATTGTACAGCCTAAGAGGAGACCATGCACGGCCTCCCAGTCCCCATCTGAGTGCCAAACACAGCGCTTAGACTAATAACGATGCTGCTGTCATGGTGACAGCAGCGTTGTGATCGGCTTAGAGGAACCTGGGATCCTAAGTGCTGTCGGGAACCACAGCGAGGACGGAAACGAGGCTGCCGGCGACGACAAGGTAAGACTTCTTTTTTTTCCCCTAAATGCCGCCCACCACCAACCCCTTCACCCCACCCCACGCCCCACAACCGTTCCCTACCAGCTGCCACTGAGTTTTAGGTCTTGGCTAGCAAGAAACAGAGCTGTTTGGAAAAGGTAACTGGAAACCAAGTCAATGCAAAACACAAATCAAACTGGATATCTGCGTTTTGACAGCAATGTGTGTTCTGCTTCTTGCAATAAGAAAAATAACATATGCTCTGGCTCAAAAAGATGAGTTCAGTCTTGTCATAATGGAGAGACTCTTCCAAAGACACAGCAGACAGCGCGCAGGCAGCATAGCAATGAAGTCTTCATATTTTATTGAGCACCTATAACAGTCACGTCATCGCACACGGATGAGATGTGAAACAGGGGAATGAAAGCCTGGATGTTTTATCACCCAAAAGCAGGGCCAGTGCTACCTCGAGGCGTTGTAGGCATCTGCCATATGGTGCCACCAGAAATCATCATTAGAGAGCGCCAGAATTCAACAAATGCCCTTGTTTGTGGAGAAAAGGGTGTGCTCAAAATGCCAAGCATCATTTTGCAAGGAGCCCTGGAAGTCCTTGCATCTGAGCTGCCAGAAAGTGGAGTGAGAAGAAAGTTGAACAACCAGTTTATCAAGAACGAGGTAACAAAACTGAAAGATTGGCAGCTGAGGTAGGCAGTGCACTCTGTCAAACCACTCTACTGAACGTGATATGAATGCCCATGTCAAAGTGTTCTCCTGCCCGGGACTTGCTGGATGAGAAATGAGTCCAAAAAGTACTTTTAACCACACTCCGCCGTTTATTGTTTAGAACAGACCACCCCCAAAATATAAACCCCACAGACATGTAGCGAATGAACAATTCGTTATTGTGCAGTTGCACTGACTAAATGCTTTGTTGATGCAATTTGTACCCGTGATTCGGCACAAGGATTTTCTGATGTATTCTGATGTATAAAATAGGATGCAGACAATGTGGGAAATATGCACCAAAATGACAAGATAGTTGATCAGAGTAGGGGGTTTACTTTAAAAAGATGAGTTTTTTTACCCTGCAACCAGGAAATAAATAAAAAGACAGATAAGCAGCCAATCAAACGGAGGGACAGATGTGTTAATCAGACACTTGATTTTAAACACAAGCTCGTAAATCACTCTTATCAATTTTCCGAAAATTTCACGAACATGAAGAGCTTCCACCGAGGAGGTATTTTTTTTTATATAAATGTCATATTGGTACGGTCATTTTATGAAAGGCTTGACAGTGTCAAGTTGACACGCACTAGATGTTTAAAAATAAGTACAGAGCGAGTGCACATGATAAGCCCTGCTGACCTACATTTAAGGCACACCGAAAGGTAAAAGACCAAACTACTGAAGTGATAAAATAAAGATGTGCTTACATGTGAAAGTATGCATTTAGGTAGTATACATATGTAAAGACAGGCACTGAGGTACACATACATGTTCCAGTAGGCCAAGGACATAGTGGCATGGCTTCTTCACCATCGTCAGGCTTCATGTCCTAACCCTAACAGTGCATGGTCTGAACTCACTTCCAGAAGCCAGAAGAATCTCCTGATAGCCCTTTGCAGAGCCCAGTGAGCCCAACATTGCATTGGACATGAATTTCTCTGCGCCTGACATAGACTTTGCTGGAACATCGAACTCCTGATCGAAATCCCAAATGGAGGCTCTCCTTTCTCCGTCCAAAGTGAACTAGACTAGACTATAGTCGTGGACTTGGCAATCTAGTACAATGGTTATTTTTTATTTTTTATTGCAAGCATATGCCACAATAATTAAAAGAAGAATAAAAACCGGATGTCACCTAAATGTGGTGATCATATACTTTAAATTATAGCTGTACATTAAAAAAATCACCAGGTTCTTTCTTTCAGGTGGATAAACTTAGAACCGGGTATGAAAACACTTTTTTAATTTTAATGCATGTTATGCGAAAATATAATTTCTATTGGTGTAAAGAAATGTACTATTGGCTTTGAATTACTGTAACCTGAAGAAGTGTTTTACACACAGGATGACTACAAAAAAACTAAATGGAAGGATAGAAAGGATTGGCAAAGTAAGGTATTGGCCTCCAAACCCTGGCACTGAACCACACTTCTTTTTAGACAGATGTGCACATTTGGTCAGAGAAAATGCCGCCATTCACTCTGCAAGAGAGTGAATAGGTGAAAAAAGGCAAACTCACTGCCCCAGGCTGCGGTGGGCAGAACCAAAATGTGAAAGACAGTTACACAAACCAATGGATGAAGAGGGCTGGCCGAAGGGGCCAATATATGTAAAGTATTTTTTTATTTATTAACTTTTTTGCTTACACAAGATTTTCAAGACAATTAAAGATGTGCAACTGTTGTTTGGCCACCTTCAGAAAAGTGCAGTCCGGAATTTACTTAGTAACAGAAAATTGCTCAATAAGAGAGCATGTCCCTTTATATGGTGTATCAACACCTTATATTCCAAAGGTTGTTGTCCGTGGTGCTTAGCCATGTGTTGATGTGATTCCATACAGAAAACAAAAAAAGAAGAAACTATGATTAATACTTAACGGCAAAGGTAATAGGTCTAGCTTTAATGTGCTAACCCATGAAATCACAGGCATGCCCAAATGCTCTTTGCATGCATTTACCCATGGAAGCCAGCAAATAGGTGCCATTACGTCTGAATGTGTACTGCTCCAGCCCAGTAGACCCACCCCCAAGCACTGGAAAATGGTTAGGCCAGTGGTTTTTAGCACCGATCTCAGACCCTACAGATACTCGTGCATGTACTTGGTTACTTGGTGTGCACATACATGCACTCCAGGTTCATGGCAGTGGGCTGATCGCATCTGTAGCCACACCTCAATTCCTAGGGTCAACTTGACAGACATGGACAGTTTGGTAAACCGCTATGTGCATCTTTCCAGATAACTGGTGATGATAACTGGCCTGGACATCAGTAGTGCACCATCAGTGGGTTGGCAGGCAACTATGAATCCACTCACCCATCAATGCAGACGTTGGAAGTCTTCCGCGGCTCCACAACACTCCCTCCTCACTATCTTCACTTACAATGCAAGAGGGCATGAAGCATGAAATGGAACGACACAGATTGACAGCTTTGCTTCTGCCTGACTTCTTAATAGCTTCTCAATAGCTGCCTTGTAGCAATGTGAATGAAATTAATTCTTTCAATTTAAGATGGCCACTACGTTATCACCTCCACCTGGTGGCCATCTTTGATGAGGGGATTTTAATTGGAAACTCATTGGACTGTGAGAGCAACACCCTCATGCATGATGCCATATATCAATGGCATGACACGACAACTATCTTGGAAGAAGGGGGTTACCTCTTAAACTAATACAAGCCATAGAAGCACACAGATCAAATTTGAGCACAAAGACGACGCCAGGTGTTGCTGCACTTCACCAGTGCAAAATGCGCACAGAAAAATTCTACCAAAACTGCCTGATGGGATTCTGTTGTGTACAAGAATGAGATTAGAAGTAATGTCAAAAACTTAAAAATAACAGAAATTTGTCAGCTATAATTTAGTGAACTAACTATAACTTGTGCCCATGTCATGCATTGCTAATGGCTTCACATATTACATCACTCTTGACATGTTAAATTACATTACTTGCCCACCCTGCCACTTAAGTGTTTTTTTTCCCGAGTCCTGTAACGGCTGCCACAACGTAGTCTTAATGCTGTGGCCAGCCAATCAGGATTTGCCTATCCTCTTTCAATTGGACAATCAGGGCATATCTAGACACCAACAGTTCAGATATCTTTTTGCCACTGCTAACACTTCATGCCCACCTCAAACACCTTCTAAACGCAAATATTTCAAAAACAGCTGAATGGATTTAGAGCAAATTTTAAAAAAAGCACACTTTCAGAGGAGGGTTGGCTGCCTACGGGGGGTTGGGCATAGTTTTTAGTTAGGGTCCCTTAGCTGTGTTAGGTGAGCTGCTGTAGAAGTTTAAAATGAATAAAATACTTTATTAAAAGCCCACACAGACCTACAAGCCCCTGGCATTGAACCGGAATTCCTTTTCTGTGGGCGACAACATTGTGCTTGGGCAGAATGCTGTCCCTCACAGAGAAAGGAGCTAACAGCTGTAGTGGGATGACTCGTTTGACATGTTGTTAGCTGTGGTGGCCATATGCAAAATGTGAATGGCAAGTGAACAGACCAATGGATGAAGAGGGCCAGCTGTAATCTCCTCCTGGTAAATGTATTTTCATTAAAAGAAATGCCAAAAACAAAATGTCTTGCCTAACCTTAGACCTAAAAATGTTCTGTTATTGCAAAAGTCAGACATAATCAACTTCAACGATCTATGTGTTAGCAGATGAGTACTTATGTGACAGATAGAGTTCACTTGTTCCAACATGCTAGACCTGCACCATGTACACATGACCTTGCATAAAGTAAAGTAAAAAGTTGCAATACTTGGGTAATAAGTTAACTTGTAGATGTAGTTAACGTACATCCATTGGATGTACCCTGTCATGTAGGCATACACATGTCCAACAGACCTCATGTTCTATCAGACATGCAGCATGCCTTTTGGTGGTAATAGTGTCCTGGAGATACCAAGAAGCTCTTTCCACCTCCTTAGGGTAGACTGATAAAGGTGCCTGTTTGAAAAGTACAAGCGGAGGTTTAATTCTTTACAAACTCTGTTTTTGAAAACCCAGGATGGAAATGTTTCTGCGCTTTATTTCCAAAATGAGATGCGAATTTTCTTCTGCTTTCACTTTGGTTCTAGTTATTAATTTAACTATCAGCATGTATCTTGACGCAGCCATTTATCATATTTTATTTATAACTTGCATAGCTATTCTGCATGTACAACCAATCAACCTCTAGTTTGTTGTCTGACTTTGTCTTGTGCAGAAGTTGAATGCATGCTGTTTCTTTCACACCCTAAGTGAACCGCACACATGGCTTTTTACTTTGGTGTATTTTGAAGCTATTGGGCATTCTTGTGCGTTGCTGTAAATTAATTGCTCGGTGGATTCCTGGATCGGTTCATTCAATATTACTTTGAAAACAATCTTTATTGTTAGAGGAGTATATGTAAGGGTTTCATTTTCATATAGATTGTCAGGTGCGATTGTTTTGATTTTTGTGAGGGAACGGTGCAGTCTAACTAGATAGACTTACTGCACCAGCATTATTTCGAATTATGCATGTTGGCTACCCATTATCTGCTACATTCACTACCAAGCTATGATATCCTGTGTTCACCGAGTGCCAAATGCCACTTTCAAACACCTCACAGGAATGCTAGTGCTCATACGCTTAAGAGTTGTGTATGTTTTTAATCAATGATTCATCTTTTGTAAGATATGTGTACCCAATTAGCATTTTTTTTGCAAATCCAGGACTCATCATTTGAGCTGGAAATTGTTTAAGCTTATAATTGCTTGCGCTGGGAATTGTTTAAGCTCATATTAACTGCCACTTCACAACTGTCCTATAAGATACAATGGGGCTTTGTCCATGCACTTCCTGTTCTCTCTCTTGCTCTCATGAGTACGAACGTCAACATTTGGGGTTCCAGGGTTGACGCACGTGCCTATGCCTTTGTACTCTGTTGGCCTGGGCACTGGGATGCAGATGCTACTACTGTTCGAAAGCACAACCTCAGTATCTGAACAAAATTGGGGCTCGTAAATTCAAAGTCAAATAAGGTTGTAGAGCTCTTCATGTTGAGCAATCAAGAAAAGATTAATTGATTAGCGAGGAATTTTCCAATGCCAAGAAAAATAAAAAGTGGCCAGCTGCACAAGATTTAACACAGACTTTATTGAGTTTTCAATCGCCTACAAAGAGAATATCTACAGTACAATGGCATAGGATTGTACGACACTTTTTTCACAGTGCATATATCATCTTTACAATCAGTAGGTTCATTCTGGTATATAAGAGAGCACAGCAATCCTATTATTCTGCATGTTTACAAAGCTGGAAAGAACCAGTGAACAATAAACAATACCCGTCCCACCCCCCAACTTGTTAACTGTGTTACCTGTGTAATGCTTCAATGATGTGATGTACTGAGCTCGGGAGTGGGAGAGCTGCGGGGAGCCCGGAGAGGTTGGCCATAAGGTTGTTGTAGGGATCAACAATAAGTGTGCAAGGTCTATATCTCGCTGGTAGTGCAGATAGGATTACACATCAGGGGTGGGGGCGGGGCGGCCAGGACCCAACCAGTGCTAGGGTACCATAGGTCATATTACATACTACTAATGTACACAGTCAAAACATATATGAGGTTCGCAATCAATCAGGCACCATATCTTGTGCCTCAAAGTCTTCCACCAAGGCGTCCCATTCCATGGAAATAAGTATCTTTTGGAGGCCTCGGTATTCCTCATGGCGGAGGGCCACACTTTCTGCCAGCCCCCATTGTGCCACCTCCTCCCTCCAACCCTCCAATCATGGGGACAGTCTGGATTTCCATTGTCTTGTAATTAATCTTTTCACTAATAGCAGTGCTAAGTCAGTGAAGCATAGTATTATCTTAGAGCCCCTGGGGCGTGGGTGGAGGCACAGGAGTCATTGCGCCGTAGTGCTCCATTGGTGGAGTCCAGTGATATCGCTCAGTGCCAATGAGATTCCCTGCCAGTATGCGGTAAGTTGTGGACATGACCATAACATGTGTAGCAGATCAGCACCTGGGGCTCTGCAGTGACGACAGTCGGACGAGTCAGAAAGAAATATTCTAGCAAGTCTAAGCCGTGTTAAGCAGGCTCTGTGCAGAATGGAGAATTGGATGAATTGGACTCTAGTATTGCGGGTCACTCGTTGAGGGTATTCAAGTATATGTGTCCGGTCATAGTCTGATATTTCCTGGATGAGGTCTGTTTCCCAGGTAAGTTTCAGATTGGTGAATGGAATGCCCAAGTGTGCCCTAATGCCTCGATAAATCCAACGTATGAAGTGCCAACCATGTCCCAAGATATGAAGCGACTGCAACAGCTCATGTGTAGTGGGCTTCTGTCCTTTGGGGGACCAATAACATCGTACATACTTAGAGATGCTTGCATATGTCAAGAATAATGTGTCTGGGGGGCCATGAGTGGTTATAAAATCCACGGGGTCAGTAGTGTGCCGTCTTGAAATAGTGCCCCAAATGTTGTCATTCCTTCCTGCGCCCAGGGGGCCGCCGACGAGTTGTCAACATGCCCGAAGAGACCAGGAGGCCCAGCAGTGGGATATTGGGTCCATAAGGGTGGGGAGTTGCTGTATATTTCAGTGCCATTCTCCAGTAGCTCAGTGCTATTTGCAGCAACAAGGGGGAGCACAGAGGGGTCACTCGAGGGCACATTAGCCTAGGCAGACGCCCTTGCTATTTGTTGCATATGTATCCTATTTCCAATAAATGGAGTCCTGCTACCCAAAATGCCAACCATTGCAGTTGCCCTACAAAAGAGTAGGCCTTAAAATCAGGGGCTCAAGGCCCCCTCCTCCCGTTGTATGTTGTAATTTTGCGAGAGTCACCCTGCGGCACCCCGATCCCCAAGCCAGGTCAGTCAACAAAGTATTCAGCAGTTTAACACCCACACCAGCACCATTACAGGTAGATTTACAAAAAGGTACAAAAGGCATGGTAACATAATATTTTTGCCAAAGCTACATGGCCTGCTACCGGCAGGGGTAAGGTGACCCAGAACGTGATAAGGGACTTAAGGGAGTTAATGGCTTTTACTAAATTTCACACAAGAAGATCCATCATGTCCGTAATTCTGAACTCCCAGACAGCGGAACGCTCTGTGTCCCACCGGGAGATCCACTTCCTCGAATCGCAGTGTGGGCCTGTGTTTGTGGCTTGGAAGTGGAAAGCACAAGACTTTTCTACATTGATGTAAAGTCTGAAGAGTGTACCAAAGGAGGACAGCAATTGGGCATAGTCCTGCAGACCCACTTGGAAATCCTTGATGTATAACACCATGTCATCTGCATACAACGACACTGAGTGAACGGTATTGTCAAGTGATTTCTGTATTTTATAGAGTCTTGCTAGGTGCATTGGTCTAGAGGTTCTAATGCCAGTATATATATCACTGGTGATAGGGGGCATCCTTGTTGTGTTCCCCTTTCCACCTGGTAGATGTCTGAGATATGTGCACCAGTCTGTGCCCTGGCTGTCGGTTCGGTATAGAGAAGAGTAACCCATTTAAGAAATGAGTGGGAAATCGCTTAGTGGGCTAGCGCCACCATCAAGTATTCCCCGCCCAAAGTGTCAAAAGCTTGCTGCACATCTAGTGAGATGCAGCTGGCATATTGATGTTGGTAACGAGCCGCATCCATCACATAGAACAGACGGCGAATATTCCATCAGCATGTAGTGTTATTAAAAGAGCTATGGCTTCCGCTCTTCCTAATTTATTCCAGGGTCTGGGCAGTCCAGATGGTTATTGGAATGTTGTTCCAGATCATGAGTTGCTTTTTTTTATTGCATTTCTTTGTCTCCAGGCTGGTGCTGTGCCGATACCCACTTGGGATGGTAGCTTGTCAGTCAGAAAGGTAGGGTGCTGGTCATGATGGCTTCGTAGATGATATAGTGGGTTTTGAAGATGGTGCAGCCTGGCAAGAGCAGCCAGTGGTGTTCCATCAGGGTGGGTTAATGCAGGTTTATGTCTCAGGCCCATAATGAGGTAACACATTGTAAAGAAAAGCAAGACTACCTGGTACCTGCTGTAGAGACAGCGGGTACCAGGTAGTCTTGCTTTTCTTTACAATGTGTTACGTGAGGGTAAGTTTAGTATCCATGGTGAATTCAAGTGAATTAGTAATGGGTGAAAGATAGTGTTAGGATATATTCAGGTTCATGATGTTGAGCCACGTTTGGTTTAGTTGTTGCTTATTGTTCTAGGGAAACAGCAGGAATTCTGTTTTTATCAGGCTGAGATTCAGGTAGTTGCTGAACATCCAGGTTCAGATGAAGTGCAAACAGTGTTTGAGTTATTGTATGTCTAGAGCAGAGGAGACCTTCAAAAACAATTGTGAGTCATTGGCACGTTGGTGAGAACTCCTTAGATCACCAGGATCTTCCAGGACCAGACGGTGACCATAAGAACACATTGGTGTGGAGGCAGCTGAGAGTTCCAGTAACATCAGAGCAATATGGATCATCTTTATCTCTGCTCAGGATGGCACCATCATCTATGTTTTGTAAGGTAGCTGTTTCTATGCTCCAGGATGATATAAAGCCAGATTGAATGGTTTGACGTGATATTCAAGATGTGCATAAATGTTGTTTTTTATTATCTGGCCAATAAAGAGTCTAGTTTGGATTTCATTAGAAGAAGGTGGATCTAGCCTGTGATGATGTCCTGAGAGCCTCAGGGGAGATGCCTTGATTGAAGGAGGCACTGACAATGGTCAGTAGCTTTGAGAAAACTTTTCCAGAGAGAGATTTGATGAAGAACAAGGCCAGACATTCTCTTCATATGTGGTGGCTTTGAAGGAGTTGAGGATGTTTGTTAGGTATTTGAAAAACAGGATTGTGAAGGATGATCATTTGGAATGGGAGGCGGAGAAGTGGGTCAGAGGAGAAGCAGGTTTGGTTATGTTGATGTGCTGTCAGATATTGTAGAGTAGGAGCGTCAGGCAGTGGGTTAATGCAGTGCTTGATTGTTTTGAAGAGTGTTCAGATTCCGTCAGCAGTTTAATTGATGGTGCTCGTATAGTACTTGGCTGATGTGATGAGTTGAGTGAGTTTTGTATGGAGGGATTTCAGTAATATGAGGTTGTCAATGGTTTTGTTTTCATCCATTTTTTTCCTGTCTCAGGCCCAAACATTTGTTGTCAGCAAAGCCTTTAAATACCAGCATTGAAGGCTTTATTTTGAACATTCATGCTTTGTTTAGAGTGCAGGTTTTCATACAGTGTTACAGAAATTTGTTGAACTCATTCCGAACGGTGTTATCATCAGATGTGAAGGTGGCGGGATGAGAGATATGTTGATATTTTAAGTTGTAAATAAGGGTTTAAAGGTTCAGAAGGTTTGTTGTTCTCTTTTGAGTTGACCTTTATGCTTTGATTGGACGCTGACCAGGGTGATGGGGATGGTGAGGTAGTCATTCTAGGGGCATGGAAAGCTTGCAATGTATGGTTGGTGATGTAAGAGAAGAAGAGACCCAGGATGTGGCCTTGGAGCATGTTGATTGGATGATATGCTGTACCACACAGACATTGTCAATGAGGCTGAGAGATTGGCTCTTATATTTGCTTAATGTATATGGGAGGGGGAAGTCACTGAGGAGGGTGGGGAGGCATGTAGGATGGGTGAGGAGGTCCAAGAATGAATCTATATAGTCCTTGTTTTATTCAGGAGGCCTGTAGATGAGGTGGAAGGTGGCAAACTGAGTTAAGGAGAGCAGGAAGTAGCATATGAGGTACTCCACAGAGTTTATTTGCACTTGTTCACCTGTGGTGCAGGACAGTAAAAGAACCTGAGACAGACTGTTTGAGGTTGAGTCAGCTTCAGATGTCACTGTAGCCAAAATAGCAGTTATCCTAGGAAATATGTTTCTGCCATGTTTTCACATAATTTACATATATAAAATCACTATGAACCCAACCAATGGGCTGTGTTCAAAGAGCACAAAAATACATTAACCCCTTCAGTGCCCGCCCCTTTCCCCGCCCTGTGCCGGCCGTTGTATTAGCGGGCGGGGTCTATGACGAGCTGGACTCGTCATGGACACAGCGCCACCGCGGCCCATGACGAGTCCAGCTCGTCATGGGCACTGAAGGGGTTAAAATTAATAAAATAAATACAAATTATATTTTGTGTCCTATATGATTCTCAGACCAATCTCCCTTAATGATTTTGACGGTAAATAAAGTAGTAATTCCAAAGACAATTTTACCAATACCAGTAGCCATTACTACCACATTTAGAGACTGGGTTAATAAATTGATGAAAAGCAAGCAGTAATGTAGTTACTAAGGTCTTACCACCAGTTATTCTTAAATCTCATTTTGGCAGTAAAGGGTTGCCAGTGACATTTGTAAAGAAGAATCTACAGTTGTACAACACAGCTGTAATGGATGTATGTCGTTACAACGCACACTTTTACAACGCATGCACTTACAACGCATTTTTTACAACGCAACATCCACTACAACACATTCCATTACATAGCATGACACTACAACGCATTTTTAAAAACTACCTTTACAACGCATTCCATTACATCGCATACTACCTTTACAACGCATACCATTACAACGCATAATATTAAATTGCATTTAAGGTAAGTATTAGATAGTATAGGGGTAAAAATTACTATTCTAACTCCAGGGGGTGCAACAGTAGGGTAAGTGTTGGATAGTGTAGGGGTAAAAATTACTATTCTAACTCCAGGGGGTGCAACAGTAGGGAAAGTGTTGGATAGTATAGGGGTAAAAATTACTATTCTAACTCCAGGGGGTGCAACAGTAGGGTAAGTGTTGGATAGTGTAGTGTAATATGATGCGTTGTAATGGTATGCGTTGTAAAGGTAGTATGCGTTGTAATGGAATGCGTTGTAAAGGTAGTTTTTAAAAATGCGTTGTAGTGTCATGCTATGTAATGGAATGCGTTGTAGTGGATGTTGCGTTGTAAAAAATGCATTGTAAGTGTAGTGCGTTGTAAAAGTTGCGTTGTAAAGGTTGTTCCCCAGCTGTAATACCACTCAATAATAGCCTCAATTATTATAATGTTCCAGAGGGGAAAGTTATTGGCCCCTTTATTCTTTCCTCCACATAAATAATCACAGTAAACTGTTTTCCATTGTTCCTTTCAGTTAAGGTCTGTCTACAATGTGTTTCCACAATTGGGATAGAGGTTTGATTTATTGTTACCAGAGATAGGTATCATTCAGGTAAAGTGTGCTCTAACATGTTTTTGTTCATGCATTTCCCACACTTGAAAAAACTGTAGTTAGAGATTCTAATTAATGCTACGATCTCCAATTATCTCAGGGCCCTTCTTAAGGTTTGACGCCTGCCTGTGCAATAGAGATGAAAGTTTTAGACTCTACCAACCAAACAAATGAAGTGATTTTGGCCTGATATGGTACATGAACAACGCCTTTTGTCCAGAATAGTTCATAATTGCTTCTCATTCAAATAATGGTTAATTGTTACACAACTACTACCAATCCATCTCCCTTTTCCGGCCACTGCAGAAAAATGAGATGTTTACAACCACCTCATAGGCGGTTGCATCCAAATTCGGAAGGTGGAACCGCCGACTACTAGTCTGTCGGTTTCCATTCCTTTTTTTACTTTTTTTATTTTTTTTAATTAATCAGCTATGAATCAGACATTGTAGCGTCACAATAAATATGTCACATATTTCCACAAGAATAACATAGATATACATTTCAGAATTTCTTTTTTCCCAATTCCGTAGGAAGAAGGAGACACCCCACAAATGCATGGTTGAATTTCTGACAATAACTTGCAAATAATAATTATAATTTTCTCCTTCCTGCTAAAGTGATCATCCCTTTATTACATTCCAAGATCTAACCAGTCCGTGCCCCCATTATACCTTGTGAGCCATTTACTCATTGATGCACAGATCTTTCGCCCTTTCTTACCACTATGGCCACCTTTACAGTTATACAATGATCGTTCAAGGTTATATATGGCAAACAAGTGGCCTAGCCAAGCCTGATAAGTGGGGGGGTTTCACGTCTTTCCATTGAGTAGCTATAAGCAACCTAGCAACCGCAACCACAATAAATGTGAATTTCAGCTGACAATTACCCAGTCGCCCCTTGCTATCATGGCCCAATAACATCAATAGTGGGGTTATACCAACTTTTCTGCCTAGTGAATCAAACAGAAATTACTTGATCCCTTCTATTAACTGTGTCAGCTTCCCACACGAATAATACATATGCACCAAATCAGCTGGACTCTGAGTACATCTCTGACATAAACCATCCTCCCTCTTGCCCCACTTGAAAAGTTTGGCCGGAGTGAAGTACAGATTAAAAATCGTTTGCTAATGCTGGACTTTCAGATTTGCAGCTAAAAAAACTTCTGATCCTAATGCAATTGACCTATCCAGATCAACATCTCCATCACCCAACTTCCGAGCCGAATTAGCTTCCACCTGCTCTAAATCATCAGAGACTGCATCCAATAAAATGTTATATATATATGTTTGATCCTAGTGCCGGTACTCATAACTATTTCCAATAGTGGAATTTTATTCAGAGCAAGTCGCTTATGCCGAGCTTGGGATTGCAAGCTAGTAATCTGAATATATTTAAAATATGATCCAGCCGTTATACCATATTCCTCCTGGAGATCCTGGAATGTTCAGATTTGATTTACCCTATAATGATCCCCAATTCTGATTATACCCTTTTGCTCCCATTGTTTGCCATGGGCATCGTAGTTCACTGCCGGGAAGAGGGAAGACTGCCACAGTGGTGAATATCTATTATATGCAGGTACCTTCATTATTTTCACCAGTTTAGACCAAACCTTCCATACAGCGATCACACACTTAAATCTTGTTTTCTTGTAGTAACTGGCTTCTAGTTGTCTAAGAAGCACACCACGAGCTGTTTTTCCCATAACCAGCTCATAAATGGACAGAATGGCTGTGTTATGCTCCTGACTCCCGGTATAGGTACCTACATGCCCTTTTCCATTCCGACACAATGAAGGTCAGACGCTCGTCCGACCAGCATTGTAATTAGGGCCTTTGAGGTTTTTTAAATAATGCATAAATAACGAAACTGAAAATGCTACTAGATAGTTCATGAAAGTAAACGTGATAAACACAGTGTTGATAGGAACGGTTGCGAAGACCAAATATATTGCAAACAGGATACCTAAGAGTAAAAGCCATTCCAAGATACATAAAAAGGCCAATTAGATCGGTAGAAAACCAGCAATAAACTGTACCCAAAAGTCAAAATAGCGGGGAGGCTTAGAAAAAAAGGGTGATCAACAGTGTCAAATGCAGCAGAAACATCTGAACATTTCAAGATATAACACATTTTGTGACACCAATGGAGAATAAAGTTAAATACAGCAAGTTAGTCAGCTTCAATGTAGTGCCCAGGGTAAACACTAGACTGAAGTGAATGCAGTAAATTGTGATCCAAAAGATATAGGGATAACTCTTTATGGAAAAGGCACTCCAGGCTTTTAAGCAAATATGACACTAAAGTGAAGGGAAAGCTAATAGATAGAAATAACTCATCCAACAAAGTCTTTCCAATAGAGGGATAACCACAATAGATTTCAAGGAAGTACAAAAGATATAAGGCGATGGAGAAAGACTAAACAAAACAACAAGATTTAGTAGAAGTACAGTATGGATAAGATGGTAAAATAGAAAGTTTGCCAATAAGTTAGGAAGGCAACTTGAGTGAATTTAGGGAGAGAAGAACTAAACTAAACTCAATTAGCTGTTTCATTGGCCAATGGGTAGTCACATTAACTCATAGGGTATGCAGAAGATGAAGAGTGGGAAAGGAAGTTTGAATGAAATCAATTTTTAAAAACACAGTAATAAGGGTCGTAATTATCAGAAAGGTTAGAGGAGAGAGAAGGATCAGGAGACAGGGTAGCTATTAGACGCTTTAGGTTGAAAATAGATGACAAGAATTGGATAATACAAATATCCTACATAATCTGTTTTTTGAACCCTGACTGCAAATATCATAAAATAACAGAAAAAACAGAAGATTGTGTGAAGATTTGTGCATATGCTACTGAACCTCTGCTTTGGTAAGGAATGACCACTGGACAGAAAGGGGGGGGGGGTGTTAATTAACCATGGTTGAGGAGCCTTATCTTTAGGTTTCTGCAGAAAAGCAGAGTGAAGAGTATTGAGTGTGTAAAGTACAAAGGATAAGAAAATATCACAAGCAAAGTCAGCATTGTAAGATGCAAAGTCAGCAAGTGAGAAAAGACAGGATGCTAGAGCAGAAGCAACGGTGTGAGGAGATGACTTGTGTAAGTCACCTCGGCTAAGGGAAATACCAGTGGATCCACAAAGAAGAGTAAAATATGAAGTCAAAGGAACTATTGCATGAGCAAAAAGTGATCAAAAGATGGGACACGTGTAGTTTCCTATGAATTCAGATGCAAGATGGTTGATGACACACACATTAAATCCAATTAATGACATTTGACACATGAGGTGGAGGCATACATTTTTGCAAGTCATAAGTTTGTATAACGGAAAGATAAATCATTGTCATTCCTTTATTTTGACAAAATGTCAGTCTGGTGCTACAGCCTTTGAACCCCATACCCTCCTTTAAAGGTTCAAAGATGACCTGCAGAAGGAGAATCATGAAGCTGTTCACTCCTAGAGCAATGTTACACTTCTCAGAAAGCAGAAGGCTTTGCAACAAATGAAAAGTGACAGCCAGGGGTCGTATCATAAATATTTATACTATAAATAACATTAACAGATAGAAAGGCAAAAACTTATAACAATCACAGTATAATGTGCTAGGCTTCCAACATCAAAGCCAATTATAACGTTAGACAGTGATTCCTTTTTAACTGGGATTTCCCATGAATTATTGGAGTAAGAGACACATTAGACACCTTCTTTGGTACTTCTATAAAACATACATCTGTAGTCAGATACAATGCTCTCTACTCAGCTGTTTGTACAGGTCCCAGGTGACACTGTCCTGTCTGTGCTGGTCTCTGAATTCAATCACACATGCAATTGAAAAGATTTCATTGGTGGCGACATCTATATGCACCAAAATATAAATGTATATTTAGTCTGTTTTATAAAGCATAGAATAAGTCCAAAATAGATTTCTCAAATATTGTTTGTGAATCATATCACTACCTTCAAAATATTACTTGTTTTAAAAATTCTTTTTATTGGCATTTCAAAAAAGAAACATAACAAACTACTAGCCAGTAGACAATCGTTACATAATCATAAGCCAGACTGCCCCACATATATATTGCAGTTGGTATTCCATGCATACCCGTCTCACCTACAGCCTCAGCAGATGAGTAATGTTCACCACGCAACAAATCCTATCCTGAGAGAACCTATGATGGGATGGTCCGGCATCCAGGACAACTCCCCCTGTGTAGTGCATAATTGGTCACTCATCCTGTTCTAAACCTAGCAGCTCTGTCCCTCCCATACTACCCCATAGCCCCCACGGCAGATGGCGTATTCTCGTCTGCCCCTTGTCTTTCCCTGGCCCACGTAATAAAGGGTCCCCAGACGTCCCTGGATCTAGAGGTAAGGGGCATTAACTCTCAGAAAGTGGAAAACTGAGAATGCCCATACGTGACGTCCCTGATCCATTCCTTAATTGAAGGCGCCCTCTTCCTGCCCCAGTGTACTGCAATTTGGCGTTTGGCAAAAAGGAGAAGCAGTGCGTGCAATTTGTAAACCTTAACTGGTATGTCTCTTACATAGCTCAACAGGCCCAGTAGAGGAGTGGGATCTACAGGTATGTTAATTATCTGGTGAATTATTGTAAAGATTGTAGACCAAAACGATGTCAGACGTGGGCAGTTCCATGCCATGTGTAAAAAGGTTGCTGGGTGAAACTACACCTCCAACAGCCGTCGTCGACACGCAGTCCCATACGATGTAAACTAACGGGTGTCCTGTAAAAACAGTGAAAGAACTTGAAATGTATTAGTCGAAGTTTATAGTTGTGGGATAAGTCAGTGAGTTGGCGACAGCAGTACAGCCACTTGTCCTCCGTCAACGGAACAGGGAGTTTGTCATTCCACGCTTGGAATGCCCGCGGCTGTGTCAGGGAAGCCGAGGTTTGCATGTGTGTATAAAGCTGTGTAATAAATCTACGAGGCGTGGCGACCTTTAACAAGTTCTCCAATGCAGGCATGGTGGGCGGGGGATTCGGGGAAGTCTCATGTAAGAACTGCAGGTGGCCCTCAGCTTGTAATAGAGGAAAATGTCAGCAAAGGTACTGTTTGACCCTCTTCTGCGACCGGAGTGGTCTAAATGTGTCCCCAGGGTATAGGTGTGCCAAGGTACGCAGATTCATCTTTTGTGCCGCACACTCACTTAATCCATCACCAATGATGGGTAGCATGGGGTTGTGCGCCAATGGTATTGAAGGGGCATACATTATAGGAGCACCGAATCTCTTCCCCAGTTCATTCCACGCCCACCTTAGTGTCTCCACGGTGTCGATGCCATCTGTGGGACGTCGGTAAGGCTGATAAAGAGCCACTCGGAGGGGGACTGGAGCTGTCGCATCAGTCTCCACTGCTACATGGGGTTGTAAAGGGGTCAGGTAGACCCAGTGGTGGAGAAACTGAGCACACCTGGCATATAGTTGCATGTCCGGGGCCCCCAAACTGCCCTGACAAAGTGGGAGCATCAGCAAATCCCAGGACACCCGAGCTTGCCCGCCTGCCCACACCAGCGAGACTAACAGGGACCTGAGAGACTTAAAGAAGGCATTTGTAAGGGGGATCGGGATATTTACAAATAAATAGAGACATTTCGGCAGTACCACCATTTTAGCTAGTGCAATTTTCCCAGCTAAAGAAAGCGGGAGCTTTGCCCACCCTGTGACCTTCTCCGTCAACCAGGCTATGTCACGGCCATGATTCATGTTCCATATATCTTGCAGGTTCCTGCTAAGCCATATGCCTAGATATTTTACAGGCTCATCCCCCCATTTTAGGGGGTATTCAGAGATGACGGGGCGGTAGAATCCCTCAATGGGAAGATGACGGATTTGGCCCATTTGATGGATATGCCAGATAGGCCGACGAATTTTATGAACTACCATAGGAGGGGGTCTAGGTTGCTGGAGGGGTCAGTCACATAAAGCGTAACGTCATCGGCATATAACGATATGAGGAGGCTTCTTGTGCTGAAGCCAATACCCCTGGCTGTGTGATGCTGCCGTAAATGCACCACCAGTGGTTCCATCGCTTTCGCGAAACGCAGTGGGGACAGGGGGCAACCCTGCCTCGTGCCCCGCGAAATTGAAAAGGGTGCCGACAAGAGACCGTTTACTCGGATCTGAGCTGTCGGTCTTGTTTAGAAGAGGCAGATTAAGTTTATAAATAACGGGCTGAACCTCATCCCACCAAAAATGGCAAACAGATACGGCCACTTTAATGTATTGAACACTTTTGTAGTGTCGAGAAAAAACGCTGCCGCCCTTACGTTTGGGTGGAGATAATGTAAAACCGAGAACAGAGACCGGAGATTGTGTGAGGTGGACCGCCCCGGGATGAAACCCGATTGGTCCGGACGGGTGATTAAAGGGAGTAGAGGCTGTAGCCGGTTGAAGATCAGCTTCGCCAAAATTTTTACATCTACATTTATTAAAGACAGCTGTCTATAGGAGTCCAATTAATTATCCGGCTTCCCAGGTTTTAGCGGAGTTATGAGTATTGCTTCTCGCATTGGTTGGCGGTAAAATGCCAGAGGTCTGTGCTTCTTCATACCGCAATGAGATGCGGCGCAAGTTCTTCTGCATATGTTTTGTAGAAGGTGGTAGTTAGGCCATCCTACACTGGGGCTTTGTCTAGCGGCAAGCTTTTGATTACCTTCGAGATGTCCTCGACTGTAAATGGGAAACCCATGTAATCCCTATATCTTTGACTAAACCAAAGCAGTTCTAACGAGTCAAGAAAGGGCAGTAGTCATTCCGGGCTGGACTCTTGAGTCATGGTGTATAGGTTTGAGTAGAAAGTGGAGAATTCATCTAATATGCCAGTTTGGCCTCTAATGACAGTTCGATTCCCACTGATCAATTCAGGAATGTAGGCCAAGGAGCGCGGGGCGCGGATCATTGCAGTCAAAGTCCTCCATGGCCTATCGCCCTCCTCGTGCCTTCGCGCCGCCACGTGTTTCCCTTAGAACTTGACCTCCCATTGCGCTTCCTCCTCAAACTCCAGCAGTCTTTCCTTTAAAAGGGCCAACGTCTGGGGATCATCAGAGAAGTAATACTGTGTTTCCAGACTTCTGATTTGAGCCTCTAGAAAAGCGAGTGAGCCCCGGGATTGCCTTTAGCACCCCAGCCTGACAGACAATGCATTTACCCCAAATTACTGCCTTCAATGCACCCCAAAGAGAGGCCTCCGTATCTACCGAACCAGAGATCAGGGTGAATTCAAAATATTACTTTAATTGAGCCAGCCCAATACACATTGCCTTGTACTATTGTTACCTTTTATAGAGGCAACCACGTGTAAATGAGCTTACTTGGGAAGATCTGTCAAGGCTTTTACACCTTGTATAGCCCATTACCTGGCTACTTATGGAATTTCATGTCATGTCATGTTCTGTTATATTATAGGGGTTTAAAAACCACAGTGATCACTACTGAAGTGGTATTATACTACTGTATAAAACATAAATGAAATGTGATACCATTTCCTAACTCCTTAAGACCAAGTTTCGTTGGCTTTTGCAGGATGGAAAATGTTCAGCTAGATGAGGCAGATTTTGAGGGTGTTGATACCAGAGAGAGGGTTTATGGAAATACAAATGTCTGCCATTCCCCAACCTTTCCAACGGACAACAATATTTTAAGGAGACCCACATATTTATATTTCCGGCTTCAGGAGACTGAAAAGTCATAGTCGAATCCATTGCTGAACTTTTAGTTGACAGTTACAAACAATTTCAACTACATGTAGTGAAGGTATAAGGGGTTTTAGACACAGAAACATGAACACGTCAAATTCAACCAGTTAATTAAAAATGTCAAATAAGAGTTGATTCATGCAACACTAACAAAACTCTATCAAGGCAACAAGAATCAACTGGGTCTAAAACCATACCAGTTTATTAGATGTGCACAACTGTGGGCAACTAAAAGAAATGTTATTTTCACTTTGAGCTAATGGCTTTGGAAGTACATGTCCTGCAGAAAGGCCCATGCTGCCCAACAACCCTACTGATGCTGTCATGTATCAAAAGAATGCCGCTCAATTCCTTGTGATGTAGTTGACAAGCTGTGAAATGAATAATATAAAAGGGATGTAAACATGTTATCCTTTAATGACATGTCATGAACCATCAAAATGTAGACATTTACGTCCTTCTGGTCCATTCTGTCTAACTAGGACAGTGACTTGCGGGCTTGTCATCAGCGGGTGGGCGGTAGCGGCACTGTGGATCCAGCGCAGGGGATGGCGTTGCAAGACGAGCATTGCAAACCTGAGCGCATGCAACATGCAACTTCAAAACAAAACAGCACAATTTCAAAAACGTGAGGTTAATGGGTCCTGTTCTTCGAACCAGCTGAAAACAGACGTTAATTCACCAAAAGTTAAGGAAAAACCTGAATACCTCCCAATTCAGAAATCTTTTTCAGCTACTTTGCTACAGCTGGAACAGCCCTCTCAGCATGAACTGGGCCGACAAGCAGTGCCTTACTGCGATTTACAATCAGGCTCCCAAAACAGTTGAACCACACTAAAGAGGCTGACCATGCTCAAAGATAAGAACGTGTGCAAGACAGGATTCCTTGAGAAGCAACAGTGTTAAGACAGTGGACATCAACCGAGGCCATCTCCTCTGATGTACCACAATGTCCACAGGTATGCCAAAGCTTCTGCAAGGCGACTTTTATCAGAAGATAAAAGGCATGAATACATAAATAGCAGCAGAAATGGGAGAGAGTTTCACAACCCGTGCCATATTACACAAAGTGTTGCACCTTGGCAAAAAAATAAAGCAAACCCACTGTGAATAATGTTCGATGCATGGTGGGTAAGAAGAAAGAAACACAATAGGTTGCGGCTTACCTGTTTGTGGCTGGGACTGATAATGTCACCTTTAGTTTAGCCTCATCTTTAACAGTAGAAAGTAGGGCAACATAAGATTGTTCTGTTCTTTATTGTGTCAGATAAAACATTGTGCAAAACCATTTTGCTCTATTTCGTACCCCTGGTGGCAGGACACAATAAAAAAAAGTTGGCTTGCTACAGTCTGTAGTGAAAATCCATTCTACTGACTATACTGAGATTATGTTATTGTTCTCTTGGAGAAGGATTTGGTAGGAGTCTGATATCAGTACCTTTAAAGTTGTACTAATTTCTTTATATTGATTAGTGTTAGACCTGGCATCATTGGCATGAGTCTCTCCTCCATTTTTTTCTGTTTGCCTCCTCTGTTTACGATGTTTTTGCTGGTTTATTGCTTTGGGCACTGTGCCACTGCTGATCAGTGCCACAGTGCAAGTGCTCCCTATGTTAAATTGTTACATTGATTGGTGTTACCATGATTGGCTTGGTTGACTTACTGTTCAGTCCCTAGTCTAGTGCACTGAGTGTGCCAAGGGCGTGTAAGTTAACTGCTGCTGGTGGGCTTGCAGCACTGGTTGTGCCACCCACAGAAGCAGCGTGGAAAATGTGTCTCAGGCCTGCCACCGCAGCGCCTGCGTGCAGTCCCTGACTGCCATGTCGACTTGGTAAGGAAACCTACTTACCAGTCTCTAAACCTTCACTTTGCCACATTTCAGACACCTCTATGGTAGGCCCTAGGGCAGGGTGCATTGTTGGTAAAAGGTAGGTCATGCCCTGATGTGTGTGGCATGACCTAATAGTGAATTACAGCCATTTTCGTTTTTCACTATTGAAGGGCTACCTGCCTCCAATAGGCCAGACTGGGCAGACTGATTATTAACTCCATTATAATCTATCTGACTCAGGGAGCATGGTAGCAAGTCGAGTTTAGTATCCCTGAACTCAGAATTTAATAACACACCCTTTAGGATGGATGGTTTTTAAATTCTATGTTTGAAAATAGCACTTTTAGAAAGTGGCTATTTTCTTGTCCAACTATCTACCGGTCTCTGCTGGTTTGGTGTGTGTGTCAGGGGCTGGGTGGCTCCAGAGGTCTGAGTGAGTCAGTGTGGGGTGAATGGGGCGTTTACACATAGAGTGAGGGAAGAGTAGCCTGCCCTGCCTGACACAATACTGGCTCCGCCTCCTGCTGGGCGACTGATAGCCCTGCTCCTGCCAGTGACAATACTGGCTCCGCCTCCTGCTGGGCGGCTGAGGACTCTGCCCTGCTCAGTGAATAGGCCAGGTGCCTCTGCCTGGCAACACCCACAACAAACCTGAGATGGTGGGAATCTCCCTGCTTGGACAAAGGGACCAAAGGGAAAAAGGGGTATAAGAGAAGGACCCCTGAACCAAGAACTCAGATCACTTCTGACAAGGAAACCTGTACCAAGGACAAGAAGCCTGCTGATCTAAGGACTTGCCTCCCCTTTCTGCCAGAGTGCTGTTTTGCTGTGGAGGAACCTGAAAGCTGCTTCTTTATTTTTGCCAAGGAACAAGGAGAGAGGAACTTGGTGTGTACTCTCTGAACACTTGCTAGGAAATCTCCAAGGACTGGAAGAGTGCCAGTCTCCTGCTGAAGTCACAGGGCCAAAGGACTTCACCATTTGCTGAATTGCTGGAAAGTGTTGTTTCCAGTACACAAGGGAAAATCTGCAGTCTCGACGCCGCCGACGCCGCCGAATCCAGCTCGACATCGTGAGTAACGGCTCCAGTGTCCCGAGCCTTCGACGCCGGCCGCCGGGCCCGATCGACGCCAGCAGCAACGCCAGTGAGCAGTGGGTATCGGCCCCGGCTCCAAGTGATCCCGTCTCGACGCCGGTATCGACGCCAGTGAGGAGTGAGTATCGGCTCCACCTCCAAGCGACCCCGTCCCGACGCCGCTGCTGATCGCATCGACTCGACGCCCTTCTCGACGCCGTGAGCGCTGCTCCGGCCAGACATCCCTCGACACCGCTGCGGATTGACCCGACTCCGAGGCACGATCGACGCCGACCTCGACGCCGACATCTCGACGCCGTGGATCCTCGTTTTCTTCGTTTCTCAAGGTACTGTACTTGTGGGGTCTGTTGCGACTCCAGGCTTGACGTAGCGCTCCTCGCGGTCGACGCCGAACCTTGGGAATCTTGTAGACTCGACGTCGTGTGACTCCTGTGGGGGTTACATTGTTGCCAAAGAACTGTGCTCAGAAGAATACTTTGCTAAAGAACTATTTGCCAAGAAGAAACCTTACTTGAACTATTATTTTTCCTTCCAAAGAGTATTTATTAAGACTGTGGTATATTTTTGTCGTTATTTGGTCTTGTGCTAAGCCTTATATAAAAATCCTATTTTTATAATAACTTCGGTGTCGTGTCCATCTGTAGTGTATTCACTTTATTACTGAATGTGGTCATAAATGCTTAACACACTGCCTCTGAGATAAGCCTGTCTGCTCTGCCAAGCTACCAAGGGGGTAGCAGGGGTTATCTGAGTGTGTAATCCCCTTGCCCTGACTAGAGTTGGTTGGTCCCTATTTGTCAGAAGTGTATACCTCTGCCAACTAGAGACCGCCGGTTCTAACATTGGTGGCAGCGGTGGGATTTGAACTTTGCATTTATGACTCATGTGCAGTGATTAGTGTACGCTACATAGTGAAAGCAGACCATAACGCAGCCACATTCTGTTTTGGTAGGATTGCCTATTTTTGTTCTCCGCTTTCCTGGATCTGATTTTTTTTTTAAACACTGCCAGTTTTGACCATGGAGAATGCCGGAGCTACTACACCTGTGGAGATTGTTGTGGGGGAATTTGATAAGGAGAAGATAGATTCCTACACGCTAAAAGATCTAAAAGGATTTTGCAAGCAGTTTAAAGTTCCTACCACAGGTGTCTCAAAGAAAGAGGGCTTCCTCAAAGCGCTGAAGGCCTGGTTAGAGGCCAGAAATCCCTCTGATCCGGTGGTGGTACCGGAAGAGGAAGAAGAAGAGGAAGAGGAAGAGCCCACAGGTGGGCCAGTGTCATCTCCAGGCAGTAGTGCGTCCTCTAGGAGCCTTTCCCCCGAAGAATTAGAAGACAGGGAGAAGGAGAGGGGGTACAAGTTGGAAATGGCAAAACTTAAATTAGGAGGGCAGTTGGAATTAGAGAATGCAAGAAGCAAGAGAGAAGCTGAAATGGAGAGCAAAAGATTAGATTTTGAGAGAGAGAAATTAGCGTTTGAACGTGAGAAGATGGTGAGGGAGATGGAGCTTAAAACTAAGAGTTTAGAGTTGAATCCCTCTGGTGGCAGCACTCCATCTGGGCCTGCAGAAAGTAGGTTTTATTTTCCTAAAGATGTGATCAAGGATTACAGTAAGAATGAAGATATTAGCCAATGGTTTAAAGCGTATGAGTTAGCATTATTGGCCCACCGGGTCCCTGAGAAGGATTGGGGAACGGGGTTGTGGAGCCGCTTTACAAACGAGGGGAGAGATACCTTGTTGAGCCTTCCTGCTGAGGATAGGATGTCTTATACTCATATGAAAGATGCTTTAATGCTGAGATATGGCTTAACCCCAGAAAAGTACAGACAAACCTTTAGAGAATGTAAGAAGTTGCCTGGTACTACGTGGGTTGAATATGTGTCTTTTTTCTGCAGAACCATGGATGGTTGGATAAAGGGTAGCAAGGTTGATAGTTATGATGCTCTTTATGATTTGTTTGCTTGGGAGCACTTGTCTAATAACTGTTTTCCAGAGCTACGCCAGCACCTTGTTGATAGCAAGCTATCTAACCCTAGAAAACTTGCTGAGGAGGCGGACCGCTGGGTCAGTACCAGGGTCCACAAGGGTCCAGTGGGAGACTCAGCCAAAGGTGGGCAGGGTCCCCAGCAGAAGAGTGGGGGGGACAGGGGTAAACAGAGGGAGTTTCAGAAAGGGCCCCAAAGTAGTCCCCAAGGGAACCAAGGGAAGGGTTCCCAGCCTCCCCCTGTAAAGAAGCCAGAGGCCCCGACAGGTAAACCTGTTCACAGGGGCCCCATGACCTGCTATGCCTGTAAGCAGGTGGGACACCGTTATTATGATCCCCAGTGTCCCATGAAGGATTCGAATGCACCGCCGCGTGCACCCCCTCGTCAGGTAGCGAGTGTAGCCCTGGGAGGGGAGGAGATGGGTGCCCCCGGTGGGTGGGGTCCCGCAGAAATGTCCCTGGTCTCTTTAGGAGACGTAGAAATGGTCCCTCCAACCCCTCTGCCTAGTAACACTAAGAAATATAGGCAGTGGGTGACCATTAATGGCCATAGGGTGGAAGCTCTCAGAGACACCGGAGCGAGTGTGACAGCTGTCAAGTGTCACTTGGTGTCCAGAGAGCAGGTGGTCCCTCATGCATTCTACCCCGTTGTAGCTGCCGACAACTCACAGAGTCAGTGTGAGGTAGCTCAAGTTCCCTTTGAGTGGGGGGGGGTGAATGGGGCGTTTACACATAGAGTGAGGGAAGAGTAGCCTGCCCTGCCTGACACAATACTGGCTCCGCCTCCTGCTGGGCGACTGATAGCCCTGCTCCTGCCAGTGACAATACTGGCTCCGCCTCCTGCTGGGCGGCTGAGGACTCTGCCCTGCTCAGTGAATAGGCCAGGTGCCTCTGCCTGGCAACACCCACAACAAACCTGAGATGGTGGGAATCTCCCTGCTTGGACAAAGGGACCAAAGGGAAAAAGGGGTATAAGAGAAGGACCCCTGAACCAAGAACTCAGATCACTTCTGACAAGGAAACCTGTACCAAGGACAAGAAGCCTGCTGATCTAAGGACTTGCCTCCCCTTTCTGCCAGAGTGCTGTTTTGCTGTGGAGGAACCTGAAAGCTGCTTCTTTATTTTTGCCAAGGAACAAGGAGAGAGGAACTTGGTGTGTACTCTCTGAACACTTGCTAGGAAATCTCCAAGGACTGGAAGAGTGCCAGTCTCCTGCTGAAGTCACAGGGCCAAAGGACTTCACCATTTGCTGAATTGCTGGAAAGTGTTGTTTCCAGTACACAAGGGAAAATCTGCAGTCTCGACGCCGCCGACGCCGCCGAATCCAGCTCGACATCGTGAGTAACGGCTCCAGTGTCCCGAGCCTTCGACGCCGGCCGCCGGGCCCGATCGACGCCAGCAGCAACGCCAGTGAGCAGTGGGTATCGGCCCCGGCTCCAAGTGATCCCGTCTCGACGCCGGTATCGACGCCAGTGAGGAGTGAGTATCGGCTCCACCTCCAAGCGACCCCGTCCCGACGCCGCTGCTGATCGCATCGACTCGACGCCCTTCTCGACGCCGTGAGCGCTGCTCCGGCCAGACATCCCTCGACACCGCTGCGGATTGACCCGACTCCGAGGCACGATCGACGCCGACCTCGACGCCGACATCTCGACGCCGTGGATCCTCGTTTTCTTCGTTTCTCAAGGTACTGTACTTGTGGGGTCTGTTGCGACTCCAGGCTTGACGTAGCGCTCCTCGCGGTCGACGCCGAACCTTGGGAATCTTGTAGACTCGACGTCGTGTGACTCCTGTGGGGGTTACATTGTTGCCAAAGAACTGTGCTCAGAAGAATACTTTGCTAAAGAACTATTTGCCAAGAAGAAACCTTACTTGAACTATTATTTTTCCTTCCAAAGAGTATTTATTAAGACTGTGGTATATTTTTGTCGTTATTTGGTCTTGTGCTAAGCCTTATATAAAAATCCTATTTTTATAATAACTTCGGTGTCGTGTCCATCTGTAGTGTATTCACTTTATTACTGAATGTGGTCATAAATGCTTAACACACTGCCTCTGAGATAAGCCTGTCTGCTCTGCCAAGCTACCAAGGGGGTAGCAGGGGTTATCTGAGTGTGTAATCCCCTTGCCCTGACTAGAGTTGGTTGGTCCCTATTTGTCAGAAGTGTATACCTCTGCCAACTAGAGACCGCCGGTTCTAACAATTAGTTTAACGTGTTATTTTATAGTGTGTATGCTTTCTGTATAATTGTTAACACAAGTAAATACAATGTAACTGAATCGCATTGAGCTTATTTTATTTTGTGGAAAAAGATCCATATATTACACAAACGCATGCATATTTAAAGTCACTATGTATGATAAAAGAGAACATTTTTTGCCTTTTAAAAAGGAGCAAATCCAAAGTCTTAATATGCGACTAGCAAAAATGGTTAAAAATGGATGTTTGCCATTGTTTTGCACCAGAAGGAAAAATAGCATAGGGTAACAATGTTTACTGCCATCAACAAGGCTGTAGCTTTCGTCAAAGACTTTGAACCTGACCGAGCATGAAGAAACGCTGGTGGACTTTAACCCCAATCTAACACCTGTATATCTCCGCTGAATAACAGGGCAAGGCCTCAGAACAGTGAGAGGATGAACTTGCACTGTTTTACAACCTAAGCCCACAGACACTCGATAGCGTCAACCAGTTATGACCAATCGAAAAATACAGTTCAGAAATGGGTCATGGAACTCTAGATTTTGCAGCATTGGTAGTTAAAGCTCAGGAGAGCCATTTTTTTAATATCACACATTCTGATTCCTCTGGGGTTGTTTACTAAGGGGCTTACTTATGAGAGCCCCGCGTCACTTTTGAACCACATATATGGTACGTGGGCAACGCAGGACTCTCATTTCGAGTTATGAAGCCAAGCAAACCCACCCTGCGTGGCTTTGAGTGGCGCCATAAATCATGAGTAGGGTGAGTCAGCGCAAATGCTGCTTCACCTTATTCTGGCCCAGGAGACAGTCCATGAGCGCTGCAGTGGGTTTTTCCAGGCAGCACCCATGGAATTTGACGCTGCCCCAGATTTACAAAGTGATGTAAACTTCGGGAAACATCAAATCTGTACGCCTTGCTAGGTGAGGCGTAACGAGGAGAAATATGTCTATTTCTCCTCATTTGTTCCTCTTTCCTTGTCTGTTGCATCTTGCACATAACAAGAGAAAAACACCTCTAAGGATTGTTTATGGGCAGGTATGTACCTCTTCCTGCACAAAAACTATCCAGCATGCAACAGAGTCACCCTTGCACAATGGTACAAGGGTGGCTATGTTGGCCGCTAGGCTGCTGAAACAGCGCCAGCGCAGGGAAAAGGACATGAATGCACTGTATTGTTTAAATACGGTGCATTCCTGCCTTACCCCCAAATCCCATAATTAAGCCCCTTAGTGTTGTTCGATCCTGCACTATTATGCGCTGCACCAGCATGCACTTATAATAGCTAGTAAATGAATGCCTTGCAAATCCTTTGTAAAACAACCCTAAGTTTATAAACGGGAATGCAAGGTTCCTCCACCACCCATTATTGCATTATTCATTATCTTTCATTTTTTATTTATTTTGTGCCTTTGAGAGTCTCAGCATCTGCTGCGCGGATTGCTGGTTGATCATCTATATTATATAACATCAGTTTCAATCTTCCGAGAAGTTCCAGTAAATGATTGCTTTGCACACATACTTCCTTATTCCCAAGAAGGATTATGAGGGCCCTGGAAACAATTCCTCCTTCCTTTTCAGTCACCAATTAAGTATTGTATTAGGTCAATGTTAGTGCGAAAGATTTTTCCAATGTAAAAGGATTGTGTTATCTTGTATTTGCAATTTCAAACGCTTCATATCCCGGCGGAGGTGGCGCAGCTCATTACTGGACGAGAAACATGATGCTACACAATAGGAAAGGAATTGTACCTGTTATTTCTTATAAAAGAAGAAACATAAAACAGGAACTCAATTCAGATTTGCTGGCAAAGCTGTTTTTTCTCGTTAGTACATATTGTCTTTTTTAACATATGTGACAGAAAACGTCCTGGTATTCGGAGTGGAGTCAAAATAAATCAGAACTCATTTCCACTGTAGCAGTTAAATGAGCCTCTATTTTTGATGACCTGTCCTGTTATTGCAAATCCCAGCCTCTCCTGTGCAGCTCCCTCATTTTCTCAAGTGATACGTTGCATCAGACACACATCACTTCTTAGAAACATTTAGGGCCAGATGAACGACAGATTTTTGCATGCACAAATGGGTTTTAGACCCGTTTGCGCATGCAAAAAACCTGTGGACAATGTACTAACCCTATTTTGCGAGTCGCTAATTAAATAGTGACTCTCAAAGTAGGGTTAGTGAATCGCTATTAGTAAGGGGCATCCCGAGGGCGTTCCTTCCTAATAGCGAGTCTGAACCCTATGCAAGAATGTTTTGCAACCGCAATTGCGGTCGCAAAATACCCGCAGTTTACCACACTCTTCAAGAGGTTGGTAAACCATTCGCAAACGGGAAGGGGTCAGCAGGGGACCACTTCCCCTTTGTGAATGAGTGTGCAAACATATTATCAGAGCAGGCAGTGGTCCCAAGGACCTCTACCTGCCCTTAAAAAATGAAACAAAAACGTTTCATGTTTTTTTTTTAAAATGCATCTCGTTTTCCTTCAAGGAAAACGGGCTGCATTTGAAAAAAAAACTGATTTATTTAAAAGCAGTCCCAGACCTAGAGATCTGCTGAGCCCAGCAGGCCACCATACCTGGGAGGGCCAGCCATTCCTAATGGGGTCGCAAATTGCGACAGCCTCATTAATATGCATGAGGCATGCAATTTGCGGCCCCATTGGGAATCGCAAACAGTGTCTCAGATGCTGTTGTACATTGGCAATTGCGACTCGCAATTTGCAAGTCGCAATTGCTAATGGTCGTTCATCTGGCCCCTAGTCTATTGCTGCTGCTATATATAAAAATCTTTGTTAGATGTTATTTTTTAGTTGGACTTTATAGCCAAACTTTCAATCTCAATATATAAACCTCATAACGTGTTATAGAGACTTATATGGCACCTGGGCAGTTTGCATACTCACCCTCTTGACACTTCTGTGCAGCAGGGCATACTCCTGCCGTACAGTCGAAGAGGGTACTGCCTTAGTGGCTTGTCACATGTCAGTCGGTGGTGGGGTTGAGAGGATGATTGGCATCCTGTCACTGCATTGTCTCGCTTGGAGGAGAGAGGTGCGGATGTAGCAGTGAATGAATGAATGAACTTGCAGGAGTGCATGGGCGGATGTTATACAACTGTATGGGTGAGGGCGAAGCTTAGCTTAAATGGAGTTACAGGAGCTCCTACAGAGTTGCATTAGTACATGGGTTGGGCATAATACAGAAGTGCTTCCGCGGAGTTAACACATCAAGGTGTTGCTAGCCCAGTTGGTGTCACATAATGCACATTGCAGTCTGAAGAGGGGCACTAGCAATCTTCAAACTGCGTCCAAAACCTTCCAAGTTACATCTTTACGTAAACTATTATGTTATGTTAAAGGTACTCACAAACATTTGCCCAGGGGCCACAAAGTATGGTCGGTGGTGTAACCCAGTGCCGCACTGATGCCAGCAGGGCGGCGGTATGGGGTCTGGAGTATTCGGGGACTGAGTAAGGAGGTCTAAAAAACATTTCAATAAACTGGCAAGCAAGTATCAACAGGTTAACTAAATGTTGTGGTGACGAACACAACTGTAGTTACTTCATAACTTAATTCAACCCGCAAATAAAGGCGTACCCATTTATTTAACATTTCTTTCTGAATATTAGTGCTCAGCAAATAAATAGCAGCTCGTGCTGCTGTTCCCCAGGGCGGCCGCATGTAAAGTTCAAGAGGCCGAACTTTGAGTATCATTGCGTTATGTTATATTATGTTATGTTATGTCACGTTATGTTATGCTATGCTAGGCTAGGCTATGTTATGCTGTGCTGTAAAACGCAATGTTCGCATTTAACTTTTTGGTGTTATGAAAGATGGCTGATGCGAGTTGTTTGTGCTGAGATGTCACATATTGAAATGCTACATTTTAATTTGCTTTCTAATCAGGGTTTAGAGATTATTGGCAGTGTAACTTCAAAGATGACATCATTTATGTTTTCTTAGCAGCAGTGGAAAAGGATGTATCACTATGAGAAGCATTGCATTCTACTCTATTCATGGGTGTTTCTAGAGGGCATGGCTACACATCCGTGCCTCCCACTGATAAAACATCCTATGGGTACATATCAATCTGATCAATTGAGCTAAAGAGAGTGTTTTTTAGCAGTTTTCTAAACTTCAGTTCTGACTCTGTTTTCCTTCTTTGCTGTGGGAGGGCATTCCAGAACTTAAGGGCCAGGAATGCGAAAGCGCGTCCTTCACTCCTCTTTCTCCTTATCCTATTTTATGCGATCAGTTGCTGGCTTGTGGACCGCAGCATTTACATTGGATCGTAGGATGCTAGTAATCTTTGGATCAGCTCAGGGCCCTTTTTATACATTGCTCGATGAGCGATGCAGAGAATTTTAAAGGGAATTCTCTTAAGCACTGGAAGTCAATGCAGGTGCATGCATTACTTTGGTACAGACTAAACAAATTGTTATTCTAAACGAAGGGGCCTGGATGGCTTGCATCATGTAAATGTACAAGCTAAGAAGTCAGACGTTCTGATAAACTGTCTTGTGTTCAGTGACCATAGCTATAAAAGTTATTTTAGGGCAGATGCATGACCTATGGAAATGCTAAGTAGGATATGATAATTTAATACATGGGATTCTACAATTGCTGTATACACTCCTGTCTCTAACTTCGTTATAATCGTGGACTTGTGATGCACCCAGTCACCGATTATAGAGACAACAGGTCAGGGGGCGTGGCCAAGATGGTGACCGGGCAACTAGCACAACTCAGTGTTCCGCAACCCTTGGCCCGCAAAGAGGTATTCTGTTCCCCATTGGGGGCTCTCCGCCGCCCATGATTCTATCTGCTAGTCCAGACGATCGGCAGTGCGACAGTAGGGCACTCAGCACCCCCCTTGGACCCTGTACGTGGTGATCAAGACCTTGCCATGCAGCAGAGGCCCACAACCTCAGATGGAACTGCGGCGGGCTGCTGAGCCATGTCCCTTCTGTGACAGAGAGCGGTACACCAGCAAAGTGTGATCCTCCCGGACAGCTGGCAAGGTCCCTCAGGGCACCCACTCTAATTGCCTCAATACCGGGAACAAACAAGGTGGTAGCCGCACTCGATCATGCCTGCTCTTCTTTCCTGGGCACAGCCACAAAGCAGTAAAGGCACCTATGGCATATGAATCCTGGCAGCACCTGCAGCGGACACTGGGACAATGTGGCTGCACCACACCCCCCCCTGGAGGGCACACGGGTGAGTGAGCTGCCTGAGGCCCCCTCACCGGCAGACTGGTATCTCTTTCTGGGGGACTTGGGATGGCCCTGGCCACACAGAGACCCAGTGTTGGACTCCTCCCTTGCTCACTTTGCCACTGGATTCAAGCTAGCCTGGCTGATGACGGCTGATTAGCCAGAAACCGGTCCCAGGATGTTTGTTTCCGGTCCAGGGAAGACATGGCTTGGCGGTTCGGGGTGGACTGTACCCATGACGCAAGGGTCAGACTTATTTGCATATGGCCATGTCTGAACTGGGGTGGCGGAGTGAGCTAAAGAATGATGATGGATTAAACCCAGATCAGTTGACTGGGGGTGAGTGCTTGCAATTTTCAACAGTCCGTCCATCATCCCCTTTGGTTTTGCTGTGTTGTCCTAAGTTGGCAGGGTATGCCTTGACGTGGGTCCCTTGCTCACTTTGCAACTGGATTCAAGCTAGCCTGGCTGATGACGGCTGATTAGCCAGAAACCGGTCCCAGGATGCTTATTTCCGGTCCAGGGAAGACATGGCTTGGTGGTTTGGGCTGGACTGTTCCCATGAAGCACAGGGTCAGACTGATTTGCATATGGCCATGTCTGAACTGGGGTGGCGGAGTGAGCTAAAGAATGATGATGGATTAAACCCAGGTCAGTTGACCGGGGGGGAGTGCTTGCAATGTTCAACACTCCGTACATCATCCCCTTTGGTTTTGCCCCGGCCTCCTCTCTTACCCCATGGGCCCTGGGCCACCTGCACTGCTGACTGCCTTCAGCAACACAATACTCCTGCAACACTGCCTGGGGCCCTGCTGCGGGGGGCAGTGGGCCCCTCCCCTTTCTCTTCTTAAGGCCTAGTGGAGTGACTCTCACAAGATGGTGAGCCGACATGATGGCATAACGACGTGCAGCTTTATGTTGCCCCGACCTGCTACCCATTAGTAGTTTGGCAAACTAGCATATTTGTTCTGCACCTCGGACACAGGGAGGCTCGACAGGCTGTCTGAGGCATCTATGGTGCGGGGGTGGTCTCTGTTGCCTCCACCATCCCCTCCTTCCTAGAGCTCCAGCCTCCCACACCGGGTGCAAGGCACCAGCAAGAGTCAACTATGCGACGGTTGAGGGCCACCCCTCCTACTGCCTCATTTAGACTCCCCCAGTACAGTATATCGCCCCCATGGATCGCGTGAAACAGGATAGTGTGGCAGAGGGGTCGTCTACTGCCCGTGGCGGTGCAATGGAGGTGGCACCACCTTACCTCACTGAAGGGACACTAGACAACATGCTTATGGCCCACTCTCATAGGTTCAACAAAATCCTGTCCGCAGTGCTGGCTGTTAAAACCTCCCTTGAACCAAAAATTGATGCCCTGAGGATCAACATATGTCTTATGATGGAGGATCATAAAGAAATTGAGTCGAGAACACTGAGTCAACCCTGGCCACTCATCGACCGATGGTGGCGGTCACTAGTGCACCTATTAAGGCCTTTCATGAAAAGAGCTGATGATCAAGAGGGCATGTCTCGGCGCAAAAACATGCAGATCGTGGGCCTTACGGAGCAAGGGCAGCAGCGTGGTGCTCTACCTCGAGGAGTGGTTTGCAACCACGATCCTGCTTGCCAAACACTTGACCTTGTTCTCAGTGGAGCATGCCCACAGAATTCCAGGCAGGCCGTCTCCACCGACCCCCCCACTCCCACAGCCAGTGTTCACCCACCTCTTTAATTGTAGAGACAAGGATCATATTGAGAGAAAGGTTCGTCCACATTTTCCCCGACAACACTATGGAGGCACAACATCGCAGATTGTCCTTTCTGGCAGCGAAGAGGTGTCTACAGGACCACAACATCACATACGCTTTGCAGTTCACTCCCATGCTCCGACTCCTATCTGGGAACAGCACCTTTTTCTGCGCCTGGGGAGGAATAGTTGAAACATAACGGAATTGCCCCTCCCACTGTTGAAGTGACAGATCTCCCCGCTGAGTTGAAGGCGTTGTGGGCCCAGCAACAGGCATAATGCGGTGGGTCCATAAAGGGAACTGGCTGCTAGGGAACGGGCCCAGGTGGTCACAGAGGTAGAGCAGCATGGACAAACACTTCTCCCACTGGCCCAGTGACTGGAAGGCTCGACATCAAGCCATCAGACTGACATTGTTAGATGCATTGCTGGGGAGGGGGGCCTCTGCAGTCAGCACTCAAACCGCTGAGGACATATTAAGACACCCCTTACCAGACTGAGACACATCGGTTTTCCCTATATGCCTACGCAAAAACCATGATATGTACATTGGGTAGGGGGCTTTCCACAGACATAGTGGCCGAGGGCTGTGAGCCACTTTACTCAGGGTTGCTGTTATTGCTCCACTGCCACTACCCCTCATCTCATGAGAGACACGGACACTAACTACTATCTAACTTTGTTCTTTTTTGCATCATAATGCTTTTGGCCTGGGCAGGGGTGTTTGATGAAGATTGTTGACCTATTTCATTTCCTAAGTATTTCTTTGTTATCTATTTTTATAGGTATGCGCTCTGATGCAGTGGGGGTTCTGGGCAGGAGGGGGATTTATGTTGCTGTGTTGGGAGTATCCATCCCCTACCTACTGCTCCTTTGCAGCTATTGGTGACATGACTGGGATTCTTCATCATCAATAACTTTATTTGGTTTATTTGCAAAGAAAACAATAAAAGTCAAGCAATCACTGTTAAAAAAAATCTGGTATATCATAAAGACTAAAAAACAATACAATACAACCATCAAGGCCCCATACAATACAAAGTTAATTTAACAAGGACTATGTCAAAGACATGTAAATCCATAAATAAAATAATCTCATCTCCCCACAATAGCCAGGATTGCCCCAAATAGGTTAATCATAGCTGGACTTACGTCTGACCGCGGCCCTTAATAAGGTAAGAATGTACAAGACTGAGTTACTTGAGAGCAATTGTAAAAAAATTAAAGTAGGTCTAACCTTCCTAAAATTTACTTTTTTTAGAATGGGGATAATAAAAGACTTTCTTGGTACCTCATAAAAACTACAAAACATAGCAGCCACAGGGTAAGTGATTCTGACCTTTGACTGGGACTCAATACTTTATAATGACATGGAATTTTAGAGGGCTAGCTATTTATATTAAAAGGTTTTGGGCCATATGTAGGTAGCCTAACATTTACCACTTCATAAATACCGAATTTTACCGATTCGGTATTTATGAAGTGGTAAATGATATGTAGGTAATCCATCGGTAATATTTACCGATTCGGAATGGGTCGGTAATTTAGAATCGGTATTTACCGATTCGGTAATGATGCATACCTTCCCATTGATTCCTATGGGCCAGGAGGCCAATAGGAATCAATGGGAAGGCAGTTACCATTACCGAATCGGTAAATACCGATTCGGTAATGGGGGGAGCACAATCAAGGGTGGCAGGGTGTCACAGTGACACCCTGTTGCACCCCTGATTCCTGCATGTGTGCACATGTGGCGCACATACATGCCCTAAGGGCATGTATGTCTGCCACATGGCACTCTCAGTCCAGCAAATATTGCTTTTTGCAATGTATTCGGTATTTAGCACCAACATATATTTGGTGCTAAATACCGAATTATTTTCCCTACACATCACTCATTTGAGTGTCACCTACATCTCATTTCAGGATTCGGTATTTACCGAATCGGTAAAATTACCGATTCGGTAATTTTACCGATTCGGTAATTTTACCGATTCGGTAAATTACCGAATCCTGAAATGTGCCCCCTACATAGCAAAAGCCTAAATACCGGCGATAACGGGATATTTACCGAAAATCGGCCGTAACCGACCGGTATTAGGCTTCCTACATATGGCCCTATATAAGGCAATATAGCACTGTAAACACACGAAGAACTCAACGGTATGAAACTAGAGCAGAGAAAAATAGAATCTGATATTATTTTATGATTTGATTTTTTGCTTATATAAAGTGCACAGATATTAATTGATGTCCTGACTGTGGGATCTGTAAAATTGCAGAAATTGGAATTATTGAAAAAGTAAAAAATATCTTTTGAATGGGATCTCGTGAAAGAGGCACGTGATCTGCTCTGAAAATGTTTTTACTTTAGGAAAGCAGGGCTCTGTTTTTTACCTCAGAACCATTTGACATTCACACATCAGGCCCACTGGGAACCGAAACTCTTTTACATCTGTGGAAACTGTTTTGGTGGCTTATTAAAGAGTCTCCTGTCGCATGTAGAGTTCCACAGGTTCACTCCACATAGAGGACTGCTTGGCCATCGATACATTACTATCTATCAATATTCTGATGACACCCAACCATACACCTGGAGATGTTGTGGAGGGAGACAGCCTTATGCTCAGATCCAGTGTTTAACCCTGGAGGTCTGCAGTATATCTAAAAATTTACCCAATAAAAACTGAAGTGTTGTTCTCATTCACCACTGAAACTTTTATCCAGGATTGGGCCAAAAATGTGCACGTTGATGGCTTGTCCCATTTTCCGTTCAACGAAATCCCTGGCCTTTCTCATGTATTCGTGGTCTTTCTCGTGGACTTCCCTCTATCCTTAATGGACTATCTTAAGAATAGAGCACAAAATAGAATTGTTTGACCCTACACCACTGTGCAAAACTAAGGACTTTCCTTTATTCTCTTCTATGAATCTCCCATCTGCAGTGCATGCTCTCATCTTGTCTTTCATCAGCAGAGGTACCACTTTCTTTGAATGCCTCTCAGGATCCTAATTGACACCAATTAAATCCTTTTTCTTAAACCAGTTTGATTAATAAACCAACAAAGAAAATATGAGCATTCCCCCACCTCAAATATCTGCTTTGGCTTGGTCCTACTGCTAAACTCCCATTTAACATGTTTTCAGTGATCTACGAAGCATTTCACGTGGGAAGACATAACCCCATGGCCTCTAAATGTACAGCATCTGGTGCCACGGGACCTTCTAGAAGCACATTTCTTCAAGGCTCAAGATCCATAAGAATGGGCATTCCAACAGGCCCAAGTGTGTGGACTGAGCACCCTTTACACCTCAGACTTTCTTCCCAGTTAGCTAAATTCAAGTAGGCTTCAAACCCCACTGTTTCATAATATTCAGAGCATCCTAGATAGCCTCCTCTGTGAAACCTCCCTCCTTCCTAGATTATATGTCTCTTTTGATGATGACATGAGATTTATAAAGTGCACTACCACTCAACTACCATAGTTTTGTGCCTCCTGTCTTGGCTTCTCATTGCAAACTCACCTGCAGGTCTGCGTGTATTCTGGTGCTGCGCACAGTACCCTACTATGTTTTCTAAATATGTAGGGTGTGCGAGATTTACATATTGTGTTTTTGCATATTACTGGAAGTGCAAAACAGACATTTGGGGCGATATGTAGGTAAATTACATTTACCGATTCTTAAATACCGAATTTTACAGATTCGGTATTTATGAATCGGTAAATGTAATGTAGGTAAAAAAATACCGATTCGGTAAGTGTCGGTATTTTAGAATCGGTATTTACCGATTCGGTAATGGCAACCTGTATCTCATTGATTCCTATGGGCCAGGAGGCCCATAGGAATCAATGGGAAGCCAGTTACCATTACCGAATCGGTAAATACCGAATCGGTAATGGGGGGAGCTCAATCAAGGGTGGCAGGGTGTCACATTGACACCCTGTTGCACCCCTGATTCCTGCATGTGTGCACATGTGGCACACATACATGCCCTGAGGGCATGTGTGTCTGCCACATTGCACACATCTAAGGGCCAAATTATGCATTAACTGAGACATTCGTCATTTACCACCAACTTTCAGTTGGTGGTAAATAACGAATCCCCACACCCACCACACACTCCCCCTACATCTCATTTCTGTATTCGGTATTTACCGAATCGGTAAAATTACCGATTCGGTAATTTTACCGATTCGGTAAATTACCGACTACAGAAATGATCCCCCTAGATATCAAAAGCCTAAATACCAGTCGGTAACGGTATATTTACCGAAAATCGGCCGTTACCGACCGGTATTGGGCTACCTACATATGGCCCATTGTGTTTATCAGTACTTGCGCTGCCACAGAATTCCGGTAGCACTCCTGCAGTTGAACAAGTAACGATCTTTGGCAACAGTAGCCAGAGCAGAAACACATGGAATAACTCCATCTGACCTGACCCGCACACACTTCCTCTGACCACACCAGAAACCTTGAAATCATCATTGACAAAAGCTCACCATGAAATAACAGATCAACACCATCTCCTTCGCCTGCTTTCTCACTCCACACACACTACGTAAGATCTTCAAGTAACTACCCCTATACATGAGACACACCGTGACACCGGCCCTCATCACCAGCTGACTGGACTACTGCAATGCTCTCCTACCTAGGAATCACCGCACACCTCCTACAAAGACTTTAGACCATACAGAACATCACAGTTAGGCTCATCATCAGCCTGCCCCATCGAACCCACATCACACCCAACCTCAGGCAACTCCACCGGCTCCCAGTACAGAAGAAATGCTAATTCAATCTGGTGACCCACTCACACAAGGCTCTACAAAACCATGAACCTGCATACATGAACCACTGCCTAAAGTTCCATCAACTGTCAAGAAGACTACACTCCGCCTTCCTTGCCACTTGCCCATACTCCCTGCATCTACAGAAACAGAAGTTGATGATTCTCCTGCTCCTATATCGCAGCAAAGACTTGGAACAGCCTTACCACGCACCTCCAGACCATCACCTCACTTCTGGAATTCGGAATGGCCCTCAAAACCTGGCTGTTTGAATAAGTCTCCGGGACATGCAAGTGCTGGTATACCCAATCAGGTAATTAGCTGTGCTTTATAAATCCTGATTGATTGATTGATTGATTGATTGATTGATTGATTGATTGAGTGAGTGATTGATTGATTGACTCCTCATGGAGACTCATTTTACTACCCCAGTCCCCATATGTACTCCCGGTATGCTAGGGAGGTGTCGCTGAAGGTGTTACATACTGAGACCGACCCAGAAGGACGGTATGTGGCCCTGGAGGGGATGCTAGATGGACTTCCTGTGTCCTTTATTTCACTATATGCTTTAGATACTAACCAGGCCCTATTTTTTCATTCCTTTAACCTGGCACCGCGCCCTAGACCCTTGCTACTGGGGAGGGGATTTTAACTGTGTTCCCGACCTGGCCCATGGTTTCCGCCCACCAGTTCCAGGGGAGTCCATGGTTTCCGCCCACCAGTTCTAGGGGAGCAATCCGCCACTCGTACTCGACACTTACAACACTGGGCTTCTCACACTTCGGTACAAGATGCCTGGCACAGCTTGCATCCCACAGCTAGGGAATACTCCTTTTATTCTAGCTTACATGACCTCCACACTAGAATTGACCTCTGTTATTGCATTTAAGACTGTCCTCCATATACACACAATCAAGCCGGTATACTGGGACCTACTTACCTTAGCAACTCACATTCGGAGATATTAGCGACTGTTGCCTACAAGCAGCCACTGCCTCACTAGCATGAATAAGACTCGATCACATGGAAACACTAGAGGCGTTAGGCAGAGTAGACCACAGAGTGTGCCTGATGAGAAAACAAGTAGATGGCGATAAGGCTGGTAGGCTGCTGGCCCGGCTCCTTCATTATACTTCCTCTAGGGCCCCAATCACAGCCCTACGGGATGAGGCGCGTCTTCTGCTCAATACCCAGGATGCCATCAAGAACGCTTTTCGGTCCTACCACGTGAAGCTGTACAAAGCCCTACAGCCGTCAGACTCAACCCTGGTCGGATTCTTCCTGGCCGATATACGCCTCCCTCAGTTGCAGGCTTCCCAGCGGAAAGAACTAGAGGCCCCCTTATCTTAAGTTGAAATAACGGAAGCATTCAAACAGATGGCACGTGGCCGGACACGTGGTGCGGGTGGTTGGCCTGCCAAATTTTATTCTGCTTTTGCCTCCCAACTCACCCCCGTTTGCTTAAGGCCTTCAACTCAGCCTGCTCAGCGGGTATCCTTCCTTCCTCCCTTTGCAAGGCCATATTGGGGGCTCTGCCTAAACCAGGCAGGGACACCCCGCAACTGGCATCATATAGCCCTCTCTCTTTACTATCCTCTTTATATCCCTGGATAGGTGCTGGCCAATAGGCTGATTCCCACAGTTCAACATGTAGTACATCCTGATCAGAACGGGTTCATAACCAGCAAAAACATGTTCCTGAACCGGCATCGGCTGTTCATGTTGATGGACTGGGCATGTTAATTGGGCTCACACCCCTGGGTTGCATCACTGAAATAGAGAAGGTGTTTGACACTTTGGGGTGGGAATAACGGAAGGTTATCCTTGCGAAATTTGGTATTGGCCACAAAGTGTGCCCAATAATTTTCGCACTTACTATGGAAAACTTTCAATGCGTTCTACGGATGCAAGCCCTAGAGTGGGGACTCCGAGCGGAGGATTGCTGGCACATAATCTTGATGTACGCTGATGATGCTTTGGTGTACCTTTGGGACAACGCAGCTGTATCTCTCCACTCATAGAGCCCCAGCATCAATTTGGCAAGAATTTTAGACTAAAAGTGAATTGGAACAAATCTCATTCGTTTCCTCTCACGGTTCTCTCAGAGGCTCAGTGGAGAAGGCTACCATGGACTCCTCTCCCTTGGTCCTGCAACTCCTTCAAATACTTGGGGGTGTGTGTTTACCATACTGATAAAGATCTGGTGGACGGCAATGTGGGCAGGCCACTGACTGGTGCACGGGCATCCCTCCCATCCTGGACGTCCTTAAAGCTCTCCCCTTTGACCATCTCTAAAATGCTGATATTGTGCAGGCTGCTTTACTTCTTCTCCGCTATCCCTGTCCTGTTACCCAACAGATTCTTCACAAAAACTATATTCACTCTTGACTGTACTAATATGGTGAAAGGGCAGACGGTGGGTGGCGTTTGCTAAATTATATGCCCCTATAGAGAGGGATGGGCTAGGCGCCCCAAATTATGAATATTATCATGCTGCAGCCCAGTTGCGATGGCCCACTTACTAGCTGGGGGGGGAAACACGTCTGAGCTGGGGAATTGGTTTGGTAGGGCTGCGACGGCCGCTGTGCTGCAATGGCTACTGGGCTCTGATGAGGCGGTTCCCAGGGGAGGAGGGAATGCACTTATGCATGTGGATAAGGTGTGTTGGACTACTTACAGGATCCAACATCACCCTTACCCCACTTATGCGCTGGATCTATCACTTTGGGCATTGCCAGGCTGCTCCGAGGTACGATTGAGGCCAGATGCGACTTCCGGGGTGGAGGCTGGCCTTACCACATGGGGCAATCTTTTCACTGATAAGATTCTCAGCACGTTCAAGAGTTTGGTGAACAATTATGGTGTACTCCCACACTTACGTGACACCTGCATAGTGTTTGGAACAAAACACATGATGAGCCATGAGCCAGACAGCTTTTTCTGGTCTTTTAGACACATGGGAATGGTCGTAGGGCTGTCACACATCTTTATAGTTCCCTGCATGCTGAGAAAGAGGTGCCTCTCCACCTTCTTTGGGCTTACTGGTATGCCGCCCTAGACACCGCACTTCCAGATACACAATGGTCACAGTGTGTAGAGGTTGCTGAAGCTCATCTCCACAAATGACAGATTAAAGTATACACAATTCAATATCTCCTCCACACCTACCTCATAGCGGAGTGGTTGGCACGTATATACCCGATGGTCGCTGATACCTGTCCGCGCTGTAAGGCCACTGCTGTCCACGCTGTCAGGCCACTGCTGCAGATTTCATACACATGATATAGACATGCCCACAACTCAATTTTTTGGGGTGTGGGATCCTAGGGTTTCTTCCGTAGGCCTGGCGATCCCCACTCCAGAGAGAGGGACTGCATTGCTTTTTGGGTATCACCCCTGCTCCACAACCCGTAAGCCTAATAACAAATTAATTGACTTAGCGTTGGTTCTGGCCAAGCGCAGCATAGCTATGAGTTGGAAGTTTGCTCGTGCCCTCCCATTCGACTGTGGCTGTCAGATTTGCGCTCAAGTATTCTAGCAGAACAACAGTCCTTGACTATTAGTAGGACTGAGTGTCCGGTACCAACCCTGCCACACGATTGGCAAGGGTACTTGGAGAAGATAGAGACTCAAACTGACAACAGGCCACCCTGACCACATGCTGTACTATAGCTGACTCCAGGGACACTAGACTCATACCCACTCCCTTCCTTCCGACATGACGGCATACTCTAGCAGTAGTTGCCTGGGCAGACAGAATGACCCACTTATGTGATCTACTTAACAGTACCCCCACACCAGCAATCAAGTAAACATCCTCTCCATGCCCCCTGCTTCCCACCTGCCCCCCTCCATCTAGGTGGGTGGGGCAATCGCATACCTAGGTTATGTTCTGTTATAGTAGCTTTTTGTGTTTACGTGAATCTATGTACAAAGTGTTCACAAGGCGAGTAACAAGGCTTGTACACTGTCATTGTGATTGTCTGCATGCTATGAGTTGTGTTAAATGCTTATGATTGTTTCAATATGCATGCACATTCCTATGTAGCAGGATGAAGAATCTACTTACACAAACACTACTTTTCATTGTTACTGTTCCAGTAAATTGAACTAATAAACAAAAATTTACAAAAAAATAAAGAAAAGAAGTCAGAACTCAACTGTAATAAGTCATTATAGTTGAGGTCTGACTTCACAATGCCTGCTGCCAGAGCCAGCAGCTGAGGTGAAAGGCAGGTCAGACCATGAAGAAGCTGTTTAAAGCAACGAAAATTAATAGTTGCTTTTCTTTCTTCTGCTCTATTTTATTTTTTGGCATTACTTAAAATATTATAGAAAAGTTAGAATATTTCTGAATGTTTCTACACATTCTGAACATCTGCCGCCTTTTAACAAAAAGACTGGCTTGCATATAACAGGTTTTTGATATGTTTCATTTTGCACTTGAGGTTCTTTTTTTATTATTCATATTTGCAAACATGGTTTCTCTTTCAAATGAAAGAGCTATGCACCAAGGTTTTAAGTGATTTGTGGGGAAGATGATGGTGTGGCCATGTATTATATGGGATAAAGTACCCCGTCGTACATGATAAGGATATTGCAAGTCATCTTGAAGTTCCATAACCTTATAAAGGAACTCGACCTTCAGCCTTGTTCCTCTTTATGGTTATGGAACTCCTCGGTGACTTGCAATATCCATATAATATAGGGCAAGGGGTACTTTATCCCTTATATCTTATGAGACTGCAGACTAATTGTGCTATTGTTGAAAATAAGTTATAAGCTTGATAAGGTCCACTATGTAAATATTTTTCCTGTAATCTAAAGTTCACAGTTTCAGTGCATTGGCCACAGGAATATGGGGAATGTTTCTCAATAAAATTGAAAACTAGGCCGGAGCACTCTCAGTTGGTAAAAAGAAGAGCTACCTATTGCTAGTCTGAAGTGTGAGTTAAGATGAATGGTTCAAATTTGGACTGAACAAGATTGACTAGGTAAGTGGCCCATGATTAGAGTCAAATGGAGATGATATTTGGGGAGGTAACAAGAAGTTCTATTTTAGTTGGATTCAGCTTCATATAATTTGGCAACATTCACCAGAGAGTTAGAGATAGGCTTTCTGCTAACAGGGAAGAGCCTTGCTTCGATATGTGCAGCAACCCAACAATTAGATAGGTGTCATCTGCAAACATGTAGATGGGGCGGAGTAAATGTGTAAGAGGCACATGTCTATATTAAATAGCAATGGTGAGACAATCAATCCATGTGGGACACCACATTTAAAAGGTCTTGTTTAGGATGAAAAGGGGGGCAGTGTGACCAATTGCTGGTGTTCAGTAGAAAAGGTGATCAACCATTCAAGAACTGTTGCTTAAAGGCCTCTATCCAAAAGTCTTGTTGAGAGAATTTCATGTTCATTTGTTTTGAATACCACTGCAAGGTCTAGATGGAAAAGAGTTCTGATGTCTCCGGCATCCACTTGATCATCCAATACGAAAGTGCAGCTACCTCAGAGCTTCCACCAGAGCAGGTGCCAGGTTGGCAGGAGTCCAGTAAGTTGTTTAGTTGTTTTGTTCCAAACGTCTTGTAATTAGATGACGTCTAGTCTCTCTGGTAGTTTAAAAAGTAATGGGGGGAAGAGATGAGTCAAAAAACCTTTTTTTTTTAGATAATTGGAATTCAGGGAAGATTTCTAGCGCAAAAGTCTAACAACAGCCTTCTTCTATATTATAGTTACTATCCCTGATTCAATGGAGTCGTGACTAAAGAGCAATGAAAGCTCTTTGCACAAGAAAGGAACAGGTATTTGCATCAATTTAGCTGGACATAAATCTAACGTCTATCCTGTCAGACAATATTTGCGAATAATGTATAAAAAGGAGTTTCTGCGATGGGGGGAGACATTTTCAATAAAACATTGATGAGGAAGTTGTGATGGCGTTTAAGGTGTCACGTCAAGTTTTGTTAGAGATGTCTTTTGACATGATATCAATTTCCATTTTAAAGGACTTTCTCTTAAACAAAATTGTTGAGATATTCACATAAATTGAAAGAACGGGCTATTGCAGTCTATAGTGATTTGTTTAGTTCCTATCCTCAAACACTCTTTTGCTAAATTAGTGGCTTTAACTAAATGTTGGGAAAATATGGATTTTTAGCTATCTTAGTTTGGATTTTGTAATCCTTTACTTTCGTTTGTATTGTACTTTTAACTGTGCCATTTCTTTTCTAACTGGTGTACTTCCAATTTACGTTTAGCCAATGCAACCAAGGATTACATTTTGCTATAGTAGTTATTTTCTTTCTTTGTAGGGTAGCGTTTGCGGCTTCGGCTATAGTATCATTGAAGATGCTTTATAGTAGAGTTGGGGTTGATGTTTGGTTCATGGGCAGACTGCTCTTGAAGTTTTCTGTAATCTGGGAAGCAATATGTTTCGGTATGTACCAGCAGTCTTGCATACAGTTTTACCTAGCACAAATGAATACACTTTTTTGAAAGTGTGATATTCTTTATTCATTAGTGTAGTGTATTTTAATGTAGTTATTACTCTCACAATTTACAAATGTTTCACTGCACTGCAGTCCTATGAATTTATAGGACACCACGTTACTTATTTGTTTGCCTTTTTCAGTTGTAGATGGGACAGGTGTAATGCCTTCCACAAGGATTCGTACAAGTACCTTTGAGCTCGTTTTTAATATTACACCCATTTGCTTTACACTCTAACATAATTGAAAGAAATACAATGTATTATTGGAGTGCAGGTGAGAGAATTTCACAGGGAGGCAGGCCATAGTTTCCCAAAGAATAAGCCAGGCATGGTTTCGCAATATGGTCGCTTAGCTCCTCTGATGCTAGCAGTGGGGTGCAAAGACAGTCCCAAAGGATGCCAAAGGGATATCATGGGCTGTAGCAGGTAGGCCTGGCAACCACTAAATGATGTCTATCCCCGTAGCCCTACTGGCTGTTTGGGTGTATCCTTCTGCCTCCCTTTGAGTTTTTGCATTGAACCGAACGAGAGACTGCTCTACAGCCATTGTCCCCTTTGCTCACTCCTGCTGGCTCCCTCCTTTGTTTCTTGCTCTAATGTGCTAACTGTGCATGTGTTAGCACATTATATACAGACCTATTGGCTTTGTCAATGCCTCTTCAGCCAGCACTTCTGGCAGGAATGAAAGACCAAATCAAAGGTCGTTAAGATGATTAGAAGTAAGGAGGCAGGGCAACTTCAGCAGCAATCAATATATACTTGCACCAACTGAGGTAATCAATTGTTGTATTGGCTATGGGTATTGTGATCGACCGACGGGCGTCATGTAGTGAGATGAACAAGACTTAAAGAATCAAAGGATCATTTAAGTCAACAGCTGAGAAGCCATCTCCGGGGGATCATAGAGTCTTCTTTTCCTTTGTTGGATGAACAAGAGCGGATGGGTGAAGTCCTAGCACCTAGTTTACATAGTCTTCCTGAGATTGAGGTTGAGCCAGTCTCTGTACTCCATACCCCTCAGTCTCTTGGGGTATTATCCAGTGTCCCTTCTGTCTCTTTTCACCCTCCAGCTCCCATCACAGGATCTTGACCATCATCAGTGGCCCATCCCTCATTTCCCAAGACAGGGACAGTGATTAATTTGCCCCCAGAAGCGACCCCGTATGTAGTACTTTTAGGGAATGCTCCACCTCTGACTAAGTTCACGTCTGAATCTTATGCGGAGCAAAAAAATAAAGTGGTTCACTGGTTTAACATGCACTTCAACCCAGGCACGGAGATCTGTGGATCTATTAACATGGTGCACAGAGTACATTAGCTGGGTACTGATGTCAACTTGTACTCGAGGGGGACTAATGGGACGAAGTCCAGGACTCTAGTTGCACTGGATTCCCTTATCACACAGCGTTCAAGTGAAAGGGGAGTGCTTGTTGCAGGGGATCTGAATGTAACTTTTGAACCGCTCTTAAGTTCAGATTCTTGCTGGGGACTTGACCCAGTAGAAGAACAATTATGGGGTATCCCCGGCCTAGATATGGACCCAATAAAACGCTGGTCTGAGGCAGCAGTGCAGGTTAGCGCCCTTTGTTATGAAAGAGGCCTGAGGGCTTTGAATGGAAGAACCCCTGGTGATAAGGAAGGGGCCTACACCTTTGACAATGGCCGACACAAGAGCAGAATTGATTATGTACTCTGCAGCATGAGGTTATGGCAATCTGTAAAAGATATGGTTGTAGCTCCCAGACCAGAAAGTGACCATAATCCTCTATGTGTAACGCATCGCTGGTGGAAAAGTAGTAATGAAGAACCAGCAGAGGCGTCATCTCCTCCACCTGAGGTATTTCCCTCAAACGATATGCGCAGGCTTAAGTGGAGTTTGGTTATGTCTAACGAAAAGGCAATTGATAGCATTAATATATTGCTGTCTGAAGTCATTGTGGAGCTTGAAAGATGTAGGCTCTCTGACCAAGGAGTAATGGCAGCAACTGGCCACCATGAAATGTTCTTTGAGGAACTACGCCAGTTTTTTGTTAAACCATCTAGGAGAGGTAGTCGACCACCCCCTAAACATTTACGGTGGTATGACGCTGATTGCAAAAGTGCCAGAACTAATCTCACTATAGCCCTCTCCAGTGGCAGTATTGATCACGTGAGGGAAGCTCGCCAAGTATATAAGAAATGCATAGCTACAGCAAAAAAGAATTGGGACGAGCAATATTGGATATCCCTGAAAGATGCTAGTGATGTCAGGGACTCACGATTATTTTGGAACATCATCAAGTGGGGCAGGGGAGGGTCCCCAGATAGACCAACAAATCATGTTTCACAAGATGACTGGGTAAACTATTTTAGGCCCCAATATGCATGTGACCCCCAGTCAAACCCCACAGGGGAAATATCCCTTGTTTTTTTCCCTAGTGGCCCTTTTTGCACCAAAGACACTCTATTGGCCCTGGGATCCGTAGCAGCTGGGCACGCTCCAGGTCTCGATGGGATACCATCTGATCTTTTCCTTGGTAACAAAAAACCCTGGAGCGAATACATAACCCTTTTGGCAAATGCAATTGCTGTTGGTGCGCCAGTTCCTAAATCCTGGGGGGGGGCTGTCATAATTCCTGTGTTTAAAAAGGGTGACAGAACCCTCCCTGGAAACTACAGACCAATCAGTCTAATTGACACAATCCAGAAGGTTATTGGGAGGATGTTATTGAACCAGGTGTTAGCATGGGCTGACGATAATATGGTTCTCTCTGACCTTCAAGCTGGTTTTCGTAAGGCAACCAGCACATTGGATCAGGTCTTTAGATTTGTGCAACTCCACTGGAAAGTGGTCACCCTGGGGAAAGGCAGTCTCTATGTAGCATTTGTGGATCTGAGAGCTGCCTTTGACCTTGTCCCCCGTCATCGGCTATGGGCTGTGCTCAATAAATTAGGACTCCCGGTAGAAATTTTGACAATGATAAGGAGGCTCCATGAGTCTAATTTTGCAAGGATCCAGTGGGGTGGAGCAGGTGAAGTCACTCCAGAGTTTCCGGTCGAGCGGGGTGTGAGGCAAGGCTGCACCATGGCTCCAACCCTCTTTTCCTTGTATATTAATGGGATTGCCCAAGCTATGCTTAACGCCACTATTGATGCCCCAAAACTTGCTGGAGTTACTACTCCGATATTAATGTTTGCGGATGATACGCTAATCGTATCAAAAACTCCAAGTGGCTTGCAAAGAGCATTAAAAGTCTTTGAGGAGTTTTGTCTTGGCCATGGTTTGGAGGTAAACGTGACCAAGACCAAACTCATGGCCTTTAATCCGCATCCAAATCGTAGAGTGAGTAAGTTTTTTTTGGATGGGCAACAAATAGAAATGGTTTCCAACTTTGTCTACTTGGGTATACACATAACTAGTACCGGCAAGTGGGATAAGCACATTGAGGTCGCTGCCCTGAAGCTTAGACAAATCTCGGGAACCCTGATAAAAGAACACAAGAAGTCTTTCACCAAGCCCGTTAAACCTGTACTCCAAGTTTATGAGGCAAAGGCACTGGGTTCAGCTTTGTACGGGGCAGAATTATGGGGGTTTAGTCGGCTGGCTCCCCTAACAACAGCAGAAAATTCCTTTCTCCGTAGCGTAACAAGCCTCCCGCAGAGTTCACCAATGGTCCCTGTAAGGTACGAGCTTGGCAGGTTGCAGATATCGCCAGATTACGTCCAATTTTATACTGGCGAAGGCTTTGGACTACTCCCGAGCTCTCTTCGTATGCTAAAGGGATTATTGATGTCATAGAACTAGATGTCTTTCATAAAATCGAATGGCTGAAACAGCTCCGTCAGACCTTAACAGCCTTGGGCATGGCGGGACTATGGAGTGAACCAACAACTGTGCAGTTCCCCCCAAAGAAAGTTATGAAAGCTATTTATTGGGAGTGGGTTAACCACCAGGTGTGGAACCGGGTAAATCCTAATGGGATGGCTGGTCGTTATCTGGAGGCAAAGTTTACACCTGCCTTTGAACCCTATTGGGACCTGATCACAAAGCCTAGAGACAGGAAGCTGTATTTTCAGTTGCGAGCAGGTTCTCTTCCAATTAAGTCTCTTACAGGCAGATGGTCTAGTGCAAACGAAGAGATCTGTCCAGCTTGTGGGGTGCATGTTGAATCTATCGCCCATCTACTGTTTGTCTGTCCAGCACTTGCTGTTCCAAGGCGAGTGTGGTTGTCACCATTATGTAGGAATTTGGGTACCACGAGCAGTGCCATTGCATTAAGAATTTTATGTACCAGCACTTCCCCAACCATTTCTATCCCATTAGCAAAATTTCTGGGTTGGGCGTGGAACCTAAGGGCGAAAGCCTCTAGCAAACCACAGATAATTCCCTCTCAAGCTATCACCATCGCTGTTGCCTAGTGCCAAATTCTGTAAAATGTTTTTACAATGCTGCTGCCCTGGGGTTTTTTTAATCATACATTGTTAGAATTGCTGTTAGTCTGATTAGTTTAATGCTCTTTTAGAATTCATTTTAGCTTATTTATTGATGAACTTAACGATTTAAATGTGTTTTTATATGTAATGTTTTTTGATTTGTGTTTGTGTCTTTCATGATTTTGTTAAATCGAATAAAGACTAATGGTACTGGTACTGGTGTCAAAAGATGGGCAGGGGACTGTGTTGTGGTAAACTTTAATAAATCCACAATTGATACATGTGTTTTGACTACTCTAGGCGCATTTAGATCTTCCAGATCATCTAACATCCAGGCCTTTTCCTTGTTTTTGTCTATAAGCCAGAATCAGTTTGTCAACCTTTATGGAAACAGGTTCAGCAGAGGCGGGGCTTTCTGGGTAGAACTACACCTTTCTCTTTGGGGCCCCCAGCTTTGTGCCTAACAAATAGATTTGCTCCCTTGGGTAACCTTGACACCTGTGACTGACTAACCTCCCCTGACTCGCCCCCCCCCCCCACCACCACCACCACTTTATGTGCAACTAACCCAATGGATATCCCAGATAATAATCCCCAGGATTTAGGGTTGCTGTCTTGGAATATTGTGAGATTGTCTGCCAAATTTAATGATTGCAATTGTGTGCAGTTAGTCAGACCATATCAGGTTATTTGCGTGCAAGAAACCTGGGAAGAGAAAAACATTATAAAACCTATTTTTCCCCTGCAATGGCTTCGATGGCAGGCAGGACAAAAGGTGGACTCATAGTCTTTCTATCAGTGGATTTATGTGGGAATGTATAGGATCTTGCATGGGACTTACATGTGTGTCGAGTGCTGAAGTTATATTTTCCTGGCTCCACTCTTCTGGCATTAATTAATTTTTACAATGTGAAAGCTTGGGTGAAGGAGGGATCCAACTTCTCTAGTTTAAGCTCTGCCATTGGCAAGTTGGCAGGGTCTGGGTGTGGGTTGGAAAAGGTTGTATCAGTGGGGGACTTTAATTGCCACCTGTGTGACTGCTTGTTAGATTTATCTAAAAGTAAGCCTAAATGTATGCTGGTAGAAGGGCTTCACATGGCTCATACAAGGGAGGGTCTAGAGTTAAATACAATGTTAAGCTATCATAACCTTGTTTTTGTTGTGTAGAAGTTAGTGAAGTCCTCTAATCCATGTGTTTTACCAACATTTAGAGGGAGGGGCTGTGCCTCCTTAGTAGATTTTATTCTTGTGTCAGTTTCTTTGTTCTTGTTTCGGTATAGATCACCGCTCTTTTAGCGACCACAACCCCCTGCTCATAGCCATTGGAGGACTAAATAGTGGTGTTAGCACTCGGGCAGAGGCACAAGGCTTTCTCTCGCATTATAATCAAGGTAGGAGGCTCAGATAGTCAGAGGTGGACCGTACGCAGTTTAAAGTGTCTCCTTTTGCAGGGTGTAGGCACTGGTTCGTAATGTCAAGGTAAGGGAGGGTGCACAGACCTCTTGGTCCACCAACCTAATAGCCCCGATTTTTAGAACAAGGAATATGGTAACCCCCAGTGTTATCGACCAATTTCTTTGTTTGATCCAGAGAGTAGATCTGAAAAGGCTGATGTTGTGTGCAGATGAGAATTATATATTTTTTGAGGTTCAATATGGCTTTAGGCTGGGCAGATCGCCAACGGATCAATGTTTCAATCTGTGCCTAATTATAAGTACACTGTTGCGCAGCCGGAATCACTTCACTAGGCATTTATGGACCTCACATCTGCTTTTGACAGGGTCAATAGTGGGAAATTGTGGGGCCTGCTCCTTGCAATGGGGGTGGAGCTAGATATTATGTTTTAATTACCAGATTCACATTCATGCACCTCAGTTTCGTTGCGGTGGTCTCAGGGCATGGACAGTGCCCAGACCTTCTGTACCAGCAGCGGAGTTCACCTGGGATCCATCCTCGCCCCTTTTATGTTTACACTCCAAATTAATGGGTTGGAACAGACCCTTCTCTCAGTGAAGGCAGATTGCCAAAGGGTGGGGATAAGATCGGCTTCTCGTTATATGGTACACCAATGACACTGCTCTCATGTCACGGACGACAGTGGGATTGCAGTCATTATTGGGCAAGTTTATCGCCTTAATGGCTTGTTTGGATCTTGCCGTAAACTTTACAAAATCATATTTTATGGTAGTTGGCCATCAATCCACCAGCTCAAAAACATTTAAGGTGGAGGATCACATCCTGAATAAAGACCCGGTCTTCTCATACCTTGGGGTGCTGTTCGACACAAACAAAACTGGAAGCCCTTGATGGAGGGGAGGAAAGGGGAGCTTGCTAAGTCCACGGGGGCAGTGGTCAGCGTTGCCCAGGGGTTAGGCTCTAGGCCACTAAGCATTTTAGCTACGATTTATCATGCTAAATGTGTCTTCAATGTATTATATAACAGTGAGGTATGAAGGTTACACAAAAACTGACAATAGGCCGACTGCTGAAACAATGTTCTTTAGACTTGTGTTGCATGTCCCAAAAAGTACCCCAGCTGTTTCTGTCATTGATGAGCTAGCAATACAATATATAGGTGACATAATTTCTCAGACCCATGTTATGTTGGATTGAGATCTGAACCGGGGAGAGTGCACAGCTGAGCAGGCAGATTCCTTCTGATTGTTTGCCCCTCGGCCATGTAAAGAAAATTCCTTGGATTGAGTATGTGAAGGCTGCCTTCATCAGTTTGGGCAGGGACGATGCATTTTATAACCCTCGAACCCTGCCCCCCATCCCCCAGAGCTGAAAAGGATGAGGGTTCAGTTTTTAGAACACAAGTACCTACAAAAACAACAACTAGAACTGATTAAACCTAGGGTGAGGGGGCATAATGTTGGAAAAGGAGTGCAGGCTATGGAGCCATATCTATCCATTGTAACTAATGAGAGGGGAAATTTTATTTTGGTCAGATTTTGATTTAATCTATTGCACCATCTTCTGGTATCTCCCAGTAGATGGAGCCCGCCTGCTGCTTTGTTGCCCTGTGGTTGCGACAACATGTCTCCACAGGAAATCCTTAATTTTTTTATGTTCTCTAAATATGTTAGTGTGCCCAGAAGATTGTTTATTAGCCCACTACTGAAATCTCTGAATTTCATGCAAGTTCATCCAGATCTTATGTTCCTTCAGCTCCTACCTGATGTACATGGTTTTTTGCTGTCTCCTGTTTTCTAAGAGCTGCACTGAGATCTGAGCTGCTATCGGGGGATTGTAATATTAGGATTGGCATTTTTTTTTTTTTTTTTTTTTGAAACCGTTTATTACAAATCTCAAGGATATACAAATATGGGCCCACAACCTTCCGGCCGGCCGCTAGGAATGGCAGAAACATATGGCATACGTTCATAGAACACTTGGCGTTACAAAGGAGCATAAGCAGGAGTTATCAACATCATGGGCCACAGCCATAATACGCCACAGTACGGTTTCATTTTATACAAACAACAAGAAAACAACACCCACAAGGCTACCCTACAGTCGAAAGTAGCAGCACGTGCTCCCCAATGGGGAACCCCAACTATCAGAGGAGTCCAAGGAGGGGAAGGGAAACAGAGCGAGGACTGGGGGAACCCTGTGCCCGGGGCTAGGGGAAGGGGTCAGCTAAGGGGACGGTGCTGGTGAGGCAGCAGGCAGCAATGGTGGCGCGCAAATACTCCCACGGTAGGCGTTCCAGGGGCCCCACACTTTCACCCATGTCCCAGGCTTACCCCTCGCCACATACACCACCTTTTCTCGAAACATGCACCAGTCCATGTGCTCTTTCCAGGCCGACACCGTCGGGGGGTTCTGGGATCCCCACAGTTGCGCAATGTCACGCTTAGCAATCATATATCCCAGAGTCACCCACCACGTTTGCGGAGCCGAGTAGTCAGTTGGTTCCCACACATTCAACAGGCATCTCCTCGCTTCCGGCAGCAGCGCAACACGCGTAACCACTCGCAGGACCTCGTGCACACCGCGCCAGAATCGCTCCACCTTCGGGCATTCCCATAAAATATGCAGGAAGGTCGCCACGGCACCACAACCACGCTTACACAATCCATCCTCAGTATAGCCCATACGCTGAAGCCTTGGCCCCGTCATGTAGACCCGGTGGAGTATCTTGAGCTGGACGAAGCGAAGGCGAGCCGGTATAGCCACCTCCTTCGGAGAGGCCACCGCGGAGATCCAGTCCTCATCGTCCAATTCCAGACCGTCGGCAACCCAAGCCTCGCGAAGGCCAATCAGCAAGCCCGATCGATCATTAATCAGTTTTTTATAAATAAGGGAGATCGTACTGTCTGGGACGTGGCCATCTAGCACTCTATCCTCCAGGGGGGAAGACTCCGGGATGGAGGCGACGTCTGGGAAGACGGAGCCCAGTGCATGACGGATCTGCAGGTATCGAAAGTATTCACTGCCCTGCAACTGAAACTCCGTCTGCAGCATCTCGAATGTTTTAAATCCTCCCCTCGACCAGAGATCCCCCACTTTACTGATGCCTATCATGTCCCATTTCCCGAAGCCCTTCGAGGTCCAGAGAGAGCCCAACTTCTCAGACGCACACAGCGGTGACGCCCGGGTCAAACGGTCCTTCCACCCCATAGCTGCATTAGCCGCATGCCATACTCTGACCATGACACGCATAGGTCCCGTCAAGCGAGCGTCGGGCGCGCCAGAGTAGAGCGCTCGATTGTAGTCGCCACCGGGCAGTAGCATCTTGTCCATCTCAAATGCCGGGTTCAAGGCGGGCCCATAGAGGCCATGGTTAATTGCAGCTAGCTGGGAGGCCCAGTAATACCGTTTAATGTCCGGGAGGGCAATCCCCCCGTCATACCATGGGAGCGTCAACTTCGCCAGGGCAATGCGCGGCCTCCCGTCCCAGAACAGGCGGCGCTGTAAACTCTCCACCTCACGGAAGTAGCGTGCCGGGACTGGGTCCATAGTGTTCTGGAGAGCGTATAAGAAACGTGGCAACGACATCATCTTAAACAACGCCGCCCGGCCGAGCGGCGAAAGCGGCAGGCGCCGCCAGCGCACGACGTCCTCCTTCAAGCGCTGGAGAGGGGGAAGCAAGTTCCGCTCGTAGCGAGCCTCTGGGTCCAGAGTAATGTAGACACCCAGGTATCGAAACCCCTGAGAGGCAATCTGAATCGGACAACCCCGCGGAAGGACAGGAGCCTCCCCAGAGAGCACATACACGCATGATTTAGCCCAGTTGATGACAAGGCCTGAGTTCCGGCCGAGGATTGGCATTTTTGATGGGGTATTTGACAGGCTGTTTTTGTAATTACTTAGGGTTCTTATTTGCATTGAATGTATGCTGTTTTTTATCCTCTTAACATGTCTGTATCATGCTATTATGCTCTTTTTAGGGTTATATCTCTAACCGAATAAAGATTTATAATGATGATGACCTTACATCTGGGGAGGCCGCTTGACCATTTGCTCTTTTCCTTAGCAACACTTCTCTGTCTCAGCTCTCTGAGTTCACTTCAGGTCTTTGCTACCTATTTGGTACTTAGCCCCAGCATCAACTCTTAGAATAAGACTTTTTCTGGATTCATTTATCTGTGAGAAATGCTCAGCTACTGCCTTCCTCGATGGCCAAGGACCTTAAACAGACCTCCAACTGGACCGCTTCCTTTTACAGTTGGTGCCCTCCCCATGCACGCAAACTACCAGTAGCTGCTGTCCCCTTCTTCACCTTTTCATGCAACAGCCTTTCATACAGTTACAGGGCTTAATAGATCCTGAGTTACAGCTCTGAAGCCAATGTCTGTTTCTCTTCTCATCACCCTGCACACTGCATTTGTATCTGTTAGCCTCTTCTGCCTGCCGCAATACCCACTTGACTAAAAGAGCGTCAGAGTCCCACTGTCATGTCTTGGTTCAGGTTGCTGCATCTTCCATCACGCATACAGTTCCTTAGCTGATGTGTGCTAGGCTATGCTACAAATGGAACTCAATGATAGCCCCATACAAAGAATTTTGCAGGTCATGCAGAGATTGAAGATCATTACATACAAGCATTGGCATAGCCAATAGAACTCGCTTTTGAGACCTTATAAGTATTTACTTATGCAGCACAATATCCTTGGTGCAACAACATCAACTGTTGCATGGCTAAACACTTATAAGATCCCAAAGGCGAGACCTATTGGCTATGCCAATGCTTCCTTTTAAAGTAGCAGAATCAACAGGAAGTGGAAGCACCATGAAAAGTCTGAAGGAGTATGGAAGCAACATAGAGAAGTGCTGATAGTGGCATGGGGGAGTTTGGACAGAAGCAACACGGGGTTTTAAAGTAGCAACATGGAAGGCACAGGTGGGGGGGAAGCACTGACGGGGAGAGAGGAGGAGCGTGCTTCCATGCGGAACTCAGGGCAGAAATGGTGAAGAAGCACACGAACCAGCGCTACAGGGAGTGGGTCAGGCAGAAGCACATGGGTGACCGAGAGCAACACTGAGTGAGAGAGAGAAAAACACCAGGGAGACAACTTAAAAGACATGCACTCCCATGCACTGCTTAAACACAAAGGAAACGAGAACAGCTGATGTGGTTGCTATGACAGCTCCTCGAGCCTTGACAGGTGTTAACACTGAGCTTCCCTTCTGAAAATTGAGTTCGCTGTAGATTACTACCCAGACAAAGCCACTGGTGCTCTGCGAAGGTGAATCCATTTGCTTCCCCGTCATAACTCACGGTTATCGAAAGAGAGCTAAAGTGACACCATTTATCCAATGCCCGATGCTGAAGTTGCTATGGTCAAAGGTTTTGTTTGAACACGCAAATCAATGGACACATTTTGAAACCTTTTTCACAGATATGATTTTACGCAGAAAAGTGGTTACGGTCGTACACCAGGCATCTGATAATTTTTTTAAACAAAATACGAGATCAATTCTGAAGATATGTAAACACAATGTACATGTCACAAACGTCATTCTTAATTCTGTTTTAGGATGCCTACCTATCATATCGGATTAACAATTGACAACCGTTGTAAATTGGAGGAAAGAAAGTCACGGTCCAATATGACCACTGCATCCAACCCACCAGTCCTCTGTCTAGCTCCGTGCACTCACCGTGCTTGGCTGTGACGTGACCTGCTCGGCAGAAGGGTTGGATCGTAGCCTGTTTGGGATGCGGCCGGACTCGGGTATGCGGGAGGCAGCCGCAGGTAAGCCGATATCGACAAGGGAAAGCGTCCAAACCGATTGGGTGGTTCCTGGCTTTTTGTGAGAAGTGGGATGAAACTGCGCGAAGGGCGGGACTCTTTTTGGGTGCAACTGTAATCGGCATCTGCGTGTGTGTTGATTATAGGGAAGCGACCCTGCCCTCGCACCCACTGTGTGTGACTGACTGCGGACAATGTCTTCAGCTTATATGCTTGTCCCGCACAGCCATCAGATTGCTTGCCCAGTCAACTTTTTGACAAGCTGCCTGTCGCGCATCAAATACGTAACTTCCGGCTTGACGGAATGTAAACAAAGACACATTAACAATTACGCCTGGACATTTAACCGACCCACACTAAACAAGCACGCGAGTGGTGCGCACGCTCACGCGCGCCACAGCGAGCACTTTGTTTTGAATTATAGCGCAGGGCACGATAATTCAAAACAGATGGCGCCCGTGCGGGTAACCGCAAGCATTAAGCCGTGGGCGGAGCAAAGGCAGGACATGCACCCGCCTTTGCCCAATTGCGTGCTGTCTTTGTTAGAAAGACGCACGCAAAGGCCAATAGCCTGTGACAAAAACAAAAGCACACGCACAAGCGTGTGGTCAGATTTTTGAAGCTCCTACATAAAGTCTCGCAGGGCAGCGCATGCGCGCTGCGCTAGGCTCGACCTAAAAAAGTATGGGAACTGTGATCCGGAGTGCAGTGGGGGTGGAACTAGAGACACGGCCAAAGACAACAAAATATTTTGCAACTACTTTATGAGCCTTTAAGCTTGCAGTAAACACATAAGATATAACACACACACCTAAATAAAATATAAATGCAAGTAAAGTAGTGAGTGGGAAATGCATTGTTTTATGTTATGAAAGCGCAACTGGTTAATGCAATCACTGCAGATGCCTGGCTGTGCGTGAGTGAAACCATTCACAAAACTGAATTCTTGTAGGTGGGCTGGGGAATAGTGTCATGTGTATTTATAGTGTCACATTGCAACTGAAAGCACTATGAATATGCAAGTCGAATTTACATTGGATTACACACAGTATAAGATAGCCTACTGTATCCAAAAGGCATTTGTGGTAGGGGGGATTTGTTTGTTTTTTCAGTGCTTCTGGTGCCTCATGGTGCCACGGTAGCTCTGCCTAATCAGCCAGCTGCAAATTGCAGATAAAAGACGTGGGCCCTGATTGGGAACTGTGAGCGGTGGAATTTCTGTGTGGAATTCGATCCACACAAGTATAAGAGGTCTAGTATTTCTGCAAGCAAATTTACTGCATGCTGGAACAACAAACCTGATTTTACAGGCTGGAAAATCCAGCAGGTGAAACCGCTGTTGCAAAAGTCTGCATTGTAGCCCAGACCTCTTCCATGACCATTGCTCAAACCACAGACAAGGTATGAGGGGAGAATGCCTCCACCCACAAACCAACCTTCTGCACTCCTTCCTTCGCCCTACTCACACCCTCCCGGTGCCCCAGCCTTAAAACAAACTTTTACCATAGCCTCCTGTATACTTTTACCCTGTGCTTAGAGCAGGTAGAAAATGTGTGTGTTAAGGCCCATGGAGAAGGGTATACTACGCAGAATATCACCTGGTAAATCTGAGTCCACACATTAATTTACCACTCCTTGGGATTTATTTTGTAATTTAACTGTACTGGTGGGTTGTTTCCACACAGTCCTGGTAATTAACTGGTGTGGAGCTTTCACGCCGTCAGCACTCTGCAATTTGTAATCGGGTCTATGATGGGCTACATAAAGTGCCGGGGGATAGATCAACATGGATGAAATTCCCAGTTAGCAGATCCCACCACATCTACAAATATAGACAAGGAGTACTTTACCACACTGTAACTTCAACAGCGTGTCCGTGTTACTCCTTCCTAGGAAATTGTTACCATAGCAGAGTGTACTGTGGGTATTGTAGGTCTTGTTTCATTATAAAGTCCATATAGCTTTTTCCTTACACAAAGGCTGCTTGGGATTGAAAAAATGCACTCTCAGGCCTTGTAACTACATAAGCTTGCTCCTTCAAAGGTTTGATCCTTTTATCTCCGTGCACTTTCATAGTTCCGTAGTCTGTGTGGTTCTAACTGTATAAATACAGATCACTCCACAGATGGCAAGCATTGGCTTATGCAGTCACATCTGCTCTTTTACTTCTCTCCTATACCCATGTGTAGGAAAACTACATTTTTATTTATGGTACATTTCCAGCTGATTCAGCCTTATCCACATACTGAAACACTTCAAACATTGGCCAGGCTGCACTTACACATGTCTGTCCATCAATTAAAAATGAATGCTTAAGCAACCTATCACTTGCTTATTATTTCTTCAAATTTTTGCAGATGCATAGCAAAAAAATGTGTTAAGAGCATAAGTCTGGTCCTTATGTATGACATCAAAAGCTCTCCATATAGGCCACATGACAAAAACGCATTGTCCCATCTATGGCACTCCATGGAGTAGCATATTACTCCTCAGCCAATGCATTTTGGCTTCTTGTCGGGATATGAAGCGCTGTATAAATATAACTACAATATAATACATAATATTCAAATCCTACAGCTCTGAGAGGCTGAAATAATGGTAAAATAGCTCTAATCAAATCTCTATTGACTTCACCTGTCCTTGAATTTACTTAGATGCCCTATTCAAAGTTGTGTTTAAAATTCTAATTGATGCACAAATTAATGTTTGCCCACACATTGAAATTCTGAGTTGTGCATCAATTACCACATTCTGCAAATTTCCCCTGACAGATTTCACCAGAAAAAGCCTGAGGAAATATATCAGGATGAAATGCTAAGACCTAACAGCAAACTATGCAGTAATTGGTGTTTTAAATACGGATTCCACATGTTAGACTTCCTTGTGAGGTGGGGAACTCAGGGAAAATTCTTAGCCATTTGAAACCCCACGCCAGGGTAGCAGTAATTATCATGCGCACAAAATATTAGCCGACTCAGAATCATGGTTGTTAGAAATTGGATTATAAGTTAAAGGAGCTAAGAACCCACTTCCAAAAATAATCACAATTGTTGTCAGAGTGAACAAAAAATGTCTATAGTTAAGTCTGTGTATAACTGCCTGGTAGCTTAGTACAACCCAGTCAGGCTAACATTAGAGGCACTGTTTAAATTATCTATGCAGCACTCAAACGGTTATAAAGTGCAAACACAACACAAGAATAATTTAGAATAATAGAGGACATTTTAATTAATAAAATCATACCAGAATGACAAAAATCCAACCAATGAAACCAGAGGTACAAGATTTTTAAATTTTAGGTTATTTATAGCATCAAAAATTGTAAATTGACAACTGCGAGTATCTAGTCTTGCTGGCCCAGGGAAAGTCACAAGTTCAGGCCAAACAAGATGGAGCGCAGACTGGATACAGGACTAGGTTCGACTCGCTGGAAGTTTTATCTTCTGACTTTGATGTGGAGATGGTGCAGCACAGTTCTGCAGGGCTCCCCATCGCCCAACTCACGCTCTGTTGGATCAAGTGAAGTTGCCAATCACAACCTGCATGGCACTGCAAGGTGAGGCCCTGCGTCATGCTGCAACAGATCCGATGAAGCCGTCGATCAGGAGCTGCGCGGTGCTGCACTGGAAGGCTCTGTGTTGGATTTGGTGAATCCGCCAATCAGGAGCTGTGTGGTGCTGCGATACATGACTCTGAGTCAGATCCAGTGAAACCTTCAGTTAAGTAGAGGGAAGTACACTCAGGCCCCAGCCCCGGACCTTGAGGACAGCACCAGGGGGATCAGGACTCACTCCCGCAGAGGCCAGTAGAGGCTACTAGATCAGTTCTGATTGGGTATGGTCAACTGGAATGCAGGAAGGTCCTCTGGAAGCTTGTTGTGTCCCTGAAGCTCAAAAAGGAGGCCAGGCAACTGATCCTGGGAGCTACTTCTGGGGGTCCAGGGTTCGAGGCAAGCAGCTCTAGTGTTCCTCCTTCAGTCAGCAGGGCAGCGCATCCTCTAAATCTTTTCAGGCCCAGGAGTGTTCTGATTTTAGGCTCTTCAGATGCCACTTTTATGTTCAGTGCCAGTCAGTGGTTGGACGGGGTGCCCCCTTTGTCTAACCCAAAACTGGTTCTGATCAGTTCCCTTTCCCATGGGTTGGATCCAGTAAAAATAATAATAATAATAATAATAATAATAATAATAATAATAATAATAATAATAAGTAGGTTTAGTAAAGCAAAGGCAGGCAGGCCTAGATGTGAGCTGCATTTGCTATTGACAGGGCTGTCTTCTGAAGACAGGAAGGGGCTGAGTGCAGCCCTCAGGCTACCCTTTGAAGCTCTATAAGGGGCTGGGTACACATTCCAGGCCATCCTGCTCAGAAAAGGAATGTCCCGCCCAACATCCAAGGTCCTTTGTCCACTGTCTGGAAGGAATACAGATCACGCCATTAAAAGTCATGAGACCATTGACACTGGCACATGTGGCTTAGGCAGGAAACATGACAACTTTCTAAAAGTAGTATTTCTAAAATAGTAATTTAAAATCTGACTTTACCATTAAAGTGGATTTTGAATTACCATTAAAATGAGAGAAAGACATGAATTCCTACTCGTTCCAAAACTGAATTTAGTACTTTTTAAATGTAATAAGGTAAACCAGCGTTAGTCTATGGGAGGCTAGCCATGAAATAGTGCAAGACGACTTGGGGGCGTGGGAGGGGTTGGTTACTGCCAAGGCATGTAAAACATGAAATGTACTTGTCTATGCGCCCTGCCCTATGAACATGTAGGGCCTACCCTGGAGGTGACATAAGTATTAAAATGGAAGTTTTAGGTCTGGCATGAGATTTACTTTGCCAGGTTGAAAGGGCAGATTAAAACTGTTCTACATGGTGCAGTGGTCAGCCTGAGACATGTTTTACTGAGCTACATTAGTGGGTGGCACAATGGATGCTGCAGCCCACTAGAAGGATTAATGTACAGGCCCTGGGTACCAACAATACCATATACTAAGGACTTACCAGTAAATTATATGTACTAATCAGCAGTATACCAATTTGTTCATGTCCGAAAGACAGAGCATTAGCACTTTGCCACTGGTTAGCAGGAAAAAGTGTGCAGAGTCCTAAAGCCAACAAAACAGGTTCAGCAAAAATAGAGTAGTACAGGCATAATCCAAGGAATACCACAAATGTGATGGTCTTTTCGAACAATGGTCTCCGTCTCCAAATCTGTCTTTGTACTTCTATCATGATGACAGACATACAGGTATATAGCTTACAATATAATAGTTTCAGTTTGGGGTCACCAAGTTCACCTATTTAGCCCATTCTTCTACCAGCGAAGGTGTGTGTGTGTGCGTGTGTGTGTATACTCAAGAGGCCCATCTAGTCTGTCCACTATAGAGGATCACTAAATAGATAATTAAAATCATGAATAAATATCTATGAAAAACAAGAACTACAGGGGATTCCTGAAATATTAAACATCCTGCCTTCTATATCCTTGTAGTCCATGCTGAGAAAGGCATTTAGAACCTGGTGGACAGTCATCAGATCCGCCAGGAGGGATACGCCCATGACGCCAGCCACATAGACAGAGGACTAACCAACCTGTTTCCCCACATGCCTCATGGTTTTTGTCAATCCTCCCACAGCTCTCGTAGTGATTAAGGTAGAGGAAGACGTTTTTTCCTTGCTTAGCGCCCTAAAAGTGGGCTTCTCAGATAACATATGTTCAGTCTATTCTCTACAATCTTTATCTGCAATGTCACTTCTGCTTTTACCATTAACCTTAACAACTGTTCTTAGTGGATGGAAGAAAGGAGGGATTTAACCTCTATTAAAGAAGTCAAAGTTGGACCCTAGAGCTTAAGCTAACTATTGGCTTGTCTAACTTTTACAGCAGTCAGTAAAATGTGAGGACGTTCTGGCTCACAGGTTTTCTAAACATCTTGAAGAGCACCAGTTACTAGATGCTAACCAGAGGAGTTTAAGTATTGGTCTAGGCACAGAGAATACCCCTGTGGCTGTATTGACAGACATCAGACAAGATTAGAATGATGACATACCTACCTGCATATTCTATCTGGTGAAGGTGTGTCATCCTGTTATTTCTGAATAAAGATCTGGAGGACATCACCTTCTTTTTATCCCATGACACTTGTACGATCAATGCTGCCATCATTTCAAGATTAAACTATGCCAATTCTTGCTATGTTGATTTTCCTGAGTCAGCTATTTACTTGCTTCATGTAGTTCAGAATATGTCAGCGTGCTGTGTCATGAATTTCAGGAAATTTGATAGGTTCTCCAAGGCTCGCTGTAAGCCTAACTGGTTGCCAGTTAGTATAACAATCAATTATAAGGCACTGTGCTTTGTCCAAAGAGCCTACTATAAAAAAAGGACCCATGCTGCTTATGTGTCTGCTTCCAAGTCTAAGCAATATCTTTATTTTGGCACTTCCCTCCTTCTATCAGTCACCCTATTTTGAAAAGCTTAGTGTGCTGGGATGTAAAGGGGGATGTTCCTTTTCTTTTCTTGCTTCCTCTATTTGGAATGTAGTATGTCTTAGCCTGCATGAAATTGAGAAATCTTCTATGTTTAGAAAGGCTGTTAAAATTCATCTATTTTGTTGGTTATCTTCATATCTTTTCTGGTGTTGTTAGTCAGGTCAGCCTTAGGGTATTTGTTGCACTTTATAAGTAACAACTTTACTCATATCTTGTATATATAGGTGTGGGTGCCCTTATGCACTAAACACAGGGTTTGTGGTAATGTTAGAAGAAATCGAGCGCAAATGATGGAGATGGAGCATTCACCCCTGAGGGATAGCTTGGGTGTCTGATATCTGACCTAAGGGAAGACTGAGGGATAACTCAGTTATGTGAAGACAGAAGACATATCTCTGCTGCCAAAAGCAATCTCCCCCATGATCATTCTTCAGAGTGCACTGTAAGACAGATGTAGAATTTGCTTTAATGTATACTTTGTGTGTATTTTCTCCAGGGTGGTGTTTATGCAAAGGTTGTGCACCAGCACTCCCCTTGTGTGCGCATTGCAGTGCATCGCCTTTTTAAAACAGTATCACTTGGGAGCACAATGATTGTGAATCCTTATTCTAGTGTCAAACCAAACCTGGGTCAGTCAAAATAACTGATAATGTAAATAGTTACTTACCAAAGCAAAAACGGTGCACGATTAAATCACTACTTTATGCACTACTTGTTCCAGTGTTACAATGCAAACTGGTTACCATGTTGTCTGCCTAGTGTCTCTGTTGTGCTCTAGTCAAAGTTGTTCCTTTTTGTACCCAGGTCAGGCTAATTGCTTAGATTAGTACAGACATTTAGGAGAACATACTCATTCCTCTCAAAAGAATGTTGGAGAAATCTTCAACAAATGCGGCATTTTATAAATCCTATTGCATCTGCAGGATTTAAAAAGAGCAATGCCACTTTAGTGGCTTTGCCACTGCATATGCAGGCTTCAGAACAGAACTGAAAGCATGGTTGTTGCTTTTATATAAGATACACTATTTCTGTTACTGATAGAGTGACCTCTGCAGGAAAGAGCCCATCAGCCACACATTTAATGTGCTCAGGGGCTTGAAAGGATACTTGGACCCTAAGCATGCTAGAGCACCATTTTTCGCAGTTATTTCAAGTATCCAAGGTAGGGTCCTGCAGCCCTTGCGGACCACTACTTAACTTTGTCTTTACACATGAGCAAGACCCAAGACCTACTCGCCTTCAGAAGACTCCTCAAGACCTGGCTCTTCGAGCAGTAGCGGCACCCCACCCCTCAGCGCCTTGAGACCCTCACGGATAAGTAGCGCGCTTTAAAAGTACCCTGATTGATTGATTGATTGATTGATTGAAGCAAGCCACCCTACTACAGAGGTTGGTGGCTTGTCCAGCAGCGTGGAGAGATGAATATATCTTCCCCACCTCTCTTGCCTGTGGCTCGTTCTTCTAATGGGCCAGTATCCCCCTTGCTGCTTGCACCTAGGGATGCCACCCTTCCACGTGAAACAAGCCAGACATTTGTTATTTTAAGAGTCTGCAAAGGCCGGGACCCGATACTGAGTACAACTTTAAATAAAATTGTATGTATTTATTTGTAACATGACTCTTCTGCCTTTGTTTATTTTAATTATTAGTCATTGATCATTAATCCAGCTCAAAAACACATTTAAAAGCCATTTCTATATGTATCTGCATTTTGAAGTATGTACAAATAAAGGCTAAAAATAACAGCTGATACCGGTGGTGATTGCAGAAAAACAGTCAGGTGCAACCCTGCTTGTGCCTAAAGGCAAGGGCGGGACTCAGATCTGGTGGTGATGAAAATGCATGTAATTTCTGGAGAGCGTTCTGAATCCCAGTACAATCCCCTGGGTGAATGTCATGCAGTGTTATTCTTCACTGTGGCAGATTCGCTTCCAATTGTAGCACGTTCTCGGTAAATCACCGGCAGTTCTGTCATCAGTCACCCTAGATCAGACCATGTTTCCCACAAAATGCACACAGTACTTTCTGTGAATTCATAAACCTGTATCTAAACTGTTCAGACTCATCCAAGCAGACAATTAAATCTGGCGTAACTGGAGCTAAAAGTACAGGAAAGCGTCCAGTTAGAAAACGTGTCTCGGAAAAGGGGTCAAATATAGTATTTTTTCCCACACGAGAAAATGTACAGTAACCACAAAATATGAATACCACGCGTTTGTAGTAGGCGGAGGCGAACGTGATCTGTACAGTGAGCACACTGAGCACACCGATGGGCGGGAGTATGGCTGGTAATCCCCAATGCACATGCATGCCGTATTAATGTACACAACCTTCAGTAAAACAGTATTTGTTTTAATGTTGTTTCATGCAGTTTTTCAACTAACTGAAAGAAACGCAGGCTTATAAAATACCTTTGTGTTACAGCCTAGGGCAATAAATAGTTTTGAAGCAGTCAGACAACGCACATTTCTAGATGGTGTAGCCGGAAACTGGCAGCAGGAAAACATGGGCTGCGCATCTGTGGTCCAGGTTTTCGGTTCTTTCCTAAGTAGGCGGAAGACGGATGTTAACATCCTTCGAGCCCCTTCCGCCGCCCACCTCCTGGGGCCTCCAGGTACTGCATCACGGCCCCACGTGCAGGACGGCAGCCCGGCGCTCACTGAGCATTCCAAGCAGGGTGCGTACAAACACAGGGCAGTGCGCATGCCTGAAGTACACTGGCATGTGTGCCAGGGCCTGTGGGGCATTGACAGACAAACGGCGGCGTCTTAGGATAGTGTCGAGTGCCTGGGGATCTCTCACACGGTTACATAGGTGCCAAGGTTTCAGATTGCTTATGTGTGACATTTTCCTGGTTTCAGTGTGCTTATGAGTGACATTCAGTGCTTATGAGTGACATTAAAAAAACAAATGTGTAACACTAATGAGTGACACTTTCGCATGACCAAAATCAAGCAATGAAGTCATTGGAAATAGATACATATCAGAAATTATGCCCATTTAAGCAACAAGAAAATCTAAGAAGATTTTAAAACTTGCAAAGCAGCTGAAATGAAAGGGCATTAACCTAGTGTCCTGTGTTAAAAGCAATAACCCAGGGAGCTATCCACATTAAATACAGTTCTGTGAGATGCTTTTACACTTTCTTGGCAGCAGGCACATTAACCCTCTGCGCTACCTCATGGGGAGTCAAACAGCCAGTGGCCAAAACTCAGATCTCTTTCCAGGAGCACATTAATCATCAGAGTTATCTTTGACATTTGGATTGTTGCCTGGGAACTGATGGACACATAAGTAACTCTGCAGCAGGTGATTTTAAACCCATACATTATTTGTAAGCACAGCAACCCACCCCAGGTGGGGCTGAGCCCCAAGGAAGAAAAGGAAATCGGTGACAAAAGCAATAATCCTCTTAGCTATCCACATAATAGGCATGGTACACATTCTTTGCAGCAGGCACATTAACCCTCTGGGCTACTTTAAGCGGCTGCCACTAGACAAAAGCGGCAACATTAATCAGGAGCATTCTTTCACTTACCAATTCACTCAATCAAGGGCAGTGCTTGGAAGAATAATGCCTATCTCGGGCTGTCACGGCAGCAGTCTGTGGACTCGCGCTCACCCACAGCTGCTCAGGCCAGTTGCTGATGAAGATGGGAGAGTCATCGATGCTCCTCTCTAAGACTGGATGACTGTAAAAGTGAGAGCTCATGTCCCGGCACGCTGGCAAGTTCAGAGCAGCCTCGACCTGACAGGGTCGGATTGGGAAAGATGGGCCGATGCTTGAGGACCGGCTGTGGGCCGCTTTTTTAAACACCTGGTCCGCTTTTAACTCATATTTTTTTATTCTTAAAAGGGGATTGATAGGCTTTTACCGAAGTCCGAGGCCTCCTGCAGCTCCCTCGCTCTACCCCCCCTCTCCCCCCCCCCCCCCCCCCGCCCAGCGAGCCCACTCAGATGGCCCATTTTCACCCTCTACACAGACTGACAATGGTCAATGGCGTCACCGCAAGCGGCAGGTCTCCTACATTCTGGCCGCAAGGCATTACTGGGAGTCCCGCCAGGTGAAATTCTGAGAGCAGCAGAGTTCGCACTCCTATGCCAAGGGAATAAGACGCGTATGTAGGACGAGAGGACTTGAGGGGGTTCTGCTTTCACCTCCCACAGCAAACATAAAGCCAAAAGATGGCTATCACCCATTCCATGTCAGATGAGTAAAGTGAAATGGCATCCGCGATTCAATTCTATAAAAATAAACGTGTAACTGTGACCTGGGATGCAAAGGGGAGGGGGTCGGTAGGTGTAGGTAGGAGGCAGAGATATGGCTAAGTTGAACAACATGCCTTGTAAACTATTCTGTTGGTTTTCACCTACAAGAAACTGCATGTAAGATATTACGCACACCCCTTAAATTAAAAAATAAAGACAAGTTAAATTAATCTTTGGAGTTGCACTCGGTTCGGGTAGGAAAGCTCCGTTGGTGAAGTAACCACTGTAGATGTCTGTATGTCTCAGGGGGGCTTGCCGCCCTGTCCCCTCTTCTGCCTTCCCTCTGGGGGTCCTTTCACCTCCCCCCCCCCCCCGCTTTTTCTTTCCCCCTCCCGCCGCGGACTCCTCCCCTTCCTCCCCCTCCCTCCTCCTTTCCCCTTCCTCCTCTTCCTTGGTACGGACCCCCCCAGGTGGGGGTATCGGAGCTGGGTGGGCGCCTGCCGCAGTTACATCGGCGGGGGTGGCCCTCCCGAGCAGCGGCACCAAAGTTCTTAGTTCGTTTGGGGGTGGGGGGAGGGGGGTGGTTGTTGGGGTAGGGCTGCATTGCATATTATACTGATCTGCTCTCTGTAGGTGTGGTACATGCCACTTGGGTTACTAGTTGAGTGTCTCATTTGCTGATAACCATTGACAATGTGGGATGGGGTGTGCCTCATCGATGGAGGGGCGGATCTTTGTCAGTGGGATACCAGATCGTGGCTTATTCTCAGAAAAATGCACAGATGACGCATGCATACAAGATGTAACTGTTCACTATTGTTGTCTGATGCTCAATAAAGATATTTTCAAAAAAAAAAAAAGTAGATGTCTGTATGTAACATGAGGGTCCCAGTTATAAATCCTGGAGAATAATTACAAATTTTCAAAGTGCTTCGAGGTCTAGCCAGTTACCGAAAGCACAGAGAATAGGTAATTATTTTAAAACTGATTTACGTTCAAAATAATATAAGATACTGCAAAATGCACAGAGATTTTGTTTGAGTTAAAACAAGTACTTTGAAAATATATATTTGTACTATGACTCATTTAGACTGTAGCTAATGCAAAACATTTGAAAAGTTTCCAATAAAAGGCACACTCCGGGACTCAGGTGCTGAAACACCTCCACTGCTCTTAAAGAGAATACATCTTTGCCACCATGAAGCTCAAATGATTCTATTAATGAAAGCCTACGCTGGCTCACAAGCATCCTTTAGATTTGCAGATTAACCAAGTGCACACATTTACATTTCTTTCAGGTACCATAGAGAGAAGGCTTCCTACTTCTTTAGCTGTCTATTCCTTTCACTTGACAGTACAGACGACCAACACCCACCCCTTTAACCTGAGGCACCTGGCACCTCGAGGTCCGCATTAACCTTCAGGGACAGTTGCTTTTTAACAGAAATTAGAGGAACTATTTTGGGTCAAAATAAAAAAACGCTGCTCCCCCCAAGAGATCCCTTCTATTGGAAGATGTGAATTGCATTGGTTTGTTGCTTGGAGCCTGTAGGTGTCCAGAGATGACACAGGTACGATCAGAGCTCTAGATCTATCGGTAGGATGGATCTAACACCATCATCCACAGATAGATCTTTCCTGAGAAGGTCTCAGCCTTCTTGCTGCCAGAAGCGGGCGTGGTTCCCACTTTGGGAGGCAGGACCTGTTGCAATTAGTCTCAACCTTGTAAAAGTCTGGTTTTCAGCACATCAGGGTGATTCGTATTTCATTTAGCCTAGGAATTCTGGCTCCTGGATGTATTTAGAATGGCCCGTTCTGCCCTTTCCTGGTTTGCTTGTTCTTCTGGCGACAGACAGTTTTGCCATGGAAGGTTTGTTGTATCTGGAAATGGTACAGAAAGTGGGTGAGTAGCTTACTGTGTGATGCACTTGAGGCTGCGAGGGGATACACTGCCTGTTTCCCATTATATTAAGGGTGCAAGTACTGCTAACCTGGAGGGGACCCTAGTGTAATTACTGGGTTTAAAGCTAGATAACAGCCAGCCATGCATGAAGTGGGCTGGGATGGCAAACTACAAAGTCAAGTATAATTGAATGCAACACACCACACCGTAGGCTTTGAGTGTGTGTTTTCCTGGATCTTTAACCTGAAAGAAAGGCTGAACTAGGGAATCGAGGGAGGGTCCGCTTCTCTCTGTGATTAAAGAAGGAAAGAGAAGAATGCATGTGATTAAAGTGAGGAAGAGAGAAAACATGTAAATTAAATTCTTTGATACTAGACAGAGCCCTGTGTCATCCAGCTGCTCTTCCCGCACCGCTCTCTTTCACTATGCCTCAATAATTGTAAAATTTTAATGGATAATTGAGAGGGTAATTTAAGTGGAGTATGGAAAAGGACCACTGAGAACAGTTATATGAATCCGCAGAAACTTCGCCATTTCTTTGCTGTGCTGCTGCTAGCCTGCTACAGTTGAGCCAACTAGTGACTTTTTATATTCAACCAGGAACAGAAATGTTGCTTGGTTTTAAAATAATGTGCCTTTTCATTATCTAGTGCATTACTACCCACTTAACTGTTTTCAGATGATGAAAGGCTGAGTTGGCCCCGCTAGAGTCCAGTCCCCTGACCTGTAGTTTGTACATAAGCACTTACATTACTCAGTGATTTTGCGGGCTAGTTCGATAGTTTATTCGACTTATACCGGGTGACCAGTTTTACTGATGGGGGAAAGTCTTCCAGTCTGGAGTAAAGTATGCCTGCTTGTAAATATTGCTGTTTGTACAGCATAGTCCATGTGCCCTGAGACATGCTTCAGATTATGTAATAGAGCTAAAAATTATTTCGGTGGAAAGATGGCCTTCAAAGTCTTAGCCAATCTCAGTGCTCCACTGAATTGCGTTTTTGTTTTGAAAACCATCCTTCTCTAGGCAGCCATGGAGGAGGGAGCTAGCTAATCGTATAGCACCTGTGAGAGGACGGAAACAGTGATATCTTGAAGCATTGCTGCATTTGTGGATGATCATTGGCGAGTGCGAGCGAGGTAAAATCTCTGTTCCGCTACGCGGAGCAGAGTTTTACGGAACTGCGCGGAGTGCTGAAAACTCTGCAAACTCTGCGAGTGGAGCGGAGTTCACCAGCCAGGCCTACTTCTGACATAGTAAGCTGTCACCGGATACAAACAGCTGACCCCCGACCTCAACCCCCACACACACAAGCAGGGTAGCATGTTTCAAGGAGGACACAAATCGAGTTGTCTATTGGCATTCTGGTGTGTGGGACCTGGCAGAAGCAATTTCTTCCTAGGGGCCAGCGGCCCTTAAAAAAAAACATAATGCCTCCACCGACCGTACCCTTATGTCTAGCTGGAAACCACCTGGCTACAGTTGTGCTGCACGCCCACTAATGCGCTGAATGGACCTGGATACAGAGCCCCATGGTGGTGGCATGGGCGCTGCAAGAGAGATTAAAAAAAAACACAACACAGATTTGGCCCCACACTTATCTGCTCGTTTGCACCACACAGAAAAGCACAATGTTAACACTACGAGTGGGGTGGCGCCAGGTGACAGAAAACAAAAACAACAGGAAACTTAATGCGCCACCCCCCCCCCCGGCTTTCACGTGGGCACTGTCTGAGACGATTCTCTAACTACAGAAGACTCTAGGCTGGTGACCTGACTTGGTAAGGCCTCTGAGACTGGCGCGGCATGGTCTCATCTCAGCTCGAATCATCTATCAGCTGAGTCCAGCCCCATATTTAATAGAGTCTCTAAGTTACTAAGACAGCAAGTGTGTTGGTCTTTTATCAGTTGCCCTTTATAAACAAAACATTGGCAAAGCGGTGGCCGAGACAGGCTGGAGTGGTGTTTTTTTTTGTTTTTGTATTGCAAGCATATGCAACAAATATAGATAGAAAATAATGAAAAAGAAAGGAAGGGACATTTTTCTAAATAAAATAGTAACAACCGCTGCACATAATTTTATTAGAACGGTTCAGGTGCTTACTAACAGCCTGGTGCTTATGAGAGGCTTGCAAACTCTTTTGAGGTTTTTTTTTTTGTGGTACAAGACAAAGGCACTACTGACTGAGTTACTTTAAGCAGAAAACAAAATGCTTGGCTTCCCAGCGCCCTCTCTCCTCTCCCGCTGTCTAGCATTTTCCTCGCGACCTCATTTTGGTTGAATGGGGATTAAGAATAGTTTTTGGCGTATGTTATTGGTTTTCACAATTTTCCAGTGACAAAGAAAGTTATGTTTGAGAGATGGATCTTTAAAATAACCTGCATGCACATTCATGTAATCAGTCTCTAGAGCTGGTATGTGAAACGGTGTTATCTGATGTGGCTGTACCGTGGTGAAATCCTTGATTCTGTTCTAGCAAAAGCCAGGAGGGTGCATGCTGAATGTGAAAATGTATGAAGAATGTTCATACGTTTGTGGTGGCAACAGGCAGGATAGTGGGTAAGAAGATGTGAAAGGGTTAGGCAGGAGGGTCCTAAGAGGAACCTGTAGAATGTGAGAAAATGTAACTAGAAATGTTATTGATTGAATTGGTGGGCTGTGGTATCTAAGGAATCTGCCTAATGTATTGAATTGAAACTATTTGTATATGAATATTTGTACTGTATGTAACTCTTATTATGTTATGTTAGTAGGTTGTGCATGACTTAGATAGAAAGCCATTAATGTTAACACCGAATTTAAATACAGTTGTTCACTGCCATTATAGCACAACAGAGATAAATACAATTTACATTTCACAGTTGTGACATTATTAGGAGAACCTGTCGCTTTACCAATCTAGTCCTGCCTCAACAAGGTATTGAAATACCCGAGTGAAGCAGCAAACGATCCTGGCTTGTTTCCAGATGTATACATATAATCCGGGTGGTGACATAGGGTGGTGGATTGAAGAATGGCTTTGAAATCTGTATATTTTTCTTGTTTTTTAGTCATCCACCAACATATTTCCAATAAGTGGTGCTCGGCACTAGGAGCACATGTAACCCGTCTCAGCAATGTGGATGCAGCCACTGCAGTACTGGTGCAGAAACAGACGTATGTCTCCACTCTGGGTACAAACTTCCATAGCTGTTGTGGCCTTTCAAGTCTGAGCACCGCATCCTTTTTCACAGAGTAGGGACAGATAAAGGAGGGGTAGTTAGAACAATCCTACCTCAATATACGAGATTGGCATGGTGTAATGGTAGTTTTCAATGGGCTGAAGTAGGCTTGAATCAGCAAGTATGAAAATACGTTTGAATGAAAGATGTGTGAAAATGAGGTAGCAATATTGCACCATAATGTCAACAATATTGATGGAGCCGAGGAATAAAACCAGTAGCAAAGCGCTAGTGGCAATATAAGTAGGTAACAATATGTAATGCTGGCACCCTATCGTCACTCACTCTGTTACTGCGTCAAGGACCCAGACAGGCAAGGGCGCATGGATGTCCCACAGCTCTAAGCACGGCTTGAGAAATCAGGCTCACGAGCGGTGATGGGAGCAATTCTTGCAAATAGTCTAAGGCACTGGCAATTGCTCTGGGTGGCATTTCAACATATTGCTTTTTGCCCACTGTTTCACTCCAGAGAGAGGTCCCCATTATGCAAATCAGTACTGATCATGAGAAAAGTCTGTTAAGAGCTGCCAGTGGAAGCACCACCAGAAGAGAACAACAGCAACTAGAGGCCGGTTTAAGCCTTTTTAGGTCTTGGCAGTGAGTTATAGCTTGGTTCCTGTGGCACAGCCAGAAAGGGGCCCACGTCTGAGCATACCCTACGCCACCCTGGCAGAATAGAGGCAGACAGGAACACAGTGAAGCTCCACTGCCCCAGGCGCGGCCTCTATTGCAGATCTGACCTCCACACACAGAAGGTCTCTTTCAGCCACACTGATAAGTAACAGTTAAGAGATGGAACATTACCACATTCAACAGCCCCGTGTTCGGGAACCTGCTGGCAGATTGCAATAGGGAGGCTGTGCCCCCTCACTCGAGGCGATGGCAGCAGAGACCAAAGCTGCAGGGCTTGGGGGATGGAGGGTGACACTGCAGAGGGCTGCAGAAAGGGACCAGGTGGAGGACACGGCACGTCACACCCCACTTCACAGTAGGAGGCATGAGCACAAGGATGCAACTTCTCTACCCTCCTCCTTAAACCTTCTAGAATTATGCAAAAGTCTCTTACTTCTTATTTTATATTCCAGTGCTGGCAACATGAGGTGGCATTAAATGCAGAGCATTTATTGCCCTTTACCTTATCTGTTGAAGCTGTCCTACCTCGACTTCAATCAACTTTGAAAGAATTCAGGACACCTTCAGACTACACCATAAACGAGAGTGAGTCAAAACCGGTGTCCTGGAACACTAAATACATTTATTGAGGTCCCAAATCCCCTAGCTGGGGTTAATTATCAATAAACATTTTTTCAGCCTGGTTTAATCTAACGTCTATCGATTAAAAGATCAAATCAAAAGGAAGCTCACTCATTGGTCTGGTTTACCCCTGATTTTTTCGGTAACGCTTAAACTATTAAAATGTCTTATCTTGCCAAGATTAATTTTATTTTTAGGCCTGCACGCTACGTGTTTGGAGAAGTACATAGCTGAACTCCAGTCACTTTGTCTGGATTTATCTGAAACTCGAAATCAAAACGGAGGGGTGATTTAACCTTTCAACATTTTAAATTTTGTATTGGGCACTGAATTTGAAATGTATTATTTTATTAATATCACACAAAATTTCAAAAGGAAATATCGAGATGTTGGTGTTATTGGTACATCCAAATGATTAATTCAATTACATCTTTAAATTGCATCTCAAACTTTTTAAAACAGGATGATTTCTGTTCAAGTTTATATTAGAAATTGGTATGCTTAAGTCTCTAAGTTCGACCTTCCATATTTCTCTGAACTCCAGTGATTGTAGTGTCTTCTGTTATCACTTTTCTGCCCATATGATATGTACACTATACTCTATACACGGGTGTCCAACGGGATTCGTTCATAGGCCCTCTTGTCCACTTGTGCCTAATGTATCAATATCTTACTTATTTCTTTCTTTGTAATCGGGATTCAATGTAATAAGTTAATAGAAAACGAGGCCACATTATTTCATATTCACAGTAAATAAATTATACAAGAGCACGCTCCGCATTGCTTTAAGTGACGTGAATATTGTTAGAATTGCCATAAAATCGCATAAGAATCATCTGGTATCAAATTAACAAGCAAGACCACTGTATCTTCATATTAGTCTCAATCTATAGATTAATCTTTTTGCTGCCAGAAATTTTGACCCAAAGTTCATTAGAAGGGTTTCTTCAGGACAAAACCTTCTGACTCTATTTTCTCTATATGATAAACAAAATGAGCCTTCCTCTCCCAGGAAGAGGACCAAATGCTGCTCAAAGATAGCTTTGAAATCGTTGTATACAAAAGATAAACAGAGCCAGTCACTGAAACATGATGACCTTCACAGAATTCAGGACACTACAGTTATCAGTACAGTGGGATTAGTTAGGGCAATCTATTGGAGGCTACACATGGTACTGATGAAGCATGATTTTTGCTAATAAAAATGGGCTCCGGAAATCTACCCATGTGTATGTTTTAATAAATTACTAATGTGTGTGAAAACCGAAATTACTAAAACATGAAGACCAGGAAGGTACGACTGAAAATGCGTAAGGCTGCATGCATTTTTGAGAGTCAGAATAACATATGTAGAATGGAAGATTCCTTTTAGGGGTTATGAATAATAATAGAATGAGAAGAAATTATTAATTTGTGTGTCTAATATTAATGTTCTTATGTTTCCTGAACTGCAGGAATATTCAAGCACAAACACAAAAAAGCTCTTTTATTGTTCGTGAAAGTAGAATAGACTTTGAAATGTAGAAATTATTTTTCTTTTCTCCCTATTTTCCTTGCTGAAATGTGTAGCCCTTAGCAAATGTATTGCTTAGGGGATGTGCTTCCGTGCTCCTTTGTCTCTCTTAATGTCGTTTCCTGATGTCCTTGTAAAGAATTACTTTTACATCCTTAAAGAGTGGAGAATAGTAGGACTCTTTCCTGTCTAGGCGAGGATTTAGCATGAAACTGTTGCTATGTAGTTACAAAATATGTAATTGTAGTTTTCTTCTTCCTCTTTAGGAAGTTTTACAATTTTAGACAAAGACTGTTTAGTGAAATTTGTAAAGTCATCGTCAGGAGATGTTTTGCCTCCCCTAGTTCTGACCAATGAGAGTGACTTGTAGAATTTAGGAGAGTTTCTAACTTAGTGTAACAAAGTTGCGAAAGTCAGTATAAAGACGCTGGTGGGAAAATGATCAGCGGCTCGTTCACATTCTGGTGACCTGTCCTGCATCTGTGGTCTGCTGTGCTGTGCTGATTCCTGATCTGGCTGTCAATCCTGACTGCGGAGAACCTTTCCCTAAAGACTTTGCACATCATCGGCTGGTGATGCTGCCCACACTATTCTCCTATGGCCGTGGAGATAGCTTTCTTGACTAATTGCATACTGTACATTAGTTTTCTCTATTTGCCAAGAGGTAATTGAACTGTGATTACCCTGATGTTCCTTTTTTCTCTTTTCTTTCCCTCTTATTCTCACCATAATTTGATGATCTCTCAAGTACTCTGCTTGTGATAACTGTGATGTTTAACCTGTGACATTATGAACAAAGTGTGTTTCTTATGATTTGTATTTGTGTATGATCATTCTTATTTTCTGAAATAATTCCAAAAACGTACTTATAAAGAATAGTGTCTGTTGTTATTTCCTGAGTCATGACTCATTTTTAGAATAACATGTGTCCTATTGTTGATGTATTTCTGGTGTAATTTATGGTATAGCTGTCTCTTCATTACAGGTCCTCAAGAAGAAATAGTTATCTGATTTCTCTACTTAGTCCCGTTTAGCCCTACCAAAGATCCATTGGAGGACCTTTGATATTGCTAATGCTAACAGAAAGGATAATGACTTATGGGCCCGTGATTATAGTATTTACGCTTCCTATGGTTTTGTAAAGGTTGGTGTTGGATAATATATGACCCCCCACCACTTCCGCTGCATCAGTACACTCTCTAGGTTTAAATATCTCCAAATCTCAATAAAGTGGCAAACTATCAAGACTATTAAGGTAACCTCTGAGGTATCATCTAACTTTAAATAAGCTCTGGTCAACAAGAACAAGTCAGCTGCTTCCTATTTATACCAATCCCTACAAGATATTCAGGATACCACATCTTCCCCAGTTGTGGAGGGTATGGAAAAAAGTTGCCATTGATGAAGTCACAACAACCATGGCAATTATCTGTACAATTCATGCATTTTTGTTTAAAATCGCCTACACTAGAAAATAAATTCTTTTCACACCGATTGTATTGGACACCCGCCAAATTGTCTCTATTCACAAGAAAAGCTGCACGACCTTGAGAGCTGAAAAAGTGCCTAAAGTACCACCAGCTAATGATGTTTGCATGTTCATGAACTGTTCTGAAATGACAGCATATTGGGAGTATGTTAGTAATGTCTAGATTACCATACTTTGAGAGCTGAGTGAGTAGTTAATTCTTTTTGGGTCTCCTGCAGACTACAGGAACTATTCCTTTGCAGAAAAAATATGTTTTTAGGTCGAGCCTAGTGCAGCTCGCATGCGCTGCCCTAGGAGATGACCTTCAGAAATCAGTCTGCACTTTTCAAGCACTTGTGCTTGTGGTGGCATCCACCTTGCGGGAGCGAGCAGCGGCGCGCAGGGGCCATCTGTTTGTAATTAACGTGTTTTTAGGTCGAGCCCGGTGCAGTGCGTATGCGCTGCTCTAGGAGATGACCTTTAGAAATCGGTCTGCACTTTTCAAGCACTCGTGCTTGTGGTGGCATCCACCTTGCGGAAGTGAGCAGCGGCACGCAGGGGCCATCTGTTTGTAATTAACGTGGCCGAGCGCGCTTGTTATATTGCTTTACTTTCCCTTCCACTGCCTGCCTCACCCTCACCCTCCCTTGTCAACCGGTTCCTTTTAAACAACTTTGTGGCTTTTTGATCTCTGCCAATTACTGTGCTACATATCTAGCAGCTGTACTTAAAAAAATCGTACTTTGTTAAAAGTATCTGCTAGCATGTATTTTTGTATAATACATTAAAACAGGGGCTGCTCTCCACACACACCATATAAACAAGCGCTCTCTTCTAGCACATGCTGCCTCTCTTCTCAAGTTATAGGAAGGATGAAACTTAGAGTCAGCCCTGCTTTGATTTGAACCTGTGGCTGCTGTGTGCACAAAGATTTCTGGGGCTAGATGTTTTTAATTAGCTTGGCCGCACCCGCTTTTTAGGTCGCGCCTGACCCAGCGCATGCGCTGGTCTGGCGAGACTTATTGAGAGGGCTCCAAAAAGTGCTACCAGGCCAGCCTAGAGCTACAGTGCATGGGCGTGGGCGAGCGCGCCGCGCTTTACCGCGATTACTTTCACTTTCGCGGCCGCATGGCCGCTTTGATGTTTGATCGTGATAGCGATCACTTTCACTTTCACGGCCGATTTGCATAGCCAATAGGTCTCACTTTTGGGACCTTATAGGTATTTAGTTATGCAACTGTTGCATGGCTAAACACTTATAAGGTCCCAAAGGTGAGACCTATTGGCTATGCCAATGCTTGTTTATATTTGTTTACTATCTCTCCCCTGCCTGTCTCACCCTCGCCCTCCCTTGTTAACCGTCTCCACCTAACCAAGTTTGAGGCTTGTTGATCACTGCCAATAACAATCACTTAATCTCCCCATGTCTACCCTGGTTTTATTTGTTTACATTTATTTTTATTACCTTACCGGTGCACATTATCAATTCACATTAAAACAGGGGCTGCTCTCTACACACACCATATAAACAAGTGCTCTCTCCTAGCACATGCTCCCACTCTTCTCAAGTTATAGGAAGGATGAAACCCTGCTTTAATTTAAACATGTGGCTGCTGTGTGTGCACAGATTTCTGGGGCCATCAACAATAACAACACAAGTGCAAAATACTGAAACATATCAATCTATGGGTATTAGCGATGAACTTCTAATAATAGACTAGTTTATGATCAATACAGATGTGCAAGACTTATACGATGCACTTATGCCATATTTACCGCAAATATGATATTGCAACAGAATGAATATATTTATAAAACATGTATAAATGTACAACATAAATATGTTTTTTTCCACTCAACTTACTTTAAAGTACTAAAAATGTTAATTAAAAATTCTTGCAATAAAATTTTAACTAACAAACATTGGTCAGCTATTCCTGGACAAACCATTGCTAATATCTTTGGTTACACACTTATAAGGTGCCAAAAAACAACACATAGTAGCAATGCCAATAGCTCAAAAATAAAATCCAAACTACCAAGCTCTAATTGGGTGTTTAATGTATGCAAAGAAAAAATTACTGCACATTGCTCAGAAGGTACATTAAGTATTCTTAGCCTCCAGGCTACTTTAGCATTAAAACTAAATGTAAAGCTGTTCAACATTTGCTTTTTAAGTAAAACAGCTAGAACAAGATTTTTCAGTAGCACACAATTCATTACTTTGTAGTAGTGTTTAGAAACATAGTTATTCTATAAAAACATTGCCATAGCCAATACGTCTCGCCTTTCAGATCATACAAGTATTTAGTTATGCAGCACAATAGCCTTGGTGTAACAGCATCAACTGTTGCATGTCTGAAGACTTATAAGGTCCCAAAGGCCAGACCTATTGGCTATGCCAATGCTTGCTATGGAATGCTGTTGGCTCATAGAGTGATTTGAATAAATTGCAATGCTTCCTCCAAATGGGTGAATTTTGGTGTGCTGGGTTGATCACCAAGATACAGCTCTAAAAGTCTGGTTTCCCAATATCGCGGACTGAGTGAGAAGATCCAATGTTTTTTTCTCTGTCCCTTGTGATATTTGACTTTCTCTGGTACACCCAGACAGACCGAATGCAAGGATTATTCTACTGACAATGGCTGGACCATCATGCTGTTGCAGAAGTCCTTACCTTCCCTCATTTATTATAAATTGAATAATAATAATCATTGGATTAAGATTTTTGTTTAATTGTATGAAATAACACGAAAATTGTGAGAGAACTGCCTACATCACTATTGGCCTGGCTGGAGAAGCAATGCAATTTGACACAAGAGGTATTCCAAATCAAAATAATGGAATATGGCCACCTCAGATCGTAAAAGGTGCAGTCTGAGAAGGGCAGAACAGGCCCAAGATCAGGGCTCTGAGTATGGTCAGGAAAAAGGGAGAGCTCTGTACAAAGCCTTCAAGATCCTGATTATCACATCAATAAGGAACTCAGGAAAAAATGGTGAAGGGAGCAGAACCACTGAAGAAGCTTTTGGGTGAAAGCAGGAACAACGTTCACTGCTAAACTTAAAGCTGACCCAAAGATAAAAACTTTGAATTTTGGGGATCCAGCGCATAACAGGTCCTTACTGAAAAAGTATCAAAAGAACCAAGTAGAAACTGAAAATGACAAAGATCAGGAAGAGAGTTTATGAACAGCCACTAGAAGGCACACTGAAGTAATTGGTGATATTTTTTGATATACTAAGCATCCAACATAAAGTTTTGAGTTGTTATGAATGCCAAGTCTGGGCGAGGCTGTAAGAAGGGAAGAATGAAGAGTATTTCCTGTAGTGGGAAACAGACACACAAAGCCACACCCACGTGAATGGTGTACTAAGGGGGGCGGTTTCAAAATACTATGTAGTAAAATAGGTTCTTAGGCAATATTTCAGGAGCTGAGTTATATATTCAATATAAAAGTTCAATATTGAAGTTCAACTCATTTTTTTAAAGAGTTTTTTAGTCTCCAGCTCTACCTTATACAACTCTTTATACTACGCCAGACAAATTAATATTTAAAAATAGCATTATTAGAGTCTCTGAGTCTTGACAATACTCACAGTGATTGGAACCTATCTCCTTGAGGCAACCAATTGCTACTGGCTTATCACTATCCTTGAGTAACCTAGCATATCCATTGAATATCGTCACCTTTGCCGTAATACTAAGAGATAGATCCCTATCTCCAGGCATTTAGAGCCTACATCACAGTACCTGAAGTAATTTCCAAAGCGCTCTTCAGCATCTTCATTCAAGTGCTGCAAAATTAAACTTAAACACAACTGCAAAACTGTCGACTGTACTATGCACTAGAGATTACTTTACTTACAAGGATTCCACGACATGCCTCCAAACTCTTCAAAGGATCGCATCAGGGCATGTGTTGCTGATTGCCACTCTTTATATCCATTGACTTTTCCCAGAAAGTGATTGCATAAATCAGACTCTGAAGTATGTGTATATAATCTATCTATATCTCTAGGACGTCACAACATGCTTGATGACATATTTGCTAATCTTGGTCTTGCTTTTATTTATTGTCAGTTGTTATTTTGACAATAAAATGGATGATCATCTAGCTTCCTTTACATGCCAACTCTAGTTGCATAGAGAATGGCTAACTTGCCTGCTGATGGCAGCGGGGTGACATGCTTATTAAAGAAATTCAGTATGAAGCATATTAGTGTGGTGGTGCTGTGGTAGAGTGACGGGGTGGTATGCTACAGTGATGTTGTATTGTAAGTAATGAGGGGGTATAGCATTGTGATGTGATTGTATGCTAGTGTGATGTATTGCTATGGTACATGTAATGATATGGTTGTTTGATCTTGTGGTATGGTAGTGAGATGTGGAGGTATGGTAGAGTGATGTGGGAGTATGGTAAAGCGTTGTGGTGGTGTGCTAGTTTAGTGTGCTGTTTGTGATAAATTGATGTATTGGTATGGGACACAGCAAGGGGCTTGGATACTGCCCTTCACAACAATGCAACTTCATAGAGGTCCATGTGCATTTGTATAAATCTTTTGAAATTAAAGTGTTTTTTCAGAACATGGACAAAAGACCTGAGCCTACTCTTTACCAACCACCCACTACTATTCAAACCATTGTGGACATTTCAGACATTCAAACTTTGTTGACCCTTCTGCCTACACTTAAGGAACTGTGTGAACAGCTTGACATACAGGAGGATTTTAGTGGGGATAGTGTACTAAAAGTTAGATCTAAAGTCCAATACCTGGGCACACAGCATTACAATATAGAGACTTATATAATAGTTTTAAACTTACATCTAGAATGAGGAGTAAAATGCTTAAGGTGAAAATTGAAGCACTGTGGGGTTTAAAATCTGATACCAGCATGGTGATCAGGGAAGCTGACAAGGGGGGCAGTGTGGTGGTGATAAACATGCAGCATTATCTGGCTTAAATTGATAGACAACTTGCTGACACTACTTGCTATACACCAGTAGGAACCAATCCCATGAAAGACCTTATGCCATCTATAAATGGCAAATTGTTTGACTGCAAGGAGAGTGGGTTATTCTCTGATACTCAATATAGATATCTTCTTGTTAGCAACCATCAATTTCCTTGAAATGTTTATATACCTTCTAATATTCACAAGAATGCTGAGTTTCTACATGCAGGACCTATTGTCTCCTGCATTGAATCTTCTACGGAGCGTCTTTCAGGCTATGCATCTTTAACCTTGCAGTAATTTGTTAACAACTTCACAACTTATACCCGTGATAGTAAGAATATCTTGATAAAACTCAAGGAAATAAATTAGGAAACAGATGGTATTTTCTTTGTGAGCTTTGATGTGTCTAGTTTATATACACTTGCATCAGAAAAGAGATTTGGATGATGGCTCTAAGGAGCTTTTTGCAAACTAGGAAAGCTGCCCATCTTAAACACGGAGAGATGATCTTTGAGATGGCAGACATGATTTTGACAAAAAAAATATGAAACTTTCTGCAGACTGGCTAATGATACCATCAGCTTTAGGGGATAGCCATGGGTTACATGTTGCTCCTTCTTGGCTGTCATACTGCTACTTGGATGGAACATTTATTCTTCTTGGAGGTGATACATAGATGACATTGTTAGAATATGGATGCAAACATTATCACAATTACATGCTAAGTGTAACTACTGTAATGATAAGCCATTCAATGTTAAACTCACTAAGGAACACAATAGAAATACTATTGTGTTGGACATGGCCCTTCTTAGGGGATTTCCATAAAACGTTTTGCTTTTTTTCCTCTTAGTTTGTGCTGATTCTTTTTCCCAGGCAGGAGCGGATTTGTGTTCCAGAGTGCCTGGATTACATGGGTGCTACTTTGATTGATGTGTGGCCTATAGGGTGACTCCCTCTTCCAAGCGGCTCTCCTGCTTTATTCCCCATTCATTGAGTTCTCCTTTTTGTGCCCTCAGTGCAGCGGACCAACTGCCCTCTCCTCACCCAGCCCGATGATTTTGTGTTACCAAGGAGTATTGCCCGAATCAGGCCTGGGTGGTGAGAGTGATTGAATGGGCTAAAGAACACTTCTGAAAGTGGTTCAAGAGACTGCGTGACTCCCCTGAGCTTTGCAAAACTTAGCTGGTGCCTGAAGGCACAGAGTGGAATCCTTTGATTGAACTTCCCGAGTAATGGCAAAACCTCCATTTGTCGACTGCCACCTAATTAGACTCTTACCTAAACCCACCTTTTTCCCTGGGACCCTGACTAAGTGTGACTCTGGCCGCGATCGGCCTAGTATCAGGGGGATTATCTCAAGCCCTTGGGTGTAGGGTAGTCGGGGTTAGCTGAAGATTAGAGACGGGCTTGGGCAATGGGGTCTTCAAGTGCATTATCAACTGACCTGCCGGATATCAGTTCCCAGCATTAGGGTGCTTTGTGCATGTGTGTGCGAGTGCGCTTCATATGGACCTGCCTGATATCTGTAGCACTGCATGTCCGTGCTGGGTGAATGTGTGGGGTGACTGCCTGTGATTAAATACACTGCACAGCGTGTAAATATCTGTATGTGCACATTTGTGATATTTTTGTGAACTGGGGTGCATCCTATAACTAGGTAGTATTTAATTTGAATGATTGCCAGTGTGGGTCTTGTTCTGACATTTTGCACCACATAAGGGTGTTGGGGTTTTCCCAAGTGTGCATATTACTGATGTTGTTTTTAACACAGTTGGGCCTAGTACTGCTAATGATATTTCCGAATGTGATTTATGCCCAGAAAAACATAATGTTCATGTTGTGTTAGTTAATGTGTGTGTTGAATACAAAATGTATTTACATACACCATGTGTGAAGTCTCTTTTGTGACGCTCGGTGTATTTAATGTGTAAGAATGCTGTGCCAATGCTTTACACATTTCCCCTGTGATAAGCCTGACTTCTCAGCTCCAAGCTACCCAAAGGTGAGCGCAGGTCATACAGTGAGTGTAATCACCTGCCCCTGGCGGGAGTGATAAGTTCTGCCTGGCTAGGGCCTTGCCTCAACCAACCAGAACGTGCCAGTTCCAATGTATAGTTTTAGATCTAATACTATATGTTGAATTGATAAACTGCAAAGTACGATTTACAGGAAACCAACTTCTTGCAACTGTTTTTTACATGACAGTAATGCACATCCCAGATCGATTATTTTGGAGTATCCCACATGGTGAACTGGTCCGTGTACAATGGAATTGTAGTGATCAGGACATTTTGTAGGAAAATGTGGATGCCCTTAAAAGAGATTTCTAGCAAGAGGGTTTGGGAATAATGGATTAAATAAGGCGGCAGTTAGAATCAAGAAAGTAGAAAGGACCATTATATAATAAGATAGAAAACCAAAGATTACAACAAAGAGCAAACTAGCTGTCACTACACAATACAATATGATTAGCAGTGAGATTTTTAAGATATACAACAACAAAAAACTGGCATTTACTAACTGACATACGTGTACTTAAACATGAATTTAAAAGCAGACCTACTGTAGTTTATGGTGGGGCTAATACCATACGGAACCATCTATGCCCCAGTTATGTCATATTGAATTCTAGTGACACAAACTGGCTGAGTAAGAAAACATCTGGTTTCTTTACCTGTAATGAATGTAATGTTTATGGTTTGGGGTTGAATACAAAATTGGAATTGTCACAACCCATCAAGAGTATTCTGGATCCGTGAATTCATTAATTGCAAGACGTGTTTTGTAATATATGTGATTGGTTACCCGGTAGTAGCATATTAGCGCAACAAAGAATGGTGACACCACATATCTGATGGCTAGCCACTATATCAAGGAACATCCGAGTAAAAATACATTTTGATTTTATGGCATCGAACATGTTTCACTGGACAAGAGAGGAGGAGTTAGGGAACAGGAACTATGGAAGTGTGAGGAGCTTTGGATATGTAGGCTACATGCTGCCATATTGAGCCACAACACAGATACAGAGTTAAACTATTTGTTATAGTCCCTGTTGTTATTAGGAGATACGAAAATCTGTAATTTGTTACTGTTCATATATAGATATTTATTGGCCATCAGTGATATACTTAATATGTAAACCCATCCACAACACATCCCATTCTTAAGTGGTGAATATATTCAGGATACTTTACTGATAGTGGTGGTTATTTACATGTTATTGTACAGGATACTACATTGGTATTGCGCTTTTCCAATCACAGTTATGGTGAGGCTGAAGATTTTGGGACGGCGTTTGTTGTGCATTATATTTCATGGTTTTTGTTACAATATTATTATACAGTGCTCTAGTACGGTGTTGTCCTATGCTGGGATTGCATGCTTTTCTTATCACAGTTGCATCCTAACTACCATACAGGATGTTTATTGATGAATGATACATTCAATATCTGCCACCTATATTATGATACCTTACCTTTATATTTTAGAATTGGCAACAATATAGAATCTTTGGGCATGGCAATGGGACACTGAATGTTTCTACAACAAGTAGCACATTCAATATCTGGTGTTTATGGTATGGTACCCTTTCCCAAAATGGCACTCCATGTCCATTACGGTTTTCATAGTTGGACACATGTTAGTTTTGGACAGTTGGTCATGCATCTTGAAACGAAATGTATATAATGTAAACCTTATGTATGTTAGATTTTTAGTTACTATTGTATTTACCAGCATACAAACGCTATTAAAACATATAGCGGTTATTCAATTCCAATATGGAGCCGTTTTCACCCTTATGTTGAAGCGATTGGGAAACAATGACAGAGTGATATTTAAAGGGCAAAAAAATGGCGGTCCAGTTTCTCTGTGTTTGATTGCTGATCACCATCACCGGGGCATAAGGGTGATTTCTCTTTACTCCTGATGGGGTTTACTTTATGGATAGTCCTTTATTACAATATTGTAATTCTTGAATAAGGAGCTTTTTGATGCACCAATTATGTTAGCCACGGGGTTTTCCAATTGACAAAGAAATGTGAACATTTGAATGTATAATCAGGCAATGTATCTGTTTAGATACAATAGAATTGTTGGAACTTTGAAAAAGACTTTGTTTACTCTACTCAAGGCTTTTGGGGACACTTACTGCCTATATCAGGTATGTACATCTCGCTTCAGGATGGCGCTTATAGCAAACCTGAATACTTGGGACTTTGGCACTTTGTGATTGATTTCAATCCAGTTAGAAGTGGGACATGGAGTGCGACTAATGTGCACAGATTCTTTTTCTTTAGGCATGAAGGAGTCTAAAATCTATTGGGGTTTTGGTATTGCCTGCAATACTGGAATGATGCCCCTTTTATGTCTTGTGCCCTGTGCTTGTGACATTTTCAATATTTCCTAAAATACTCTCTGATGTATGAGGAGGGAAGAACAGATTGGTAACTCGTTTTTGGATATTGACAATATTGTGTTTGCCAGTGACTCTCCTTACATGAAGAGAAAGTAATTTAGATAGCACGATGAATTGGTGAGTCGTGGTTACAAAGGAACATTAAAAATGGTCCTGGTGTGGACTTTCGTTGTGTCACCCAGATGGACATGACTATCAACAGGTTATTCTTTTTGGTTTTAAGTTCTTCTCTGTTAAATTAATTTTGGAATATGAATGGAACAGTATTGTTATGTATGCCAACCAAGGAAAACTTGGATCACTTCAATTAAATTGAGGGCTGGAACAGTAGGTTATTGTTTATATCACAAGACACTGAAATGGTACTATTATATATTCTACCTGTATTTTTCTGTCTGTTGGTATGGTAGCATTTGTCACACATTTTACAAGGTTCTTCTGTATTATACCATCGTTGAACTTGTAATTTATATATTCTTTTATCGTAATGTCATTATCATGTGACGAAGCACCAAAATTGCTGAGACAATTAATACACTCGAAGTATAAGGAACTTTACCACAAAAGAACCTCTGGTGTTTTGGTATGTTATTTCCATTGTATGTATGTCAATCAGAGCATGAATCGTCCTGCTGGAAACGTATTCTGATATATTTTATTATCAATTAGGAAATTACTTTTGTCCAAAAGCATGAGCTTTCCCCTATGTAATGAAAAAATAATAAACTATTGTTGGTTATAAATCCAAGCGCTTTATTAGATTTTGTCTGATCATTTATGTAATAAACTCAATACATTGTGCGAACCGAAATTGGGATTGATATTCAGAATGTCGCTCACATCATGCAGTTCTGTAACTCGTGTTTTTGGTATTTTAGAATTGTATTGATTTTCATCAGGTTATAATGTTTTATCTAATGAATAATTATTGTTGCATCTTGTGTGTAGAAATTATTTTGTTTTTATCTTATTTTACAGTCCTGAAGAAGTTCCATAATATTCAAAGGAACGAAACATGCTGCCTGTTTCCATGTTTTCTTGAAAGTGGATGATTAATAAGTAAGGTTTTTTTTTTTACATTTGAATCTCTTTTCTTATTGAACTTTGGTGAGTGCTCTCTTTGAACTGGATTGATAATGTATCTGTATGGCACGGAAATGTGGTAATATGGTACTGTGATGTGGTGTCATAGTTGTGAGATGTGATGGTCTAATAAAGTGTTGTGATTGTATGGCAGTGTGATGTCGTTTGTAGTAGAGTGAGCTGGTGATATATTACAGAGCTGTGGTGATATGGTAGTGTGATGTACTTTTGTGGTAAAGTTTTGTATTGATATGGTACAGAGATGTGGTGCTATAGTTGTGTGATGTGGTGGAATGGCGGTGGAATGTAGTTTTATGGTAGAGTGATGAGGTGTTATTGTGCAGAGATGTGGCAAAATAGTAGTGTGATATAATGGTACATTAGAGGAATGTTTATAATACTGTGATGTGGTGTCCAGCAGAGTGATGTGGTGGTATGTCAGTGGGATGTGCTATTATCTTATGTGATGTATTGGTGTGATGTGGTGTCTGGTAGAGTAAGGTCCTAGGGCAGCTCGTCCATTTTAGCGAAGGAGTGTCGCACCACAAAGAAAAGAGCCAGGCCTGAGCTGATTAAGAAAATGGTAATAAAGTTTATTTATTGCCACCGTCGCACCACCCTCAATACATACCAGCCGCCACTGATAAGGTGGTTTTATGATAGGATGATTGGGTATTGTTATTGTGTGATGTTATGGTAGTGAGATGTGGTAAATAATCTGATAGTGCGGTAATTGTTATGTGATTTAAGGAAATGTTGTGGCCTGGTTCAAAGACGTGAAGATATGATGTGATGTACTGGTAGGTCAGAGTGACGTCTATTTTAGTGGGATGTGTTGTCTGGTAGAGTGAGTGGGTGGTATGGCAGTCTACAGTGGAGTTATTTTAGAGCAATGTTGTGGTGTAGTATTGCGATGTGGTGTAAGGCAGAGAAGTGATTATATGGTAGTGTAGTGGGTAGTGCATGGTTAAATGAGGTGACGTGGTTGAATGATGCGACGTTATGTTAGTCTGATACAGTGATATTGTCTAGGCTTGGGAAGTGAAGCAGTCAGTGTGGTGTTATTGTAGTGTGAAATAGTGCTCTTGCAGTGTGTTTTATGGTAGAGAGTGATATCTTGTAGTGGGATTGTATAGACTAGAGGCATGACGGTGCCATATGGTGGTATGGTTGAATGATGTGATAGTTTGGTAGTAAGATGCAGTGTTATGGCAGTGGGGTGTGGTGGCAGTGGGGTGTGGTGGCAGTGTGGTGTGGTGGTTTGGGAAAGAGGTGTGCTGTTTCTGTTATGGAGCTTGAGTTTCTCATGGACCAGCTGTGGCGAGGGCAGCATGTGCCACTCTTCAAACACCCAAACTAAATCACAGCGGTTGTTGTGTTCGTTATCGATGTCTTTCATGGCATCCAGCGCGCCCAGATGTAACCCTCTCCCTGCAGGTTACCAAGAGATATGTGAAACGGGTGCATTCAGACAGAAGGCGATTTTACCAGTTTCGTTACCTCGGCCTTACAGTCTAAGCGAAAGCATAAGGAGGTAAACCTTTATTTTAACCAATTCCATAAACATGCAAAATGGAACAAAGGAAGCAATCCCAAGAACATGCAAAATGAAGTAAAGTACGAAAACAAGCCAAAAAGAAACATCTGGATTGACGCGGCACGTGTGCATTCACGACTAGATTACACAACGGATTCGAATGTGTGAGTGAACAGCTCTCAAGGTGACATTGCGTGTTTCGTGCGGTTCACCGCAGCTCACTTCCACGAAGATGTGCGGGAAACAATCGCGTTTTTAAACGGTTCGTTTCTACACCGGGCGAGATGCAGCCCGCTACATATCGCGCCTAGTGTTGCTGGACGGTACACACGGCCCCGGGAGATTAAACGATATTCGCAAGGTCACACAATGTGGCCAACAGAACACCAAGCTTAGAAATCACGTTCGAGGACATAAGAGACGCCAAATTCTGGGGGCGGCAAGTAAAGCCTTGGGGGCAGCCCAGCCAGGTTTCTGGCTCGGTTCTAAGATACAAAGCACGAGCCAAGCCGTCAAAACGTGGAACAGGCGACAATGTCATGAAAAAAACTGATAAAGTCATTAAAATGGAAAAACAAATATCTGTCAATATTTTTTAGCGTCTCAAGTATTTACGATTATTTCACTGAATTTCTTAACATTTATTGGAAGTTCTTTTTTTTATTATAAAAGAAACATTCAAGAATACCCTCATGCCCTAACAACATACCACGAGTTACCGCAAATGTGTGTGTCACGTTCTGAATTTGTAGAGTCTATATTATTGAATATGAAGCTAGATTGTTTTATGATAACCATATAGCGGTGGGTTTATAGAGGTTGAATGGTGTACTGAATTACTTCTATGTGCTCTCAAACTGGATAGTTGAAGCAAATTATACATAGTGATGTAAAGCGGTAAGGTGATGGATCACGCATTTGGACAATTAGGGAAGCTGGTATTCGAGTCCAAGATTGCATATGTCCAGTTCAGAAAGTGGAGGGTTACACCCTCCACTCTTCCTTTTAACACCAAATGTCAGTTTTTTTGTTCAGTTATTAAATTAGTGTTATTAAATCAGTGTTAGTATATGGAGATCAATAAATAAATGTATGCATATCAATACATATTATACCTTAAATCAAACTGACATTATACCCACATGTATATGGGCATATGCATGAGATGCAGACGTGTTCTTTGGTGTTTGGAATGCTTCCCGAGACAGTGATGATCGAACACACCGACAGAGGGCGCCTGGCTGAGATGATGCTGCCCTCTGCTAGCTTGTCTTCGCTGAAGAGCATGCGCAGTGGGGCTCATTGACTTCTTGTTTTTTGGTAATTATTTAATTGTGGTAAATGAGGTGTTGAGCCTTTCCACAGGATACCTCAAGTCAGCTGAGCCAGCAGTCTCTTTATGAAATTAACATAAAATACTATTTTCTGCCTTCCCTTAATCTCCTGCGTTGGCAGATGGATTTGGAGAGAGGCTCGACATCTCAACAACTGCCATTAAATAAACACCAAACAAAAAGGCCCACAGGTTTTACCCCTCTGGTTTGAGGACTTCAAACAGCGTGGTGTCCCTCTTCCACACCAACACCCAGTGGATCTGCCGAAGCAACAGCGGTGCACGAAGGACACTCCTTCCCGCACCTGGCGGCCAAAGTTCGGAATGACCTTCCCCTCTACCTCAGGAACACCTCATTGCTCAAGCAATTCAGAAAAGCACCCAAGACCTGGCTGTTTGCATAAACAGATCACCATGAAGCAGGTGGCAAACTCTAGCGCCCTGAGACCCTCACGGGTGAATTCCCACGCTCTATATGATTGGTCGATTGGCTTCAGAGAGACATGCTCTGTATGCCACTGTTGATTTGTCAGTTTCCACATCAAAATCTGGGGGACATTGTCCAAAGCCCCCCCCCCCATCCCCCAAATCTAAAATCTGGAGTGGAATAAATCTGTGCGTGCCTGAACCAGGTTGGTTGTACAGTTGTCAGTCTCGCTTCTAGGCACTTTTCAGTGGCGCAGCCAGGGTGCAGAGGGCCCTAAACCGCAAATGGAAAGGGTGCCCTGGCCTCCTGGTTGCGTAGTAAAAGACACCCATCATTGGAGTACAGTGGGCCCATCACAGCTCTGACCCCGTTGCCGCGGCGCTGCACCTTCTGCACTATTGACAGCTGCACCCCTACGTTTCTTCCTGCAGAACTGACAGATTTTTCTAGATGAACTATTGACGTTTATATTCAACCTTATCTATGTGTCTGCGTCTACCGAGTCCTCTACTTGAACGAGATTGTGACCTCGGGTGTTATTTTTATGTGCATGAATAGTAGAAGTTTGTATTCCTTCCACTGGTCCTAGCAATGATTTTATTATGCGCCGGGGTCTGCATCGCTGCTGGTGTGTCCGGCCCTGGCATCTGCGCCATCATGTTTATTTGGTAACATGAAGAGGTATTTATATCATAACACCATCTCTGCTCTTCACGTTGCGGGGGGCATTGGCCGGCATTCTGCCGGAGCTCGGGTCGTCCTTTCTTACTTCTACTGTAGTTACGAGCCTTTACGTCTGCCAGCCTCCGGTAGCTGGTAGTCAGGTGTGCCAGGGCGTCTGAGGCTCCCTTTCTGTGCAGTGAGGCGGCTGTGGCCGGGTGCGCGCCCTCGCCTCGCACAGGGCCCGGATCGCTGCTACAATGAGCACGCATGAGTGCAGAAGGTGTGCCAAGCGCCAGCTCCGGGCACTCTCCCAGCGGGGGCACCCCCAGCTACAGCGGCAGAGCACACCTTAGGACCCGCGGAAAAGATGCGCGGCTCTGAGTCGCACTCACTGGACCGAGCTGGCATTTCAGAGCCCGCAGCCCGGGGCAGAGGAAGGCCGGAAGCGGCATTCCAAAGCCCGTCATTTATAGTAATTACTTCCTATAAAAATAAACTGCGGCCACTTCAGACAGCCGTAAAAGCAGCAGCCGGGGAGCCTCGACTGGGGACTCCTGGGATGAAGCCGGGACAGCCTCTGCTCACTCGCCCATCTGATACTGAGCTGTGCCCCTGAGAGGACAACTGAGAGGCTGAAGCAGGCCCGCGCGAGAACTCAGTGAGCGCCCCCACTCAGCACCTTCACTCAGTTACCAGTTACACTCAGATTACACCTTTCCACAATGAGTATTTTCACACAGTGAGCAGTTCCACCTAAAAAGCCCATCTGTTCACCATGTCCTCTCACGGAGCTCCTCCGCCTCGTTATATCACACCTGAGTGTGCAGATTCACTCAGCAACTACACCCCCGTAGCAACTACACCCTCGCAGAACACCTTCACCGAATGAGCACTTTCACAAAGTGAAAACCTACACCAGTGAGCACTTCCACGCAGTAACACATTGCAGCAGCAAGTGAGCAACTCAGCCCAGGGATTAACCCAACGCCGAGACCACCCCACTCAGTAGATGCCCATCCTCAGCCCTGAGTGAGCAGCTCCTCTTACTTAGCACCCCCATTTAGCGAGCACATCAACTAAGTGAGACCATCTCCTTAGTACGTTTTACCCAGAAGCTCAAGCCCCCCTCCCCGTGTGCACCCACCTCGATGGCCACTTCCACTGAGCCACTAAGGGCGCACCCCCCATTCCCTGCGGCGCACATGTCCTGAGTACCTCCACCTGTTTTCAGTAAGTGCACCCAATCAATGAGCACCTCAACTTCGGGAACACCTGCACACATGAAGCATCCCTGTGAGCTGAGCCCCGGCGCCCAGTGGGTATTCCCGCGTCACGGTGTCCTCTGGGTGTCACTTTCAAGGGGGCGCTGTCGAAAACAGAAAAGGGCCCAGGTGTGGGAGCAGTAAGAGCGGGCTGGAGAGGGGCGGGAGAGGCGCTGGGAATAGACGGAGAAGAGAGGGCCAAGAGAGGCACGGGCAGAAGACGAGGGGTGCCTGGGCGTGAGAGAAGAGAAGGGGGCGAAGTGGAGATGTGCGGAGAAGGAGCTGCGGAGAAGGATGAAAGGAGCAGCAGGGTTTCCCCGGAGGAGATTACGAGGAGCAGGAGAGGAACCAAGGAGGAGATGTGAGGAGCTGAAGATGGGTGGAGAGGAGACGGGGAGGTGCCAGAGGAGAGCTGGAGAGGAGCTGGGGATGGTCAAGTAGAGAAGCAAAGGTGCTGGGGAGACACAGGAGAGGTGTAGGAAGCAGCAGAAGAGTTCTATAAGAAATGCAGAGGTGGTGGATGTTCAATCTCCTAATGCATTCATTCATTCATTTTGACCCGGGAACTATCCTGCGCCATTCTCGAATTATTTAATCATTTATTCCTTTTGATCGTTGTCACCCTTCATTTTCTTGTAACTGTAAAACTGAAGAACGGACACATTTGTGCTCGTTTTATCACATTGCGCTCCCCTGTCCTCGTGACATCACACCACCTGAAAACACGTCAGAGGACATAGCTGACAGCACTCCCCTGAGTGGAAGCTGAGGGAACACTACCCCACTCAAAGGAGAGGCGACCTGTGCAGAGCTCTTGGACAGGGCGATGCAAACATATTCGAAACTTGCAAATCACTGCAATCGGTTCAAATAGTGGCATTTGCTGCAAACGTACTTTATACACCTTCAACATCTTGAAATAAAGCATCTCTCCTAGATAATTCCTTCCGTTCCTGGCGCAGAATGGAATAAAAATGCCCTGCTCTGAAAACACAGCGAAGTACCTTCAGCGCTGCCTTTAACTTGCACCTTGCCGCCCTGGCATGCCAAGCACTGGGCCGCTGCTTCCATGGCTGCAGCAGGTGCAGTCTCACTTCATACCACAGACCTGAGGGGGGTCCACTGAACCCTGATTATTGCTGTAGTTCATTATCTAAACAGCAGCCAGTGGGCCCGGTGCCTTCCTGGCACTGTGGCCCGTGACACACTGGCTACGCTACTGTCCAAGCAATGCTGGCCGCGGAACGGGCTCTGCGCACACACGTCCCACCTCTCGCGCCCTCCTCTGGAATGGCAGGGAGGTGGGTGCCTGCTGGCACAGCCCAGCGCACAGAGCACTGGGGCCCGGCGGCATAGCGGCCAGCCTGCACCTGCTGCTGCCCCGTCCAGTCCCCAGCGCCTCTTACCTGAAGAATATCTTGGAGAAGAGGTTGGCCTTCTCTATGGGCGACCTCTGCATGGTGCTGCCGGGTGTGCATGGAGCACTTGGACGTGCCTGCTAATTGCCCAAATCAGACTAGCCAGCTCTGTTCCTGCTCCCCCACCTTATTGCCTCCTGGCTGCTGATGTCACTCCCTCTCCCGGCAGCTGGCAGGTTCGCCCTGCCAGGGCCATCCTCCACCCACCTCCGCAATCACGGCCTCTCTCTCCTCCTCCTGTCTTAGAGCTGAACTCCCCACTCGCCGTCGGTCCTCTGGACTACTGCTGAGCGCAGACTAAGCTCTCAGTGCCCTTCCCTGCCTGCCTCCCGCAGTTTAACTTTCAGCCGCTCCCACGGCTCCTCGCATTGCCCTACTCCCTGGCTGTCACCCGTAGTGTAACTTTCAACTCTCAAGCAGCTCCTGTTCCTCAGAGTAACTTTCAGCCCCTCCCGAGGCTCCTCTGCCTCAGTAGAACTCTCTGCACCTGCGAGGTTTCTTGGCTCCCGTTTTGGGACAGACCCTGCCCCCGGGACCAGGATACCTACTGCGCGTCGATGGTTTCACGCGCCACCCTGCCTCCTAACGTCCCTCCTCTGAAGTGCACCTGTTCCCGCGCCGGCGTCTGCAGCGGGCGCGAGAGAGCGCGGAGCGGTGGCGCGCGCGCTCCTCGAGCAGCTAAACTCTGAACGAGGCTTCCTTTCACACGGTCTGGGCAATGCTGGCGGTTTCCCTATGAAATATGTCGATTTTGTGTAAGTCGTCCATGCTTTCTACAGCACCAATCTTGGCAAGACGTGCCGGGCCGTTCATCTGTTGTCAATCTCTGGCTCTGCTGACCGGAGTCCAACTTTCTTACTACGGAGCTCCTGTTCTCACGTTTATATCCGGATCGTGGTTTACTCTGACCATGAAGGGTCTTCTGTTACCCGTGCGATGTTCATATCCCGCTACTTCCAGTAAACTCCTGTGCCTGTTTACTCTGGGTCCGGAATACTGATAGTTACTTTCTCTAACTCTTGCCCTCTTAGTCCGTTATGTTGAACGATACTTTGTGTGCCTCCTGGACCTGCACTCATTCCTTCCATTGCGCTGCGCGTTACTTTGTGTGCCTCCTGGACCTGCGCATTACTCCCGTTGTACTGAAGTTACCTTATGTACCCCCTGGACCAGCACGCATTGCTTCCATTGTGCTGCGCGTTACTTTACCCTGGACCTGCGCATTCCTTCCATTGTGCTGCGCGTTACTTTACCCTGGACCAGCACGCATTCCTTCCATTGTGCTGCGCGTTACTTTACCCTGGACCTGCGCATTCCTTCCATTGTGCTGCGCGTTACTTTACCCTGGACCTGCGCATTCCTTTCGTTTTTACCAGTTTTATATAGCGCGAACTCGAGCAGAAGAAACTGGAGAACTTTCCATGAGCACCAGTTACATCACACAAGGACCCATTCATTGTTGTTAGGCATGTGGCGTTTAAGTGATGCCCAGAGTCACATGATGTTGAGCCGCCTGGTTCTCCAGTTCCAAAGCCGACAGCTCTGGTCATTACACCACATCCTCTCCCATAGTTGCTATCTTGAACGTTACTTTGTGTACCTCCACGCAGTCCTTCCATTGTACTGAAAATTACTTTGTGTTCTTTCTGGAACTGCGCCTTCCTTCCATTGAACTGAACTTTACTTTGTGTACCTCCGCTTATTACTTTAATTGTACTGAACATTCCTTTCACTGTAATGAATGTTACTTTGTGTACCTTTTGGACCTGCGCGCTTTCCTTCCTTTGTACTGAACGTTACTTTGTGTAGCTCCTGGACCTGCGCACATTTATTCCATTGTATTGAACATTACTTTGTGTATATCCTGGACCTCATTCTTTACATTTAACTAAACGTTACTTTGTGTACCTCCGTTCATTACTTCCATTGAGCCAAACATTACTTTGCGCATTCCTGGACCTGCGCGCGTTCCTTCCCTTGTACTGAAAGTTAATTTGTACACATTCCTTTCATTATAGTGAACGTTTCATTGAGGACCGCCACACATTACTTCCATTGTACTGAACTTTAGTTGTTGTAGCTCCTAACCTGCGCGCATCTCTTCTGTTGTACTAGACATCAGTTTTTGTACCTCGTGGACTGCACGGATTCCTTCTTTTATAAGGAAGATTACTTTGTACACCACATGGACCTGCCCTGTTTATTCCCGCTATACCGAAAAGTAATTTGTGTATCTACCTGGACCTGCGCGCATTCTTTCCGCTTTACCGAAGCTAACTTTGGGTACCCCCACAACCGCGCACTTTCCTTCCGTTACGCTGAACGTCACTTCCTGCTCCCCTTAGTAACTTCTTGTAAGTGCAGCGCCGACTGCTGCCTCTCGTGGGCACCGTGTATATTTCTTTAACCTCTGCAGCTGTCACTCTGTCACATTGAGTAGTTTTCTCTGTAATGTTTGTAACTCTGCTGTACACCACGACCTTCACGAGTTCTGTAGCTCCTCTGCTACAGCCTGCACCTGGTTGAACTAACTTTCCGTACTTTGACGGCTCTTTACCCGCCCTGCTACACTGAGCTCAACTTTCTTATCCCAGGTGTAGAATCATATAACGCCCGCCCTCCGTTACTCCGCGTTTACCATCCACCTCCGCAGCGCTGCTCTCTGTGACCCTGACCGTCTACCCCCTGATGCTCCCAGCGAGCGCGCAGAAATGCTGCCGCGTACAGCTTGCCATTCAGATGTATTTGTGTGTTTGGCACTGCACAGCAGTGACCTTCAAGTGGAATGAGCAACCGAAGAGTGAAGGAGGCAGATTTTTTTACAATTTGTACTTTGGATGAGGTGGTCCAAACCTAAGTGCCAGATTAGATGAAGCTGCTACCTCAACTACTGACGCATAAAAAGGTTGGGATGGGGAGGGTGCGCAACGAGGCAGCTGCACCCACAGCAGCGTGGCAGTCCTGGGGTGTATGGTAACTAACATGCGAATTGAGCGTTAAAGTTTAAAGTAAGATCTCAAATACCCTTTTTTTCCTTTTTCCAGAGGAGGATCGACCTGTGGTACGTTAGCTAGAGATGAATAAACTGGCCCTAAAAAAGGGTGCACACTGCTCTACAGGACAATGGCTTTGGTCTCAAACACGTAGCTCCTGCAAGGTTTACTTACACCTGGAAACAGTGTAATGGCTCGTGTACACGTAGAACACACAGCTCCTCGTCGTGATGCCATTAACTCCGCTTGAATCCGGCCTCCCTTCCTTCACCTGCCCATGTACTGGCAAAACCAAAGGGGCTGATGGACGGAGTGTTGAACTTTGCAAGCACTCACCCCCAGTCAACTGATCTGGGTTTAATCCATCATAATTCTTTAGCCCACTCTGCCACCCCAGTTCAGACATGGCCATATGCACATCAGTCTGACCCTGTGCCTCATGGGAACAGTCCAGCTGTAATGGCAGCCGCAGCACAAAACGATAAAAGGAACGAATTACTCTTTGTGGCCCACTGTTTCTCTGCCCGCATTACCCCCTGTACGTCTTTGATTATTTTTGAGGCTTGTGCTTGACTCTTTTTTTTCTTTATTTACTGTATATCAGCCAATGGCCATAAAAGTAGTACAATAAAATACTTATAAAAGGAAACACAATGCAATAAAAGCTGGAAAATTTACAGATACCAAGCATAAAATATTCATAGAGGTATACGCCCTTGCTCCGAAGGCACAGAACAGATGTACAAACACTTGACCAGAGACAAAACCTATTGGGGTCCGTCATGCCTAAAAGTACAATTTATACATATAATGCTGTAATAATAATGTTAGTAAAAACTTCAGGCCAGAATAACAAACTTTAAAGTTGAAAGCCCAGTGAAATGCTTTGCTAGGTGTGTGCATAATACATTTAACACCGAGGGCCCAGGAATTCATTGTGAAACAACAAAGATCTGCAGACAGGGAGAGCTGAGGTTTCAAGCTCTTCCCTGTCTTACAGGACATCCTAGCTGGATAAAGTGCAAGTGCTCCAGCTTACAAAATAATTAAAAACACAAATTCTAAAATCAGTAAAACCATGTAGAAAGGAAGGTGATTTGCATTAGTCTGAGGGAGAAGAAAGGGTAAGAGAGCCCATGTTTTGCCGAATTAGCCATATACTCTCCAGAAATTTGGCAATGGAGAAGATCATGACCGGATAAGTGTCTGCTGTACATAGTCTTATCGCTACCCTGTATGGGAAACCCCTAAAAGGCGGCACAGAGGAACAATCCTGCGCCTACGTTGCTTGTTATACCTTGGGCAAAAAAAGAGGAGATGGTCATCTGATTCTTCGGCACTTCTGCAAACAGGACATATTTTACTGCCACCTTGTTGACTATTCCATTTTGCGGTGAAGGTAGCAAGCGATAATATGCCTAACCTTAACCTTACATAAAGAGTTTTTGCGAATGGAAGATCAATATCATTCATATAGTTTTTGAAGTAAGATGTAGGCTTGACTCCTATGAAGAAATAGGTCAGTTGGCCCAAGCCTACCTGCTTGGAGTGTTTCACCTCAAGTCCCCAATAGATGACCACCTTAAGGGCTTTTAGATTGCCCTATGCCCAAAGTTCCGCCCTCTGTTGCGACACCTACAGCATTGGCCCTCCAAACCGCAAGAAGGGGGGCGGGGGAGTTTGAATGAAACAAGGTCTTATTAGCAAATTTTAAAATGGCTGCCACCTGTGCTTTAGTGTGCGAGTACTTTTGGTAACCTGGGAGCCCCAGAAATTTGCACTAGAGAGGCAAATATCAAGGTAATCAAAATCTCTAACTCCTCCCCTTCCAATATTATTGATCCTCTGAAGCCTCTATGGGGGTGGATGGCCATAAATGTTGTCTTACTCGGGTTGATTGGCAGTCCATGATCTAAGCAGAAAATATTAAACTTACTCAAAAGGGTCTCTAGGCCCTTGTTTTTTTAATACTTATAAAGTATTGTTCGCAAATAATAGGGCGGGAATTTTGGTTCTCCCTAGAACCGGTGAATCGTTATCACAACCCAAGAGGTAATCAATACAGCCATTTATAAACAGGAAGAACAATGTAGGAGCAAGGACGTATTCTTGCCTGACTCCTTTTGCAACCTTAAAGGGATCTGTCTTTTCCCGGTTTGTGTCCTATCTAACATGTGCAAAACTGTTGTGGTAAAGCCTGGCAAATAAGTTGAGGAGAGGGCACAGAAGCCCTAGGTCTCCTAGCATATACGCCATAGCTTATCAAATGCCGCCTTGAGGTCAACAAAAGCGACATAGAGGCTACCCCTTTTTATGTATAATTCTTTCCACCTTATTAATTGAAACCTAAAAACATGGTCAACTGTACTAAGTTTAGGGCGAAACCCAGCATGGAACTGTGTTAAGATTTTATTTTCTTCGACCCAGGTAAGGAGCTGCTCTCATAAAAGCTTACAAAATATTTTTTGGGGAAGAATCGATAAGGCCCATTGGCCGTTAGTTAGCTGGATCAGACCTAGGGCTTTCTTGTGTATAGGAATACGCTCCACCCCTTTCCATGAGGTTTGAATCTCTCCACCTCCTAAAATGGCATTAAAAACACGTGTACGGTAGGGTGCCCAAATTACCAGTTCGAACTTGAAATGGTCCACTGCAATTCGATCTAACTCAGGTAGCTCTCCTGCCTTCTGAATTCTAATGGCCATGGTCACTTTGGTCACTGAGAAAGCCCAACCATCTTTAGCAGTATCTAATTTAAAAGGACTATTGCAGGATGTACAGGGCACCTCAACATCAGGGGACCCAGGGTTCGCAAGTGTTAGAGGGGGGCTACTACTACTATATAAAGATTTAAAATGGTTCACCCCGTCTTGAGGAAGATTGTGTGCTTCGGGCTTCATCCTATTTGTCTTGGCGCTGTGTGCTATTATGTGCAAAAAGCTACCTGGTCTCCTGAGCGCATTGCAGACAAAATATTGTTTCACATTGGTGTGTCCCATTTAGATTTTGCATGTTTCAGGACTAGTTTGCAGTCTGCTGTAGCTGACTTTCTATCCAGCGAAGACCCCCCTTTAAGGGCAACAAGGCGATTGCGCTTGGCTTACCTACAAGCCCTGTCGTACCATGTAAAATTTGTCTTCTAAGGGAGATTCCTGTGTGGGGTAGATTTAGTAAAGAAGCTCATTTTCAGTTTCTCAAACCATTTGGAATGAGCATCCATAATCATATCAGGAGCTTCCTCCAGGTTGGCCATGCAACACAAAATGGAGATCAGGTCTTGGTAAAGTAAGGCATACTTCGAGTCATTGAGATAATCTAAAGGGACTCTTTCAGGACCTATATGATTTCACAGAGACTTAAACAAGTTCTCACCTGCCAACATACAATGGAAATTTAAACAGCAAAGAAAAAAAGAAATATTATTTAGTAACCATTTTTATTTTTTCACTTTTTTTCACTTTAAGTGGAAACTATTTAAAAATAATGTCCATTATTTTGTAAACACTTCACATATATTTTCATTTAGTAAAGTACAGAACATAAGACATTTATATTTGAATGTACATAACCCCGTGACTAATATAACGCAAGACAATTCATACTCTCAAACATACATCAGTCATACTCATACCCTTAAAATAGCAACAAACATTTAGAGGTTTGGCATAGTCCCCCAACAAGATTTGTAAGAAAAGAGACAACAATAAGCACAGTTTGTTTTCCGATAGTGCTGGGTCTCTAGGGACCTCTCCTTTAGATGGGAAGGGTAGGCCTACGCGCGTTTCGGTGAGGAAACACCTTCTTCAGGGCCACCAACAGAAGGGGCATCAAGCCCTAAACGAGACGGGGTTATCTGTAGGGAATTAAATATAGTGATTTTAGAAAAAATGAGGCAGGAAGCATTTTTGAGCAATACGTAAAGAATTCATGCCTCTTAAGTAGATCCACAGTGAGTACATCTGGGATCATTCAAACATGTTACAAACCCAGCATGTTTCCACATTATATAAAGATAGCTTAAGTCATTAAAAGTGACTACAAAAGTATAAAGCCTTCACCAAGAAATAAACACGAAAATTAAACTAAGCCTACAAGTGCAACGAAAGTCAAAATACCTGAATGACAAAGTACGCAAATTGAGTGCCACTCAGGATAGTGGCGTTTATAAGCAATCTTGTCTTTTCAATAAATTGCAAGGCACTCTGCGTCTGAACAGAAAAAGTATTTTTACAATTATTTACGATACTGTGCATTAATAAACACAATATATTGTATTTTCCACATATAGAGCATAAGGGAAAGCTTACCCTTACGAATTTACGTGGGTAGTGAAATTACTAATCCGGAAACGTGTGGAGACTCTTGCAAACAGATTTAGGTTCTCCGCTGTGAGGTATCGGCCAAGGGGGTCCAATGAAGGTGCTGCTTACATAACCCTCTAGGAAAATGACAACAATGTGTCAAAAATGTGTATTGTAGGTGATATGCCTAACCCACCTAACATCTAGCGTGTCATCATGTTTGTGGTAGGAGTAGGACATCTTCTGCATATAGAGCATACTCGAATTCTTACCCTTTTCTTTTTTGGAAGGTAGTGAATTCACTACTCCAACTGCGTGAATATTCTTCTTAGGACAGGGATTGGGTTCCGTGCAATACGCTCTAAACACCAGTACGGTTGAATCTCACTGCCGCTGATGGTGCCTCTAAAAAGACGATGACAGCGATGTTTCAATTACATATATTTATATTGTATGGCCGCCATTATAGCTCATATATCCATTGACGCCATGACTAGACGCTGTCTCTGTGGGTTATTACATTTTGATAATTCTAAATGTTAGATATAGGGTTGTATAGTCCGTCACACAGGAAAGCAAGAAAGCTTAAATTCTTTATGTGTACTGCCATGGTTTTATATGTATATTGGTTCGAGTTTAAAGTATATACTCGAGAGACATCGTGACAAGAGGCAAAAAGCAGATAGCAGAAGGACTAAATTCCTTTTTAAACGCTATGGTGTTATCAAAGACATATTAGTCTGAGCTAGGAATACAAGTTAAAAGGGTACTAGCAGCTACAATATGCTTTTCTTGAGTGCCGAATGCAGCTCAACGCTTAGTCTAAAACGATTAAGACGGCTGGCAACGCTTACCTATTTATCGCAGAGTGTCGGGCCGACTCAGTCATCACCATATGGATGTATATCGAGGCTCGTGATGTTTGCCCGAATTTTAAATCTTGTTCTGATTGCTAATTGGTCAAAAAGGAAGTCACATGGTGTGCCACGTGATCGCAGTGAATGGACTTACGATCCAATACAAGGTGTAGGTTAGTGCAGGCGCCATATTGTAATGTGGCGCTGATCATAATTTATCTACTGTAGGCATATTCTGGTGTCTACCCCTAACGGGTATGCTGTACTTTGGATCTCAAGAAGCCGATTAGAGATAACCTTTCTCGTACGGGCTATGACGGAGTATCGGGCAAAGTCTAGTTGTTGCATATAATTGTTCCACATTTCACTGATGTTATATATTTAGTGAGTAAGGAAAGAGACAGACTCTTGATGAATACATAGTTAGAAGTCTCAGGGAGATTAGAGTACACTGCCTTCAGTGAGTGTACTAATGCTCAACACACCAAACTGTAGGTGTTCGTAAACGGACCACTCCATGCGTAATTGGGGCAGTATGTGACAGATTTTTACAGCTAATGGACCTTACACCGTAGGACAGTGTGTGACCAAAACCCATCGGTTTAAAAAGGGGGAATGAAAGATAGATCACAGAAAATCATCAGGGCAATATTATTACATATTCCCAAAGGTTAGTTGCAGAGTTTAAATACTACTGTAAGAATATCCAAAAGGTCAACCACAGAGAAAATGAGGGAGCTAAGTGACCAGCCACACAATTTCCTCATTTAAACCTTTACGCACTGTATCAAGTAGTAAATCCAAAAGGATTCTCTTTCCTTTCTTGCCTTCTCTGTATCTTGTCCTGCTTTCGAAATGATTTTCTCCAGTATCAACCACCGAAGATCTTTCTCGGTGTGATGCTGATCCAAAAAATGACTCACCATTGGGGCTTGTTTTTTTCCCGTTCTGATCGCAGATTTATGTTCGGACAGTCTAGTTCTAAACTCTCTACCTGTCTCTCCTATATACCCTAGTCCACAGGGGCAGAGTATTAAGTAAACAAGGTTGCTGCTTCTACAATTTGTGTGACTTTTCAGTTTAGCTGTCTTGGAGCCGTAGTTACAAATTTGGGTGGTAATCGCTGAAGGGCATGCATGGCAGTTACCACATTTGTGGTTCCCTAAGATGGGAGGGAGTCCGTCAATGGTCGTCTGATGTACTTTGCGTAACTGTGGTCTGCTATGAACCAACTTGTCTCTTAAATTGGAATTTCTCCTGAATGCTACGATGGGGGGAGCTAGAGCACTATCTTCTTCGCAGACATTGAGGATTTTCCAATTCCTGTGTAATACCTTCTGAATTTTATTGTTCAAACTAGAGTGGTTGACTACACAGACGATCTTGTCGAGTGAGGGATTTTGTCTCCCAGAAATTAGGGCGTCTCTGTTGTAATATTTGGCGCGTTTCATGGAGTGTCTCACTAACCGTCTAGGATATCCTCTGTGTAAAAGTCTTTTTTGGAGTTCTTCTGCATGGAAAGTGAACTCACTTATGTTGGTACAGTTACGTCTAATCCTTAAAAATTCTCCAAAGGGGATGGAGTCCTTCTGACAACTTGGATGGAAGCTGCTATGTTGTAGAATGGTGTTTTTCGCAGTCGGTTTTCTGAAGAGGCTAACTTCGGTATTACCTTTGCCGTCAATAATCCAAATGTCTAGGAATTCCACTCTCTCTGTCGAGTATTTAGCCGTAAATTTTAGATTTACATCACTAAGATTAAGCCACTCAATGTATTGTAGAAGATCCTGTTCATTCCCTGTCCAGATGAAAAAAATATCATCTATAAATCTATGCCATACCTGTATGTTCTCATAAAAGGGGGCAAGTTCGTTAAAGATGTGTTTTAATTCGAATTCACCCATGTATATGTTCGCTACACTGGGAGCACATGAAGCTCCCATGCTGGTGCCTTTGATCTGATGGAAGAGATCATCTCCGAATTCAAAAAAGTTGTTATGAAGTACTATATCAAGACACTCCAGAATGAATTCATTTGGTCTATCACCCGGAGTTCTGGCCAGAAGTGCTGCCACCGCTTCTAAGGCCAGGTCTTGGGGAATGTTTGTATACAATGATTCAATGTCTAGGGTGACCAGATATTGTGTCTTATGGTTGAAGGGTAAGTGCTCTACGGTCGTTATCATGTGTCCTGTGTCTTTGATATAAGATGCATACAGTTTGGTCAGTGGGCAGAGGAATGAGTCCACATATTTCGAGAGTGGTTCTGTACAGGAATTGATAGAAGAGACAATAGGTCTCATTGGTGGATCCTTAGCATTTTTATGCGTTTTGGGGACTCCGTATAGAGCGGGTACAACTGTGTGTGTCTGATTTAAAAAGTCCAGCTCTTTTTGACAAATAAAGCCATCTCTAAAGGCTTTAGCAGTGCAGTTCTCAATGAGATTTTTTAACTCTGACAGGACAGATCTATGCACCTTACGGTAGTGATCTGTGATTGATAACATAGATTCCATTTTATCAGTGTAGTGATCACTATCCATAACGACTATGCCACCTGCTTTATCGCAGGGTTTGATAATGATGGAGCCGTTGTTTTGTAAGTTGTTAAGGGCCATCTTTTCAGAGAACGTCAAGTTAGAGTGGGTAGAAGGAATATACTTTCTATTTCTTTGAGGACTGATTTTTCAAAAATTGCCACCTCAGGTCCTACCATATCTAATGATGGAGTAAATTTCGATGGTGGTTTGCAACCTGAGTAGTTCAGCTCTTGTTCTGTTGGTTGTACCTCCATCATATATTTTTTCAGTCTGATTTTCCGGAAGAAAGAGAAAAGATCTTTATGAAGTTTGAAAGTATCGGGTTGGGTACTGGGCACAAATGACAACCCCTTACTCAAGATGTTAATCTCGTCTGAAGAGAGTAGATGTTTAGACAGATTGAAGATCGGAATGTTATCATGTAAATGATCTTTTTTGTCTATGATTTCCAATATTGGTGGTTCCGTGTCCTCATATATTGTTGCGGATGTGCTGGCTCTGTTTGAGGATAGTGATTCCTTTCTTGTCTCTGGAATCTTACTCGTCCTCTGCCTCTCCCTGACCGTAAAAAAGGCGACTGGCCTTGTTGATGTTGATTACGGAATTGTCCTGCAAATTGTCTGTAATTTTGCTCGCTAGTGTTAAGACCTTCAAGATCTGAATCTGACGAATTGGTGTCAGAGAACGTCACAATTTTTGGTCTTCTATTATTCTGTGGGTTATATGCTCCGTGATCAGAGATTTCACCTTGATAGAACGAGCTCTGCAGGTACGGGTAAGCTTTTTCTTGAGTAAACCAGCGAAGGTCTTTCTTCAACTTATCTGTCTTTTTCTTAATAAGGTATTCTTCAAACTCCAAAAGTTCATGATTGATCTTATCTAGTTTGTCTTTAGCTTCTTCTATACTGTTATTCTTTTTCAGTTTTTCCTCAAGTTCTAAAATCTCTAGAATCTGAATCATTTCTTTGACCGTCTCAATGATGAGAATCATCCAGTCCCTGGAGCAGCGATTAGCAATTTGTGACCACCGCTCCAGGAACTGGCGTACCTCAACGAACAGAGCTGGCACATTTCTCACTCTTAGCCCTGATGGAATAGCTCCGGCTTTTAAATACTCCAACATAAAGTGGGCATGCGATTCCATTCTTTTGGCCTTTTTTCGCAAATTTTGTAACTTCATCCATTCACTATTATCACCTATTTTTTCCCTAGCACCCGTGAGTCTAAATCTGAGAAAGCTTTCTCAGATTTAGACTCACTGGTGTCTTTTGCATCACAATATGGAGGGCTTTAAAACATTTGGCTTCTCTGATGAACTCTTCTCTACCCTCATTGGACAAATATCAGGTACTAATGGTGGTGTTAGGGAAAAAATAGGTGATAATAGTGAATGGATGAAGTTACAAAATTTGCGAAAAAAGGCCAAAAGAATGGAATCGCATGCCCACTTTATGTTGGAGTATTTAAAAGCCGGAGCTATTCCATCAGGGCTAAGAGTGAGAAATGTGCCAGCTCTGTTCGTTGAGGTACGCCAGTCCCTGGAGCGGTGGTCACAAATTGCTAATCGCTGCTACAGGGACTGGATGATTCTCATCATTGAGACGGTCAAAGAAATGATTCAGATTCTAAATCAAGAGATTTTAGAACTTGAGGAAAAACTGAAAAAGAATAACAGTATAGAAGAAGCTAAAGACAAACTAGATAAGATCAATCATGAACTTTTGGAGTTTGAAGAATACCTTATTAAGAAAAAGACAGATAAGTTGAAGAAAGACCTTCGCTGGTTTACTCAAGAAAAAGCTTACCCGTACCTGCAGAGCTCGTTCTATCAAGGTGAAATCTCTGATCACGGAGCATATAACCCACAGAATAATAGAAGACCAAAAATTGTGACGTTCTCTGACACCAATTCGTCAGATTCAGATCTTGAAGGTCTTAACACTAGCGAGCCAAATTACAGACAATTTGCAGGACAATTCCGTAATCAACATCAACAAGGCCAGTCGCCTTTTTTACGGTCAGGGAGAGGCAGAGGACGAGTAAGATTCCAGAGACAAGAAAGGAATCACTATCCTCAAACAGAGCCAGCACATCCGCAACAATATATGAGGACACGGAACCACCAATATTGGAAATCATAGACAAAAAAGATCATTTACATGATAACATTCCGATCTTCAATCTGTCTAAACATCTACTCTCTTCAGACGAGATTAACATCTTGAGTAAGGGGTTGTCATTTGTGCCCAGTACCCAACCCGATACTTTCAAACTTCATAAAGATCTTTTCTCTTTCTTCCGGAAAATCAGACTGAAAAAATATATGATGGAGGTACAACCAACAGAACAAGAGCTGAACTACTCAGGTTGCAAACCACCATCGAAATTTACTCCATCATTAGATATGGTAGGACCTGAGGTGGCAATTTTTGAAAAATCAGTCCTCAAAGAAATAGAAAGAATTCTTAAGTATATTCCTTCTACCCACTCTAACTTGACGTTCTCTGAAAAGATGGCCCTTAACAACTTACAAAACAACGGCTCCATCATTATCAAACCCTGCGATAAAGCAGGTGGCATAGTCGTTATGGATAGTGATCACTACACTGATAAAATGGAATCTATGTTATCAATCACAGATCACTACCGTAAGGTGCATAGATCTGTCCTGTCAGAGTTAAAAAATCTCATTGAGAACTGCACTGCTAAAGCCTTTAGAGATGGCTTTATTTGTCAAAAAGAGCTGGACTTTTTAAATCAGACACACACAGTTGTACCCGCTCTATACGGAGTCCCCAAAACGCATAAAAATGCTAAGGATCCACCAATGAGACCTATTGTCTCTTCTATCAATTCCTGTACAGAACCACTCTCGAAATATGTGGACTCATTCCTCTGCCCACTGACCAAACTGTATGCATCTTATATCAAAGACACAGGACACATGATAACGACCGTAGAGCACTTACCCTTCAACCATAAGACACAATATCTGGTCACCCTAGACATTGAATCATTGTATACAAACATTCCCCAAGACCTGGCCTTAGAAGCGGTGGCAGCACTTCTGGCCAGAACTCCGGGTGATAGACCAAATGAATTCATTCTGGAGTGTCTTGATATAGTACTTCATAACAACTTTTTTGAATTCGGAGATGATCTCTTCCATCAGATCAAAGGCACCAGCATGGGAGCTTCATGTGGTCCCAGTGTAGCGAACATATACATGGGTGAATTCGAATTAAAACACATCTTTAACGAACTTGCCCCCTTTTATGAGAACATACAGGTATGGCATAGATTTATAGATGATATTTTTTTCATCTGGACAGGGAATGAACAGGATCTTCTACAATACATTGAGTGGCTTAATCTTAGTGATGTAAATCTAAAATTTACGGCTAAATACTCGACAGAGAGAGTGGAATTCCTAGACATTTGGATTATTGACGGCAAAGGTAATATCGAAGTTAGCCTCTTCAGAAAACCGACTGCGAAAAACACCATTCTACAACATAGCAGCTTCCATCCAAGTTGTCAGAAGGACTCCATCCCCTTTGGAGAATTTTTAAGGATTAGACGTAACTGTACCAACATAATGAGTTCACTTTCCATGCAAAAGAACTCCAAAAAAGACTTTTACACAGAGGATATCCTAGACGGTTAGTGAGACACTCCATGAAACGCGCCAAATATTACAACAGAGACGCCCTAATTTCTGGGAGACAAAATCCCTCACTCGACAAGATCGTCTGTGTAGTCAACCACTCTAGTTTGAACAATAAAATTCAGAAGGTATTACACAGGAATTGGAAAATCCTCAATGTCTGCGAAGAAGATAGTGCTCTAGCTCCCCCCATCGTAGCATTCAGGAGAAATTCCAATTTAAGAGACAAGTTGGTTCATAGCAGACCACAGTTACGCAAAGTACATCAGACGACCATTGACGGACTCCCTCCCATCTTAGGGAACCACAAATGTGGTAACTGCCATGCATGCCCTTCAGCGACTACCACCCAAATTTGTAACTATGGCTCCAAGACAGCTAAACTGAAAAGTCACACAAATTGTAGAAGCAGCAACCTTGTTTACTTAATACTCTGCCCCTGTGGACTAGGGTATATAGGAGAGACAGGTAGAGAGTTTAGAACTAGACTGTCCGAACATAAATCTGCGATCAGAACGGGAAAAAAACAAGCCCCAATGGTGAGTCATTTTTTGGATCAGCATCACACCGAGAAAGATCTTCGGTGGTTGATACTGGAGAAAATCATTTCGAAAGCAGGACAAGATACAGAGAAGGCAAGAAAGGAAAGAGAATCCTTTTGGATTTACTACTTTGATACAGTGCGTAAAGGTTTAAATGAGGAAATTGTGTGGCTGGTCACTTAGCTCCCTCATTTTCTCTGTGGTTGACCTTTTGGATATTCTTACAGTAGTATTTAAACTCTGCAACTAACCTTTGGGAGTATGTAATAATATTGCCCTGATGATTTTCTGTGATCTATCTTTCATTCCCCCTTTTTAAACCGATGGGTTTTGGTCACACACTGTCCTACGGTGTAAGGTCCATTAGCTGTAAAAATCTGTCACATACTGCCCCAATTACGCATGGAGTGGTCCGTTTACGAACACCTACAGTTTGGTGTGTTGAGCATTAGTACACTCACTGAAGGCAGTGTACTCTAATCTCCCTGAGACTTCTAACTATGTATTCATCAAGAGTCTGTCTCTTTCCTTACTCACTAAATATATAACATCAGTGAAATGTGGAACAATTATATGCAACAACTAGACTTTGCCCGATACTCCGTCATAGCCCGTACGAGAAAGGTTATCTCTAATCGGCTTCTTGAGATCCAAAGTACAGCATACCCGTTAGGGGTAGACACCAGAATATGCCTACAGTAGATAAATTATGATCAGCGCCACATTACAATATGGCGCCTGCACTAACCTACACCTTGTATTGGATCGTAAGTCCATTCACTGCGATCACGTGGCACACCATGTGACTTCCTTTTTGACCAATTAGCAATCAGAACAAGATTTAAAATCCGGGCAAACATCACGAGCCTCGATATACATCCATATGGTGATGACTGAGTCGGCCCGACACTCTGCGATAAATAGGTAAGCGTTGCCAGCCGTCTTAATCGTTTTAGACTAAGCGTTGAGCTGCATTCGGCACTCAAGAAAAGCATATTGTAGCTGCTAGTACCCTTTTAACTTGTATTCCTAGCTCAGACTAATATGTCTTTGATAACACCATAGCATTTAAAAAGGAATTTAGTCCTTCTGCTATCTGCTTTTTGCCTCTTGTCACGATGTCTCTCGAGTATATACTTTAAACTCGAACCAATATACATATAAAGCCATGGCAGTACACATAAAGAATTTAAGCTTTCTTGCTTTCCTGTGTGACGGACTATACAACCCTATATCTAACATTTAGAATTATCAAAATGTAATAACCCACAGAGACAGCGTCTAGTCATGGCGTCAATGGATATATGAGCTATAATGGCGGCCATACAATATAAATATATATAATTGAAACATCGCTGTCATCGTCTTTTTAGAGGCACCATCAGCGGCAGTGAGATTCAACCGTACTGGTGTTTAGAGCGTATTGCACGGAACCCAATCCCTGTCCTAAGAAGAATATTCACGCAGTTGGAGTAGTGAATTCACTACCTTCCAAAAAAGAAAAGGGTAAGAATTCGAGTATGCTCTATATGCAGAAGATGTCCTACTCCTACCACAAACATGATGACACGCTAGATGTTAGGTGGGTTAGGCATATCACCTACAATACACATTTTTGACACATTGTTGTCATTTTCCTAGAGGGTTATGTAAGCAGCACCTTCATTGGACCCCCTTGGCCGATACCTCACAGCGGAGAACCTAAATCTGTTTGCAAGAGTCTCCACACGTTTCCGGATTAGTAATTTCACTACCCACGTAAATTCGTAAGGGTAAGCTTTCCCTTATGCTCTATATGTGGAAAATACAATATATTGTGTTTATTAATGCACAGTATCGTAAATAATTGTAAAAATACTTTTTCTGTTCAGACGCAGAGTGCCTTGCAATTTATTGAAAAGACAAGATTGCTTATAAACGCCACTATCCTGAGTGGCACTCAATTTGCGTACTTTGTCATTCAGGTATTTTGACTTTCGTTGCACTTGTAGGCTTAGTTTAATTTTCGTGTTTATTTCTTGGTGAAGGCTTTATACTTTTGTAGTCACTTTTAATGACTTAAGCTATCTTTATATAATGTGGAAACATGCTGGGTTTGTAACATGTTTGAATGATCCCAGATGTACTCACTGTGGATCTACTTAAGAGGCATGAATTCTTTACGTATTGCTCAAAAATGCTTCCTGCCTCATTTTTTCTAAAATCACTATATTTAATTCCCTACAGATAACCCCGTCTCGTTTAGGGCTTGATGCCCCTTCTGTTGGTGGCCCTGAAGAAGGTGTTTCCTCACCGAAACGCGCGTAGGCCTACCCTTCCCATCTAAAGGAGAGGTCCCTAGAGACCCAGCACTATCGGAAAACAAACTGTGCTTATTGTTGTCTCTTTTCTTACAAATCTTGTTGGGGGACTATGCCAAACCTCTAAATGTTTGTTGCTATTTTAAGGGTATGAGTATGACTGATGTATGTTTGAGAGTATGAATTGTCTTGCGTTATATTAGTCACGGGGTTATGTACATTCAAATATAAATGTCTTATGTTCTGTACTTTACTAAATGAAAATATATGTGAAGTGTTTACAAAATAATGGACATTATTTTTAAATAGTTTCCACTTAAAGTGAAAAAAAGTGAAAAAATTAAAATGGTTACTAAATAATATTTCTTTTTTTCTTTGCTGTTTAAATTTCCATTGTATGTTGGCAGGTGAGAACTTGTTTAAGTCTCTGTGAAATCATATAGGTCCTGAAAGAGTCCCTTTAGATTATCTTTTTGTTTGTTTTTCCCCCCTTCTCTTGGACCTCTAATTATATTAGGGGGGGCCTCCCGTTTAGATTTTTTCTTTCCTCGGTTTTTACCGAAGGTTCCTTCACCATTTATTGGTTTCCTTGACTTCATGCCCTTATGTAAACCCAGCCACTAATAGCTTTATCATTGATATCTCACCACTAATTGCTTGGTTGTTGTGACTTCTGCTTTGTAAATCTCTTTTTTTTCTCTCTCTGCTTTCTCAGATTTAGACTCACGGGTGTCTTTTGCATCACAATATGGAGGGCTTTAAAACATTTGGCTTCTCTGATGAACTCTTCTCTACCCTCATTGGACAAATATCAGGTACTAATGGTGGTGTTAGGGAAAAAATAGGTGATAATAGTGAATGGATGAAGTTACAAAATTTGCGAAAAAAGGCCAAAAGAATGGAATCGCATGCCCACTTTATGTTGGAGTATTTAAAAGCCGGAGCTATTCCATCAGGGCTAAGAGTGAGAAATGTGCCAGCTCTGTTCGTTGAGGTACACCAGTTCCTGGAGCGGTGGTCACAAATTGCTAATCGCTGCTCCAGGGACTGGATGATTCTCATCATTGAGACGGTCAAAGAAATGATTCAGATTCTAAATCAAGAGATTTTAGAACTTGAGGAAAAACTGAAAAAGAATAACAGTATAGAAGAAGCTAAAGACAAACTAGATAAGATCAAACATGAACTTTTGGAGTTTGAAGAATACCTTATTAAGAAAAAGACAGATAAGTTGAAGAAAGACCTTCGCTGGTTTACTCAAGAAAAAGCTTACCCGTACCTGCAGAGCTCGTTCTATCAAGGTGAAATCTCTGATCACGGAACATATAACCCACAGAATAATAGAAGACCAAAAATTGTGACGTTCTCTGACACCAATTCGTCAGATTCAGATCTTGAAGGTCTTAACACTAGCGAGCCAAATTACAGACAATTTGCAGGACAATTCCGTAATCAACATCAACAAGGCCAGTCGCCTTTTTTACGGTCAGGGAGAGGCAGAGGACGAGTAAGATTCCAGAGACAAGAAAGGAATCACTATCCTCAAACAGAGCCAGCACATCCGCAACAATATATGAGGACACGGAACCACCAATATTGGAAATCATAGACAAAAAAGATCATTTACATGATAACATTCCGATCTTCAATCTGTCTAAACATCTACTCTCTTCAGACGAGATTAACATCTTGAGTAAGGGGTTGTCATTTGTGCCCAGTACCCAACCCGATACTTTCAAACTTCATAAAGATCTTTTCTCTTTCTTCCGGAAAATCAGACTGAAAAAATATATGATGGAGGTACAACCAACAGAACAAGAGCTGAACTACTCAGGTTGCAAACCACCATCGAAATTTACTCCATCATTAGATATGGTAGGACCTGAGGTGGCAATTTTTGAAAAATCAGTCCTCAAAGAAATAGAAAGAATTCTTAAGTATATTCCTTCTACCCACTCTAACTTGACGTTCTCTGAAAAGATGGCCCTTAACAACTTACAAAACAACGGCTCCATCATTATCAAACCCTGCGATAAAGCAGGTGGCATAGTCGTTATGGATAGTGATCACTACACTGATAAAATGGAATCTATGTTATCAATCACAGATCACTACCGTAAGGTGCATAGATCTGTCCTGTCAGAGTTAAAAAATCTCATTGAGAACTGCACTGCTAAAGCCTTTAGAGATGGCTTTATTTGTCAAAAAGAGCTGGACTTTTTAAATCAGACACACACAGTTGTACCCGCTCTATACGGAGTCCCCAAAACGCATAAAAATGCTAAGGATCCACCAATGAGACCTATTGTCTCTTCTATCAATTCCTGTACAGAACCACTCTCGAAATATGTGGACTCATTCCTCTGCCCACTCACCAAACTGTATGCATCTTATATCAAAGACACAGGACACATGATAACGACCATAGAGCACTTACCCTTCAACCATAAGACACAATATCTGGTCACCCTAGACATTGAATCATTGTATACAAACATTCCCCAAGACCTGGCCTTAGAAGCGGTGGCAGCACTTCTGGCCAGAACTCCGGGTGATAGACCAAATGAATTCATTCTGGAGTGTCTTGATATAGTACTTCATAACAACTTTTTTGAATTCGGAGATGATCTCTTCCATCAGATCAAAGGCACCAGCATGGGAGCTTCATGTGCTCCCAGTGTAGCGAACATATACATGGGTGAATTCGAATTAAAACACATCTTTAACGAACTTGCCCCCTTTTATGAGAACATACAGGTATGGCATAGATTTATAGATGATATTTTTTTCATCTGGACAGGGAATGAACAGGATCTTCTACAATACATTGAGTGGCTTAATCTTAGTGATGTAAATCTAAAATTTACGGCTAAATACTCGACAGAGAGAGTGGAATTCCTAGACATTTGGATTATTGACGGCAAAGGTAATATCGAAGTTAGCCTCTTCAGAAAACCGACTGCGAAAAACACCATTCTACAACATAGCAGCTTCCATCCAAGTTGTCAGAAGGACTCCATCCCCTTTGGAGAATTTTTAAGGATTAGACGTAACTGTACCAACATAAGTGAGTTCACTTTCCATGCAGAAGAACTCCAAAAAAGACTTTTACACAGAGGATATCCTAGACGGTTAGTGAGACACTCCATGAAACGCGCCAAATATTACAACAGAGACGCCCTAATTTCTGGGAGACAAAATCCCTCACTCGACAAGATCGTCTGTGTAGTCAACCACTCTAGTTTGAACAATAAAATTCAGAAGGTATTACACAGGAATTGGAAAATCCTCAATGTCTGCGAAGAAGATAGTGCTCTAGCTCCCCCCATCGTAGCATTCAGGAGAAATTCCAATTTAAGAGACAAGTTGGTTCATAGCAGACCACAGTTACGCAAAGTACATCAGACGACCATTGACGGACTCCCTCCCATCTTAGGGAACCACAAATGTGGTAACTGCCATGCATGCCCTTCAGCCATTACCACCCAAATTTGTAACTATGGCTCCAAGACAGCTAAACTGAAAAGTCACACAAATTGTAGAAGCAGCAACCTTGTTTACTTAATACTCTGCCCCTGTGGACTAGGGTATATAGGAGAGACAGGTAGAGAGTTTAGAACTAGACTGTCCGAACATAAATCTGCGATCAGAACGGGAAAAAAACAAGCCCCAATGGTGAGTCATTTTTTGGATCAGCATCACACCGAGAAAGGTCTTCGGTGGTTGATACTGGAGAAAATCATTTCGAAAGCAGGACAAGATACAGAGAAGGCAAGAAAGGAAAGAGAATCGTTTTGGATTTACTACTTTGATACAGTGCGTAAAGGTTTAAATGAGGAAATTGTGTGGCTGGTCACTTAGCTCCCTCATTTTCTCTGTGGTTGACCTTTTGGATATTCTTACAGTAGTATTTAAACTCTGCAACTAACCTTTGGGAATATGTAATAATATTGCCCTGATGATTTTCTGTGATCTATCTTTCATTCCCCCTTTTTAAACCGATGGGTTTTGGTCACACACTGTCCTACGGTGTAAGGTCCATTAGCTGTAAAAATCTGTCACATACTGCCCCAATTACACATGGAGTGGTCCGTTTACGAACACCTACAGTTTGGTGTGTTGAGCATTAATACACTCACTGAAGGCAGTGTACTCTAATCTCCCTGAGACTTCTAACTATGTATTCATCAAGAGTCTGTCTCTTTCCTTACTCACTAAATATATAACATCAGTGAAATGTGGAACAATTATATGCAACAACTAGACTTTGCCCGATACTCCGTCATAGCCCGTACGAGAAAGGTTATCTCTAATCGGCTTCTTGAGATCCAAAGTAAAGCATACCCGTTAGGGGTAGACACCAGAATATGCCTACAGTAGATAAATTATGATCAGCGCCACATTACAATATGGCGCCTGCACTAACCTACACCTTGTATTGGATCGTAAGTCCATTCACTGCGATCACGTGGCACACCATGTGACTTCCTTTTTGACCAATTAGCAATCAGAACAAGATTTAAAATCCGGGCAAACATCACGAGCCTCGATATACATCCATATGGTGATGGCTGAGTCGGACCGACACTCTGCGATAAATAGGTAAGCGTTGCCAGCCGTCTTAATCGTTTTAGACTAAGCGTTGAGCTGCATTCGGCACTCAAGAAAAGCATATTGTAGCTGCTAGTACCCTTTTAACTTGTATTCCTAGCTCAGACTAATATGTCTTTGATAACACCATAGCGTTTAAAAAGGAATTTAGTCCTTCTGCTATCTGCTTTTTGCCTCTTGTCACGATGTCTCTCGAGTATATACTTTAAACTCGAACCAATATACATATAAAACCATGGCAGTACACATAAAGAATTTAAGCTTTCTTGCTTTCCTGTGTGACGGACTATACAACCCTATATCTAACATTTAGAATTATCAAAATGTAATAACCCACAGAGACAGCGTCTAGTCATGGCGTCATTGGATATATGAGCTATAATGGCGGCAATACAATATAAATATATATAATTGAAACATCGCTGTCATCGTCTTTTTAGAGCATGGGTACTCACAAACTTTCTCTCGGGGGCCAAATTTACAGTGTGGTTTCTGGCTGAGGGCCGCACCGGTGGGGGCGGGGCCAGTGGGGGAGGGGGCGGGGCTAGAGCAAAAAAAAGCTATGACCATGAGGTTGAACACAGGCCCCTGCAGCGGACGCCTTCATCCACTGAGCCACCAGACCCGGTATGCACATCTATCTATCTATCTATCTATCTATCTATCTATCTATCTATCTATCTATCTATCTATCTATCTATCTATCTATCTATCTATCTATCTATCTATCTATCTATCTATCTATCTATCTATCTATCTCTCTCTGTTTCCCTCCCTCTCTCTCTCCCTCTCTCTATTACTCTCCCTCTCTCTTGCTCCGTCTCCCTCCCTCTCTATCTCTCTCTCCCTCCATCACTCTGTTTGTCTCCCTTTCTCTCTGCCTCTCTCCCTCTCTGTCTCACTCACTCTGTCTCACTCATTCTGTGTCTCCCTCTCGCTCCCTTTGTCTCACTCACTGTTCGTCTCCCTTTCTCTCTGTCTCCCTCCCTCTCTGTCTCCCTCTCACTCCGTCTCCCTACCTCTCTCTCTCCCTCTCGCTCCCTCTGTCTCACTCACTGTTTGTCTCCCTTTCGCTCTGTTCCCTCCCTCTCTCTCTCCGTCTCCCTCCCTCTCCCTCTCTCCCTCTGTCTCCCTCCCTCCCTATCCCTCCCTCTGTCTCCGTCTCCCTCCCTCTGTCTCCGTCTCCCTCCCTCTGTCTCCCTCCCTCCCTTTGTCCTCCCTTCCTCCCTCTGTCTCCCTGCCTCTCTCTCCCTCCCTCTCTCTGTCTCCCTCTCTCCCTCCCTTCCTCTCCGTCTCCCTCCCTCTCTCTCCCTCCCTCTGTCTCACTCACTGTTTGTCTCCCTTTCTTTCTGTCCCCCTCCCTCTCTCTCTCCCTCTCCCTCCCTCTCTCCGTCTCCCTCCCTCTCTCTATTGCTCTCTCTCTCCCTCTGTCTCCCTCCCTCTGTCTCCCTCCTCCGTTCTCCCTCTGTCTCCCTCCCTCTCCCTCCCCCTCTCTCTGTCTTCCCCCCTTTCCCTGTCTTCCTCCTCTCCCTGTCTTCCTCCTCTCCCTGTCTTCCTCCTCTCCCTGTCTTCCTCCTTTCCCTCCCTCTTCCTCCCTCTGTCGCACTCTGTCTTCCTCCCGCTGTCACCTCACCCCCTGCTCTCACTCCCTGCTGCCCTCCATCACCTCACCCTGCTGTCCTCTGTCACCTCACCCCCTGCTCTCACTCCCTGCTGCCCTCCATCACCTCACCCTGCTGTCCCCTGTCACCTCACCCCGCGCTGAGACTGCTTCGAGGGAACGCACACGGCCGCCGCACCCAAGTACTTCACAGGTCTTTTAAAGACCATCCACTTGTTAATGAGACTTTGTTATTTCATCTCTTCTTAGCGCCCCTGCATCTCCACTCAATCAGAGGGGAGATGCAGGGGCGCTAAGAAGAGGTGAAATACAACAAAGCCTCATTAACAAGTAAATGGCCTTTAAAAGAATCGCCCGGCCTCACAGCTCCGTGCTGCTGTAACCGGCGGTGTTCGCTGACAAGCACAGGGCACAGGCACTATGTCTGCAAGGTCCGCGGGCCGCCAGGGAAGGCTTGCCGGGCCGCTGGAGGCCCGCGGGCCATACTATGAGTACCCGTGTTTTAGAGGCACCATCAGCGGCAGTGAGATTCAACCGTACTGGTGTTTAGAGCGTATTGCACGGAACCCAATCCCTGTCCTAAGAAGAATATTCACGCAGTTGGAGTAGTGAATTCACTACCTTCCAAAAAAGAAAAGGGTAAGAATTCGAGTATGCTCTATATGTAGAAGATGTCCTACTCCTACCACAAACATGATGACACGCTAGATGTTAGGTGGGTTAGGCATATCACCTACAATACACATTTTTGACACATTGTTGTCATTTTCCTAGAGGGTTATGTAAGCAGCACCTTGATTGGACCCCCTTGGCCGATACCTCACAGCGGAGAACCTAAATCTGTTTGCAAGAGTCTCCACACGTTTCCGGATTAGTAATTTCACTACCCACGTAAATTCGTAAGGGTAAGCTTTCCCTTATGCTCTATATGTGGAAAATACAATATATTGCGTTTCTTAATGCACAGTATCGTAAATAATTGTAAAAATACTTTTTCTGTTCAGACGCAGAGTGCCTTGCAATTTATTGAAAAGACAAGATTGCTTATAAACGCCACTATCCTGAGTGGCACTCAATTTGCGTACTTTGTCATTCAGGTATTTTGACTTTCGTTGCACTTGTAGGCTTAGTTTAATTTTCGTGTTTATTTCTTGGTGAAGGCTTTATACTTTTGTAGTCACTTTTAATGACTTAAGCTATCTTTATATAATGTGGAAACATGCTGGGTTTGTAACATGTTTGAATGATCCCAGATGTACTCACTGTGGATCTACTTAAGAGGCATGAATTCTTTACGTATTGCTCAAAAATGCTTCCTGCCTCATTTTTTCTAAAATCACTATATTTAATTCCCTACAGATAACCCCATCTCGTTTAGGGCTTGATGCCCCTTCTGTTGGTGGCCCTGAAGAAGGTGTTTCCTCACCGAAACGCGCGTAGGCCTACCCTTCCCATCTAAAGGAGAGGTCCCTAGAGACCCAGCACTATCGGAAAACAAACTGTGCTTATTGTTGTCTCTTTTCTTACAAATCTTGTTGGGGGACTATGCCAAACCTCTAAATGTTTGTTGCTATTTTAAGGGTATGAGTATGACTGATGTATGTTTGAGAGTATGAATTGTCTTGCGTTATATTAGTCACGGGGTTATGTACATTCAAATATAAATGTCTTATGTTCTGTACTTTACTAAATGAAAATATATGTGAAGTGTTTACAAAATAATGGACATTATTTTTTAATAGTTTCCACTTAAAGTGAAAAAAAGTGAAAAAATAAAAATGGTTACTAAATAATATTTCTTTTTTTCTTTGCTGTTTAAATTTCCATTGTATGTTGGCAGGTGAGAACTTGTTTAAGTCTCTGTGAAATCATATAGGTCCTGAAAGAGTCCCTTTAGATTTTCTTTTTGTTTGTTTTTCCCCCCTTCTCTTGGACCTCTAATTATCTTAGGGGGGGCCTCCCGTTTAGATTTTTTATACTTCGAGTCATTGTTCATGATGCTCTCCCACTTGATTCTCCTCTGGTTGTTACTGACTGAGACAAGACTTCCATATCAATAAGCTTTCCCCAAGAATGCACATCTAATAAAAAGTAGTCAATATGACTCAGTGTTAGACTTGGGGGTCTCTAGTTGGCACAGGTATGCACTTGTGACAAATAGGGACCCTCGCCTCTAGTCAGGGTAAGGGGGTACACTCCTAAAATAACCCCTGCTCACCCCCTTGGTAGCTTGGCACGAGCAGACAGGCTTATCTCAGAGGCAGTGTGTAAAGCATTTGTGAACACATAGAGTAATCAAGGGACAACACTACAGATGGACACCACACAGGTTTTATATCAAAAATAAGTATTCTTTATATAGATTTACCACAAGACCACTAAACGACAAAAATACACAATACTGTTACTTTAGATGGTAGAATCTTGCCTAGTTCTCTTTAGTTCTTAAATGCGACACTTTAAGTCAATGTACCTTTTAGATGCGACACGCAGTGCAACAAAGTGTTGCAACGATGTTGATGCGTTGAAGGTTTTGGCGCAAAAAAATAAAGACGTGAAGTTCTTCCAGATGCGCCATGCTTCTCTGATGTTGCGAGAAGACTCGATTCGATGCGTCAGCTGCAGCGGCGACACACTTTATGCGCTGTGACGACAACGGCTTTGGCGGCGACACTCTTCTTCAACGTTGCGAGATGCTTCCGCTCGATGCGACAGCTTGCAGCGGCGACACACTTTACACGATGCGACGACAACAGCTCCGACGGCGGCACGCTTCTCCGTGGATGCGAGGCGCTTTTCTTGATGCGGTGCAATGCGACAACTACGATGGCTGCGATGGCAACACGCTTCTTCCTTGATGCGAGACTCTTCTCGTGATGCGGTGCAATGTGTCAGCTACGATGGCTGCGATGGCGACACGCTTCTTCGGCGTTGTGAGACACTTCCTGGATGATGCGAGACACTTCCGCTCGATGCGACAGCTGCAGCGGCGACACATACGCGATGCGACGACAACAGCTCCGACGGCGGCACGCTTCTCCTTCTTGAGTCGCGCTTCCAGCTCCTTGCGACACGCAGTCCCTCAGAAGGCCCAACAACAGCAGCAGGCACTTCCAAAGAATTCTAGGGAGCTGGGGGGTGAAGTCTGTTGTTCCTGAGACTTCAGCAGGAGGCAAGCTCTTTTCCAAGCCCTTGGAAATCCTTCACAATTTGAGCAAAAGTACACACACAGTTCCTTTTTCCTCCTTTTGGCAGTAAGGCAACCACTGCAGGCTAATCCCCCAGTTTCAGGGATAATTTCTCCTCAGCTTCTTCTTGGTTCCTCTCCTCAGCAGAGTTTTCTTCTTGTTTCCCAAAGTGATCTAAATTCTTGGGATCAGGGTCCCAATACTTATAACCCAAAATCCTTTGTCCTCTGAGGGCAGAGGGGCCTTTGCCTTGTTCAAACCGGTTCTGGTCAGTCCTGGAGCACTTTGTTTACCTGACTCCTTCTTTCCTTTCAGAGTGCAGGGAAGAGACATCAGACACACCACAGGAGGTGGAGCCAGCATTGTGGAGGGAAGGCACATCCCTATTCAGGTCCCAGGTGCAACTCCTCCCACCCATCTAGATGCAGATCTCTCTATTTACCACTGGGCCACCTCACCCTGTCTCTGGAATTCCCCAGCCCTGTCACTCAAACTCCAGACAAGGAATACATAGCCTAGCAGAGGCAGGTTTGAATGGTTAGACAAGAAAATGCCTACTTTCTAAAAGTGTATTAAGAAAAGAGCACTCCTCTTGCGCTCCCACTTTCGCACTGCAGAAAGTAGGAATTGGTCCCACCTATGTATTCCATTTATCCCTGTACTCCAATGTAAACTCTTTGTAAACATGACTATTTCATTGTCCAATATTAAATCCATATACTCTTATCCGTTCATCACTACAGAGACAGTGATCATATCTGTGGTCTTTATTAACATCTTCAAGTACCAATAGTACGCCAATCCAAGCTTTATACAGAGGTACGTCCACATTAATCACATTTTGAAGTCGTTTTATGAATACCCAATGCATTTCAAGCCTTCTAGGCTCTTCGTCAGGTGATACTAAAAAAATTTAAGATAAACATTTTAAGTGGTTTTATAAACAATGTCTAGTTATAAAACACCGAATATATACAGCAAGCTCATTAACTAATTCATATCCTAATCGAACATAATTCAAATACCCTTGATTAATACCCCGTGTGTCTCCTAGTAACACCCACAACTGTAGTTATAAGCATGAAAAACATCGTGCCAACCATTTCATCAAGAAACCCATTATCCTCCTCATGAGTCCTCCCCTGTTCTAACCCCTTTCACTCTCTGTCTAATCTCCCCTCCTTCTCTGTAGTCCAGATTTTTACCTTTCGCAAGAACGGTCACGATCAGAGCTCTGTCCCCTCATCCTTTCCTCCGTTAACATACTGCTTCTTCCTTCCACCGATCATTAATCCACATTGTCAGCAGTGTGCATTCACCCTTTTAGCGTGCTGACGTCACGTGACTTACTGCTACTCCTCTCAATTACCTCCATGATTCTACCGAAAGACTCGCACTCCCATAATCCCTCTCTCTCCTAAGCCTCTAAATCTTTTACATGCATGTGTATCAAACGAATACATGCTCTTTTAAATAACCAAACACCCCCTTCCCAGCAAATTATATGACAAAACCATAACGCTTTTTAATCTGAATACGTGACATAAACCCAAAGAATACCAATTGTCTTAAAAAATACGTGCGCAATATCCTCCTCATGAGTCCTCGTCTGTTCTATTCCCCTTACACTCTCTACCTAAACTTTCCTCCTTATCCATATCCCAGATATTCACCTTTTGAAAAATGATCACTATCAAGATTCTAACCCCTCATCCTATCCTCCATCAACGTATTGCTTCTTCCTTCTTACAATCGTGAATCTAAATAGTCAGCTGTGTTCACTTACCCTTTTCGTTTGCAGAACAATTTAGGAACAATGTTTAAAAACACAAGGACCTACAGAGCGGACAAAATGAATAAATATATATAACAGTAGGTGCAAAATTATGAGGTATGCTTTATTTATGTCACTTTATATATAGATTGTAAAAGGATTACGTATCATATTCATGTATTTTGATAAAAACAAAGACAGAAAATAGAACATGTGTCTCATATAATGTTATAAGCAATTTGTTTTTTTTTAATAAATCAGAAATCAAAGATGATAAATAGACGCAGGTATGAATCTACAATAAATTTGTACAGAGTAACAAATTTCAACTTTAAGTAGTCATGGCTGGGTCGTTGTTAAATACTACGCGCGTTTCGGCTTGAAGCCTTCATCAGGATGCCATGTAACTATGCTTTCGTTATCCTAAACAAAGTGTATACAAATCACAATGAATAATAGAGTCCGCAAGTAGGTTCTGTTTGTACTAGCAGGTCTCTAAACTAAGAAAGTTAAGGCTAAATATCACATGCTAGTAATGTCATACAATTAATTGTCATAAAAGACCTTTTCGTCCATCCGTTATATACAATTCTAAAAACAACACAAAAGCAAAAAATATATTTTTGGGTGATACCTTATAGCCCCAAACCCTTATGAGGTTTCTTAAAGCTGTGAAACCGAAGAAAAGAAAAGAGAAGAAATATTGTTTGGTCAGCAAAAGATTGAGTGTGTCTGCCCTATAACTGATAGTAAGTTTAAATTGGGCAATGAAGATGTGAGCCCTCCACAGATCTAGAAACCAGTGCAACTATTCATGGAGGTGGATGTGTACTATGAACATGCGACAGAATAGTAATGGATCAGACTGTCTATTACCTCAAGAGGATAGCGGTATCCCCAGAAAAGAGATGTTGTTGCGATGTGCAGAGATCAGTCTTGAGGTATAAGTCCAAGACGGATAAAAGGAAATGCCTAAACAGATGGAACAGTAAGATGAGTGCCATGCACGTGACAACGCCAGTATGTATATTTGCCAGTTACCACTCTGGGGGTAACAGATTATGGTACCTTGATTTTGTGGCTTGATACCAAATCCTTCCATATATGTGTATGGATATGGACATCCTGGACTGAAAGAATTTTCACATATAGCAGGTACTGTGGACCAAGAGAGAACATGTTAGCCTACTCATACCATAGGTTCGCAGCAAATTGTTTGTGAGTCTAGAAGAATATGTGAAATACCTCAGTGAGAATCTGGAATGCAGTGATACTCGGCTCACTGAGAGGAAAATGGAAGGCTGCCGCTGTAGATTTAGTATGCGGGAGAGAAGGTTTATATATGGGACCGTCTGTCCTCACTATGTGAGAAAAATATTGTAGTATTTAGAAATTCTATGCTTACCTATGCATGTAAGCAGGCTTCAGGAATAAGTGGATCCTCCCGACCTTGGTAAGATCCCTTGAAGAATAAAGATAAAAAAGAAGAAGAATGATTCTACAGTCATAGAGTCAAAAGAGAAAATGAACTAAGCTGTAAAGAGCTGTCTGAGGAAGGGGACTAATAGAAAGCATGGTGATGTTCCGATGTCATTACTTACTTTTTCGGGACCCACTATCTTCCGTGACGAGCTAGAGAGCCGAGTACTCGGGGACCGCAGAGACGGCTGGGTGATGTGGCCACAGTGATGCCGACAACTGCGGTTCTATTTATGTGGAGAGGAAAGACAGTCTTGGTCGTTCCTAGCTGAACCGGAAGTAGATGGTGATCTGCCACAAACGTAAGATCCGGTTATAATTCGAATTGTTGTGTTGGCAGATGCCAGAATGGCAGCCATCTTTGAGTGATGGATCCAAATGTGATAAAAGGATCTATAATTGTATAGAGTAGGGTATCGGGATAAAGGGTGAAAATATTGCATACATTGTTGAAACAATATAGACAAATAGCTCTATTGTAGAAAGATACCGACTTGTGTCTAAAAAATATCGGTCTATCGGGAACCCTTACGTTCCAAAGATCAAGGTGTAGATATATTCACTTATAGTGAAATGGCCGCCATCTTAGAATGGTTAAGATGTGTATACTATGTGGGTTGATGCTGATTGATGCCCGATATTCCAATGAAAAGTCCGTAATGATAAAATGAAAAAGTGGCAGTCTTACTCATAGTTGGGGTCCGTAATGAGGTGGAACCATCCTAAAAAGCTGAGAACTGAAGAATCGAGATGAATGAAAAGCTCTGACCAGTAAGGGGTAACTGCTGTGTCAAAGTGAAGATTCTTTGTAGATAACCGAATCTAGGAACAAGTGTAGGTAAAAATATGTAATCACGTGAAGCGGAATGCTAGCTTTCTAAGAGTAGTTCGTGGGGGCCTATTCGAATGATTTCAAAGAATTCTGAGTTTTGACTAAAAGGATTGGTCTAATGGTTAATCACAGTTATGTCTTAGTACCTGGTCCCATGGGATGTCACTATTCATTCCCTTCTGATATGTATTGAGGGAGAAGATCCAATAAACCTCTCTGCATTTACGTATATTTGTGCTGGCGATGCCTGTATTGGTATTGATTTTCTCTAAGATTAGCTATCTTATTTGGTGCTCACTGTGTTTTTCTTCCATATAATGTCGCACAAGAGGCGCTTGAATTTTTTGAGTGCGAATGGCCGACCTGTGTTCTGTGAGCCGTGTGGCCATGGAACGTGCCGTTTCACCCACGTATCCTTTGTCACACGGGCACAAAAGTAGGTAAATGATGTTAGTCGTTTTGCAATTAGTTAAGGTTTTCAACTGTAGATGTATTTTGTTGAAAGTGAATGTTGATGTCTCTATCGCAAATTTACAGGCTACACACGATAGGCATTTGTAATTGCCTACAGGTTTGGTCTGACCTGAGAGAGATGTCTGGATCTTTGGCTTGATGGTATTCGTCATGCGAGAGCGAACAATTAGGTCTTTTAAGTTCTTGTTTTTCCTATATGCATATAGGGGTTTGGGGATTGCATTCTCTCTTGATTTTGTAGCGTTGAGAATGTGCCAATTTGTGTTGATGATGTGGCGGATCTTTTCATTCATGGTAGAATGTCTCGTGACAAAGACCATCCTAGAGTTGGCGGGTTTAGGCTGTGGGGTTAGCAGATGTTGTCTGTCAAAAAATCTGGCTCTTTTGTATGAGTCCCGCACTAAACGTTTTGGATAGCCTCGAGCCACTTACCCTTTTGACAGACTAACATCCCGTGACCTAATTCCCCAACTACTCTTATCCATAACCTCCATAACTCTACCAAAAAACTCACATTCCCATAATCCCCCTCTCTCCTCAACTTCTAATACATTTGCATGCATATATATCAGACTAATGCGTACTCTTTTAAGAAAACAGAGCTTCCCCTTCCCACTAGATTGTGAAACAAAACCATTGCAATTATTGATCTAGATGCGTGAGATGAACACAAAAATACAATTTCTCTTGAAAAATACGTGCACAGCTGAATTAAATAAACTAAACAAAATAAAAAATAGAAAATAAATAAAAAATCCCGATTTATGGCCACCATATAAATCAACTTGAACTGTTCATCCTGAATGTCCAAGACTGTTTTAGGACAAGACTTCATATCTTCTGTCTCTGTGATGACAAATTTGTTACTTATTCTTTTTTAAATTTTTTTCGAGCTTTCACTATAACCATAGGGTGCATAGCTCCTGGAGGCGATAACTTGCGAAGCAAAAACATATGTATAAGAGCTTCACTCCTTCCCTTTGAATTACTCCAATCTTCAAAACGTATATGTAATGCGTGCGTCTAGTGTCCGTGGATCGCCCAACCACAGTCAATGCACATGTATTAAGAAAAGAGCACTCCTCTTGCGCTCCCACTGTCGCACTGCAGAAAGTGGGAATTGGTCCCACCTATGTATTCCATTTATCCCAGTACTCCAATGTAAACTCTTTGTAAACGTGACCAGTGCTCTTTTCTTAATACATGTGCATTGACTGTGGTTGGGCGATCCACGGACACTAGACGCATGCATTTACATATACGTTTTGAAGATTGGAGTAATTCAAAGGGAAGGAGTGCAAGCTCTTATACATATGCTTTTACTTTCTAAAAGTGGCATTTTCAAACACAGACTGTTAAAACCAACTTCACTAAAAAATGTATTTTATCATTCTGAGTTCAGGCATACTAAATTCGTATTTCTACCATGTTCCCTGAGTCAGTTAGGATTATAAAATACAATAACCAAACTGCCCGTTCTGGCCTATGGAGAACAGGTAGCCTTGCAATAGTGAAAAACGAAAATGGCTGTAATTCACTAGGGGTGATTAGCAGGATGAAATATTTCTCTAATATGTAGTCCCTCACAAACTAACTGGATAACTCTCCCGTTAAAGTGACTTCCGCTATCACTCCAAATCAAATGGGGCAAGCCGAAGCGAGGAAAGAACTCCTTCAGGAGCACTTTTGCAGTCGCTATGGCTGCATTTTCTTTGGTGGGGTAAGCCTCAACCCATTTACTGAATGCACAAACAGCCACTAACACATATTTCAAATTGTTGACTCGGTCCATTTCTACATAATCGAGCTGGAGGACCTCAAAAGGAAAGGTGGGAGGTGCAAAATGACTGGGTGGGGCAGGGGTACCTTTTCCAGGATTGTGCATCATACACACCATATAATATTTAACCAAATGGGCGACGGTCTTCAGGGTGTTATCATTTTGCCATACAGGGTCTAGCAACTTACAAATACCTTTAGCACTAATATGAGCTGGCCTGTGCGCCATGGTGACTACGGGAAGAACATATGCATCTGGCAGCATCCATCTCTGTTTTCCTGACTTATCAGTCCAACACCCATCCTCATCCAAATGTGCTGTGCTTTCATGCCACATCGCCAATTCCTCAATAGTTGCCTCACTTTGTATCTCCTTGCCACACACACCAGGGCATGTCCTACCTTACACTTACAATGCACCCTGCCCTTGGGCCTACCATAGGGGTGTCTGATATGAAGAAAAGGGAAGGTTTCGGGACTGGCAAGTGGGTGCACTTGCCCAGTCAGCATGACAGTACCAGACTGCATGCAGGCTCTGCAATGGCAGACCTTAGACACACTTTTACAGGCTGCTTCTGTGGGTGGCACAACCGGTGCTGCAAGCCCACCAGCAGCATTTGGATTTACAAGCCCTGGGCACTCCTGGTGCACTGTACTGACAGGTAAAACAAACCAACCAATCATGGAATCACTAACTCGTGCAATAATTTACAATAGGGAGAAGATATGCGCTTTAGCACTGATCAGCAGTGGTAAAGTGCCCTGAGTCATAAAACAGCCAACAACAGGTCAGAAAAAATATAGGAGGAAGGCAAAAAGTTCATGGATGACCCTGCAAAATGGGCCAAGTCCAACACTCAGGTAGGTATTTCTTTTAAAAGTAGGACGCAACTCCAAATCAGATTTATTTCTACCATTACATGCTCTCAAACTGCAACTCCTACAAAGATCCAGCATTTTTAAGGCTGCCCGTGGAAGTGAGGTTAAAGATGAACTCAAAATTTGGGTGTGTACCCCAATACTAGTCTTCCTCACCTACTATTTCGTTATAGAGTGCTGATGGTTCAAAGCACACAGCTCAATCACAACTCTTCTTCTCGAGATAAGGTAGAAATGTGATCAGTCAAGAGATGAAGGACAGGGGAATCAGCTGATTTGGACACTCCTACCCATCTGGGTCCCTTGAAGGAAGTGGCCCGATTAGGGTCACCCGGGTCACTCGCGACCACCTCTCAGCCTTCCTCACAAATGAAGAGTTGGTCAGACAGTCGAAAATACAAATCAAAGGATTTTAATGAAAGTATACTCAAGTGGAGTCCGGTCTGACCAGCCTCCTTAGATTGCTGCAGAGGGACTGACTTCTACCACCAGGACAAAGTATAATGTGCATTTTCAGGATCACTAAAGACACACCCAGACTGAAAATTTCCAGTTGGTAGCCAGTGAACAATGGAGATACAGAAGGATGAGTTGCAATCCCAGGACCGGGTACATGTTTTCTCAGAGCCAAGGTTACTCGGCCTGTACACAGCTCTAAGGGTTGGAGCAGGCCCATCTAGCGAGAAAGGTATGCAATGGCAAAAACAGTCTATTCATTAGCACAGCAAAGCTCAACCTTGGAAAAAAATAATACAGCAGCTGCTTTCACTGAGGCAGACAAATGAATGAGACAGAAATTAGTTTCGGTCATGGCTCAAAATGGCGGCTCAACTTAAAATGGTGCAGAGAATGCTAACTTTACATAGAGCAATACACTAGCAGAATGAGATGCATAACATTTACATTTCAACAGACTCCCCTTTTAGCATGAGCTACCTATTGTAAGTTGAGAAAATAGACAGTGCAGCATAGCGTGTATGCAAACAAATTAACTTCAAAGTTCAGAGCACTCCATGTATTCAGCATCAAAGGAAGAGGAGTCTTCAAATATACTCTTATCTATCTGCATAAAGCTGTTTATCTCTTTCTGGGTCATAATCACAGCATTGGTATCGTGGATGGGCGTCTTCTGCTTCGGGGTAAGGAGTGTGATACAGTAAGTGCAACAGGCTGGGAGACATTCTATACAGAGGCAATAGGGGAGGAAAATACAAGCGACTACCGCTAGGAAAGCAAGGGTCTTCCAATCCCAGGACGCAAATATACTCCAGAACCATCCGGAGAGTGTCCAAGTACCATTCTCTTGGTGTATGTCAGTTGAAAGCCTATGCAACTTCTGTATGGCAGCATATACATTGGGGGCGTGGTCTGGGATGTATACACAACAGCTACTGCCCATGACGCGACAGGCCCCTCCCCGGTCAGCAAGGATGACATCCAACACCATCTGGTTTTGTAAAGCAACAAGCCTCGTAGCCTGGAGCTCAGCTGTGATATTTGTCAGAATCCCTGCTGTCATATTAATGACCCCTTCTACAACTCGTGTGAGTCGAAGAATATTAAGGCTGTTGGACATGGGGCCGCCAAAAGGGTACAATACATTTCATGGCGTCTGTGAACTGTTGCAAAGTAGTATCTGCCTGATCTATGTCTTCTGTATTAATAACCCTTCTAACTTGGGACAGGTATACACTCCTATGCTGCAATCGATAGTCCCTATGGTAATTGGAAGGTGCTATATACACTGGAGGAAGAAGGAAAGAGAGATCGCATATACCTGACCACCCTCAAGGAAGCCTAACATAAGCTTGGGATCCACAAACAAAATAGACATTTTATGGTAGGAGCAAAGGTGGGCTACTAATCGTGCTCAACGTATACGTGTAATTGCAATTACTCTCTCCCACTGTCACCTTCTCAATTCCCCGAACACAGAAACCAGCTGTTGTGTTGACTACTGGTACTGGCACAGCTTTATCCTTAGTCATATTGTGTGCTTGGAATAATTGAAAATATTCAGTAGCATTGAACCCCTGGAAATCTAACATTTCATTTCAAAGCCATGTTGCATTCTATACCTGCTCATATACATTCATGCGAGCTGTTGGGGACAATGTACCAGAAGTCCCTTGTTCTCCTAACCCTGCAGGAGTAAACCCTTGATGGAAACATATATATTCTGTCACAGTGCGAGAGTCAGCAGATGTCATATTTATAGCAGAAAATCAAAAGTGATAATGCACCATAGCTAACAGCCCCTCGCAACTTCCGGGATAGGATAATGGCATCAATAATAAAACATCACTCTTATGTGTAACTGAGGGGAGCAATCCGCAGATCCAACAATTAGTAGCATTGGAAGTATCATGTGCCTGATGAAACATCTATATACGTTTTTCAATGTTCTCCTTTGTGAGGGGTCAAAGTAACAAACATGTGTCCTGGGGGGACAGGTGTTGTCCCAATCAAAGAACGTGCGGGATACTTTTGCTCCAAAACCAAGATATTCCTAACACAAATATCAGTGCAAAGGCAATTATGGATGCAAGAACTATTTTACTTTTTGTGGAGCAACCCTGCTCAGGGCGCAGAGGTGCAAATGGCTGTTCTTCCTCAGTAATAGGCCGACCAAAAGCATACATAGTGGAACCAGAGGGAAAAAGGAATACAATAAGACTAATGGCAAAGGCAAGAGTCCCCAGTGTCCGTTAGAGTCTCACTGGTAGACTCCTATTGTTCATCAACGTTGGCGCTTTTGAGCACCGGTGGTGGAGCTGTTTGATCCTAGCTCTTGAAGAAATCCCACGGCGCAAATTGTACCTAGCTACTCCAGGCACAGAGGGGTCAGGAAAAAGGGGTTCAGACAAAGAGGGGCCAGTTGAAGGGGCCTCTTAAATTGCTTTCATCTCTGGGGGCACCGATGCAGTTAACACCTCATCATTCTCAGCCTCTATTTGGGTCCACGTAAGCCTGGCATCCGAAAAGGGGACAAAACGTGGGACTTGTTCCCATTCCGAGTCCCCAATCCAGTCGTTGACCCACTGTTCGTAGGGCAAGGAAAGAGGCACTCTGCGGCAATGCTGGCAGTGTATCCAGTTATTCAGGTCGGTGACCTTGATGGTAGTGCGAGTTGCAAGCAGCACCTGGACTGCCCCCTTCCACCTCGGCTCCAGACTATTCTTTCTCTGGAAGTTACCGACTAACACATAATCGCTAGGCCGAATGTCATGGCCTGTCCCCTCGGGTGCTGGTGGAAGGGACTCCTGAATCTGTTGGTGAATGGAACGCAGACTTTTAGTTAACTCATACAAATAGTCCACCAATAGAGGATATTCTATTTCTAAGAAACGACGAGGTCGCGGGACGCCCCAAAAGTTTGCCGGACGCACAAACACCACCTCGTAGGGTGACAGTCCTGTTCTGGAATGGGCTGTCGTTCTTGTAGACAAAAGGGCTAATGGTAAAACCCTGTGCTCTCCTGAATCTTTGCCAATTTTAGTTTGGGAGTACCATTGTACTTCTCAACCAAACCTGCGGACTGGGGGTGATTAGCAGGATGAAATATTTCTCTAATATGTAGTCCCTCACAAACTAACTGGATAACTCTCCCGTTAAAGTGACTTCCGCTATCACTCCAAATCAAATGGGGCAAGCCGAAGCGAGGAAAGAACTCCTTCAGGAGCACTTTTGCAGTCGCTATGGCTGCATTTTCTTTGGTGGGGTAAGCCTCAACCCATTTACTGAATGCACAAACAGCCACTAACACATATTTCAAATTGTTGACTCGGTCCATTTCTACATAATCGAGCTGGAGGACCTCAAAAGGAAAGGTGGGAGGTGCAAAATGACTGGGTGGGGCAGGGGTACCTTTTCCAGGATTGTGCATCATACACACCATATAATATTTAACCAAATGGGCGACGGTCTTCAGGGTGTTATCATTTTGCCATACAGGGTCTAGCAACTTACAAATACCTTTAGCACTAATATGAGCTGGCCTGTGCGCCATGGTGACTACGGGAAGAACATATGCATCTGGCAGCATCCATTTCTGTTTTCCTGACTTATCAGTCCAACACCCATCCTCATCCAAATGTGCTGTGCTTTCATGCCACATCGCCAATTCCTCAATAGTTGCCTCACTTTGTATCTCCTTGACATTTTCCAGCGTATCCTCAAATATGGTGACCTCGGGCACCCACCTAGTGGGACATGCTACAAACATCCTTTTCATCTTCGTTCAGGCGGTCTCCTTAGCTGTCTGGTCTGAAAAGGAATTCCCCTTACCTACATTATCAGTGATGTTCTTGTGTGCGCTTCACTTCACTATCGCTAATTTCTTTGGGAGTGTCAAAGCCGACAAAAGCCTATGTATAAGGGGACTGTGCTGGATCGTCAACCCATGGGAAGTAAGAAACCCCCTCTCTGCCCAGAGCCATCCAAAATTATGGGCGACTGCGAAAGCATACTGACTGTCAGTATGGATATTGACAGCCAGTCCCTCACTCAACTCACAGGCTAGCATAAGGGTAACGAGCTGTGCAGCTTGAGCCGATTGATAGGGAACTCGTGATGTCTCAACTACCGTGTGCAGTGTTGCATATGCAGCTGTTGTAGTGCCATCTGGTAACTTAAAACAAGAGCCATCAACATATAGTTCCCCTTGGGCGTCAGAACATCAGTCAAGTCTACCCATCCTTTCGTCTCTTCCTCTGTCCTGAAGATACAATCATGTATGTCAATTTCCTCACTTTCAGAAGGGAGGGGTAGCAACGTGGCTGGGTTTAGAGTGGCACATCTTTTGATCGTGACATGCTGGGCGAAGAGAGTTAGCTCATAACCGGTTACACGCACACTGGTGAGTTGCTGTGTCTTAGTCTTATTCAAAAGGGTATTCACAGCATGGGGCACCATGACTGTGAGGTCAGTATCAAGTACGAGCCCAGCCGATTGTCTTATTGAGACGGCCATAGTTGCAACTACTCTAAGACAGCTTTGGAGGGCTCTTGCGACAGGGTCAAGAAGTGCAGAAAAATAAGCACACGGCTGTTGCTTACCTCCAAAGGTCTGTGTTAAAACAGAGCACACAACCAGCTGTCTCGTGTACGTACATCATGAACGGCTTCACATAATCTGGCGTACCAAGCACAGGCACAGAGCAATGCGCAACTTTTAATTGCTCAAAAGACTGCTGACATTCAGGCATCCAAGGCAAAGGTTCATGCACACCTTTAGTGGTTAAGGCTAGCAAAGGATTTCTTAACGAATAGTTAGGACGCCCCAAAAATTTGCCGGACGCACAAACACCACCTCGTAGGGTGACAGTCCTGTTCTGGAATGGGCTGTCGTTCTTGTAGACAAAAGGGCTAATGGTAAAACCCTGTGCTCTCCTGAATCTTTGCCAATTTTAGTTTGGGAGTACCATTGTACTTCTCAACCAAACCTGCGGACTGGGGGTGATTAGCAGGATGAAATATTTCTCTAATATGTAGTCCCTCACAAACTAACTGGATAACTCTCCCGTTAAAGTGACTTCCGCTATCACTCCAAATCAAATGGGGCAAGCCGAAGCGAGGAAAGAACTCCTTCAGGAGCACTTTTGCAGTCGCTATGGCTGCATTTTCTTTGGTGGGGTAAGCCTCAACCCATTTACTGAATGCACAAACAGCCACTAACACATATTTCAAATTGTTGACTCGGTCCATTTCTACATAATCGAGCTGGAGGACCTCAAAAGGAAAGGTGGGAGGTGCAAAATGACTGGGTGGGGCAGGGGTACCTTTTCCAGGATTGTGCATCATACACACCATATAATATTTAACCAAATGGGCGACGGTCTTCAGGGTGTTATCATTTTGCCATACAGGGTCTAGCAACTTACAAATACCTTTAGCACTAATATGAGCTGGCCTGTGCGCCATGGTGACTACGGGAAGAACATATGCATCTGGCAGCATCCATCTCTGTTTTCCTGACTTATCAGTCCAACACCCATCCTCATCCAAATGTGCTGTGCTTTCATGCCACATCGCCAATTCCTCAATAGTTGCCTCACTTTGTATCTCCTTGACATTTTCCAGCGTATCCTCAAATATGGTGACCTCGGGCACCCACCTAGTGGGACATGCTACAAACATCCTTTTCATCTTCGTTCAGGCGGTCTCCTTAGCTGTCTGGTCTGAAAAGGAATTCCCCTTACCTACATTATCAGTGATGTTCTTGTGTGCGCTTCACTTCACTATCGCTAATTTCTTTGGGAGTGTCAAAGCCGACAAAAGCCTATGTATAAGGGGACTGTGCTGGATCTTCAACCCATGGGAAGTAAGAAACCCCCTCTCTGCCCAGAGCCATCCAAAATTATGGGCGACTGCGAAAGCATACTGACTGTCAGTATGGATATTGACAGCCAGTCCCTCACTCAACTCACAGGCTAGCATAAGGGTAACGAGCTGTGCAGCTTTAGCCGATTGATAGGGAACTCGTGATGTCTCAACTACCGTGTGCAGTGTTGCATATGCAGCTGTTGTAGTGCCATCTGGTAACTTAAAACAAGAGCCATCAACATATAGTTCCCCTTGGGCGTCAGAACATCAGTCAAGTCTACCCATCCTTTCGTCTCTTCCTCTGTCCTGAAGATACAATCATGTATGTCAATTTCCTCACTTTCAGAAGGGAGGGGTAGCAACGTGGCTGGGTTTAGAGTGGCACATCTTTTGATCGTGACATGCTGGGCGAAGAGAGTTAGCTCATAACCGGTTACACGCACACTGGTGAGTTGCTGTGTCTTAGTCTTATTCAAAAGGGTATTCACAGCATGGGGCACCATGACTGTGAGGTCAGTATCAAGTACGAGCCCAGCCGATTGTCTTATTGAAACGGCCATAGTTGCAACTACTCTAAGACAGCTTTGGAGGGCTCTTGCGACAGGGTCAAGAAGCGCAGAAAAATAAGCACACGGCTGTTGCTTACCTCCAAAGGTCTGTGTTAAAACAGAGCACACAACCAGCTGTCTCGTGTACGTACATCATGAACGGCTTCACATAATCTGGCGTACCAAGCACAGGCACAGAGCAATGCGCAACTTTTAATTGCTCAAAAGACTGCTGACATTCAGGCATCCAAGGCAAAGGTTCATGCACACCTTTAGTGGTTAAGGCTAGCAAAGGATTTGTTAACGAATAGTTAGGACGCCCCAAAAATTTGCCGGACGCACAAACACCACCTCGTAGGGTGACAGTCCTGTTCTGGAATGGGCTGTCGTTCTTGTAGACAAAAGGGCTAATGGTAAAACCCTGTGCTCTCCTGAATCTTTGCCAATTTTAGTTTGGGAGTACCATTGTACTTCTCAACCAAACCTGCGGACTGGGGGTGATTAGCAGCATGAAATATTTGTCTAATATGTAGTCCCTCATAAACTAATTGGATAACTCTCCCGTTAAAGTGACTTCCGCTATCACTCCAAATCAAACGGGGCAAGCCGAAGCGAGAAAAGAACTCCTTCAGGAGCACTTTTGCAGTCGCTATGGCTGCATTTTCTTTGGTGGGGTAAGCCTCAACCCATTTACTGAATGCACAAACAGCCACTAACACATATTTCAAATTGTTGACTCGGTCCATTTCTACATAATCGAGCTGGAGGACCTCAAAAGGAAAGGTGGGAGGTGCAAAATGACTGGGTGGGGCAGGGGTACCTTTTCCAGGATTGTGCATCATACACACCATATAATATTTAACCAAATGGGCGACGGTCTTCAGGGTGTTATCATTTTGCCATACAGGGTCTAGCAACTTACAAATACCTTTAGCACTAATATGAGCTGGCCTGTGCGCCATGGTGACTACGGGAAGAACATATGCATCTGGCAGCATCCATTTCTGTTTTCCTGACTTATCAGTCCAACACCCATCCTCATCCAAATGTGCTGTGCTTTCATGCCACATCGCCAATTCCTCAATAGTTGCCTCACTTTGTATCTCCTTGACATTTTCCAGCGTATCCTCAAATATGGTGACCTCGGGCACCCACCTAGTGGGACATGCTACAAACATCCTTTTCATCTTCGTTCAGGCGGTCTCCTTAGCTGTCTGGTCTGAAAAGGAATTCCCCTTACCTACATTATCAGTGATGTTCTTGTGTGCGCTTCACTTCACTATCGCTAATTTCTTTGGGAGTGTCAAAGCCGACAAAAGCCTATGTATAAGGGGACTGTGCTGGATCGTCAACCCATGGGAAGTAAGAAACCCCCTCTCTGCCCAGAGCCATCCAAAATTATGGGCGACTGCGAAAGCATACTGACTGTCAGTATGGATATTGACAGCCAGTCCCTCACTCAACTCACAGGCTAGCATAAGGGTAACGAGCTGTGCAGCTTGAGCCGATTGATAGGGAACTCGTGATGTCTCAACTACCGTGTGCAGTGTTGCATATGCAGCTGTTGTAGTGCCATCTGGTAACTTAAAACAAGAGCCATCAACATATAGTTCCCCTTGGGCGTCAGAACATCAGTCAAGTCTACCCATCCTTTCGTCTCTTCCTCTGTCCTGAAGATACAATCATGTATGTCAATTTCCTCACTTTCAGAAGGGAGGGGTAGCAACGTGGCTGGGTTTAGAGTGGCACATCTTTTGATCGTGACATGCTGGGCGAAGAGAGTTAGCTCATAACCGGTTACACGCACACTGGTGAGTTGCTGTGTCTTAGTCTTATTCAAAAGGGTATTCACAGCATGGGGCACCATGACTGTGAGGTCAGTATCAAGTACGAGCCCAGCCGATTGTCTTATTGAGACGGCCATAGTTGCAACTACTCTAAGACAGCTTTGGAGGGCTCTTGCGACAGGGTCAAGAAGTGCAGAAAAATAAGCACACAGCTGTTGCTTACCTCCAAAGGTCTGTGTTAAAACAGAGCACACAACCAGCTGTCTCGTGTACGTACATCATGAACGGCTTCACATAATCTGGCGTACCAAGCACAGGCACAGAGCAATGCGCAACTTTTAATTGCTCAAAAGACTGCTGACATTCAGGCATCCAAGGCAAAGGTTCATGCACACCTTTAGTGGTTAAGGCTAGCAAAGGATTTGTTAACGAATAGTTAGGACGCCCCAAAAATTTGCCGGACGCACAAACACCACCTCGTAGGGTGACAGTCCTGTTCTGGAATGGGCTGTCGTTCTTGTAGACAAAAGGGCTAATGGTAAAACCCTGTGCTCTCCTGAATCTTTGCCAATTTTAGTTTGGGAGTACCATTGTACTTCTCAACCAAACCTGCGGACTGGGGGTGATTAGCAGCATGAAATATTTGTCTAATATGTAGTCCCTCACAAACTAACTGGATAACTCTCCCGTTAAAGTGACTTCCGCTATCACTCCAAATCAAACGGGGCAAGCCGAAGCGAGGAAAGAACTCCTTCAGGAGCACTTTTGCAGTCGCTATGGCTGCATTTTCTTTGGTGGGGTAAGCCTCAACCCATTTACTGAATGCACAAACAGCCACTAACACATATTTCAAATTGTTGACTCGGTCCATTTCTACATAATCGAGCTGGAGGACCTCAAAAGGAAAGGTGGGAGGTGCAAAATGACTGGGTGGGGCAGGGGTACCTTTTCCAGGATTGTGCATCATACACACCATATAATATTTAACTAAATGGGCGACGGTCTTCAGGGTGTTATCATTTTGCCATACAGGGTCTAGCAACTTACAAATACCTTTAGCACTAATATGAGCTGGCCTGTGCGCCATGGTGACTACGGGAAGAACATATGCATCTGGCAGCATCCATCTCTGTTTTCCTGACTTATCAGTCCAACACCCATCCTCATCCAAATGTGCTGTGCTTTCATGCCACATCGCCAATTCCTCAATAGTTGCCTCACTTTGTATCTCCTTGACATTTTCCAGCGTATCCTCAAATATGGTGACCTCGGGCACCCACCTAGTGGGACATGCTACAAACATCCTTTTCATCTTCGTTCAGGCGGTCTCCTTAGCTGTCTGGTCTGAAAAGGAATTCCCCTTACCTACATTTTCAGTGATGTTCTTGTGTGCGCTTCACTTCACTATCGCTAGTTTCTTTGGGAGTGTCAAAGCCGACAAAAGCCTATGTATAAGGGGACTGTGCTGGATCTTCAACCCATGGGAAGTAAGAAACCCCCTCTCTGCCCAGAGCCATCCAAAATTATGGGCGACTGCGAAAGCATACTGACTGTCAGTATGGATATTGACAGCCAGTCCCTCACTCAACTCACAGGCTAGCATAAGGGTAACGAGCTGTGCAGCTTGAGCCGATTGATAGGGAACTCGTGATGTCTCAACTACCGTGTGCAGTGTTGCATATGCAGCTGTTGTAGTGCCATCTGGTAACTTAAAACAAGAGCCATCAACATATAGTTCCCCTTGGGCGTCAGAACATCAGTCAAGTCTACCCATCCTTTCGTCTCTTCCTCTGTCCTGAAGATACAATCATGTATGTCAATTTCCTCACTTTCAGAAGGGAGGGGTAGCAACGTGGCTGGGTTTAGAGTGGCACATCTTTTGATCGTGACATGCTGGGCGAAGAGAGTTAGCTCATAACCGATTACACGCACACTGGTGAGTTGCTGTGTCTTAGTCTTATTCAAAAGGGTATTCACAGGATGGGGCACCATGACTGTGAGGTCAGTATCAAGTACGAGCCCAGCCGATTGTCTTATTGAGACGGCCATAGTTGCAACTACTCTAAGACAGCTTTGGAGGGCTCTTGCGACAGGGTCAAGAAGCGCAGAAAAATAAGCACACGGCTGTTGCTTACCTCCAAAGGTCTGTGTTAAAACAGAGCACACAACCAGCTGTCTCGTGTACGTACATCATGAACGGCTTCACATAATCTGGCGTACCAAGCACAGGCACAGAGCAATGCGCAACTTTTAATTGCTCAAAAGACTGCTGACATTCAGGCATCCAAGGCAAAGGTTCATGCACACCTTTAGTGGTTAAGGCTAGCAAAGGATTTGTTAACGAATAGTTAGGGATCCAGTGCCGACAATAAGAAGTAATGCCAATAAAAGCACGCACATCCTTTTGAGTTTGAGGGATAGGAATTTTAACAATGGTACTGATGCGCTCAGGAGTCAATCTCCTACCCTCCTTTGACAGTAGGCAACCTCCTGTCGACAATATTGAAATTTGGAAAGGGATACTTTATGTCCGTGGTGTGTCAAATGCAGCAACAATTTAACGGTACTGTCTTTGCAACCCTTTTCAGTATCAAAAGCGATGAGAAGGTCATCTATATATTGAAGCAATAAATTACCTGAGGGGAGCATGAGGGAGTCCAATTGGGCTTTCAAAGCTTGAGCATATATACTAGGGCTCTCAGTATATCCCTGAAGAGCGCAACAGAATCTAAAGCGCCTGCCAGCTAGTGTAAAACCGAACAAGTACCTGCTTTCTGGATCAATCAGAATACTGAAGAATGCATTTTTTAGATCAATGACAGAAGAAGTTAGCAGTAGAAGGACTCATCGTCAAAAGAGCAGTAATGGAGGAGGAGCCAAGATGGCGATCGGGACGGCAGCGTAGGCTCCCGGCTCCGTGAACCTCCACATCCCGCACAGATATCCTGCATGAGATCCTTAGCCTGCGCTACATGCCCGTGTTGGTGGTTGAGAGCGGCAACCGATCGTGTGATTCTGAAGTTTCTGGCGGCGGTACCGCCGGAGAAATGTTCATTTGAAGTTTGCGGCCTGTGCAACCCTGGAACCGGGACCTCGGGTGGACAACATGGCCGGGCAGCAGTTCAATAACAGCGGCCATTGGTGACTGGGTGGAGTCGGAATATCGGAGCGGTGCGAATATTGGCCTGAATTTCCCTGTGGTCATTCCTAGCACTGAGCGTAGCGGAACGAGTGCAGGCCCGAGGTGGCAATTCCAAGATTCTTCGGTAATTGCCTGAGCCCTCGCCAGTGAGCTGCTCGGACGCTGCCTGTAACTCGTCCCGACTTTCGCGGGCTGCTCCCGAATTTTCGCGGGTACTGGTCCAGGGTGAGGATGGCTGTTACCTGTGACCACACACTGGATACATATTTTGCCTGCCCCCGGAACCCTGTTTGCAGTGACATGGAACTTGATGCGCTTGTGCCTGAGTCCCGGTCCCAATCTGGGGTGGAACTACCCTGCGGCCATCTTGATAGGATGGAGTCTATCATCCTGTATACTGGGTCTCAGCAAGATTGGGAGTGTGTGGCTAAGAGGAGCGTAGCGGAGCGGGCGCAGGGAGTTGTGCTGGGGTACGGTGACCTTCTCGAAGCTCTCGGTGCCCTTCATTCCACCCTGGTTCACGGCGCCCGGGTTTTGGGGAGAAAGCTGGATGGTATTGCGTCAGCGTCGGAACAGTTGCGATCTGCCTGTCCCCAGGTACACAAGGATTTGTCTCACTTCACTCAGGAGGAAAGTGTCGTGGCCGCCCCTGTGAATAGGGGAAAGCTGGAAACTTCGGACAATGTGGCAACGTGTGGTCGGCTGGCTGTAGGCTTGGTCTGTTCCGGAGGTTTTAGACTTGAGCAGACGGTGGTGGCTTTGTCCCACGCACAGCCTCCGGCGACCCAGGCAATATTCAAGCGACGGTCGCCTGCTCTGGCTGATTCCTCCTTTCTGGACCTTGTGTGCAACGCATGTCCTGGGGCAGTACTGGGAAAGATGATCCTCCATGATGAGGACTGTGTTGGTATTCAGCGAAGTCCACATTACATGTGTGTGTCGCTTCCTGGTCTTTTTTGGACGCTCCTTTTCCTCGTAACATTAGACATGGCAATGGGTCAATGGGTATGCATTGGTGGATTCGCAAAGAGAGGCCAAGGATAAGGCGGATCCTTCAGAGGTTGTCATTTAATAGGCGGGCGGGCACGGGGGTTGCGTGCTCTCATGGCATAACTAATAGTGTAGTAGGTGAATAATGCTCCCCATTTCTCTTTGACATGGTCGATTTTTTGTTGTTTACTGTTTACTTTGGGGAGGAATATATTGTGCGGGAGGGAGAAGCCGGGGGCATGTTTGAAGGCCCTCCTCCAGTTTATTAATACTCTCTCCATTTCCCCGTCAGGTGGGGTTTCCTTTCTTTCTCCTTTTTCTCTGTTTCTTCTATATTTCGGGTCTGGCTCTGGGGCGACAGGCACACTGCTGGGGGGGGGGGCCGTAGTCATCTGCAGGGGTGCAGGGTGGGGGGCTGGGGGAGGGGATTTTTTAGTTTTTTACTTTGTTTCTATGGCCTCCTTTTTCTTCTTTTATCCTTCTTTGTCTTTTCTTTTCTGGGGTCAGTACGGTAGGTTTCCTTCGCTGTCAATCACTGTTTTTTCATCTGTGCCTCAATTTCCGTGGTGTTATCTGGGTCTTAGGGCAGGGGACTGCAGGCGCACATGGCTCGTGATATTCCTTCACATCCTGAACCTCCTGTTTCAGCGCCATTGACTTGATAGATTGCTGTTTATTGTTGACGTTTACTATCCTGCCTGCCATTTTTTGCTTCTGGAAATTGTTTGGCACCTGATCCTTCCATCCTCTATTATAAAATGAAAACCTTTTATATCCTGGTTTCCTACTTGGGCTGTTCAGTGGCCAAGAGTATACTAGCATGGAGAATCTGCTCCCCGAGGTGCTGCATGTGATTAAAATTTGTTTTCTGTTACTCTAACTGCTTAGCGGCCGGCCCCGGGGGTTGTAGGCCCATACTTGTCTTTGGTTGAAATGTCAATAAAGGTTTTAAAAAAAAATAAATAAAAAAAATAAAAAAAAAGAGCAGTAATGTCAGGGACCACCGGGAACTGAGGAACTACTATTTTATTAATTTCATGCAGGTCAATCACAAAATGATAAACATCTGGGTCATCATCAGAGGAGCCTGAAGGTACCCTCTTAAGAATAGGGCTATTACACACATTCGCAGTAGTCTCTTCGACAACGCCTGACTGAGTCAAGTCTTGTATAATTTGCAACAAGGCTCACTTCCCTGCCTGCGTTATCTTGTACTGAAGAACACGGGGCAAAACGGCATTGTCTATAACTTTGATAGAAACTGGGGGTATCTGCAATAGTCCTACGTCCGTATCACCTGTCGCCCACAACGTGGGCGGCACATCTTCAAATTCAGCAGGGAGGGGTGCATCTTTGGACAGACACTGCTTAGAGCGGACTACATTCGGGCCCATCATCATGTAAACACCTTCCGGGGAACAATGAATTGCAGCTTGCAACTTCTTTAATAAATCCAAGCCCATCACATTTTTTCCACAATTAGATGTCAACAAAAATGGCGAATCCACAGTAAAAGCACCTATAGTCAGTGTAAGAGGTTGGGAAATGGGGCTTACAACCGGTACACCAGAAAATCCTACCAAAACATTATTATGGCCAGACAGAGCTGCCCCGGGGACCAGTCAATGAGAAATAGAGTTATTCATAGCACCTGTATCCACCAAAAATTCCTTAGCTGAGCCATGCAAATCTGCAGTAACGTAAGGGCCATGCTGATCTACAGGTATCTGAACTGGTCCCTCATCCTGTACCTGGCTGTCTTAGCTGTGGGACATCCCTGTTACCTCGTCCATGTCATAGTCATTGTGATAATACTGTCCACCCCTAGTGTCGCCGAAGTAGTTACTACCCGAATGATCCTGTGAGGCTGCGGCATGCTGAGCTCTGTCCTGTCTACCAGCTCCACGACCCCGTACATAAGAACCCCGTCCTCTAGGGGCCGCAACCTTCTGCAACAGCACCAGGCACCCACTACGCCAATGTCCTTCCTCTTTACAATACGTACACTGATTCCGCCCTACAGGCGTAGTATTCTGGCTGGTACGCGGAAGCTACAGGTCCAAACCACCACGTCCTCTACCATTCCCCATGGAAGCCTGTTGCAACAACACCTTCATCTTCAACTCCTTATGCTTTTTCTCCCCCTTCTCCTTCTCCTCATTCTCCCTACGCTCATAATACTGTGCCATACTCAATATTACAGAAGGGGAGGCGGTAGTCCAAGTGCTCTCTGAGGCCTGTAACCTAGTCACACTCTCGGGAAGCAGGTTCATAAAAAATCTATCAATAAACAATCGCACACCTCCCTGCACGACAAATCCTGTCCTCTAAAATAAAAAAAACATCCCTTCAAACCGAGTGAAAAAATCAGACACACTCATCTTTCTTTTGACGACACAACGTTAACTTATCCCAATCTACCCTTTTCAGTGGAATAAGAGAGTGCATCTACGTAATGATTGAACCAGGCAAAGCTAGTATCTCAGCCTTAGCCTTCTCCCCAGTCTTCCTCTCCTTGTCCCATGCTTTAATCTGATCCCATGTACCACCCAATTCCATAATGTGGTCCTGTGTGTGCACCTGCCTCCAAATTTCAACGGGTACCAGTAAACCAAAGAACATCTCAATATCTGCAAGAGTCATTACTGTCGATGAAGCAACCTCAGTCAATTATTTTTAATATGCAGAAGGATTTTTTCTAGGGCCAGGTAGCTGTGTCTTAAGGGACAAAACCTCACTCCTACCCGTGGTCTAGTAACATTATCATGCTGATCCCGTAGCTCAGGTATTTCAGAGTGATGTATGGGATGCACTTCCATCATCGGAAACTGGGATACCATCTTCAGGCTCTTTAGAAGCAGCCTACTTCGATAAGCGACCAGTGTCGTGACATTACTAAAAACCTCATCAGGTGCCATACCAGTAGCATATACATGATCCCTAATATCATAAATAATTTGGGGTGCTATATCATTAAAACACTGTTCCCACAGTCCAATCAATGTTGCCGACATGTGCTTAAGAGCATGCTGTTGCACAAAAGGCTCATAATCTTTCATTACACTCCACACATCTTCTACACTGTAAATGGGGTTACGAGCCCACTGAGTGGCCTGATTGTCTAACACCTTTTCTCTTCATCTCCCACATTAGATCATATCAATGTCCGTCCTAACCGGTCCTTGAAAGTTGTCCAGTCCCTATCATCAGGGCCGCGTACTGGTGTCTCAAGATTCTGTAACATCGGGGAGTAGGGGAAAACAGTGGGAGTGATAACAGGGGTACCGGGCAATAACGTCACTGCTGGCTGGGTCATGGGCATAAGAGCTGGTGAAAGGGATACTGAAGCAACAGGTGTTGCTGAAGTGTTAACAGTCGTAGTTGCCACAGACTGCGATGACGAAGATAGGACAGGAGGTGCTGTGGCCAAGGCAGACGGAGCAACAGTAGCAGAGACAGAGACAACGGAGACAGAAGAACCAGGTAGCTGGGGCTGCGGGGGAAGTACAGGGTATACCCTCTGCAGGGCATATGGAGGCAGGGGTCGAGCATCCAACAGTTCCTTCACAAAAGTATCATTCTCTCTGCGGGCAAGATAAGACTTTTCGCATGGTAATCTAAACTTCTTATCAGCACATTCTAGCCCCTTCTCTATTTTCTCTCTATCATGCGCTACGGCTTTCTGAGTCAATGTCTGCATTCTCCCCTTCCGGGCCTCTTTCTCTGCTTTCATTCGTCTTTGTTTAGCTTCCTTTTGCCACGTTCTAAGGGAATCAAACATCGACTGCCTACTCCTCTTCGCAAACAATTTATCCTATTGAAAATTATTTTTCTGTTCATCAAAAGTGCCCATCAATGAGGAGGAGCTTAGCGCGTGATCAAGATGGCCGCGTGAGCCTAGAGCTCCCGAGACCCTCGCTCCCTCCGGCAGCTATCCTGTCTATTATCCTGCTTTTGATGCCCGGAATATTGGAGGGGAGCTGTTGCTGAGGCGAGAGTCGCTGTCCGGATCGAAATCGTCCACCGGAGACCGAAGTTGTACTGACTGGAAGTTTGTGGCCTACTCCCCGCACGGTGCCCGGGCCTTGCGTTGGCACAGTGCCCGTGCACTAATTGAACAACAGCGGCCGGGCTGGGGACGGGTCGGCGGAGGGAAGGTGTTTCCACTTTCACTTTCACTTTCGCCTTCCAGTCTCCACAGCGCCCGGGACGGGGCGTGCGTAGTGCCAGCCACTGGTCGCATGGTTGATTACTCTGTATGGGCAAGGAGAGTGTCTGCAAGGCAGATTGCGATGTCGACCAAATCGGACGCCGACAAACAGAAGCCCAAGAGTACCAGGCGGGGCAGTTACACCCAGACTAACAACATGGACCGGTATGCCCACCAGAAGGGGTCTCCGGGCGGATCGGGCCCGATACTGGACGCCTCGAAGGACGCGACACCTCCCCCCACAGAACTGACCCTGCAGGATATTATGGGGGCCATCGAAGGGATGAAGTCCTCGATTGGGCAACAATTTGAGACCCTGGCACAAAAAGTGGATGCCATATCGATTGACGTCAATCTGGTTCGGGCAGACCTGGGGAAAACTAATGAGCGGGTTCAGTCCTTGGACCTCAAGACTGCCGGCCTCCTGGGCGACGTCTCCGGCCTCCAGCAGGAAGTCCGTACCCTGCGGACGGCAAATGATCACTTCGCCCGACGGTTGGAAGAGTTCGAAGGCCGTGCAAGGCGCAATAACGTGCGCATCATTGGGGTCCCGGAAAATTCGGAGGAGCAGTCGGTGGACCTGTTCGTGGAGGGCCTGGTGGTGAACCATCTGGCGCCCAAAGGCCTCAGTAAGTTCTTTGCTGTCGAACGGGCCCACAGAGTCCCTGGCGGGAGGCCCAGGGTGGGGGCCCCTCCGAGGCCGATTGTCGCCAGGATTTTTAACTTCAGGGACCGAGATGCCATTCTGCAAGCATCGCGGGTGGCCGGCCCGCTGCCATTCCAGAACACTACTGTAAGTTTCTATCCGGACTTTACCCAGATGGTGCAGAAGCAACGGCAAGGCTTCCTGGCGGTCAAGAGAAGACTACGTGAGATGGGACTAAAATATGCCATGCTCTTCCCGGCCAGGTTGCGGGTGGTGTTCGAAGAGCGGACTTTCTTTTTTGAGTCTCCTGACATGGTCGGAGACTGGCTGGACACATTGCCCCAAGGACGGACTGGCGTGGAACGCTCCGGTGGCGCAGATGGTGGTGGGGATGAACACTGAGCCAGGACTTAAGTACTAGGACTCCGGTTCTTCCGGGAGGTTGATAATCCGGGGGGTAGCGGGGGCAGTAGGGGAGCCTTTTCCTCCTCTGGGGTTCTTTTCGTAGATTAGTAGTTTTAAGGGGCGACAGGCACACTGCAAGTTGGGGGGCACTTTAGAGCTTACGCAGGGGTGCAGGGTGGGGGGTGGATGTGGGTTGTTGTTGGGGTTGTTGTTGTTTTTTGTTATGCAAGGCGTAAAGATGCAAGCTTCTGTGACTCGGGTCTGGTTCCACGCGGGGGGTGGTGGTCTCCTTACATGTTGGGATGGGGGGTAGGGGCCTAAAAATACTCAGTTGGAATGTAAATGGCTTGGGGGATCGTATAAAGCGTGGGATTGTCCTGCAATTTCTGAAGCGATGTACCCCTGATATTGTCTTATTGCAAGAGACGCACTTGATTGGTAACACGTGCTATGCACTCAATCGTAAAGGCTATAAATTTGTTGCACATTCCAGGTTTTCCTCGGGTTCTAGAGGGGCGGGAATACTAGTCAGGTCCTCTCTGCCATTCGAGGTTGACTCCACTACCGTTGACGATAGGGGACGCTTTGCGGCAGTAGCGGGGCGGTGGGAGGGCAGGACCCTGGTCCTGGTGTCGGTTTATGTCCCCCCTGCATTGCAGCCCTCTACACTAGCGGACTTAGAGAGGACATTGTTGGATCTCCCAGAAGGAATGCTTGTGGTGGGTGGCGACTTCAATGCGGTTGGCTCTGGCCTGCTCGACAGACACCCGCAGAGGAGTTCGGGGGGGGCTCAGAAGTGGCTTCCTGATTTTATAGATACCCTTGGGCTGGTTGATTGTTGGCGACTGTTGCATCCCACACAACGACAATATACTTTCCACTCAGGGGCGCATGGCAGTCTCTCCAGAATTGATTATGTCCTTACCCTAGCTGCACACGCCTCCTTCGTCTCTGAGGCCAGGCACATGGCACGAGGTATTTCTGACCATTCCCCGGTGTGGATCTGTATGGATGTTGGCAGAGGAGTGGGTGGTAGGGTGGCCCCAATTAACCCGTGGTACTTCAGGGACCCTGCGACTCGTAGTGCGGTACTGAAGGCGGTCGACCGTTACTTTCAAGAAAACCTTGGTTCGGTCACGTCGGCGGTGTCCTTGTGGGAAGCGTTCAAAACAGTGATTAGGGGTGAGGCCCTCTCCTTGATAACAGCGGCCAAGCGTCGTAGAGACGCGGAGGTCGCCCAGCTTGAGGCGGAGATCGCGGACCTAGAGTTGGCTCTGGAAGGGGAGGTCACGTCGGAGGCGCTGCACAAGTTGAGCCTTAAACAATCGGAGTACAGGGCCCTCGTGACGGATGCGGCCAAAGCCCTGAGTAGGGAACAGCGGGGCCGTCTGTACGACGTCGGGGACAAGGCCGGGAAATTGATCGCGTGGCTAGATAAAAAGGAGCGGGCCAATCGTGTTGTGCCGGACCTTGTGACGGAGGATGGCGTCATGGTCACGGAGCCGGACGGCATAGTCCAGTGCTTTGCGGATTACTTCCACACGTTCTATACCTCCGTGTCTGACAGGCCAGTGGAGGATTCATGTGAGCTCCTGCGCGATCTTGCCCTGCCTTGCCTCTCCGACATAGACAGAGACGATCTTGATGGCGACATCACAGTCGACGAGATTGCGGGGGCTATCCGCTCTTTGCGCCCGGGCAAGGCCTCGGGTCCGAATGGCCTGCCAATTGAGCTTTACAAACTCCGACCGGACAAGATCGCTCCGCATTTGCGGGCTATGTTTGTGGAGGCGCGGGAGATGGGCTGCCTCCCACTTGACCAGCGCCTGGCAACGATCGTGGTCATCCATAAAGATGGTAAGCCCAGGAACCGGTGCAGCTCATACAGGCCGATCTCGCTCCTTAATGCTGAGCCGAAGATCCTTGCCAAAATCCTCGCAAACCGGCTGGTCAGGGTGGTCGGGGATCTGATCCACCCTGACCAATCTGGCTTCATCCCGCATCGTAATACCGCGTTGAATCTTAGGCACATCCATGGAGTGATCGCAAGGGTGGGGACGATGCGGGAGCCGGCCATGGTGGCTGCGCTCGACGCAACGATGGCATTTGACACGGTGGAGTGGGCATACCTGTGGGCTGCGCTTGCGAAATTCGGCTTCGGGCCCGGATTTGTGGGCTGGGTAAGGCTATTATACGAAGGACCTCTCGCCAAAGTCGCAGTTAACGGTAGGGCGTCCCGTCCCTTCGATCTGGGGAGGGGTACCAGGCAGGGTTGTCCTCTATCGCCGCTGTTGTTCGCTCTTGCCCTTGAGCCGCTGGCGGCCTGGATACGATGGCACCCAGACGTGAGGGGGATTCGATGGTCCCCTGATCACGAAGACCGCATTTCCCTCTATGCCGACGATATTCTGCTCTATCTTACTTCACCCCGGAAGTCCCTTATAGTTGTTTGCGACATATTGACTTCCTTCGGGAGGAACTCGGGGCTAACCATTAATTGGGGTAAGTCCTATCTGTATGCCCTGTGTGGGGACGTCCCGGTTCCCCCGCGGAATTGCCCGATCCAGATTGCCCGGGAGGGTTTCCTGTATCTTGGGATTTATATCTCTGCCGACCCAACGGTGCGGTATGAGAGGAACCTGCTCCCTCCGTTGGCGCGCCTGCGGCGGGACGTGGCGGGCTGGTGGCGGCTGCCGCTTTCCCTCCTTGGCCGTGCGGTGCTATTCAAAATGATGTCTCTTCCCCGTTTTCTCTATGTCCTGCAGAACACCCAGGAGCTGGTTCCGGCCAGCTACTTTCGGGAGGTTGAGAGTCTGCAGCGTTCGCTGCTGTGGGACGGCCGCCCGCGTATAGCGATAGCAAAATTAACTCTCCCTTGGTACGGCGGGGGTATCGCGCTTCCCGACATCCGGAGATACTATTGGGCCTCCCAACTGAGCGCGATCAATCATGGAGTCTACGGTCCGGCGCTTGGCCCTGGCTTTGCTATGGACCGGTGGTTGCTGCGGGGTGGTGGCTATTATAGAGCACTTTATTCGAAGCCACCGGCTGGGTCCCTCACAGGGCCGACCGGGGTGGCGGTGCACGTGTGGAAGACAGTCACGAACTCCCTGGGATGGAAGGATAGGCTCACCCTCGCCACTCCGTTGTATGATTCGGACATGTTGGGGAACCTCTGGCACTCTAAGGGATTCGACAAATGGGATCTGATTGGCATCTCCAGGATGGGGGACATGCTGACCAAGGGGCGGATTAAGTCGTTCGATGAGCTGCGGTCGGAATATGCGCTTGAGGGCACGGAATACTTCCGGTATGCGCAGGTGCGCCATGCGCTGCAGTCGGTCCTCGTTCAGGGGGAAAAGGTGCCTGAGTCCTCTCCATTGGAGGACCGGATCCTGGACGGCCATATGCCGGAGAGCACAATCTCCCTAATTTACAAAAAGCTTGTGAACGTTCGGACCGATCTCCTCCTGGGGGTGCGGGACCAGTGGACTAGAGACGGCCTTGAGCTGGACGATGAGGACTGGCAGTACGCGGTCTCCTCTCCTAAGGAGGTCGCAATCCCCGCCAGGTTGCGGCTTGTCCAGCTTAAGATACTCCACAGAGTCTATGTCACTGGGCCCCGATTGGTCCATATGGGTTTTTCCGAGGACGGGCTGTGTAAGAGGGGCTGCGGGATGGTGGGCACCTTTCTGCACATAATATGGGAGTGTGGTGTGATTGCGGAACTATGGAAGCGGATTCACGTTGTTATGCAGGAGGTCACGGGCATTGTATTGCACCCAGAGGCGCGGCGCTGTCTCTTGAATGTGTGGGGTCCTACAGACTACGACGCGGCGCAGACTCAATGGGTGACCCTAGGTAATATGGTGGCTAAGCGAGATATTGCAAGATTGTGGGGATCCCCTAGCCCTCCCACCCTGAATGCTTGGAAGGACAACATGGACTGGTGCATGTTCCGGGAGAAAACGGTGTATAGTGCGCGGGGGAGGCCCAAGAAATGGCATAAGGTATGGGGAGGTTGGAACCAGTATAGGGGGTACATATGTTTGCCTCCTGCCACTGAACCACTAGAGGAGCAACTTTCCCCCTAGCCTCGCGTCCGACTCGGGTATTTCTGATGCACCTCTGCTAGAATGTTAGCGCCTCTGCTTCTCCCTCCTCCTCTCAATCGGTGGCTTGAACTGATGTTGGAAATGGGGCCGCCCCCTCGCTGAGAGCTGACGCGAACTTATGATGTATATTGCCTTGCTTGTTGTGTTCATTTTTAAAAATTGGAAACTTTGTTTTTATCCTGTATGAGAGCTGTAGATGACTGCACGTGTCGATTGAGGAGCTGCCGGACCTCCGGGTTGTCGGCTGAATAGCAGTGTATCTGAATTATACGAATAAAGGTTTTAAAAAAAAAAAAAAAAAAAAAAGTGCCCATCAATGGCCACTGCAACTCGGCATTGTCCCTCGTATCTTTGTGCCATAACGTACTAAACATAATGGGGCCAAGGCCGTGCTTTACATACATTTCAAAATTTGGAGTGCCTTTCGGAGGTGCTGGATGACTTTCTTCCAATCGAGCATCAGCAAAACAACTACGACAGCCCAAACAAAACAACTTAAAATGGCACGGATTTTCCAAAAGAAAACAAGTTCAGTATTTATGCCCAGCAGATATTTGCAAGTATCTTTTTCAAAGTCGGTCCTCAGACCTCACCAAATACAAATCAAAATAGTACCATGTTCATAAAGAACTCAAAAAATTCCAGCGCTTGTCCAAAGACGGTCCAAATACAAATCAAAATGGCGTCACATCCACAAGGAACCAAAGCAAACTCAACTGGTGCACACAGGTCAAATGAGTTTATTCTCCACTGCCGACTCTTCGGACTAAACGGTCAGCTCCATGGGTTTCACAGTTCAGGATCCCAGTCGGGATGACCACTGGACGAGGCACCGCCCGCCCGCTCAGACAGACGGGGCAGCTGCGAGTACAATACTCTCTCGTGCAGAGATACCCGGTCCGCTTGTCCGACCCGACGTGGCCCGACCTCCTCACCCAGGATGGGCCACCCAATGGAGTCCCTGTTCGGGCACCAACTGAAGGAAGTGACCCAATTAGGGTCACCCAGGTCACTCGCGATCACCTCTCAGCCTTCCTCACAAATGAAGTCGGTAGGACAGCAGAGAATACATACCAAAGGATTTTATTGAAAGTACACTCGAGTGGAGTCCGGTCTGATCAGCCTCCTTAGATTGCTGCAGAGGGACTGACTTCTACCACCAGGACAACGTATAATGTACATTTTCAGGATCACTAACAACACGCCCAGACTGGAAATTTCCAGTTGGTAGCCAGTAAACAATGGAGATACAGAAGGATGAGTTGCAATCCCGGGACCGGGTACATGTTATCTCAGAGCCAAGGCTACTCTGCCTGTACCCACCGCGCTAAGGGTGGGAGCAAGCCTATCTAACGAGAAAGGTATGAGATGGCAAAAACAGTCTATTCATTAGCACAGCAAAGCTCAACTTTGGAAAAAAAATAATACAGCAGCAGCTTTCGCTGAGGCAGACAAACGAATAAGACAGAAATTTGTTTTGGTCATGGCTCAAAATGGTGGCTCAACTTAAAATGGTGCTGCTAATGCTAACTTTACATAGAGCAATACACTAGCAGAATGAGATGCATAACATTTACATTTCAACACCCTCCAAACCCAAGGAGTTTATGAGGCTGCCAATATGCCAGTTGGCAATTGACATGCACGCTGCATTAATGTGCCCCATGTCACCTTGTGCTGAATTAGGGGATGAGATGAGATGAGACTTGACTTTCTTTGATATTGCTAAACCTTCTTTAACTTCAGAGCAGCTCACATCTCAGCCCTCCATGATTAATGCTTGAATTACTTACCAGTAATTGCATTACACAGAGTCTTTCCTCGCTTTGATTCATTATGCTTTCAGTCACCACCAATCCAATCTACAGTTTAAAAAGTGCCCTCCCCTCACTTCGTCCTGTTCATACACAAGCCATATACACTTCAGTTGGCCTGGTACTCTTCAGGCGAGTGTGTTAATGCATAAAAGTGAGGGAGGACTCAGTGAATGCCTAGTAAATGTTGAGAGCACAACCCACATTGCTGCTCTGCATATCTCTGTCAAGGAAGCATCCTGGATCTCCGCCGGAGGAGGCTGATATCACCCTGCTTGATCTAACCTTAATCCATAATGGGGAGGGTGAATGAAATGACCCGATGAGGGCCACCCGGGTCACTCGCGATCACCTCTCAGCCTTCCATACAAATGAAGTGGTGGTCAGATAGTAGAGAATACAAACCAAGTATTTTATTCAGGTACACTCGAGCGGAGTCCAGTCTGACCAGCCTCCTAGGATTGCTGCAGAGGGGTTGGGTTCAGCAAACACATTTTGTATGTTTCTGAACCAAGAGTGTCCTGCCCATAATGGAAATCTACTAGCAGGTGCAGCTAAAACAAAGAATTACAGTAAGACGAGTCTCATCTCTGAGACGGGGCACACATTTTCTTATTGCCAAGGTCATTCTGTTCATGTCTATCACTGGGCTAGTGGGAAAAAGCCTCTATCTATGGGAAAGGAATATGTTAATAAGAACAGTGTATTCATTAGCGGAGCAAGGTCTAACCTTGAAGAAATGAACATTTCCACAGTCTGCTTCTTGAGTCACGGGATATTTAGTTGACAACATGATTCAAAATGGCAGCTGAACCTAAAATTGCGCCGCAAATGCTAACTTAACACGGGGACAACGCATGCAAAAAATAGCAGAGCATTTTTATTCCATCAGACCCTCCTTTTAGCATTTGCTAAACATTTTTTCAGATTGGGGTGGAAAAGATGTAATATGCAGAGGAACAAAGGACTTCAACACTCTCCATATACTCAATATCAGGAATAGACATTGCAAGGGCTGATGCAGATCCAATAATTCCCTTGTCAATCTGCATCATGTCGGCAATGTATTTTTGCAACATGATGGCAGCACTAGTGGCATGAGCTGTCTTCTTCTGTTTAGGGGTGAGAACACTTAGACAATAAGTATAGCAGGTCGGGAGACAGTGTATGCAAAGACAACATGCAACAAAATACCAGCAATCACAGCTAGAAAGATAAGGATCTTCCAACCCCAAGATGTGAACATTCCCCAGACCCACCTCGGGAGAGGCCAAGTACCATTTTCCTTGGTGTATGTCAGATGAGAATCTATGCAATTTCAGCAAAAAATAGCAGAGCATTTTTATTTCATCAGACCCTCCTTTTAGCATTTGCTAAATATTTTTTCGGATTGGGGTGGAAAAGATGTAATATGCAGAGGAACAAAGGACTTCAACACTCTCCATATACTCAATATCAGGAATAGACATTGCAAGGGCTGATGCAGATCCAATAATTCCCTTGTCAATCTGCATCATGTTGGCAATGTCTTTTTGCAACATGATGGCAGCACTAGTGGCATGAGCTGTCTTCTTCTGTTTAGGGGTGAGAACACTTAGACAATAAGTACAGCAGGTCGGGAGACAATGTATGCAAAGACAACATGCAACAAAATACCAGCAATCACAGCTAGAAAGATAAGGATCTTTCAACCCCAGGATGGGAACATACCCCAGACCCACCCCGGGAGAGTCCAAGTGCCATTTTCCTTGGTGTATGTCAGATGAGAATCTATGCAATTTCAGCATACACATTGGGGGCATGGTCAGGTATGTACACACAACAACTACTGCCAATGACGCGGCAGGCCCGACTCCTAACTGCAAGTATGACGTCTAACACAATCCTGTTTTGCAAGGTGACTAATCTCGTAGCCTGAAGCTCAGAAGTGATGTTGGTCAGTATACCAGCTGTTGTATTAATCACCCCTTCCACCACCCTTGTTAACCGACGAATGTTAAGGCTATTAGACATGGGGCCCCAAAAGGGTACGGTACTCTTCATGGCATCCTCAAACTGTTGTAATGTTGCATCTGTCTGATTTATATGCTTGGTGTCAATGAACCTCCTGACTCGGGGCAAGTATACACTCCTACGTTGCAGCAGGTGATTGGATGGGGAAGGAGAAAAGAGAGATAACACCTGCCTGACCCCCCCCCCCCCGGGAGCCAGACAGAAGCTTGGGATCCACAGACAAAACTAGACGATAGGGGGTGATATTAAGGACGGACTATCGGTCGTTCTCAATCTTTATGTGGAATTGCATCTGCTCTCCCCCACCTTTATCCTCCCGGTCCCCTGGGCACAGAAACTAGCTATTGTGTTGACCATTGACGCGGGTATTGCCTCGTCCTTGGTAACATTACGAGTCTGGAAAGAGTGGTAATACTCAGTCGTGTTAAACCCTTGGAAATCAGCCATTTCCATTCAAAACCATGTCTCATTGGTTTTGAGGAAGGAGTAAGGAACCTAGGCTTTCTGATCGATAAAGACCTTACCCTGGCACCAAGTCACCAAGTCACGTCAGCTTGCTTTTTTACGTTGAAAGGCTTAAGGAAGATCCTCCCGTTCATCCCTTTCTCTCTGAGGAAAACGGTGGTAGGAGCCATGGTCTTATCGAGAATAGACTACTGCAGTGCTCTTTATTTGGGAGCAGCTGCAGCCCAATTTTCTAAACTCCAATCAATTCAAAGTGCGGCAGCGCAAGTATTGCTCAAACTACCCAAACATCATCCCACCTTTGTTAGCATAAAGCAACTTCACTGGCTTCCAGTGAGACACCGAGTTGACTGTAAGGCACTCTGCCTAGTACATAAAGCCCTATTTGGAGGTGGGGCTAAGGATGTGCAATCTTTGTTTCCTCGATATGTACCGTCACGTATGCTAAGATCTTCTACTTCTGGACTAGTACACCTTCCAAAGATCAAAAAGCAAGGTGGGGAGGAAAACGCTTTTCCTTCTTAGCGGCTAAGTTATGGAACTCCCTTCCTTTACAACTGAGACTTCTGCCCAGCAAATAATTTTTTAGAAAAGAAATTAAGACCTGGCTCTTCACCCACCCTGAACCGGTCTGCTGCCGTCTCTGCACACCACCTACTGCCAAGACGCCTCGGCAACAGTGCGCTCTATAAATAAATCAGTCAGTCAGTCGTTCTTTACTCTTTTATATGTGTTCATGCAGGACCTTTTAAAACAATCTATCGAACATCTCTGGTCCTGTCTGTCTTACGGGAGGAACCCTGTGCTGGAAATTTACTTTCTGTACAATAATGCGAGAATCAGCAGGTGTTCTATCCAGAATTGAGAATTGGGGATGGGGACGCACCTTACTCAGCAATTCAAACCAACCCTTGCAACTACTGATGTGTGACAGTGGCATGGACAACAAATTATCACTTTTATGAGTCACTGAGGTAAGCAAGCCACAAACCCAGCAATTAGTCGTATTAGACACCCCATGGGCCTGATGCAACATTTGTATAAATACATTATCTGCATAAGTCTTTAGGTGCTCCCTTATGTGAGGAGTCAAAGTAACAAACATGTGTTCAGGGAGAATGGGTGTTGTACCAACCAAGGAATGTACAGCATACTTCTCCTCTGAGAACCAAGATATTCCAAGTATTATTATCAAGGTAATCATAACTAATGATGCAAAAACTATTTTACTCTTTGTAGACCAACCCCACTCTGGACATGGTGGTGCAAATGGCTGTTCCTCCTCAGTAATAGGCCAAACAAACGTACACATTATGAAGCGAAAAAGGGGAATGCAGTAAGAAGTAATAACAAGGGTAAGTTCCCAGTGTCCGTCTGAGCCTCACTGGTACAGGCTCCTATTGTTCATCAACGTTGGTGCTCTTGAGCACCGGTGGTGGATCTGCTCAGTCCTAGCTCTTGATGAATCCCACGTCGTACAGGATAATGTACCCCCCTTCAAGGGAGCACGTTCGATATATCCTGTCCAATGTCAGAACAATGCACCAATCTCCTCACCTTAAACTAACACCGTTGATACTATAGCAAAGTACACCCTGACTCCACATTCCATCCCTAACTAATCTGACTTCTCCTTTGGTGCACCGTCCTTCAACCGAGAACGCAAATTGTACCTGGTGACTCCAGGCACAGAGCGGTCAGTGAAAAGGGGCTCTTTAATGGCTTTGATCTCAGGGGGGACCACTGCATTTAGTACTTCGTTGTTCTCAGTATCTGTTGGGTTCAGATAAGCTTCATGTCGCTGAAGGGAACAAACGGAGGTATCTTCTCCCCCTCAGCGTCCCCGATACCATCCCTCACCCATCCGTCATATGGTAAGGGCAAAGCTACTCTGCGGCAGTTGTTGGAGGGGATCCAGTTCTTTCGGCCAGCTACTTTCACAGCTGTCCTGGTGGCAAGGAGGACTAACTCTTGCCCCTTCCAATGGGGCTCCAAGCACTTTTTCTGCTGGCAGATCCTCAGCAACACCCAGTTGCACAGCTGGATGTTATGACCAGGCCCCTCTGGTATGGGTGGAAGGGACTCATGGATCTGTTGGTGAATAGAATGCAGCCATTTAGTTAACTCATACAGGTAATCTGTCAGCAAAGGATACTCAAATTCTGAGAATCTACTCGGACGTGGGAAGCCCCAGACATTCGCCAGGCATACACGACCTTGTACGGTGACAATCCTGTCCTAGAATGTGCTGTTGTTCTTGTGGACAAAGGAGCTATTGGTAAAGCATCTGGCCATTGCAACTCTGTTGTCTCCTGAATCTTTGCCAATTTCAGTTTGAGAGTACCGTTGTACTTCTCAACCAAACCTGCTGACAGGGGGTGATTTGCAGCATGAAACTTCTGCCTGATGTGTAGTCCCTCTTAAACTAGCTGGATAAACTTGGCATTGAAATTACTTCTGTTATCACTCCAGATCAAATGTGGCAAGCCGAAGCAAGGAAAAAACTCCTTCAGGAGTATCTTTGCAGTCGCGATGGCTGTATTTTCTTTAGTAGGGTAAGCCTCAACCCATTTACTCAATGCACAGCCACCAACACATACCTCAAATTATTGACCCTGTCCATGTCAATAAAGTCCATTTGAAGGACCTCAAAGGGGAAAGTGGGAGGTGCAAAATTACTGGGTGGTGTATGGGTACCCTTGCCAGGATTGTGCATCATGCACACCATGCAGTATTTTATTAAATGTGCAGCCATCTTGGAGATGGTGTCATTTTGCCATACGGGGGCTAACAACTTGCAAATACTCTTAGCACTGATATGAGCTAGCCTGTGAGCCATAGTGACTACAGGAAGAACATGTGCATCTGGCAACATCCATCTCTGCTTCCCTGACTTGTCAATCCAACACCCTTCATCATTCAAATTTGCTGTACTTTCTTGCCACACCACTAACTCCTCCACCGTGGCCTCACTCTGTATTTCCTTAACATTCTCTAGTGTATCCTCAAGCATGGTGACCTCAGGCACCCACCTAGCGGGACCTGCTACAAACATTCTTTTCATCTTCATTCGGGCTGTCTCTTTGGCTGTCTGATCTGCAAAGGCGTTTCCCCTACCCACATCATCAGTAACTTTCTTATGGGCACTGCACTTCACTATTGCCAATTTCTTAGGGAGTATCAAAGCGTACAAACGTCTATGTAAAAGAGGGCCATGTTGAATTCTCGTCCCATGGGATGTAAGGAACCCTCTCTCTGCTCAGAGCTGCCCAAAATTATGGGCGACTCCCAAGGCGTACTGGTTGTCAGTATAAATATTGACAACCAGTCCCTCGCTCAAATAAGGGAGACTAGCTCTGCAGCTTGGGCCGACTGAGAGGGAATTTGTGATGTCTCAACTATTGTGCGCAGCGTAGTAATTGCATATGCTGCAGTGGTGTTGCCATCTGGTAATTTGAAACAAGAGCCATCGACATATGGTTTCCATTGGGGGTCAGATCAGTCAGGTCTACCCGTCTTTTCGTCTCTTCCTCTGTACGGAAGATACAATCATGTATGTCAATCTCCTCATTCTCAGAAGGGAGGGGTAGTAACGTGGCTGGATTCAGAATGGCACAGCGCTTGATCGTAATGTGCTTTTGAAAGAGCGTTAGCTCGTAACCTGTCAGACATGGACTGGTGATGTGCTGTGTCCTTGTCTTATTCAAAAGTGTATCCACAGCATGGGGTACCATAACTGTGAGGTCAGTATCGAATATGAGTCCCGCCGCTTGTCCTATTGAGACGGCCACAGCCGCGACCACTCTGCTCGGGAGGGCTCGGACGACAGGGTCAAGCACAGCTGAGAAATAAGCACACGGTTGTTGCTTATCTCCAAATTTTTGTGTTAAAACAGAAAGCGCACAACCACCCAGTCCATGGACGTACAATACAAAACATTTAGCGTAATTAGGGGTACCAAGCACAGAGCAAACCACAGTTTTTAATTTCTCAAAAGACTGCTGACACTCTGGCGTCCAAGGCAAGGGTTCATGCACATCCTTTAGTGTTAGGGCAAGCAGGGGCTTGATAAGCAACGAATAGCCAGGTACCCACTACCTGCAATAGGAAGTGATACCTATGAAAGCACGCATGTTTTTCTGAGTTTGCGGGACAGACATTTTGACAATGGTACTGATGCTCTCTGGGGTCAATCTCCTACCCTCCTTCGACAGTAGGTGACCTACGTAGGTGATCTACTGTCGACAATACCGAAATTTGGAAAGGCATACTTTATGGCCATGTTGAGCTAAATGTACCAGCAATTTGATTGTTCCGTCTCTACAACCTTGTTCCGTATCTGAAGCGATGAGCAAGTCATCGACATATTGGAGCAATACATTACCTGTAGTGAGTGACAAGGAATCTAGTTGGCCTTTCAATGCCTGACTATAGATACTATATAGCCTTGAGGAGCGCAACAGAATCTAAAGGTTCTACCAGTGAGGGTGACCCAAACAGATATCTGCTATCAGGATGAATGGGAATACTGAAGAATGCATTTTTCAAGTCAATGACAGAAAAGAACTTGGCAAAAGAAGGAATAATTATCAAGAGAGTCGTAATGTTAGGGACCACCGGAAACTGAGGAATCACTATTTTGTTAACTTCACGCAAATCAATCATAAAACAATAAACATCTTTGTGATATTCAGAGGGACCCAAAGGCATCCGTTTGAGGATCAGAAAAATAGTGCTGTTACAAACATTAGGAGTCGTCTCAACCACTCCTTTCTCAATCAAGTCTTGCACAATTTGTATCAAAGCTCGCTCACCTGCCTGCGGTATCTTATACTGAGGGATACGGGGTAAAATAGCACTTTCTTTGACTTGTATCGAAACAGGCGATATCTGCAACAAACCCACATCTGTGTTGCCCGTTGCTCACAGTGTGGGTGGCACATCTTTAAATTCAGCAGGGAGGGGCGCATCTTTGGACAGACACTGCTTAGTGCACACCACATCAGGACTCGTCATCATACAGACGCTGGCTGGGGAGCAGTAAATCGTAGCATGCAATTTCTTCAACAAGTCCAAACCCATCAAATTCTCCCCAAGATTGGACGTCAACAAGAATTTTGAATCCACAGTGGACCAATAGTCAACGCAAGGGGTTTCTAAATGGGGCTCACAACTGGTACACCAGAAAATCCTACCGAAACATTATAATGGTCAGACAGAGCCACCCCAGGGACCAAGGAATGAGAAATAGAGCTGTTTGTTGCACCTGTATACATCAAAAACTCCTGAGCCGAACCATGCACCTCCCCACTAACATACCAACCACGTTGATCTACTGGTATTGAAACTGGTCCCTCACTCTGTCCCTGGCTGTCCTAGCTGTAAATAGCTAATCAGTTGGTAGGGAGTAAGAAGGATACGTGATCCAATCACCTTCCAATTAATAGTTTTTTATCAAAAAAGAGTGGATCACTTGAACCTGTTATCCAGGGTTTGGTGGTTATTCGGCCGTTCCTTAAAAAACCCTCATTCACATTTTTAGGTGGATTGTATGGCGGTATATCTTGGTTCTCCGCCTCGATAACGTGACTGCATCATCGGGTTTAGTATTGTGCTACCTCCACCTGGAGGAAAACCACTGGATATTTCAGTAGTGATCAGAGATCAAAATTGGACAAAGTGCTCATGTGTCGTGAATCAGTGAAAGTTAAAAAGGATGTTTTCTCATGCTACCTAGACTGTAATCTTTATTGTTGTCTGGTGCATGGAAAAAGAATAAAAGTGGGGGAAATTGTACAGAGAGGGCAGTTAATGTGTCCGCTGTACAGTCAGTCCAATGGGTAGGTCGACATGTTTCAGCTCTTTATGTGCCCAACAGGGTCAGGTGAGCTTTCATCAGGACCAGGGGGTGTTGTATTAAAGAGGGGTATTGTCCACTTTAAAAGTGAGGAGTTCGGAATATTCTTCACTGATCTCCTAGTGAAAGGTTAATACCTTAAAAGCTCCGATTTAGGGCTTCCTAGGAAGAGTGGCAGCGTAGTCGGGCGGGATTTCCGCTCTACACGACTTGTGCTGACGCTGACGCTGTCTTCCTGCTTGGGAAAACATCCTTTTTAACTTTCACAAAAAAAAAAAAAAAAATGTCCTAGCTGTAAGACATTCCTGTCACCTCATCCATATCATAGTTATCATGATAATACTGTTTGCCCCGAGGGTCATCAAAGTAGTTCTGATCAGTACGACCCTGAGATGTCCCATCCGTCTGACCCTGGTCAAAATCTCCACGACCCCGTCCATGAGAACCTCGCCCTCTAGGGGTCGCGACCTTCTGCAACAACACCAGACACTCGCTGCGCCAGTGCCCTTCCACCTTACTGTACGCACGCTGATTCAGTCCTACAGGCGTAGCATTCCTGCTAGTACGGGGAAGCTGTCGGGCCATACCACCACGTCCTCTACCATTCCCTCGAGAAGCCTGTTGCAACAACACCTTTGTCTTCAAATCTTTATGCTTTTTCTCCATCTTCTCCTTATCCTCATTTTCCCTGTGTTCATAATACTGCGCCATATTCAAGATAACAGAAGAAGAGGTGGACCAGGTACTCACGGAAGCCTGTAATCGAGTCGCGATCTCGGGGAGCAGGTTGGAAACAAATCAACTAACAAACAAACGCATTCCACCCTCAATAGACAAATCCTGTCCACTATAGTCCAGAAACACACTTTTGAAACCGGGTGAAAAAATCAGACACACTCTCATCTTTCTTCTGGCGACAAGCCGATTGCTTGTCCCAATCAATCTTTCGGGGTAGAATAAGAGAATGCATATACGTGATAATTCGGCCAGGCAAAGCAAGTTTCTCTGGTTTAGGCTTCTCACCAGGCTTCCTCTCCTGGTCCCATACTTTGATTTGATCCCAGGTACCACCCAACTCTGCGATGTGATCCTCTGTGTGTACCTGTCTCCAAATGTCAACTGGAACCGACAAACCAAAGAACATTTCAATGTCCGCAAGCGTCATTACTGTCGAAGAAGCGGCCTCAGTCAATTCTTTGTAATATGTAGTTGGATTTTTCCTCGGGTCAGGTAACGGAGTCTTAGGGGACAAAACCTCACGCCTTTTCCACGGAGTATAAACCCACTGTTCTTGGAAACCTTCATGAACGTGTGCAGAGTCGGGGAGCGTCTGATGTTCACAGGGAGCTCGTTCCAGGTCTTGGCTGCGATGTAGGAGAAAGCTCTCCCACCAGTTCTGTTTCTGCAGATGCGTAGGACCTCTGGCAGGGCGACGTCAGCGGAGGTTCCTCTTGGGTACGTGGAAGGATACTCTCTCGTTGAGGTATTTGGGTCCGATGTTGTTGAGGGATTTGTAGGAGTGGGTGAGGAGTTTGAAGGTAACCCTCTTCTTGACGGGGAGCCAGAGGAGGCCTCGTAGGTGTTGGGTCATGTGCTCGTGACGCAGTGTCCTGAGGATGAGTCTGGCTGCGGCGTTCTGGATGGTTTGGAGTTTGTGTAGGAGAGTTCTGTTGATTCTGGCGTAGAGCGCGTTGCCGTAGTCCAGTCTGCTGGTTATGAGTGCATGGGTGACGGTCCTTCTGCAGTCGGGGGGATCCATTTGAAGGTCTTACGGAGAATGCGAAGGCAGTTGAAACTAGTGGAAGCGACGGCGTTGATCTGGCGGTTCATGGAGAGGGAGGAGTCGATGACGATGCTGAGGTTGCGAGCGTGGTCTGTAGGGGTGGGTGGGTTCCCGAGGGTGGAGAGCCACCAGGTGTTGTCCCAGGCGGAGGGGCAGGGATGAGGATGAGGATCTCGGTCTTCTCTGAGTTGAGCTCCAAGCAGCTGTCTTTCCTCCAGGCTGCCACGTTCTTCATTCCTTCCTGGAAGCAGAGTCTGGTGTCTTCGGGATTCTTCATGAGTAAGAGGATGAGCTGGGTGTCGTCGGCGTAGGATACGATGCTGAGCCCATGCTGTCTGACGATGGCGGCGAGGGGGGCCATGTAGATGTTGAAGAGCGTGGGGCTGAGTGATGATCCCTTGGGATCTCCACAGTTTATTTCCGTGGGTTCGGAGAGGAAGGGAGGGAGTCAAATCCTCTGGGTTCTGCCGGAGAGGAAGGATTGGATCCAGTCGAGGGCGACTCCTTATATCACCGCATCGTGAAGTCTGGCTGCGAGCATGCGATGTGAGACGGTGTCGAAGACTGCGGAGAGGTCTAGAAGGATGAGGGCCGCAGTGTGTCCCTGGTCGAGTAGTATGCAGATGTCGTCAGTGGCGGCGAGGAAGGTGGTCTCGGTGCTGTGGTTGCTGCGGAATCCAGACTGGGAGGCATCTAGGATGGAGTTCTCTTCGATGAAGGCGGCCAGCTGGGCGTTTACGAGTCTCTCTGTGACTTTGGCTGCGAAGGGGAGGAGAGAGATGGGCCGGTATGTTTTCATGTCCGTTGGGTCGGCTGTTGATTTCTTGAGGAGGGGTTTCACCTCTGCCCGTTTCCAGTCATCTGGGCGGATGCCGGATCTGAGGGAGGCGTTGATGGTCCGTCCTAGTTCGGGTGCGATGGCGGCGGCGGCCCTGTGGAATACAAGCGGTGGGCAGGGGTCCGTTTGGGGCTCCTGAGTATGTTTTTTTCATGGTCGTGGTGATGAGTTCGAGATCCTAGGTCGTGATGGTCAGCTTATCGGCGGTGGTGGGTAGGTGGTGGTGTCCGGCGCTGGTTAGCTGAAGTTGTCGTAGAGGACCTTGATCTTCAGATGGAAGTAGGAGCTGAGCTTGTCGCAGAGTTCCTGGAAAGGTGTGACGTCCGTGGCTTCGCTGGTGGGTTTTGCAAATTGCTGTATGACGTTGAACTGTTCCTTGGCGTTGGTCGCATTGGTCTGGACTTTGTCTCTTATGAAGGCTCGTTTGGTGTCTCTTATGCGCTGGTGGTATTCCTTCAGGGTGCTCCTGTGGTTGTTCCGTGCTTCCAAGGTTTTCTAGTTTCACCAGGTTGTATCTAGGCGTCTGTAGGAGCATCTGGCTTCTTGAAGTTCTGTGGTGAACCAGGTGGCCTTCAGAGGGCATTGTTTAGCGGGGTGGCGGAGGGGCGCAAGCTTGTTGGCGCAGCAGGAGATCCAGCGGTGAAATTCCCTGGCTGCGGAGTTGGTATCGGTCGTGGCGCTGGCGGGGGTTTGACGCAGGGTGGTGTTGAGGTGTTCCTCTGTGACCTTGCTCCAGTTCCATCATGGCGGGTGCGGGGCGGGCTTGGGTGCGGTGGTGGTGTTGAAGGTGAAGTGGACACAGTGGTGGCCCATCCAGAGGGGCTGGGTGGTGTGGCTGAAGCGGATGTTTGTTACTCCGCGAAGATGGGGTCGAGGGTGTGACCCGCTCTGTGGGTGGGTGTGTTGACGAGCTGCTTCAGTCCTAGGTTGGCGAGGTTGTCAAGGAGAGTGGTGGAATCGGGGTCGTTGCATTTTTCGAGGTGAAAGTTCAAATCTCCGAGTAGAATGCAGTCCGTGGAGGTGATAACGTGGGGTGCGGCGAGCTCAACAATGGTAGTTGCGGGCTGGGTGTGAGGTCCTGGCGGTGTGTAGATGAGGGTGCCACGTAGCGTGGTCCTGGGACTGATCTGGATCTGGAAGTGGAGGTGTTCTGTGTTGGAGTGGGGGTCACTCGTGCTATGGCGAGTCCTCCTCCTGGGCGGTGTAGGCGGTCCTTTCTCTGGATCTTGCAGCCGTCGCGGATGGAAGTGGCGATGTCGGGGCAGGAGGTGGCGTTGGTCCAGGTTTCCGTGAAGAAGGCGACGTCGGACGAGAGGGCGTCGATCAGGTCCCAGATTTCTACGGCGTGTTGGTGCAGGGAGCGCACGTTGATGAGGATGCAAGTCAGGGTGTCGGCGGTGCGTGCATCAGGCGGGCCTTCAGCGGTAGTGGGGGCTTTGACAATGGTGAAGGATTTGCGGCAGGGTCTGCACGAGAACTGCCCATGGGTAGTGTTTGGCGAGGATCTTGCGCAGTCGGCGTGTCTTCCCGGATTGAGTGCATGGAGGGTGGTTGAGTCATAGCGGTGGGGCCTAGGAGAACCAGGGCTCCTGGCGCTGCTCACGGTCAGGTCACAGACGGACGCAGACAGGCTTGCCTTAGGCGCGCCGTTGGCACGACCGCACAGCAGCCACCATAAAGTAGGGGAGGGGGGCGGGATGTGCAGCTGGCAGGGGGGAGCGGAGGGGGGCAGAGGAATTTGGCGGGAACGGGGGGAGAAACTAACGGCAGGCAGCACAATAGGATACCCCCCTACGCCCACTATCCACCTTTAACCCCCCTCCACATACTATCCCTGTGGAAATTACAACTTTTGAACGAGCTGTGTTTGCAGAAATTGAACATTTAGACATTTCCACTACCTTTAAGAATCTGAGGGCAGATGAATATACAGCCATCACCTCTCTTCGTGCGGACCCCAATCTCACCATAAAACCTGCAGATAAGGGGGGCGCAGTTGTATTACTGAACACCGCCGATTACAACCAAGAGTGCCTCCGACTGCTAAACGACCGTCGGAATTACACACCACTCCTTAATGATCCCTCCGGTGAGCTAAAGGTTCAGATCATGAGTCTTGTTGAAGATGCACAGACACAAGGTGTCATCACGAGGGCTGAAGCACGATTCCTCACCGAAGGACCGGGAAATATCCCTTACTTTTACACACTCCCAAAAATCCATAAAGAGAGATTCCCTCCCCCTGGACGTCCCATAGTCTCGGGGATCGGCTCTCTTTTGGAACCCCTCTCACATTACTGCGACCATTTTCTGAAACCCTTGGTCCAAAAATCCACGACTTACCTTAAGGATACTAAGGACCTACTGAAATTACTCAACAACATCACGTGCTTAGAAAACACCATACTGGTGACATTAGACATAGAAAGTCTATATACGAGCATCCCCCAGGACGAAACCATCAGGGTCCTAGAAGAATCACTTGACTCCACTCCTTGGGAGTATAGAACTACAAAGGAGTTCATAATTCAATGTGCCTCTTTGGCCTTGAAAAAGAATTTCTTTGAATACCAGGGACATCTCTATCTCCAATCCACAGGTACTTCCATGGGGAGTACCTTCGCTCCCAGTGTGGCTGGATTGTACGTATATGCCTTTGAACAAGAGTTTATCCTTCCTGCTTCGAATCCACATCACTCTTCCATAGGCTTATGGAAGCAATACATAGACGATGTGTTATTGATCTGGCATGGCAGTAGCAACGCCCTCCAGTCTTTCCTCACATGGATCAATACCCTGAATCCAAACCTGAACTTCACATACACCTTTGATCAGTCTGAAGTTGTATTCCTTGATGTCGTGATCACTAAGACACAAGGCTCGTTTCAGACTAGGACCTATTACAAGCCTACCTCGAGGAACAACCTCCTCGAGTTCACTAGCTTCCATCCACGCACTTTGAGGGAGAATTTACCCTATGGACAATTTCTCCGCCTACGACGGAACTGCACTACCTTGAGCGATTTCAAGGCCCAATCTCATGATCTGACTACCAAACTGAGAGCTAGAGGGTATCCTTCCCCTCTCCTCTCCAGAAGCTATAAGCGTGCGAGAAATCAACCAAGGGATGTACTCCTAACTGACTATGTGAAAGATACTGCTTCCATTCCACTAACATGTGTTACCACCTATAGTACCCTATCCAACCAACTGAAGAAAACCATCAACAAACATTGGGGGATAATTAACAGCATTAATCGCAAGTGGGATAAACCGCTTTTCTCATTTAAACGCGCTCAGAGCCTCCGCAATAGTCTTGTACACACACGCCCTTTGATGCTCTCTGATACCTCACAAAGAACTATTACTGAAGCATGGGGACTCCCCAAGATAACTGGACATTTTCCTTGCTCTGATTGTAGCATATGCCATCTGACCTCACACACTAAAACCCTCAATCTTGAACCCAACAAGGTCTGGACCCAAAGAGGTCATACGAACTGCAACACATCAAATGTGATTTACCTTATAACATGTCCTTGTGGTCTACGATACGTAGGGATGACGACGAGGAAGGTCAAACTCCGGATATGCGAGCACCGGAGCAATGTCAGGTGTAAACGTGCTACCACTAAATTGAGCGAACACTTTCTATCCGCCAACCACACAACTAATGACTTAAAATGGACTGTCATTGAAGAGATATCGACAGGCAGAAACATCCCCAAGACACTCTTTGAAAAGGAGCAGAGATGGGTTTACCGTCTGGGGACTAACCTTCATGGGTTGAATGATAATGTACCTTGGACTAACATTCTATAACGTACTTATGGTCAACAGGAGGGGTAGCGGCCACCTTTGGTACTCTATGTACTCGTGTGACCAGAGACCCTATCACTGAATTATGCAACTTTGCAGAATCGACGTTCCCAGCTATGATGGCACACTGCTTGCTAACATAACTCGGATTATTACTAGATATTATATCAGAGACAGCCGGGGTCACATTAGGTTCCTCTGCCCCTATTTACTTATGCATTAGTCAGGCACCTCCTGAACATGCGAGTTTACCGTTCAGTTACTCCGAAGCACAGCCAACCTCAGCGCATGCACAGTACTTTGCCTTTTCCCATATGTGGTCTAGTTATAATAACTGGCCCCTCGGCACGTTCTCCGTGTGGACTGTGTTAGTCTCATCTGTTTCCAAATCGGAACCTGTCAATAAAGTTTTGTGCCCCCCCTCCCCTTTTTTTCTATCTGACACGTCGCTCAATACGAGGAACGACTTCTTTTCACTCTTTCTTTTCCTTATTCCCATTGGATATCCTTACATCCAATCAGCAACGGAGCTGGGTGATTCTACCCAATCACGTCTTAGCTCTCTCTGTCAGCCCGACCGGGGACTCTCAGACTGCCTTCTTATACGCACCTCCGGTCCCAGGTCTCCACCATCCGGACCCGGCAGCAAGAGGCTGTGTAGGTGGAACACGGGTGCCGAGCAGCAAGGGCGTAAGTTATTCATACTGCTCCCCGCCCTAGAAGGTAAGCGGGATCGCTCGTCTCCATTCGAGATAGTGACCCGTCCTCTCTTTTTTCTTTTCTTCTCTTTTCCATGATGCAGGGTGTGCCATTTTGCTCCCACCCCCCTCCCGGGATCCTTGAGGCATCGAACGGATTGGCCTCTTTGTAAGATTTTACCCAAATTCTTGCATATTGAGCATCGGGGGCAGTTGAATCATTCCCTAGCCCTCCCCATTTTTTCGTACTTTGAGTGGCACGCCGCAAACATTTCACGTGCGTTCCGATATATGACTATTAGTCACTTCCGATATGATATCGAGCCATTGGCTTTATCAAACACTGATACTTGGATACACCTAGGTGCACATATCTTCACCTTTCTGCACCTGAGGTAGATCTAGTGGCACTCATTTGTCCTCTGAGCACTACTGGTCTTAACTCTTGAGATCTAGAGTATGAGTTTGCGACAAACACTGATGATTCTTCTCTTGTTTTGTCTGTTTGTTTGTTTGTCTTTCTTAATGTCAGAATAAACTCGTTCCTCTCCCCATAATTAATATATTCTGGCGGATTTTTCACTGTAAATAACAATTTTTCACACAGCAGTCCACGGTAGGGTGAACCTTAGCGTGTTCATACCACCGGGGCTCCGCACATCCACTCTGGTCCTGAAGAATGCCTGACTAACACTCATAGAGGCAGAAACATGTTGACCGCCGCGGAGTGAACCAGGTCTTTTATTTTTTTGACCCTCACTCCCCTTTAGTCTTTTCCAATTAGCAAAATTATTAAAGTTTTATTTTTTGACTTAATTGGATATTTTAAATTCACTATCCCCACACAAGAACCCCGCTCCGCAGTAACCTGGCGTTGCAGCACACTGGGATGACATTCGGTCATCCCAGTGGAGCCCTATGATGAAGCATGTCACCAACCAGGTTGGCGAGTGAGGGCTTTTAATACCAAATGGGTATTTTTCACTGAGGTCTACACTCTTTTCAACAACATATGGATTTGTCTGGAATCTGTGGACCATTGCTCCTTCGATTAACAGTGCCCCCCTTTTTGGATTTAATTTACACTGGCTTTGTTGATTTTGAATAAACCATTGAGGGGACTAGCCGTGTAGATCCCTTCCTCTCTTGTTGATTCTTTGTAGCACAATAGGGAAGACACAAAACAACAGTCAGCAGGGACGCACAACACAGAGTGAAATCAAGATAAAAATATACTAGATACAGGGCAACAGGAGGAAGGGAAACAGTAACGGACACAATATGCCAAAGCACAGAATGAAAAATACGATAAAACTAAATATACAGGGACAATACCAGCACGACAGGGGCAAAAGAGAACCGGGCACCAGCGAGGTGTACGAGGCAAGGCAAGGCGCAGTCTCGAACCCTGCTCGGCGGGATCAGCACCAGAGCAAGGCACAGCGGAGCTGCTGGGGAAGAGCAGATCTCAGACTGAGGGTCTGGGGTCTTGCTCGCGCTCCCCCGCAGCAGCCGCCATTAAGTAGGGGAGGGGGGCGGGACGTGCAGCTGGGAGGCAGGAGCGGGGCGGAGGGGGGCAGAGGAATTCGGCAGGAATGGGGGGAGAAACTAACGGCAGACAGCACAATAGGGAATACGCAAAACAACAGTCAGCAGGGGCGCACAACACAGAGTGAAATCAAGATAAAAATATATTAGATACAGGGCAACAGGAGGAAGGGAAACGGTAATGGACACAATATGCCAAAGCACAGAATGAAAAATACAATAAAAATAAATATACATGAACAATACCAGCATGACAGGGGCAAAAGAGAACCGAGCACCAGCGAGGAGTACGAGGCAAGGCAAGGCGCAGTCTCAAACCCTGCTTGGCGGGATTAGCGGCAGAGCAAGGCACAGCAGAGCTGCTGGGGAAGAGCAGATCTCAGACCGAGGGTCTGGGGTCTTGCTCTTCAGGGTGATATATAGGGGGACCTCCCTCATCAGAAACTGTGTTACTGTGTTCGGGCTCTTCTCAAGCAGCCTACTCCGATAAGCGACCAACGTCGCAACATTACCAAAGACCTGAGCAGGCGCCATATCAGCAACGTATACATGATCCTTAATATCATAGATAATCTGCGATGCAACATCATTAAAACTCTGCTCCCAGAGTCTGATCAAAGTAGCCGACATGTGCTTGAGGGCATGCTGTTGTACAAAAGGCTCATAATCTTTCATCACACGCCACACTGTTAATGGGTTTATGAGCCGCCCACTGCGCAGCCTGATCAGCCACCACCCTCCCACATCAGATCACACCAACGTTCTTCCCATCGTTCCTTATATTTAATCCAGTCTCTATCCTCAGGGCTACGTACTGGTGTCCCAATACCCTGTAATGTCGGGGAATGGAGGAACACAGTGGGAGTGATAACAGAGATAGTAGGCATTAATGTCGCTGCTGGCTAGGTCGTGGGCGTAAGAGCTGGCGAAAGGGATGCCGCGGCAATAGGTGTTGCAGGAATGCTAACAGTCATAGTTGCCAGAGACGGCGAAGACAAAGAAAGGACAGGAGGTGCCGTGGCCAAGGCAGACTGAGCAACAGTAGCAGAAGCAGAAACAGCAGAGACAGAAGAACCGGGCAGCTGGGCCTGTGGGTGAAGAACAGGGTATACCCTCTGCGGGGCATACAGAGGTGGGGGTCGATCATCTAACAATTCTTCCACAAAGGCATCATTTTCCACTTGGGCTACAAAAGATTTATCAATATTCAGTTGAAACCTCCTATCTTCCTGTTCAATTCCTCTCTCCTGCTTCTCTCTTTCATATGCTACAGCTTTCTGAGTCAATGTTTGCATTCTCCCTTTCCGGGCCTCTTTCTCTGCTTTCATCCAGCTCTGTTCAGCCTCCTTTTGCCATGTTCTGAGGGAATCAAACATAGACTGCCTACTCCTGCTTGCAAACAACTTCTCCTGTAGAAACCCAATTTTTTTTCCCTCAAAAGTCTCCGTCAACAGCCACTGCAACTCGGCATTGTCCCTCGTATATTTGTGCCATAATGTACTAAACATCATAGGGCCAAGGCCATGTTTTACATTTATATCAAAATTTGTGCCTGCTAAAGGGGCTGGCTGACTTTCTTCCAGTCGAGCATCAGCAGAACAACAACGACAGCAAGACACCAAGAAACGAATAAAGCAAGGCATTTTCAAAAGTAGGCCAAATACATTATGTTGCCTATCAAAGTGTTCAGAAACACCTTGTACACAAAGCGGTCCACCGACCGTACCAAAAACAATTCAAAATCGGTCCTCAGACGATACCAAAGACAAAGCAACATGGTACCATATCCACAAAGAACCAAAACAAACTCACCTGGTGCACACAGGTCAAACAAACCACTGCCGACTCTTCAGACCAAACGGTCTGATCCAAGGGTTTCACCATTCAGGACCCCAGTTGGGATGACCGCTGGGCGAGGCACCGCCCGGTCAGACAGACGGGGCAGCTGCGAGATCAGGACTCTCTCGTGCAGGGATCCCTGGTCCACCCGTCCGACCCAACGATGGTCCCGACCTCCACACCCATCCGCGGGCGAGGATGGGTCACCCGATGAGGTCCTTGTTCGGGCGCCAACTGAAGGAAATGACCCGATTAGGGCCACCTGGGTCACTCGCGACCACCTCTCAACCTTCCATACACATGAAGAGTCGGTCAGACAGTAGAAAATACAAACCAAGTATTTTATTCAGGTACACTCGAGCGGAGTCCAGTCTGACCAGCCTCCTAGGATTGCTGCAGAGGGACTGACTTCAACAATCATAGAGATACATTTTGTATGTTTCTGAACCAAGAGTGTCCCGCCCATAATGGAAATCTACTAGCAGGTGCAGCTAAAACAAAGAATTACAGTAAGACGAGTCTCGACTCTGAGACCGGGCACACATTATCTTATTGCCAAGGTCATTCTGTTCATGTCTATCGCTGGGCTAGTGGGAAAAAGCCTCTATCTATGGGAAAGGAATGCGTTAATAAGAACAGTGTTTTCATTAGCGTAGAGTCAGGAGATATGTAACTGACAACATGTCAGCTACAAAATTGCAAAATGGCAGCCGATCCTAAAATGGTGCTGCAAATGCTAGCTTAACACTGGGACAAAGCACGAACAAAATAGCAGAACATTTTTATTTCATCAAGGGGTGCCCTGACTCTTTGTAAGCTATCTCTACTAGAGATCTTACTCATCCACTCAAAGTCTGAGGTCTTTGACCCTCTTTTTGCTGTCACAAAATCCACAAACAGAGAAGACAAGGGTCTATACTGTTCTACCCTGTCCAGGTAACATAATGCAGCACTCCTTGCGTCTAATGCATTTAGCTATTCCTCCTCTAAATCTGATGTAAAGTAACAAAGACTGGTAGAACAGTTTCCTGGTCTCTACAAAAGTTGTATTCACCTTTGGTGTGAATGAAGGGCCTGGCCTCAAAATAATCCTGTCCTCAAAGATTTGAAGGAAAGGATGCCTTACAGAAAGAGTACCCAATTATCCATATCTCCTGGCTGTTATGATTGCCTATATATATAAGAGGAGGAACAAGGGGCTATTTTGAACAGGTCCAGCACACGAAGCCCAATCATAAGTTCAGGTATAGAGATGTATGCTGTTCCTAAAGGGTGTGAATAAACAAAGAGAGGCCCACAATAGTATGTTAGTCAGTGAAGTCAGGAGGAATTTCCTCCTTCAGGAAAAAGACCCTCACACATCCAGCCAGCTAGATGTCATGCTTCATCATCAGGTCTGCTCCAAATCGGGGCGGCGCTGCAATCCCCGAACGGCGCCCTTATCGGGGCCTTTTGATGGAGATCTTTATTCCTTATATGCCGGTTGGTGTAGTGCGGGTGAGGGCCCTAAGTGTAGTGTGCTCCAATGAAATTTTAAAACTAACATACTATTGTAGGCCTCTCTTTGTTTATTCACACCCTTTAGGAACAGCATACATGTTATGATTGCCTACCACCAAGAAAAAGGTTTTGAGCATTAGAATGCTGACATCAATCAAGTGTAAGGGTTCAAACTGAGGATTCTTCAGTGCATCCAATACAAAGGCAAGATGGCGGTCGCTTTGGCGGCTGTGTGAGTGGCTTGTGAAGTGCACACCCGCACACCCCCGATGAAGAACTTTCCATAACTCTCCTCACCTGTACGGAACACCGCTCCACCTAGTCTGGATTAAGGTTATGCTGTGGCGGCATCTTTGTCGGTCTTCGTGCGGAGGAGCTGTCGGAACCAGCGCGTGGTCGGGAGGCAGCCTAGGGCGTCTTCTAACTCTGCTTCGGCTGCGGTTCCGGTGGCGGAAGGTCGGCAAAGCAACCGAGCAGAGGAGAACAAGCTCAATGGCCCCAAAGGGGAGCGGGAAGGGCGCTAAGACCCGGGGCACTACCGCAGCAACCGCAGCAACTAATATGCCGGCAAGTTCAACTCCCCCTTCCTGTACGGGGAACGGACAGGTTGTGTTCAGAACGGATTGCGGACCGGGGGAGCCGGCGGTGACGGAGCGGGCGGAGACTGCTTCCTCCGTTCCTGCAGGCAGTGATGCGCAGAAAGGAGGTATGGGGCAGAAACAACAAATGGTGCCTGCTATCTTCAAAAAATTAGCCGGGAAAGGTAAACTTGAGGTAAACAAGCTCGGGGACCAGGAGAAAACAAAATCGGGGGGCAGCAAAGCATCTGCTGCTGTGGAAGATCAATTACATAACCCTCGTGAGAGTGAAACAATGTTTCACAATATCGATGTGTCAGGCAGCTTGACTAAAAAAAGCAGGAATGAGGCTGGGGAAAATTGCGATGCCTCTTTAGGAGCTAAGGGAAGGCTAGAGTGGCAGAAATACTGAGTAGGGATATTCATCAGCCAGAGGGGGAGAATCGAGATGAGGAGATAATTAATGACTTGGAGTCTGGAGATTCAGGAGGGAAATTCTATTCAATGTCCGATCCCTCTAACTCCTCTGAGAGTATTGCAGGGGACTGGGCTGACCACAATAGCTCCCAGCGTGATTAGGAGGAAGTAAGCTTTGATGCTTCTATCAATCAGGGGACTGCCCGGAAAATTCTAAACCCCGATACCCCGTGTGTGAAAGATAAACCAGCCCATACTGCAGTGTGGGATTGTTCATTCTCTCCTCAGACGGTGACCAATACCAACACGGTTATTAGCTGTATGGCCCCGGCGGTGAATATAGTTAAAGCAGCTCAAAGCGTATTACCCTTAGCACAATTTATCAACTAATAATGGCACACATAGAAGAAACTAAGGTGGAAAGTATGCGGACCCAGGCCACGGTCCGCAAGCTACAGAATTCGGTGAGACGTGTAGCAAAGACATGCTCCAAAATTGTAACCAGGATTGGGGAAGTGGAGGAGAGGATTTCTGCCTTAGAAGATCAAATAGTGCAGCAGAAGGCGTCGATAATATCCCTCCAAAACCTAAGAGATGACACAAACTGGAAGCTAACTGATTTAGAGAATCGCTCCAGAAGAAATAACTTACGTGTTTTGGGCATTCCAGAGGGACAGGAAGGGAAGGATGTTAGGCAATTTGTTATTGAGGTATTTTCAGAAGCATTTCCTGATCTTAAACAGTGGAATCTGGAGACAGAGACCTTAAGAGCACATAGATTTCCTTTTTTTTAAGGGGTGGAGCGGGAGGGCCTAATGAAAAACCTAGGGCAATACTCATTTGTTTGAATAATTATTTGTTGAGGGAGGCATTGTACGATCTGGCCAGGCCAGACAGGAAGAGGACCGGTAAGGGTTGTGTCTTTTTGTCCATCCAGATTTCTGTCAGGCTACTGTTCAAGAGAGATGGAAGCTACGCCAATTGATTCCATCTTTTCAGGCCAAAGGGGCCCAGGCCTTTCTGTTGAACTCTTCAAATCTGAAAATAGTTTATAAGGAGAAGACTCAATTTTTTGCGTCAGTAAATTTAGCAGAGGAATTCTTGAAGGCAATGCGATTATATGTTAATGTGATATAGGATTTGTCTTAGTATGATATATATTTGTCTCAAAGTCCTTGGTTTGGTTTTGGGAGGGCCACGGGGGGGTCTTTTTTTTTCTGGGGGTCTCGGGGGTGCGCTTTTAATCCACTATCCATCATTGAGGACTCTGTCCTTACGCCTCATTTGGGTGGGTGAGGGGTGGGGGGACAGGGGTTGGGGGGGTCAGTGGAAGGGAGGGGGGGAAGGCACAGAGGGGCGGTGGTTGCGGATGTCAATTAGAATGTTTATGGTACTTATGATTTTGATGTTGATCTTAATGCACTTGAGTTTCTGTTTGAAGGTAATGGAGGGCAATCTAGAGTGCTCGATTGATTTTGCTGATTTAACCCTATAAAGTATATGGCTCGATTGTCTATTTGTTCGTGGAACATATGTGGGTTAAATGACAAAAGGAAAAGGGGGGTGATGGCTCAGATGCTGCGGATGCAGCGATATGATTTGTTATGTGTACAAGAAACACATATAGCGTGGAATAATCGTAGATGGCTCAACGATCTTGGCATGGAAATCTTAGGATGCACCAAACAAAGTTCTAATACTAGAGGGGTAGCAATTTTTATGAGGTACGGGTTAGGAGTTTCTAAGCGGGTAAAAGAGGACGCCCTCGGGCGTTGGATAATTGTCGAATTGTTAGTTAATGGCTTTTTATGTACAATCTGTTCAATATATGGATCCAATTTGGATGACCCAGATGTGTTATATCATTTAAGTATTGAACTGGCAGCTTGGCCATCGCCCCTGATCTTCTGTGGGGATTTTAATCTCCACTTGGAGGGGGGCTTTGATATTATGGGAAATAACCCATACATGGGTAAGAAGACTAAAGTGTTTAGAGCAAATAAGGGCATAGTCAATGAGTTTGGTCTTGTAGACGTATGGTTTGCCCAGAAGAGAAATGCCCCCAGCAGTACTTTTTATTCTGCCCCTCATAAGAAACATGTTCGATTAGATTTCTTTTTCATTTCGTCAAATATGGTGGCAAATGCGAAAATAGAGATCATGCCGAGGATAATTTCAGACCATAATCCGTTGTTACTTGAACTCGATATTAGAACAAAAACGCAACCAAGGGTCTGGACCTTTGAGCGCAATCTCTTGTTAGACCCCGAATATTGTAAACTTATGTGTGAGTGGATCCCTGAGTTTTTTAAAATTAATCGTGGTACAGCCTCGGATCCCATAGTATGGGACACATTTAAAGCAGGTGTGCAGAGGTTAACACTGAGTTATTCGATAACTAAACAACGTAAATCACTTATGGCAATTAAGGAGGGGATGAAGCAGTTTAGGCTCCTAGAAATTCGTTTTATGGAAGAACTGATTCACCAGCAAAATGTTGACAAAACTTTAAAGGCTATCTCTATTTTGAAAATGAAAGTTCACCAACATTTTATAACAAAGACTGCAGCGAAACTGGCCACACACAGAGCTCAGATTTATGAAGCAGGAGAAGATGCGGGTAGAATACTAGCTAAGAAGCTTCAGCAAAGGGAAATTCAGAATCGAATATGTATGATTCAGGACCATTATGGCAGGATACAGGATACACCAGATGAAGTTTTGAAGGTCTTTTGTAATTTTTATACAACCCTTTATACAGAGGGTGTAATATCTAATGTAGGAGGGCAAATGAAGGAATTTGGGAATGACGTTGCAACTAATAAGATATCAAACGATCAAAATGTGCTATTGGCAGCAGATGTAACTTTGGAGGAGGTGGAAGCTGCAATATTATCACTAGCTAAGGGCAAAGCAGTAGGTCCCGACGGCATTCCATTGGAATTTTATAGAACATTTCGTCAGGTGCTTATACCAGAACTCATGATTCTATTCCGTGATGCCCAACGTGGTATTGCACCAGAATCATGGCGAGAAACCATGATTATTGTTTTTTTTAAAAAGGGCAAGCCCGCACTCTCTCCATCATCATACAGGCCGATCTCGCTGATAAATTCAGACAGTAAGATCTTTTCTAAAATGTTAGCTCAGCGATTAGCGGCCGTTATGACTCCTCTTGCCTCCATTGTCCAGCATGGGTTTATCCCAGGGTGGGATACTGCTGACCATGTCAGAAGGATTATTGCCCTTCTGGACTGGGCTCAGGCAACAGATTCAGCGCTAGGGGTGATCCTGTTGGACAACGAAAAGGAGTTCGACAGGGTCTCGTGGCAATATATGTGGGAGGTTTTGCGCTGGTCAAGTTTTATTCAATTGCAGAGGATGTGCTCAAGATTTCTGTGGGGATGTCGAAGAACCAGAAGAGCTTATAAGAAAATGATTCTTCCAAGAAATCGGGGGGGTAGGGGTATCCCAAATTTTATAATGTATTACTGGGCTGCCATGATGCAGATCTTGGGGCCGTTAGTAGTGGGGAGTAAAGCCTCGATCCCTCTCTGCCATAGACCATCTATCTTTGAACTCGGGTTAGGTAGAGATGCAAATTGCTGCTTATTAACTATGATAGAACCAAGTTATTATAAAAAAACAGGTTCAAGATCCTTAAGGCCGCCTATAAAGTTTGGCAACAAATTAAGCGGCTATATCATATCTCTAAAATAAATATATATACTCCCTTTAATGCCTCCGGGTTACTTCTGGTTATTTTTCGGGATCATGTAGCTTTTAAATGGGGCCTAAAAGGAATTTGGTGTCTATGGGATTTGTTTGATCAAGGGAGCTTAGTAGCATTTTTAGACCTTAGAGAAAAGTTTGGGCTAGACAAACAGGATTTCTTTAAATATTTACAAATTCGGAGCTATATAGATAAATTTGGTGCAGATATTGGTCAACATAGTATTATAATAGAGAAAATGAAGAGCAGAATATCGATAGGGCAGTACTACCAACAGTTAGTTGAAGTCCTCCCTGATGATTTGAAGGAATGCCAAAAGAAATGGGAACTCAAATTTGGGGTGGATGAACTCAATATAAGTAAATCACTCAAGCTCATTAATAGCGTTTTGATGACAGGAAGAATGCGTAGTCAGCATTATATGGCCCTGTTTGATCTTTATTATTCCCCTAGGAAGATATCCCGGTGGGGGGATACAACTGGGGTTAAGTGTAATCGATCTGGGTTATTTGCTGCTGATTCACTTCATATGTTTTTCTCCTGCCCGAGATTGGGGAGATTCTTTCTTGAGTTGGAGGAATTTCTAAATGTTATATTTGGAACCCCCATACAGATCACGCCCGATTTAGTTATTAATGGGGTAGGTTCGGACCCAATTGCTGATGTAAGAAATGATACATTGAGTGCACTTTTGTTTATCATGATGGTAGTGGTTCGTGCATGTATTACTAATGAGTGGAAAAGCTCCGATCCCCCCACTTTTTTGAATTGGAGAGCAAGATTGTTAGCTATGTATAATTTTGAACTTTCAATCTATAGAACTAAAGGGCGAAGGAAGCGAAGGTTGGGCTGTAACATCTGGCTACCCATTCAGGAATGGATTTCGTAAAAACAGGAACTCTAGAGGTTTGATTTATTTGTTTGTACCATTTCTATATTGAATATTGTATGTGTTCCTTTTGTGCCTGGGGGAGAAATGGGGATGTAAAAATTCAATAAAAATTAAAAAAAAAAAAAAAAAAACAATACAAATGACAAATCCCAAGAAGGAAGTTACCAAGTGACAGATGGTCTCAAATTCTAAATCCACTTAAGAAACCTATTGACTAAACCCTTGTCCTCTGGACCATTGTAGCCTCAATGTTAGGAACTTCAAACCTATCTAGAACCCATTCTGGAGAAAGGACAAAATATTTGTTAGCTCTGCTAGATGAGGAACAAAAATTAATGAGGTACAACACTTAGCAAAAGTCTCCCAATGTTTATTATATGATTTTAAAGTGGAAGGCCTCCTGGAAGCATGCCATGCTGTCAACTTGAGCCTGACCAAACACTCCTGGGACAACCCAGGAAATCTCAGAGAGCGAGGAACCATTGGAAGTAGTATGTTCTGGGAATCTGAAATTAACCCCAGGAGGGGAAACCACCATGAGCGGTGCTAAGCTGGCGCTATCGATGTCCCTACTACTCCGTGATCCTGGCTAAGGTTTTGAGAATTAGAGGAAACAGCAGAAAGGCATGCAGCCTCCCCTTCAGCCTTGGAAATGATAAGGTGTCTAACCCCCATGCCCCTTTCTTCCTTTTCCTCGCTCAAAAATTACTCATGTTACAAAATAAATCTATGTTCCTGACAAAGCATGAGTAATACAATCAATCAATCAATCAAAATCAACTTTATTTGGTTTATCACATCCATAAAGCACACAATAAAAAGGTATAACAATTGAAATTTTTAAAAATATCATATTATCAATAAAACGTTTGAATATTTACAATTTCTATAAAATTCCCAGAGTTGTTCCAACCCCAAGCATTTGTTCTTTATCCGCTTTCAGTAAGAGGTTGTCCACTAGGGCCATGAATTTTACACCACGACAAATTAAAATGTTTGAAGAGCCCCCCATCCAGCTTATTACCGCCTGTCTGCAAGTGTGAATCTGTAAGTCATTAAAAGATGCTTTTAGCATCTTCCCTCTTTTGGTTTTTAAGGAGTCACAAACGCACATCAGGTGGCATATGGATTCTTTACGATATCCGCACAGGCGGCAATTTTCAACTTGTTGTTTGCTTTTCCAGGTAGGGACCAAATCCTTCGAATTATGATCGCCTAATCTGTACCACATAAACCTCTTTTTTAATGATAGTCGAAAGTGTGCCACTAAGTAGGGTTGCGGTTTTAGCTTGGTATACGAGTTTATTACAGCCCAGGCATGACGATGTTTGGTCAATCTTCTTTTATGTTCCATGAGTGATAATTTCTTAGCCATGGTGTAACAAGCTCTATTAAATGTTGTCCTTTCCAACTTGCTATTCCAGGCTTCATCAATCTCTAAGACTTCCAGGGCTGTACACAAAAAATCGCCCCATGAGTTTGTTTGTTTTTGATCAAACTGCGATCTTATTTCGGTCCAACATAAGTTGTTCAGTGAGCCCGGTTCCGATGCTCTGAATTTCCAGCACAATTTCGCAAATGTTGCTTTTCTTTGATATTCCTGGTTCTGGAGACCACATTCCAAGCGTGTCTTTGCTCGGGATGCTCCTTTAGGAAGATTAAAAACTGCTTTATATACTTTTGTCTGCAGTTCGTTTAAAATGGCAATTTCTTGACCATGCCAGATTTCCAGGCCATAGGACAAAGATGGAAGCAGTTGTGCTGCCATTATTTTCAAAAGATGGTCGTGGGAAGGACATTGCAATTTCTTATAGAGCTGTTTGTAGGCAAAAATTAATGATTGGGTTTTTGCTTTTATATCCATTTTTTGATTCATAAAGGTCATCCTTCGACCCAGTTTGATTCCCAAATATTTATATGAGCCAATTTCCTCAATTTGTGTTCCCTTTGCATACCATTTATAATTTCCTGATCTAGGGCCTGCTAATCGTACCACCTTGGTTTTTGTCTTATTTAATTCCAAACTTAAGAGATCAAAATAATCAGTCATTTTGTTTATGACTCTTTGCAGCCCTATTGGGGTTTGACTCACTACCACAATGTCATTAGCAAGTGGTTGTTTAAGTCTGCTAAGTATAGATTAAATAGACATGGTGAAAGGACGCAGCCTTGTTTTAATCCATTGGCTATTTTTATCTTTGATGATATTCTGCTGCCGTCTCCAAGCTTCACCCTGGCCCAAGTTTCGCTGTATAGAGATATTATTGTATCTATCAATTTTTGAGGTAGTCCCCATTCTTTCATTTTCAGCCAAAGACGGTCTTGAGGCACTCTATCAAAAGCAGATTTCAAATCGATATAACATGCTAATAGACCTGTTTTTTTATTTGCAGCTTTTTCAATTAAGATCGCCAATGCTACCAGGTTTGTAATGGTGCCCATGCCCTGTCTGAAACCTGTTTGAAGTTTCAGGATTATTCTTTTTTCCTCCATCCACTCCTGTAAATACTGTAAAATGCAAGACGCAAAAAGTTTTGCCTCTACATCAATAAGGGCAATGAATCTATAGTTCCCAGGTTCTGTTCGGCTGCCGTTTTTATAAATTGGATGAAATAGACTTCCTCTCCAGTAATGCAGTATCTTATTCTTGGTTGAAAAGTGGGGCGAGGTAATTGGGCCAAAATTCCGGGTCATGCTTAAGCATTTGGGAGGCCGTTTGGCCCAGCTGCGCCTGCGGATTTCAAATTTTGTTTTATCACTACCTTTAATTGTTTTGTTGTTGTAAAAGGTATTAGATCTTGCGTTACAGGTTGCCCTTTTTCAAAAGTGGTACAGCATGTTATAGTAGATTTCAAATTTAATTCCTCTGGTTCGTCTGGACTTATATCTACCCACCTGTGAGTATCTGTTTGTATGTTATTATACAATTTGTCAATGTATTGTATCCAAGCTGACTCACTTATTCCTACATACTGGTGGGTTTCTGACCCCTTTGTTTATTAATCCCCAAAATTTGCTGCTGTTCGGTAGTTTGCTTGCCCACAGCATTTTCTCCCAGAGTTTTTCAGTATGTGCCCTTTTTGCCTCTCTGCACATTTTCTTATACACCTTTCTCATTATTGTGATCTTGCTGTTATCTATTATTCTCATTCTGGCTGCTGAGGCCGTTACTTTTGCCTCCTTTAAATTATTCCTCTTCTGGTCTCTCAGCTGTATATTATACCATGGTTCTTTTCTGGATCATGAGAAATACTTTCTTTTGGATCTGGCCGATTTTACAGGGCAACCCCAGATTTTTGCCTTCTGTGTAGGTTTGGTGGCATTAGGACATTTTCCCTACTAACCAGTGGTAAAGTGCTTGTGCTCTTTCCCTAAAACATGGTACAATTGGCATATACTTGATTGGTACATTTAATTTACTTGTAAGTCCCTAGTAAATGGTTCTACATGTACCCATGGCCTATACATTAAATGCTACTAGTGGGCATCAGCCACCAAAGTAAACTTGTATAACATTTCTCACGCCTACCACTGCAGCATGTAGTACAGTTTTAAAACTGCCATTTCGAACTGGCAAAATAAACCTTTTACCAGGCCTAAACGTTTCTTTTTAAGGCTTATAAATCACCCCTAAGGTACGCCCTAAAGGCTTATAGGGAAGGGTGCATTGTATTAAAAAAAAGTAGTACATGTTTAATGAAGGTTTGTTTGTCATGGCAGTGAAAAACTCCTAAAACAGTTTTTCACTGTTGTAAGTCCTATCTCCCTCAATGAATAACACTAGGTTACCTTATTACTTTTAAGAAAGGGCAACTTTAGTTTGGGAGCAGATAGAAGTGCACTGTTTACACTCAAATTAATTGTAATTTAAAATCCTGTTTAATGGTAAAGTCTAATTTTATGTCACAATTCTCAAAATGCCACTTTTAGAAAGTTGGCATTTTCTTGTCCCAACCATTTGGCCCTTCTGCTAGTGTCCTGGGTCACTTGTATGTGAATGGCTCTGCAGGTGGGGTTTGTCTATTGCTTCCAGACGGTAACACAAAGGGAGCTTAGGTATGGACAGAATGGGCCATCTTGGCTTTGCCACCTGCACAGACAACGGAACTTGACACCAGGCCTGCCCTGTCTTTTGCCACCCCAGGTAGTTTGGAGCCTTGACCAAGAGAAGGGGAAGAACTTTCAAGAATCAGTATTGGAGGTAAGAGAGGGAGTACCCCCACACAAAGGCTGGCACCTGGTATAAATATTGGATTTTCAGAGCCACTCTTCGGAATAACTCATGGACCTGTGTAAGTTACAGGAAGTTACAGAAGGACTGTCTTACTGCTTGAAAAGGTGCCTTGCTGTCTGAGAAGGAAGACTGGACCTGCGTGCCTTCACCCAGAGGCTAACCAGAGTGAGATCAAATGTCAGCTGGCTGACCTCCTGTTTGAACTACAGTGACACAAAAAGCTTCAGAGGCCTCCCTGTAACTTCCCAGTTGACTTGCTGCAACTGGACCTGCCTGAGCCCTACTGGACTCTGCCGGAAAGAGTGCCTGAACCCCAAGCGGTGCCTTCCTAGGTCCTGGACCATTGGGTGGGCTCAAAATGTACTCCTCCTAATGAAAAAGTGACAATTCTGAAGTTTGGGCTCAACGTGACGGCAAATGGGCCATATGCACCCAAGACTCTGACATTAGTGGAGACCACTAACACGAAACTCAGGTAAACCCTACTCTTCATGCTGACAACAGTCCATGGCCATTGGCAACATGAGAGCTGCACTTCGTGATACAGCATCGACAGCCTACAACCACTGCCAACATGAAGCTACAGCAACAAGAGTCCACGGCGCTTGACCAGCTATTCGCACTACAGCGACGTCTGTCCATGACATTCGACTTGCTCTTTGAGCTACAGCAATGACTGTCCGCGATGTTCAGCCTCGTCCTCGCAGCATCCTACAATGCAAATAGAACTCTCTGCGCAAGCATAGATGGTAACTCTAAAGGGGGACTAACCTGGTCCCTGCATCCATCTTACACTCCATTGCGGTCAGGCTGAACTTGTGACTTTTCCCTGATCTAGCACGACTAGATGACAGCGAGTTCGCTTTGTGCTTTTAGCCAGCATTTTCACTAAAAATTTAATATTTCAGTTTCTACTGATTGGTTTGGTTTATTCTGGTGGCATTTTATGTATTGAACTTTACTCTATTATTCTAAATTAGTTTGGGATTTTTCTTGTGTTTTGTTTTCACTTTATTACTGTTTGTGTGCTGCATAAATACTATACACATTGCCTCTGAGTTGAGCCTCAATGAGTTTGTGCCAATCGCGAGAGGGTTAAGCACAGGTGAATTTAGTGACTTCTGTGGTTGTTGCCTGAATGGGGCTTCCATCCCCCTCAACCAATAACCCAGTTTCTTACACTTTCAGATCTATGGGAAATTCATGGGACCAGGGAATTATTCTGCTGAACCTATCAGCCTCCAGTGCTGAGATCCAAACCACTGTTTTTTCTGGCCAGGTGAAGATCTGATCTGAAATGTTTTTTAAAAAACACAACCTTGTACCTCCATGTCTGACTATTTAGGCCCTCTTCGTCATGTTGTTGGTCCTGACTGCTACTGAATGGTCCTTCATGTAGGAGGAGAAGCCTATTAGAGCTAATATGACAGCTTCCAATTCTCTTCAGTTGAAGGATCTGATCAGTGACGATCTGTCCTGCAACTGGTGGGAGTCCATCCATGCCCCCACCTGACAGCACTGGCATCCGTGGTTACTGTCACCAGTGTGGGAGCAGTTAACAGCGGGTTGTTTTTTTCAAAGTGTTCTCTGGACGGACCCACCATTTTAGTTCTTGCTGACTATCCTGACAACTTGGGAGAGACAAAGTCAAATCCTCTGATGTTAGGTTACAATACTGCAGGATATGCCTCATCAACCTGCCTAAGGTGGAACCTTGCCCAAGGGACTAAAAAGATTGGTGCAATCATGTTGCCTTGTACTTTCAACTAATCTGCTGCCATTGGCGACTGAAGATTGCTGAGTCTTGAGATGTGACTTTGGATTTTCTGGACCCTTCTCTCTGGAAGACAAACAGATCATAAATCTGCCCAGAGCCTAGCTCCTATGAGCACTCATTCACGAGCAGCAGGAGGAGTTGAGTTTTTGCCACGTTTACCAGAAATCCATGTCCTTTAAGAAGTGGGAATGCTCTGTCCTTATGCTCTGCTGTTCTCTGTGACACAGCAATATGCATAAGCCAGTCGTCGAGGGCTTTACAAATATTTCTTCTTGATGTAGCTGAGGTGTAAAGGATGTATGAACTTTGGTGAATACCCACAGCAATTTCTTAAACCAAAATGGGAGCACCATTAATTGGTACTGAATATTGTCCACCAAAAAGCGAAGGAACGTCTGATAATCTGGGTAACTAGGTATCCTGAAGATCCATTGTCATCATATAATGTGCCTTGCACACCAGTGGAATTACTTTTTGTAGGGTTGTCATCCTGAAATGTATTGTCTTCACCCATTTGTTGAGATTTTTAAAACCAGCACCAGTTTGTATTCCCCTGAAGCCTTCTAGACCAAGAACAGAATGGAGTATAAATCCTCCGCTGCGTCCTCCCCTTGGACACCTGGATTATTGCTTTTTTTGACAATAGTACTTGAATACCTTGAAACAGGGCGCCTCTCTTGGCCTTATTTTGTGGGACAAGGTATGGATGGTGCCCGAGGCCAGGAGTCGAAGCTTATTTAACATCCTGTCCAAATGATGTTTTCCATACTGCTTAGAAATTCAAAAGCCTTCTTCCTGCCACTGATGAACAGGGCAAACCAGGATTTTTGCTTACTCCTGCCTTACTTGTTTGCTGAGTCATCTGTCTTGGACTATTTCCAGGACTGAAATGTTTTGTGATGTGAATAGGAGAACCGGCAGTCCTTCTTTGAAGATACACAAATTCTCTGTACCAACACCTGTAGGATCCAGAAGAACTTCTTTTTTAAGGGAAAGTGTATTTACAAGCTTTTAAAAGATTTCTCAAGTAAACAAATCCAGCTTGTCATCATAAAGCTTTTTGACTTTCAAAACGCCTCAAAATTCATTAACCAAGGACTATGCAATATACACTGCATTGGAACCAGGCTTCATTATCAGATTATTTACCATAAATGACATTATAATGGCACTGCCTCCACTGTATCAATTTCATCTGCCGATGAGCAATCTTCCCGATGTGTCGCATTTCTGCCAATAAGTTGAGCTAAAACTCAATCCACCTTTTCATGGTGCGGAATGAGTTCCTCTGCTTCCTTTGAGGCATACGCCTTTTGCAAACATTTTGGAGTTGTGGCCTGGTCAATCTCTTTTCACTGTCTTTAAATCAAATCGTTCACTTTGACAGGTGAAAGGCATAGCAATCTGCAGCAGTTTCTCATACTGTGGAAAAAGTCGTTTCAACCCTGTTGCCAACCGAAGGGGGTTGAAATCCAATTTTTCGCATATGTGATCCAAAGGTTGGGGAACATCCTCTCTCTGCACATATTTTCCTAATGTGGATGCACTAGGAGTGTCCGAGTCTGAACCTGAAGAAGAAGCCTGCTCTGGCAAACACAAACACACTTTTAATACAATATTCAACAAATTAAGATTAATTACCAATCACCACAATACGTAAAAAGAAATCAAATACACAGAACAATACAAACCAGACCAACTAACCAAATCACACAATTAACAAACCAGTATAAACGAAAGAACTTTTTTTACATCTTTGTGCATACATCCGAATTAGAAGCCAGACACACTGCCAAAGTATTTAGAGATAACTACACAGAACAGTAAGTAAATGACAATTACTTCCCCTAACCTCATAACTCCCAAATCACTTAAACTAGCAATCCAAAATTAACAACATAATTAATATGATTTCCTTTTCTGTTTTTTTAACACCATGTACTTTCAAAGAAGACCAAAACAAAGCACAAGGTATTCCAAACAAAATAACAGCTGCCGGAAACCAAAGCAACTAACCTGAAAAAAAGAAGATTGCTTCAGCAAGTAAGTATAAACACACACATGCAGCGGTAACTAAACTATTTAAGTAATTACACACAATACAAAATAAATATTGTTGTTTACATTTTTGATCTAACACAGACTACAACATGTCCAAAGAAGCAAGATTCACTGTTTCTCAGAAAAAAAACTCCTGCTAACATACCTAGGTTACACCTAGAGCCGAGAAGATAACACCAAAGAAAGTCACCATTGGAAATGCACAAAATACCATTCAAACTGTTGATGCTCCAAGTGGAGCAGTAATAAAAGACTATACACACAAAATCTCTACCCACTGCATTGCACAACGACCAACTGTGTCTACATTTAAAAATAATCTAGAAAGAGATGCACTGACAAAATGACAAAACCCTATCCCTAAACGTTTACAGAGGCAGACATCCCAGACCACTCATTAGTGACCCACACAAAAGGGAATTTAATACTGTATGGCAATCAAAATAATGGTAAACATTAATGTTTGCTACAGAGCAAAATCTGCAAATCTTAAAACAGTGCCCCATAGAGATAATGAATGGCACCTTTAAAACATGTCTACCACCTTTCTACCGATTGTATACCATCCATGGACACCTGCATGACAATAGTATAACACTATTATTCACTTTAGTACCCTATAATATGCCAACCACCTATTTCAATATGTTTATTACTAGGAAACAATGTACCAGCTATGCACCCGCTGAAATAATCATAGATTTTGAATTTGCAATGAAGAATTATTTGTAAAGCAGGAACAGCTGCCCCTGAAGGGGACGTCCCGGCACTAAGAAATCTGTAGTGAAGGATTAGTGAAAAACTGAGAGTGGGTGTGTGGGGTCAGTCCCTGGTGCACAAGTTAAGTCAAATGTCTGCGAGGTAAAATGACCTTAAAATGGGGGCAATGCAAGAACATCATCCACATCAACCTTATGAAGGAAACGGCTGAGAAAATCAAATTCAAATTGGAGTTGCTTGATGGGAAGAGTAACGGCAAGTAGTAATCACCTGAAAAGGGTTAAGTTGCAGACTAATGAAGGAAGGGAACCAGCAATGGTTGGTGAATAATGAATTGGGCCCCAGATTGGGTGTATTAGTAAGGATGATGGATCGATGCAACCCTATAGGGATTGAGAGCAGTGGGAGCATAGATGTGGCCACACCAAGGGTATGTGGGGATGTGATCTGAAGAGAGCTTCGCTTGCCTGGTCAACGCTGCTGCAGCAGGGACTGTCTCAGCCCTGTAGCCTGGTGGCGGTGGTGCCGTGGTTCAGCCGATGGACAAGAAAGGCTTTGCCGATTCATGCAATATCCAAAACATATCCAAACACTCAAATACAGGGATTTTATTTCCACTATAACAGACCCATATTGCACCACCAACAAAAATCCACCTTAACTATTGAATACTCCACAAATAACACACTTCAATTCGAAATTTAAAAAAAAATCTGCACTAGCTTTTGTGCCACCCAAAGAAGTAAAAAGATACTATGACCTGATAATAGATACTACATTTTACAAAGTAAATAAAGCAAAACTAACCCCACGCTTAAATTACTTTCAGGACACTGCGTTGGTCATCTACACCATTCTGGAACCAGGCATCAAACCAGGTCCCACATAAACTGGTGTATCATATATGAAAGCACCCTAAACAAATAATCAAAAACAAACACTGGAGCAGAGGGGTGGCACAAATCCCGTTCATGCCACAATTGGCAGAAGCTATCCAACCATATATCAATTCATTAAAAAAATATGTTTTAAAACACAGCTACCAAAGCTTAAGAACACTAAAACCAAGAGTAGCCAAACAAATCTCACACATGCCTGATATCCTTAGTGAAAAAGTAAACATGTGATGGAGCGTAAATGTTAAGTGACGCTCGCCTCTATCAATTCTCACTGTCTGAAGAGATTACGATAATTCATTCTGGATGAAAACATATAAACCGGTTAAACTGAAAAACGTGAAATTTCAATACATCGTACAAGCATGCAGAAGTGTTTTGAAACATGAAAACGAAAAAATGTAAATAAAGAGAGAGAAGAAACAATGATAATTACTATGTATGTAGACACGTGTTTTAAGAAACAAACATAGTTGACATGGAAATTGTGCTAACAAATATTTCTAATGTATTGAAGTGAAGTAATGTGCATATTAATGCTCTTGATATCATTAAAATGCTTATTTAAATTATAAAAGATAGTATGCAACGCTGCAGCTTTTCTAACGTTATGTGATGAAAATGTGTATTCTAGAAGTGACATGTAAATATTTGATAAACATGCAAATGATTTTTTTAATAGTGCCTAATATTGACATGTAACTGCTTTACAAGAATCATGATTGAATTAATCAAGAGAAGTCATAATGCAATTAATAATGTGTGATTTATATTAATCATAGCGTGAAAATGATTAAGCAAATTTACATTGAGGCCTCAGATGTCTTTTCTTTCTTGCTCAAACGGCAGAATCGAGCTGAAGTAGTCATTTCAGATGCTGTGAGAACTTTCCATGAAGTTTTTTTTCTGTATTCAAATACAATGGGTTCACTTTTGATTCCGTAATACTCTTGACAGAAATGTATCAATATGATTGCAAGCCCAGGGAAATTTCCCTGGGACGGACTGTGAGTAAAAGGAAGTTTCCTACTTCCGTGGAAAGGATGAAACTAAATTACATTTGGAACTTAATGAATTTGCAAAAGGATTACTTAATGCTTCCGGATTTCTTAGTGAGGTATTTATCACACTATGAACAGCCCACCGTGAGCAACCAATGGAAACCATATGAGGTGATGGAAAAGATACTTTGTGGGTGTAAACCGTGAACTTTTGGAAGTATAATTGACCCTTGGAGGATGAGTTGAGCTGGCTGTCATTTTCCATTTTCCCTGCTTGGCATGCTGTCGGACTGAACTCTGATTATTTAATGCCAACAATTGAACTGAACTTTCCTGACTGTCCTGAACGTGCACTTTACTGTCTGGTAAAGTTAAGCAGGAAATAATCTTTTGGCCAAAGGGTTAACTGACTCCTATTGTTGCACGCTGTGTTGCAGTCCTGATTTGGTCAGGCCCCTATCTAAGACAGACCGAACCTCAACTATATTTTAGTTGGTATGATATGACAACTGTATTTTGAATTTTCTATTGTCTCTCTCTCGCTCTCTCTCTAGGCAACCAGCAAATGTTCAATTATATAATCTACTGTGTAATGTGTGTAATGTGTGTTTATTTGCACGAATTACCTAATATTAAAACTGATTAGAAATGTGATTTCATGTTCTATCCATTTGTCATGTAGTTCCTATAATCCTATATAGGATCTGCGCATTTAGACAACGTACACTGTAGGATTGGTGTCCAGATTGATTCTAGACACCCCCACCGGGTATGTTAGCCTGTATACTACCTAGCTCACAGTGCCATTAGAAACCCCTCTTACCAAGGAGACAATAGTTCTTGGCAACTATCAAGCATGACAACCCTGATTCCTCAGGATCGCGGAAACAGTGCAATACTTTTTGCTCAGTCACTGGTGCACACTTTGTTTCAGAGAGATACACAGAATAAACCGTGGGGACGTTTTCCAATAAGCATTTATTGAGCCAGCGTTACTCTAGTGTACAATAGGTGTGCTGAAACAACCACTAGACAGAAACAGATATAAATGATTAGAAACACCAACAGAGTAAAAGGATGGCAGATTTCTACCATCATGCTAAAACAATGAATACAGGCAAGTATATAAAATACATGACAGTAATAAATGCGTACTTCTATGATGCAACCCTAACTAGATGTATCAAAGTGTACCTAGCATGTATGTAGGTGTAAAGCCAAGAAACCCTCTAGAATAAAGTCAACCCCATTACCTGAAGTGAGAGACTGTGGGACCCCGTTTTGGTCTCGAGATGGACACCCGCAAGGGATGTCAGACCACTGCGAGCTGGAGAGTCTGCGTGCAGGAACCACAGAGTCTTGCGTCAGTGTGTCAGCATGGAAGTCCTTTTCTCCTCTGACTACCTCAGCAAGATATGGTATTTATATATCCAAAGTGGTACCCTCAAGGGTTCTACCTTGCTGTGTCATGTCGAACTTAGGATGACGGAAGGAATGACCCTTATACAAAGTTATTATGCAGGAGATGGTAGTCCTGCTGAGTTTCCAAGAATTTTCGTGCATAATAGATGAGGCAGGTTTTCAGGGTAAACCCTACGTTCTGTAAGCAGTATCGTAACTAGGTAAAAGGTCAGTCCCAAGAACCGTTATGTAGTGTAATGGTAGGGAAGAATATAGGTGGAAGGTTAGGTGACTACCGGAGCCTATATTAGGGTACCTATTGAAACATAACACATTCAAATCGAAGCACTAGATGAATGCTTTCCATGAGTAATTATTATTGTATGTGTGTCATTATTTGGGTTGTAACTCTTCTTGTCCCAAGATAGGTGGTTTTGAAGTCTCAGAGAAAGGTGATGAAATAGGCATGAGTTTAGCATTTCTTTATTTCAAGTCCTTGTAAGAAAATTGCCTCACATTCTCTGAATATCCAATTCCCTGTTAGCTCAACAAAAAGATCCATTGGAGGACCAAGGTTTAATAATTAGGGTTTGGTAAATTGTTTGTAATGCATTTGGTTAGTTTTTGTTATTGAGCCCAGTTGAGATGATGATAAAATAAGTGTTTTAGTGGAAAAGAAAATTTGGTAAGTCTTGCGCTACATCACATGTACAAACCACCATTAAAATACTTACAATCCCAACCTCTGGTCTCCAGCATGGTGGCCCAGTGAGATGGGCCTCCCCCCACCACCTACACGCAAGGTTAAAAATCTGGGAGTGATTGTGGATAAAACCCTCACATTTGGGGACCAGGTCAGCGGAGTGGTGACAACTAGCTTTTTTATCCTGAGAACTCTGAAGAAAATAAAACTCTTCCTCATGGAAGAAAGCTTCAGAACAGTGGTCTCAGCCCTCATTCTGTCCCGTCTGGATTACTGTAACAGCCTGTATCTGACCATTAATAATAAACATCTTAACAGATTACAGATGGTACAGAATGCGGCAGCCAGGCTGCTTACGGGTACTCCGAGGTTTGTGTCGGTCAGAAATGGCCTACATCACCTTCACTGGCTCCCAATTAAACAACAAACCCAATTCAAGGCTCTCTGCACGGTTTTCAAATCCCTGATGGGGACCGACCCAGAAGATCTAAAAAAGCGCATTCAATGGTATGTCCCGAGGAGAACGCTGCGCTCAATGGAAGCAAAGCGGGCGGCAGTTCCTAGGGCGAGAAAAGCTAACTGGGGTGGAAAGAGCTTTGTTCTTAGAGCCACCAATGCCTGGAATGACCTTCCGTTTTATCTAAGGTCTGCTACGGAATTCCTTTCATTTAGGAAAGCTCTGAAGACATGGTTGTTTTTAGCTTAGTCTCAGTCTGGGCTCAGGGGTGGAGGGTTCCAGGTAGACAGTGCTCAGCGGAAGGACACCCTTGGGTAACAATGTGCTTTATAAACCTATATAACAAAACTTAGACACTATATCATACACAGTACTCAAAACAAGACCACTACACCAACAAACCACCACATCTTTGTTTATAATTGAGCGAATAAAGCAAATTGTACTCAGGTAAAAAAGCCTACATTAAGCACCCTTGACAGATAAATTAAAAACGTCATAATCTAAATACACAAGACACAATAATAAAATCAATAAAATACACATATAAAAACACTCCCACCCACAAAATAGAAAAAGTGTAAATAATAGGTACAATTCAGCAGCAGTATTAACCCACAAATGGTAATTAAAAAAATGCATTAATGAACATGAACCACCCTTCTTGGGGTCACCCGAAGGTACCTTTTTGGACACTCTGATGATGACCCAGAGGCCCGCTTCCTGGGGTCAATCCAGCTTGCTGTCTACCAGGTGTTGGCACAGCTCTTTCAAACAGGTATTGGGCATGTACTCCCTCAGAATCAGGTTATACAGCCCAAAATAATCATCCACATTGCCACCCCTCACTGAGCCTTAGAGTTCCTTGCAGGAATAATCTAAGAAGTCCACCCAGGACTGGTTTGGGTGTTTGTGATTATCGCTGAACCTCTTACGGTATGTCTCAGGGGTCATCCCAAATTTGGAAAGGAGAATGGTCTTCATAGGGGCATACTGGAGCTGGTACTCTACCTCAAGTGTAAAGAGTGTGTCCCTCCCCACTGTGGACATGTTCCTCCACAAGTAGCCCCTTCCAGTACTCCTCTGGGATATTGTGTACCCACAAACTACCTCATACGCTAAGAACCATTTATGAATATCATCTGCCACCACATAGCTGGGCACCAGATCCTTGGGTATGAGGACCCTCAACTCTCCAGTGGGCGCTGCTGGTACACTGTCACCAATATTGCTGAACTCCACTTGCTTAGCTTTTATGTCCAGGTCCTTGAGACTGAGCTTATGGAATATCCTCCTCTCTTCCATGGCCAGCTTCTTCTCTTCTAAGGCTCTCTCAGCTTCAGCCTTCTCTAGTTTTAACTTGGCGAGATCCAGCTTGAGCATCCTCTCCTTTTTCCTGCCCTCCAGCTCAACTGGGGTCATGTCCTTGGCAGACCCACTGCTCTTTGCTCCATCTTGGACATCCCGGGGATCTGCTGGAATTGGGGTGGGCTCAACTTGCTGCTCAGAACCCTGGTCGAGGTGTTCTCTTCCCTTATCCTCTGTCAGTGATACCTACACTTCTTTGCCATCAACATCCTCCTCTCCTGAGGGGGACTGCCACCTCTGCACCTCCTCAAAGGCTCGGGGGGCTACCATGGAGATCCAGTTTGGTAGCCTTCCTTTCTGCTTTCCGCCCCCTCTATTTGCTGAATTTCCGCAGCTCAGCCCTGCTGAGGACTTCATAGTTGCATAGCTCCATCTCCATGGTGAAATAAATGATGGTGGGAGGGTACTTACATTTAGAAAAGGGAGAGAACAGCCAATTAAAAAACTGAGAATCTAAAGAGCGGTCGACTCTGGTGTCACATTATTTACCTGGGCTTTTTGTGTAACACAAATCACTGTATGCTCCTGCACAAACACAAGTCCTCATCCACAATGCTGAACACTAGTGTTACAAATTGGGTTGTTGGTTGACTGCGGTGTGAGCCCTGGTCAAGCAACAGCCACAGTCCCTTGCAGGGTGAACCACAAAAAGTAGCTGAATTAACCTGTGCTTAACCCTGGGTAGCTTGGTACAAAAAAACAGTCAGGCTTACCTTAGAGGCAATATGTTAAGTATGTATACAGCACACAAACAGTAATAAAGTGATAACATAATGCAACAAAAATCCCGATCCAATTTAGGAGAACAGAGTAAATGTTAATATACTATTTGACACCAAACCAACAAAAATCCAATCAATAGAACCTGAGTTGTGAATTTGTAAGTTGTGAATAAAAACTAGTGCCTAAAAGATCAAAGCTTCAACCACAGACATCTAGCTGCGCGAGACCTGGTCAAAGTCGAAAACTATGGCCGAACTCGATGGGGTGGGGTTTGGATACAGGAAGTGGCTTGGGCACGGTCAAAGCTTACCTTCGGACTGAGAAAAAGTGAACAAAGTCGTTGGATGGTCTTGGGTCGAAGTCACAGGGAAGATTTCCACGTTCAGGCTTAGTCTCCAAAATGGAAGATGAAAATCTCCAGTGGCATGAGGCAGAGGGCTGTAGCTAAAGACAGTTCCACAAGGCCAAATACCCCTTGGCGAAGGACGCAGAAGAACGGAGCAGGACAAGTGTGAAGTCAATCCGAAGGGCAGGGCACCTCATGCGGATCTCAGAGCAGCTTTTAGCAAAATTATTTCTCCATTTTGGTATTTGGCCATCTAGGCAAATTTAGCAGCACAATCAAAGGTCCAGGATTAATGGGGCACCTCTTAGGGGTTCAGGACTCACTCAGGCTGGGTCTAGTTGCAAGTTCAAGATGGTGAAAGCCTTTTGTATCCCCATGGCTCTGAACAGGAGGCCAGCAAACTAGCCCTTGGAGTCACTCTGGTAGTCCTGGGTTCAGGTGAAGATGCAGGGCTCAACAGCAGGGCTGTCCTCTGAGAGTTCAAATCAGGCTCCAGGCAGTAGAGCAGCAAAGCAGTCTTGCAGAGTGCACAGCAGGTCACAGTGCAGGCAGTTTTAGGAGTGTTCTTCCACTGAGGAGTGGGTCTGAGGGTCCAATTTTTATATTCAGGTGACCTTCTTCTGGCAGGTGGGAGAAGCTTCTAGAAAGGTTCTGTGGTGTGCATGAAATTTCCTGTCTCCCCTGCCCTGGCTCCAATGCTGGCTGCAGTGACAATAGGAGGTCATCAGGCCCTTTGTGAGAAGTCAGAGAACACCCTATTCAGTTGCAAGCGAGGCAGTGGCGGCTCCTCGAGGGAGTGCTGCGGGGTGGGGGAGGGGCAGGGTGGGGGTAGTAAACTCCGGCATATGCCTGACCGTAGTTAAGTAAGTAAATAAATAAATAAAACTAATTTCATAGTGCGCGCTGCATTGCATCGCTGCAATGCAGCGCGCACAATATAATGAATGGTATTTATTTATTTACTTACTTAACTCGAGTCGGCCGTATGCCGGAGTTTACTACCGCCCTCCCTGCCCTTCCCCCGCCCAACACCCCGCAGCAATCCCTCGAGTAGCCGCCACTGAAGTGAGGCGGTGCTCAGCTCTGCCCCATCCTGCCAGCAGATTGCCCATTGAGGCACACCTAATTCCTCTATTGTGTGACTGTCTGGGAGGAATTCACAAAGGCTAACTGTCAACTAAACCCAGTCCAGGCTGCAGACACACATGGTAGGAAAACACCAACTTTCTAAAAGTTGCATTTTCAAAGTTGTAATGAAAGCTCCAACTTTACCATTAAAGAGGGTTTATCACCACCATTTCATAGATACCAAACATGAAATAGCTACCTGCTCCCAATTGGAAATTGCAACTTATTAAATGTAATAAGGAATCCCCAATGTTATTCTATAGAAGGTTTCGGCCTTACAGTAGTGAAAAACGAATTTAGGAGTTTTTCACTACCAGGACATGTAAAACTTGAAAGTACATGTCCAACCTTTTAATTTATTTACACAGCACCCTGCCCTTTGGGCTACCTAGCGCCTACCTTAGGGGTGACATATGTAACAAAAGGGGAGTTTAAGGTTTGGCAAGTGGGTTTAAATGTCAAGTCGACATGGCAGTTTAATACTGCATTCAGGCTGCAGTAGCAGGACTGGGACAGGTTTTAAAGTGCTACTTAAGTGTGTGGCACAATAAGTGACTGCAGGTCCACTGGTAGCATTTAATTTAAAGGCACAGATATAGCATAGAGAGGCATACATCACATAGTTGTGGAAAAACCTGTGTGGCATCTATTACTTTTAGAGCTGTGCTTTCAAGGCTGCCAGTCTTCTTTATTGTGGACTACTGAAAATAACTTATCCCGCTTTGTATGGAGGATAGGAGAATACCATCAGCCATCTTGGCCCTAACTGGAAGTGTAGTTCTTCCACCTGGAGCTCTCTTCTTAACACTGATGCAAAGTAAAATGAAGTACTGAGCTGAAGCCTGGAATGCCTCAGCGGATGCCTGCAGGTCAGCTGGGAACCAGACTCTTACAATGGTAGTGGGAGGTAGGTGATAACAGGAATCATGCATTTTGGCAACCACAGTAACGCTCACCAATGTGTCACCTTTAGATGTTTCAGATGAATGATATGTAATTGTTTCAGAATAAAAAAATCCTCTTACTGCTTGGCAATAAATGTATCTGTACTTAGTGGTCTTGTAAAGCTGCTGAGCAATGCTAGGGAGCATGCTCCAATTTCCGCTCCATCCTGCCATCAATTGCTGAGATTCATGAGTTTTGGTTGGTTTATAATGATTGTCAGTCACCTATAGGTATAAATGGATGGTTTCATTGTTAAACTGTCTTGCTGTGTCTCAAAGATCACCCAAAATCTCACACCATATTTCAAAGGAATTATCATGTTTTTTTTACAAGATACAACAACAACAAACAGGGAGATGCCCTTGCAACACTGCCATGTTCTGGACCAGTATCAATATTTTTTAATGCCATCCGTTCTTTAACAAGAGAAAGTTACTTGCTACTGATCTAGTCTAAATCTGAATTTCTTTTGCTGGATAATAAGAAATCAAGTCAACAAAGATGTTATCATGGATGTATAAACAGTGCAGTGTGCAGGTCATGAGCTTTGGCCACTAGCATACATTCCCCTCTGTCTAGTACCTCACTTTCTATATTTACTTTTGTGAAAAAATAATCCTATAGGTCCACTACTTTAAAGATAATTTTTTTTGCACCTGTATAGCACAACATGCACTGATGGATTTTATAATCATGTATGAATCCTGTTTTCCTATTAATATGAAGTGCCCTTTAACCTCAATATGCTTGTTATGTTTCAACTCTATTAGGCCTAAAAGCCATTTTATTTGACATTTGAACATTTTCTGCATCTTGTAGTATAGCATAGCCTTGCTTTTGATATTGGCAACCAGAAGTGTGATTTGATTAAAAGATTGACATCAGCAGTTTATTATGTATATGTATTTTATCATCTGCTTCAAAGACATCTCTTTGTGTGAAGATCCTGCCACCTGTTCATTAGATACGTTCTGCTGAAAGTAACAAGCTTCTGTCACATATTTGCGTCCCATAGACTTGTATGAAGAGAAAAATTCATATAAGCTGTTCAACATCTGTGAATTTTAGCATTACATTTTCCAGAGGCCGTTTAGAGCATGAGTTCAGGTAAGTTAAAATTACAGGTTTTTTTGCGAATATTGGCAATGCTACTGGCCATTTTGCATTTAATACGATTTAGACATTTGGCTTTTAGATGTGTTGTGTTTTATTTTAAAACTTTACTTCTCTTCCTACCTCCAATATCTTCCTTCATCACTTCTAGCTCTACCTCCTTCTCCCTCCACTTCACGTCTCTAGATATACTATTCTCTATATGTCTCTATTCTTCTCCTGTATTCGGTCCCATCCCTTTTCTCTTCCTCAGCAGGGTCAGAGGTAACTCTCTGGCCAGAGAAGTGCACACATATAAAGAGGATGTTTGACTAGGCCCTTTCAGCAGGGTCATCCTCAAGCCTTAACCCTCTTGGTTTCAGAACCCGGTTTTGTTGACCTTTAGGACTCTGCACTTTACCACTGCTAACCATTGCTAAGAACTTATGATCTCTCCTTTAAACATGGTAACATCACTTACACCCAATTGGTGCATTTAATTTACTTGTAAGTCCCCAGTAAAGCTGTACTACATGTACCCAGGGCTTGTAAATTAAATGCTACTAGTGGACCTGTCACCTCATAGTGCAACCCATTTAAGTAGCCCTTTTAAACATGCCTCACGCCTGCTATCGCAGCTATGTGTGCAGTTTTAAACTGCCATTTCAACCTGGGAAAATAAACCTTTTGCTAGGCCTAAACCTTCCTTTTTAATACTTTCAAGTCACCCCCTAGCATTGGCCCTAAGTAGCCCATAGGGCAGGGTGCAGTGTATTTAAGTTGGAAATGTACTTTAAACTTTTACATGTCCTGGTAGTAAAAAACACTACAGAGAGACCTGCCTCTCTGATAGGATAAAATTGTGTTAACTTATTACATTTAATAAGTGTTAATTTTCAATTGGGAGCAAGTAGGAATGTCAAGTTTAATGTTTAAATAATTGTGATTTAAAGCCCTCTTTAATGGGAAAGTCGGATTGTAAGTCACAATTCCGAAAATGACACTTTTAGAAAGTTAAAAAGAACAAATGATGGATGGAATGCTGAACAATGCAAACATTCACGCCCAGTCACAAAGCTCTGGGTTTAATCCATATTTTTTTGCTCATCACACCACCCCAGTTTGGACCCAGCTATATGTAAATCAGTCTTGACCCTGCTCCTTGTGGGAACAGTCCAGCCCGAACTTCCAAGCCAGATCCTACCTGGACCAGAAACAAGCACCGTTGGACCAGTTTCGGAATATCACTCCTCATCAGCCAGGCTAGCTTGTATTCAGTGGCACACTGAGTACAGGACCCCATCTGGGCATACCCTTCCCACTTAGGGAAGCAAAATTAAAAAGAACAAATGATGGGTGGAATGCTGAACAATGCAAACATTTTCCCCCAGTCACAAAGATCTGGGTTTAATCAATAGTGTTTTTGCCCACCACGCCACCCGAGTTTGGACCCAGCCATATCCAAATCAGTCTTGACCCTGCTCCTCATAGGAACAGTTCAGCCGGAACTGCCAAGCTAGGTCCTCCCTGGACCAGAAACAAGCATGCTGGGACAGGTTTTGTGGTATCAACCCTCATCAGCCAGGCTAGCCTGAATCCAGTGGCACAGTGAGCACGGGACTCATGTCTGAGCATACCCGTCCCACTTAGGGCAACAAAACCAAAAAGAAAAAATGATGAACGGAATGCTGGACCAAGCAAACATTCACCTCCAGTTAAAATGATCTAGGTTTAATCCATCGTTTTGCCAAGCCAGGTCCTATCTGGACCGTAAACAAGCATCCAAGCTGGCTTGGCAGTTCGGGCTGGACTGTTCCCATAAGGAGCTGGGTAAAGACTGATTTGCAAATGTTGGTGTCTAAACTGGAGTGGCGTAGTGAGCAAAATAGTGATGTATTAAACCTAGATCTCTTGATTAAGGGTGAATGCTTGATTCATTCAGCATTCCTTCCATCATTTGTTGTTGATGCATTTTTCGCCCTGAGTGAGATGGTAATGCCCATATATGGGTCTCTTTCTCACTGTGCCACTGGATTCAAGCTAACCTGGCTGATAAGGGGTGATAGCCTGTAACCGGTCCCAGGATGCTTCTTTCTGGTCACGGGAAGACCCCGCTTGGCAGTTCAGACTGGACTGTTCCCATGTAGAGCAGGGTCAAGACTGATTTGTATATGGCTGGGTCTAAACTGGGGTGGCGTAGTGAGCAAAAGAACAATGGATTTAACCCAGATCTCTTTACTGGTGATGATTGATTTATTTAACATTCCGTCCTTCATTTGATGTCGCAGCGTTGTTTGCCCTAAGTGGGATGGGTATGCCCAGACTTGGGTCCCTTGCTCGCTGTGCCACTGGCTTCAAGCTAGCCTGGCTGATGAGGCGTGATACCCTGAAACTGGTCCCAGGGTGCTTGTCTTCAGTCAAGGGAGGACCCGGCTTGTCAGTACAGGCTATACTGACCCATGAGGAGGAGGGTCAAGGCTGATTTGCATATGACTGGGTCCAAACTGGGGTGGCGTAGTGAGCAAAAGAATAGTAGATTTAACCCAGATCTCTTGACTGGGGGTGAATGTTTGATTTATTCAGAATTCTGTCCATCATTTGTTGTCACAGCATTTTTCACCCTGAGTGGGATGGGTGTGCCCAGATGTGGTTCCCTTGCTCACTGTGCCACTGGATTCAAACTAGCCTGGCTGATAAGGGGTGATACTCCGAAACTGGTCCCAGAATGCTTATTTCCAGTCCAGTAACTTTAAAACTGCGGAGAATTCGCATTCAGTCTTGACCCTGCTCCTCATGGGAACAGTCCAGCCCAAACTACCAAGCCGGGTCTTCCCTCGAACGGAAACAAGCATCCTGGGACCGGTTTCGGAGTATCACCCTTTATCAGAAAGGCTAGCTTGACTCCAGTGGCATTAGAATCTGCACCCGAGACTGATTCATGGTGCTTCTATAATTGGTGGGAGAGCACGCTTATCAAGGGTCACCTGGGTGGGTGGAATATAGCACAAGGGGGCTCAACGGGTGTAGCATCATAAGGGAAAATCATGATTAGGAACACTGCCCTGTGTGCTGGATTGAATTGTGTAGTATTTAGTACTGCTGTGAGATGAAAATGGAATTTTATTTCTAAAAAGGTAAGCACTGGGAAGGATATTGAGGTCTGTTGGTTGACTTATGAGTTCTGAGATCGGGCCCCCACACTTCCCCCTGGAGACATTGGTGACTGTTTCCCTGCACTACCCTGAGAATCAAGAGTGGAAAGGGTTGTATTTGTGTCAGTTTGCAGAATCATAGTGGGTCGGTCCCAAAAAGACTAAACGTAAATGACCTAAACCACCACGGTTGGGTCCCAGTAACCCCTGTTTGTCCTGTGCCCCCTCCCCTCGAACAGGGTCTGACAATGCAGTTATATTGATAGACTATACTACATCCAAAAACCCACCATTCTATGCAATGCTGATAGGGTAAGATATAACCTGTGTATCATCTTAAACTGTATCAGTTTACCTAGCATCCCAAGAAACTTCTACAACATGACTAGACACCCTGCAACACAGTGTAACCTTTAGTACATTCCACAGTACTTAACCCACTTATCTTACAAAAGCAATACAGGCATCAGGCCTGGCAACTGAAATGCTGCGTACAACCAAGATATTGCATGTGGCACCCTTTGAAGCAATGAAGGTCAGGATGATAATGTAAGACACAAGAAGACAGAGGGGCACGGTGGAAGGTAGACAGAAACTGAAATCGAGCTTATGGAACAGCTGGATGGAATAAGGGTCAAGGTCAGGACTGGAATACCCCAAACTGCGGATACTGGGAATCCTAAAACTAACTAGAACAGGAACATGGAATTCAAGACTCAGAATCTGCATATGCAAGACAGTTTTGGATATGTGCAGACAGAACTATGAACAAGGCAAACACTGGAACAAGAGACAAGCAACAGGCACAAATAACTAATCAGAATAGGAATATGAAATCAAACAACAATGAAAACAGAAGTAAAAAAGCAAGCCTGGAATATAGTAGCAGGATCAAACATCGCGCAAGGAGATTCAACTGCAAGGTTAGTTAGGAGCTGCTGCTCTCTGAGTTCTCCAGGCAGAAATACCAGGAGGCTCAGGAGAGGAGCACAGGTGCAGGGAAAGAGCCAGGTGCAGGGAATCAACCAGGTGCAAGGAATCAGGGAACCACCAATGAAGGGAAGGCAGATCTGGGACTTGGGAAGGGAAAGAACAGCAAATCCAGGCGGGGCAAGGCAGATACAGGAAGCCAGGAATGAGTGCATGTTGGAGCCAAGAGAGAGAAAAGTCCAGAAGGCAGATATAAAAGGGTCAGAAAGGCTGTGGGAGCCACAAATCAAGAGAGAGAACAGAGCACCACCACCAGGGCATGATTGGGATTGGATTTGAAGAAAAGAAAGGACTACAGGGACCATGATACATGATGGAAGGCGGCGCGGAAGCCTGGTCTGGAATGTAATATGGAGCTGGAAATGCAAGGTGTCGAAATGAGTTCTGTCCATTTTCAGTGTAACAGCTGAACACCACAAGGCCCTTGTGAGCACCACCTGAGGACAGAATGGCAGACACCTGACATATAAGTTGCAAGGGACCCGAATGAAATATCTGTCATGACAAAACAGAGCCAGGTCATGTTCATTTGCATACCCAAGGCGCCTTAAGGCTTGGCTCACACAGTGGAGCTATTCCTTCCTTTTGATCATAATTTATCCTGGCAAATGGTGTATTTGAAAGCTGGAAGTGGACAGGTGAAAGGCACGGGGAGTGCAGTTTCTTTTTTCAATGCCACTCTTTGCTCGAACTATCTTGAGAATACGACTTTAGATGTCACACTTTTTCGATGGTATATAGTTTCACATTGTACTGAAAACGACATGCAGGAGAGGTTTTTTTTTGCAGTCACCTCTACGAAATGTAGATCTGCACAATACTCCTGTGCTCTGAACGGAACTGGTAAAGACAGATCAGACAAGCATTGGCTGCAGAGGACTGGATCAAACAGCCAATGGCGGAGGTGGAAGCACCAAAGCCCACTCTAGGTGTAATTTCGGTGTATTGATGACATGGGCTCTACCAGAGATCTAAGGCTGTCTATTGCCAGACCTAAAAAGAGTAGGAATTGATTTGATAGTTTTTCTTTATCACCACGAGTAAGGCAAGGATTGCTTAAACACATTGATGGAGAACATTGGTGTACTCATTTTTTCTGAATACCTAACATGTTTGTCTTTCCAAATTGGTTCCACTGTTGTTTTCAAATACCCCGCCTTGGTCCAATTGCAATAAATGATGTACTAAGTTGTGTTAGTTGATCACAACTTCCATCACAAATGTTTAAATAAATGTACAGAAAAGACAAATGTGAATACCCACAATCTAATGAAAAATTAATTTTACTACATCATTAGAGCTTCATTTTGTTATAACGATTTAATATAGTGTCATTTATTAATCTAAGAAAATCGGCCCCCGTCTTTACAATCAGTGGTTTCAACTATATAAAAATGTTCAGGTTCAAAAAGGTTTGAAAATACTGACGTGAGCCATACTCTTAAAAACGGGGTTTATTTTTATCTTTTAAGTGGGCTCGTTAAGAAATGCTTTATCTCTCAAATGCCTTGTGAGGGACAGTTAGCGCTATATAAATGCAATTTGTTTCGTTCATTATTGCGCAAATAGAAAAAGGGATGCATAATATTTTTCCGTCGCTATGCGTTGTTCCCATAGCACTTACAAGTCCAAAATACGCGAAAGCAAATTGAAGCTGTGACAAACATCACCACAAAAGAGCAGGACCATGTGTTAGATCAACAAGTTGCATTGTTTCAGTGGATTAAAAATTCACGAGCTCAGATAAAATATTGACACTGCGAAGACACTGCTGAGAAAGAACAAGCTTGTTGAATCTGTTTTTTCACTTGTATTTAAGTTTTTGTCCAATGTGTTTACTTTGTGATCAGCAAGTACAGCAATTGGTTATGGCGAGACCAAGAAAACTACCAGGCACTCATCACAGTGTCGCCGAAGTAGAAAGGGCACATCATTTTTGGACAATTCAATTCTTTATTTTTCATAAAAATCTGTATAGTTATTACGATCTGCACGGGTAGTCGTTTTCGTCAATTAAAGCAATATATTTCCTCAACGAATCTGTATTGTATCCATTTTATGTGTGTATTTGAGTATTATAATGTTTTTGTATAGCGCTCATGCTACTTTTCAACCATTTCGCAGCGCTTATCCTAGGAGGAGGGGGCGAATAATCTAGATTCCACTATTGAGGAAAACCGAGCAGTAGACAGCAGGGACTGCTGCTGGTGGTCAAGCAGAGCAACACTGGTGAATTTGTAGCCCTTTCTGTTACTTGATGAAGTTGGCTTCCTGGCAGGGTTCCAGTGGGGAGGGAGTTCCAGAGTTTACAACCTTGAGCTTTAAGGGTTCTCATAATCCTCATCTCCTGCTTGGGAGAAGGATCATTTGTTATGGGAGGGTGTATTTTGGTGTCAGGTCAGGTGGTACAGTAACATCGCTATACTGAGGTATCTTGCTTCATTTCTTTTGTGCGCTCAGCAGAAGGTTTTGTAGTTCGCCTATCACTTGACTGAGTGAGTTTAGAGAAAGAGCGATGTGAATCTTATGGAATCTTAGGTCAAAGATAAAAATAACTGATGGGTTCTGGACCTTTTTGTGCTTTGTTTAGGGTTGTGGTAGAGAGTGCATTGTATATGCCTTATATATGCTGCCCAAGTCAACAAGGGGTCCATGAAGTAAATTTGTCATTGACCATTCGGTATATATTTTCTTTGACTCCGCCATTGGGAACCCTACACTGACAGGCCAGCAGAGTTGGGGCTGTCAGCGTAGATACATCAGATTGTCAAATCTATTTAGAGTGGACAGTCTGGTCAACTTTTTTCTGTACAGGACCGCCAGGGAAACCCTGGAGGTCCCAAGCGGGAAAATGGTCCCCATGACCAGAGACAAAACTTACAAGGTGTCAGGGTCATTTATTTTTTTGCTTCGGTGATTTGTTTTGGGAAAAAACGTTTGGTGAGCAGCTGCCTCAAACACGATGGCTTCTCAGCAAACTTTCTGTCCCTCTAGAGACGGTACCAGGCCAGCGGCTCCTCTGAAGGTACAAAGATGCCCACAGAACTGGTGGAGCTCTCTAAATATGGTGGGCAGTACTCCAGCCAGGGTGGCAGATGAAATTACCTCTGCCATTCTGACAGAGGGCAGGCCGCCCACCAAAATCTAAATCAAGCCCCATGTATTTGGATGAAGTTCAATTGGTATACAAATTACTCACTTTTACCCCACCTTTAAAATTTCCTCCACAAAACTGACCTAACCATGTGATAAAATTCAGCTCTGATGTTCACAAAGCACTCCATGTAATAGACCCTGCTTCCTCTGCCACGATGATGGCATGGTGTTTATCATGTAGTATTAGTCCAAACCGTTTGACACTGAATTCCAAAGTAAACTTTTGTTTTGCGTCTATCAGGTCCTACATTCTAATATGCAATTTTACTTAGCGTCCACCTTCTGTCAGGGGTCCTGCTGAGATTGGGACATAGTTAACTAATGGGAGGGCTTTGAAGTATCTAGAAGTAGGCCTGGGTAAAATATAAATGACATCAGCCTGATTGTGCATCTTCAGGAATTCGGGAATTTCACGTTATGCTTCTCACGTGAAATTCTCGAAATTGCACCGTTAAAACACTCCACTTAATTATGTGTCATTCACAGTAAAAATTTGCAGTGAACGAATGGGAACAACAGAAGGCGAGCGGTAGATGTTCACAGTGCTTTTGTTTAAATGTGTCCTTGCACCAAAAATCGACATAAGGACGCAGTTCATGCGCACAAGCTGGTGCTAACAGCCGATATCGCCAGTTTCCTGCGATAGCAGCCGCAAGAAACATTGCCACGGATGACACCGGCAACTAACGCTAATGAGATGCAGAGTAGGCGTTCCTGTGCAAAAAGCAACGATAACACCTTCGCAACATTCTCAAAGACCAGCCAGATCTGCAATAAGATCCCAAAACAGGCGATAAGGCGCGTTAGCAGCAGGGATTTAACACCTGCTCTTACCTGGTGTTAAGTCGGACGACAACCTGCACCATAAAAGGGAGCCCAGCCCAGAGCCACACCTGAAGAACAACAGATGCCATGGACCTACTGATCATGCAGCTCGGAGCCCCAAGAGGGCCACAACACCCACTGCCACCACACCCAGGCCCGCCACCCACCCGCCGTACCCCTCACCGGACTACCATAGAGGCAACGCAGACAAAGACAGCGGACCTTCAGAAAACACACCAGCCTCACAAACTTAACACCAGAGGGTGTCATTGCCCACTACAGGCTCAAAAGGACAACCATCCTCCGCATCCTGACCATCATTGCCCACAGGCTGACGGTACCAACACAGCGGACAACCAACATCCCTACGCAGACAAAGTTGCTGGCTGTGCTGCACCTGTTGGCCTATGGGACCTTCCAACCAACAACTTCCAGAGTCGGAGGAGTCTCACAGCCAGCCCTATCCAAGTTCCTCACACCTGTCTTGGATGCCATCATCAGCTTGTTACCCCAGCACCTTTACTTCCCACACACTGCGTAGGAACAGCTGGAGACCAAGCAAGGCTTCTAAGCTATAGCTGGCTTCCCGCACGTGTTGGGGCAATCAACTACACACATTTACTCCTCGTGCCATTGCCGCCACTGAACACAATTACCGCAACAGGAAGCACACGTATTCCGTCAATGTGCAGGCAATAGTGGACCACCTGGGACTCTTCACCAATGTTGTCATCTACTACCCAGGCAGTGTGCATGATTCCTTCATCTTCCAACAGTCCATCACCAACCAGCACTTTTAGGCTGGCACCTATGGGAATGCATTGCTTGTTAGTAAGTACAAATGAACACACCGCACACCTCAACTCCACAATCATGCAACTCACAACTCTGGGAATTCACACGTTACAAACCCACATACAACATGGCAAACAACATGTCCACCTACCAGACACGACAGCACAACTTACTGTGGTAACCCGGGCTGGCCATGTACACAAGCCATCAACGGCATGGCACCTCAGCCACACAATAGCAGAATGTGGGGAGAGGTGGGAACCAGGCATGTGCGAAGGAGGCAAGTGACCCATGAATGAGAATGTACACAATGCCAAGTGTGGCGTGGATGTGCTGGCCAGACTGCAGTATGCAGACCACAGACATGTCCATGTCGACATACACTGCTGGTGTTTGGAGTGTAGTGGACAGTGGATGCACCCATGTAACCTCAGCCAGTTGGGAAGATCGCGGAAATGTAACTTGTTACGTCCCCACTGTAAGCGGGAGCAGAGTGGGCTGGCCCGACGTACGCCAGGCTAGCGTAGGGGTGTGAATAAAAAGCACATTGTTCTGGGCGTGGTTCTCTTCCGTAATGGCAAACGTGTCTGCCAGGGCGGCGCCTCTCCCCCGGCCATGAGGCCGACGCCGTGAGTGGTAGTGCCTGCATTCCTGTGTGCCTGCTGCACCCCAGGCCACTGGTCCCCAGTCCCATCTTGGCCGCCCCAGCGCACCCAGGCCTCACTGCTCATCCGCCGACACCGGCGTGTGTCAAAGAGGACCCACCACGTGCCAGTGCAAGCTCCAAGCCCGAGGCCCGCGACCTTGGCAGCCTCCTCAGACCATCGCTGGGCTTCATGACACAGGCCCCCAGCACTCCTTTCTCGTTGACGTACTCCACCGCTGCTTCCAGCCTACACTGCGGTCTAGTAGGTCCCACATTTGGAACTGAGTCTTGATATCATGATGGCCAAGTTCATATGTTAATGGGACATTTGATATCACTGTACTCCCTCGATGTGGTTCCACCAGCTCTGTGCATAGCATTCCAACGACACATGTCTGTGGTCCCTTGCTGACTACTGCCTTCGGCCTACACTGCGGTCAAGTAGGTCACACATTTGGAACTGAGTCTTGATCTTTCAATGGCCGAGTTCAAATCCTTGTACGCAAGGAGAGGAGTAAGAGGAAGACGCAGTTCAGTTCGGAGGAAAAAAGGATCATCGTTATGGAGGTAATCGAACACTACCAACAACTGCTCTGGTGACACTAACTCTGTGCATCGCTAGCCAACGACACGTGGCTGTGGGCCCCTGCTGACCGCTGCATCCGGCCTACACTGCGTTCAAGTAGGTCACACATTTGGAACTTTGTCTTGATTTCTTTATTGCAGAGTTTATATCATTGTACAGGCCTCGTCGCAGACTGCATCCCCTTTCAGCTCTGGTGCCACTAACTCTGTGCCCCAAAATTCATGAACACTCTCTGGTTGAACTTTGGTGGCATCTGAGTATACGGCCTGGGGGTTGTCTTCATCATCATGTAGCAGATACGGACTTGGTGTTGAAAATGAGTCTGTAGCATTCATCTCCTCCATATTGTCTGTTTCTGCTTGGTTCTGCCCTCAGCATCATGCCCTGGAAGAACACCTTCCACTGTCCCCCAAAACACTCCGCAACATTCACCTTCAACATCGACGAGGACCCGCTCAGCTCTTGTTTCCCTACCTCACTGCACCGCAAGTCACCGCAAGTCACCGCCTCGTGGCGGTGTGCCTGTGCCGGCCGCAGTGCGTCTGGGGCCACTAACTCTGTGCAGCTCAAGTCATGGACCCTTGCTGTTTGAACTGTGAACTTCTGATTGTCTTATCACTGCTGTAGTTGTTGCCATCACCAACCACTCCCTGAGGGCTGGCTTACACTCACCCCACACCTATCCAGCACAGGCGTCACTGGATGGGTGACCCTGGCAATAAAAGGGGCTGGGCGCACGTGCCCGTAGCCAGTTCCACAAACTATCTAAGTGTGTCAGTGTGGTCATTTTGTATGCATGAGGGCCCAGGGCCCTACCACATTACATTGTGCTGTGTACAGCGGACGCAACCATGTCACCTCAGGCAGTGGGGAAGACCTGGGATATGCAGCTGTGTCATATCCCCCTGTAAGCGTAAGCGGAGTGGACTGGGGTATGACATGGGAAACAACCTTTACAACGCAGTCATTACATCGCACTACCTTTACATTGCAGTCATTACATCGCAACATCCTTTTCATCGTATGTCATTACAATGCAGCCATTACATCGCATGTCACTACAACGCATGTCATTACAACGCATGTCACTACAACGCAGGCATTACATCGCAAGTCATTACATTGCATACCATTACAACGCATAGTACCCTTACACTATCCAACACTTACCCAACTGTTGCACTCACTGGAGTTAGAATAGTATTTTTTACCCCTACACTATCCTACACTTACCCTACTGTTGCACTTACTGGAGATTGAATAGTAATTATTACCCCTATACTATCCAACACTTACCTTAAATGCGATGTAATGGTATGCATTGCAATGGTATGCATTGTAAAGGTATAATGCGATGTAATGGAATGCATTGTAAAGGTAGTTTCTGAAAAAGCGATGTAATAGCATGCGATGTAAAAGAATGCATTGTAAAGGATGTTGCGATGTAAAAACTGCCTTGTAAAGGCATGCATTGTAAATGTATGCGTTGTCACGTCATACATTCGTAAGACAGTCCAGCGTAAGGGTGAGGTTAATCACCCCGGGGATCTGGGCGTGGTTAAGTTTTGGCCTTGCCAAGGAAGTAACTCATGTGTGTGTCTCTGTTGTAGTGTCGGCGCCACCCGTCCCATGTAGCATGCCCCCGGAGTGCGGGCTTGGCCGAAGGGGTAAATGAAGGAGCGCAAGCCTGCTCGGGGTCCGGGATCATACATGTCAACTGTTGTGTGTGTCGCTATTACCGCAGCATAAGCCAAAGGTCTACCCTCAACCACATCGCAAGTTCAGCCAGCCAGGAACTCTACATCTGTGCCCGCCCTAACCTTACCATAGGCCAACACACACATGGCCGCCCACCTTTAACGCACAACATCACAGTGTCGTTGTCAGGCTTGTGGACATGCGCAGACAGGCATGACAGTGGTGTGCCATAGGAGTGCAAGTGATGCAACCGCGCTGCGCACACTAGTAAATAGGCTCGGGGGAGGGAGGAGCAGCAGTGAGGCAACGTAATACACATTTATGCCGCTCATTTGCTACAAGCAGTACATGTCAAACAGGAATCACTAAGTCACACATATCACACATATCACACACCAATGAACCAGTGAGCCTGCCAACACATCCTGCAGAACCAACTATTGACTCATGTCTCTCTGCACTGTCACAGGTGAGCAAGGATATGCACTCTGCCCTTGGATGATGACACCACTCCAAGCCCCGAACACACAGGCCCAGAGGCAGTACAATGCGGCCCACAAACCCACCAGGGGAATCGTGGAACACACATTGGCGTGTTGAAGTCACGTTTCAGGTGCCTGTACATCACAGGTTGAAGGCTCCTGTACAGCCCAGACATCATGTGCAAGATGATCGTTGCATGTTGTGTGTTGCACAACATATGTGTACGCACCAATGCCCCATGGCTACAAGTGTCAGATGCACCGGACGATGATGAGGAAGATGAGGCAGGTGGACCATACCCCACTGCAGCTGCAGCAGGAATAGCCCGTAGGAACACCATCATTGACAATTTCTTCACATGAGCACGTCACATTGCAATCATGGTACAGTACAAAATGACCACAGGCACAGCATGTGCAAATAAATTCATTCCAACACACATTCCCTGAGTGCATGTCACTCCTCTGTACAAGCACATCATTCTGACAAGTGTAAGTGCAACATGTATTGCTAACAATCTCAAAAATTGAAAATAGATGGTGGGTGTGTCACCTCTGCACAGAGAGACTGTTTGGGATGTTGCGTATTCGAAATGCCATTTCTGTGTGTCAAATATTGTACGGAATCCCACTCATCAGCGTTTCACATGTGTCCCAAATCATTACATATTGGCTGTCATTTGTGACCTACAATTGACAACAGGGCTTCTTTTGGGGTCAGATATGTACCACCATGATGCAGGGATGCACCCTGTGACTCAAGTCCCACAACATGAGCAACATGGACGAAAGGGGGAATCACTGCCCCTACATTCGTCCATGCTTTCATACTTGATTAATCATAGACATAACACATCTGTGTGTATTAGAATGTATTTTTCAGGTTCAGTGGAGTGTTGAAGCTGTCTTAGTACTGGGCCATGCAGACAACACTTTACAATGTTGCCCCGTGGAGGACCAGCCAGAGTCCTTTAGGGATTGACAAGTTACTCGGAGGGGGAAGGGTCCAGTCCGCCGGCTGATTGCTGTGTCATTGTTATGCAAACAATATATGGCAGTCCATGTCGAGGTGAAAGGTTAGTGTTGCAGAGTGTATCGGGGGACAGTGAAAGGTGTTAATCCAGGGCATGATGCAGAGGGCAGAACCAAGCAGAAAGAAGCCATATGGCGGAGATGAATGCTACTGCTTCCTTCTTACCACTAAGGCAGATTTATCCTCATCTTCTGCCTCTGACGTTTCATGTGCCTCACATGTGGGTGGTGGTGTTTGGTCTGCAGCACTGTGTGACACTGACACATCAGGGGTCGGAGATGTGGATGTAGAAGTAGCAGCAGCATTCATCTGCGCAATGTCTTGCGGCATCACTCCCATGATGAGGATCTGCAGGGCATGAAAGTTCCCATCTATAGCTTTCTCTTGTGCAGCCGTGGTAGCCATTCTTTGCGCCTGCATACGCTCCATGTTCTCCATGACCCTCCTTATGTTTCCCAAATCATGGATGACATCACTATAGCCACTCTGACCAGACAGTTGTTGTTGTCTTCAAGTCATCACTCCAGTGACACCAGCCATGGATTGTTGGAGGGCATGGGGCGGACTGTGGGTGTCTGTTATGGAGTGTAAGTTTTGCCTGATGGGACTTAGACACTCACGTATGGCATCTAGTTTGGCTGTCATGAGTTCAAACCCCACCGCACCTGTCCAGCCAGCTCCTTATGGCAGTCTAACACACGGCGTTGGAACGCCATGTGTTTTTCAGTGAGGTACTGGGAGCCAGGCGTGGTGGTGGATGCTTCCTGCTGTGTGGTCTGTGCAGGGGGTGGGCTCACCTTGATGGTGCAGGGCTGACCTTCTACTGGAGGTGGGGAGCGGAGGGTGTCCATTAACAGTTGGAGTTCGTCATAGTCGATGTCCTGGGGGTCATCTCCATCATAACTGACGTGATGTAGGGTCTGCTCTGCAGGAGGTGTTGATTGTCCCTCTGCAATGTAAAGGGGAGATGCAGTTTCACAGTGTGTTCCATGTATGTTGACACATTGGCGAAGCTTACCTACAGACTGCTTGACAATGTACATTGTGACTGTTTGTGAGGAGATGCCTATTTGATGCGGGACAGTGGACATTTGTACTACATCACAGATGTGAGGTTGTACTCGTACATTGTCATCTCACAGATTCCTGCTGTGCCAGATGTGATTGGCCATTTTGGACACACATGCGGCACCAGTTGTGTCCTGTGCTCTGTTGTGAATGTGTTGCAGTTTGTGCCACATTGTTGTCAATGTTGAGGTGCTCTTATTCTTATGTGTGTGTGCTGCATTGTGGGTGAGTCTCCCCAGAAGTTCTGATTTGGCTGCCCCTTATCCCTTTTTGAGGGAGTGTGCCTTTGACTTTTGTGCTTCTACAGTGCTGAGATGTAGCGGATTTGGGTGAATTGGGCTCTTGGTCGAGTGTGACTCTTGGGCATGGTTTGTCCGCAGATGTGTTGTTGACGTCAGGGGTTGTTTGTCCACGTGGATGTGTCAGAGTGTGACCTGCTCCTTTCCGTATGTGGTCCACACTTAGCCACCTGTGTCGTGGCGTGCACAATGTCATGATGATTGAACTGCAGCCATGCTAATCGTCATGTAGTGTCACTTGCATTGTCAGTGTGGCTCCCAAATACGCATCTTTGCTGGGTTTCGCACGTGTGCATGTGATGGTGGTGAGATTGGTGATGTGTGGGGTGGGACCCCTTTGGGAACATGGGGTATGGGGGCCTACTTGGTGTTTGTATGTGTGCTGCAGTGTGCCACAGGGATCAGGGACATGATCCAAAGACATTGTGGGTGTGCAGTGTGCTCTACTTAATTGCGCATTTGTGCCATTGTGCCCATCTCCCTCTGTCCCCCCAGTCCCTGGTCGGTACTCACCCTGTTGATGTTGTGTCAGGTCATGTTGAGCAGTGTCTGGATCCACAACTCCTGGCACCGTATCCTTACTGATGACTGTGGCCACCATTTTCTCCATGTCATCCAGCTCCTGGTGTGCCGCTGGACCCCCACCTCCAATCAGCGTTGCTGCTTTTATGTTGGTATCGAGTTTCTTCTTGGTTTTGCCCTTCATATCATTCCAGCACCTCTTGACCTCTTCTATTGTCCTCCTCAGTGCTGCAACTGCATTCACATGGTTCAAGATAGTCTGCCATATTTGCGTCTTTGTTGCCAATGACACGTTAGAGGTGACGAACAGTTGTTGGTAGTGTTCTATCACCTCCGTAACGATGATCCTGTTTTCCTGCGGACTGAACCGCGTCTTCCTCTTCCTCTTCTCCTTGGCCTTCCCCGACCCGAGGTTCCTTGCTGGTCGTCGGTGGGGCTTGTGGTGTTCGCGTTGTCCTCTGCACTCGGTCCGGGTGCATCCATGGTGCTAATGAATGAATGAATGAAAGGAAATTTATAAACGTGCAACTAAGCCTGAGGGCGTCAAGGCGCCTAACCAAATAAAATCATAAAAGGCGAGTCCAGAGTTAAGGGTAGGCTTTGGCAAATAGCCACGTTTTAAGGGTCCTCCTAAAGGCTTGCTTTGATAGAAGGAATTTAATTTGCGCCAGGCAGGGTGTTCCACAACTTAGGAGCCAAAGTTGAAAAAGCTCTGCCACCCCACTTGGCTCTACGAACACGGGGGACTAATAACAAAGATTTATTGGCAGAACGCAGAGTTCTTGAAGGGGTATAAGGGGCCAACAGGTCCCTTAGGCCTCCAGATCTGTGGATAGCCAAGGCCCCGTAGATCAAACACAAGGACTTAAAATAAATCCTGGCCTCAATTGGAAGCCAGTGCAGTGTCTTTCTAGCAGCCAAAGCAGAGGCCCGCTTAGGTAAATCTAGTACAAACTTGGCGGCGGCATTCTGCACCATTTGAAGTCGCATTAACAGACCCTTATTGATGCCTAAATATAAGGCATTACAATAGTCAAGTCTTGAGCCTATTAATGCAATAACAATTTGTTTTCTGGCTTGAAGGGACAGGTAGTGTTTAATCTTCCGCAAGATGTTTAGTAGCCCCCAGCATGTGGAGCTAGTCCTCTTTACTTGCTGACCCATCCCCAGGGTAGGGTCAATCATGACTCCTAGATTGCTAGCCAGGGTTGTGGGTGTCGGACACACACCCAACGATGTGGGCCACCATTCCACCGACCAAATGTCCTCCAATCCTCCGAACACTAGAATTTCTGTCTTTTCGCCATTAAGCTTCAATGAATTGCAAATCATCCATTGAGCAACTGCCTCCATACAGTGTCTAAAATTGGACGCAGTTTAATTTTTTTTGCCTTTTTTTTTGTTCTACTTTATAGTGCATTTTCCCGCACGACGGGTGGGAATTGCAGGCCTGCCGCTGGTTATCGCTGATTTTTGTATCGCGATTTGGGGCATCGCAACTTTTTTCGCATTCGTGTTTCGCATTTTTTCATAGTCGCATTCATTTTAACGCGGTCATTTGACGCGTTATCGTGAGACTATCGCTTGGTACTGCCGGGTTGAGAATACAATGTTAACACGGTGTTAGTTTGTCGCAATAGACTGCGATGTGCAAAGTTGCGTTAAGCTAATTTTGCGATAATTATCACACGTTCTTGAGAATATCCCCCTTAATCTTTAATACCGTCAGGTGGTTTTAATCGTCTGGACAACTTGTGTGTCACTATTATGTGCATACACTCCTATTGTCGCTATTCTGTCTAGACCTGTTGTGTGTCATAATTTCGAATAAAATCCCAAGTTATTAATGGATTGCATTGTGTAAAGCATATATGCCTACCAGCGCTTCCCAAATTAAGAAAGAAGCAGCTTCGTAGGCATTTCCCAATTTTTTTCTTTATATATTTTTACTTAAACTGATAGAATATCACAGTCAAAAATGTTGATAAACACCAATATCATGTCAGAAATATCATTTAACATAACATAATATCATGCTTCAGAACTTATAATGGGAACAGCCAAAATACTGTGTCAAAAATACTTTGGAAGACAATAACGGGCAGAAACAGGTAGGAATATTGTGGTTTAAAAAAAAATATATATCGATTTTAATTAGTTATTTAGTTGCAAATAATATAATAATAAATTAATCATTCTGATAATTTATTTAACTTAGATATAAATGTATACATATATAAAGTATATATATGCGTATATGTAGATATATATGTATATATAGTTAAAAAATATAACAATAAACAATTTTGGAAATACATTTAGATTTAATATTAACAATAAAATAAACAAAAACGTAGTAAATATATATATATATACATTCAACAAAAATATGAAAGCTAATTTAAATATTAAACGAAACATACATATATAGATTTATTTAATACTGTCCAGTAAATATAGAAATAATAATAATCCCATATTTGAAACAATTACCAAAATAATATTAACAGAAAGAATAAATCAATTTGGAAAGTCAATATAGAAAAAAAATATTAAAGTAATATCATAAATATAATCCAATATATAAACATTTTTGTAAAAATAATACAACATTTAAAAATCAAATTATTTAAAAGAAAACAAATACAATTAAACAATAATAAAAATAATATAAATCTACCATAGCCAACATTAGGGAAACAGTAGGGAAGGTGTTGGACTTTGGAGTGGTTAGATTTACTATTCACACTCCAGTCTGAGCAACTATAGGGAAACTGTTGGACTTCGGACGGAGTGAGATTTCTTATTTCACTCTAGTCTAAGCAACAATGGGGAAAGTGCTTGGCTTTGGAGGGGTTAGATGTACTGTTCCCACTCCTAGTTAAGTATAGATAGAAACAATCTACTACTGATTCCGGCCCTATTCCCATACAAACCCAAAAACCCACTAATAATATATAATCTACTAATATAAATAAAAAATTTAAAGCTAATATTAAAACAAACAAATTAAACAAATAACATAATAATAAAACGATTAAGCAGTTTACATACTTTTTAATCACTTAAATCAATTAAATATTTAATTAGCAATAAAAATAATTAACTTTAAAATGAAATCAATCATAATTTAATTAACTTCTCACCCTAGTCCCCTACAAATTCCAACAACCCACTAGTACATTATAAACTAGTAATTAAATTCCAAAATAGGCATTTAAAATTATAAACAATATTTTTAAAAAAGTAATAGAAATTATACTAACAATGCTAGGCATTAAAATTAATGTACTATATTAAATCAATAACAAAATGATATGTATTACAATGTTAAAGTAAGTGATTAAATGCAACAATATTCTTAAAAACTGTATAATATACCCCCCAAAACAATATTCTTACCTAAGATAAACTTTTCCACGAGATATTGGTAGTCACAAATTTTTATACAAGATATTTATGTCACACAATATGTTTTTTAATCCGATATATTGGTCATTCATCATTACTTTATTGTCAGTGTTGCATTTCACAGCAATATAACTATAAGTACACCATTTTCGCCCTACAATGCTCCCTGGAGCCCATAACAGTGACTACCCAGAGTGACGACATCATTTGTTAATTCAAAGATTTTATATATGTCAGTGTCTGTGTGTGCACTATGGCTCATCAGCATTGCTATATTGCCCTTCTGAACTTATTACTAGATTTATTTACTAGTTTTTACTCTGTTTGATCAGAGGTTGCAACTACATAGCACAGACGGGAAAGTGGGATTTACATTCGCACTCCTAGCCATCTAATAAAGCCTGTAGATGTCAGTGCACTCGCTCGAATTACATGAATGTAAGAGTCGAAGCCTTCTCACTTTGTCTTCAGGAAAAAAAAGTCATCTGCGCCTGATCTCAGGCATACATCTCCACTGCTGCCCTTATAGTCTCTCTGATTCAGGACATTGACACAGCAACAGGGTTCCAACGTTATTCACGCCTAGTCAATATTCTAATTGGCCGTGCATTTAGTGTAACCCTCTGCGTGTGATATTTTTGTGTGTGAGCATGTTGTTTCACATTTTTCGTGGGTGTAAAGTTAGACCCAGCCTTTTCTCTCCAGTATCACTGATAGAGCGCCATTCATAACGATCATGCCACTTTATAGAACAAATCAAGGGCATACTTTTCGTTATAGGTCTCATGTCCCAATTAATTTGCACTTGAGAACACAGCAGAACCAGCTGATCAATCCTCCGCAAAGAGAGCCCGGCCCCAAAAGAGCCAATCGCCTCTGCGCCTGCCCTCTTGCTCACTGACAAATGGAGGCAGTCCAGAAGCATCGGGGATTACACTGCAGTTTTTTTTTCTAGTAATTCATTGTTTTCTCACAAACTTCAGCCTCTGACCTAGAAATCACCAGCAATGATTCCATTAATCCTTTGATGTTATGTCGTATTCTTTCTTGGGCGAGGGACTCCGGGAGTTTGGCATTAACTCATTTGATTAAAAGTCATATATACAAAAAGTAAAGGACTTGTCTGAATAAAACAGGGGGAGAATTATTTGTTAAAAAGTCATGTTTTAAATAATTTTTGAAAGTCACAAGATGGGTCAGTGCACGTGTTAATAGGTGGCTCATTAACATAGTTTTGATGGAGAATGAACAGTCTCTGTAAGTCATTGGTTTAGCTTTGGGAACCACAAGAAGAAATAGATTGGAACTATAGTCAGATCATTCCACAGTGTTCAGAACTACCCTGGAATTACCGTGACACTGATCAGAAGTGTCAAATGTCTCAGAGTCCTAATACCAGCACAAATAAGGTCCTGAATAAGGCAAAAAACTGTTATAACCATGCAGAAAAGGCACGTTTGCTGTACTATTTTGTGGGCAAGATCAACCATGGCACAGCATGGGATTCTCATTATCCTTGACTTGTGTGGATATAGGTCCATATTTTCTGCAAAGGTACAGCAGAAAATATCCAACTTATTGAGTCATAAATCACAACAGGTTCAAGGTAGGCATTATATTACATCTAATGGCATATGAATGTGCTCGTTCATTTCAACTCTGGATCCTGTGGTGCAGTGGCTGCCACTCCCAGGGACCATTGTACCAGGAACTTATTTTGTTTGCCAATTGCTAAAACGTTTTATTTTGCGATGCAGCCAGTGTAAGACTTTATAACGAGCTCTAATCAAAAAACGTACAATCACAAATCAAAGGCAATTGCAAAGAAGCCTGTTTTGGGGGTATGGGTTCTTGAGTTGTCAGACGAATGGCAGAACATCCAAAATAAATATAAATGTCCCAGGTGATTCGACTTGTTTTTATTTTGACATTTGTATTGAATTCTCATGTCACAATGTTTAATTGTTATTTACACGTAAACATTTCCAGAGTTATACCAACAAGCACATATTCCACCTTGACATGTCATTTTGAATCAGAATCAGGGGACTATTTTGAGGCGGACAAAGGCATTCAGATAAGGCTCGGCTTTCTTTCGGGGACGGGCAGAGAAGGAATAGGACTGGGGCAATGTCCTCTTCTTTTTTGTGCTGGCGGCTGTCCCCCCTCTCTTCCTATTATTCCCTCTCTTTCTGTCTTGCTCCTCACTTACTGAAAACCGTGACTTGAAGAAACGGTTCACATCCTCTCTTTACTTCTTTCATTTAGTTGCTTCCCTGTGAAATGGATCCAAAAAAGAAAAACACTCTTGCCGGAAATGCCCTTTTTCTGACATTTTTCTATTCCAAGGTGCAGCGGGATGGAGAGAAATTGAAGGTTTTAAATATGAAAAATAAATACATACCTAAATAAAGCAAGGCAGTTGCAAAGTGGCCAGATTGGTTTTATTCACATCCAAATACATCGGCCTCACTTTACAGAGTTTGCCAGTGAAGCGCTACTTTTGTTTTCTAGTCTTTCTTTCAACAGCATTGTTGTCCCCAGGTGGGAAAGTGTACCATTCCTGGAGGTACTGCAAAACCTGGTTGATGGGTGGATTGGAAAACAAAATGTGTACCATGGCTCTGTGTTTATGGATGTGGTCTTTTTAAACCATACTGCTTACGTGTTGTAAGGATATAAGCAGTGGACTTTGAAACGGTTCCCTTCAGGGCCCTGTAGTCTATGTCCTTAACTTTTCAGGTAAAACCACTCGCTGATTTCTGAATTGTGAGTGAGAGATCGTTAAGGTAACCATGTTGTTTCTGCTTACATTTCACATGCTTTACTTAATCTTGCATTCCCTATGAGTGTTTGCTTTTACTTTTTTTTTAGGCAGCATATTACTCTTATCAAGTGCATAATTTGAATTGAGCCACATCCAAGTGTTTATAGCGGGCACAATTAGGTTGTAGCTGAAGGCAGTGCAAGTTTCTCTCAGAGGGGCAGTATGGTGTTCAGTGGGGAAGAGGATGTGGCACTTTGGCCAGAGCTGTCAAATTTGGAACTGGGGAACTGGGTTCAGCTTTCATGACCAGTCTACCAGACCACTCTACTGAGGGAGCATATTCCCATGCTAGACCTTAGAAGGCCCCACTAGACCTTAGAAGGCTTGATGTCTTAGCACAAGCAGGTGTAGCCTAGTGGTGTCAATTGTGAGTTAACCTTGAAGGCCTGTTCACCACAATCCATACTGAAGTTCATCTCCAGTCTTGCAGGCAGGCCTACGAAGCAGCGCACCCTAGAGCAACAGTGATCCAGTCACTGTGATCCAGTCACTGTGACTCTGTCACTGAGGTCACATGAACCTTGAGCAGGTTAGGGCGGTGCGATCGGTGTGACCGCACTGGGTACCTATTTCGGGTGGGTGCGTAGTGTTTGCAAGTATATTATGGTTTAAAAAAAACTTGCTGCCTCCTTCCTGGCCTCCAGCAATTTTCAGAAACAATAAATATGTCATAACTTCGGTGATTAATGTTCTTCCTAGAGGGAGATCCCAGTTATGTCTAGTGGAAGGGTTGACTCCTGGAAAGGTAGCACAGAGGGTTAATGTGCCTGCTGCAAAGAACATGTACCATGCAGATCACAAAGTGCACTGCTCTAATGGGTGGACCATGATGAATGGTCATTTAATGTCAGCTGTAGATGATGGATCCCTGAACAGTGTCATGTATGTGCATGTTTGCATTGTGCTGAGGGGATTACCAGGTAATTATTCACGCAGCTCTCTGATGGATGTCACATGCGTTTTTTCTGAGTCCCCTGATAGATCATGCAGTCTGTGTGTTCTCTTTTGTACTGCCAGTCACTGCCAGTCACCGTTGTCTTCAACTGTGTAGCCTTGGACCGTGTCATGTATGTGCATGTAACTTGCATGATCGAGGTAACTATTAGCGGCGATACTACGTGTCTCTCAGTCCTCTTTCAAGTGCCTGCCGTCCTTTTTCCCCAGCAACCCCCCCCTCCCAGGGGCGGCAATCTGAGGGATAGCCCCGGGCACCACAAGCTCTAGCTACGCCTCTGCAAACTAACATCCAAAGTAGTTTAATATCAGTAGTTTAATGTCTTTGTGATGCACAACACCATTCATAACAGAGGTCAAAATGTCATTGGTGAACTCAGTAAACATTATTGGATTATTTGAAATGCTGGAACTTAGTGTGTTGATGTCCCAACATCAACAGCGATTTTTCACAATTGAGTTTTCAATCAAAGAAAGAGTAAAATCCGTGTTGAGCCTCAATTAGTTTTCTTTTACTTTTTTGTTCAGGCTGCAGGCAGCGTTAGTGGCTGCATTACCTTAGGCTATCAATTTATCAAACAGGCATAATAAGCAGTAGTGGGAGAGAGACATTTGTCCAGCCACCTTTAGAAATTGGCTTTCACGTTTTTCATATTTTGTTACTTTTTGGATGAGCTGTCTATCAAGTCCATGACAACATAAGGATGGCTGTATCGTCCCATTTGTCTTGCCATTAGTTTTTGGTGGTCGGATATCAAATACTCCTTTCGCTAGTTCCCCACCCCTTGTGTTCTTTGATGTATTTACTTTGCTAACAAATCAATTTTTTAATTGCTTATTTTTGGCTATTTTAGAAAGTGTTTGTTGTTTGTATATCTTATCCAATCACAAAGGCACAACGCTATTTACTAATTTCATGTACGCATTAGTTTCACTTTGCTGTCACAATAACATGTTGGTTATATATATTTTTATGTTCACAAAGTAAAGGTGCATGTGCACAGTCTTTTTAGGTCGAGCATAGCGTTGCAGCGCATGCGCTGCTAGCTTTGCGAGGCATGCAGTATTCAGTATGGCGTGGAAGAGCTGATTGAAGTCATGAGGATGCGAAGAGCAGGGAAGTTACCATGGCTGGTGTATATTAAGAACACATGTGAGGGCCTGGGTAGGGGCAATTTGTGGAGCAAAGCAGAAGAAACCTCCCAAACGACCCCCAGAAAGGCCCTTTTGGGGAGCTATAGAGACCATAAACTCGCTCAGCTCGAGAGGAGGCCTACATTGGGCCAACTGACTGCTGAGTTTCTGGAAGTAAAAAACAGATATAGCCTAGAATTGGTGTTGGACGACATTCAGACGCTCTTCACCAAGAAACTTTATTTACAATTTCGACACGGAGTCCTTCTGCTGCGCTCATTTACAAAAAAATGGGAGGGCTCTTCCAATGGGGAGTGTCCAGCGTGCAATAATGCAGATGAGACGGAACTCCATGTGTTATTTTTCTTCCAGGGCTATAGGAGGGCAAGGTCTCGTTGGTTACTTCAACTTTGCTGGAACCTGGGGTCTAGACATTGCAGCGATGTGTACAGGCTACTAAAATTTGACACTCACATGCCCCTTGTATTCTCCATTTCACGCTTTTTATTTACTATGTGGTGCACCGTTGAGCTATTTTAAAGAAGATTGATAATAGGAATGGCAATAACTGATGATCACCTCATGCTTAAATCTGCTTAAATCCTTTTATTGTTAAATTTCACGTACATTGTTTTTACCTTTGCTCTTGACAAAATGAATGAGCAATATTTAACGATCAACTCTCGTCCACACCAAATGGTGCACATATGTTGGCTCCACACTGTTCTTGCTCTAGCTAACTGTTGTGCCTTTAAGTGGGGGCTAACATTATGGTTGAATAAATGTTGTTCTTTTAAAATGTTTTAACTTTTGGCCTGCAGAGCTCTGTACCCATATTTTGGGGGAGTTTAATATTTTCTTCTAAAGCACTTTTCAAATAGAAGCACAAAGGGGTTCAGCACTTATCCATGAAGAGTCAACAAATATATAAAGGAATGTCCAAAACGTAGATGTGTTATGCGCTTGGAAAAATTACAAAAATCTGAGCTAAGTAAATGGTGGGATGGAGCTACTCTTAGAAAATATATTGAGAATAGACGCAGCCCGAGAGGACTCAGGATCCTCATCTTTCCAAATTTTGAGGATCTTGATCCCGACCTCCTAAAAGAATGGGAGGATGGTTTATACGAGGCATCATATAAAATGATGGGTACACTTATTACCAATTCAGAGAGAAAAGTATCGAAAATCAAAGAAGACATTAAAATCTTGGAGATGGAAATCAATGAGAGTAGTCTAAAAGATGTAATATTATGAAATATGGAGATTTTGAAAAAAGAATTGAATAGCTACCAACTGTATCTAAAGGAGAAGAAACAAAAAAAGATATTGAGAGATGAGGGTGACTATAGAAGGGGACGCATTTTTACTTTTGCAAGAAAGTATGATGATTTAGTCCCCAAACCTCAGGAAAAAGAAAAGACATGTGATAAACCTGCCAGCATTTCCTCTAGTAGCACCTCCATTTCCTCTCTTGAAAGTGTCCCAGATGAGGGAACAAGCAGTATTTTATCTACAGACCCTCCCTCTGTTTTTTTTACAAGAGGTACGGAGATACCGCTTGGGAAATCGGACAAAAACATACAATGGAGAGGCAGGCGGAGGGTTGGCAAAAAACACAAGATCTGGCATAAAGGCAAGGGAACAGAATGTGAGCAACAAAAACTAAATCTTTCTGTGTTGAATGTAGATGCATGTCATGATATTTTGTCTGTAGACAATGCATTAACTATTGTCAATCTGCCATCGAAGTGCTTGTCCTCTCAAGAAGAGCTTGTACTCAGCAAGGGTCTTAATTATTGTCCGACCAATAAATGTGATTTTGTTAATGTGCATACAGATCTATTCAAATTTGTCCGCAAATTGAAAATAAAGCAATTTTTTGAAGATCATCCCATTGTTCAACGTGTTCCCCTGTATAATGTGCAAAGAAATGTTGAATTATCTATTGCGGATATACACAATGCACATCTATTAGCTTCATTGTACGATGAGGATGAGGTTGGTAATATTACGCAGGTAGCAAATGATTTGGGTATTGTACAGGATTACACTATTGATAGCGGACTACGTCCAAATTCCAAATTCATACCACCTCAGACGAAGGCGTCAGCTATTGACACCTTTTATAATAAGGTTACCAGTGATCTCCATGAACTAGAAGATCTACATTATAAAAGAAGAATCTGCATGCACAATAGTAATCTTAGTGCTGATGAATACAAACTTTTGCAGACTATCAGAGAGGATAAGAATCTAGTTATTAGAGAAGCCGATAAGGGTGGCAATATTGTTCTCATGAATACAAATGACTATTTGAAGGAGACAGACAGACAACTGAATGACGTCTCATGCTATAAGAGATTGATGACCAATCCCACCGCTCAAATAGAAAGTAATATCAACTCCAAATTGTGGGATTGGCATGAGTCTTGCTTACTTTCACCTCAAGAATGCAAATTTCTACAGGCCCACTATTCCAGATCACCATGCATTTACATGTTACCTAAAATTCATAAAGGAGGCCCTTTTCCACCTGGAAGGCCCATAATTTCTGGCAATGGTGGGCCTATTGAGCATATTGCCCAATATGTTGACGGTTTCCTGCAACCGATTGTGAAAAATGTACCATCTTATCTGAGGGACAGTGCAGACCTTCTATGTAAATTAGAAGACTTTCAATGGAACATGAGTAATCTATTCTTTGTGACCATGGACGTTGAAAGTCTGTATACCTGCATTCACATGCAGGAAGGAATGAGAGCTCTCCAATATTTCCTATTCAAGCGGGGTGCCCAAAATCTTGAACATACTCACATGTTGATGGACATGACAGAGATGATTTTGACACAAAATGCTTTTTTACACGACAACAAATGGTTCCTTCAGATAAAGGGCACGGTCATGGGCTCCAGATTTGCTCCATCGTATGCTAACCTCGTAATGGGGCTGTATGAGGTGGAGCATGTCTGGGGCCCAGGGGCCCATAGATGGAGTGACAGTATAATTTTTTATGGACGGTATATTGATGATATTTTTATGATTTGGCATGGAACCATTGAGAATTTGAACATGTATTATGACTATTTGAATGTGAACAGATTCAATGTTAAATTAACCATCCAACATTCTGAGGCCAGTATTGAATTTCTTGATTTAAGACTGTTTACAAGTGGGGCCAGGATACATAGTGATATGTATAAGAAGAAGACATCCTGCAATAGTTACCTACATGCTACAAGCGCCCATCCTCAATCTACCATTAAAGCCATACCATTTGGCGAAATGGTACGTGCTAGACGTAACTGTAGCATGGATAAAGACTTCACAAAAAACGTCTCTCAAATCAAGACTAATTTTTCTAAAAGAGGTTATGAGCAGTCATGCTTGGTAAATGCAGAGAAAAGAGTGTTGTCTTTGACTAGGAAGGAAATGCTGATGACCAGAAATAAGAATAAACAATGTGCTAGAAATCCAGCTTCTGAGGTTTTATTTATTACTGAGTATAACATTTTCAGTAATCATATCTATAACATCTTGAGAAAGAACTGGAACTTGCTGGAGAGTGCAGTTTCACCTACAAATATTGTATGAAATAAACCAAGAGTAGTCTACCGCAAAAGCAGGACCTTTAAAGACATACTGAGTCCTAGTTACATCAAAGGTGCTCAAACTGCCACCCTCACATGGTTACCTGAAAGACCCATAGGTTTTTATACGTGCGATAACTGCTGTGTATGTAAATTTGGCCAAAACAAGTATAAAAAATTTAGAAGTAGTCAATCGAGAGAGTTTACCATAAATAGTTTCATCAATTGCAACACGATTTTTACCGTCTATATGATCACATGCTTTTGTGAAAAGGTGTATGTTGGTAGCAGTATTCATAGTCTGAAACTGCGAATTCAAGAACATGTGCGAGCTATTAGGAATTGTGATATAAAATATCCCATTGCTCAACACATACAACATGACCATCCAAGTGACAAGAACATCACTTTTTGTGGTTTGATCAGGTTAAAATGCCAGAGAGAGGAGGCAACAGAGAGTTGCTACTTTGACAGCGTGAGGCATCCTGGATTTGCCGTCTAAGGACGAACAAGTTTGGACTTAATATCAATGATGAATTACATTATTTCCTGTGATAAAACTGTGCTACTGTTAACATCTTGCATCGTGAGATTACGTTGTATCCATTATTAGATCTATTGATACCATTGAATATAAGAAACAGGGTTTTTAATAATCACTACTTTTGACATATATTCTACACTGATCTTTGTACATAATTTTTACAAAGAAACCACTGTTTGGATTAAGTTTCTATACTCTGTCTTCTGAGAATAGTTAGACTTTTGACATGCTTTACTGTAAAACATCGGGTAATGTCGGAAATTCGAAAGCATGCTCTTTCTTTGCTCTCTGCCTTTTCACAGAAAGTTGACTTCAATATTCATTAGCTTCATACATATATATATATTTTTTTACAACTGATATCTCAAGCTTAATTTTTGTGTATTCCTTCAATAATGGCCAATTATTTATATCTGGACAACCTTTTGACAATTTGAATGGGACTCCTTTATGGTTGTTATATTCATTGGTTTGTTTTTATTGTGCAAAGATGCTTGTCACTTTCACAATTGTTTTATTCATCTTTAATCACAAATGCTTGATGTGTGCTTATCGTACCACACTTTGTTAGCATCAACAATACCCTTCGGATTTAGCTATAATTATATTATAGAGCTCACCTTAATAAAATTTGTAAACAAATTTTTTATTCACTTTAGAATTTCTTACAATGCTCACCACTGATAAGGATTGTGATTCTCTCACTTAATCCATTATGGTTTTGAGTGACTCTTTAGATATGGTATTATAATGGATACAGGCTATGTGTGTAAGCGATATATGGCATTCATTATGTATCGATGTTATCTGTATAAGGGCCTTTTGACTATGGCACCTTGCATCCATATGCCATACGTTTCAAGACCTAAATTGTGATTATTTCTTTCAATTACGTTTTTTTGTTCAAATTTTGCTTTTTTTAGGTTCTGCGCATCTTTTAACGACGTCGTTATAATAATCTTAAGGGGTTCGTTGCTTTTGTGATGTTCAAGATACGTTCCTGCCCTACGTGAGACTTTTTAAATTAAATCACCGATTGGCAACCAATCTCCGAATGCTTGCAATATGAAGCTATTGGTTTCGTACATTTGATTTACGCGACATTCTATCAACATGACGCGATCGGTTGATACGTTTTGCATGAATATAGATGAATACGAACTCATTTCTTGATATTACAAGATGGCCGCTGCGTTTACTTACATTTTACCACAGATTAGGCCGTCCTTGATTTTCACCACTCGTCAGGTGTTGCGCATTCCGCAGCGGGAGTTTAAAAACGACCGCGTTCGAGAGCTCGGTTTACACTCTTGAAGAGACGGAGAAATACGGGCAACCATGCCGCTTTGGTGAGTTTACTGATGATAGTAAATCCGCTGATAGCATTAAATCTTTCTTTACTTATACGTAAGACATGATATTTCCTTTACTTATATTTTTTTGTTTCTTATTCTCAAAATATGACTTTGGTAACACTTATTTTACATGTTTCACAATGCGTAACAATTTTTGTCAACAAGCAAGACATTGTGATTTAAACATGTATTAGGCTCTACGGAGTCGGTCCCCTTTTTATGTTTCTTATTATTGAAACATGAATATGGATGCATTGACGCGATATGCATTATATTACGCGTCTATATATTTGAGATCATACCTCTTTTCTCGTTCAACATAACAATCGTATTTGGTTGTACTTTTAAGTTTCATTAATTTTGAAGTGATTATCGTTTTTCGTTTTTTTTGACAGATAATGCACAATAAAGAGTGGAGGCTTATACATATCCTCGCTTAGGTGCTTGATTTATCCTTTGACAGTAGATACCGACAAAATAGGTCACCGCGTTACTTTGGTGAGTCTTGTTTGGGAAATCCAATTATCATATATCAGATTCTATAGAGCCGGTTCTCATGGATACATTGACTCAATATGTATTGCCTTATACGTTTTCACAGCCAAGATTTTCTTGGTTGTCTTGTTTAATTTAATATTTAAATGTGTTTTTCATTTGCACGTTTTATTCTTTCTGTAACAGTTATCGCTTTCTATTTTTTTGACAGATAGTGCACATTAAAAAATTGAGGCTTATTTACATCCTCGCATAGTTGCTCGGTTTATCTTTGGCAGAAGACATTGAAAAAAATAGTTCACCGCGTTATTTTGGTGAGTTACATTGGGAAATATTATTACCCTGGTATACACAAAACTAGATAGCGAGAATCCTTTATCAAAAAATAGGATTATGTGCTCTCTAAATATTGTAAAAATAATAGGTGACCATATATTGATCAATGGTTGATTTGGGTGGCCTCAGATCAGTATAGGATATGCACAAAAAACCTTTTGGGGTATATGGTTCTTGTTAACAAGTCTTGGGATCAATATTGATATCCCTTTGGTTTTAAACATTGCTAATAGGGTTACTTGTGATAGCGTTATGAAGATGTTGACCTAACGGTTTTGGATATATAAATTCTAATGTGTTCTTTTAGACTTTGCTCTCATTTCTGGTACTCTTTGAATCGTTCTGATTTTGAGTTTTGTTGTAAAAGATGCAACTGTATAGTAGTTTATGCTAAATTAGATTTTTGGTTATTGTATTAAATGTATATGTGGCGAGAAATCATACAGTGTTTTTGTAGAAATGTATTTATATATGGTGTAAACATTGTTTGAAGCCATTTCACTGGTTGCATGTTTAATCAACTTTTTAGATATACTCTTATAAGAAGCCTATTGAAGCTCTGGATTTTGACAACTAACCTGAAACACTTTGCTATACTGTTTCTCGAAGGTATGATTTTAATTATCACATTACTGATTTTGACAATGTTTTCTTGATAAACAAATGAAAATGTACACAGGGCGTAAATATTTGTATTATAATCTTTTGTGACCTATCTAGTTTTATTCAAATGCATAAAATATATTCAAAGAAATATTTCTTGTTATATAGGCCCTCTTCTCTATGATAAGAGCAAATCATTGGCCTTTGATTACATATGGCCATTATGCAGTAATCTTGTACTACTAGATTTATGGTTTTTTAATGCTTTGATTTTGTTTTTGTATATTTGTCAGTAATTCTGGGAATGAAATCACATTTTGTATATGTTTTTTCAATAGCCCTGAAGAAGTCTCGTTATAAGAGACGAAACGCGTCGGCTATGGCTTTTTCACGATTATGAAGTTTTTGATCCTCTATGTCTGTGAATACATGGAATAAAGAAACGAATTTTGTATGAAACAACACATCTACGTTTTGGACATTCCTTTATATATTTGTTGACTCTTCATGGATAAGTGCTGAACCCCTTTGTGCTTATGTTTATGATAGGATTCTCCTATTGAGGAGTTCAGAAAAAAGTGCTCCTCGGTTCATTGCACTACAGAATTCAAGAATAAGAAAACACTATTCATTTGTCAAGTGCGGTTTCTTTAGCCTTCACCCTCTTCCTTGTTGCGTAAAACACTTTTCAAATAGACTAGTAGCTATAGAATAATTAAATAGGAGGACTAATATGACTAATGTCTTGCTCAGGTATTGCTCATGTGTTCAATCGATATTATTTTATGTACACCATAATTTTAAATGGATTACACAGTGGCGAAAAGATGACTCTCTGAATTAGCCATTTCTTGTATACTGCACAAGCACTTTAAGCCTCATTTATTATCATGGTGGACGTCCGGAAAAGCTGCTCTAGAATAGCAACATTGATCTTTTCTGAATTGTACATAATCTATTGTATTTTAATTGTTATTTTAACTGTGCTTTTACGGCCATGTGTGCCGAAATAAAGTTTTATGAATTGGAGTACGGTGTGGAAGCTCCGCCCACTCTCCGCCCATCTTTTTCATTGGATTAGGTCTTAAATGCTGCCTTCCATTTGGTTTTAGGCTTGTTAGTCCCTCCTCATGACGGCCATGTCGTCATTTGTATCCTTCCATGGTTACTGGCCCCTTTACTTTAAACACTGTTTTCTTCCCGTGGCTCACCCGCCCCCGCAGTCCATGACTTCTTGGCCCCCCATCCCTCCTGCTCTTCCGTTCGTGCCTTCTCACCCGCCCGCCCCCAACCTGTTTCCATGGCAATAAGTCTCGCGTAAATGCGAGTCCTTTTGCATTGCAAATGCTTGTTCCTTTTGTAAAAGAATAGGTCGTTGAGACTATGCCATTGTGCCTGCGACATCATAGTAGCCCCACCTCTGTGTAGCCTCGACCTCGCGCATGCGCAGTGCCATTCACGTTCGCTCATTCCCTGCATCCAAAACAGAGCCATTCGGGATTTTTTTTTAGCAAGTCGCTGAGTAATGGGTCGCCATGCGCGCACCGTCCGTGGGGCTCAAGTGCAGGCCGCCATGAACGATGGGCGGATGATGTTGGCGCACGCCTCGTTGTCCAGTATGGCCTTCTTGGCGCAGCCAGTGTCCGGGGACATGGAGCTCGTCAGAGCTGCTCCCATGCCTCAGCACCAGGACCGTCCGTGGGTCGCAGGTGCAGGCCAGCATGAACGATGGGCGGATGATGTTGGGGTACGCCTCGCTGTCCAGTATGGCCTCCTTGGTGCAGCCAGTGTCAGGGGACATGGAGCTCATCGGGGCTGCTCCCATGCCTCAGCACCAGGACCGTCTGTGGGGCGCAAGTGCAGGCTGCCATGAACGATGGGCGTATGATGTTGCGCATGACTCGCTGTCCAGTATGGCCTCCCTGGCGCAGCCAGTGTCCGGGGACATGGAGCACTTCGGGGCTGCTCCCATGCCTCAGCACCAGGACATTCAGGACATCCTGCAGCAGAGAATGGCCATCACCGACCAGACCCTTGACGGGGCGCAGGCCAGGTGAGACTGTATTTTTTTAGGGGATGAGAGAATGAGGATGTCATAGCACCAGAGCAATGACACCTATGGAAGCCCAGAAGAGGGTTACAAGAGCCATGTAAGGTGTAGCAGTGGACCGCACAGTCAAGTGAGGGCCCTAAGTGATTCAGCTTTGAGTCCACTGGTAGCTCCGACTTGTGGAATCATGAATCCTAAAAGCAAAAGGGCCTGCTGCTATAAGTTCCATGGGTCCCAAGAGTGTATCTATTGGGCATTAAGAACACATGGTACTTTTTAAGTTCTGTCGGACCGCAAGGGTCACGTGTTGGGCTCCAGAGGGTAGGGCTTTAAGACTGTGAGTTCTCAAGAGATCCCAGGATGTAGCTAGGAGTGTTATTTGTGCATTAGGAGTATGTATTGGAGTTCTGTGGTGTTCCAGTGACTCTGACACGTTGGTGTCCTACTTGGCTACAAGTGGGTGGAATTACATAAAGACTAGAGGTAAAGGAGCACAGGCCTGACAGTGGGGGCATTGGTTGTGGGGCTGCAGCTGTGGAGGGGAATGAGTATGTTGGAGGTGGGGACCCAAGTGGTTTATAGGCTGCTTGAGATTACGGGGAAGCAAGGAAATACCAGTAGTAGCAGGCACTTGGGTAGACCTTTCAGTTTCTTGTGGATATCACAATGAAAGTAAGAGACCTCGGGTTTGGGGACTGTAAAAGATCTGAGGCTCAATGGGTCAATAAAGGATCGCAATAAGATAATTGTATGAGTGTTTTGAAGACTGCATGGATCCTAGACGATAGTGGCAACCAAAGGTACTAGGGAACATCTCTGTGTGACACAGCAGAAGGCCAATGTGATACCCTGGGGGCACACACAATTATAAAGGCGCTGCAACATGCCTATTGGATCATCAGAGAGTAGGGTCTAAAGGAGGCCTGTGGAAGCACAAAGTGTGGGGCCTAACCCATCTCTGGGTAATTAGCAGTAGAATTTATATAGCAATTGTAGTGGACTTGTCCAAGGGGGCTTGGGAATTCTGGAGGTCTGGTAAAGACTGCGGGCAGGGGTGGGAGAAGGCAGAAGGGGAGTGAGGTGGGTGGTAGTAATCAGAATGCATTGTATGGAGGTTTGGTGGTTCAGCAGGCAGTGCTAAAGGCTGATGCATCGGCCACACCCAGTTAGGGTATGGACAAATGGGTTTCACTAATGGGCTTTGATGGCATCAGTCATTGGAGGTAGATAATCTGCCACCATAACGATGTGATTGGAGGAAGGTGGGACCCACAGAGATTATGTGATCTGAGATTTGGGATCGAAAAAGTAGGAGAGAGGTAAGCAAGGCCTTGGGATGTTTGGAAGCGCAGTTCAGAACTATCTGTAGGTCTTAAGGGAAGAAATTTGATGTCTGGCTGGGGCTTTGTGGTGTGGTGTTCACAACCTATTTGAAAGAAATGCTTAATGTCTGAGATGAGGAGTAGTGAAGGACGTTAATGGAGCTTGATTAGCTTACAGAAGGTCATTTGCCTGCACATTAATTGCTTTGGTTTTGTCTGCTGAGGTAGTCAGAGGTTCCTTCAGTCCCCATATGGTGAGTTAATTACTGTGGTTTTTGCTATGGCTGGAACAGAGTTATAGCTGAAGCATACTTGAACTTGGAAGAAGGAACACCAGGGAGTTCTGGATATTCAAGTTTGACCATGGAGAGAGAGAGTTTACTAAAAGTGTAGCTCATCTTCATTTTCATCTTTATTTGTTTAAGCAAAGTAGATGTTTCAGCACCCACGCTAATGTGTTGCATAGCTAAATACATATAAGGTCCCAAAGGCGAGACCGATTACATTGCAAATGCTTGTTTAAAGATGCTGGCCCTTTATCAGAATCAATTACTACTTAATATTGTACTGTGCATGCCTTTTAAATTGATCATTTACAATACTAACTGCATATTCTGACTCCTTTTCATAACACTCTGGTGATGTTCACTCTTAACACAAGATTTTGCTTCATTGTGGGATTTTCTTCCTTTCGACAGCTAAGGATAACAAATAAAGCTGCCCATCTATTACCCAACACTTCACCTGACATCATGTCAGACCTTTGCCAAAGCTTATTTTTATGTATGAGACGATTTTCAGTGAATTGAAGTAAAAGCTAACTTGTTTGTGTTAGCTGGGGTGTTTTCTTCACGATATGTGCTATCCCCCATATGTTCTGTCAGCGTTCTTCTGGGTTGCAGGTAGCTTGACTTCTATTATTAACAATGTTTTAGGTGTTCAGGTGTGAGAGACTCTCTTTGGAAAGGCTTTTTCATTGGATGGAATTGGTACATTGGTAAATCATTTTATCATAAAGTATTGACATATAGACATATGTTTATGTGCAATGATACTTATGGGCCGTGAGGAGCACTGTACACAAATAGAGCATTCATAGGGGTAGATTTGCAAGAATAGGGCAGGTTTCCTCATGCGTCATCCGACCACCAGGCGTAGTCCGTCAGTTATGCGCAGATTAGAAGTACCTTGGACAGCTGCCTTTTATTTTACTTCTGGAAAATGAAAGAGTGATTCAGCTTGTTGGATTTTCATTTGGAATGTGTTTAAGGTGTTCTAGATCATGGATGCAAAGGAGGAGAAGGTGTGTCATCTTGTCTTCTTCTTGCACCTCTTTCTTTTTAGCCTGGTGATGCCACTGCTGTTAGCCCTCTGCTCACCAGTGGAATTCTTGATCTCTCTTGCCAGGGAAGCAAAGTGCTTCAAAAGAGATGCTACAGAATTTGTCAATCTATGTTTCCACTGTGTTATTCTCACAGAAATTTCAAAGTGCTTTGTGAAGTACATGCATATCAGAAGTAGTGTAGATACGCTGCTGCACTTGAATCTGTAACGTACTGGCAATTTAAGGCATTAGTTTATAAGAAGGCTTCTTCTACATATAAAGGATTTACCACAGACAGCCTGAAGTGGTTGCTTCTAATCTGTTTCCCTTGTTTGATTTTTTTTGCAGTTTTATTACTATTGATGAGAACAAACATAGGATTACACGAGAGCAAAGATGAAAAAACCTTATACGGAAACTTTGGTAGAGAAACAAACATTTACCAGTAGTATATACATCGTCACACATATATTATGTGATTTGAAGTCATACACATATGTACACCATTGAAATTGCCTTCTCTAAATATAACTGAACTGTCTCCCTCATATAAAACATAAAAATGCATCCTCTCAATACAATAAAAAATAGGGGCAAGACCAAGAGGAAGGTAGGGCAAAACAGTAGACATTATAACTAGGGCTTCCGGTTTTATGGTATTTATTTTTTTACGTTTCCGTCTGTATTTGTCCAAATTTATTTTTTTACTATCTTATTGGTGTTTAACTATATTTATTTTGTGTCTTGAGAATAAATCAAGTTGTGAAGTCATATGTTTCCACATTTATTAAACTAATAAACATGCACTAATACTTTTATGCCCGTTTTTGTTTAGAAAATGAAGCAGCAACAACTTTCACCCATAGCTAAATTTTAGCAATATGGTACAAATGAGGGCCTTAATATGAGTTTGGCATCTGCATGACTGACGTCAAAAGGGTTGGCAGTCCAACCGCCCTATTATGATGTATGCACTCCTATAGGCGAAAGATCACTGCAGCACTGCCACCACCGTCAGTAAATCCCAACCACGTCGGCGTCGTGATAGGCCAATGCGTCTGTCAGAGGGTGGACCGCTAGTTTCCCCGCCCATCCAATCAAGATGTGCTTTACCAACAACGTGGCTGTGGCGGTTAAGTTTCCATACCTGAGCTGTGTATAAGGCACAAGCTCACCTTTACTCACTTTCACACATCCCATAGTGCCATTGAACCAGCCTTTAGTGACTTGCGACTGCTGCTGCTCTATGTCAACCAACACCGCTAGGTGGATGTGTCATGAAACTTAAACACACACTCTCTGCTAAATATCTGTATTAGACTCTCAAACATCACCCACATAGAAAGTAGATGGGATGTCAAGTAATCAGTGTGAGAATCGTACAAAGGTCACAATGTAAACATTCTCTGCAGAATAGGCCTGCCTCTACCAGGGGAACCCTTAAAGGCTGGGGCTTTTGGGCCACTCCAGTTTACACATGCCTCAAAACCTCTATATGCACAGGACCAGTGGATTACAGCATATTAGTGACAACCAATATCATAATCAAGTGCCAGAATATGTGGGGAATGCGTAAGTGCAAATCATGAAAGCAAACACAGCAGTAACAGGATTTTTCACCCAGATATCTAAAGTAGGTGTAAGATAATCACACTAAAAAGGACACGTCCATAAAAATGCTTCAAAAGGTATGACTATTCACCACCCTCCATGTGTGGATAAACATATAACTAACTTTCACACATCAAACACATATCCAATCTACATCAGAGGGAGAACTGCGAGCTAATTGATGTTCACATTGCCCAAGACAAGCATAAATACTTACCATATTGAGCTTTCAAATGATTGCCGTCGATTAAAATGGGTCAATGTCATTGATAACGAAGACCTCCAAAGCCAGCTTCGTAAGTTACTTGAGGACTCACTTCAGACTTTATCAGTTTTCAACTTTTTAGAAGTTCCTCCTCCTAGTTTAATGAAAGAGCATGTAGCACTCTTTGATAAATTGAATTCTTTGCTTACCCTTAAAAGGAAGGCTAATCATTCCAGTCGTTCTAAACCAGTCAATCGGTATAACAAAGATTGTTCCGCAGCCTTTAGATCACTTTTTTTTGCAATTAAATCTAATGATATCCAGGCTATTAAAGCAGCCAGGGTATTGTACAAAAGGGTCTTATTGAAGGCCAGAGAGCGCTTTGACATAGAAAGATGGGAGGATTTAACAAAAGCCTCTGATGAGAAGAACTGGCTGAAATTTTGGCACTTAATAAAATGGGGAAGCGGGGTGTCTGAGCCTACCCCTCATAACAATGTAGCCCCAGACATGTGGGTCTCATACTATCAAGCCCAGTTCACCTGTCCTCTAACCCCTGTGTCCGATTCTATTGATTTTGCATCTACGGAGGTGCTAACCTTCGGTCTGGCAGAGATCGAGAAAGCCATAGAAGCTGCGCCTGCAGGCCGGGCGCCTGGTCCGGATTGCATCCCTACGGATCTTTTTAAATTTGATAAAAAAACTGGGCCACTTATATTTCTTTTCTAATGAATGCTTTGGCATGGGGTGTTCCTCTGCCTATTTCTTGGTTAGGTGCAGAAATCATACCGATTTTTAAAAAGGGAGACCGCTCTAGCCCATCCAACTACAGACCCATTAGCTTAATCGATTCCCTTCAAAAAATTGTGGCCGGGATCGTTCTCGTTAGAGTCAATGATTGGATTGACGAGTTTCAGGTTTTATCTACCCTTCAAGCTGGGTTCCGTTCCAACGTTAGTACAATTGACCAGGTTTTTAGATTTTCTATGATTTATTGGAAAACGGTCATTTTAACGGGAGGAACACTGTATGCTGCTTTTGTAGATCTAAAATCTGCATTTGACTTAGTTCCCCGCAGTAAGCTGTGGGACTCTCTCAAGGAGGCAGGTATGCCAATGGCTCTTTTATCGCTCATTGTTAAACTCCATACTTCTAATTTTGCCCAAGTCAGATGGGGACAACAGGGTGAACTTACTGAAAACTTTCCGGTTAATAGGGGCGTAAGGCAGGGGTGCGTTGTAGCCCCGACCCTGTTCTCTTTGTTCATCAACAGGGTTATCTCTTATTTTGTTAATTTTCCAACAGATGCTACCTCACTGGATGGCTCAAGGATCCCACTTCTTATGTTTGCGGACGATACGCTCTTAGTGTCCACGACTCAATCCGGTCTGCAACGGGCCCTTGATAGATTTTTGGTCTTCTGTAATGACCATGAATTGGCCATAAATGTTGACAAGACCAAATATATGGTGATGCATAAAAGTAAAATAATTAAGTGTAAACTGACAATGAATAACATCTTGCTGGAACAAACGGACACGTTTACCTATTTGGGGATCACCATGGGGCGTAGGCTGACCTGGAAGCCACAAATCGATCTACTCGTCATCAAACATAATCAATTAGCTGGGGCCCTCTTAAAAGAACATAAAGCCTCACAGACTAAACCGGTGGGTCCGGCCATTGCACTGTATAACGGGAAAATAAGAGCCTCGATTATTTATGGGGCGGAGATATGGGGTTATGACAATCTCTCACACCTAGTTTTAGCCCAAAATAAGTTCTTGCGCTCACTGACTGGTCTCCCTCAGTCTACACCCATTATTCCTCTCTTACTTGACTTGGGATGCAGGGCGTTTGACGATGAAGCTGGTTTTAGACCCTTCTCCTATTGGAGAAGATTGTGGACAACCCCTGAGCTACTTCCGTATGCTAACGCGATCTGGTATATCAAAGACCAAGATAAGTCCAGTAGAATCGCCTGGCTCCAATATATCAAAGGTGGCTTATATGATATGGGATTGGGTCACCTCTGGACAGATCCCAGAGGTAATCAATTCCCTAATAAACTGGACTTTAAGACCCTTTACTGGGATTTTAGGTTCGGGACAAATAGATATGGGATTAACAGCTGTTCCCTATCTGGTCTTTTTATGAATCACAAGCTCTTTGGTAGCTTTGAACCTTACTGGAACTTTATTTCCAGACCTGAAGATCGCAAATGATTCCATCAATTTAGAGTGGGGTCTCTCCCACTTAATTCTTTTAGAAGTAAATGGAAGAATGGCCATAATAGGTTCTGTCCCACTTGCCCCACACAGGCAGAGTCTATCACACATGTCTTGTTTGTGTGTCCTGCCTATGTTCGTCCTAGGTTTTCCTGGCTTAGGCCGATCTGTTTAAATCTTGGTACTAGATCATCTAAGACAGCGCTTCGCATCCTAAGTACAAACACACGAGAGGATATAGTTATTGCAATGGCCAAATTTTTGAGCTGGTCCTGGGCTATTCGCAGATCAATTGTTAAGTAGGCATCTCCCTTAGTACCCTCTATTTTTGATTTCCTGTTGTTCGTCTAACTCAGTTGTTTTTTGCCTTTGTATTGCTGTTTTGATGGAATGAAAGATTGCTATGTTTATTTAATTTTTTTAAAGAAGAGTCTTAACGGGCTGGTCCAAGTTATGAAATGCTCTTTCAGGATTTTAAGCTTTTGTGGTTTTTTTTGTTTTTTGTTTTGGCACATGGTTTTTGTTTTCTTTTTACCTTTTAATCTTGACATAGTATTCTTTCATGATGTAAAAATCGAATAAAGAATTTGATTATGATGATAATGATGACTTACCATATGCTATTCCACCCAATGCAGTGTCAGCCCCATTTGGAATTTATCCCACATACCCTTCCTTTGAACGGTTACCCTTCTCCTGTGTAACTCCAGCACTGGTTTCAATTTCAGATTATACTGACCCCACTGTGGAAGTACAAAAGACACAAAAGTAGATGTAGTGGGAGTGAGACGTTTATTCGTCAACCCTTAACAGCTTCCCCACAGCAGCAGTAACCGTTCAGCATCGAACACCCGGAACAGGACGTTCGTACGTTCTGGATCACTACATTCAGAATTACACCATGAGGGAAGAACAAGACATCACAACACATTTCCCTCCTCTTAAACATTTTGAAGAGAAACAATAAGACAATATAAAAATTAAAGAAAAGCAAAACACAGAAATAACAACAAATTGAATGTCATCTTGTGTACACTTAAATTCTCAAAACCCCTTTATACATCACGAAACCTGACAGGTTTGAGAGCACTCCTTTTGCTTCTGCGCAAAACAGGAAACGTACTTTCATCAGAAACACTTTTGCTGCCAACATCTGATGATGTGAACCTTTTACTAACAACACTCATACCTTGCACATTCTCCTCCTCTCTGTTGGTAATGATTTTATGTACTCTGTTCTTATTCCACCAATCACGCCCTTGAACCCTCACAGCATTTCTTGACACAGCATCAACCTGTACGGGATCTTTAAATTTTGAATTCCCTTTCACCACATGCTTGGGAATCTTGATTCGAACCCAATCACCTACTTCTATCTTTGTTTGTTTCACACCTACTCTATGCTTTTCATCATAATACTCCTTCATTTTCTTTTGGTATTGTTCGACCTTAGATCTCATTGTCTCATCACCAGGGTTCAACCTGTCCATTTTAGATTGAAAAGACCTTAACCATGGAGGACATAATTTAGACGTAGAAACACACCCCCTCATAAGTTCAAAAGGACTTTTACCTGTAACAGCGTTGGGAGAAGTGCGAAGAGACCACAACATACTCTCAACAGCCTCTTTAACAGGAACAGAATTCTGTATTGCCCACTGTATGCATTCAACCAAAGTCCTATTCATTTTTTCCACCAACCCATTTGCTTGCGGGTGATAAAGAGCAATTCTTTTATGAACCATCAATGGCAATCTTGAGCCATGGCCCTTCAGGTAAACTACAGGGTTGTAATGGAAAAGTGGAAAGTTTGATACCCTTGTCGCTGCTAGCACAAATGACACATCTTTCAATTTTATTATTAATCTCAGTGTCCATGGCAGGCCACCAATAATCTTCCCTGATTTTCCTTTTCGTAATGGTTTGTCCCAAATGTCCCTCATGACCATTTTCAACGATTCTCTCCCTCAAATCAAAAGGTGGAACAAACCTATCACCTCTCATCAAAATCCCATTATTTTGAACATGAAGTTCATCAGCAATTTTTGCATAAACTTGCAAATTAACAGGCAAAACTCGTTCCCTCGGCCAACCTTCAATCACAATGTCCAGATCTGCATCAACCTCCATACTCAGAATCCCTTCTTCTTCACTAATAGCCTGCCCTTGGCACACATCCACAGAAGCTATCAGGCATTCATCTAAATCCTCGTCACACTCATCAGAATTGGTTTCTGCTGAAATTGGAGCACGTGATAGAAAATCTGCCCTTACATTTTTCCCTCCAGGTATGTATTCAATTTTGAGGTCGTATTGTAATAATTTCGCACTCAATCTCGATATTCTTGGTGTATGATCTCTTATAACTGTACCAGATAAAATATTGACCAAAGGTTTATGATCCGTTTGCAAAACAAACCTCCTACCCCAAATGAAACACTTAAACCTTTCCACGGCCCAACAACATGCTAAAAGTTCTTTTTCGATCACAGAATATATTTTTTCATTGTCTCTCAGTGATCTAGACGCAAACCCTAATGTAACTTCTTTTCCATGCCTGTTTATCTGAGATAAAGTCGCACCCAAACCTTCATTACTTGCATCTACAGTAATGATACATTGTCTTGAAGAGTCAAACGGTGCTAAAATACTTGGAGAACTGATCTCTTTCTTTAGATTGTCGAATTCCTTTTGGCACTCAGTAGACCACGTGAAAATTTTCTTTTTTTTAAGCAGCTCCCTCAAGTTCGCAGTTTTGGTCGAAAAATTCTCAACAAATTTAGCATAAAACTCACAAACACCTAAAAATGAAGAAACATGTTCTTTTGTTGTTGGACACGGTGCTTTGATTATGGCGTCGACAAGACCTGGTCTTGGTGAAATTCCTTTCTCTGATATAACATGACCAAGATACTCTATACTTTCCTTAGTGAACTCACATTTGTTAAGATTAGCAACGATCCCCGCTTTTTTGAGTCTTATTAGAACTTGTTCCATTAACTCATCATGATCTTTTATATCTTTTCCTGCCACCAGAATATCGTCCTGAAACGTCACAACCCCTTTTAGACCATTCAGAACATTTTCTAACACACGTTGGAAAACGGATGCGGCAGAAGCTAGCCCAAAAGGCATTCTTTTGAATTGAAAAGTACTGATGGGAGAGACAAAAGCTGTGAAATGTTTAGATGAATCGTCAAGAACTATCTGATGGTAGGCGGAGGAGAGATCTATTTTGCTAAACACTTTTGCTCCAGAGAAAATAGAAACAATGTCATCAATACGTGGTAGAGGGTGTGAGTCTACCCAAATTACCTTATTTAAACTTCTAAGGTCCACACAGACCCTAAGTTGGCCATTTTTCTTCCTTGCGATAACCAAAGGAGATAACCAAATAGACGACTCAATTGGTTCTATAACATCATCATCACACATTTTCTTGAGAATTTGTGATAACTCATCACGTACGCTGAACAGAACATTCCTCAGCTTGTGTTTAACTGGAACTGCACCACTTTGCACTTTGATCATGTGTTTAAATCCAGAAATCCTTCCCAATTTCTCACTGAAAACATCCTCGTATTTGTTTATCCATTCCACATCGCCGGATGCCAGTACAGAAAGATTAGCACATGGATGGTCTGGAACCAAAGAAACTTGAATTTTCTTCCCTGGCCTGAGAGTCATGCCAAATAACCCTTGGTGGTACCACCCTAGAATGTTCAGCCCTTTCTTTGCCACGTATATTTTCCCAAAAATCACTTTTTCTTTAAACTTTAAATGACCTTCAAAATAGCCTGTTAGTTCTATCTTTCTCCCATCATATGTGAATGGATTTCTATCTGGATGAAGTAAGGACCTATCCTTCCACGTTTTCTTAAATAATTCTTCAGTGATGATGGTCATTCTTGCACCAGAATCAATTAACAAAGTCAGACTTTTACCATCAACTATAATGTTCTCATACGGATCAACACAATCCATTTCATCACTTTGAACCACGACAACCATGTCTCTCTGAAATTGCACATTCATATCTTCATAGGTGATGTCACTTTCAATCACAGTATTAACCTTTATGTTCTCTTTGGGTGTTTGACATACTTTTGCAAAATGGCCGGTTTTATTATATAACTTACATTTTACATTCATTGCAGGACAAGGACGCCCGTTAAAACCATGTCTTGTATTACCACACCTGAAACAAATGTTTTTTTGATTGAAAAAACTTTCCTTTCCCTCTTTTTTTTTTACAAAAAATTTACCAGGACCTTTCTGTGTTAACCCCGTACTCTCCTTATTGATTTTTTTGACAACTGACACACCAGACTCTTCATTTTTTTTTTAAGCTCCCTTGACGATTTTTGTGATATTTCTATACTTTTCACTATATCTATTGTTTCAGTGAGTGAAGGATTTTTTAACGTCAATAATTTTTCTTGAACCTTCTTGTCCCAACATCTGACCACTATCTGATCCCTAATCAGTTGCGATGTGAAGTTTTCAAACTCACATTCTGCCGCTAATGTACGCAAAGCAGCTACATAAGTAATAATTGTTTCGTCCTGTTGCTGCTCCCTGGTAAAAAACTTGTGTCTGTTGACAATAAGACTGGGTGGAATATCGTATTGTTTTTCTAACTTCTTTACTGCTAACTGATATTCATCAATATCGTCTTCATCCTCACCCACCTCATACGGTGGAAGATGTTCGTATACAGACTGACCCTCAAATCCTAAACTGTGTTCCAATAAGAATTTTTTCCTTTCTGGACAGTATCTAGTACCCCCAATAGCACCCAGATATTTTGTGAATGCTCTGTACCAGGATCACCATGGAATAGGTGGATCCCCAGGAACCTGAAGGAAAGGCGGAGGTGCGTTGAAACTTTGCATACTGATGACACACTAACCAAAAAGCTTTAAGTCAAATTAAAAAAAAACGAAATATTGCGGACGTAAGTCTCACAACCTAAGCTACCATAAATAAAACCTTTGAGTATACATTCCACCCCTAAAGGTTACTTAAAATAACATTTTTTTTGACACTGTAACTGAAATAAATATGCGTTCTTTCCTCCTAAAACTGATAATAAACAATCGTAAAGCACACTGTACATGGACGATTTATACTAAAACTTCAACACAAACAGTCTCGTTAAGGCGCTTCATTTCCAGATCAGTCTTTGCACGCTTTTATTTCATGTGAGCGTGTCACAGTGTAATCACGCTTTTATTTAATGTGAGCGTGTCACAGTGTAATTCCACTCCATATAATTTTCCTTCTCACATGCGTACCCTTGACACCCTTATTTTTACACGCTTTTATTTCATGTGAGCGTGTCACAGTGTTAATTCACTCCATATGATTTTCTTTTTTTTTTTTGTTATATGGGTACACTTGACACGCTTATGCGTACACTTGACACGCTTGTGATTGATGTGCGCGTGTCACAGTGCATATTGGCTCGATAAATATTTCTTACATCGTTCCCCTGGTTGCGCTCCAATTACTTTCTCACTTGTACGTAGTTCGTAAACAGCGTTTATACAATTTAGCGTTCCCTTTGATGTTATTGTGTTTCCAAGGGAAACGACCTAAAATGTCCGCCGAAAACGTGCTCATGTACAAATAAACACGTCACTGCACATTAGCCAGATGGCAGATTGAATATCAATGCGTGTGACGTTGTTTTCTTGGCCAGCCAATGGACGTGTGGTTGCTAAGTGGATCAACTTGCCTAGTTACCGACGCGCACAAAGCCCCGTCTTTTTTTTTTTTAAATCTATGTTATTGTTTTTTTTTTTCTTTAGACATGCTGCGTGACTTGTGGGAAGCTGATCTTTACTCTGCGGGTCGTTCGCTTTTAACGAGGGTGAATCCGGAAAAGTAAGTAACTCTTACTTACAGTTATTTCCTTTCCCTCTTCATATGTCTCATGTGGAACCTCACTTCTTGTCTGGCACGCGTAGGTCCTTCTAGGGTTGACGTTTTCTTCGAATCGTCGCCAAATTGTGGAAGTACAAAAGACACGAATGTAGATGTAGTGGGAGTGAGACGTTTATTCGTCAACCCTTAACAGCTTCCCCACAGCAGCAGTAACCGTTCAGCATCGAACACCCAGAACAGGACGTTCAGAAGTTCGGGATCACTACATTCAGAATTCCACCATGAGGGAAGAACAAGACATCACAACACCCACCAAATGGATCTGCAATCAGGGAGAAACAAACACAACTGTAGTCACACATCCCAAAGTATACAATAACATCATATAGTTAGAAAAGTAATGGCAGGACTAATGTGTTCTAAACCAAACAAATGTTTAATTTCTCCAAAATAATCGGATGGAGCAACAGATAGGGGTGATTTGGAGGTGGAAGCAGTAATCTTGGCTGTGGTAGGAGGAGGAAGCTTCTTTGAAGGGGTTGTAGGAGGTTTGGTGAGGGGGTGAGGAAAGGAGTGGGGACTTGGAGGGAGAAGAAGTGATTTTGAATGATTTCCTAACCCACTCCTGAGGCGGAAGCCGGGAGGTGGCGGTACGATTTCTTGTTTCTTCCTGGTTTTAAAAATTGTATTGGTGTCACTTAATTTGCTATGTTTTAATTGCGCACTGACAATACAAAGCTTACCGCCCTCATTACTCTGGTTGGGGCAGCAGCCATTCGCTCCTTCTTCTCACGCACAGCCGATTTGAACGCTGTAGCATTTGTTTGTTTATTCGAGCGGCCGCCATTCCCACAGGCGTGCTCGCTGACCACGCCCCCTTGAGGCCACGCCCCCCTGCACAGCCTATAAAAACGCTGATTACTAGCGTTCACATTGATTTCCTAACCCACTCCTGAGGCGGAAGCCGGGAGGTGGCGGTACGATTTCTTGTTTCTTCCTGGTTTTAAAAATTGTATTGGTGTCACTTAATTTGCTATGTTTTAATTGCGCACTGACAATACAAAGCTTACCGCCCTCATTACTCTGGTTGGGGCAGCAGCCATTCGCTCCTTCTTCTCACGCACAGCCGATTTGAACGCTGTAGAGTTTGTTTGTTTACTCGAGCGGCTGCCATTCCCACAGGCGTGCTCGTTGACCACGTACCCCTTGAGGCCACACCCCCCTCAACTAGATATGTGCATGCACAGGAAGCGCAGCGGACGAGCGCAGCGGGAGCACCGTTTGCGCGCCGAAGGCGCGCCTAAGGCAAGCCCGTCTGCGCCCGTCCGCGCCAAGTCCGCGACAGGCGCAGGAAATTCTGTCCTAACTCCCCCCTTAGTAAGGTATCTGCCTAACGAATTATACCGCCTACGCGGGATGTACAATTGCAATTGCAAACCTGACATGAAGAACCTATATGGTCCCTTCAGCTGTAAATTCTGCCGTTGGTCCTCTGACAGCGACCCAGCTAAATCACCTACCTCCGTAACCAACTCCACGGATAACTTACCACACTTTAAAGGAGGGCTGATCAACGCTCGCTCCATGTGTCGGCACAGCCAAGACATAAGGGACCTTATCCAAAATTTAGATCTTGATTGCCTCCTGATTACTGAGACTTGGCTAACGGACGATAGTAACCCTGATCTAGCCATAGCCCTCCCCAGGGCTTTTCCATCTTTAGGCAAGACAGACTGAAGGGAAGAGGTGGTGGTGTCGCTGTAGTAATCAAAAACAGCTTCAACTGCCACACGTTTAACTTAGACCCCCTAAAAGACATGGAAGGTCTTGGCTTCTCTATCAAACTTAACGACTCTTCGTCCTTCTCCGGAGGATTGATATATCGCCCCCCTGGTAATGCCACCAGATTCCTAGACTCTTTGAGTGACACCTTGGCTCACCTCCTCCTCAGATATCCACATTTCACTCTCGTTGGGGACTTTAATCTACACCTTGAGTCCAAAACTGATGTACAAGTCAACAACTTTCTTCAGACCCTAGAAATCTTTAATCTCCGTCAAAAGAGTTAATCAGCCCACTCACTTACTAGGGCATACACTTGATGGGGTTTGCACTAACTTCTCCCCTCTAACAACCCTACCTCCTGTCCCTCAAATATGGACTGATCATAGCCTGATCCCGTTCCAAATTAAAACTTCACGCGTGCTAACTACCAGTAAACCAGGTGAAGATGTATGTGTGTCAGGTGTGCGTGCTACAAGTAAGAGTGTGTCTTGTTTATCTGGCCTATGTTTGGTACTTGACTGTTTTAGTCTGAATTTTTTAGGCGTGTAGGGTGGGTGGTGTCTCTATGTCAATCAAAGAACTTTATTCGATCATTAGGACCATCAAAGTGCAAAGAAGTACAAAACAGTGGATTCACCATCACAAACATTGTCATAATTCATTCTGCAGACAAAAGTTAACTGACAGATTAAAATGTATCAACTCCATAAAAAACTGTAGAAAATAAAACATAGGGTAGTAAGTAAGCCGAACTAGAGGTTCACACATAGTGGAGCCCTAGGAAGATTGTTTAAAAGTGCATGTACATATATTATGAGGATACATTATTGAAGGCATGGCATAAATGCATTATAAGTGCAACGTCCGAGATTCTGTTAGGTGGATCCATCAGTTTACGGCTAGACTGACAGTTAAAACTATGATTGATAAAAACAATGCAATAATAAAAGTCTTCATACAAGTACAATAAAACATGGACAGAATACACTAAGGAGATTGCTCTCACGGGTTGAACCTCATCAGTGGGTAGATCCATCAGTTTATGGCTAGACAGACAGCTAAAAACTATGATTTGTAAAAACAATGCAATGATAAAAGTATTCATACAAGTACAATAAAACATGGACATTATTACACTGAGGCGATTGCTCTTACGGGTTGAACCTCATAAGTAGATTTAAGACAGTGCTAGTGCATTTAGTGTAAGGGTACCATAATGCATACATATTAGGAAAACTGATGGGAGCACGACTTACATTGTTGGTTACTTAGCCCCTTTAGGATGAAGCAAAAGCTTGCATAAATGAAACAACAATGTGTACAATATGGTTCGGTAGTGTTGCCGTTGTGCAAAAGAAATCCGAGCGATGTTGTGCTGATAACTCTTGCACATAATCACAGTGAGATGACCTCAATTTCGAATGGTGTGGTATGGTTCAGCCGATCTTCAGTACAAACCTCCTAATGAGCCACATTTTACCCAGGAATTTGGCTACTGCGCAAGCTATCAGTGACCTGGAGTCTGTTTTAAAGATGACATTGAATACCCATCTGCCTGCACAAAGGGGCTAACCATTTTTGCCTCTGGGTTTTCTAGAGTGGGCATGAGAAGAGAGCGTGTTTGATCATCTCTTGGATCCATGGGCAACGGGAACAGCAGCACAATGCATCCGTGGCTTCCTGCTGCCATGCCGCTGTAAACGATTTCAGAGGGAGGGTGCCAAATCTAAATTGGATATACAACTTTCTATCACACGGATATGAGACGGCCTCCTATTATATGTGTGGCATTTCCCTGATCCACCCAGTTCCAATAACCGATCTTAACGCTGTTTCTACTAGGGAGCAAGCTAACATCAGACTCGATCCACATATTCCCGGAGCCTATAGCGGAAAGTAATGACATGATATTGTTAAACCACCCAATTTTCTTGAACCGATCTACCTTATGGACTTCTTCAAGGGCGGCCGCATAGTGGATAAGCTCAGGTGTTTGTTTTAGATGCAGCCAAAAAAGTAAGGGGTGTAGTCTTGCTTTATCCACTATAGAGGTTCTGCCCATGTCAAATCTTAGGGGAAAGAGCGAGGTACTCCGGGGAGAGAGCAGAGCGACCTCAAGGATTCTTTTTCTGTGCGGAGAAGGCCCTCTAAGTTGTCGAATCCCCAGATTTCAGCCCCATATAGAGCTGAACTTACCACCTTCTGATCATAAACCTGGAACTGGGCTGCTATCAGCCTTGTTTGCAAGGCGCTATGTTCAATGATCAATGCCCCTGTGGTTTTCCTCTGCTGAAGGGTTCGTTTAGAGATGTGTTGTTTCCAGGACAGTTTTTCCGTATGGGTTACACCCAAATAATCAGATGTTTCCACTCTCTCCAGGGGGGTCCCCCCCTAGCAGCAATTTGCCCCTGCCACTAAGGGTTTTGGAAACCAGCATAGTGTCGTCTACGAACAATAAAGTTTTTATTTTTATTCTCCCCATTGTGGGGGCATCTGCGTGGACCTCTGCTAGGTACTTCACCACTCCGTTTATAAAAAGCTAAAACAGAGTGGGGGCTAAGACACAGCCCTGCCGTACCCCTCTACCAACTTTAATTGGGTCCAATAACTGCCCTTGGCCCCCCCCAGCGCACCCTTGATAGTTGTCCTCATGCAATCGAATTAGAAGTGCCAGGATGTCATACAGGAGCCTTTGATCACTTAGGGCCTGCCATAGTTTAGGCCTGGGGATAAGATTGAAGGCTGACTTGAGATCAATAAAGGCAGTGTAAAGACTGCCTTGTTCTAATAACACAGTCTTCCATGCCAGCAAAGTATATCAGAAGACCTGATCAATGGTGCTGACTTTCCTCCTGAATCCCGCTTGGAAAGGGGATAGTATGTTATTTTCTTCGATCCAGTCAGTAATTTTAATGAGGAGGGCGCGGGTGAAAGCCTTCTGTACACCATCGATAGGCTAATCGGCCTATAATTGGAGGGCAGCAAGCGGTCCCCCTTCTTGAAGACCGGGAGAACCTCAGCTCCCTTCCATGACGGAGGTATCGGGGCCCACAGCAATTCCATTTGATAGTATTAAGATGTAATTAGTCCAGTTCAAAGTGCCATTAAGAAAGGCATCTCCCGGTACACCGTCGGGTCCGGAGGCTTTGCTTTTGACTATGGAGTTGATGCTTTGTGTTATCTCGGCTGGGGAAAATAGGTTACTGTTAAGCTGAATACTAGTGTATTCCTTGAGGGAACCTTCAATATCTGTCAATCCAGATCCCATGTACACTGCTGAAAAATGATCAAGCCAGGCAGCCTCAGAGATAGGATTTGATGGTGGTTTAGATTTTTCAGCATCGCCCCTGGTGACTAGCAACCAGAAGTGCTGAGGATCCTTCCTTTGGCAGGTGTCACAGATCTGGATCCAGCAGTTCTCGGTCCACTCCTTTTTTGCTTCTACCTGTGCTAGCTTGTAGGACTTCCTCGCCAGTCGTATTTCTTCCACATTATTTGCTCTAATTGAAACTGCCAATTCTGACCGCAGTTTCCTACATTTCCGATTAAACCAGGAAAGTTGGGAATAGTCAGATGACTTCTTACCATGGATCCTCGGGAGGCTAAAATAAGAGCCTAACTGGGTAAAGAAAGACGTGTGGATAGTCGTGACCACTGAAAGCTCATCCCGCCGAGCTAGTGTATGGTTAAGTTTGTTGCTACTTTCCAGGAGTGCTTGCTTCATTGCTTCAAGCTTACTGGCGTCAGTAGCTACACGCGCCCAACTAAGGCGCCTGTTATTATTTGTTGGGCATACCTCCTTGGTCGAAAGCTTTGCGCCAAAGCTTCTGTTGGTCTTTCTTGGTCCAAAAATTGTCATGGCAAGCTCAAGAGGGTTGTGGTCGCTATCTGTAGTTACTCCCACTGTCATGTCCAACACTTCGGGCCATAGTCTCAGGTCTATTAGCACATAATCGATTCGCCTCATATTGGCAGTTCTGTTGAAGGTATTTGCCCCCATCTTGTCAAATGTAGTGCGGCCATTAGCTGCCCTAAGGCCATACTCAAGGTTTAAGGCTTGAAGCTGCAAGGTGGTTTGCTTCCATTTTTTGATTGGTTGCAAGTCGAGTGGAGGAACGTGCCACAGCTCGTCTACCTTGCCACTGTCTGTTAGATCTTCTGAGCCCAAAGGTTCATAAGTCGTATTAAAATCTCCCGCTATTATTAAGGGAGATGAGGACCCTTTTTCCTCAAGTCAGTCTTCCAACGCTTGTATGGTTGGTGAGCTGGAACCCGCCTTGACTCCACGTGCATAAACGTTGATAAATGTCCACCTCCTTACCATTCCTGCCCTTAAGGTTGATCGCAAGGATATTCAAGCTATTGGTCTGTTAATCTCTCTGACGGCATATTGCAAATCAATCTTGATCCAGGTCATCACACCCCCTGCCAGGCGGCCTGGTATAGTAGTGACAGCTGGACAGCTTAGTGAGACATAACCGGGGATAAAAACAGGTGCGGTAACACACGTTTCCTGTAGGATACAGATGTCAAACTGCTCTATACTGAATCCAATAAGGAAGTTCCACCTTGGACCTTAGTCCTGCCACATTCCACGTTAAAATACGTAGTTCAGGTGCCGATTCCTATGGACCACTGCAGGCTAAATGGGGATCCTCCATTACGCAGCTCATTTGGGGGTCAATACAGCATGCTTCCTGACCTATGCTTACCCTTCATGGGATGCCGCTGGGGGCCTGGGTAGAATCAAACGTCTCCGTAGTAGTGGGATGGATCATGGGTGGCAAGTTGCATAATGGTTCCCCGGCCAAGGTTAGTGTTAAGAGTTGGTGGTACGACCTTGGCTAGATGGCATGAGATCTTAAGGGTTGTATTGTCTTGACACGGCAGTCAACCATTTAAAGTCAGGGATAAATCGACCCACATCTGGAAGGCATGTCTTTTACGGGCTTGAGGCTGGAGCATGGCGGGGGGCTATACTTCAACTGTATGTTTGTGGCAATGGGCGGGCACGATCTTGCCTATAGAGCTATAAAGATGTGTGCTAAGGTCTCCTCTCTTAGATGTAATTCAATTGAGTCACTTGAAGAGGCGTTGTGGGTTATTCGTTTTGCCCAAAGGATATCTTCCCTGATGATTGACCTGCACCCCCTTTTTTTCCGAATCCAATGAATCTATTTATTAACCAAGGAATTGTTGTCTTCATGTTTGGCATAGAAGGATGAGGATATTGGTACGTTGATCATATAGATGCTACTAGAAGGGGGTTGGTCCTGTTCACGTCTTGGCGCTCAGTAACAGCTAGATTGGTTTCATTAGTACCCACTGGGTCAATGAGCTTTGTGTTTGGTTGTTTGGAATATCGCGTCTGAATGTTCATAAGTAGCATGAGTGGCACTAAAGTGTTCCTAGGCTTAGGGGTTGCACTGCTTCCTTGTGAGGAGGCCTGTCTCAATAACGAGCTCGATGGCTGGATGAGTATATCTACTCTAGGTTGATCTTTATCCACAAGTATTTTAACCTGTTTAGTAAGCGCTACAATTAGCAATTTTAATAGTGACTTCGTCCCTGAGTTCAGTGATGAACCTACAAGTGTTCATCCCTACTTTCGGGTATTTGGTCACTCGGTTAGATGAGCCTCCTCTCTAGAGGCTCTTTCTCTGAGTCCTTATTTACCGTTGGGCTTGCTGATGGAGAAGCCCTACCTGCTTCTTCCTGCCTTCCCGTTGTACTTTCAGGCAAATCATGAAGTGGAGAATAGCGATTGGTAACAGGAACATTTAAGGTGGTGTTGTTGTCAATTTTATCAGCTGTGTCAGTTGTGCATTCTGTTAAGCTTTCATCTGCCACTTCGAAAGGAGAGGAAGAGGTCTCTACTTGCCTAGCAGCCTTTGCTAGTTCGTATTGGGTGGTGATATTTGGTACTTAGTCATAGTACCCCACTCACATGAGGTATCCTAGGGGCAAGCAACATGTACTGTGATGTGAGCTACAATGAAACCTGACAATACCTTGTGGCCTTTAGAAGGCGGCAAAACTTTAGGCAAAATATGACATTCATCTGTAAAGACAGGTACATTGACTTTAGGCCTACAGTCCCTGAAGACTGGTATTAGGGTATGGTCCACATTCTTTCACCTATCCCACTATGACTGACCAACCTTGTGTGTCAGTGAGAGAATGCGAACTGGGGTGGTGTGGACATGGCTACTCCTTTATGCTACACAATACTAAAGCTAATTGAGTATGTGTGCCATGTACTAGCCTCACAGGACACCTTTTGTGATATGTGAGACTGTCACAGTGATGTCATCAACATATCATAGTAAGTTCACCCTGGCTTGCTTGAATGTATCGTAGCTGCCGATTCACCTAACCAACATCTCATCTTAACTAAGCAATGATCTGCACTGTGAGTTTGTGAAATGTTTTATTGGGCCTGTACTGTGCAACCATAAAATGTTTCATATTGTTAACAGATCACTGGTAGTAGTGAGCCTGTGTTTGTGAAAGTACACACTTTTAACACCATCTGCACTGGACAGGAGCATCAGGTCAAGGGGTCTTGGCATCCGTTTTATGGCCACAAACACCCTGGCCCACCTTGGGACGTGCTTCTGATTGGCCAAAGCTCCTTGTCAGGTCTTGCTCTTTACAGGCTGAGCATACAGATGTCTGAAGTTCAGCACATTACAAACATATCCCAATGTCAAAGGTTAGCATGTCGACATCCAATAAACAAATTCAATGCTTGTTGTCAATTATATCAGCTGTGTCAGTTGTGCATTCTGTTAAGCTTTCATCTGCCACTTCGAAAGGAGAGGAAGAGGTCTCTACTTCCCTAGCAGCCTTTGCTAGTTCGTATTGGGTGGTGATATTTGGTACTTAGTCATAGTACCCCACTCACATGAGGTATCCTAGGGGCAAGCAACATGTACTGTGATGTGAGCTACAATGAAACCTGACAAAACCTTGTGGCCTTTAGAAGGCGGCACAACTTTAGGCAAAATATGACATTCATCTGTAAAGACAGGCACATTGACTTTAGGCCTACAGTCCCTGAAGACTGGTATTAGGGTATGGTCCACAGTCTTTCACCTATCCCACTATGACTGACCAACCTTGTGTGTCTGTGAGAGAATGCGAACTGGGGTGGTGTGGACATGGCTACTCCTTTATGCTACACAATACTAAAGCTAATTGAGTATGTGTGCCATGTACTAGCCTCACAGGACACCTTTTGTGATATGTGAGACTGTCACAGTGATGTCATCAACATATCATAGTAAGTTCACCCTGGCTTGGTTGAATGTATCGTAGCTGCCGATTCACCTAACCAACATCTCATCTTAACTAAGCAATGATCTGCACTGTGAGTGTGTGAAATGTTTTATTGGGCCTGTACTGTGCAACCATAAAATGTTGCATATTGTTAACAGATCACTGGTAGTAGTGAGCCTGTGTTTGTGAAAGTACACACTTTTAACACCATCTGCACCGGACAGGAGCATCAGGTCAAGGGGTCTTGGCATCCGTTTTATGGCCACAAACACCCTGGCCCACCTTGGGACGTGCTTCTGATTGGCCAAAGCTCCTTGTCAGGTCTTGCTCTTTACAGGCTGAGCATACAGATGTCTGAAGTTAAGCACATTACAAACATATCCCAATGTCAAAGGTTAGCATGTGGACATCCAATAAACACATTCAATGCTTGTTGTCAATTATATCAGCTGTGTCAGTTGTGCATTCTGTTAAGCTTTCATCTGCCACTTCAAAAGGAGAGGAAGAGGTCTCTACTTCCCTAGCAGCCTTTGCTAGTTCGTATTGGGTGGTGATATTTGGTACTTAGTCATAGTACCCCACTCACATGAGGTATCCTAGGGGCAAGCAACATGTACTGTGATGTGAGCTACAATGAAACCTGACAAAACCTTGTGGCCTTTAGAAGGCGGCACAACTTTAGGCAAAATATGACATTCATCTGTAAAGACAGGCACATTGACTTTAGGCCTACAGTCCCTGAAGACTGGTATTAGGGTATGGTCCACAGTCTTTCACCTATCCCACTATGACTGACCAACCTTGTGTGTCAGTGAGAGAATGCGAACTGGGGTGGTGTGGACATGGCTACTCCTTTATGCTACACAATACTAAAGCTAATTGAGTATGTGTGCCATGTACTAGCCTCACAGGACACCTTTTGTGATATGTGAGACTGTCACAGTGATGTCATCAACATATCATAGTAAGTTCACCCTGGCTTGGTTGAATGTATCGTAGCTGCCGATTCACCTAACCAACATCTCATCTTAACTAAGCAATGATCTGCACTGTGAGTGTGTGAAATGTTTTATTGGGCCTGTACTGTGCAACCATAAAATGTTGCATATTGTTAACAGATCACTGGTAGTAGTGAGCCTGTGTTTGTGAAAGTACACACTTTTAACACCATCTGCACTGGACAGGAGCATCAGGTCAAGGGGTCTTGGCATCCGTTTTATGGCCACAAACACCCTGGCCCACCTTGGGACGTGCTTCTGATTGGCCAAAGCTCCTTGTCAGGTCTTGCTCTTTACAGGCTGAGCATACAGATGTCTGAAGTTAAGCACATTACAAACATATCCCAATGTCAAAGGTTAGCATGTGGACATCCAATAAACACATTCAATGCTTGTTGTCAATTATATCAGCTGTGTCAGTTGTGCATTCTGTTAAGCTTTCATCTGCCACTTCGAAAGGAGAGGAAGAGGTCTCTACTTCCCTAGCATCCTTTGCTAGTTCGTATTGGGTGGTGATATTTGGTACTTAGTCATAGTGCCCCACTCACATGAGGTATCCTAGGGGCAAGCAACATGTACTGTGATGTGAGCTACAATGAAACCTGACAAAACCTTGTGGCCTTTAGAAGGCGGCACAACTTTAGGCAAAATATGACATTCATCTGTAAAGACAGGCACATTGACTTTAGGCCTACAGTCCCTGAAGACTGGTATTAGGGTATGGTCCACAGTCTTTCACCTATCCCACTATGACTGACCAACCTTGTGTGTCAGTGAGAGAATGCGAACTGGGGTGGTATGGACATGGCTACTCCTTTATGCTACACAATACTAAAGCTAATTGAGTATGTGTGCCATGTACTAGCCTCACAGGACACCTTTTGTGATATGTGAGACTGTCACAGTGATGTCATCAACATATCATAGTAAGTTCACCCTGGCTTGGTTGAATGTATCGTAGCTGCCGATTCACCTAACCAACATCTCATCTTAACTAAGCAATGATCTGCACTGTGAGTGTGTGAAATGTTTTATTGGGCCTGTACTGTGCAACCATAAAATGTTGCATATTGTTAACAGATCACTGGTAGTAATGAGCCTGTGTTTGTGAAAGTACACACTTTTAACACCATCTGCACTGGACAGGAGCATCAGGTCAAGGGGTCTTGGCATCCGTTTTATGGCCACAAACACCCTGGCCCACCTTGGGACGTGCTTCTGATTGGCCAAAGCTCCTTGTCAGGTCTTGCTCTTTACAGGCTGAGCATACAGATGTCTGAAGTTCAGCACATTACAAACATATCCCAATGTCAAAGGTTAGCATGTGGACATCCAATAAACACATTCAATGCTTATTGTCAATTATATCAGCTGTGTCAGTTGTGCATTCTGTTAAGCTTTCATCTGCCACTTCGAAAGGAGAGGAAGAGGTCTCTACTTCCCTAGCAGCCTTTGCTAGTTCGTATTGGGTGGTGATATTTGGTACTTAGTCATAGTACCCCACTCACATGAGGTATCCTAGGGGCAAGCAACATGTACTGTGATGTGAGCTACAATGAAACCTGACAAAACCTTGTGGCCTTTAGAAGGCGGCACAACTTTAGGCAAAATATGACATTCATCTGTAAAGACAGGCACATTGACTTTAGGCCTACAGTCCCTGAAGACTGGTATTAGGGTATGGTCCACAGTCTTTCACCTATCCCACTATGACTGACCAACCTTGTGTGTCAGTGAGAGAATGCGAACTGGGGTGGTGTGGACATGGCTACTCCTTTATGCTACACAATACTAAAGCTAATTGAGTATGTGTGCCATGTACTAGCCTCACAGGACACCTTTTGTGATATGTGAGACTGTCACAGTGATGTCATCAACATATCATAGTAAGTTCACCCTGGCTTGGTTGAATGTATCGTAGCTGCCGATTCACCTAACCAACATCTCATCTTAACTAAGCAATGATCTGCACTGTGAGTGTGTGAAATGTTTTATTGGGCCTGTACTGTGCAACCATAAAATGTTGCATATTGTTAACAGATCACTGGTAGTAATGAGCCTGTGTTTGTGAAAGTACACACTTTTAACACCATCTGCACTGGACAGGAGCATCAGGTCAAGGGGTCTTGGCATCCGTTTTATGGCCACAAACACCCTGGCCCACCTTGGGACGTGCTTCTGATTGGCCAAAGCTCCTTGTCAGGTCTTGCTCTTTACAGGCTGAGCATACAGATGTCTGAAGTTCAGCACATTACAAATATATCCCAATGTCAAAGGTTAGCATGTGGACATCCAATAAACAAATTCAATGCTGGGTGGCACCCTGAAGTGGTCGGCAATATATTGCTGCCTCACAGACAACCTTTTGGAGAGCCCAAATGTTGGCTGAGTGATATGTGCGGCTAGACACATTGATAACATCATCCTCATCTACTCTTGATAGTACATACTGTCATCATAAAGGTAAAGATAAGCACATGTTTTCATATATGACATTATCAGAGTTGTAACAATATCACAGGTACCATTAAATGTATGAACGCATAGATGGCTATATACACCCAACATGGACTCCAGGCCTTTTCATATTTTTGCCTAAACAATGGTGATGTCACATCCAAAATGTACAGTGCTCAACAATCACCAACATGATTGCCCTGTGTACTGACCTACAAATGAAATAACACCATATAAACATATAATGTAACTCAAGGGCACAATGTAGCCTGTGGACATGGCAAAGTTTGAGATACACAGAGTTCTATATGCTGTCAGTAACTCACCTATTCCTCTGGTGAGCCATAGAGCTGGCCATACCAGGAGAGAACCTCGTCTGCTAGCATTTCCAGTGCTCCTACAGAGAAGGCAGTGTCACAATCTACAACATTAGCCTCTGGCTGTGTCCGTAGTGGGCTGGAGTGCCCATTGCGTGTACAATTTCCGCCTGTCACCCATGCCATTCTTATAGCTTTTGGGGTCTGATATAGTCTGAATTGTAGAAGCGTGATGGTTAGTAGCTGAGTTGTTGCTAACATTGGCAGCATAGCAGAGGCCATGTGTGGTGCAAGCTGCATTGGCCTCCTGACGGGAGCCCTGGATCTTATTTGTATACAAATTAATATCACTACTATTAATGTTTAAGCTCTATAAGCTCTAATTCTTCTTCTACTATGGCCCCACTTAAAATAAATTCAGGCGATCCTATAAAGATGCCAGGAACGCTCGTAATACTCTCTGTTCTTGGTCCCCTTCTGACTTGCAGCCTCCTGTCTCCTTGTTGACAGGTTGTTTCTAGTATGGGAACATAGGTCATTCCCCTGCTTCCCTATTTCTTCCACAAACCTTTTTGTGACACCCAGAGCATATATTCTTTAGTGTACCTTTTTTGTTAGCCTCAAGGACATTTATGGAGGCTTTACTAAACACCTTGTCATTCTCTGAGGTACTTCTCCACAAGAATTTCCAGCTCTTTTCCTCAAAATTATTTTTCCCACTTCCTTCCAACCTCCTTGTGTGGCTCCTGGCAAGACATGGTGGCTACAATTCCTCCTTTGTAAGCAGTGAACTTCTTTTGTTCATCTAAAACTAATGGAATGGGTGAGGTAATCTTTGCTTTCCGGTGCAAAAGCTGCTATTTACAACTTGATATTTACAATGTCTGAATGATAAAAATTTGTAAATCATATTTTGCAATTTATAATTCACAAATCCTATTCCTCACATTAAGAATCTCAAATATAATTTTCGTAAATCAGGTCCCAAATTCTATCGCCATTGGTAATATAGATCAGTTATCAAAGTTCAAAACGAGCTTTATTCGATTTTAAACATTAAAATCATAAAAGCAGGAATATATCATCGTAAATTACATATAAAATTCATCAATACACATCTCATAAGTATAAGTTCCTAATCATTCATAAGGTACATATAGACAATCTGTAATTCCTAAAACGAACCATCTCACACTAAATAGTTCTAACCTGTTACGTATCTTGCGGTTTAGTTATTTAGGCATTTCCTAGTCCTCATCACACTCTTTAGAAAACCCACCATGGAACCAATACAATAACAATTACGCAACATCTGTAAATGCACGAAGGCAGGGCGACATTGCCTCCATCCTCCCTGTTTTAATAGGGGTGTTATCCATCTGCGCCTTTCGTTGCTATAGAATTTACAGAATAGGATTAAGTGTAATGTAGATTGTAATGAAATATTGTCAAAAGGACATCCGCAAAGTTGCCTTGACCAATCATTAATAGCTGGGTGGGTGATCAGGCGGTGGAAAGTCCCAAATCTAAATCTAGTTAATAGATATCTATCGTATCCGCCCATGACACACAACAAATTTGGTGAGATATCGCATGTTATAGTAATGATTTGGTGTTTAACCACCATAGGTTTATTCATCTCAAGAGTTAACCTGTTTTCTTCTAGGTGGGACATACAAACTTTTTTAAAATCCTTCCGGTTGATAGAGTTCATGTTATCGGGTGAGGTGAAGAGCTCTGGGTGTCCAATGTCCTGAATACATTTGTTTACATATTTAAGCCATAAAAATTTGCAGGCGTTATCTAATCTCGTTGCATCCATTATTATTTCCCTGTTAAGGCCAGTACTAGCCGAAGTCCAAATTCTATGCCACAGCAATATCGGTTGAACCTTAATTAAATCGGAGATATATACAACTCCTAATTCGCTGTGACAATGAAAAACTGGGGCGCTAGCTGGGACGGCATTTTCAATACGTTGAATTGATGTGCATTCTTGGAAACCCCAAATGCCTGCCCCATAAACTGCTATGCTCACGTATTTTGCTTGGTAAATTTTTAGTAAAATTTCAGGCGGCCTTTTCCCCAATTTTTTTGTAAAATTTAATAGGGCAGCGATGGACTTCACAAAAAGTAAGCTCCTGGCCTTAACAGCTGGAGCCCAAGAACCGGTTCTATTAAAGAGGACACCCAGATAACTAAACGAGTTGATGGTTTCCACCCTACTCCCCCAGGCCTGGTAACTTCTATGCTTGTTTTTTCCTCTCCCACATGCCATAACAAAGCTTTTCTTAGCATTCAGTTTTAAACCGAGCCTATCCATAAAACTGGTATAAAAAGAAAGAGCCCTCTGTAGGCCAATCTGGGTGCGAGCCATAAGTACCACGTCATCGGCATAGAGGAGAGGGGCTATCGGGCGAGTATTTAGAGATGGCGGATCCCTAGTGTGTGACACCAACTCCTGTTCCAGAGCGTTAGTGTATAATGAGAACAGGAGTGGTGCCAAAACGCAACCTTGCCTTACGCCCCTCTCCACTTTAAATGGCACAGCGCACTCACCCTTTATTCCGTAGCGGACTTTTGCGGTGGCTCCAGAATATAACTGCCTTAAAAACTGAATTAAAACTGGGTCAACTGTTAGTTCGTTAAGGACGTCCCACAGCTTATTATGAATTATGCAATCGAAAGCAGCTGTGAGGTCAATGAAAGCCAAATAAAATTTCCCTGTTTTAGCCTGCGTTATCATTTATCTCAGTCCTCATATATCAAATGAAGACACGTCGCTGGTTTACTAAATTAGTTCTCCAGGAAGCTTATAATCATGAAAAGGATTCAAGATAGCGATAATTGGAAGACAGCCATTTATACCAAATGTTCCCATTTTGTATAAACCGTCATGCCAATTGAATAATGCAGTGCACAAGCTTCATTCCAATATTCAATTTATAATACCATTCTATGCTCCCATATGTCTTCTAATAAAAAATGGTACCTCACTTGTATGGGTGGCCTAGGCCTAGTGCCCGCGACAGGAAACGGGCCAGAACACAACATATTGGCATCACATTGTTGCACTGAAAACTGACCCTTTTTTCAAAGTGGGTAGCTGTAGATTTTGGGCCCTAGCTCAACCTGCACCTATGGAAACCTAGCAGACTTGAACATTTTTGAAAACTAGACACCAGGGGAAATCCAGATTGGTGTAACTTGCATGTTTCTCAGCAGGTCTTTTTACCCAAAATCGCTTGCAAATCTTAAACTTTAACTAAAAAACACATTTTCCTCACATTTCTGTGGTGAGAAGTTCTGGAATCTGCGGGGGGCCACAAACTTCTTTCCACCAAGTCTCCCAATAAAAATGGTATGTCACTTGTGCAGATAGGCCTAGTGCCCTTGATAAGAAACGGCCCAAAATGCAACATGGATACATCACATTTTTCCACTCAAAACGTACCCTTTTTTTGCAAAGGGGGTAGCTGTGAATTTTGGGCCCTAGCTCAGCCGGCACCTAGAGAAACCTAGCAAACTAGCACATTTTTAAAAACTAAACATCTGCATTAACCATGGTGAGGTGACTTGTGTGGCTCTCAACAGGCCTTTTTACCTAGCATGCCTTGTAAACCTCAAACTTTGACCAAAATAAACAAATTTTCCATCCATTTCTGTGATGGAAAGTTCTGGAATCTGTGGGGAGCCACAAACTTCCTTTTACTCAGCATTCCCCTAACTCTCCCGATAAAAATGGTACCTCACTTGTATGGGTAGGTCTAGTGCAAGTGACAGGAAACTGGCCAAAACGCAACATGGGTGTATCACATTTTTTAACTCAAAACTGACTTTTTTGTTTTGCAAAATGGGTAGCTGTAGATTTTGGGCCCTAGCTCAGGTGCACCTGAGATACCTAGAAAACCTGCACATATTTTAAAGTTGACAACTAGGGGAGTGGAGGGGTGCATGACTAGCATGGCTGTCACTAGATAATTTTACCCAGAAGCATTTGTAAACGTCAAACTTTGGTAAAAACACACACACATTTTTCTCACATTTATGTGGCGCTAAGTTCTGGAATTGGTGTGAAGCCAAAAATGTCCTACTACCTGGAGTTTCCACATGTCCCTCGATAAGAACTATGCACCACTTGTGTCGATGGGCCAAGTTATTACGACACAAAAGGCCCTCAATCACTATGTTGCTAGATAAGCAATAGAGGTAGCTGCGGTATTTGTGGCCATACTGTGGCACCACCCATGCAAACCTATGAACCACAGACATGTTTGAAGACAAGAGAACCCGGGGATTGTAGTGTGGACCCTTTAAGAGTTTCCCCTTTCCAACAATACTGTTCCCAACATAATCAGTGCCGGGGGTATGCCCCGAGCACTGAAAAGTAAAACAAGCCCATCAGCTTGTTTTAGTTTCGCTTTAATGTGATGACTTCAGCACGCCCTGAGTCATTAAAGTAAAGAAAACAAACAATCAGGCTGCTAGAGAAGCTCTTCCCGAGCAGCCTGATATTAAAACAAGCATTTGCAATGCAATCGGTCTCGCCTTTGGAAACCTATATGTATTTAGCTATGCAGCACATTAGCCTGGGTGCTGAACATCTACAGTTCTTTAAAATGGAGGGAGAGTAAGCACCAAACTGCGTGACATGCCAGGTATGGGAACACATGGAGAGAAATATTGCCTTTCAGCGGGAAATGGTATAGTCCAAACCTCTGCTTTTAATATTAAATCAGGGCTTTCGAGGGTCATGTCACTGAAAATACAAGATTTGAAAAAAATGTTTTTGTCTACGGGTGCTAGTGGAAGACAATTTCTATGGACTGGAATCTAGAGCATGCTAAAGTGATTCTGGTATTTTACTGCATCTGCTGGTCGTTTTCTATCAAGACAGATAGAAGCAGTTGAACAGAAAAAAAAGTCCTTAAGTGGAAGCAGACAAGTCCTAGGGCTGATCTCCAGAGCCCGCATAGTACATAGACATATAAGTATATAATAAGTATATACTAAAGTATATACAAGAGGTCTCGAATGCTCGCCCTAAATGCACAAAGGGGAAAGAAGGAGGATGAGAAAGACTTAAGTACCGTCACAAAGGGAGACAGCAGGAACCAGCAAGAGGAATAAATGAGCCAAAGGTGTCAGGTACTGGATTAAAGAGGCCTGGGGTGGTTTAAATTCTAGAGAGTCCTGGTATTCGGCCCGCCGACATATATTTAATAGGGCTTCCGAGCAGAGCTTTTGGCATCGGTACTCGTTATTTGACAAATTATGCACTGACGCATCTGAAAAATACTTTTTCTTAGACGATGCACACAGCACTCATCCCACTGTGGCCCAGTGCTTTCCTATTCACATTCCACTCGCAGGCTCCCGTACCCCGCATGTGGAAGTGCTTCGTGCTCGTGCTCTGAACAACTTGCTCCTTTAATGGACTGTAATGGAAGTGAAGTTCCTTGTGCGCTGCAGGGCTTGGGGTTTACTGATCCGGTGTCCCAGTGGGAGAAACACTGAGCAGCTGAAGCACGAGGCAGGAAACGCAGAAATTACCCAAGAGCATAGCTGTCAAGGTTTTAAATTGCTATGTGTGACATTTTCATAATTTCTGTGTAATTATGAGTGCCCGTAGATCCACTATGAGTGACACTTTTCTCACCAGCAAAATCAACCAATAAAAGATGAGAGAAACATAAATATCAGAAATCTGACCCATTTGACCAATGAGAAACTCTAAGATCTTAAAACTGCTGTAAATTCATGAGGTGGCTGAGTCATAATTTCAACGAAATTATCAAAATATCATACATAGTAATCTGAAAGCTTGGCAGATATGAAAGAGGGCGAGCATCACTTCACATGACATAGCATTGAAGACCATGCCCATACTTCTGTTCTTGACACCAAGTCTTGTTTACTTAAATATTTCATAAAAGTGATAGGAAGTATGTGTTTTATTCTATTCGTATTTTATTGCTTCTTTTGTACAATGCTGATCATATAACAAACTTGTGAATTTTGGTTGGCATAAGGTATTGACCAATAAGAATATAAAAGCAAAAGCAATGCCAATTAGACAAAGAGAAAAGAAAAGGAGCATGGTAAAACAGGGAGAATAAAACAAATCACTTTTACCAGGTGGTGTTTGTTGTCCAAGACGAGGCCATGCAAAAAATGTATGTGATGGGAAAAGGTTTTTCACTTGGAGTGTGGTGAACTAAGTCAGTAAATCTGTCACTGCAGGGGCCACCTTATTCATAGGCGAATGCTGTAAGCAGAAAAATAAGACTTGTGAAGTAACTACTAATATTAGCCTCAGATGTCACCACTAGGAAAAAATAAGGTGGACAGCTAGAAAGCAGGTCACATGGCTCCGCTAAGAATTACCACTAAAAGGAGCAAGGACTTGCATTTATACTACAGAACCACCTAACAGGGTGTGAGAGGCCCTAACACAGAGCCCAGTTGCCTTGGGGCCTATAGCGTACATTAATTAGAGTCAGCTGACTCGCGGACTCCGGCTGGCGCAATCAGCAGTGTCATGACAGCATAGTGCTGGGCAAGGCTCAGGAGAGGCTGGGAATACACACAGTGGTCACAGCAGGTTGTATTATTTCAAAATGTAACATCAGTGAAGTGAGCAGTCCAGGGGTCTGGCGCACCACAGCTACTCAATTCACTTTCTTGAACGAGTCAATAAACTAAGGGAACTGCATGTACTCTGTAGCAAAGAGAAACCTTTTAAGTCATTTTTAAAACATACTTACTGCATATTTGCTATGCCGTGGGTTTTAGAACAAGCTGCGCATGGTTCACCCTGCAGCAGAGCCTCTCTTCCTCCTGCAGAGTACATCTGCTTGCTCGCGCTGTGACCTGGGAAATGTCTGGGAGCCCCAAGAGATTGTCACATACAGGAGACTGGTCGGGCCAGGAGAGGTAAGGGACACGTTTGTACTCAGCAAGAAATGTTTGAGTACTTAAATCTCAGATTTTTTTAAATTAAATCCCGGATGTTTATTTTCCAGTGTAAAAAAACAGGTAAGCATCTCTTTTTAATGAATGGTTAAACCTTTCCTCTTGAAGCAATATCATGATCGGAACAAGAGGACAATACTCCCTGGGGCGCACAATTGAAAATGTCTGAAATCAGTTCTTAAGGGTGTTGGATTGCTGAATTTTACTTAGCCCACATGTATGGAAATAAGGAATTCATATTCCGCAGCGTACATTGAAATGATGGTTCTGAGGTGGACAGTTTGATTGTCTTGAAAATAAATTGCAGCAAAGTCATTTTGTTTGGAGCTCTGCTGCCCTCTTGTGGGTTCTGTCGGCACTGACATTGGAGCGGCGAATAAGGGAAAGCCGGAGAGCATGCATTTTCTTTCGCCTAATTGCTGAAGCTCGAATATTGTCTCATATACAGGGTAGTTTATATAATGTTGTGACCCTAAAGCACTGCGTAAAACAGATTAGAGTAATACCAACAAGCATTGGCAATGCAATAGGACTCGCATTTACGCGAGACCTATTGCATTGCAAATAGCAGTGCGGGCGACAAGGCACAAGGGTGGCGGTGGTGAGAAGGCATCGGACTGCGGGAGGGGGGCACAGGAAGAAAGTAGTCTGTGCTGTGAAGGGGCCCAGTAGCCATGGAAGGACACAAATGACTGACATGGCTGTTATGGGGAGGGACTAACAAGCTTAAAACCAATCGGAAGGCAGCATTTAGAGTCTAAGCCAATTAAGAAGATGGGCCGGAGCATGGGCAGAGCTTCCACAAAGCTTCCACACTATAGTGTATGCTGCATGCTTCACAAAGCAATGGCAGCGCATTCGCGCTGCAATGCTAGGCGAGAACTAAGAAGAAGAAAGTAGTCTGTGCTGTCTAGGGGCTAGTAGCCGTGGAAGGACACAAATGACTGACATGGCTGTTATGGGGAGGGACTAACAAGCTTACAACCAATCGTAAGGCAGCATTTAGAACCTAAGCCAAAGAAAAAGAAGGGAGTGGGCCGAGCTTCCACAAAGCTTCCACACTATAGTGTATACTGCATGCCTCGCAAAGTAATGGCAGCACATTCGCGCTGCAACGCTAGGCAAGACCTCAAAATAAAGCAATCCCTTTGGTGAAGAGTGGCAGTGGGGCCTTTACATACCTCTCCATTGTCAGCCAATCGCTCACAAAAGCACTAGGGAGGTAGTGCGGGCGTCAGCCATTGGCCAACACCCACATTTCAAAGGTTAACAAATTTAATAAGGTAACCCACTGTTATCTAATGGGAGAGGCCAGCCTCAGTGTGAAAAAGTAATTTAAGAGTTTTTAACTACGAGGACATGGAAAATGTTAAAGTACATGTCCAACGGTGACTTATATGTACAAGGAAGGTTTAGGCCTGACAAAAGGGTTATTTTGCCCAATCGAATTTTCAGTTTAAAACTGCAAGCAGAATGCAGTTGCAGGCCTAAGACATGTTTTAAAGGGATACTTAAGTGGGTGGCACAGTAAGTACTGCATAGACCACTAATAGCATTTAATGTAAAGGTCCTGAGTACATAAAGTATCACTTTACTAAGACCTTATAAGTCAATAAAATGTGCCAATCAAGTGTAAACCAATTTTACTATGGTTAAAGGAGAGAGCATGAGCACTTTAGCACTGGTTAGCAAAAAGGAAATTCAGAAAACAGGAGCGGATAAGATAAATAGTTTAGAGATTCTGCATTCACCACTCTTAAATTAGCCTTTACATCTGCACCCATCTTAAGTCATCAAGATATTACTCAACTGTGTATTGTTGAGACAGATACTATGTTTATTGGTGCTTTTATTTTTTTATCTCATGGTGATGTATCTACCTTGGACCTCCATCCCGTGGCATATTATTTTCAGGAAACGTACCTTAGCTGAACAGCATTACACCATCTATGGTTGGAAACTCATGGCTATTAAAGATGACTTCCAACATTGGAGACATCATTCTGAAGGTACAAATCAACATGCTATAGTTTTTTCTTATCCTAAACATATCAGGTTGCTTCACTCAATGTGCCACGAGAACCATCATGATGCCATGTGTATGTTATTCTTCTCTCTCACTTTCATTTCACTTTTTAATATAGACCTGGGCATCGCTATTGTATAGCAGGTACTGCCCAGAAATCAAGAAGGGGATGAAGTGGGAAAACCATCTCCTCTTACATTACCAACTGTAGCGGCTACCTTCACAACTTCCGATCTTTTTTTAGCCCAAATTAAAGAAGATCAATTACAAATCAAGAGACAAGAAAGGTTACAGGAAGAACTTACTGCTTCACAAACACTGATTATATGGCCATACTAGAGAACAACAGCTTTTGAAATTATGTCACAATATTTTGATTGCGGATCACCCAGGATAACGTTACACTGAAAAGTAACTTTTGGTGGCCAAACCTATGGAAAGATGTTAAAGATTATGTAAGAACTTGTATAGTATGTATTCAAGCTAAAGCTTCAAATTTTAAACATAGGGCCTCTTGCAATCTTTGCCAAGTCCACTATCTTTAAAGACTTTAATGTTTACCTTCTCATATCAGAATCAAACACATCCTGGTTGGTGGCAATAGAGTAATTTACAAAACTAGGATATTTAATTCCTTTAAAACCTGTCTATTTTTTAGAACAATAACGTCTATATTTCCTGACTGAATACTAAGATGAGTGGACACATCTGATAACAATTATTTGAGCTTGTTTGTAATTATTGCCCACATAGTTTACAAAACATCTCCTTTTTGTTGCATGTACAACTTTCATTCCAGTATATTATCTCTCTCTCTACACTCATTATCTGTGCTGGCAGTCTCGGAACTATTTCAATAGATACAAGTCCATAAGAGTGTGATCATGCATCTAACAAAAAGTTCTACGAAATGTTTGCTGACACCCATAGATAATATACTTCTCAACCTATAGTGAGAAGAAATTTGTTTGGTTATCTACTCATTATTATCAGAAACCACAAAACATTTGGACCTCATTTTGTTGCCCTTTGTAGACATTAGTCCGGTGGTACTTCAGTTCACATCTTCATCTAATTAGTATATTCATACAGTCTTTCATGTATCATTGATTAGGAATTCTCCCATGTCTTATTTTCAAACTCCAGTTCCCAGTGGGAGATACTCTGGGATATGAAATTGTGCAATTCTCAATGCATGTTGGGTTCACAGACAACTACAATTTTTCATCTACTGAAAAGGATCTGATCTGGTGGACAGAACATGGGTGCTTGTCTCTCTGTCCATGCTCCACGAATGTTGGGATCCTTTTATCAGTGGTTTCCTACCAAACCTTAATTATCCTAGGCAGGAAATTTTGAGAATGGGGATATTACGAGGACTCATTGCATGAATTCGGGAAGGAGCACTGAGTGGTATTTTCATCTCAGGACAGGAGTAAGGTATAGCTGTTGTGGATACTGTGTATTTTTGGTGTTTGGAGCCAAAGCAAGGTGGTGGACATGTGGGTCACCAGAAAAAAAACAAGAAGAGGAAAGAGAAGCTCACTTGGCAATGACATTTGTTGGTGGGTTCTTTACAGTTAGATAGTTTGGCCGTCACTTGTGTCATATGCACTTTTTTGATATTGTTATTTTCTTTTGTTCCTTCTTTCCTATTGAATTTCCACACCATTTACAAACACTTTTTATTCCAAAGACAACTTCTTAATTTCTACTAGTAACATTATTACAGAAACACTGTCGGCTTTGTGACTCCATCAAGACTCCCTTGATATTTTATGAAATAATAGAGACATTTGGCAACCCAGGTGGAGGTAACTCTATCATCAGTGCATATATTTATATACAAACACACACACACACACACATACATATATATATATTCCCCAGTGGTAATCGCCACTGGATAGTTATAGTTATGTCTTTCCAGCTCCCCCTTGCTGCCAGTTACCGCCTCAGCTGAATGCCAGACTTCTCCTGCCCTAGGGAACCAACTCCACCTGCCAGCAGACGTCTCCTCAGGTTTCCAGTGCCCCAGTCCGCCTTGCTGTTTTCTCTGTGTCGTTTTCACCACTCTGCCAGCTTTCCCTCTCCTACCTTCCCGTTGCTCCTCCCTAAGACCTATTTATTAAAGGCCGCAGCGCAGCCCTAGTGAGCAGGTCTTGCAAACTGCCCCTTGCTACCAGTCGCTCAGCTAACTGCCGGACTGCTCTTGCCCTAGGGAGCCAGCCCGGCCAGCCAATAGACTTCTCCTTAAGTTTCTAGTGCCCCAGGCCTCCTCCCCATTTCTCTGCAACGTTTTCCTGCTCTGCCTACTGCCCACTTCCAACCTTTCACCTCCCCAGCGCCTCTCCCTAAGACCTATTTAATGAAAGCCACAGTGCTGCCCTAGTGAGAATGGCTTGCAAACTTCCCCTTGCTGCCATTCACCACCTTAGCTGACTGCCGGACTGCTCCTGCCCTAGGGAGACAGTCCTGCCAGCCAGCAGACCTCTCCTCAGGTTTCCAGTGCCCCAGGCTGCCTCGCTGTTTTCCCTGGACCATTTTTCCCTCTCTGCCTGCTTCCCACCTCCCAAGCGCCCCTCCCTAAGACCTATTTAATGAAGACTGAAGCTGGCGTGCCACCAGAGTGCCAAAGCCAAGCCCGTCTGTGCCTAAGGGTGCCGGTACAGTGCCCATCCTGACTCTCCTGGCCCTCCTGACTCTCACAGGTACTCTGCCTCTGAACTCTGTACCCTGAACCCCGGATGCAACAACAACTGCTGCATCGCATCTCCTCGCTCCACAGTGGGACCGCTCACCTGCCGCCGCTGTCAGTTTACCTCCATCCCTGGAACGATCGCCTCCCCCAAAACCCACATCACGCCCTCCCCGCCAGCTGCCACTTCCACAGAACCACTCCGGTGCCTCCTGATCAATGCCAGATAGCTTTGCAAACATGCCACTGAAGTGTAAAACACAATCTCCACCCTCGCCCCGACATGCCATTTATCACAGAGTCTTGGTCCACCCCTGCATTGGCCCCTGACATCGCCACACCAACCAGTTACAAGATGAAACACTGGAACCACACCAACATTCGTGAAGGCGGCATCTCCATCATACACAAGGAAGCAATCATCTGTACCACCACCAAAGATGAATCCACGCCAATCATGGAATAACTCAACTTCCAACTCCACACCAACGACAATGCCACCATCAAAGGCACCTTCGTATACAGACACCCAAGACCTCAAACTGGCCTCAGCGACACCATCACAAATTCATCATCCCTCTCGCCATCGAATCCCAACACTGCAACTTCCTGGGGGACCTAATTTTCCACCTGGATGACAACGCAGATGCCAACTCCTGGAATTAATGGACAACATTGGCATCACACAGCTAGTCTCAGACCCCACGCACAGAGCAGGACACACAGTAGACCCCATCTTCAAGTCCAGCAACTGAGTCAGACACAGCCACACCACGGAACTCTCCTGGTCCGAACCTTCCATCGTCCACTTCACCATCAATGGACTACCCCACAGCACCCAAACAACACAACGTCCCCTTTCACAGCTGTCCTCAAGTTGCTAAGCACCAATGGACCGACGCTGTCAGCATCACCCAGCCTGACGTCTCCACCAACCTGAATTGAGCAGTAGAGAACGTCAACAACTGGATCACATGCAACACCAACTGAGTCGCCCCTATCAAACTAGCCAAAACACACAGGACCATCAAATGAGCCAGGTGGTACACCTCAGAACTCAGCGCATTGAAACACAGATGCAAACACCTAGAAAGAAGAGTGTGCACCAGCAGAAGCGACACTGATCAAACCACTTTCAAGTCGGCTCTCATGACCTACCACCACCAACTCAGAGACATGAAAAGGGAGGCTCTGGCAAACCGCATCGAAGCAACGCCAACGAGACCAAGGAACTAGTCACCATCGTCCGAGGGTACACCTGCCCATCAGCCATCGCTAACTGAATCCCTGGCTCACAGGAACTCTGAGATGCTTTAGCAGACCACTTCCACAACAAGATAGCCACCATATAAGAAACTTCGATCCCCAACCCACCAACCTCCTCAGCCTCTCCACCACCATGAAGACTGCTAGCAACCACCCACTCACCGCATGGGAACAGCTCGGTACACAACTGCCCTAATGAACTCCATTCATTCGGAAGCACCCTACGACCCATGCCCCCCGCCGACTCTTCAACCTCAGAAGTGATGATATCGGGCACCAACTCATTACCATCCTCAATGCTCCATCGCCACAACCACCTTTCCTGATGCCTGGAAACACTCAGATGTCAGACCCTCCTCAAGAAACACTCCATAGTCCCAAGCAATCAATAGAACTACCGCCCCATCTCGCTGCCCCCATTTGCTGCCAAAGTCCTGGAGAAAGCCATCAACCTCCAACTCACTGAACATCTGGAGACAAACAATCTGCTAGACACCTCCCAATCAGGATTCAGTACCAACCACAGCACCAAGATGGCCCTGATCGCCACGGCAGACGACATCTGCACCCTACTCGACAGAGGAGAATCTGCCACCCTGATCCTCATCGACCTCTCAGCAGCCTTCAACAGCGACTCCCAACACACTCTCATCAAACAACTACACCAGATTGGAACCAAAGAAAACACCCTTAGGTGGATGACATCTTTCCTCGCGGGAAACAAAAATACAGGAGTAAACCCGTTAACCCAGTAGAGACCGGGTAGGTAGTGTATCAGAACAACAATGTCTCAACCGGTAATCATTTATAAGGACCATTAAACTGTATGCTTTTATCAAATCAAGGGAAGGAACAAACAAGGGAGACCAGAGAAATTAGAAAAGGCAGTATGCTATTTGCAGGTAGTTAAACAGCACTACATTACAAATATTTTGAAGTAACCAAACATAACCAAATGTGGACTGGTTGTGTTAGTGACAGTGAACGGCGCAGTGACACAAATGATGTGGACAGCGTGAGACGGCGAACAACAATAAAGTACAAATAAACTATAAGGGGTCAAAATTATGTACAATTCAAATAAATATAAATACAATTTCAATATTAGTTACAGATGACCCTTTGAAGGCCACGATTAACGCTGTTATAGTTTTTTTGTACTTTATTGTTGTTCGCCGTCTCACGCTGTCCACATCACTTGTGTCACTGCGCCGTTCACTGTCACTAACACGACCAGTGCACATGTGGTTATGTTTGGTTACTTCAATATATTTGTAATGTAGTGCTGTTTAACTACCTGCAAATAACATACTGCCTTTTCTAATTTCTCTGGTCTCCCTTGTTTGTTCCTTCCCTTGATTTGATTAAAGCATACAGTTTAATGGTCCTTATAAATGATTACTGGTTGAGACATTGTTGTTCTGATATACATCTTTCCTCACGGAGCGCACTCAGTGAATCCGTCTGCCCCTTCACCACACAACCCAAACGCACAATCTGTGGCATCCCTCACAGTTCATCCCTCAGTCCTACCCTCTTCAACATCTACATGATGCTGCTAACAGAAATCGCCAAAGCCCATGACATCAACATCAATTCCTATTGCCGACGATACCCAGCTCGTCCTCCCAGCAGACCCCACCACCACAAAGTCCAACTTCCACAACTGCATGAAAACTGTCTCTGCCTGGATGAAGGACAAATGCCTGAAGCTCATCATGGACAACACAGAAGTGCTGATTTTCTACAGCCACACCTCACCCTGGAATGACACTTGGGGACCATCGGAGCTTGGACCCACAACAAAAGACCACACCCGTAACCTCGACATCATCCTAGACAGCGAACTCTGCCTGACACAACAGGTCAACGCTGTCTCCTCAGCCTGTTTCCTCAGTCTCCACATGCTCAGCAGCATCTTCACCAGAAAAAAAGTTACACAGGCCCTCATCACAAGCCGTCTTGACTATGGCAATGCACTCAATGCAGGCACCACCAGTGAACTCATGAGAAGACTCCAGACAAGACAGACCGCAGCAGCCAGACTGATACACAACCTGCCCAAAATAACCCACATCACCCAGCACCTGAGAGACCTTCACTGGCTCTCCATCCAGAAGATATGCCAGTTCAATTTACTGACCCACACCTACAAAACCCTCCATGGCCAGGGGCCAGCATACATGAATCACCGTCTGAACTTCCACCATTCATCGAGAAACCTCTACTCCGCCCACCTTGCCTTTGCACAGACACTGCACATCTACTGCTGCCACTATAGAGGATGCTCCTTCTTCCACCTCACGGCCAAGTCCTGGAACGTCCTACCCCTCCAACTCCTAACATCACCCTCACCGACAGACTTCAGGAAGAAACTCGAGATCAGGAAAGAAAGAATTGCACCCATTTGACAACCTTATGCAAACTGTTATTACAATGGTTGCTGAACATTACTGCAACATGTCAAACTGTGGTAGACGGGTTAGCTACCATAGAAGACTGTAGAAAGCAACACACAGAATCTTAGAAAGTGGTGGCCACCCATTGCAAGTATGAACGATCTCCACTGTGAGTGAAAGAAGGTGAAGAAGTAAATGTCACTATGTGGTATCCTTTCTCTTTTTTATGTGCCTTGTTGCTTTAAAATGTTCTGTTCTAAGATTAGTGACATTGTGTGGAATGTTCATGTGTTGCTGGGTTTCTGGGGGTGAGCATTCTATGTCATGAAACACTGTTGGCTGGGGCGGTTGGAGATTGAAGGAGATGCTGCCTTGATGTTACCCAGCTGTGTAGCTATTTCTACAATTAAACGCGACATGAATTTCCAGAGTGTTTCCGCCTGATTTACTACACACTATGACTCCCAACATACACTGTTCCTGTTGGCCGGAATCCCGGTACATTAATAAAACCACCTGTGGAACACAGACCCAAATAAGTGCGTACCTAGAGCTATAGATGTGCAGTGGAAAGTAAAAAATTGTGATGCTTATGCTCAATACCAGGAAAAACACATGGGCTGAGTGAAACAGACAAATCAAGGAAAGCGATACACCTACTTTGAAGTGGAACGGGAAAATCCCCTGCCGATACAAAAAAGATCAATGCTGTCAAATAAACAATGAGCCAGTGGGATAAGAAGTGAGAAAATGCCTTGGAGAATCAGCACTGTGTTCAGCGGTAACCCTGTGCTAAACATGGTCTCCAAACGTAGGCTCTACAAACCAGGAAGTTAAAAAATCTAATTTTGAATCGTCATGCACTGAAAAGAAGTGATAGAGAATGGTGATATCTTATTCACAAAAGAGAGTGAGAGAAGCAGATCAGTTGCAATCTCCCAGATACAATCACATCACAAAAGGCAACTGCTGGAGTCTGTATATCTGTTATGGGTATTCAGGCAAAAAGGAAAAGGGGAAACAAGAGAAAGAAAAATGTAAAGGGTCCCACTAAGGTTGAATATTACACCTCCAAATGTCTTAGGGTGAAGGAATATCCAAAGATATTGGAGAAGACGCATCACTCACTTAGTGTGACATGCTTCATCATAGGCATCTTTCCACACCCAAGTAAGATGGTACTACCTGGGCGGACTCAACCAAAAGATGTTCTGGGAGTTCTTATATAAAATATTAACTGGCCATGTAGGGAACCAGATGAGTGACGTTAAAAATACCTACAGGTATACCCAAACAGTAAGTTTATTCATGAGGTACTTGGGGTACTGGGTAAAAGATGTGATACAAAAGTGTTTTTTTAACGTTATTTTTTCAGTTATACCCAAATCAAAATGCCGACATGTTTTGGCCCACAACTAGAGCCCTCAATGTCTGGGGCCTTCTTCAGGGCTGGAATCTCTACTCTTAAGTATCCCTGCTTTAAAATACTCATGTATGACATGCAACTGTGAGGCATAGTGCACTCACCTGTTTTCTGGTCTTCCAGTAGTATTTCTACTGGGTATCACTATTAAGCACCACGCGGGTCAAGAGGTTCGGTGCTGTCTTATAGTCAAACGTTCATCAAAGTACGAGCACCGCTGGCGGCAGACAGGACCGGAGCCTTAGGTGCACCGGCGGTGCTCGTACTTTGATCACTATTTTTTACTTTTGGCATTCGTAGTGCACACTTATTTCTTCACCTTCTTTCGTTCATTGTGTAGATAGGTCACCCTTGCAATGGGTGGCCACGACCTTTCTAAGATTCTGTGTGTTCCTTTCTACAGTCTGCCAGTTTACCACAGTTTGGCACATTGCCGTAATTTTCAGCATTCATTGTAATACCAGTTCACATAAGGTTGCCAAATAGGATCAAAACTTTCATTTGTGATCTTGAGTTGTCTGTTTTTGATCCTATGATGGTTTCTTACATGTATAATTAGTGAATCTCTTTCACAAATTCACAGTTACCCCTGATGAAGGGTGCTTTTCAGTTGAAATGCATTGGGCCATGTGTTATAACCATGAACACCTTTTCACATTGAGATGCTTCGTTTTTGTCACACTCAAATGTGAAGCTACATTTGTAATAATACAACAAGACTACAAGAAACTTATTAAATTGTTTTGCATAATTGCATTATTGTTGCCATCTTTTTTCAACATTGTATCATTTTATTATTTGGAATATTTTGATTCATTTTGTTCACTATAAAGCCTTAGGGCACCAACAGTGTGTCTTGTGTCTAGTATGGTTCGGTGATTTCGCCTTTTCCTAAACAACAGCATTTTGCTATAGTTGTCCTACTATGTCAGGAAGCACTTCCAGTATGTCAGAGCCTGTAGTTGCCACAGGCACCTCCCATTAGGCCACACATTTCCTCCAATATGCCAGTGACAGCATAGCATGTTACAGTGGCTCCCTTCCTCTTCTATCCTTCTCCCCTCGAGGGGCTATCCCACGACTGGGGGTAGAGTTATGGTCCCCATCCCATGGCCCCCTCGGATTTGATGAGTATTAAGAAATAATTCACCAATATACAAGAACATCCCACCCAATTTTGAGACGAATTACAAAGTTTGTTTAAGGTATACAGACCCAATTGGGCAGATATGAATGAGCTGTTGTGATTAGTGGTCATGAATAAAATGAGAGAAAGATTGTTAGAGATCCTGCCATGGCTAAGAGTGCCCCTGGAAATAATGGGTAATTGAGTGCAGCGAAGGATGCATTGTTGAATGTGATTGAGAATGCATTAGAATTGGACTAAGTTCTTAAACTGTGAACAAAATAAGGGTGAGACGGCAGCTGATGATTAGGGCAGACTAAAGAATGTGTTGAAAGGTATTCAGTTATAGCTCTTCCCAAGGAGCTGGCTCAGGAAGCTGTAGGTGCTGCTTTTGTAAAGGGATTATTACAAAATATTGGGAGTTAGTTATTAATTTGTACTGAAAGCCAGACTAAGAAGTTAGCTAAACTGGTGAAAATCACAAATCACTAAGAAGTCCCTCAAAAGAAAGTGCTGAATTAAAACTAATGTCACTGAAATGGCAAAACACACAGAGAACTGGGACGAGGAGCCCCTCAAAGAGAAGAAAGAGGGGAGGGCAGGGAGGTTGGAAAGGGAACTGAAAGGGCCGGGGAGAGGCCCCAGCAGCAGGAGGTTGTTTAATTTGTGGTCAGTTACAGCAGTGCAAGTGGGATTGTACCAATATTACATCTAACATGCTAGGTCTAGCCGACCAGTTTGGTTATCATCAAGTTGCCCAAAATCCTTACCCTGAATTTTAGGACATTCTGAGAGGTTCTGACTGTGTCATATATACACTAATCCCAGAAGATCCGAGGAGTCCCCATGTGAATTGTGCTATTCATGGTAAATGTACTACTTGCCATATTGTCACAAGCACTAGTCATTCATCTTTTTAAAAAATCCGAAGTCCCCTCTTTACCTATCCCTGCCATGTCCATAAACATACATGGTATTTCCACCATATGATTGAGTCTGTATCTGTGCCTGTGGTTACTTATTAGTGAGAACCATTTATTTTTGCTTAGCTCAACTTTCCCAACAAATTTGTTAGACTGGGACATTTTGTTCAAGCTCAATTGTACTGTGTTTTGAACCACGGAAGGTATTTATCCGGTATTTATCATGCAACAACTTTCAAATACGTATCTGGGAGATCCTCAAGTGGAGTTTCTTGACCACACGAAAGAAAAGATTATCATTAAAGTCCCCCATGATAACGATTGGATATTTAATGTGCTGCTCCAGAATGACTTCTCGTTCTTCTAGCCAGCAGCGGCCCGTGATTGTAAGAGCTGTGGGGCTGAGAGGGGGGGGGGGAGATCAACAGATGACAAAGAGGGAGAATTGATTATTGATTTAATTTGCCCTCATGGTCATCTGTCAAATCCACCCTCCCCCCTACCCGGCCCCACCGCCCCATCGCTCTTACCTGCACTGGTCGTGGCTGTTCTAGCACGAGAAGAAACAGTAAATGCTGCTTTCTGAGCAGTGGGGAAGATAAATATTCAGAATTAGTAATTAGTTTGATTTTTCATGACAAGGAATCTGACTTTGTACGTCTCCTACACGCTTGGGAAATTATGCTATTAGAAACTATCATTAAAAGACTCCCACTTGGACAACCCTTTGCATTTTTCTTTGCCAAGACTTCATAGGTTTTTAAATTTGCAAGTTTAAGAGATTTGAGCTTCAATTATTCTTGCAGAAAGATGATGTCATAGTTAGATAAATATTTCATAAGGTTATTGCTACCTGACTTAATGTGAAGATCAATAACATCTATGTTCAATGACCATCTAAGCAAGATATCCTACCCTTCTCTTGTTGATACACTGACGTTAGGTACACACAGATGGACCACATCCGACTGAACTTGTCTAAGCTTTTGGTGATGTTGTTATATACATTTTTTATGTTTCATAAATTTTTTAGACTCAAATGGTTGGTTTAATTGTGCTGGCTGGTGATTGGATTTAACTTGATGTAAAGGTTTTCTCGATATCGTGGGATACTTAGATGGCATTGGTTTTCTAAGAATAATACCCCAGTCAGTTAACTCTGTTTTCCCAGCCCATTTATTAGAAATTATGACTTCTGATGCCCAAGTCATACATGTTATATTGGTGTTACTGTGTGAACCATGAATGAACTTTATTTCAGGCGATGGCTGGAGCATATGGGCTTAGTTTCCTGAAATTGAGACATAGGGCGTGATTCACAAAGGTAAACTTTTATTTTTTGTGTAAGGCTACTATTATTTTGGTAGTCACAAACTACAAGTTTAATTTTATTAATAGTAAAAGGACAGTTCTTTTTTTTTATGTGCCGAGTCTCGCCACACATGTGGAGTCTCCACAGTCATACAATTACTATTAGTAAAATTAAATTCATAGTTAGTGAGTGACAAAAAAAATAGTAAACTTACACAGGTCCAGAATCTTCAAAATATTTTGGCGATTTAAAATGTCATGGGAGCCCTCCGAGACATACTCAGGGACAAAGTTAAATGTGAATCCATCAGAGTCTGTAATACCTGGAGACGGAAACGACAAACAATCGTGATCAGTTTTAAATACTGTCTTTGTTGAGTTCATCTTTAGAGAATCAGGTGATCGATCGATTGTAGGATGTAGATTCGAGTCTTGTGTGGATATACACATATTAGGTTTATTTCCAGGGAAAATTGATTGGACTATTGGAACATCTGTTTTAGACCTAAGAGCATTCCTTAAATAATGACTGATTGTTTGGATAGATTTCTCGTCCTTGCTTAAACTGGTCATTTGATTCCCTCAATTGATATTTCAAAGGGTATAATAAATGGAAGGTCCATGTCCTGGGGTGATGTGCCTGAGATATTAACGGTTACAATGGAAGCCTTTGTCTCACTGGCGCCTCTTGAGTTAAAAGTTGGAAACAAGTTGCCATTATTAGATATATGAGTCTCCTTGGACTATGTAGTTAACTGATTGATGACATCAGCTGTCTAGTTTAATTTCCTCTGTTTCTTAAGGCGCCGCTTGCTGATGAATGGTTCGAAATCCCCTGTTGGATATCCCAGGGAAGAACCAGGTGCTGATAGGTTGGTAGCTAACATATTTGATGAGGTTATGGCTACTGGGGTTGTTTTTCTGTAGGGTCGATTGGAGTGCTAGTATGATAATCCAAAGGAGAAATTATATCTGGGTTTAAGTTGTCATCTCTTTTGCTGGTATTTATTGGAACACTGGACCCACCGGGCAGAATGGGCTCACTTGGCAAAACCGCGGACCCCAGTGCCACTAAGCACGGAGATGGTGGTACAGGAGGGATCAGAGCTTTCTGAGTTAATTTCACTGGTAAAAATCGAAGCAAGTCCACAATGTCATCCAGCCAAGACACGTTGGCTGTGCAGGTTTCCATATAGACAAGGGATTGCTGCATTTTGGAGAGGAGATTCTTAAAGTCGGAGATTATTACCAAATCGTTTTTGATGTCCCTTAGTAGTACCATTTGATCAGCCAATATGGATGATTGATTCCCCTTTGATTCTGCCATTTTTTCTAAGGTATTAGTTGCAAGCCCCATGCTCTAAAGTACAGGATAAGCTGGAGGTGTCACTAAATATTTGAAATCAGAATCAGTTGAGCTTGGAATGGCATTACTTAGGTCAAGAAGTTGCAGACGTTATTGCCCAATCTTTGCAACATGACTCCTTAAGCCTGGTAGCTTGTCTAGTAGAGCTGAACTATCCAGTGAGCTGGCAAGGGACGTTTGTTGCAATGTAATACTTCTAGATCTGGTGCACATTCTGCTCTTTATCATCTGACAATGGAGCCAATCTGTAAGCTGAGTCTGAGTCAGAGATCTTATTGAAATAATGAGCATCATCCAGAATAGAGTTGATTAAGGCCAACATAGTTAATGAGGCTGCCTCATTTTGGGAAATGGAAGGGTAAATGCTTGAGTTTGTGGCCAAGTTGAAGATGGTCACAAAAGTGAGTTTGCTTTGTAGCCTTGAAAAGAGGTGTCCTCTTTAGAGGTTTCAAGTGGCTGGGTCACTGCTTCCTTATATGCTGTCAATATAATTTTTCTGCTGCAGGTTTACTAGGATTCAAATTTCCTCTGGAGGGATTAAGCATTTGATGGACAGAGTGGTTGTAATTTAGAGGTCTCTCCAGTGGTCTCTCGTGCCAAGAATTTGGTCGGTTTTAATTTCAAGCTGATGGTGGGATTTTTTTAGGGATCTTGATTTTATAGTTCAAATGTTTGCATAAGATTGAGTTGCAATGATTCTTAAACGTGTTTTTGGAGCCAATTTCCAGTGCCTGATTCCCAGTTCTGGCTACCAGCGTATGAAGCACAGTGATGTAGAGTGTTGGAGAGGTAAGCCAAAGAACTGTGGCTCTGGTTAGCTGAAGAGAGGACAGGCCCTGTCTGGGTGGCAGGTGGCCACAAGGGAAGGAAAGAAGTCCAAGGGAAATTTGGGAGGAGGACAGGGAGAGAGGAGCCCAATGGCTGACTAGGCTAAGCCCAAGTTAAGGACACTGGGCCATCGAATGGGACTAGCCATGGATGGTTAGTTCCTCACCTCCACTGAATCCCTCCTGACTCAGCTCGACCCACTGCCCTGCGCCACTGTCACTCCTCCTAATGAGGTGCACACCACTGCTGCCACCACAGCTGTCCCCGCTGCCACTCTATTACTGTGCTATCACAGTGCGCTGTCCTGCTGTGAGAGTAACCCAGGCTGGTTCTGCCGCCCAGGCCTGTGGCAGGAAATAGACAGATTACTAGCCTAAGACCAAAAAGAGAAGATGTGTCCTCGGCAAGAGCAAGAATCTGATTCAAATGCTGACAGGCAGAAACAGGGTGGTCCCAAATCTCGAGCATCCAGCCTGAGTAAATCAGCAGAGAGCAGCGGAAGGGTAAGTGGGAAATGGGCAGCAAACATGAGCATAGCAATACTGCCAATGGCGTGAATAGGTCCCTAAAGGAATGCAGCAAGACGATAATGAGCAGGCAGGGAGCACCAGAAGTGGTGGTGGTATAGCATGGTACAGAGGCACATGCCAGGACACTAACCTATCATCGCACATAAGACACAAATGCACACGACCCCTGATACCCAGCTACCAGCTCCAACGCCGGCATGAGCATGCCACAGCATGAAGCACCTTGCGCATAACGCTGAGTCCCTCCCAAAGAAACTGCAATCCTGGGAGGCTTTTGGCAAGTGTGGTAACTTACAGATGGCTTTGATCAGGGTGGCTGGCAGTTGGGTTCACTGGCAGAGATGTTTTGCCCTAAATATCAAACATGGAGGAGATAAAATTTCAATTTCTCTCTTGAAGCCTTGTGTCTTTTGTTGAGCAAGCCCTTTCAATAAGCAGACACAACGAATCACCTTGGCAGTGGTCCTGAGTGGTGGAAGCAAGTATAACATGGTCTACACACTGAATCAGAATAGAACTTTCATGAAAGACAAGGGTGTCAAGAACTTGAAATAAAGGGGAGGGAAACTTGGTGAAGATTGTGGGAGTCTTCACCGCGTTAATTGGTCTTTGCTGAATTATCACACAAAGATAAACTGGCTCTCTGAGTACAGGAATGGAAAAGAAAACGAGGTACATAACAATATGGCAGCAGGAGTCCGGACTAAGGAAAACTCAGTATAACAACATTGTTAGTGGCTCTCAAACCTTGAAAACGAATAGTAGACATTCTTGCGCACACAAATGTTAGGTCCAAGATTCTTGTTTTATTGAAGCTGTGACAATGGGTCAAATTCCAGCTTTCGCCACCAGATGCAGAGGATCCTGTGGGCTTCATCATAGGGCTGATTTTAATTTTGACCAGATCCACAGAGAGGACAAAACGTATATCATTTACATGCTCAGACCATAAAGTAGAAGGCACTTGTTTAAGTAATTTATTAAAGGATTGCAGTATTTGACTTTCTGATTTTTCAGTCGTACTTTCTTATTCACATATAACAGCTAATTGTTAATTTTCATTAGTATTAGGTACATTTAGCTACACACCATAATGTGTGCAATAAACTGTGCAATTTAATATACATAAGAAATCTCTTCCCAAAGGATTTGCAGAAGTAGGGTTCATAGAAAGGCACTTCCATTAGTTACAGGACCTAAAGTAATTAAACTAGAAGCAGTAATATGATGAGGAACTCTATTATTGGAAATGCCAACTGCATCACTGGACAATCCTGAGAGCAGCAAAGAGGAGAACTCAGAGAATATCTGCTTACACCAGTGTCAATAAGACAAGACGTGGTTTTACCATTAATTACACACTTCATACATGGACTGTTTCGATTAACCAGAATCACGGTATTCACTGGGTAGCTGGCACCTCTATAACTCTCCTAATAGTCTTATGATCTTTAAATCATCTTTTCGGGTTATTTTAGTGTTATAAATCAAAGGTACCTTCCTCCAAAAAAGTTTACTTTCCATCCTCATTGGTGAATCCCACCCCCGGCTTGAGGTATCTGCACGTGCTTTTTCTATACTGGTTTCACAAAGTGTAGGTGGTAGTCCATTTCACCTGGGGATTATGCTTATTTAGATTGTCTTGCACTCGTCCTTAATTTCTCTTTTGCACCCAATCACAGGGAAACTCTATGGGTATCGACCAGCCTTGTGCTTCAGCTCATCCCATAGGGAGGGATACAGTAGAAAGGAAGAAAGTAAAGGAAGAACCTTACAGTTTCAGTCTAACTGTTCCGATAAAAGGGAGGACGGAATGTATCTGTCCTGACTCGCTCCCTGATTTCTCGTATCCACCACCTGAGGGCTGAATTGTGGGACTCTCCAGTGTTCTAATATGCTTCCAGACCCTTCCCTGCATGCATATAGTGACTACCAGCCATTTGGATGCTATTTGAGAAATTCCATCCATTTCCAATGCATGCCAAGTTTTGTGGAAGCAAGTCTGCTCATGCTTGAAACTCCATTACCTATAATCCCCTGCTCACTACTTCATCTCCACCCCTGCAGGCCAAGCATGGGTGTAGGAATTCAGCACACCTGTGGCTGGCAGCTGCCAGCCTGCTCACACCTGATGCATGTGATTACTGGAGCTCTTTTAAGACCCTGCTCCTTTCAGTCCAGTGTTGGTCATTATATCTGTGTTCCTGTGAGACCGTCCCTTGTTTCTTGAACATTTTGCTATCATCGTTTCCAGAGTTTCAGAACTATAGTTATTCCTTGTTATCTGAGCTTTATCTATTACTTTTTCCTGAACTAGAACTGCCTTCAGTGCTACCTTGACTCCTGAGCCTCAGCTATTCCTTGATTCCTGCACCAGTACTATTTAGTGCACCCTTGAAGCCTCTCTCCTGTATTTTTTTTTCCCACCCTGCTTTTTTCCCATTACTTTTGTTCCAGTTCCTAGTTTGCTGTCTTCCTATTCCCGCTGTTTTGCTTCTAGCTTCCTTGTATGTTTGTTAACTGTTTTCTGCCAAGCGTGCCCTTTCTTTTCCCTTCTTTCCTGTACCTTGATTCCTTGATTTTTGAGCTGTCGCTAAACCCTTCTTCCTTGAACTAGCACTATCCTCAGTGTTATCTTGTTTCCTTGATTCCTGAACCAATATTATTTATTGCACCCTTGTAATCTCTCTCCTTCTGTATTTACCTTTTCCAAGTCCCTGCCTTTTTTCCATTTACCTTTTTTCCAGTTTCTACCTTGCTGTCTTCCTGTAGTCTTAGCTTTCAGTATTCTTGTAGGTTTTGTTTCTTACTTTTTTGCCAAGTGTGTCCTATGTTTTCCCTTCTTTCTTGTTAAGGACTCGTTATTGCTAGCCCCTTGTCTATTGTGACTGTGTATTTAGTTCTACACCCTTGTTGTTACCACCTTGCGCTTTCCTGTGTGATCCCCAGGATCCGTGGCCCGATTCGGCGATGCGGCGAGCGGAAGGTAAGTGGTTTTATTCATTTATTTATTTATTTATTTACCCTATCCCGTCATGTCTACTTCCCCCCACCCTCTCCGACACGCCACCCCACCACTCTTACCTGTACCAGCCGCGCCTGATAGAGTTTGCATTTGGCCCCAAGTACTCCTGCCTATCCTTTTTGCACTGCTTGCAAAGCCCTGCTCTATACCGGGAATTGAATTCACACTCCTATTGCTTGGGACTCCCCCTCTTACCGACCTACCCAACACAGCTTGACCCATCATCTTCTGCAGAGACACCCTTAAGACTCCTTAAAATACAAATAAATAAACATACAAACACTTCACGTTTCATAGAATTTAACCACACTAACGCTGACTGACCTTATCAGCAGGTCATGTGCTGGTCTGCGCTCCACCCCAGTTCCACTGGAGAAACCTCTCCCTTACCTTTGGTCTCAGGGTTCATACCCCTCTTTCCACCTGAGCAGAGTGTAGGTAGCACCAGTTTTTGTGGGAGAATAAGAACTTTTCATATGCTTACTTCAAATCTAGTCATGTTTATTAAGCAAAATTAAGTAAATGCAAAGCGGCAATGATTTCCCCTCATTTGTGATAAGCGTCTAATGCTAATCTCACCTACATGGACCTTTTATAGGTTTTCTTCATAAACACATCAAATGGAATACATAAGACAGAAACTGAAACTGATATTATTTCAGGCCACAGCTTCCTTGTGGGAACAGTGCACAAGACATTGACTGCAGATACAAGAAAGCAACTTCTAGATGTTGAACTTTCATAATTAAGAATCCTCAATTGTGGACGCCAAACTTTTTGCGAAACTGCTCGCCAATCGTCTGGCATCACTTGTCACGACCTTGGTGGCCCCTGAGCAGGCCGGATTTGTGCCCAGCAGAAACCTGACGTACAATCTACGTACTGTTTTCGCTGCCCTACAGCACACAAGGCCGAAGGTACCGGCTATCGCGGTATTTTTGGACATGGAAAAGGCATTCGACTCGGTCGAATGGCCCTTCATGAGGCAGGTCCTCAGCCGTATGGGGGTCGGGGAGGTATTTTTGCAACTCCTTGCTGTGCTGTATACTTCCCCCACAGCGCGTATCAAGATTGGCTCCCTGGTCACTAACCCCATATGAGTCTGTAGTGGCACGAGACAGGGCTGCCCCTTATCTCTGATACTCTACGCCCTGACTGCGGAGCCCTTGGCTTGCGCTCTACGGGAGCACCATAGTCAAAGAGGCATTCGCTTTCCAAACTACCGTTTAATTGTCTCCACATATGCGGACGATACACTGCTCTACGTCAGGGATCCTGAGACCAACCTTTCTCCGGTCTTGCGTGAGGAGGTCCTCTTTGGCTCCCTGTCCGGCCTAAGAGTCAACTGGAGCAAATCCATCATGTTTCCCCTCACCCCAGCCACTGTGCCCTTTGAGCCCGAATACCCCCTGCAGTGGTCTACAGATGTGGTGCGGTACTTGGGGATCAGGTTGCACACTGACTCAGAGGTTGTCCTCAGGGAAAACTATGGAGTTGCTATTTCCAGGTGGGTGCGCCTCCCTTTATCATTGATGGGCAGAGTGTCCCTTATGAAAATGATCGTACTACCACGCTTTCTCTTCCTCTTTACGAATGTACCCATGGTTCTTTTACAGATATTCTTCCAGCGCCTTCAATCCCTAATGGTACACTTGGCCTGGGTGGGCAAACCGGCACGCGTCGCCTGGCTGATATTGACATTGCCGTACTCGATGGGGGGCCTGGGTGCTCCCGATTTGGAATTATATTATAGAGCTGCTCAAAACTCCCACGCATATCATTGGATACATGGACCCCCTGACATTCCGCACGTACGGATTGAGACAATAGTTGCTGCCCCTAAGCCTCTCCCGGCCTTGCTGTTTACACCTTCTGATAGGCGCTCAGGTATAATGGATTCTCTCTACTCGGTCACACACACCTGGCATTATTTATTGGCCGCTCAGGCGGGTAATATATTGTATTCTCCGATGGCCTGCCTTGATTGGTGCCACTGGCTTGCTCCGTGTAAGGATAGGGGGGTTACAACCACATTACAGACGCTAAATGCCCACACCGTGGGGGACCTTTTTACGGATGGTATTGCCCGCTCATGGGACGATATGTCCGGAGGAGAGGTTACGCCGACGCCCCTTGCGCAATACCAATCCCACAGACTTCGCATGCCCTCAAGGACTTATTGGGGGAGGATATGGCGGAGCCTCCTGAAGTCTTGGCACTAACTGCTGTCATTAGAGCACAAACACCTCCTAAGCTGGTGTCCAAAATTTACCGCATCACACGATCTACTAGGGGTGGCGACTACACCAAACCGCGGCTGGCCTGGCAGCGAGACCTGCAAGTGGAACATACGGATGACAAGTGGCTATACTGCTGCATGAGCACTAAAAGAGTCTCACTTAATGGGCGCCATAGACTTGTTCACTTTAAATACTTAAACAGGGCTTACTATACGCCGGAACGCCTATATCGTTATGGGCTGAGCGAGTAACCTCAGTGCGAAAGATGTGGGGAACAAATCGCTGACTTCTTTCACTTAGCCTGGACATGCCTAGGGGTCGCTCGCTTCTGGGGACATGTCTTTACGGAAATAAATCGGATCACAGACGTGACGTTGACCCCCGACCCGTTCCTAGCTTTACTGAGGTACTCCAAGCTTGTCCCTAAGGCACTCAGACGACTGGTAGACATGGCACTACTTTTAGCTATGAGATGTGTCGCGATCTGTTGGCTTCGTGGCCCGACCCCCACGATAGCTTAGTGGTCTAAAGACATGATGTTCTATTGCACCCAGACGGAAAACTACAGCGAACTGTTGCCACCTCGCAACAGACCAAAGAACTTCTGGGCCCTGTATATGACGCGACGGACGACCACGGAGGATGCCGAAACTGACGATGCCCCCCCATGACGACTTGCCCCCCTGACCACGACCATACCCTGTAGCGTTTCTCCTGCCGGATGTAGGCCACATTGTCCTTCTGGCCTTACCCCTAGATAAAAAAGCTCAGACGGAAGAGTGCCGTTTGTCATTCTGAGGATAGGACCTTCCAAGTGTTTGCTGTACTGTCTTTTTCTTTTCAGAATGGTGCTACGATGTCTATTTTCTTGATTGTCACACGCAGATAACATCGTTTGAAATATTTAATTGTCTCTTGTTTACTGCATAAAATTTCAATAAACATATTAATATATATATTTTTTTTTTAATTAAGAATCCTCACTTTGTGATGCCAAAAATGAGTGAGCCTAAATATCTCCTAGGCAGAGGTGGCCAGCATGGCTCAGCAATGGAGGGGTGGGGGCAGGGGCTGGAGGGGGACGAGAACCCGGGGAAAGCGGGCAGCAAAAAAACAAAAAAAGTACATTCTTGCCATGTCGCTCCTCCGTAGTCCTCCCTCGCTGACCTGAACAACAGGAAGCACACCAAGGCTCCCAGTCAGCAAATGACAATGCGGCCTTAGTAGCATTGTGATTGGTATGAGAGCCGTGTTTCGGCGCTCAGACGCTGACTGGGAGCCTGGGCATGTTCTCCATGCAGGCTGTAATGCAGCCAGCCTGCATGGGGAACATGCAAAGTGCGCAAGACTGGCCAGCCCAAGAGGGCCGGCCAAGCATTCATTGTGCCCTTAGGAGGGTGCTACCACTCCTCCCCTGCCCCTGCCCCTGCCCCCCATGCAAAGCAGCAGAAGTAGGAGATAATAAAATGATAATAACACACTTCATTATCATTTTATGTTCTCCTTGTTTCATTGCTAAAAAGCAGTGGGGCGATGCTCCTCAACCTTAGCGGAGGTGCCGCCACTACCTAGGCAAAGCGGCCTGTGCAGTTTAACACAGGCAGACAAAATGGCCACAGTTAAGCAACACGACGTCACTATTAGGATCAACTCCAAGCGAGTGCACTACATGCGCTTTCTAATGAGGGTGTGACGTCGGTTCGTTCTAAAAGGGTGTCTGAGCCAAGAGAAACGTTATGCGCACAGCGACATCGCCACAGTCGGGGGATTCTTGAAGGAAAGGGTATTTTTGATGTGATGAGGGACGAGGTTCTTTGAAGCTCGGGGAGGAGAGTTTTTCAAATTCTTAGTGCAGCAGAACGAGGAGTCCTGGCTGAGGCATGCGTTTCCGTGAACTTGGGGAATTCAATTCAAACTCTTCTTCAAACTCTTCTTCTGTGTCTGAAATGGGCGCGGGGCGCGGGTTGGCTGTGATCTGATGGTATTCAGAGCGGTGTTATTAATTCCCAGACCTGGCAAAATATCGAGTCTCTGCTCTCTGAGGGTGCGCTGTATATTTTAAATCAATGTACTGGTGAAAATAGACGTCACCCCGTGGTGCTCCTCCTGCACTCTACAGGTGAAATGTGTCATCTATGAAAGTCTGGCAAAGAGACAAATATTTCTAAAAGGCAGAACCTTTTTATAGCAGATGACGAATTATCTATCTAGTTCTTTAAAACAATTTAGACAGCGGTTCTTCTCAACACTGGCTTACAGCACACAGTACAACAGGGCTTACCGGTCCAATCCATATGACCCCTCGGTCCACGCACGCAGATATGAGATGAAGTGCACACGATATTAGGATCAGAAGAATCAAAAAGATGTGGACTCTAAGAGTAACTATACCGCTGAGCAAAATCAAGTGAAAACCCCGCAATTAAACATTGTTAGCTAAACTGAAGAAATCACAGCGCGCACTGATCTATGATAGCATGTGGGAAAACCTTTGGGACGTGAACCAAGAGATGCTCCTAAGAATAAAGTGCGTGCATGGCTCCATTCCAGGGTGGGCTGGATGCAGGGAGGACGCAGCGCATCGATGAGCTAGAAGGGGTCCCGATAACAGCTGCGGAGCAGCATTTGCTTGAACTGCATCACCGTCAGCCGGAACACCGGCGAGGCTCTGCTCTGCGGCAGGTTCTGGCTGAGAGCAAGAGTTTGTTTACAATCAGCAGTAACATTTGATCTGGATATAAAACGTGCGCCCATTTGAAGTATCGTCAATCTAACAAGGTAATAAATACTGAGAATCCCTTCCTTCATCTGTTCCTGCAGAGGTCGAAGTGAGCGCAATCGAACGGGCATGGCGTGCCCTTAGTATTTTAATATAATAGAATCTGTTCCCCAACTTATTTATTTTAAAAATGCGTCCCAGCATGGCAGAAATAGCTAAGGCCTATAGATAAGGCTCGGCTGTTAGTGGCCGTTCGGGGACCAGCGGGGAGGGCAGAGAATATAAAGGACTCTGTCTTCCTTCTTGCCCAGGGAAGACGAGGGCGGTGTCCACTTCTCCTACTCCGAGGCTGTCAGCTGCCCCCCTCCCTCTTTCTTCCTCATATTCACTCTGCTTCTGTCTCTTTCTCGCTCCTCCTCACTAGCTGAAAATCGTGACTTCATGACATGGCTCCTACCCTCTCTTTCCTCCTTTCCTTCATTCGTTCCCCTGTGAAATGGATCCAAAAAAGAAAAACACTTTTGCTGGAAATGTCGTCTTTTTCTGGACAAAGAGGAAAATAAAGGTTCAAAGTACGAAAAATAAATAACTGAATAAAGCAAGAAAGAGTGGTCGCAAAGTGGCCAGATTGGTTTTCTTCACACCCAAACATTAACGCCACTTTACAGAGTTTGCCAGTGAAGCTTTCTTTGAACAACATTGTTTCCCAGGGTGGGGAAGTGCACCATTCCTGGAGGTATTACAATACCTGGTTGATGTGATCATTATCAGCTGTCTTCCTTATTTTAGTTTATAAAATGTGTACAGCGGCTTTGTTTTAAGGGATGTGGTATTTATAATGGAAAACAACCTTTACAACGCAGTCATTACATTGCACTACATTTACAATGCAGTCATTAAATCGCAACATCCTTTTCAACGCATGTCACTACAACACATCCATTACAATGCATGTCACTACAACGCATGACACTAAAATGCATGTCACTACAACGCAGACATTCCATCGCATGTCATGACAACGCATACCATTACAACGCATAGTACCCTACACTATCCAACGCTTACCCTACTGTTGCACCCCCTGGAGTTAGAATAGTAATTTTTACCCCTACACTATCCAACACTTACCCTACTGTTGCACCCCCTGGAGTTAGATTAGTAATGTTTACCCCTACACTTCCAACACTTACCTTAAATGCAATGTAATGGTATGCGTTGTAAAGGTATAATGCGATGTAATGGAATGCGTTGTAAATGTAGTTTAAAAAAATTCGTTGTAGTGGTATGCAATGTAAATGTGTGCGTTGTAAAGGATGTTGCGATGTAAAAACTGCATTGTAAAGGCATGCGTTATAACATCATACATTCATTTTTAACCCATACCGCTTACATTTTGTAAGGATATAAGCAATGGACATTGAAAAGGGTCCCTTCCAGACCCTGTAGTCATGTGCTTCACTTTTCAGGCAAAAACACTCATTGATTTCGGAATAATGAATGTAAAATCGTTAAGGTACCCAAGTTGTTTCTGCTTACATTTCACATCCTTTACTTAATTTTCCATTCCCCATGAGTGTATGCTTTTTCCAGGATGTCGTTACTTTTTTTTTCCCAGACACTATTTTACTCTTGGCTAGTGCATGATCTGAATCAAGTCGCATCCAGGTGTTTATAGCAGTGCACAATTTGGTTGTAGCTTCAGACAGTACAAGTTACTCTCAGTGGGGCAGTATGGTGTTCAGTGGGGGAGAGGATGGGGCACTATGGCCAGAGTTGCCGAATTTGGAACTGGGGAAGCAGGTTCAGCCTTCATGAACTGTCCACCAGACCACTCTCCTGAGCAGTTATGGCTGGCATCTATAGGGAGGGGGAGGTGGGAGCAGGCACAGATATAAAAAAATAAAAATAAAAAACACTTTCCTTACTCAACAGGACCTCCTCGTTCCAGACGTCCTTGTTGCTTCTGCAGCCCGGCCACCACGAAACTCCCTTGACCAATCAGGATGCTACTTTCACCAGCATGAGAGCAGTGTCCTAATTGGAGGGAACGGCCTCACTCGGCACTCCACAGCGCTCTGCTCTAACCCGCTGTCTTAAGACGGCTGGCCAAAAGGACAAGCGCACTTTAAACAGTGCATACTCAGCCCACCCTCCTCCCTGCTGCTGTCACTCAGCAGTGGCCACGTCCTGACGCTCTGTTCGGGATGGAGGATGAAAATGGTAACGAATTACCATTTTATTTTTCATCTCAGCGGCATTTAAATGGGGCATCGCTCCTCCGCTCCAATGGAGGAGCCGCCCCTGCTCCTGAGGGAGCACATTCCCATGCTAGACCTTAGAATGCCCCACTAGACCTTACAAGCCCTGGCGTCTTGGCACCAGCAGGTGGACCCTAGTGGTGGCAAGTGTGGGTTAACCTTGAAGGCCTGTCCACCACAGTCCATGCTGAAGTTCACTTCCAGTTTTGCGGGCAAGCCTATGAAGCAGCACACCCTAGAGCACCACTGACTGTCATTGAGGTCAGCGGACCATTGAGGCCTGTCTGCCTCACCCATTGGTACCTCCAACGGCCTTGTTTCAGCCGTAGTAGTGCAACTCACCAGGGATCGGCAATGCAGGATTTGCACGCGCACCAAACTAAGTTCACTAACTTCACGGTGTCTCTGCATCATGCAAAAGCACTTTTAACGTGTGCTGCCTGCTGTGGGGCCACTAGAATTATGCAGCAATGGAGGGCAAACTATGTCGTAGCGTTGACTAAATTATGCATCCAAAAAAAGGCTGCAGTGTAAAGCAGAACATTTGCTGATACTTTATTATTTTGATACTTTTACACATGCTACCAGTCTCTACAAAGATTCTGCCTCATTAGTACCAGTGGAACATACAAATGCAGCAGTGAGAAAGCTGACCAGTCAACCTTTGCAAAGGACCCTCCACTTCTCAGCAACAAAGTCAACATTTTTAGTTTTTGATCCGTTTGAGCTACAAACCTTTTATTAGTTAAAATCGATTTTTCAGCAGGTGATGTATTATTCGACCAATATGACAGAGCCATAATTATGTGGAAAACATTTGCAAACTAGGATACTGTGGCATTCATGTTTGAACTGATCTTGTGGAACAGAGGAGAAGTGCTGATGACCGAATTTGCATGGCTCGGAGACAAATGGCTTGTGATTCCACTTTAAAGAATTTTTGGGACATTCTGTGATTGGAAATGTATCTCACTTTGTGAATGTATTTTAATGTCAACACCACATATTAAACCTTAGATAAACATGTGTATCCATTGGTTAAATTAAATAACGTAATAAGCTGTAACTGGTCAGTGAAATGGCAAACAAATACTAAAAATGGAGATGTTTTGCTTTTTCTGGCCACACCTGACTCCGCCCACTGACCCAATCCTCGGGTTATTCCCGCCCTCTGATTCCCCGCCCACAGTTCCTCTACTTTTTTCCCCCCACTTCAACCACTGAGCACAGGGGTCAGATTAGATCTGTTCAAGGAAAAATGGCGTTGTGTCTAACATCCTGCTCCAAGGTTAGTCATGCACTCACATAATCTACAGGCCTGATTTTGCACGTGGTCGGCCCAGTATTTTCCTTTTAAATACAAGCCCATTGCTCGCTTCTGATTTCATTCTCCAAAATTCTTTTCTACTGGTACATGGACTCATGGCTCCAACGACAAAGAAACAGCTCAATAAAATTGCAGGGTGAGCTTGGTAGCACAGAAATAAGCATGCAAAGCTCTGACAGGAATGTTCTGCCTTTTGAAGATCCTCCTATGAGCCGTTTATCACACGCATGTATCCCTTTTCACTAAATCGTTCTTAACAGTCCCTCCATCACTCTCCAGGCCCCGGATTACAGCTGCATAGGAAGGATGCTTAGGTGGAAATTAACAGCAGTAATGGCGACTGGGATTTTTGTACCGAGAGCAAATGAAATTATCACGATGCTACCTGCTGTTATTATTGTTCCATCTAACTATCACTTATCTTCATTGTCCTCACTTCGTATTGAAATATCCTCAGTCTCATGGCACAGCAAGGTATGCTTCCAGAGAATGACAAACATGCCTCAAGGTGCATCTGACATTTCAGGGTACCAATTGTGATCGTGCCCTGCCTTAAATAGACTTATTTCTTACACATGCTACCTGATATTAACCTCTCTCCTAATTTTGGTAACGGTCTAAAATCTAGTAAAAATGGGTTAAATCAAGCAACCAGATAAAGCCCTAACACATTTTTAAAACCTTATCACACAACCTATCCTATAAGAAACTGCAGGGTTAGAGTACTTGCCGTAGTAGCCGCCCTTGCAGAGCCAGCCTGCTCCTCATTTGCAAATTCTGAATAAGATGGCATGGTTTCATGTACAGAGGACTTCTGTCATAAGTCCCCCGAGTGGTGCTTCACACGATACAGGAAGTCACTCACCAAAAGACAGCTCGAGGACGTCTGGGCACACCCAAGTTAAATCTCCTTATCATGGGGGCCTCCTGTCTCCATTATAAGGCCCTCACCGGACTTACAGTTGGTGGCAGCTGGTTATTAGTACTCAGGTACAAATGTTTTTCACAGACCTACCAGTAAGGAGATTGCCTAACGCCCCTCACTGTATAAATTCAAGTTTTCTGCCATAAGGGAGCCCCATGATTACCCCTTTCCATGCAGAATGTGGGCTGGTAATACTTGGGTACATGATGGGTGGGATACTCCTAGGCTGGAATCCCCCCAATATGTTTGTATCCCATGGCAGTCCACATTCCTAGGTTGCCATGGAGCTGCATCACAAAAGAAGGAAATGGACCTTTGAATGAGTGGTTTACTACAGAGGTTTGGGGGCAACTTTAAATCCGAGCGGTCAGTCGGATGGAGCCCAACTGTCACTTCTGATTCTGATTCTAAGCTGGCCCTTTTATACTATTCAAACTTAACCTTTTGCTGGGATGAGGTCTGTACACTTAGGAAAGGAAAGGCTTAAACCAGTGGCAGGAAACGTTGACTGTCTCTGATGAAAGAGCAGGTATATAAACCATGACTAAGAAAAATATTCTGCTACAACGTGAAGAACGCAGCCAAACAAAGGGGCGTGGCTAGGGCGTGAACCCAGGAAGAAATGCCTCCCCTGCTCTCCAATACACAGGCTCCCACCGCATCCAACACAGCAGTTCTGAGGTATCAGGCCTGCATTTTATACCAGTGGCAGCCTCCTAATCATCAGACCCCCATGGGGTGTTAGATACCAATCTTTCCCTGCACTACTGTAAGCGATCGGAAGCTCAGCGGGCTCACTGCATGGCAGCCAAGATGGCAGCAGCCACACCCACCCAGATTGGCAGCTCTCCGTGAGGAACAATAGGGCTTTTCCTCACCACAGATGCCTCCTGCCAGCATTGTGGGGAGCAGGACAATGGTAGGGACATGGCAACGACAGCAGCCCCGTGGCAGAAGCGGCTTGTAACACCAGCAGCACAAAATGGCAGCCTCTAGCATTCCCTGCCAGCTTTAAGTCCTTAAACAGCCGCTCCCCTGCTTTACTGTGAAATCCTCTTCCCTGTGCACGCCACAACTGTCTCACTTCCTTTTATGGGAGCCACCAGCGTGTACACTATCCATAACCCCACAGGGCTGAAAAGAGGTTGCATCTACCAGCAAGCCACCTCCAGGAGACAGAACCATGCTCCCTGACAGCACCATCTGGCTCAGAGATGCTTGGCTCGGCCTGCCTATTATTAGGCCCCCTAGAACCGGAGCCACCTGTTACTTTTCTCCAGTGACTCTCCGACTGGCGGGTGTCTAGAAGGCCTAACAGCTCGACCCAGTGGGGTGGCGTTCCCACGTGACAGTGTGTTTGCCCTTGTCACCCTCTGCACTTGAGACCCCTGCAGCTTTTTCCTGCTACACCGGTAGTTTCTATGTAGAGTGCTGTTAACACTACATGTCCATTGTCCAGTATTTGTAAAGCGCAAGCAGTTGCCCAAGGGTGTCAAGGTGCTGGGGGCCCTCGGGAAGATTAAGCAAGCTATTGCCCAGAGTCACATGGTGCTGGGCTGATCTGCCACTGGCGCCGGGGATCGAACCGTGAGCCCCCGAGTTCTGTAATCAGACGCCCTGCCCGCTGCACCACACCTCTTCCCATGGTGCTCAAGATGGCTACTACGAAAGGCAAAGTGACCAAGACATCCTTTATTAAAGATCTGCTGCACCCCCAGAAAACAGAAAAACATCAGACCCTTGACACCCCAAGGAGTCCCTCTAGAATGATTCCCCAACAGCTCCAGATGCTGGTATGCATGCCCCAGCCACTAAAGCAGACATCCAAGAACCCTTGTGTGAATTCCATGAAGACATGGCGACAAGATGTGAAAAACGCCATCGCAAAACTCAACCATTCTTTCCAAACAGCAGAAACTTGCCTTGACCAGATTGAGAATGACATCGCTACCACAGCGCAGGGCCATGACAACATCACCTGACAGCATGCAGCCTTGGAATTGCATCACATAGAATTCACTCACTTCACCAAAGGACACTTAATTATGGGCAGAGACTGCAACACAACCCTTCATTCCACCGACCACAGGCATCCCCCCACCCCACAAGTCAAAGGGCCACTAGGTCCCTGCTCGAGGGCATAGTGGACCTCAATCTGGATGACATATGGAAAGTGCAACACCAAGGAGACAAGAAATACACCTTTTACTCCAATGTTCAATGATCCTGCACACATATTGAGTTCTTTCTTACCTCGAGAAATCTCCAATCACAAATCATCCACACTGAAATTGACCCGAAAATTTAATTGAACATGCTTCGGTGTGGCTACACTCAGATTTAATGGAACCCTGTCATCAACAATCCAAACTCTGGCACTGTGGGATGTGGTGGTTCGGGAATACATACAAGAGGCCATCGAACACTATTTCGTCAATTACTATGGAGTGGTCACCCAAGGAATACTGTGGAATGCTGCGAAAGCAATCATTAGGGGAGGAACTCATATCTCACACTACTACCTTTGAGCATCTAGGAAAGCAAAAGAGGAAGGACCTAGAAGATGAACTGTGCAGATTAGAATCCCAACATAAACACAACCCCTCCTTCAGCACATAATAAGATCTGCGCAAGGTGCGAGGATGGCTTGAGCAGTTATTTATGAGGGAAACAACACCAAGAAACTACTGCACATTCAATAGTAGTACTGTGACAAGCATTTACAATGCAATAGGTCCTGCAATTACATTGTTTTGAGCTACTGGGGTTGTAAATGTTATCTTTTTTTTTCCCTTCGCGAAGCATTAATCAAATGGTGTAATGCAAAATGGTAATAGCTCACTTTGTTGTAATTGCACAATCTATTGCATTGCATTTGTACTACTGTGAGTTTTGTATTGTAAATGGTACTGGCTTTTATTAATGTTTTTTTAATCACATTAATCTAATGCATTAAAAATGTTAATACCCACTCATTTTGGAATAAGGACTCTGAGTGGCTATTACATATACCCATTTATTGTTACTATGATTGCAGTTACAGGTGTGAGATCACTATCCCTGCAGATATAGGTGTGATATTACTATCACTGAAAGGAGTCTAAAGACTACGCTCCTTTAAAATGACCTACCTTTTTTTAAACTCAGGCCACATCTTTATGGCCTATTACACTATTCTTCTTCTCTTAAGAATCAAATACCATAAAAGTCCACTACGAGGGATCAATACCTTTGTGCCATATTTGCATGAACAGAAATTTGGGCTATACATCACCCTGTATGAAAAAGAGAAGGCTATGACGCAATCCTCTGATATCGACCTTCATATCTTTGCTGTTTTCTATTATCATGAAGGCCCTAAAGCTTCCCCATAGGCTGGGGATGTTCACACTGATATCATGCCTAGCACCGCTATGACACCTCTGGCTCTTACTTTTCCACCCCGACACACTAATTTCCCTAACATTATTCAAACACTTCTCCGCGAACAAAACCACACAGTATACGGTCAGCCTAAATCAAGGTGGTCCGAACAATAACTTGGATCAAAGCTTCACAGATCGAAAAAACCGATCCTTGATAACTTGATAATCATTATAATAATTAATGATTTGAAACTTGAAAAAACCTTACCTTTTTTCCAAGTCACAGGATGTTATCAATTAATGAGGGGTAGATAAAAGTAAAAACACAGCGGGTAGCAGAGACAAAGAAAGAAAGGTTTTGTGTGGGAAAATAATTGCTGAGTTACAGGGCATTAGTATTACTTGAGCGACCGTTTTCAAATGGGTATAGTGCAATGGTAAGACATTTCTACACTGAAAGATCCTGGCCACATTATCGGCTACATGTATTGTCCCAACTAATAATATTAGGTAAGAGTTATCTTGAAATCTAGAGGGCTCCTGTTTGAACTGATATGTTGACTGCAACCCGTCGATGTCCATTGTAATAACACTTACTTCCCAGCTGGTAAAGAATAAAAAACAATTAGAAACTGGAAGTTATTTTGCATTTATTTTTAAATCAGTTTAATAAAATGTTCCATATGTGTTGATAACGCTATTGTATACCAAGCTACATATTTAAATAGAACCACTTGAACGATTTTGACTAAACATTTTATCTCGCTGGCCGGCCAGGGCGCTGTAGCCCATGTGATTAAATGCCGCAGGACATTCCATTTACAGATAAGAACTCATCGTTTCACAATATGCACCAAGGCATTTTTGCTTTCGGTTTCATAATGAGAGCTTGAGAGCTAGAACATGAGCCAGGCATTCCACCCCCACCCTGCCTCGCAGTGACGTCAGTTCGATCACTCGAAGGGAGAGGACATAAACCCCAAACAAGAAAGGTGTAGCACTAAAATGGGGTACACAAAGGTTGATCAATGTGTATAAGAATGTGTTACTGTCAGCGTTCTTGCTTAAGTTATTTTATGTGTTTTTAAGTCGTGTGTAATGTTTACGATGAGTACCTCCCACTAAGGTTCACATAGTGCGCTGCTTATACACGGTACTGTATTTAGACCCCCCCCATTCCGTGCCAGCCATAAAATGCTGTATTACATGGGCACCCTGTGTGTACTGAGCTGCAGCACTCTCACCTATCCCCAATTCGCTCTGCTCATTGTCGGCACTTGCCATGGACACCGCACCGCAGCCCTGAGGGCCCATCGCCCCACTGCCGCTGCATCAGTAATAACAACTGCCGTCCGGTACGATGTGCGGACAGTTTCCCCGTGTACCCAGGAAGGGGTGCACCGGCGAGAAGTGACCTAGCAACAGGCATCAGCACATCTCAGCCTCGCTGGGAGAGGCGGAGTGCCGCTCCTGTCTTCCCGTCACGCGGGGCCAGAGAGGATCGAAGCCTCCGTGTAACCTTCGCCGTTTCCGGAAGACCGGGTATTCCCGGGGACCGCTAACGTAAACACAGGCAAGACACAGACAAACAGCTGCTCTACCGGACCTGGAAGTGATTCTTCCTTGCTCCCGGCGCAGCACCGCCCTCACCGAGCTCTTAAAGAGGCACAGGTCAGGCACAACTGCAGCTGCCATGGTATACTCAGAGGCCCTCGGGTGCCTGTGCAGAGGCAAGGTTCCAGCCTGTCCAGAGGTTTAGTCATGCCACTGGTATTTTTATATGGAGGCTAGTAAACATAATAGGAAAAATAAAAGCTTGTAAAAATTTTGAAAATTAAGACATTGTATAAAATTGGAAAAAAAATCACCAAAAGCTTGCATTATGTGCCTTTAAAATGGTATCTAAAAATGGCAAAAGAAGTCACAAGTGTTTTTAGAGCTGTCTAAACCACTTCTAAACGACTGTTAAAGCATTAGTCCCACATTTGTTTGTCCTCGCTTCACACGGTGTCTCACGGCGCTAAGGGAGCACTAATAAAACAAGCTCTACAAAAGTGCTTCTTTGTTACCGCTCTGTCTCTTTTTGGGACAGCCCATCCGGACTGGATCCTTTAATTCCCGGCTTGTTTATATAACACGCCTCCTTTAGATAAGAAATTGCTTCACAATCGCTGTGAAGCAAATGATCCAGTCCGGATGCGCCGTCCCAAAAGGAGAAAGGGCGGTAACAAAGAAGCCTCATTTTCAATTAGAGGCCGCCGTTTACCATAAACGATGACGCCATCCAATGAAAATGAGGGGCAGGGCTTCAAGCCCCCTTCTGAAATCTCCTCTCTCACAATATGTCGTGCAGAGTGTGCAACGCATGCGCGCTGCAACGCTAGGGGAGACCTAAAAAAGGAGATTAGACAGACCAGTTACTGGTTTACATATTCCAAAAATCCAGAATGCAAAATCATATTCATAAAATCCCCAACACAGTCACTTCGGACATACTTAAATGCTTTGCCAATTATTACGAATCCCACTTGATATTTGAGGTCCTGATTCAGAGTTGCAAGATGCATACCTTCTAATTTATGAGCCCAGATTACACAGGGAAAACCTCCCCCATATAAAAGATGAGATCACGGTCGAGGAGGTCTGGGCAGCTATAACTCAAATGCCATGGTGCAAGGCTCTGGATCCTGAAGGCTTCCTGGTCTCCTTTTATAAAGCTTACATTGACGTTCTAGGGCAATTACTGACTAAAACATTTAATGAGACTGAGGTGTAGTCAGACACAATTTTCAAATCGCAAATCACACTTCTCTTAAAACCTGACAATGACCTGACCTAGACCCTAAGGCTACCCGCAGTTATGCCTCTTTGTGGGAAAGGGATCAACTTCCCACTCCAGGGTACCTGTCCCCAGCACAACTCCACACCATGTTTGGGAAAGCCCAGATACTTGTTGGAAGTATTGTGGGAACAGAGGTACTTTTCTGCACATGTGGTGGTTTTGCCCTAAAAGCAAAACTTCTGGCAAGAAATCCTCACCCAGAGTCGATCAATATTTGGAGTCTCCCTACCATTACAACTGCTAGTGATATTGCATGGATATATAGGTGAACATACTGAATACCCCTTGACCACGATTAAAGGAAAACTCATCAAACGCCTCCTGATAACAGCCAGGCTGGCTTTGGCCCAATTCTGTACACAACTCATGGCGCCGTCAATTCACGTCTGGTGGGGCAAAGTGTGGTTCATCTATGCCCTTGATCAGTTAACCTGGTTATCCAAACAGAATAGATTAATTTGAGACTGTGTGGCTCCCCTTCAAGACATTCATGAAACACAAGAGGGGTGGTAGTGGTAGACAAGGACTCAGGGAGGGTCCCAAAACTCATGCACAAGGCTGGTAGAGTTGAACCCAGACTCTTACCATTTGTCCCATCCTATGCATAAGTATGTGGGGTACATCATTCATAATGTAATGTGGCACCGATATTGCTCAATGAGTGATGGCTGTGCCTCTTGTGTTCTCCTTTTGTATCTTTGTTTTATAAAACGAACTGAAAATAATGTGGTTTTAAAAAAAGAACAGAGATTGACTACTTGCTTCGAACAGTATCTGCTTTGCTTCAGTCCAGAACTAAAGTCCATCTATAAAGTAAAGTGCCATAAAGACACCTTTGTTCCTGTTACCACTGCTCCGCCAGGTCCATGCCTGTTGTGCTCTGAACTGAGATTAACACGGAGCAGAAGAGGCACTGCCGCAGATGACAAGCAGAATGCAACCAGCCCAAGCTCTCTCTTTGTCCCATCCATTGACATGTGCTGGTACTAAAAAAAAACCCTTTGGGTGAACACACAAACATATATAAATCCACACTCACAGTGGGAACCTTATATCACCAACATGTAAACAATGGACCTGGAATCAAATGGATAATAAAAATGTATTCGATACAATGTTAAAGAATTTAAAAAAAACACATATGTTAAAAATCACAGTGCCTGTCTAACTTCATCATAAAGAAACAATTAAAAAACCATTCAAGTAAAAAGTACATTCCACTAAATTAAAAAAACATTTCACAAAGATACAAATTACATCAAATTGTAGCAGCAATAAAAATTGGGAGAACAGGCAGGAAAATGTTTCCTAGTCACAGGAAGAACCACTAAATCTTGCACAGATCAATTGTTAATTCATGAGAAAATTCTTTATCTTTCTTTGTCCTCAACAACAGTTGTCCACATGGATTTCTAGTAGGCTTCCCTTATCAGTGCATCGACGTGTTTCGGCGGGCACTCTATTTTGACCATCACCTTCCTCAAGAAAAAACAATAGCTCCCAGTGTTGAAATCAAATTCTTAGTAGTTTCCACGAAACTAAACTAGATCAGCCTCAATTTGAAACAGAAGGGAATATTTCTCTTTCTCCCACAGGTAGCTCAAGTGTCCTAGTCAGCACAACTCCCAGAGCATTGCTCGCCTCAGGGTTCCACGTTAAAAAAAGGTACAATCTGACTTTGCAGTATTAAAATGTATCCAGTACCTCCAAGCTTACAGCAAATGTACAAGACACTTCTGGATCATGTCCTTTTCTTAAAATACAGCCCGCCTCAAACACCTTCAAGTCTTGGTTGAATAGACAGGTGGTATATGGGTCGTATCCTTCCTTTCTGTCAAACCCACTTCTGATATGCACAGCCACGTAGGCAGTTAAAATGTAACAGATCTGTTCTGATATCTGTGTATTGCTGACAAAAACACGAGGTATACGCCTCCGTCGCAGGAATTCTGCAATGGAGGCGTATACCCTCTCAAAGTTAATAATATACAAACTATTAATATAATATGCAATAGCAGATATATAAGAACAATTACTGGTGGAATGACAAGACATTTCATTCTATCGAGTTTTGCTATAGAATTGTAATTTCTAGAAGTTTCAATGTGTGCTGCAGTTTTGACACTTCAAGACAAGCCTTTGCAATGCAATAGGTCTCGCATTCACACAATTGTGAGTTTTGGCATTGTAAATGACAATGCCTTCTATTTATGTTTTGGATTTTAAAACATAAATACAAGGCATTGTTATTTACAATACTAATAGCTTAAAAAATGCAATGAACCTCACCATCTATACCAACAGAAATGGCGCTTTAAGATATATCAGGTGAAAGAGCAAATACCCCGAGTGGCGTAGATGAAAGGACCTCAGATTACTGAACGGACAGCAACTTCACCTGAAAGCAGACATTGTTTGTCACAAAATGAAGGGACCCGTGCACCAGCGGTATTTAATCTCAATGGAAGAAACAGGAGTTGTCAATAAAACGCACAAACAGCAGTTGCTCTTCACACAGTTGTGCTGGTGCTTTTATTGGCAGCGCTGGCAGGGGCAATAGGTGGTGCAATCTGCAGTGGCCTCCTCACAAGGGCCCTGACACTTATTGTTTTTACAAATTAAGCACTGTGCACGCTGCGTGTGTGTTCGACCTACCTACATCTTTACATAGTGTGTGCACCCGCCGCATGCCTCATGTTTACACTTATACACATAATGTGTAGTGTGAAACCCCGACTTTTGTTGGCAGGGGTGAAAATGTTAGCATCTCTCCCCCTGCAGTATTCAATATACAATTGTATATCACATACTAATCTGTAGATGAATGCAGAAATAGTCATATTGTACCTCACAATGTTAGATCATTTCACGGACAGGCGACCGAGGTTGCATTGTATACCTTTACCTCCCTCTGAATTTGTTGGTCTTTCCTAAGTGTTTTACTTCATTACACACCTTTGTGCTGACATTCACATCAAAGTGGTTGAGGATCTGCTCAGTTTACTACTCTATGTCAACTGTGGAAGTATGACGTAATTAAATTCTGTAATTTAGTGAACTCAGTGCTTGTAGTATGGCATTTGGACAGAGTTGAGACGTCTGTGGAAGGGACGGGGACATCAGACAAAACCTTTCATTATAACACTAATCTATCTAGCCTATCAACTGCGCACAACACAATGCACATACCATATGTGCTTTATTAAATAGAGCTGTAAAGCAGAGACACCATGTGCTTTATTAAATAGAGCTGTAAAGCAGAGACACGTGTAGCGACAGTACCCAAGAATGAAATATACCAGTAAATAAGAAAACATTGATGCGATCAATGGCTCTTAACCATGTCCAGGGGACCCATTCCCAAACCTGGCCTCACACACCATATCTGAAAGATTCTCAGACATTCTCAACAGACTGCTTCTGATTGAACAATTACACAGCTGTATGACCAGTAGGTGAAGATTAGGCGCTATGAAATAACCGCATCAGCTAAACCTACACAGGCAACTTTTAACGCCAAAACATTCAGAACTGCGGCTCACTAGAACACGAACTGCGCATACACACGGCCGAGTCGCTAATCACCAGACTTGCTGCATGGTGTAACTGACGTGTTTCCACGTACCATTAGAGGATCTGGTTCGAATATGGATAGCAGAGAATCTGGGATCAAAACACATTGAACATAGCTGACAAAGTTTTAGATTGCTATGTGTGACATTTCATAATTTCAGTGTAATGAGTGATATTTCACCAACCATGAGTGACACTTTTTCGCGAGCATAATCACGCAATGAAGACGATGAAAACATATAAATATCAGATATTGCACCAATTCGAGCAACAAAACCCCTAAGATGATCGTACCACTGCTGCAAAGCACCAGAAACGGAAGGGCCCTTAGTGCTGTAAGTTTGCAGTTTTGGAAGGACAGATGCACCGAGCGGCTCCCCCCACACACAGATGTAGCCTTTGGTGAGTGTAAAGTTATAGGTTAGGTTTTCCGAACTCAATGTTAAAAGCAACGGCCTTTAACTTTAACTGACTGTGGAATGTGACCAGCTGCATGGAACGATTGTCCTATTAAATTCCACTTTATACTCAAAATTATGAAGCTGCAACTGTGACTGGAAATAAATATCTTCACAACAGGCACAAAAGCTAATATAAGCTCCCTCCCTCAATTGAGCCAGTATCGCAGCCCATCCTAAAGTTCAGACTTGGGCAATCACTCCCTACGCATTAGCAATATTTATCTCTTTATTCCGAATGAAAGCCGATTTTGTGTGTTCCGCCGCTCTCTCTTTGCCATAGATACTGACAACCCAGGGCATTTTTCCTTAAAGTTTCAAGCTGACACTCGTTCCCACAATGACAACAAAATTACATCTCCTGAAAGTATTTCTTCGAACCGCTCTGCCTCTGTGATTGCTGCACGCTTCTCCGACAGGGCTCGCGCTGAGCAGTAGATTTAAATCACTAGCTAGGCACTGCCATTGGGGTCCAGTGGGTGGCCGCCCGCTATTATTCATGACACAAAATTCGGGTCTTTCCAAGAACTCAGTGCGACAGGGAAAGGACGTGTTCCAGACCCTACGCCTGGTGGTTAACACTTGAACACTGCCCGTAACGCATCACACCGATCCTCGTTGGCCTTGAGCTCTGCCTCTCAGACCTACATGCCCCCATGTGAGGATCATACTCATGACCCACGCGAGTGTCACAAACCAGCGCACCCCCCAGATGTCAAGTGCCGCTGCTTCTGATTTGGAGAGCGACCCCCAGGAAGGTCCCAGGAGGAGCGGCAGGCAGAGTGCAGCGCCTCACCAAGCAGCTACCACCACTCATGGAGGCACCACTACACATCATCGCTGTGCATACCCGTCCCCCAACTCTTGAAAATCGAGGTCTCCGACGGCACTAACTGCCGCGCCACCTCTCTTACTGTTGCTGCGCTCCCATGGAGAACACGCAGTTCAACCCCCGAACAGCAGTGGGAGAACGAGCCCAGCCGCACCACCCAGCCCGCAAAGCAGGCCCGCGTCCAGCACTCGCCGAACACTGCCGATGAGGCTGTGGTGACCCTGGGTAGGAGCGGTTGACTGAGCCTGGCCACCTGGACTGGAACTCGAACCCCGGTCCGAGCAATGCCATACACCAGACAAGGCCCCACCCAATGCATCACATCCCCCTGGGCCAGAGCAAATCGTGCTACTAAATAATTAAATAAACAAGCGCGGTCCCCAAACTGAAAGAGGACCGCACTGCAAATAAAAAAAGTGGTTACCGACTTATGGAGCCCTTGCCAAAGGCGAGTGAAACAAGCTGAAAAAACAAGACTTCGGAAACATGATCCGTCACTACACGCCTCCTTTAGATAAGAAATAACCTCATGACAGCCAACAAGCAAACGATCCAGTCCGGATGGGCCGTCCCAAAAGGAGACAAGGCGGTAACAAAGAAGCCTTATTTTCAATCGGAGGCCACCATTTAGCATAAACGATGACACCAGCCAATGAAAATAAGTCCCCTTCTGAAATCTCCTCTACCACAATATGTCTCGCAGAGCGAGTAGCGCCTGTGTGCTGCAACGCTAGGCGTGACCTAAAAAAACGAAAACTCCTGCAATTGGCAATTATATCAGCTTGCAGGAGATTCTGGCTTCTGTGGCCCTACGGACAACAGCAAGACTTTACATAAGGATTATCTCGCTGTCCTTGAGGTCCACAAGCCTCAGAGAGAGAACTGGCCAGACAGCAGTTTACAACCAACAGAAATAAGAAACCATACACACAAGTCTACTGAATAATATAAGCAGACTGCCAGTAACAATAAAGTGCCTGTGGAGCCGCACTTCCTAGCCTCCACAGTGAGTTGTTCTGGAGGTTCTACAATTATCAGGATTTGCACAACTTTCAGGATTGGGTAGTCCTTTAACATTTGACTTCAAGCTATTTATAATGACTCCTAAACCCTCCCGTTGATTTCTATTTAGTAAACAGGAGTTCCCCCAATCTGTGGCAGAGAATCCTCGCCGGGGTTGTCAGAGAGAACTGCACTCGTTTGTCTCTGCTCGAGTAATGGCAAGACCGATCGCTCCCTTGATTTGTGGATTATAAATAGGGCTCCCGGTTTTATGGTATTTATTTTTTTGCCATTTCCGTCTGTATTTATCCATATTTATTTTTTGGGCATTTTATCTGTATTTATCCACATTTATTTTCCCACAAGTAAAAGACGACGCTGCAGCTAGTATTTTTCCACATTTATTTAAATTGACAATGCACACAGGCACTCGTTTGTTATTGGTCAACACAATATATTCATCTGCAATCTTTGCCATTTTGCAGAATGTCCCAAATATGCCTAAAAGTGCTATCAAAAGCCGTTTCTCAGAGCCTTGCAGTTTCTGTCATCTGCACAGAGTGCCACATTCTCTCCCACACTGAACCACTGAGAGAAACTCACACTGCCTTCAGCTACAACCCAATTGTGCCCCACTATAAGCACCTGGAAGCAACTCAATTCAGATTATGCACTAGACAGGAGTAATATGCTGCCTGAAAAAGCATTTCTGTCTGTGCCCAGCACTGCTTTTGTAAACTGCATGTTATCGTTTTTGAATTGGGAAAAATATCGGAATTTTCCATGCCCTGACTAGCACAGATTGCACAGAGAGGGTGGCTTGCACTTTACTGTTTCCTTATAATTCCATGGTTAATAATGATTTAGTTTTTGCCACTGTCAGCTTGAGATCCTGACAGCAATTCTGGCCAGACACACAGGGGCAAGGGATGCACTAAGAGAATAAAGAAACACCATTTTAACAGTACAGGTGTGACTGAACCCTATTCACAGTAGAGTATAAAAAACCAAAATTCCAAAAAAAGGAACAGGGAGAAACACATTAGGTAATTTTCGTTTGTTTACTTGACATGAAAATGCACATCGTTAGACTGGTATCTCAGAGAATGAGAGGTTCTTTCAGGACCCAAGGAAGCCTCCACATTAACAGCAATTCAAAGTATTAGGTACATATGGACTAGGGGCTCTAATCAAATTTAGCAGTAAGTCTGATCTCAGCACAAGCATAAGGACTCTTGCTGTTTGGCTGTGTTGACACCCTCTGAGGTGATTTAGATTTACTAGTGAAATCACTGCTGTTTCCATCTAATTATTTAAGGCGAATAACGTTTTAGCATTTAGAATTAAATTAAGTGTAATAAACTATACTATACTAGAGGTCTCTTGCCTAAAATATGAATGTTTTGTTTTAAGTGTAATGCCATCTACCAGGTTGAGATTCCACAGTCTTTGAGGAGAAGCTGGGATGTAGAAGGCAGCGTCGAAAAACAATCCAAAGATGCTGAATATTTAATCATCATAATTTACCAGGGACAAAAAAAGCAGGTGTGTAAGAGAAGGTTAAATATCAAGGGTGCATTTCGTGAGCAGTGTTTGCTTTTATAGGCATAATGATCAGTTTGTGCACCCAAAATATCAACATTGCATTCGCTCAGCTGTGCTTACTATATTTTCTTGTCAGTTCCCTACCTCTGAGTCCAGAAGATCAGGAAACCGCCCATCAAAATTCTGCGGCAGAAAATTCTCGCCCGTGTTGTCTTGATTTATAATTTATAAATCAAGACAACAGGGGCGAGAATTTTCTGCCGCAGATTGATTATGAACCCGCATTGGACCACCTGAAATCTAATAAATACCGGTAAGGGATGTGATTGTGTTTGTGGACTCCCTACAGACACATGCTGGTCTCCATCACAACCACTCATTAATATGTCATGTCATTCTTAGGATTCTACAACGGAAATGGATTCACGTTTACCGCAAATAACCAAAGGCCCCCCAATTATTTCAGCCCTTGAGCACTTAACCCTTTCTTTGCTACAATACATTTTAACAATGATTTTGACAGGGTGTTATGATGCTATTTCAGACACCGCCCTCTGAATGCATTTTAAACAGCATACCATCGGAGATTATTGATTGCCAGTACCCTCCCCTCCATAGGGTAAGGGATACACGCCCCTGTGTTGTTGCTTGGTACACTCCTGTGATAAACATTCCGATTGTAAATAATCCTTTTACCCTTTCCCCGGCTGGGCTCTATGTGAGTATCCTTCGCTACCCTTCACTCCCACATGCGCTCACTACACTGTCAGTCATCCACAGGTATGACACCGTTTTTTGTTCTGTAATTCAGGTAGAGTCTGTTCTTCACTTACATTGCTTCACATTGACACATTGATTATCATCTTTCAGGTGTCCCTAAATTGATAGGTCCTGATGAGACCCCACATTGTTAGCGGGGTCGAAACGCCGTCGACAACTTAAAGCGAACCAATTCTCAGTTCCTACTATTATACTAGGAGGCTGCTATCATTTATTGTGTATTCATTGAAAGGTCGTTTCTGTAAAAATATTGAAACCTAGTTTTTATGTCGTTAAAAGTCACAATCCATTTTGATAGGTTTCACTTTTCACTTGGGACCCTTTGCATTGAAATTCCATAACAAATGTGAATTTATCATAAAAATACCTTGTTTCTCTACACACCCTGTGTTACATGTGACTTTTTTCTCTGACATCTATGTACCTCCACTTTATAGCGATTGCACTGATATATATATTATTATCAATCATTAAGTGTCCACGGGAACCTCTTTTTTAAGCCCTGCAGAGCTTGACACCTTCAACCATGAAAAGCTTGAGCAGGGAGCCTTTTCAGGAGCTCATGTGTATAGTGTTCACACTGCTCAACTCCTAGTAAGGGCTTTCAAAGGCAGCTGTGCTTCATATCCTGTGTATATTAGAGGTTACACGCGCTCCTGTATGCACAGATCTATATCACTCATTTAAATACTTGGCCTTGCGCTCTTTATGACTGAAGGATGGCAATTTGCTACATTTGTTCTTTTGAAAATTGCACTAAAAATCAGAATAACTATACAGAAAATCAGTATGCTACACACCAGGTATAGATAAAGTAACGTTCACGTAGTAAAGCAGCACACAGCAGAACAGTAAATAGGCATTAAATTGCAGTAAGGCATACATTAATGCTACTCTCTTCCTCCACTTAAATGATAATTCAGTTATATTTTTTAATGGTTTTGCAGTGTGTTCTCCCTCCCAATGTTTTCTTAGAACTGATAAGAATAAAAAGGTGCTGAACTATATATCGAAAAAACTTCTTTTTTATTGCTATTGTGTCAAGATGGACAGTTATGCAAACTCAAGACATTCTTGCATTTCAGTTCCTTAAACTGCAGTTGAACACACGTTCAATAAAATGGTGCAAATGAGAACCATACCCAGTTATAGCCATTGCGTGTAATCTATGTTTTACAAAGAGAGTACCTTGTGGACAACTCAGTCCTACAGCCCCCTCCTCACATCAATGAGGCAGGCACCCTGGTTTATCTCTAAACGATACCTAGATTTTAATAATTCCAGGGCTGGAATGGGAGTAAGAAGGAGGACAGAGCTGAAGGACACGAAGATCAAAAATAACATGATAGTGGGGTAGCAGACAGCAGAATGGCAGCCCCTGAATCTCTAAACTAGGGCCTCTTTAGCACCTGGTTCTTCTTCTAGCAATCTCCATCAGGCCCCACAATCCATCTCGATAGGCCAGACTCATTCTGAAACTTCAACATTCAGCTGAGTAGCACCAAGGGGCCTTCTGTTAAGTTTGCACTAACCTGGCAACCAGGATGGAACAGGAAGAATGCTAATATCTACGAGTCCCTGAACCCACTGGCAATCATACAAAGGTGGCTATCAATGACCATGGGCAAAGGAGGGGCCAAGAACGGGAAACAGAGACAGTGGATATCTTCACTCTGCTTATTCATACATCTGGGCTTCACTGCAGAAACGATGATATCTAAAACAGGAAACAACTGTTTTAGTATTTTATCATTGGAAATCAAAGTCAATATTATCAACATGACATATGATATACATTGTAAGAATCTCTGTAACTCCAACTCTATTGTTGGTTGAAACTCTATGACTTCCTAGAGCTTCAGTAATTCATAAACTGAGTCTGTGATCTGATTGATTCAGAATGTATCACGTTCATCAACTTAATACAATACCTGACTCAAAAGAAATCTGTAGTCTATACAAGTTGAAGAATCCTCTTTCGTTTTTGTGAAATAATACATGCAAGTTAGAGTTTGTAATCCTTGGATGGATGACTCCAGTAGTAGTATGCAAATATCAACGTCTAAATCCTTGATCTTTGTATCTTGATTGCCTAGCAAGGAACACTCTGAAACATGACAAACTTATACGCCATGAATCCAAGTTGGTACCCAAAACTGCATGTCTTGTAAGAGTCCTTGGTGTTCTGGGATATGCATCAACACTCTTGGAGTGAAAATGCGGATTAGACTCCGCACTTCCTCCCAAAGAAACATCAAAACACAGAAGCTAGGGTGTACATGTTCAATAGGAATGGTATTTCCCTGTTCCTAATTACTCTTCTCCAGGTGCAAGAACCCTTATGGGTCTAAATATATTTGGATGAGGTGGTCTCACCCACGTATTGTGGCATGCTTCATCATAGGCTACCTCATCCCACCCTGGTAAGATGATACTACCAAGGTGGACTCAACCCCAATTGATGAGGGAATTTTCAAGATACATTAATTACCTGCATAAGGCAGGGACGCAATTCTTAGTTAGAAATAACTTACGGTATACCGCAGGTATATCGTTTATTAGGTGATACCTTAGGTATGATTAAATATAGATCAACATATCACTGGATGCTTTGGGGAGGGCAATGACCTCACCAACCTTAAAATGTGCTGACATGATTCTGACCACTCAAAGTGCCAAATAACCTGTCATGGGCATTACTCTGGGCTATTAGAGTATCCCCATCTCTATTCATGTTAGTGTATTGTTACAGGAAAAACAGGAATTTCCTATCTACACTTGTTTCCCCTTCCACTTTATTTAGGGTTATAATTTACATCAAGGTCTGGTGGGGCAGTTCGCTTCCATAGTCACACATTCATGAGAGTCATAACCGGCTAGATACCGACTCGTCCCATTTTGCCGCCAACCTCGAACTGGGATATGCAATTTGTCTTGATTCCAATTGTATCTTTTGCTTAGCTCAAGCTGCAAAGCCTTACACCAGCGGCAAAGCCTTACATCTGAGCAAACTACTGACTTCTTCGGCTATGGAACATACAGGAGGCAGCTTATGACTGCATCATACCACCAAACATCTCTTGTTGTAGTCTGGTGATCAATCAGGTGCTCTCCGGGATGACTGCAAATGTAAGGGCACCAGTTGCCCAATTCAACCCCAATCTCTAATAAGGCGGTTCCTCAGACTCAGGTACTCTGCTTTCGAAGCTTCTTCCTCATGTCTTCACCCCTGCAGTGCATCTATGTTTACAATATATGTAGACCCTTTCCCTGGACTGCCTACTTAGCAAATCACCTAATTTAAGGTGGAATTTGATAGAGGCTTCCAGATTCGAGCATCACAAAGCAGGGTCTTTGGTCTCTCATGGTTAATTCCTCCCATCTGCTCATTGTTCCCTGACCTCTCCAACATGACTCCTCCCGACTTTATTACTCCTTCTACCCCCACTATCTACCTGGTCTCGTATTTCTTTATTCATCTTCCAGTTGGTCTTTTGTGCTCCAGTGCAGTGTGTATATCCCTCTTGTGTGTCTACAACTCCCTATGGTGGGATAACCTCTCCTGTATCTCCTTGAGTCTCTGAAAGGTCTCAATGATCCTGACGTCAGTAACATCTCAGACATCCCCACGGTGCCTCTGCTCCAATTCACCTCTCAAAATGTGGGGTGACAATCTTTGCTTCTAGCTTAAAAAGCAGAAAGAGACGGTAATAGTTTTCACCTACATGTTTCCTCTCTTCTTACAAATGGCAAGCTCACAAATAAAATCCCTGATGGCAATTGCCAGCTGGGTCCTGTGCAACAGGCATAGATACTCTTCTTTTTGGGTCACTGCTGTCCAAGCTGTAATTTTTGTGGCAGGAACTTCTGAAGTCAGAAACTGCCATGTCAGCCACCAGGCCATGCCCAAGTCTTCAGCTTGGAGATCAAATGGAAGTACATTTCATAATCAAGGATCCAAAATATAGATGGATTGGCCTCCAATCCTATTCTCCAGTTTCACTGGATTGGGGTCATGAGGGCTAAAACAGAGCAAAGTCTACCTACATCCAATCTGACATAAATTTATCATGCGCTCTAAAAAAAAGGGAGCAAGCCCCAAAGAGTGCTTGATGGATTAAACGCAACACCTTAAGAAGGGCATGACTATGAACCAGCAGCTAATACAACTGTCTCATAGTAGATGTGATTTGAATTAGCTGCATAAAGGGATGGAGCTCAGTCATGGACATTTACGATGTGCTCTGAGAGTAAAAGTTGTCCTGCTCAGAATTTGTGGTAGCCGTAAGATCCTAGCAAATTCCGAAGAGAGTCTCTCAATTGTTTGAGAAAATAACGGTCTAAAATCATCATGTGCACTGGGTAGCTGAGAGTTTCCAAAAACTGCTTTGCAGTATATGTAAACTTTATATACAGATCTGGAATGATATTAAATAGAACTCATAAGAGTGATGGTGAGGCACCATGATGTCTCTTCCTCTACAAGTTGTGATCTTGCATTCCTCAGTATAATAAGAAAGTGATTTAGCTTTAAATCACAAGCTCACCTTACACAATTTCCTGAAACACTGAAGTTTAGCTTTCACCATCCACATCAAATCTGCCTCACAGCAGATGATTGTAGATGATTAATGTGGGCAGAGCGATCCTGCCAATAGATCTGTATAAGCTGGTCCTGTCTATTAACTATTTTACCCTGACTTTAGAAGGCTATCTATCTATACAAACTTTATTCCGTTTCAATGAAAAACACAAAAGCACAACAATAGTACATCAGTACTTCAAGGTAAAAAAGATATACATAATTAAAAACACAAATTGTGAGGTCACAGCTGCAATTAATCACCCCAGCAAACTTCAGGCATCTTAAAAAAACTAGTAACATTAAAAGCAATAAATCCATCAGATAATAATTCTAAGAAAAACAAAGCAGGTAGAACTTCAGTAAATTTCGGTGGCTTCAATAACAGGCTAATAAACGCTTTTCCAGATTCAGAGTAAAATTTACACTACATTATAAAGTGCATCACATCTTGCAGAGACACATGGTCGCAGCCACAAAGACCCAATAAATCTGATATATTCCACCCTCTTGGGGTGGCTAGCAATCGGTGTAACAGGTTAAACCCATATCTAGATCTTATACGCATGTGAAATATTAATATGCACAGAGCCACACATTCACGATCTTCTTAAAAACCTCTTTGACTGTATGCTATGGTTACAGTCAAAAGAGGTTTTTACGAACACATGAATAAAGAAGTCTTTTATATCAATCGGACGTGTTATCGCATTGTGTGGCTCTGTGTATATTAATATTTCACACACATTATAAGATCTATGATGATGTTTTGATAAAATTTTGTGACACTTAGAGTGCTGAGTCACTTGTGTTATAAAAATTATTGTGGACTTTGTCCTGTGTGGGAATTTATGGTGGCTGTTCTTGCAGACTCGTGTTTAATTGTATACCTATTAGTATGATAATTGTTGCCTCAGTCTCCATGTAAATAAATTGTTAAACCTAAATCTAGTAAGCAGAAAACAATGGGAACTGTCTGTAACAAATGTGAGACATAGTTCCATCGACAACAGTTTTCAACAAGATAAAACCCAAAACTGTGGTGGGGTTTTGTAGTTCCCCCTGTTCCTTATCTTACAAACTTCACCTTAAATTTCTTTAACCCATTTACCATCTGCCTTCACCATGACTCAAGGTTTATTGAATAACTCTACCCACCCAATGCCCCAGAAAGGTTCCTTTATATATTTAAACCATGGAGGCGTAGAGAGTGGTCGGGAGAGATATAGTCCTGCAAACTCTCCTTGTCGAAATTGGTTTCAGTTCTTGTCCAAATATTAACCGAATAGAGGAGGGGCGAAGGACCAACATATCAGTGAGATAACACACACTTAGAGGTGCCCAATAAATTTCACTCTGCCGGCAGAGTTAGCGGAGTTTCGGTGTAAAACAGAGTTCTGGCCATACTCCGTCAACCAACGCATGGCGGAGTTTTTTCTTCACACACAAATTGCCAATGGTAAGTTGGCCAGCAAGAATTGGTGTCCCCTACTGCAAATTTCAGGCCATAGTGAAAAAGTTGCTGCTCAAGTAAAAAACCAACTCTAGCAGCAGCAAAGAAGCAGTGCACTCTGGTTTGCCTTGTGGTGCAGTTCGTGCTGACTATGCAGCATGGAACAAACTCCTGGCGATAAAAATCAGCACGAGCACCGCAACAGTTTGTGCAATTCCGCGGAATCACACTGAGTTTTCATGTAACTCTGCAGAATTCCGCAGAGTAAAACTCCGCGAGTTCAGCCCACCCCTACTCACACCCAGTTCCTCAAGAATGATAAATGATAGAGCAGTTTGATGAACACATAATAAGCACCTAGGGAATTTATTTTCAATGATCTGCAGCTGTTTAAGATGAACATACCCCCATATATCCCAGTCATAAGAGATTTTAGAAACACATTTAGCCTGCTATACCTGTACTAGTGCCCTTAATGGTCTTCTACCTAGTCCAGAGGCAAAGCAAAACACTGCCACGTTGGCTCTTTTAAACTCATTTTCTTTACCTTCTAAAAGGGGTTTCCAGCCCAATTCAGAATCAAACAGGATGCCCAAGTAGGGAAATGCCTTCATCTTTGTTAAGGAGAGGGCCCCACTTGAAAGTGTTTGGTCTTATTTGAGGGCAGTCCCACATCCATTACAAAAGATTTATTAAGGTTGACTGCAAGGTCCAACTCGTCCATATAAATCACAAGCGGGTCCAATAGGGTTTGCAAGCCCCTCACTGTCCTGGTCATCAAAAAGGCTTCATCTGCATAGAGCAACACTGGCCAAGAGCGTGTTCCGATACGAGGGCAGTCTACTCTAGTTTCAACTAGCACCTGGGCCAACCTATTTATGTATAAAATAAATAAAAAAGGGGGCTATAATTCACCCTTGTTCGACCCCCATACCAGTATTAAATGAGTGTGTACAATTATGTTGATTAGTTCATCGGACTGACGCCACATTGTTAGCATGGAGATCCTTCAAGAAGTGGACAATATCCGGATCCACCCCGTTGCATGAGAAGGATGCTCCACAACTTACCATGATTCACTCTGTCAAAGGTTGAAGTAAGTTCCATAAAGGTCATGTAGACCGAACCAGAATTGGCCACTGTATATTTATTCATTATCATATACAAATCCAGATACGAGTCGATATTATCCTACCCTGCCTAAATCCATATTGCAGATCTGATAATGTTATTTTCATCTGCCCAGGAGGTCAATCTTACTAAAAAGGACCCGCCCCAGGACCTTCACGACCGAGTCAATTAAAGAAATTGGCCTGTAACATTGGGGATTGTTCTTATCTCCCTTTTTAAAGACCGGGCAAATAATAGAAGTGGCCCAAGAGGGAGAGGTCCTTCCCTGACCGCAGCATTTAGAGTCTAGGTTAGTACTGAATCCCGAATTTCCATATCGTTGATATACAGATCAGGAGGCATCCCATCCAGTCCCAGCGCCTTATTCTTTGAAAAGCCCAGTACGCCCCTTTTCACTTCGTCTATAGTAAACGTTACATTTGTTGACCCCTCAATAGTTTGCCCGATATCATAGTCAGGGGTAATGGGTACACAATTATACGTCCCTTCAAAATGAGAGACCTATCAGGGGTAATATGATGGCATAGTGACTTAGAGTCACCTACAGAATTGTTAATATTGCTCCAGAATATAAAGCTGTTCCTCCGACAACTTTCATTTAATAAATCGTCCCAAGCTTAATTTCCAATTACATTCTTATGTCTATTAATATCAAGCTTATATGTGATGCAACAGGCTGCTATACATGTATAGTCTCTAGCTTGGATTTCAAGGCTCTCTTTAAACTACTAAGTGCCTGGGAACACCCTTTGTCAAACCATCTATGTACATACTTGGCCTTAGGTACGGGTGGCAGACTAAGGAGATCCAGCGCTTTCCGAGAAATGCTTGCAAAGGCCCCTAGGATCTCACTATAAGGGGATTCATTGTTTAAACAAGAAGACAACTCTTTTAAACAGCTGGAAAACCGGCTCCTTTTAAAACTCTTTTGATCTATCTAAGTCTCCTGCCTTGATTGGTCATTACCCTCTTGCTGCAATCCCCTTGCGTTTCCGCTATGGCTGCCTGCGACCATCCTAAAAAGAGACAAACTAGGTTGTGATCACTAAATGTGCTCTGCACTATTTTTATGTCATTGAACTTAGGAAACAAAGAGGGAGAGACAAAAACAAAATCTATTATAAATGCACAGCCCCTTCCATTAAAAGTTGGTTGAAGACAAGATGTCTCGGAGAAGACCATTTTGTCAAGTGAATAAACAAGATTGGACTTACTTATAATAGCATTTAACAAATCCCCTTCACTCAATGGCTCAATATGTATACCCTCTAAGGACCTACATCTTACAGTTTCCCTTGGAACAATGTGATAATTCTCACATGGAGGAATGTTAAAGACCCCTGCCAGAATTGTATTGGTAGCTATATTGTTTGCACCCTTTAGCTTTTTAATGAATGAGCCCAAAATATGGAGATTAGTCAGTTTGCTTGAGGGAGTGTTTGTGTTAATATTGAAAAAGTTGATGTCAATATGTCTTAAAGCATTAATGTATAAAACGAAATCACATCTGTATTGATGAATTCGCCCGTTGTGAACTCCATGTCAAGCCCGACTCAAAAATAAGCAGTCAGGCAAGCTTTGAGACCCCGACCCGAGGTCACTGATTGGCAGGTCACAGGTGGGGGGGGCACATAGCCAGCAGACAAATGTGCAAACAGGAAATCCCACGGATAGGTACAATGGTCCAGGGAAATTGGCCCCAATAAAGAACACATGACGAGAGGGGTGCGCGCGTTCCCAAAACATAAAGTCAGATGGCACATGAAGTTAGGAATGCATGCAATGCATATCTTAGAGAATATTGATCCGCACTCAAATACAAAACACAAGTCCATCCAATTTGTATGTTTTGATATTGTCCTTTATTCTTATATTCTTTCTTCTTAGTAGCCAACGCGTTTCGTCCTTCTTGAGGACTTCTTCAGGGCTCAACAGTTGACTCTCATGCGAATATTTGATCTCTTCTTATTCTTATTCTCTCTACCTTGTTGTTCTTTCTTTATCATTGTTCTGAAGTTTCTGGTCATGTAAGGTCAGGTAGGGGCATGTCTTATGTGTAAAAACATACCTTTTGATAGCCTTAGGTCATGGCTAGTTCAATAGTCTGATCCCAATTATCCGACTCCCACCTGCCGATCCTCAGATCAATAGATCACCTCCAAAATGCCAACCGAAGAGCCCCAGCTGAGACACGCATTCGCCATGTAGGTCAGGTTGATTAGCTGATAGCACCTTTGGCCACGAGAACATTGTATGATTGGCTTACACCTGTTTGGCATATTTAATTTACCGGTAGGTCCCTTGTACAACCGAGGGCCTGTAAATTAAATGCTGCTAGTGGGTCTGCAGCGCTGCTTGCGCCACCTACAGAAGTAGCCTTTCAAACCTGTCTCAGGCCTGCCAAAGCTGGGTCTGCATGCTCAGTTTACTGCCATATTGACGTGGCGTTTAAAACTACTTGCCAAGCCTTTTTAAGTCCCCTTTTACTACATATAGGTCATCACTAATGTAGGCCCTAAGTAGCCCTATGGGCAGGGTGCTGTGTAGGTAGAAGGTAGGACAAGTGCCTTTATTGTGTGGTATGTCCTATAGTGACAAACACCCTACTTCGTTTTTCTCTACAGTAAGTGTTGTTTCTCTTATATGTTAGTATTGGGAATTCCCTTATATGTTCATCTGAAAGAAATAGCATTGCCATGTTTGGTATGTTTGAAATAGTAGTGATAAATCCTGCTTATTGGTGTAGGTGGATTTTTCATTACTCGTGCAGAAATGTTACTTTTAGAAAGTGAGCATTTCTATGTGCCTATGACTCTGAGCTTTGCAGCCTGACTCCAATCCACGTCTAGGGCAGAGTGACTAGTAGGCTTGGTGCATACTTTCCAGACAGCCATCACACAGGAAAGGTTGGGATGCAACATCTCCATACTGAATTGTCTTCCTGGGCTGGTAGAGAGGGAGGTGGGGGGCACTTTCGTTTGTATAAGAAGTGTCCTGCCCTCACACAAAAGGTTTGTTTACCCCCTACTGTACATCTAGAGCCGGAGCTGGGTTGAAAGGGGGTGTTGTGCACTTCTAAGTTTCTTTTGATGTTACTGTCACATTAAAGACATTATGAGTATAAGAACAGGGGCTCTGACCCCATGTGTTTAGATACTGCATGGACGTGTAACCAGACGCTGCTGGCTCAATAGACTGCACCTTGCCAGAAGGAACTGCTATATGCTCCCAGGAAGAACCACCATTGGACTTACTTGCTTGTGGGGCTGACCTCTGGCCTGCTGGGCTCCAAGAAATGCTTCCACTTTGCTAAAAGGCTCCTTTGTGCAGGCTTGCTGCCTGCATTCCTGCTTGCGTGACCCAATGATCTCCAAGGGCATGTTGGCATGCCCCCGGTTGTTTGCAACTCCAGGGTCATCATAAGTTGCATCAGTACACCTCTGCTGTGGGACTCTTGTGGTCTGCGAGTCCGGCAGCAGTGTGGATTCCCATAGGAATTGTACTGGAGTCCTCCTTTCTTGCCTCATAGTTTTTATGGGCAGCATGTGGTGAGCGCCGCAATCTTACCTTGTGGACTTCAAGCGCATGGTGACAGCCTCATTTGTATGCCTCTGGTAACCTGAGGAATTGCGTCATGAGCGCTGCCCCTTATTCCGGACTTGCCAGTGAGGTCCAGCTGGTATGTACCCCAATCTAGACCTAAATAGCTAAATGACCTTTCACCTACATTTGTCCTACCTTGCTCTGCATAACGGTTCTAGCACTGACCTTTTACCCAGTTATGTGCTGAATAAATGTCAATCGGTTTCCTTGAAACTAGCCTCATTTATTATGCATGAGGATTCTTAGAAAAGTCCCTTGTACATGACGTACATAACAGGATTAACATACTCTGTATAAAAGTCATGGTCAACTTCATCTTAGGGCGACAGAACTACTTTGCATAATTGCAGGTATTGATTTAAGCTTATTTCCATAATCGTACTCACAACATATCGATTGCCCCAGGGCTATCTTTATGGTTTAAAAGAACCATACCTTCACTAGATAGACAGAGGAGAAGCTTCCACGCCGACACAAGACACTGAGGCCCCGGCCTTCCGAAGCTACAACACGCAGCGGTCTGACATCCCTTGCGTGGTGTCCAACTCGAGACCAAGACAGGGTCCTTCATTCTCTCCCATCAGGTAATGGGGTTGGCTCTTTCCTAGGGGATTCTTGGATGTACACCCACATACATGCTAGGTACACTTAAGTACACATAGGTAGGGTCCATATCATAGGGGTACGCTTGATTACAGTTATGTATATATGCCTGCATATATTCATCGTTTTAACACCATGGTAGGTTTCTACCTTTTATTTACTCTGTTGGTGCTTGCAGTCTTATACATCTGCTTCTGATTATCACAGCAACCATGTCTTATGCTAGAATGATGCTGGTTTAATAAATGCTTATTGAAAACGTCAGCAACTTTTATTCTGTGTGTGTCTCTGAGGCTAAGTGAGCACGATTGACTGAGTGAAAAGTACTGTACTGTTTCCACGATCCTTGAAGGATCAAGGGTTGTCATGTTCGATATTTGCCAGAAACTATTCGCTCTTTGGTAAGGTTAGGGGGCTTATGGTGGCACTGTGAGCTAGCTGGTCTAAAGGGGTAAGATATCCTTTATGGGTGTCCGAAATCAGTCTAGACACCTTTCCCTCAGTTAATGTTGTCTAAACACGTAGATCCTATGTATTTTTAGGAACTACATGACACAGAAGTTCTGCCATGACAGGTGACTCAGGAAGGATCTGCAGTGAATTCTTTTTGCCCAACACGTGCCACCCAATTTGGGCACCGTGCGCTGGTGAGCCGCCCTTACCAGGAGGAACATCACCGAGGTACGACGTGTCCTGCTTTCCTCCTTGCCAACAGTAGGTACTTGGACCGGCTGGACCTGAGTGGGAGAGCTTGGTACAGATTCTGCGGGCTACACTCCCAACACATGCTGAACATTTCAATGTGCCCTATGGTCTATGGAGCTTTCCCCGCCACCAAAAAGGCACTACGGGTGAGTGGGGTCAGGGGAAGCCTTGAAACTGCACCGCATCCTGCCGCAAGTGGCTCGGGCTCAACTAAGAAGACCAGTGCGGCTCTGGGTGCATTATTAATTCTTTCACATTGCTCCGCGAGGCCCCAGAGGGCTGTAGAAACGCTGCAACATTGCCCTCAATATTACCGTAACGTGGACTGCCCTGCAGTTGCTCTGTGCGTTCGCAGGCTTACTTTGAATACACACAAGGGGACCCAGCGAGGTCTCCCTGCAGTGTGTGCCCCCCCCGTTGGCACATAACTTGGGGGTGTCTGGTTTACGCGGGGTAAATAGGACAAGGTACAACCCTCAACTGAGCTCCCGATTCTGTTGATGTTACAAACTACTGTAGTATCGCTAGAAGGAGCGCAGAGGCTCCTGCACCATACAGAGAAACCCTAAATTACTGCATAATATGTAGTAGGAGGGCAGATACACTGTCTCCTACGCTCTTATGGTGATTTCTTGTAATCTATGTACTGCTAATGATATTTGGCGATGTGTGTTGCATTATGTGCCCTGATGTGTTCATGCCTTATATTGACAGGATAACAAATACTCTATCAGGAGCTGCATAGTAAGTCCTGAGATGTTCTCTTTCATGATGTTTTACAGACGAAACAGTTATTCTTTCATTGCACACATTGTGAGGGTTTTTGACAATTGTTTAGGTGGCAAATTAATCACTGTTTTATGATTTTTGGTCTAAGATTTATGTATAATGTATTTTCTATTTTTGTAAGACTGTGTGGAGTCTCTTTGTGTGGTGTATTTATTGTGAGTGTGTTGCACAGATGCTTGCCACATTACCTCTGGGATAAGCCTGACTGCTCTGTGCCAAGCTACCAAGTGGGTGAGCAGGGGTTATCTTGGTGTGTAACTCCTTTAACCTGACTAGAGTGGTGGGTTCTGCCTGGCTTAAGTGCATACCCTAGCCAACCAGAAACCCCATTTCTAACAGCCACCAATTGCTCAAATTAATTTCTACCTTTCAACAACATACAAAGAACTCCACCATTAATGTCAGAAACCAGGAGATTATATTTCACACTTAACCTTCAGGTGTGCACAATCAAAGAAAGTGCACATTTGCTTAGTAAAGTTATTCTCAGGTTAGTATTTCAGCACAGGGTAGGACTAGGGCACACACAGATGTGGCACATCAAGGGCTACTGTGTCAGCAAGATTCCCCAAGAAACTAATGAAACAGCTATAACTGGTTGAAACTTAACCACCCAGACGTTCTAAAGGACCAATGAGAAAGATTTACTATTCAGGCCTAATGAGGAGAACAACAGAACAGAAGATTTACTATTCGGACAAGACTATGTTATGTAATGGCAATATAATTTTAACCCCTTCCATGCTCATGACAGAAAAGTTCCGTCATGAGCACAAGTTCAAGTGTGCTCATGACGGAACCATTCCGTCATGAGCACATGCTCAGGAAATACCTCTGCTGCAAACAGCAGAGGGATTTCCCATTTCTTTTTATGCCTGGGGAGGTGGAGAAGAGCTTCCCAAACCTCCCCAGGCCTATTTTTGATTTTCATGGCGCGCAATCGTCATTGCAATGAAAAGTAAACTGAAACTTAGTTTCAGTTTCTCAGTTTCGGTGCTTGTGGGGCTATCTCAGCCCCCCGAGCACTGAAAAAGATGGGAGGGGTATCGTTGGAAAGGGGATATTCTCCCTTTTCCAATGGTACACTTCCCTAGGTTTGAAGGGCATTCTGGGTAGGAAAACGATGGGGGATCCACACAAGCCATACCTCGCTGGACTCCCCCAGGTGTCTAGTTTTCAGAAATGTGTGGGTTTGGTAGTTTCCCAAGATGGCCGCCGAGCCTGGGGCCAAAAACCCAGGTGACCCCTCTTGCAAAATCAGGTTGTTTTGTGATAGGTCATTTTGATGTCTCCTCAATACGTTTTGGGCCCTTGCCTGTCGCAGGTACTTGACCCACACACTCGAGTGAGGTATCATTTTTTTTGGGAGACCTGGGGGAACGCTGCGTGATAGGAAATTTGTGGATCCACGTAGATTCTAGAACTTATCCACGCAGAAATTTGAGAAAAAAGTGATTTTTTTCAGCTAAATTTGAAAACATTAGGGGACTCACACAAGCCATACCTTGGTGGACTCCCCAGGGTGTCTAGTTTTCTGAAATATGTGGGTTTGGTGGGTTTCCCTAGATGGCCGCCGAGCCCGGGGCCAAAAACTCATGGGACCCCACTTGTAAAACCAGGTTGTTTTGAGATAGGTAATTTTGAAGTCGCCTCAATAGGTTTTGGGCCCTTGTCTGCCGCGGGTACTTGACCCAGCCACACAAGTAAGGTACCATCTTTCCATGAAGACTTTGGTGAATGCGGGCTGGGTGGAATTTTGTGGATCCACACATATTCCAGAACTTTCCATCACAGAAATGTGAGGAAAATGTGGATTTTTTTTTACAAATTGTGAGGTTTGCAAGGGATTCTGGGTAACAGAACCTGGTGAGAGCCAGTCAAGTCACCCCATCCTGGATTCCCCTGGGTGTCTAGTTTTAAAAAATGTATAGGTTTGCTAGGTTTCCCTAGGTGCAGGCAGTGTTAGGGTTCAAAATCTACAGCTAGGCACTTTGCAAAAAAAGGGTCTGTGCTCACTGTGAAAATGTGTTGTGTCCACGTTGTGTTTTGGGCCATTTCCTGTCGTGGGCACTAGGCCTACCCACACAAGTGAGGTACCATTTTTCACGGAAGACTTTGGGGAATGCGGAGTGGGTGGAATTCTGTGGATCCACGAAGATTCCAGAACTTTCCACCACAGAAATATGAGGAAAATGTGTTTTTTTAAAACATATTTTGAGGTTTAGAAGTGATTCTGGGTAACAGAACCTAGTGAGAGCCAGACAAGTCACCCCATTCTGGATTCCCCTGGGTATCTAGTTTTCAAAAATGTATAGGTTTGCTAGGTTTCCCTAGGTGCCGGCAGAGCTAGGGTTCAAATCTACAGCAAGCCACTTTGCAAAATATTTTCAGTTTTCACTGTAAAATGTGGTGTGTCTAAGTTGCGTTTTGGGCCGTTTCCTGTCGCGGGCACTATGCCTACCCACACAACTGAGGTACCATTGTTCTCGCAAGACTTTGCGGAATACGGGGTGGGTGGAATTTTGTGCATCCACGCAGATTTCAGAACTTTCCACTACAGAAATGTGAGGAAAATGTGTTGGTTTGGACAAATTTTGAGGTTTGCAAGGGAGTCTGGGTAACAGAACCTGGTGAGAGCCAGTCAAATCACCCCATCCTGGATTGCCCTGGGTATATAGTTTTTAAAAATGTATACGTTTGCTAGGTTTCCCTAGGTGCTGGCAGAGCTAGGGTTCAAAATCCAGAGCTAGGCACTTTCCATAAAAAGGGTCCATTTCACTGTGAGAATGTGGTGTGTGCATGTTGCGTTTTGGGCCGTTTCCTGTCGCGGGCACTAGACCTAACCACACAAGTGAGGTACCATTTTTCTCAGAAGACATTGGGGAACACCAGTGGGTGGAATTTCGTGGATCCATGCAGATTCCAGAACTTTCCACCAAAGAAATGTGAGGAAAAAGGGCCCGATTCACAAAACTAACTTAAGACAAAATCCTAAACTTACTACCATTTTGGTATTCACAGAAGGAACTTACTCATTTTGGTATTCACAGAAGGCACTTACTCATTTCGGTATTCACAGAAGTTAGGAGTCCTAACTTTAGGACTCCTAAATGCCTTCTGTGAATACCGAAAGTCTTAAAATTAGGATTTTTCGCAGTTTAGTAGTAGTATAGTTAGGACTCCTAACTTTAGGACTCCTAAATGCCTTCTGTGAATACCGAAAGTCTTAAAATTAGGATTTTTCTCAATTTAGTAGTAGTAAAGTTAGGACTCCTAACTTTAGGACTCCTAAATGCCTTCTGTGAATACGGAAAGCCTTAAAATTAGGATTTTTCTCAGTTTAGTAGTAGTATAGTTTGGAGTCCTAACTTTAGGACTCCTAAACTGAGAAAAATCCTAATTTTAAGACTTTCGGTATTCACAGAAGGCATTTAGGAGTCCTAAAGTTAGGACTCCTAACTTCTGTGAATACCGAAGTGAGTAAGTGTCTTCTGTGAATACCAAAATGAGTAAGTGCCTTCTGTGAATACGAAAATGGTAGTAAAGTTAGGATTTTGTCTTAAGTTAGTTCTGTGAATCGGGCCCAAAGTGTTTTCTTTACAAATGTTTAGGTTTGCAAGGGATTCTGGGTAACAGAACCCGGTGAAAGCCAGTCGTCAGCCCTTCCTGGATTACCCTTGGTGTCTAGTTTTCAAAAATGTATAGGTGTGCTAGGTTTCCGTAGGTGCTGTCAGAGTTAGGCTTCAAAATCTAGAGCTAGAAACTTTGCAAAAAAAGGGTCATTTTTCACTGTGAAAATGTGGTGTGTCCATGTTGCATTTTGGGCCGTTTCCTGTCGCGGGCCCTAGAACTACCCACACAGGTGAGGTACCATTTTTCTTGGAAGACTTTGGGGAATACGGGGTGGGTGGAATTTTGTGGATCCACGCAGATTCCAGAACTTTCCACCACAGAAATGTGAGGAGAAAGTGTTATTTTTAAAACTTTTTTTAGGTTTGCAAGGGATTCTGGGTAGCAGAACCTGGTGAGAGCCAGTCAAGTCACCCCATCCTGGATTCCCCTGGGTGTCTAGTTTTCAAAAATGTATAGGTTTGCTAGGTTTCCCTAGGTGCTGGCATTGCTAGGGTTCAAATCTAAAGCTAGGCACCTTGCAAAAAAAGGGTCAGTTTTCACTGTGAAACTATGGTGTGTCCACGTTGCGTTTTGAGCCGGTTCCTGTCGCGGGCGCTAGGCCTACCTTCACAAGTGAGGTACCATTTGTCTTGGAAGACTTTGGGTAGCGTGGGGTGGGGGAGAATTTTGTGGATCCACGCAGATTCCAGGACTTTCCACCACAGAAATATAAGGAAATTGTGTTTTTTTAAACAAATTTTTACGTTTGCAAGGGGTTCTGGGTAATAGAACCTGATGAGAGCGATTTAAGTCACCCCATCCTGGATTCCCCTGGGTGTCTAGTTTTCAACAATGTATAGGTGTGCTAGGTTTCCCTAGGTGCAGGCAGAGCTAGGGTTCAAAATCTACAGCTGCGCACTTTGCAAAAAAGGGTCCGTTTTCATTGTGAATATATGGGGTGTCTATGTTGCGTTTTGGGCCGTTTCCTGTCGCAGGCACTAGGCCTACCCACACAAGTAAGGTACGATTTTTCTCGGTAGACTTTGGGGAACGTGGGGTGGGGGGAATTTTGTGGATCCACACAGATTCCAGAACTTTCCACCACAGAAATGTGAGGAAAAAGTGTTTTTGTTTTACAAATGTTTAGGTTTGCAAGGGATTCTGGGTAATAGAACCTGGTGAGAGAAAGCCAAGTCACCCCATCCTGGATTCCCCTGGGTGTCTAGTTTTCAAAAATGTATAGCTTTAATAGATTTCCCAAGGTGCTGGCAGAGTTAGAGCTTAAAATCTAAAGATAGGAACTTTGCAAAAAAACGGTCCGTTTTTTTACTGTGAAAATGTGGTGTGTGCACGTTGCATTTTGGGCTGTTTCCTGTTGCGGGCACTAGGCCTACCCACACAAGTGAGGTACCATTTTTCTCGGTAGACTTTGGGGAACGTGGGGTGGGGGGAATTTTGTGGATCCACGCAGATTCCAGAGCTTTCCACCACAGAAATGTGAGGAAAAAGTGTTTTTGTTTTACAAATGTTTAGGTTTGCAAGGGATTCTGGGTTATAGAACCTGGTGAGGGCAAGTCAAGTCACCCCATCCTGGATTCTCCTGGGTGTCTGGTTTTAAAAAATGTATAGCTTTAATAGGTTTTTCCTAGGTGCTGGCAGAGTTAGGGTTTAAAATCTAAAGCTAGGAACTTTGCAAAAAAAGGGTCCGTTTTCACGGTGAAAATGTTGTGTGTGCACGTTGCGTTTTGGGCTTTTTCCTGTCGCGGGCACTAGGCCTACCCACACAAGTGAGGTGCCAATTTTCTTCGAAGACTTTGGGAAACGCGTGGTGGGGGGGAATTTTGTGGATCCACGCAGATTCCAGAACTTTCCGCCACAGAAATGTGAGGAAAATGTAAACACATTTTTACGTTTGCAAGGGATTCTGGGTAATAGAACCTAGTGAGAGCCAGTTAAGTCACCCCATCCTGGATTTCCCTGGGTGTCTAGTTTTCTAAAATGTATAGGTTTGCTAGGTTTCCCTAGCTGCTGGCATTGCTAGGGTTCAAATCTACAGCTAGGTACTTTGCAAAAAAAGGGTCAGTTTTCACTGTGAAAATATGGTGTGTCCACGTTGCGTTTTGGGCCGTTTCCTGTCGCGGGCACTAGGCCTACCCACACAAGTGAGGTACCATTTTTCTTGGAAGACTTTGGGTAACGCAGGGTGGGGGGGAATTTTGTGGATCCACGCAGATTCCAGAACTTTCCACCACAGAAATATGTGGAAAATGTGTTTTTTTAAACACATTTTTATGTTTGCAAGGGGTTCTGGGTAATAGAACCTGGTGAGAGCGATTTAAGTCACCCCATCCTGGATTCCCCTGGGTGTCTAGTTTTCAACACGGTATAGGTGAGCTAGGTTTCCCTAGGTGCTGGCAGAGCTAGGGTTCGAAATCTACAGCTAGGCACTTTGTAAAAAAAGTGTCAATTTTCACTGTGAAAAAGTGGTGTCTCCACGTGGTGTTTTGGGCCGTTTCCTGTCGCGGGCAGTAGGCCTTTCCACACAAGTGAGGTACCATTTTTCTCTGTAGACTTTGGGGAACGTGGGGTGAGGGGAATTTTATGGATCCACACAGATTCCAGAACTTTCCACCACAGAAATGTGACGAAAAAGTGTTTTTGTTTTACAAATGTTTAGGTTTGTCTAGATAATAGAACCTGGAGAGAGCAAGTCAAGTCACCCCATCCTGGATTCCCCTGGGTGTCTAGTTTTCAAAAATGTATAGCTTTAATAGGTTTCCCTAGGTGCTGGCAGAGTTAGAGTTTAAAATCTAAAGCTAGGAACTTTGCAAAAAAAGGGTCAGTTTTCACTGTGAAAATGTGGTGTGTGCACGTTGCGTTTTGGGCTGTTTCCTGTCGCGGGCACTAGGCCTACCCACACAAGTGAGGTACCATTTTTCTCGGTAGGCTTTGGGGAACGTGGGGTGGGGGGAATTTTGTGCATCCACACAGATTCCAGAACTTTCCACCACAGAAATGTGAGGAAAAAGTGTTTTTGTTTTACAAATGTTTAGGTTTGCAAGGGATTCTGGGTAATAGAACCTGGTGAGAGCAAGTCAAGTCACCCCATCCTGGATTCCCCATGGGTGTCTAGTTTTCAAAAATGTATAGCTTTAATAGGTTTCCCTAGGTGCTGGCAGAGTTAGGGTTTAAAATCTAAAGCTAGGAACTTTGCAAAAAAAGGGTCCGTTTTCACTGTGAAAATGTGGTGTGTGCACGTTGCGTTTTGGGCTGTTTCCTGTCGCGGGCACTAGGCCTACCCACACAAGTGGGGTACCATTTTTCTTGGAAGACTTTGGGAAACGCGGGGTGGGGGGGAATTTTGTGGATCCACACAGATTCCAGAACTTTCCAGCACAGAAATGTGATGAAAATGTGATCTTTTAAACAAATTTTTACGTTTGCAAGGGGTTCTGGGTAATAGAACCTGGTGAGAGCCAGTTAAGTCACCCCATCCTGGATTCCCCTGGGTGTCTAGTTTTCAACAATGTATAGGTTTGCTAGGTTTCCCTAGGTGCTGGCATTGCTAGGGTTCAAATCTACAGCTAGGTACTTTGCAAAAAAAGGATCAGTTTTCACTGTGAAAATATGGTGTGTCCACGTTGCGTTTTGGGCCGTTTCCTTTTCGCGGGCACTAGGCCTACCCACACAAGTGAGGTACCATTTTTTCTTGGAAGACTTTGGGTAACGCAGGGTGGGGGGGAATTTTGTGGATCCACACAGATTCCAGAACTTTACACCACAGAAATGTGAATAAAATGTTTTTTTTAAACAAATTTGTAGGTTTGCAAGGGATTCTGGGTAATAGAACCTGGTGAGAGCCATCCTGGATTTCCGTCGGTGTCTAGTTTTAAAAAATGTATAGGTTTGCTAGGTTCCCTAGGTGTTGACAGAGCTAGGGTTCAAAATCTAAAGCTAGGCACTTTTTTCAAAAAAAGGGTCTGTTTTCACTGTGAAAATGTGGTGTGTCCAAGTTGCGTTTTGGGCCGTTTCCTGACGCGGGCACTAGGCCTACCCACACAAGTGAGGTACCATTTTTCTCGGAAGACTTAGGGGAACGTGGGGTGGGGTAATTTTGTGGATCCACGCTGATTCCAGAACTTTCCACCACAGAAATGTGAGGAAAAATTGTTTTTTTACAAATGTTTAGGTTTGCAAGGGATTCTGGGTAATAGAACCTGGTGAGAGCCAGTCAAGTCACCCATTCCTGGATTCCCCTGGGTGTCTAGTTTTAAAAAATGTATAGGTTTTCTAGTTTTCCCTAGGTGCTGGCAGAGCTAGTGTTCAAAATCTACAGCTAGGCACTTTGCAAAAAAGGGTCTGTTTTCACTGTGAAAATGTGGGGTGTCCATGTTGCGTTTTCGGTCATTTCCTGTCGCGGGCACTAGGCCTACCCACACGAGTGAGGTACAATTTTTCTCGGAAGACTTTGGGGAATGCTGGGTGGCTGGAATATTCCAGAACTTTACACCACAGAAATGTGAGGAAAATGTGTTTTTTTAAACAAATTTGTAGGTTTGCAAGGGATTCTGGGTAATAGAACCTGGTTAGAGCCAGTCAAGTTACCTCATTCTGGATTCCTGTGGGTGTCTAGTTTTAAAAAATGTATAGGTTTGCTAGGTTTCCCTAGGTGCTGGCAGAGCTAGGGTTCAAAATCTACAGCTAGGCACTTTGCAAAAAAAGGGTCAGTTTTCACTGTGAAAATGTGGTGTGTCCAAGTTGCGTTTTGGGCCGTTTCCTGACATGGGCACTAGGCCTACCCACACAAGTGAGGTGCCATTTTTCTCGAAAGACTTTGAGGAACGCTGGGTGGGGGGAATTTTGTGGATCCATACAGATTCCAGAACTTTCCACCACAGAAATGTAACGAAAATGTTTTTTTTTAACAAAGTTTTAGGATTGCTAGGGATTCTGGGTAATGGAACCTGGTGAGAGCCAGTCAAGTCACTCCATCCTAGATTCCCCTGGTTTTCTAGTTTTTAAAAAATGTATAGGTTTGCTAGGTTTCCCTATAAGCCGGCAGAGCTAGGGTTCAAAATCTACAGCTAGGCACTTTACAAAAAAAGGGCCAGTTTTCACTGTCCACGTTGCGTTTTGAGCCGTTTTCTGTCACGGGCACTAGACCTACCCACACAAGTGAGGTACCATTTTTATTGGGAGACTTAGGATAACACAGAATTGTAGGGCAACTGTTATTACCTATTGACTTTTGATACATTTCTGCCTTCCAAATGAAAGACAATGTATAAATTAAAAGTCATTTTGAAAAATGACCTATAATTCTCATGCTAGTATGGGTACTCACAATTTCGGAAAGGTGCAAATATCTACTGTTTCTAAACTCTATATTTTGTTCCAATTTCAGAAATACATAGGTGTCTTTCATACCGATTTTTCCATGTATATATTTTCCCAAAGTAAATGCTATATACCCGGTACATAATAAAAAACCATTGCAAGACGCTGCTAAGTTATTTGCTCTGGGTTCGTCAGGTTCTTGGTGAACCTACAAGTCTTATATATCCCCACAACCAGAAGGGTCCAGCGAATGTAACAGTATATTGCTCTCAAACAGCTGTCATAATTAGAAGAAGTTAAAGGTGAAAACGTGGAAACAGATGGCTGTTTTTTTCAACTAATTTTCAATTTTTCCGATATTCGACGGTTAGTTTCTATAAAGAAACCTCGGAGGATCTACACAAATGACCCCTTGCTAAATTCAGAATTTCGTCTACTTTTCTAAAATGTATAGCTTTCTAGGATCCATTATTGCTTTCATACCCATTTCTACCATTAACTGGAAAGAGGTTGAAAACACAAAAAATAGCAAAAATAAGCTATGTCCCAGAAAAATGCCAAAACTGTGTAAAATATTTTGGTTTTCGGACAAATGTCTACTTGTCCCTGAAAGCTGGGAAAATGGTAATTTCAGCACTACAACCACTTTTTTGATACCTTTTGCAGGGAAAAAAGAGACACTTTCATCTGTAGCCCTTTTTTCCCATTATCCAATCATCGAATGATGAATTTTGTAAAATCATCATTCATTATTCAATATGGTTGTAGTCATTTTGTTCACTGTTCGAACTGGGGATCTCTAGTTGGCAGAGGTAGGTACATTTGTCCAAGTAGGGACCCTTGCTTCTAGTCAGGGTAAGGGGGATACACACTTTAGATAACCCCTGCTCACCCCCTTGGTGGCTTGGCACGAGCAGATGGGCTTATCCCAAAGGCAATGTGTAAAGTATTTGTACTCAAAACACACAGTAATACAGTGAAGACACCATAAATGGACACCACACCAGTTTAGAAAAATAAAGTATCTTTATCTAAATGTAACAAGACCAAAACGACAAAAATCGAACATACATGTAGTAAAATTGCACTCAAAACAGTTATTTCCAAAATAAAGCTTGTAGAAAACAAATTGCTCTACCTGGGCTATTACGACGTCGTGACAGCAATCAATCCAAAGTACGGCGTTGACTGCGAGGTGAGCGGCGTCAGGTAGAGAGTCACGCGGACCCCCCAAACAGTACCGTTGGATAATGAAGTCTATGACGACATATGGTGTGGTGGCGGTGAGGCGTCGATGCTGAGGTCGGCTCGCTGGCTGCCACGGGAGAGGTGAGGCATTGTGTCTGCGAGGAGGTGGCGTGTCGAATCCAGAATGGTTGCATTGGCGTTGGGGCATCGGTTCTGGTGACGGTGCAAAGTCGGCGAGTTTGTGGAGTCACCCTCAGCAGTTATCGCCGCCGCAATAACAGGATGCAGGTGCTGGCAATGACAGATCTGGTGCAAGCGCAGGCATCGGGAATGCCGATAACTGCAAGCATCGGCAGGCGTTGAAGGACGTCAGAGCTGTGGTGCAGGTCGCAGCTTTACGGCAGGGTCGCTGACGGTGTCGGAGATTTCTTTTTTTTGCTTCTTTCAAGTTGCTTCCAGCTCCCAACAGCAGGAACAACCTCCAAAGGACACACGGAGCAAGATGGTGCCTGTGTGATTCCCTGCCTCACCGCCAACTGCGCCGCGAGACCACTCGGCCATCGGCTATGCGGCCTGACTTCGAGACACTGCTTTGTTGGGAGCAGTCTACACTGGATTGCCGCTCTGGGTGTACTTGTGGATCTTCCCCTCGACAGCAAAGAGCACCGCGACCGTGGACATCTCCGAGAATATGGAGAAAACTGACAGCTCCGGGACGCGGCGTGGGAAGCAAGCAATTTAAAACACATGTACTTTCCTCAAATCTCGGTGCTCGAACCGTGCTGCTTGTCTTCCTGGGGTGCTGGAGCGGTCCTGGTTTCCTGCTCGGCTTTCTCACTGCTTGGTTGCCTTTTCTGGTGGTTAGGCGCTGTCCCCTACGAGACTCACAGGACTTAATTACGCTAACCACTGATTCTTCAACGGGTGAGTGGAGCATGTCTTCTCGCGGGGTCCGGGGGACAAAAGGCAAAACACAACCTAATCCCAAGACTCAATGGCAGCGCCCCTTTCTTTGAAAGCGTAATCCACTCCCAAAACCAAGCGAGATACCGCGGGCCCTAAAAAAACCTTAAACAAACCTGCTGGTGGGAGACCACCCAAAGGATGGGGGTTCCTCTCAACCCTCAGTTGCAAAATAGTTCTCTGTAGCGGGAATGGGTACTAACTCAGGTTCTAGCAGCGGGACAAGACCTACAAACAACTCCAATAGAGAAAGTGATCTATCAAAATCAGCCTCGGCCAGCTTGGTCAAGCTCCCTGATATGCAGCTGGAGTCACAGCCTACTCCTCCTTTACCTGGCATACTCGGCCTAGAATCTGGCCTGATAGTTCAAACTCAAAGGCCCCTAATAGCCGATAATGCTATCTTTAATATCAATACGGACGTTTCAGCTCCCCCTGCAGAGACTGATCTGCTGACTGGTGCTGACTTTAGCTTGACTCCTGCGGCACGCGCTTTCCAGGATCATGATATCTGGGGCCCCTTGCCCACCGATACCTTTGATTTAAAAAATACCAGCACACAATGGTTACAAAATCCAGAATCTCTAGATGCTTTGGGGGAGCATTTTTTCTCGGTCTCAGATGGTTCGAATTCTCCGGCCAAAGCAAGCTCTTCTTCATCCAGCGACAGCGACCTCTCTGATTCCAATTTTAGTAATACCTCAAAAGGGAAAAACACGGTTCAAAAACAGAAAAGCCACGGGGTTAAAAGCAGAGGGAAGATGCAAGATAATAAAGATCATCTTTAATGGGACTATTCTGGGTCCCAACTCTCTTTCTCCCAGAATGATGAACCCGTCAAGACGACCTGCGTCTCACAAGATCAGTCTGATGAACCTTCTTTGGCCGCTATACTGACCTCAATCAAGCAATTTCAAGATGAAGCCCGGGTAGATAGCCAACAGGCCAAATGCACAGCTAAAAAACTTCAAGGGGGTCTTCGAAAACCGAACAAAACTTGTTCTGATATTTGTGAGAGAGTGACAATGGTGGAAGGGCGTACTGAAAGCCTCGAATCGGATGTGGTGCTGCTTAAAAGTCAATGTACTTCCCAGGGTGGTCGCATGACAGACGTCCTGAGGAAGCTGGAAGAACAAGAAAACAGGCAACGCCGAAATAACCTCTGCCTTATTGGGATTCCCGAGGGAGTAGAGGGGGAAGATCCTCGGTGTTACATCATAAAACTCCTAAGAGGGACTTTTCCCGAACAGACTGAGTGGTGTTGGGAACATGAAGTCCAACGAGCCCACCACTTCCCCTTCACAATAAAGAAGCAGTCTGGCAGCACTGACGAACTTACAAAGCCACAAGCCTTCCTGGTCTTCTTCGGGAACTTTTTACTAAGACAGCTAATCTTCGACCAAGCCAGACAGTACTCTCCCAAAAAATTTTAGGGGGTGTCCTTCTTCACCAAACCCGACTTCTGCCATATCACCGTGGAGCGAAGGTGGCACCTTAATTGCCCCATATCAACAGCTGGGAGCACAGGTCTTCCTCATGAACCCCGCTAAGCTGAAGGTCATCTTGAATGGTGCTTCACAAATTTTTACTTCAGAAATCAAGGCTCAAGAGTTTCTCACTGGACTCAAGGCCAGAAAAGTGCCAAATTAATGCCAATTCTGGCTTAGTATGATCATAGTTAATTTTCCTTGGTTTGATATCTGTTATCTCTGAAAATTATCTTAATAACAAGAAAGCCCCAAGATATGTTTCTGATCCACTCTTAGTAATGTGCTATTCGAACAAAAAGTCTCAGGATAAGGGCTACGCTGAATTTGGTATTTTTTCTCTCGCTCCCTTTTTTTCTCCTTTTTCTGTCTCGTTCTTCATCTCCTTTTTTCTTCTCTCCTTCCAGATGTCTTAATACATGCTGTATGCCAAACACGGGACCATTTTATATGGCAAGGGATGGGTGGCGGGCTGTTACGATACGCTCCATCATTCAGGGTTCTCCTGATTGCTCATTTTTGGGGGGGTAGGTTTGGTGTGGGGGTTCGGGAGTTAGGGTAAGGCTGGGAGGGGGGAGAGTGTTCAGGGGGAAGGCTGAGTTTAAAACAGTTGCTTTTGCTTTTTTGATTTGTTTTATGTTCAATTTTCTTGAGCAGTCTTATGTCAAAAGTATACCTAGAATGTCCTACAGCTTGACACGTGCTTTCCAACTGCTCATTTTGGGCAGGCTTCAGTGTTTTTTGATGTGTTTCATCCATACTGGATACATGGTTTATCGGCATAATAGAGACTTTGTATATAGATTGTATATATATTGTGTACACTTACTCACAGTGTTCTTTAATGGGGGGATCCTTCCTTTAAAACTTTGATGAATACAACAAATCTTAAAAGCATGTCTCTAAATATTTGCGGGTTAAATGATAATTAGAAAAGGCAGAAGGTAGCCCAGAACTTACGGTTGCTGGGGGCCAACATAGTCTGCCTCCAAGAGACACATATAGAAGGCTCTCAGTTGCATCTTCTAAATACCCTGGGTTATAAAGTTATTGGGGCCACCTCACATGCGACTCGAACGAGGGGCATCGCTATTCTAGCACGCTATAATTGTCTACCTCCATCTACTCGAGTCAAATCTGACCCCCAAGGAAGATGGGTGTTTACAGAATGTCGTATAACCCCTGCCTCTTCCTTCACCCTGTGCTCTATATATGGGAGCGTCTTGGATGACCCTAGCGTGATAGACGGGGTTTCAGCAGAATTGGCACATTGGCCCCTCCCCGCCATCATATGCGGGGACCTTAACATTAATCTTCCCTGCAACTGGGGGTCAAATTCTCAATTCCGGTTGGCTACCCGCAAACCCAAAGTGCTTCAAGCTCTTAAAAATCTTTTACATATTCATGGGCTCTTGGATGCCTGGTCTCATCTACATCCAACTTTGCCAGGATACACATATTTTTCTGCACCTCACAAATCCTTCGCATGCCTGGACTTTTTTTTGGTTTCATGCTCTCTAATTCATAATAGTGAAATTGACTTGCTTCCCCGTATCTTTTGCTTTTTTGATGTGTTTTATGTTCAATTTTCTTGAGCAGTCTTATGTCAAAAGTATACCTAGAATGTCCTACAGCTTGACACGTGCTTTCCAACTGCTCATTTTGGGCAGGCTTCAGTGTTTTTTTATGTGTTTCATCCATACTGGATACATGGTTTATCGGCATAATAGAGACTTTGTATATAGATTGTATATTTATTGTGTACACTTACTCACAGTGTTCTTTAATGGGGGGATCTTTCCTTTAAAACTTTGATGAATACAACAAATCTTAAAAGCATGTGTCTAAATATTTGCGGGTTAAATGATAATTGGAAAAGGCAGAAGGTAGCCCAGAGCTTACGGTTGCTGGGGGCCAACATAGTCTATATACAAAACAAAAATGGAGAGAAAGGGATTCTCACAATGGAAAACCATTGGAGGGGGTACTCCTAGTCCCCTTATAAATACAATATCAAACAAAGCAAAGGAGTACTCCCAATCAACAGAAAACTGTCTTTGGGGTATTGGAACGTAGAGCAGAGGAAAGAAATTATCTTTCTTAAGAAGACCCCTCACTCACCAACCTGGTTGGTGACATGCTTCATCATCGGGGTCCCACCTGGACAGCCGAGTGCCATCAAGGGGTGCTGTGACACCTGACTACAGTGGAGCTGGTTTTTGTGTGAAGGTGAATAGAGAATTTTGGTTAAAAATTGGCCAAATTGAACCCAATCCAAATAATTTATTCTAGGGCAATTTGGACAATGCTAAAGAATGGTATAGATACCGTGATAGGTTAAATTGACCTATGGTATCTTGAGGTGAATCAAAAGTGAAAAAAGGTCTACATGTTTCAACCATCAGTTGTTATTACCGGGTTTTCGTCAGGACCAGTGAACGTGATCCGGGGGGTGTACACTCGCTAAGGTGTACCCTGCCCTTGGTCACTATTAGAACCTAACCATCTACTCATGGTTAGGACTACCTTCCTTCAAATCGTCGAAAGGGAAAAAAATCTGTGAAAATAAACATATAAACACAGGACAGACATATAATACATGTAATAATCATTCGTTGCAGGATCAATGCTCATTGTGGTTGCCAAATAAAGTAGTGTGCGTGAGACGATCATTCAGCACTCAGTGAACCTCCTTGTTAGTGAGGAAGTGGACTCACACGATCCTACGCTTATAACTATTAGCGATCAGGAGCCACACACATAAAATACATACCCACTCCTCAAAATCAAATCAGTGGGCGTCAGTATACTCTGACAAGAGTAAAAGTGTACCAGTGCACCAGTGTAACCTAGAGGCATAACGGGAAATTTCCCGAAGTCCCTGGTTAAAATGAACCCACATGCATCCAGATTAAGTGGTGGGTAATCACACAATCTCACTCAATGCGGTAAGCGTGTCGCTTAAACGAAATCAGAATCAAAATCACTAGCGCAATAGGGTTCGCAAATTATGTACCAGACCAAAGGTCGAGTTTAGGGAGGAGAACAGGAAAGGGACGCTTACTGAGAACGCGGTATTTGCATGCCTCGTGGGAGTCGGGATCATACGATTTGATACCTTCAAGATCTAGGTTGAGAAAAGTCAATAAAGAGTTAGGTATAAACGTGAGCGGAGCACAAAGAGCGTGGAATACCCGTATATTGCCAAAGTACTCACTCAGAGGGGCAAATCAGTCCGTGGTTTACCTAACATTAGGACCAGCCATATCTCCCTGTAGAGTACGGCAGCCTGGGCAGCAGCGTCTTAGATATGCTGAAGTTTCCGGGTCACATGAGTGTGGAGCGCGACATGGCGGTCACGTGACCTACGTCGGCACGTCATGATGCACTGGTCAAAACACGATCCATCTTTTAAGTAATAAAGTTTAGACGGCAAAACAGTGACAAAAAAAGGAATGAATGATCACGTATAAGGGGTTATGAAATGCTTAGTGATAATTGTTATGGGCCGGCTGCGATACAAAAAAAACATTAAATACATAGTCCCCGTTTCTTTAGACACAGTATATTTTAAGTGGGTCGAGGATTTAAAACTTCCCAAAATTATAAAAACGCGTTTAGTGCGGAATGTAATAGTCATAATTAAAGAAAAGTGCAGGAAAATAACATTCCAAATATAATGTTAGCGCGCTTGGTGTAAAGCATAGTCGCCAATGAATAATATTTTTGGTAGCACAGTCACTATCATCACCAAGATATGAAGGGATGTTGTGTCAAAGTTGTCATTAAAATAGGGTGTCTCAATCGTGAGGGGTCATTAGATACATATATTTAACAACATATCCCTGGAATAGAAAGAGTAGGACCTCCTCAACAGGCATTCTATTACTCAATAAATAACACGTACATGTTCCCATTGAATGTGTAAACCAATAGTATATCCCTTTTCTGGCGTCCTTACCATTAAATAAAAAGAAGGATAAACATGGAAAGGAACAGTCAAGTACCAAAGTATCACAATGGAGTAAGATGTTATTTCGGCAATACAGAGTTCCAAGGAATATTATCGTTGAGGCCAGTGATGTGGGTTGATAGCCTATACACCCACCTTTGTTCCTTTTTGAAAAGTCTTTGAAACCGGGTTTTATTTGTTTGTTCAATTATAGTCCATCGTATATCATTGGTAGTGTGTTTTTTTTCAAGGAAGTGCTCAGTAAGCTTAGTCGTGACCCTTTTACACCTGATGGTACTGCGATGCTCGCATATTCTCTGTTTGATCTTTCTGGTTGTCATTCCCACATATTCGAGATTACAAGGGCACTTTATCAAGTAAACCACGTTGGTACAACATAGTCTGCCTCCAAGAGACACATATAGAAGGCTCTCAGTTGTATCTTCTAAATACCCTGGGTTATAAAGTTCTTGGGGGCACCTCACAAGGGACTTGAACGAGGGGCGTCGCTATTCTAGCACGCTATAATTGTCTACCTCAATCTACTCAAGTCAAATCTGACCCCCAAGGAAGATGGGTGTTTACAGAATGTAGTATAACCCCTGCCCTTTCCTTCACCCTGTGCTCTATATATGGGAGCGTCTTGGATGACCCTAGCATGATAGACCGGGTTTCAGCAGAATTGGCACATTGGCCCCTCCCCGCCATCATATGCGGGGACCTTAACATTAATCTTCCCTGCAACTGGGGATCAAATTCTCAATTCCGGTTGGCTACTCGCAAACCCAAAGTGCTTCAAGCTCTTAAAAATCTTTTACATATTCATGGGCTCGTGGATGCCTGGTCTCATCTACATCCAACTTTGCCAGGATACACATTTTTTTCTGCACCTCACAAATCCTTCGCACGCCTGGACTTTTTTTCGGTTTCATGCTCTCTAATTCATAATAGTGAAATTGACTTGCTTCCCCGTATCTTTTCCGATCATAACCCCTTAAGTCTCAACATTCGAGGTCTGATCACCTGCAAGGAAATCTCACCCTGGAGTTTTGAGAGAGCACTCCTGCTGGATGAGGGTTACCAGACCCATATGAAACAATGAATACAGACATTCCTTGATAACAACCTAGGTTCTGCCCCCGTGATGGTAGTTTGGGCCAAGTTAAAAGCTTGTGTTCGGGGTGAAACCTTACAATTTTTACTGAAGAAAAATAAGCTGGAGAAGCCACAGCTGACGGAGCTACACGCAAAATTAGCTAAAACTGAGAAAAATCTTATTAAGGTAGTCCAGTCCAAGGGGGAGGTTGGTCCTGCTCAACTAGCTGTGGCTGCTGCCAGGGCCGAGATTTGCTCAGTTTTGGCGAGAAAGCCGCTTCCAAGTGGGCTACTGCACGAAAAAAAGCATACGAGTGAAGTGAAAAGATTGGCCACCAGTTGGCAATGAGAACCAGACAACAGACCACTGTTAATGAAATTTAAAAAATTAAGACCCCCTCAGGTGTTATAACCAGCAACCCGGAAGAAATCTGTACAGCCTTTCGCGAATTTTTCCAGGGCTTATATTTGGAGGAAGCGGCGTCCTCCCAATTGATTGGGTAATCTGACCTTAATAATTATTTGGATTCAATTGTGTTGTCATCCCTTAGCAGAGAGGAGCAGGAACAATTCGAAGTCCCTCCCTAATGGGAAGAAATTGCCAGGGCTTTGATCAACCTACCCAATGGGAAAGCTGCCGGGCCCGACTGTATCCCAGTTTAATTTTATAAGGTGTTCCTTTCCCAAATTAAAGATATTTTTAATGCTGTAGTGATGCAATTCTTCCAGGGTGCTTCTCCCCCTCAATCTTGGTCTATAGGTAAGATTATTGTCTTCCTTAAAAAAGACAAACTTCCAACAGAAATGGGTTTGTACCGCCCAATCACCCTTATAAACGGCGATTCAAAGGTTTATTCCAAACTTTTTGCCACACGACTCTCGGCCAGAATTGAAGGTCTCGTATCCGGGTGGCAGTACGGGGTTATTCCTGCCAAGGGCACCTCTGAGCATATTCGGAGGGTCATCACTCTGCTCGACGCCGCACAGGTTTCAGGAGACTCGATGGCTGTAATACTTCTGGATGCTGAAAAAGCATTCAATCGGGTCTCCTGGAATTTTCTCTGGGGCGTCATGCAGAGAATAAACTTTGGGCCTAAAGCCATCCAGGCCATCAAGGCATTATACCTTACTACTATGGCTAGGGTGTCTATCAACGGGACATTGACCGAACAACTAAAAATCTCACTGGGGACCCGATAAGGTTGCCCCTGTTCGCCACTACTTTTCGCCATATACATCGACCCACTCATTAAAAAACTTGAAGGATATCAGGCTATTCCGGCAGTGAGCATATTTGGCCTAGAAACCAAAATAATGGCTTACGCTGATGATTTGGTTCTGGTCATGCCGGATCCCGAGAAAGCCATCCCAGAAATCGAGGCTGAAGCCTACCTATTCGGTTCCATATCCGGATACAAACTGAACAAAGGGAAAACTCAAATTATAATCAACAAAAATGTTACCTGGAATGACGGAAGAGTAGTGGCCAAAGCTAAATACCTAGGCATCGACATCTTGGCCGATACTGATCTGATAGTTGGCCAGAATATAGATCTCCTTATCTCAGAGACAATTTTCCATTGTTGGTCGTTGTAACCTGCTAAAAATGATTTTTTTCCCAAAAATGTGTATTTGTTTAGGGCCATACTCTTGGAGTTAAATAAGTCAACACTTTTAAGGCTTGAAAGATTATTCTCTCAATTCGGGTGGGCATTGTCTCAACCCAGGAGGGCATACAAATTCTTGCCTTTACACCGGGAAAGAGGGGGGTGGGCTATACCCAATTTAAAAATATGTTACTGGGCTACCGTTTTACAATCATGTCCCATACTGTTACCAGAATCTCCCTTAACCCCCGCTCCAGGTCTGCCTTCACCCTTTGAACTCGTGCTCGGTCCCGATGCTTGGGGCTGTTTGTGGCGACAGCTGGAATTTGGATACTATAGAAGGGTCAAATTCAAGACCCTTCGAGGTGTCTATAAAGTTTTCGCAGCTGTACGTAAGTATTTAGGCATCGGTAGGTTGAACTTTTATACTCCTGTTAAGAATAATCCCAATCTTAGACTTGGGGGAAACATGGCGGCCAGCGTGTAGTCGGTCGCGGGAGAGCTCCTGGAGCGATGTGATTTTCGTAGCATAAACGGGTAGGACGAACAAACTCTGCCCCGGAAAACTCGGAAGAAAATACATATTAATGTTTATATTGGAGAAAGTAATTACGTAATGTGAGATTCCTGTGTGAATGGTACCGGATTAACTCACCGGTTTTAGCTGCGGATTCTCGGTGTTCAGCGCGGTGAGAGCTGGTGGCGGAAAAGCTCGTTGTGGGTGTCTCTGCTTCAGGCTTCGGCGCTTCGGCGCTCTGGCGCTGCTCACCGCTCACCGCTCATCGGTTTGGGGTGGGGGAGGCTTCCGCCTTTGCCATATTGGTGCTTCTGCCGACTTTTGTTTGTCGGCTTGCGAGAGGCTGTTGCCCCCGATTGTGTCGTGCTGCGACTGTCAAGTACCTTAGCTGAACGTGCCTTTTCCACAGGAGCCGATGCTGAATCTCCACTCCCCCACTCCGCTACCGTGAACTAAAATCTCACGAGCAGCAGAGAGGGGGAAAGGGGAATTGGACAGACAAAAGAGACTGCACTGTGACTTCTTCCTGGACTGGACTCGGAACTTCTTCATCCTGACTCCTGTAAAGAGAGTTACTCAGCAACAATTCTACAATTGACTAACTCTAAAGGGCAATTAGAAGTATTTTCACACTGTTACCTGTCCTGACACAGTGGGCAGCTGCTCTCTGAACTCATTCTGCTGAGTACCTTCTAAGAGGAAGAGGGGTTGAACTGTAGGCATGTAGCAACTCCTGCAAATAGAATCACATGTAATCCCAATTAACAGAAAACCCCACCTACCACTCTAACTGACTGCCTTTACCTGACTACCAACTTAGAAGGTTTATTGTCTTTTCATAAATGGGAATGTGTTCTTGATGAATGAAGACCAAATTCTTCTTTCCGGTTCCAGAACCTCGCAGATGGATGCTAGTTGGTAAGTACCTTTGTATATATATATATATATATAATTGTATCTACATCGAACAATCTGTGAAAGTTACTTTCTCACTCTCTCCATCTTACTGTCTCTTCATTACACCTTAACTGCTGAATACAGTTCTTTACTGCTGGTGCTACTTCTGCTGCGAAAACTGCCTCAGGAACGTAAGACTCTATAATGCTGACTCTCTCTCTCTCGCTTGAAAGTCTATCTGGTTCTTTTCAGTTTATAGAGTCACTGGATATTTTCTTTAAATTGCAGGTGCCTCATTAGATATGAAAGAAGGCAGCACTTACTTCTCTGGCTGACATTAGCTAGACTTGCCTCTGCCTCTTCTCCACCTCTGCGGCGCTGAGATGGGACGTCGGGTTCTAGAAGTTTGCCTCACTCCTGGATGCTCGGAACAAAACTCCACTAATACCAAGGAGAAGAACTAATACAAAAAAATCCCGCTCTCGGGACGGAATACGGTCGCACAGGAGTGCAACAATCTCAGGCTGGAATATTGCGAGAAACTCTGACAGGAAAAGTCTGTAGAGAACGGAGCTCACAAATACTCCGCCTCTTCACAGAAGTTAGACGGTTGAAGTGCGCTGCGCTCAGAACACGCGCGCGCAACATCAACCACGGAACACTGCACCACTGCCTGAGAGACTTCTGAGGAAAAAAGATGACTAGCCAGCGGCCATCTTGGAAGGGGGAAAAACAACCAAGCTTACAAAGAACGTAAGAAGGCGGAGAGCGATCTTACAGAAACGCTTCTTCGCCTTCCCCCTACTCGCCAGGCCTGACTCCTGGGCTGTATCCTTAACCTTGGGAATCTAGCGATCTCAGCCTCAGACCTGACAGTACCTCCCACCAAACCCTCCCTCCTCTCCTCCTTGGGCTTAGTGGGGTGGGTGCGATGAAACTCTCGGAGCAAATGTGAAGCATGGATATTGGATTGTGGCTCCCAGGATCTCTCTTCTGGCCCATAACCCTTCCAGTCAACTAGATAGAATATTTTCCCTCTTTGAAGTCTAGAATCAAGAATTCTCTTCACCTCAAATTCCTCCCTTCCTTGCACCAAAACAGAGGAGGGAGAATTCCCAGCCCTTAATCCCTTTGGACTTCGCTGGAGCAGGGAAACATGGAAAACTGGATGAATCTTCAACCTTGGAGGAAGACAAACCTTAACACTGACGGGATTCACCATTCAATCTACCTGAAAAGGGCCCACAAACCTTGGCTGAAACTTCCGATTCCCCTTCAGGCGTAAATTTCTAGTGGAAACCCAGACCTGATCTCCCTTCTGTGGTAAATAATTTAATTACCGGGACTTAATTTGATACGGAAACATAATAAAATAGCTCAGTAAATAAGAGGCAGAATCCGTGGCATTAGAGGTTCGGAATGGGCTTTATTCCAATAATCGATTATAATCGGTTGCTCCAAGTTCCATCACCACGGAGGTTCAGGAAGTGAAGTACATACATTATTGACAAGAAATGACTTTTATAGAACATACATTACAATGAAGCGAATGCGGTAGGCGTAACAATTGATAAGGAAAATGACGATTCACCTGCGTAACCAAAAATGGGCGTAATGAGGAGTAAAACAGAAACATAATTGGTTATAATGTCATATATAGGTGGATCTATAAGATTATACTTGGCATAGTTGCGCGCGCAGCAGTATGACGTGTGATTGACGTGCAACTAGGGGGTGAAGGGGACTTGACATTTAGCTCTACATGTGGAGACAAAAAGTCTGGGGGGTCAAGTCAACCTAATCCCAAATCATATCTAACATCCTATGTTTAAAGAACTATGTTATCCAAAAGAGAAGTCTCTTCGAGTAGAATCTTATTCTATACTGACTATACTGACTGTTAGTGCGTGTACAAGCGTCTAAGTGTCTACACTAGATGCGAGGGCGGAAATCTTCCCTAGCAATAGGGCTATGAATTACTTTCATAAAGACAGAGAAGCCGGGCCTTTGCTCGGTAGCTGGAAGAATGTTTACTTAAACTGCTAGACAGGAATGCATCGGGCAGGGAACGAAGCAGATAACTCGAAGGTGAAATACAGTTTTTGGCAGGCAGCGGGCTGATGTCAGGCTTCGTGAGCCGCGCAGAGAATGAGACAAAGTTCATGGTTACAGATGCAGGCTCAAACTGGAGCTTTCAGAGGCAGAAGGCAAGAAGAGTTCGATGACAGAATCAGGGCCTACTTGCCTGGACTGCAAAATGGAGTAACTGAGCCATATAAAGTCGGTGGCCTTTCATACTTAGGAATAGAATATCCGGCCTATTCATGGCGGATCTGACAGAGGACATGTTGACGGTGGACGCACATGTGTTTGCGTCTTCATAACTGGAACTGGAGGGGACATACATGTACTTGTGATTCATACATGGAACCGTTGGGGTCCAAGATAGGGGACATAACTGATCAGAAAAATCCATATTTCCACACTTCTCAAAAACTGGATTTGGACGCCTCTTCTTGTCTGCCTGCTTCTTATAGGAAACCTTAGCCTTAGACAGATTTCTGGAAGCTAATCGATAGGCCTCATGTAATTCTTGTACTACCGTTTCCACTGCAGGAACATCACAGATTTCTTTATCTACCAAAGTGTTTGGATGTCTACCTGAATTTAAAAAGAACGGGGAGTAACCAGTGGAAGCATGTTCAGCATTATTGTAAGCGAACTCTGCTGCCCAAATCAAGTCCAGCCACTCTCCCTCTTGATCCATCAAAAATAGGCGCAAATATTGCTCCAATTCCTGATTAACTCTTTCCGTCTGTCCATCCGTCTCAGGATGGAAACTGGAAGACAGACGGGAGTCTACACCCAACCTTTTTAAGAAGGATCTCCAAAAACGAGAGACAAACTGAGGGCCCCTGTCAGAAATGACTATCTTTGGAATACCATGGGCCCTTACTATGTGCTGCGTGAACAGTTTGGACAGCTGTGTGGCATTTGGGAGGGCTTTTAAAGGGACAAAATGGCTCATCTTGGAGAATTGGTCCACCACCACCCAAATGACCGAAAGACCCCCACTGGACGGGAGATCCACGATGAAATCCATGGAAATGGTATGCCAAGGGTACGGGGCTAAGGGTAACGGTTGTAATAGACCTTGAGGAGCCCTTCTAGGAGTCTTTCCCTTGAGACACAACTCACAAGTGGCTACATACTGCCGCACCTGAGCTTCCATTGCCGGCCACCAAAACTCTCTTCGGATCAGCTCCATAGTCTTCTTCACACCCTTGTGTCCAGCCAATGGCTCATCATGGCAGTGTTCAATTATTTGTCTTCGCAGTTCCAGATTTGACACAAACAACTTGTCTTGGTAGAAGGGCCTTCCATCTTTGACTTGGAATTCTTCCCCTTTGGCCGTCCAATTCCTCACCTCTTCTTGTGACAACAAATCTAATAGCTTCTTTTCTATGTCGGTGTAGGTGAACGTTCCAATTATTCGATCAGCAGGAATGATAACTCCTTTTTCAGCAGTTTTGACATCAGCGCTCACATTCAAACGAGATAAGGCATCAGCCTTTCCATTTGCTGATCCAGGTTTGTAAGTTAAAACAAAATCATAATCTGCAAAAAATAAGGACCATCTCAATTGACGTGGGATAAGTGTACGGGCGGATTTCAGAAACTGGAGATTCCGATGGTCTGTGAAAACAGTCACCACATGCCTGGCCCCCAACAAATAATGTCTCCATTCCAAGAACGCATCTTTAACTGCCAACAGTTCCTTATCCGCGATGGGATAATTGATTTCAGCCACTGTTAATTTCCTCGAACGAAAAGCTACAGGATGTAGCTGGCCCGTCTGCTTATGGCGTTGAGACAAAATTCCTCCAATGGCCAAGTTGGAGGCGTCGGCTTCCACAAAAAATGGTTCTCCAGGATCCGGATGGAGCAGCACTGGTGAAGATACAAAAATTATTTTGAGATCATTGAATGCTGATTCAGTTTCCGCATTCCACTCAAACTTAGTCTTGTTTCTCAGTAATTTTGTGAGAGGACAAACTCGCTCAGAAAAGTTCTTTATGAAGCGCCTATAAAAATTGGCAAAGCCAAGGAAACTCTGAACTTCCTTCACGGAACTCGGGGAGGGCCACTCCTTGATGGCCCTGACCTTAGATTCATCCATAGATACACCATTCGGGGACAAAACAAACCCCAAAAACTCAACTTGCGTGGAATGGAACACACACTTCTCCAGTTTGACAAAAAGTTGATTCTCAAGCAACTTCTTCAAGATGGATCTGACGTGCTGGATATGTTCTTCTAAGCTGGCCGAGAAAATGAGGATGTCATCAATGTATACAACTGCGAAACGATCCACAAATTCACGCAAAACATCGTTGACAAAGTGGTGGAAGGCTGCTGGGGCGTTGCATAAACCAAAAGGCATGACTTGATATTCGAACAATCCGAAACGAGTACGGAAGGCCGTCTTCCACTCTTCTCCTTCGGCCATGCGTACCAGGTGATATGCGCCTCTCAAATCCAATTTTGTATATACCCTCGCTCCCTTGACTTGATCCAAGAGCTCCAAAATCAAAGGTAAGGGATATCGATTCTTCTTAGTAACCAGATTGAGAGCGCGATAGTCTATACAAGTTCTCAACTGGCCATCTTTCTTTGGAATGAAGAAGAGTGGAGACGAAACCGGAGACTGTGAAGGGCGTATAAAACCATTGGCCAAATACCTGCTCAGATATTCTTTGAGATGGACATTTTCTGTTTCCGACAGCGCGTAAATTCGGCTACATGGCAGGGAGGCTCCAGGCTCCAGCTCTATTCTACAATCATACTCTCGATGGGGAGGTAAACGTTCAGCCTCTCTTTCATCAAACACTGAGGCGAGATCTTCATATTCTTGTGGAATTTCTTGGGTATCTAAAGCACAAATGATCTTTGGAGAGCTTGCTAAAAGTTGGGATTGTGAAGCTTCTGGTGGTTCTGGATTAGGATGAAAACAATGACGTAAACAATAATCTGAGTTCATGCGAATAGATCGTCTGGCCCAATCAATTTGAGGATTATGCTCGGTGAGCCAAGACAGACCCAGGATAAGTTGAAATTGCGGAGCATCAATCAAACTGAATTGTAAGGAACTAAGATGTTGACCGGGTCCACACAACAAGATCTCCTCAGAATCAAAAACAATCGGTCCAGAGGATAAACTCGTTCCATCTACTGCACGTACCGGCTCAGGCCGTTCCTTCCTCACAAAGGTAATGCCTAGAGCCTTTGCAAAACCAATATCGCAAAAATTACCCGTGGCCCCCGAATCGATCAGGACTGAAATCACTTCCTTGATCTGACCTCCAAATTTTATTTGGACAGATAAAATTAAATGTGGGGCCGATGATTGCAAGGTATTAGCCACTAATTTCGGATCTGGAGTTGACTGTTCCTTCGCTTCCACCAGGGCAACCCCTTCTACTGGTGGAGTCGATCTTTTACCCAGGAATTGTTCTTGGGCTTCTTTGGGCATTCCTTCACAAAGTGACCTGAGTTCCCACAGTACATGCACAACTTGCCCAAACGTCTCTTCTCTCTTTCTTCCTTTGACAAAGGTCCTCTTACGGAACCAATCTGCATTGGCTCGTCTTCAGACGCAGTTTCCTTGGGCTTGGGTCCTTCTGATTTCATTCTGTCAAAACGGGGCGGAATGTACCTACTTTCCTTTCGCCTCTCGTTCTTTCTTTCACTTTGACGCTGATCAATCTGAAGAACTAAATCAATTAATTCAGAAACCTCTGTAGGACGTTTAGGAATCTGTGAGAGACCATCCTTGAGCTCATCCTTAAGACCGCGATAAAAAATAGCGGCTCGTTTTGCCTTTGGCCAACTTGTTTCCACAATTAGTTTGTTAAATTGAGCCAAATATGCCACTAATTCACGGTTTCCCTGCTTCAGATCTAATAACTCATTGTCTGTGGATTGAGAGATGGATCTTCTATCAAAAATTCGTAAAAAATCTTTTTTGAAACCTTCAAATTCATACAAAATGGGATCATTGTTGTTCACCAAAGGCATGGACCAGGCGGCGGCATCTCCACTCAGGTACGACAGCATGAACGCAACTTTAGACTGGTCTTCCTTAAAAATTATGGGCCGACAGAGATAGTGTAAAGAACATTGCGTGAGGAAAATTTGGGCCTTGTTTGGGTCCCCACTATATCTTTCAGGAGCTGCCAACGGAATGGTAGGGGAGATTGCGTGGATAACCTGTGTAGTGAGTTCTGCTGCAGATGGGGCAGGAGCAAAAGAGGGAAGCTTATCTTCCTTAACAGCTGGACGAGAACCCCCAGAAAACTCTTCAAACTGTTGACGCAAAAAATGTGCATCTTGGGCTGACTTCCTAACCTCCTCTCTCAAAGACCTGTTCTCTTCCATAGTATCACTTAACTGCTTTTGTATACTATCTAATACTGTGGCAAGAGCCTTTACATCAATTCCCTCAGCCATCGTGCTCAGGTGGAAATTAATTGCGGGCACTTCAATCTGTCAAGTACCTTAGCTGAACGTGCCTTTTCTTCAGGAGCCGATGCTGAATCTCCACTCCTCCACTCCGCTACCGTGAACTAAAAGCTCACGAGCAGCAGAGAGGGGGAAAGGGGAATTGGACAGACAAGAGAGACTGCACTGTGACTTCTTCCTGGACTGGACTCGGAACTTCTTCCTCCTGACTCCTGTAAAGAGAGTTACTCAGCAACAATTCTACAATTGACTAACTCTAAAGGGCAATTAGAAGTATTTTCACACTGTTACCTGTCCTGACACAGTGGGCAGCTGCTCTCTGAACTCATTCTGCTGAGTACCTTCTAAGACGAAGAGGGGTTGAACTGTAGGCGTGTAGCAACTCCTGCAAATAGAATCACATGTAATCCCAATTAACAGAAAACCCCACCTACCACTCTAACTGACTGCCTTTACCTGACTACCAACTTAGAAGGTTTATTGTCTTTTCATAAATGGGAATGTGTTCTTGATGAATGAAGACCAAATTCTTCTTTCCGGTTCCAGAACCTCGCAGATGGATGCTAGTTGGTAAGTACCTTTATATATATATATATAATTGTATCTACATCGAACAATCTGTGAACGTTACTTTCTCACTCTCTCCATCTTACTGTTTCTTCATTACACCTTAACTGCTGAATACAGTTCTTTACTGCTGGTGCTACTTCTGCTGCGAAAACTGCCTCAGGAACGTAAGACTCTATAATGCTGACTCTCTCTCTCTCTCGCTTGCTGACTGAAAGTCTATCTGGTTCTTTTCAGTTTATAGAGTCACTGGATATTTTCTTTAAATTGCAGGTGCCTCATTAGATATGAAAGAAGGCAGCACTTACTTCTCTGGCTGACATTAGCTAGACTTGCCTCTGCCTCTTCTCCACCTCTGCGGCGCTGAGACGGGACGTCGGGTTCTAGAAGTTTGCCTCACTCCTGGATGCTCGGAACAAAACTCCACTAATACCAAGGAGAAGAACTAATACAAAAAAATCCCGCTCTCGGGACGGAAGACGGTCGCACAGGAGTGCAACAATCTCAGGCTGGAATATTGCGAGAAACTCTGACAGGAAAAGTCTGAAGAGAACGGAGCTCACAAATACTCCGCCTCTTCACAGAAGTTAGACGGTTGAAGTGTGCCGCGCTCAGAACACGCGCGCGCAACATCAACCACGGAACACTGCACCACTGCCTGAGAGACTTCTGAGGAAAAAAGATGACTAGCCAGCGGCCATCTTGGAAGGGGGAAAAACAACCAAGCTTACAAAGAACGTAGGAAGGCGGAGAGCGATCTTACAGAAACGCTTCTTCGCCTTCCCCCTACTCGCCAGGCCTGACTCCTGGGCTGTATCCTTAACCTAGGGAATCTAGCGATCTCAGCCTCAGACCTGACAGCGACGTAGTGGGAGGCTGTGGTCTCAGCTTCGAGTTCTGTGTGCCGCTTTGAGAGGCTGCAGCTCCCGCTCTGGATTTTGGTGCATGGAGCACGGAGCAGCACAACAGAGGCTTTGACGCTGCGGAGGCGGGGGTGGAGGCGAAGAGAAGAGAAGTGAATAGCTTGGTGTGGGAGCAACGGCAATACGGCGTCAGAACAGCTGTGGTGCAGGGCGGCCCTGGAGCTTCGTAGAGGAAGAGGCGCAGTGGCTAGGATTCCCTTCCGAAGGGTTGGAGGCAGGGGGAGTGGCTGGAAGGACGGGGATATAGGTGACCATCTACAGAGAGGGGGGCAGTTTGTAAAAAGCGGTTTAACGACAGATTGTAGGCAAAACTGTGCTGGTTTGTTAAAGGGTGGAGTAGATGAAGGGGAAGTAGTCCCAGCTCACGTTGATTCCATCAGCCCTGACTCCAATAATGGCAGGGGGGAGGTGTTATACGAGGGCACACTCATAGGGGGGGTCTCTAGGTACACGCTCCGTAGTTCCGTAAAAGTAGTGGAAAAGGAGGTTAGTCAGCAGATGCATGGTTTATTGAACCGGAAAGAGATCTATGTGAAAAAGGACAGGAGATTGAAGGGGGAGAAGTGGAAAGGAGGAAAGGAGGCTGCTAAGGAGGATAGGGCGCAGTTAGAGGAAAAAGAGGAGTGTGTGAGGTTGCAACCAACATATACCTCACTTAAAAATTCGTTACCAACTGACCCCATGACAAAACACAAGAAGTCCGCATTAAGGAAAGGGGCGCAGGCCCCCAAAATAAAAATTACTCCATCCCTAAAAACGTATTTTAAAGTTTTGCCAAAAATTCTAATTTTGGGTGAAAATACTATGGCGGATGTGAATACTGGCCAGGGAAAGGAAGTTATGAAACAGTCAGTAGCCCCTGAAAGTCATTTAGAAGATCCCAATATGGCAGGTCAGGGAGCTGGGGCAGTAAAATCTCAGAAGACTAACGTTCCCGATATTGACACAGGCAGCCAGCTTTCCAGTAAAAATTCAGATAGCTTAAGTCCTGTGCACAGGCTCCTTACCACCTACAGAAAGATGATGTTTCTGTTGGAGCACTCTTAGCAGTACTATCAGCAGAAATCAAAAGCAGGTTCGAAATATCAGAGTCAAATCAGCTGGAGATAAAGAAGGCCTGCGAAGTTATGGAAAAAAAGATTGATGACCTAAGTAGTAGAACTACAATATTAGAGGAGGAGGTCAAAGTGCTCAGGGAGACGGTACAGACAAACGGTGCTGAACTAGATAAACTAAGGCTGGCAGAGAAAGAGAACTTAGACAGGGTTGAAAGGCTGGAAATTTATCAGAGACAAAACAATCTGAAAATTTTGAAAGTGCCAGAAGGTAGAGAGGGAGATGACATCAAAACGTATGTAGTAAAATTGATCAAGAATAAGCTCCAGATGGAGGAGTCAGAAGAGGAGATAGCAAAAGACATACAACGAGCCCATAGGGATCCCTTTAGACTCAAAACAAATAGGTCCAAACCCAGGACAATTTGAATTAATTTTTTAACATTCTCTTTAAAAGAGAAAATACTATCAAAAGCCCTGGGGATGAAATCTATTGAGGTGGATGGCGCTAGATACGAGATCAGATCAGATGTTTCTCCCACCACTTCTAACAGGCAGTGGGAGATGGGACAAAGAATTGACAGGCTAAAGAGTTTTGGAGCCTCAGTACAGCTGAGGTTTCCTGCTTTTTTAAAGGTCATGTTAAATACTAAAATGCATATCTTCCACTCCGTAGAAAAGTTGGACAAATTTATTAAAAACTTACAACCAGGTGGCTAGATTCCCTGCTGGTATGGTATTACACAAGCACCACACTATTTTATAAGTGTTATACTAGTGTGATAGGATGTAAAATTCCTATTTCAAGGGCATGAGCTTCATAAATTCAATAACAGGATAATGGTAAAATTGAAATTATCCAGATATAATTCCTACCTGATAAATCTACTTTTTATATCACGTACGCTCTGGGGAGGTCACCCATATGACCTCGGGTCTTGAGGTAACAGGGAGGGTTTCCCATGGGGAGGGGGTACAGGGGGAGCACAGGGTGGGGAGCAGAGGGAAAAAAGTTCCTCTATTGTCTTTATAAAGTTTTTAGCTGGTTCCCTGATCTTCTAGAAGATGGGTGAGAGGGGAGGGAAAGAAGTAAAAATAAAAATCTTGTCCTGGAATGTTAATGGTCTTAGGGCACGAGTGTGTCGTGTCAAAATTATACAATATCTAAAAGACTGTCCAGCCCAGATTATTATTCTGCAGGAAACCCACTTATCGGAGGAGGAGGCTTTAGACCTTTTAGAGCCCAAAATTGGATCGCCCAGGCGGTGTGTACATCCTTTACGGGTGGAACAAAGGGAGTGGCGATTTTGGTGAGAAGGGGGGCACAGGTGGTTCTTGGGTCACAGATCTCTGATAAAGCTGGCAGGTGGTTAATCGTTAGAGCTAAGATTCTGGGGCAGGCCCTCTCTTTAGTGGGATATTACGGCTCGAACAGAGACGATGTCTCTCCTTTAGGAGATTTGCTAGCAGAATTAATAGAAGTTCATGATCCTATTATCATGGCAGGAGAATTTAATGCTGTTTTGGATTACTCCTTAGATAGAACTTCACGTAGCAGAGCATGCGCCAATTTAAAAATGTCCACATTAATCAAGCAAATAGTAGCTCAGTTGGGGCTTTGTGACATCTGGAGACAGAAGGCCGGTAAAATAAAAGGCTTTACCTTCTATAATCAAAAATATAGGGACCAATCGAGGATTGACTATTTCCTTATAGATAGGGATCTGGCAGATTTTGTCCAAAAGGTTGAACATGTGGGAGTTCACTTGTCGGACCACTCAGCGGTGGTCCTACATTTGAGGTCACAACAGAGAATTTCTCTTTCAAGATGGACCCTGGATCGTACAATTCTGCAAGAAGAAGAAGCTATGGCAGCACTATCCAGAGAGACAGAGGAGTTTTTTCATCTTAATCAGGGATCGGCAGCATGTGGAATAATTTGGGATGCATATAAAGCCTTTTTGAGGGGCAGGTTAGGGGCGTTGGCTGCTGAAAAAAGACGTAGTTATTACCAAGAAGTGTCAACTGTCGAGGAAAAGGTTCATCTCCCTAATTTTGAAGCCAGGAAAAACCTCAAAAATTGTGATTCGTATCGGCCAATATCTTTGCTGAATTGTGACTATAAGATCTTTGCAAAGATACTGGCCGACAGGTTAAATGGTCCAATGGCGGAGCTGATCCATACGGTTCAAAAAGGGTTTATTCGGGGCAGGTCTCTGAAAGAGCTGACCATCTCACTGATAGGATCGATTGACCTGGCATCTGCCTATGAGCTCCCACTTGCGGTGTTGACTAAAGCTTTCGACCGGGTAAACTGGGCCTTTTTGCGGACTGTGGAAGAGTCTGCAAATCTGGGCCAGAATTTTTGTAGAACTTTGAAGGCCATTTATAGGACCCCAAGGGCTAGAGTGCTTGTCAATGGCTGCCTGACAGACCCGGTTCTTATCAGTAGGGGAACGAGACAGGGGTGCCCCCTATCGCCACACTTATTTAACTTATATATTGAGCCCCTTGCCAGGAAAATAAGGGAGGATCTGGAGATTGCACCTTTTCAATATGAGGGCTGGTGCAAGAAATTGGGCCTTTATGCTGATGATATCCTCATCTTCTCGAATAATGTACAAAATACCCTAAGCCGTATTATAGCTCTAACAATAGACTTTGGGAAAATTTCGGATTATGAAATAAATGGTAATAAGACGGAGGTCATGACCTGGAATTTGGAAGTAGAGGAAGTACCCAATAGGGAGGCGATGAGGTATCTGGGAGTTATGATTCCACAAAACATCCCAAAATTAACTAAAGTTAATCTTGAGAAGGTAATGAAAGAGATCAGTGGGCTCTTAAAAATGTGGACACATCTCCAGCTTACCCTACTTGGCCGGGTAAACCTAGTAAAAATGATGATCCTTCCAAAATTAACCTTCCTGTTTGACACCATCCCCCTCCCATTTGACAAGGAAGTGCTTAAAAAACGGCAGGGTCAAATAGGTAGCTTTATATGGGCAAGCAAGAGGCCCAGAATAGCCTGGAAGAAATTGAGGAGGAAGGTGGAGAAAGGGGGCGTAGCGTTACCGGATCTGCTTTTTTATTCATGGGCCTTTTTGTTAAAAAATGGGAAAATGTTGCTGAACACACCGACAAATTCAGATATTGGGAGAATGCTGGGAGTAATGGCAAGGCAGGAGTCAGGGTGTAGTGTTGGCTTTATGTATAAATATGCAGACCCTAAATTGTTTAAGAAAGTCAGGCTAAAGATCTTGAGAGACTTGGCTGAGATCTGGTATAGGGTCAGAAAAGCCTTAAAAATGCCATACTTCAGTCAAATGGCCCCTATTTGGGATTCACCTGGCTCTCCGGTCTGGACAAAAGATGCACTAGCTCGACCTATTGGAGAGGCTGGTTTAACGAGATGGAATCATATTATGCAGGATGGTCTCTTAATAGGTTGGGATTCGTTCAATCATCTTTTGGAACAACAAATGTCCAGATTTAAATACATGCAAATACATAGTTGGTTTCAGGACCCAGGTATAGTGATAGGAAGTTCAAATGAACCTGGAGGACAGACTTCTGATTGAGACTGTACTTAAAAAGGAGCTTGCAACAATATACTGACTCCTGGTGGAACTGGAAGATGGGGCCTTCACATTACCAACGGAACTGTGGGGAAGATGCTTGCTGGAATCTTAATTGTAAAATAAGTGGCAAGTATCAATGGCTATGTTATTTAAAATAGTAAAACCAGCACACCTAAGAAGAAACCATCTTTTCTCCATCCATAGAGCCTACTGGACGCCCCAGAGATTGTCAAAGTTCGGGAGCAGAGGAGATGTGGTCTGTCCTAGGTGCAGTAGTCCAAGAGAAGACGATGTACACAGGTTTGTGGAATATCTGGTGATTCAGCTTTTTTGGAGTGATGTGAGTAAGGTTCTGTCTACTGTGCTGGATATGGACATTAAGGTAAGCACCTTGCTGGTTATTTTTGGATGTGTAGATTCTCCTGTAAGCATAACTGACAACAAAGCTAGGTTGCTTTTTTATTCTATTCTGTTGGCACGCAGGGAGATTTGAAAACAGTGGATAGTTGCATCTCCTCCAAAATGTATTGATTGGCTTATTTCTATCAAGTATGTTGCTAACCTGGACATGAAGGCCTTCAAAAAGCATGACTTTTGGTCTCCCTTAATACAGTGGTGTGACCAACAAATGAATGAATAATGAAGTCCGATGATTATGCCTTCCTTGCCTCGTCTGGGTATTTGGTCCCCCCCACCTTTGCTTCCCATTCTACGTTTCGGCGTATGAGGGAGAGTAGAGGAGAGACAAATAGGGTATTTAGGATGGATGATGGTGCTTCAAACAGACAAGGACGCAAAAGTACTGAAGCCAGTATCCTTTCCTTTATATCCCTGTCTCCCTGTTTCCAGCACAAAAGGGCATGACACACTATTCACGGGTGCAATTGGAACAGAGCTTATCTAGAGTCAAATGAGGACAGATAAAAAAAAAAAAGAATAATCCCAATCTACCAGATATCTTTGGTCCATCATACTTTCAAACCTGGGTAGATAAGGGAGTAAAGAAATTAGGCTATCTTTGCTCACGAAGAGGTCTTGTCCTTTGAGGTTCTTCAATCCCTCTACTTTTTAGACAATATGGACTCCTTTAAACATCTTGCTATTAAATCCTTCTTTTTGCGGAAGACAGGGGGGCCCTCAGGTTTTGTTAACTGCGAATTGATTGAGAAACTCTGGGGAATCACACCTCCACGCATTGGCATCATTTAAAACTTTCTAATAATTTAATGCCTGACGACCTGACTATAGTTTCAAATAAGTGGCAACAAAAACTGAACATTTCTAATAATGTTTTCTGTCTGGCTCTCAAATCTGCCCAAAAGGATTTGCTGTCTGCCAGCCTTCAGGCGCAGTTCTACAAAACGTACTTCTTTTTATATTTCACTCCCTCCAGGATAGCGAAATGGGGGACTGGGAAAGGTACACACTGTCCACGCTGTGCTGAATTCAGCGCTGATTCAATCCACATGTTCGCTACATGTGTTAAACTAGGGCGATTACTAAATAAAATTCAATGCTTCCTAGGTCAGGTGCTACTTCAAAATGTACTCTTAACCCCTCCCACCATATTACTTGGCACACAGGACTTGATAAATAGAAAGAATGGAGGAGCCCTAATATTCATTGCTATGGCTACCTATAGGTTGTGCATTGCGTCTGCATGGTTAGACCCTAATACCCCATTGTTTACGCACTGGTTGGCCCGGTTTTATTAAATGTTTTCTCTTGAAAAGGCAATATATTCCAAAAAGGGACACTGAACAAAAAAAAAGGATTAGCCATTTGGGAGCCTCTCTCTCGCTGGCTTAACTTGTCAAACCCTGAAGCAAGCGAGGATAGTGTTTAAGGTGCACTTTAATATAAATTAGGAAGGGTTTTTTTTCACTTAAATGCGTTATAATCACTTTGCTGTGGTTCTTTGTTTAGCACTGGTCACTTTATCCCACACTTTTTAGCAATATTGATTAACTTCTAGTCTGTTGTGATGTTTTTATGCTTCTTAAAGATGTATTGTTGCACATGTTACTTTATTTTATGTTTTTTACCATATCGGTCCATTTATGTCTCTTTGCCCAACTGTTTGCTTCAGTATTTTATATTTTATTTTGATACTTCGCACTACCATACCTGTGCTCTTACATGATATACTATTACAGGTTTTTTAAAGATTTGGCATTGGCTGCATATTCTTAGCCCGGGGGAGGGTGGAAGGGGGGTTGCTACACTTTGTATAACTGTCTCTGATGTTATGTATTCTGTGTTCACTGCAAATGGAAAAAAAGGAACAACCTCCAAAGGTTCAAAACTGGAATAAGCACCTCCGGGCAGTTCAGAACTCTCAGCAAGAGAGTTCAGGGGAGCTGAGGGTCTCCATGTCCCTGAGACTTCGGAACAGGAGGCCAGCACACACAGGCCCTAGGAGATTCTTCTTCAAACAGGTTCACAGCAAACTTCCAGTCGTTGTCCTTTCCTTGCCAGAAGCAGCAACTGCAGGCCAACCCCACACAGCAAAAGGGGAAGTACTCCAGCTTACAGCTCTCCAGCTCTGCTCCTTGGCAAACGTTACTCTTGAGTCCAGAAGTGATCTAAAGTTCTGAGGTATAAGGTCCACTACTTATACCCCATTTTATATTTGTTCTTCTTTTTGCAAGGGTCTCTGAGCCCAGTCCAAACCAGTTCTGTCCTCACTGGTGCAGTATGACCACAGGGGGTGGAGACAGCATTGTGCAAGAGAGACAGGCCCTATTGAGGTGCAAAGAAAACACTTCCCAGTACTCTAGCAGCAGTCAAGGTCTACTCAGCTCAGCTATGAGTCATCCAGGAAAGGCCAGGCACCCCTCCCCCCCAGGGGCTGTCTACAATGAATGCACATCCTTAGCCCTTGTCAGAAACCAGACAGTCAATCCACAAACAGGCAGAGGCACGCTGAATAGTTAAACAAGAAAATGCCTTCTTTCTAAAAGTGCCATTTTCAAACACACAATTTAAAAACCATCTTCACTAAAAGACATGTTATTAAATTCTGAGTTCAGAGAGCCTAAACTTTATTCCTCTATCTTGTCCCAATGGGAAGTTATACTTGTAAAATGTTACAAAGTATCTCCCATGCTATCCTATGGGACAGATAGCCTTCCAATAGTGAAAAATGAAACTGCCAGTATTTCACTATCTGGAAATGTCACACTTACCTGCACATGTCCTACCTTTCACGTGCACTGCACCCTGCCAATGGGGGTACCTTGGGCCAACCTGAGGGGTGCCTTACATGTAAGAAAAGGGAAGGTTAGGGCCTGGCAAGTGGGTGCAATTGCCAGGTCGACATGGCAGTTCAGAACTATGCACAGACATTGCAGTGGCAGGTCTGAGTTACATTTGCAGGGTTACTTCTGTGAGTGGCACAATCAGTGCTACAGGCCAACTAGTAGCATTTGATTTACAGGCCCTGGCACACTCAGTGCACTTTACTAGGGACTTATCAGTAAATCAGAAATGCCAATCAGGGAGAACCAATTGCAATAACAATTTACCCAGGGAGCACTTGCTCTTTGGCAGTGATCAGCAGTGTCCAAAGCATCTAAGCCAGCAAAAAAAAATCCAGCACAGCATCAAAAATACAGGAGGTAGAAGCAAAAAGTCAGGGGAAACCACGCCAAAGATGCCAAGTCTAACATTTACACTTTGGGCAGCCTTAATCAATCATTTCCTAAGAGGTTTTTATAAACTATTCTATTATAAAGAAAAAAGTATGAGTGCAAATTAAGTTTCGGATTTAATAATATGTGACTCAGATGATATGCTCTATGAGTCTAATGCATGAAGTGTGCCACAACAAATATTTTTCATTCGTATCTCACTTTCTCCATGCCTAAGAGGCTCACCTGTTATACGCTGGCACTGTACCTGCGCTCTTCCCTGTTAATTTTCCTCACTGTTTCCCATTCAACTTGGCCTGTGTGGTGTGCAACTGAACAAAATGGGATAAGTACATCACCATTGTTTTTTCAAGTGTATTCGATTTTAAAGTAGGAAACTCAATAGTTTTATGTTTCATACCTTAAATTTGTGGGAATTCAGCCTTGTGCAAGCTCCATTAACTGACAGGTGAACCTGAATTTCACACTCCTTATACTTGGGAACTGTTGCATTAACCAAATGGTTATGTCCGTATTACATGCATTCCACTTCTTGGCGATTTCTACCCAAAAAAGATTTTCCATTTCATAATAAATATTATGTTGTAAAGTGGGTTATTAGTAGTAGTAAATATGCATCTACCAATGGCAATAAGGCCACTAACACAGTCTAGGGCTCAGTATAGGTCTCAATAAATTATTCCCATGCTCAACCCTTGGTAGCTTGGCTGCAAGCAGGCAGGCTTAACTTAGGTGATGGGTATGTAAAGCATTTAAAAACACCAATTCAGTAAATAATTAAGACACAACACACTATAAAAATCCCACATCAATTTATAAAAATAGGACATATTTTTATCATTAAGAATAAACACTTTATAGCACTTAGTCACCTTATGGAGTTTTTTCCCAAAGCTGCTACACACTTCTCCAAACTTCAGGAACTTCTTCTTGAAGTTCCTCCAGAGGGTCCAAAGGGTACAAAACACAATCCAAGGGTTTGGAAGCTCCAAGATGGTCCTGGAAAGTTTGGACCACTATTCCCACAATGCACCTGGTCAAAACTCTTAAAAGTCCACTGGATGCACTCCTGGCAGGGGTCTCTTGGTGGAGTTGATGAGGGTGAGCTCTGTTAATCTGTAGCTTGCAGGGAGACCACTGTTTATTCCTCTGGAAGCAAGGTACATACAAAGGGCTGTAGTTCCAGATAATACAGCAGGTGCAATTAGTCAGCATTCAGAACATGATGGTGCAAATCAAGTTTCCAGCTTGGCAATCCTTCTTCTGCTCTTAGTTTCAAGCAGCAAAGATGAGAGGCGCTGCATCTCTCACATATTTATTCAGTGTTCTCCGAGGTCAAGCAGGAGAGCACTCCTGTCCAATGAGGTGCAGGGCAACACCCCAGGGCATGACCACCTCCAAAGTGTGGCATTATCTTCTCCCAGAAAGTACTATTCCTCCAAAATTCAGTATGGCTGAAGTCTCAGCAGAGGAGCAAGAACTAGCTAAACCAACCTCCAGTATGGCTCAATTCCATACCTCTCCTCCCCCTACCATTGGCAAATTCCTGCCCTAAGCCTGCCATCTGGCTGGGTCAGAGGGCTGGGGGTAGATGGACCTGGCCTTCCCTGCCTGTCTTATCCCTCCTTTGAAGCTCATCCTTTACAACCCTCCCCCCTGTTCTGGCATTCCTTTTTTTTTTATTATTACATTTTTTTTATTGAACATTTCCAGATAATACAGATATATTAAACCTCAGTTATTATCATTTAAATATCTATTAGTGAGTACAGTACGGTAGTATGATTCTAAAAAAGATAAAAGCTGTTAATACATACTAAAGAGAGAGAGAGAGAAATAAAAACAGAAAAAAAACACCAATGCAATTCATTAGACAATTTATAAAAAAGTCAAACTGTTCATTACATCCTAGCCTTATTATCGCTATGTGCCATCATGATCAACTTGATTCTAGACCATCCTTGCATCTCTACTCCAGTCGGCCACATATGCCCAGACTTTCCTCCCCCGGATTCTAGCCTGTCAACCCCTACAGGCGTAGATATCCCTCTCTTGATTGTAGATTCCCAGGAGCCTGGCTAACCACATATCAAACGTTGGTGGTTCAGTATCTTTCCATCTTGCTGCCAGCAAGATCCTATATACTGCTGACCCCAGGAACAGACTATATTCCTGTTTAGTACTGAGACCTAAGGTGCTATCGTATCCAAGGATCAGCAGGGTTGGGGACAGTTCTAATCTTCAGCCAAACACTTCCTCCCAGTACCTTTGCAGCCCTGTTTTTAACAGATCTAGTTTATCACAATCATACAACATATGGATCAGAGTGGCAGGGCCGAGCTCACATCTGGGACGCTTATCGTCTATTCTCTTACCCCCTAGATGTAGTTTTGCAGGTGTAAAATAAAGATTAAAAATAGTTTTATAGAATTGGGCTTTAAGATTCGAAGAAGAAGTATTTTGGCCGTTAGGGAAAGGCTCATATAGATATCTACATCGGCATTCCCTAGGTTTCTTGCCCAGTATATCTCAGTTTTTTCCAGGTCTGGGATTCTGTTAGCATGGCCCCTGCGCAAGGATGACACGCAAATTCGTGAAGCGTTCCATATTTTTTATATTTTGATATTAACCGTTACAGTGCCAGCAGGGGGGTGGTCTGGGATTCTTTTAAGGCTAGTCTCAGAGGGGAAACTATAAGTTTTGTTGCTAGGACTAAGAAGCAGTGGGAGACCAGGAATCAACAATTATCACAGGAGTTAGCTTTGGCTGAAGAAGAGTACGTCACAATTATAACACAGGGACAGGTGGGAAGCCAAATTCAACAACAAATAATTGCCCTAAAAACAGAATTAAACAGTTGGCTGACGCAGAGATCAGCAGAGGCATACCAATCCCATAGGAACAGTATCTATGAAAATGGGGAGCAAGTAGGCAAGAGGCTGGCTCTTTATACTAGGCAAAAGATATCCCTTAACGTAATATCTTCTTTACAAATAGATGGACAAACGCATACTGATCCTGAAGAGATAGTCAAAGGGTTTCAACATTATTATCAAAACTTATATCAGGATGACATTAATAAAGATCGATTGGAAGTAGCCCAGGGCCTAATGGGCTTATTCAATGATATCGAATTTAAAGGGGGCCTGGATAAGGAATCAAGCGACGAGTTAGAAGCAGAAATTACTTTAGAGGAAGTTCATGTAGCATTGTCAGAAATGGCACCTGGGAAGGCCGCAGGCCCTAATAAAATACCGCTTGAAGTTTACAAGATTTTAGGCTTTGTTATAAGGCCCTTCCTTCTGGATCTATTTAAGGGAGTGCAGTATAATGGAACCCCCCCTGAGTCCTGGAAGGAGACTGATATTGCAATATTCCCCCAAAAAGGCAAGCCGGTAGAGAATCCATCTTCATACCGGCCGATCTCGCTGATCAACTCAGATGGTAAACTATATTCTAAAATACTAGCTACTCGGCTGGGAAGGATCATAGAACGTCTGGTCAGCCCTTGGCAGCATGGTTTCATTCCGGGCAAGGGAACAACTGATCATACCCGTAGGGTCATCTCTCTATTCGACACTATAAAGGAGACAGGCGGCCGGATGTCTATGATCCTTCTCGATGCCGAGAAGGCTTTCGATAGAGTGTCTTGGGAATTTTTATGGGGTATATTAGAGCTTAAAGGCTTTGGGCCGCAATTCATTAAAGCTATTAAGGCAATGTATTCTCAACCAAGGGCAAGATTGCAACTCATGGGGAAGGAATCCAACAATATTAATATATCAAGAGGGACCAGGCAAGGATGCCCCTGCTCCCCGATTTTATTCGCTCTCTATAATAATCCTTTAGTGGTCAAACTTCTCTTGAATCAGAAGATTAAGCCAATCAACACGGGCGACTATGAGACTAAAGTCCTGGCTTATGCCGATGATGTTCCAGTTTTAACTCCAAACCCAGCTGAGGCAATTATTGAAATAAATTAAATTGCTGAGAGCCATGGGCTTCTTTCTGGATATGCGCTGAATCAAGGGAAAACTATCATACTGTGCATGGATAATTTAGACTTTACCGATCCAAGGAAAGCAGATACAGCGGTTTATCTTGGAATTCGTATAAGTGCTAAGGTTGATGAAATTGTTAATTGTAACTTTGAGCCTATGATTAAAACTATAGGGAACGATCTAAGAAGGGTTAATGGGCTGCATTTATCTATTATAGGGAGAGGACATTTTTTTTAAATGACCATGCTACAAAAAAATCTCTACTTATTCTGGGCAATACCCCTGGCCATAGAAGATAAGACACTGAGGGCGTTGGAGTCAATTTTTTCCAGCTTTATGTGGCAATATGGGAAGGTAAGAAGAGCGATTACATTTCTTGCTTTACCACAAGATAGGGGTGGCCTTGCAATCCCTAATATCACCCTCTATTACTGGGCGGCCCTTCTCCAACAAATGGCCTCTCTGTTTATTTTGGATAATGATATGGGCATAGACCAAGGCCAAAGAATACCTACTATTTATGAATTGTCCTTAGGGAAGGAAGCTCCTGGGTTGCTACTTAGACAGCTAGAACCGAGCTATTATAAAAAGGTACGGTTCAAAGTGATTTATAGCGCATGGAAGGTCTGGAAACAAGTCTCCAAATTCATGGCTGTCCCAATAGCGACTAGATATACTCGCCTCTGGCGCTCATCGCTGTTTCCACCCCAGATGAATGATGCTATAGGGAAGAAATGGGAAAGGTACGGGGTGGGAACAATAGCGGATTTCTGTGGGGGAGAGCAAGATTTTCAATTTTCCAGGCTGCAGCGGGTATTTAGTATACCGGATAATCAATATTTTAAATTTGTACAGATTAGGAGCATCCTTTTAATTTTTAACCCTTAGATTAAGCTTGATAAAATACCTATCGTGGATACTATATCCTCTAGGTCTAGCAGAATCAGGAATATTTATACCCTACTTCCTGTTCTGGCATTCCTGTGTAGCAGAGCTTTCTCCAACAGATAGCCTCTCTTCAGGGTGAGCCACTTAATACTTCATCAAAGCAGCCTGGCTAATGTTGTTAACTTTGACCAATCAGGGAAGACCACTGGAAGGCGGAATTTTAGCTTACAGACAACGTTTTATAACTTATTTTCTGTATATTCTAGGATAAATTCGAAAATAGAATACTGTAGGATTTATCAATACCATTCTCCTAATTCCTTGAATGATATTTTCTTTTATTGCTAACAATAGGTATGTGTTCATAAACTATTGCAATGTTATCCTATGAGGCTGGGGATCTACAATGGAGAAAATGAAAAGTGCAATTTCTCCACCAGGGCCTATAAAACATCTTTTATAAGGAGCCTGTTTATAGCTACATGACCCCTCAACCCTGGGACACCCAGGGAAGACTTTAGGGGTCCAGAATATGGAACAATAGAGTAGATCCTCACTCCACAATGCTCCTAGCACCAAAGTCAAGTTTGGGAGGCACTTTACTACAATGGAGAAATGCACAATTTCTCTATCCCCAGGGCATATAACACATCTTTTATAAGGGCGCTCCTTATAATGAAATGAACCCCCCCTCCCCCCACCACCACCACCACTGAGATCCCTGGAATGCCAAAATATTGTAGTTTATCACTTTTTAAGTGCCCCTATCACCAAAGTTGAGTTTGGACACAATATACATTTTAAAAAAGTGCTGCAACACAGGGCTGCTTTTAAAATGAGCTCAGGCTCTCAGCAGTGCACACATGCAAGTGCAGAATAGGCTGCTAGCCTCTAAACTGCCATGCCCTATTATGTGCTAGGGACTTAAAGCTAGTTTTAATCCTTCTGATCTATTCTATACTAGTGACTTCTAGAGTAGGCAATGCTAATTACAAGTGTACCCTAATATATAGAGTACCCACCTGTATCTGCGTGGTTTTTAATGTGTTTTTAAAATAGCACTGGCCCTCGGCCTCGTTGCAAAAGAGCCCAGGGACATTCAGAGTCAGCTACCACCAGTACCAGTCAGCAAAAAATCGGGGTGCACAAGACACACAGGACGACTTTGCAACATATTAGAATCATGATGGATGCCAAACCCAGTATCACGTCTAAAGGTCTGGACGTTCGATCATTCCACGCATAGTTAGAGGATCAGAAATCCCTAAAGACCCAATCACAATGTAGCTGGTTTTCTACGTGATCCAGCTGAATGCTCACAGCGCATAAGAGCACAGTCGTGCTCTCTGACATACTCCAATGGGGCAGAAGGTGCTACAGTGAGGCCAAAGCACAGTAATTCTATTGACACCAAGAGCTTCTTGACTATCACATATTCCCTTGCAATCCCTAATATCACCCTCTATTACTGGGCGGCCCTTCTCCAACAAATGGCCTCTCTGTTTATTTTGGATAATGATATCGGCATAGACCAAGGCCAAAGAATACCTACTATTTATGAATTGTCCTTAGGGAAGGAAGCTCCTGGGTTGCTACTTAGACAGCTAGAACCGAGCTATTATAAAAAGGTACGGTTCAAAGTGATTTATAGCGCATGGAAGGTCTGGAAACAAGTCTCCAAATTCATGGCTGTCCCAATAGCGACTAGATATACTCCCCTCTGGCGCTCATCTCTGTTTCCACCCCAGATCAATGATGCTATAGGGAAGAAATGGGAAAGGTACGGGGTGGGAACAATAGCGGATTTCTGTGGGGGAAAGCAAGATTTTCAATTTTCCAGGCTGCAGCGGGTATTTAGTATACCGGATAATCAATATTTTAAATTTGTACAGATTAGGAGCATCCTTTTCATTTTTAACCCTTAGATTAAGCTTGATAAAATACCTATCGTGGATACTATATCCTCTAGGTCTAGCAGAATCAGGAATATTTATACCCTACTTCCTGTTCTGGCATTCCTGTGTAGCAGAGCTCTCTCCAACAGATAGCCTCTCTTCAGGGTGAGCCACTTAATACTTCATCAAAGCAGCCTGGCGAATGCTGTTAACTGTGACCAATCAGGGAAGACCACTGGAAGGCGGAATTTTAGCTTACAGACAACGTTTTATAACTTGTTTTCTGTATATTCTAGGATAAATTCGAAAATAGAATACTGTAGGATTTATCAATACCATTCTCCTAATTCCTTGAATGATATTTTCTTTTATTCCTAACAATAGGTATGTGTTCATAAACGATTGCAATGTTATCCTATGAGGCTGGGGATCTCCAATGGAGAAAATGAAAAGTGCAATTTCTCCACCAGGGCCTATAAAACATCTTTTATAAGGAGCCTGTTTATAGCTACATGACCCCTCAACCCTGGGACACCCAGGGAAGACTTTAGGGGTCCAGAATATGGAACAATAGAGTAGATCCTCACTCCACAATGCTCCTAGCACCAAAGTCAAGTTTGGGAGGCACTTTACTACAATGGAGAAATGCATAATTTCTCTATCCCCAGGGCATATAACACATCTTTTATAAGGGCGCTCCTTATAATGAAATGAACCCCCCCCCCCACCACCACCACCACTGAGATCCCTGGAATGCCAAAATATTGTAGTTTATCACTTTTTAAGTGCCCCTATCACCAAAGTTGAGTTTGGACACAATATACATTTTAAAAAAGTGCTGCAACACGGGGCTGCTTTTAAAATGAGCTCAGGCTCTCAGCAGTGCACACATGCAAGTGCAGAATAGGCTGCTAGCCTCTAAACTGCCATGCCCTATTATGTGCTAGGGACTTAAAGCTAGTTTTAATCCTTCTGATCTATTCTATACTAGGGACTTCTAGAGTAGGTAATGCTAATTACAAGTGTACCCTAATATATAGAGTACCCACCTGTATCTGCGTGGTTTTTAATGTGTTTTTAACATAGCACTGGCCCTCGGCCTCGTTGCACAAGAGCCCAGGGACATTCAGAGTCAGCTACCACCAGTACCAGTCAGCAAAAAATCGGGGTGCACAAGACACACAGGACGACTTTGCAACATATTAGAATCATGATGGATGCCAAACCCAGTATCACTTCTAAAGGTCTGGACGTTCGATCATTCCACGCATAGTTAGAGGATCAGAAATCCCTAAAGACCCAATCACAATGTAGCCGGTTTTCTACGTGATCCAGCTGAATGCTCACAGCGCATAAGAGCACAGTCGTGCTCTCTGACATACTCCAATGGGGCAGAAGGTGCTACAGTGAGGCCAAAGCACAGTAATTCTATTGACACCAAGAGCTTCTTGACTATCACATATTCCCTTGATTGTGATTCCAGTGGCTCCTGTCACTATGGCGCTCATCGCACACACTTGCATAAAGCTACAGTGCAGTGATTGTAAGAGCGCTGTCAACATATATTGTATTGGAGAGTTGCTTTGCTTTAGTGCAGTCCCTCGATTGCTGCACAATCCATGCGACACCTCGCGCTCTTAGCCTGGATATATATAATTGATAGGTAGTTAAACAGTGCACCAACCCCACAGGAGCAATAAGGCAACCCACATCAGGAAAGGTTTGGGCCTTAGGTGTCTCAATAAATAACAAATAGTACGTATCGCCCTACGCGCGTACAAAATGAATGATTAAACAATGAATGAGGTTTTCAAATCATTGAGATCCTGAATTTTAATTGCATTGAAGGTACATCATGCAGTTGTAGGATTTGTTAAATAATCAGCTAACAACCAAACTGGAATTGTATTCATTAGCATGATGTACGGGATGTACGGGAACATGCAAATACGCTTGATGGTCTTGGTTGGACAACACATGGAAATGTAAGGAACGGGGATCTAATCAATGTTATTGATTTTGGGGGTTTTAAGTGTATATCATGTTTTTATTTAGTTTTTCCTCAAATTGTACTATATTGATACCTGTATCACGATTTTACTTGTAGCCTTGAAGAGAGAAGTTACTTAGAACAAAACGTGAATAAAGCTCCGAGCAGTAGCCATAAAGTTTCGAACAGTTTTTATGAGGCACTTAAATATTAAAAGGAAATAAAGCATATGGTTTTCGTCATTATATGGACTCCTGAACCATAATTGCTATAGACTTGAGATAAATGTTCGAGAAACACAGCACCGCCTTGTTCAGCTGTTCGTAGGGTTTGGCTCCATTTAGCCCACCTAGTTTGGAGGTGTGGGGGCTGATCTCAGGGTCTCCTGCACCTCAGTTGACCATTGAGCTTTGACTATGGAAAGAACTTGGATGGGTGCAGTTTGGGCTGTTGTCCCAGTCACCAGTTGTGAATCGCTTAGGTTTAGTCGTGTGTTTTTGGTATGTCATGTTTTGTTATGCTTAGTTGTTACGGTATGTTATGTTATGATATGTTACGTTATCAGTATTTTAGAGTGCGTGTCTTCCAATAAAATCCTGTTTCCCATAACGCAAGGTAAAAAGCGATGTCTAACTTTTTCCCAGTGGCGAAAATCTGGCCTTCGGAATGATGACGATGCATCAGTGTGTACCATAACTTGGCCAGTACTAATAAAGATGATCTACCTCCTTCCTACCCTTGGAACTATTTAGCATAAAACTACCAGAGTGGTACTCGGTGAGCCAATGAAAGAGGTCCAACAAAGGTAGGTTTATTGGAATATGTTCTTGTTTCGAAGTATGACAACATTACAGTTTCACCAAATTTCTCATTGGAAATTTCAAGCTTTGGCAACTCGGCAAACCCCTTCCTCTAACTTCAAATGCCCATCTTCCAGGACACGCTTTTAAACTTCTGGGTAACAGGTTGGTTTCCCTGTGAATAAAACACAAAATGCAAGCGGCAGTAACAATGGGCACTTAATATTTAACTTCAGTCCCTGGAAAAGCCCTGGTGAAGCCCGATAGTACTCGCTTTTCCAGGTGCCCTCGTCTCATGGACTCTGCTATCTTAGTGAATTCCTTTTTGCAGTCACTGTCTTTCCCACCACGATTTCACACCAAATGACTACCTTTAGGCATCCTCATGCCATACACACTTGCTTGAGGCAACAGTCTCTGTCCACCGTCATGGCTGAAGGGTAACTGACAGAAGCTAAATTCAAGTGCAGTGTCCCCAGTATCTGGGCTGTAGTCCTGGCTTTCTTGAGCTTCCCCTGGCAGCCGGGTGACTGTGCTTCAGGTCATGCCTTCCTCTGCTTTGGCCACATATCCCCTTTCTCTCCTTCCGGAATCGTTCACTGTTATGTTTCCCTCCTGTTTCTTGCAGCCCTACAGTCCTCATTCTGTCTGCTCTGCATGCTTCCACCCACCTGCTCGCACCAATTGATTCCAGGCATGCCTGCTCTTCAGGCCTCACTCAGGGCGTAGCTAGGCACTTTGCCGCCCGCTGCGCTGAAGAGAGGGGGGGGGGAGTTAGGGTGCTGGGGATGATTTTTCCGTTTGTAGCCCCAGTGGCAAACTCATGTAAGACCTGGGGAGGGTGGGCGGGGGAGGCCGCTGCCCTCAAAACTCGGGCCGCCCAGGGTAGACTACCCACCCCGGAAGTACTTGAAATACTTATTTTGTAGCGCACAACATTTCCTCCATTTGCTAGTCCTTTCTCTATTTTTTTTACCTCTTCTTCTTCCACAGTTTTTGCAAAGTTTCCATCACTGCATCCCCTTCACATACCTCCCCACTAAGGAATGGCAGTTCTGGCAATTTTTGATATGGATAATGTGATAAAAAATCCACATTCTTTGGAAGCTGACCTTCCTTATGAACCACAAGGTTGGATAATTAGATACAGTCAGAATTTGCAGATCTGTTTCTTAATGTCCTGCCAACCATATCAAAAGGAAATGATCTGCATATAAAATATCGTTTGTCACAGTAAATAATACTGAAGCTTTACCGCCCATTTGATGGCCAGACATTCTTTCTCAATGGTAGAGTAATTTCTTTCCTGACAGTTTTTCTGATTATATGTAAAAGAATACATACTGTCTGGTCGTCCTGCTGCTGTAATACAGCTGTCCCTAATGTTGATTTGGCTACACCTGCCTGTAAAATGAATGGCTCACTAAAATTGGGGCTACTTAATATTGGCTCTTTACATACTCTTATTTTTAAATTATCAAAGCTCAGTTGACAGTGTTGATTGAGAGGCTTCAGTTTACTAGAAACCAGTTTTTTTGTAAATTTGTTCGGGGTTCTGCAGTTATTGTAACTTCTTAAATACATCCCCTGTTATATCCTACTAAGGCCAAGAAAGCTCTTATTTCTTAGTAGTTGGTGGATTGATACTTTGAATTGCCTGAAATTTCTCAACTTGAGGCTTTATCTTTCCATCGCCCAAAGTATACCTTAGGTCTTACACTTCTCCGTCAGATAGCTTGGTCTTTTTAGGATTGGCTCTTAACCCTGACTCTATCAGAGTCTTAAAGACCTATTCTAGATGTGCCAGACGACTTTCCTATATAGGACCAAATATATGGATGCCATGTTAGTATGCTAATTTAAAGTCTTTATGCAGTCTTAGTACTTAATCCACTGCTCTTTTGACTGTGGCTCGCACTTCGTGTAGCCCAAAAGGGAGAACTGTAAATTGATATACCCCAATTGGGTAAAGCTGTTTACTCCTTTGCTGAATCTTCGAGAAGAATTTGTCAAAATCATTTTGTCAGATCAATCATCAACAAGTATTTTGCTTGTCCTCAGATTTCAATTAGTTAGTCCACTATTGGCATAGAGTATACGTCATATTTAGCCACCTCATTCACCATCTAAAATCTATGTAGAATCTTAGGTTGTCTTGCGTGTTTAGAGCCAATACTATATATGAGCACCAAACTTCTAGATGATTCAATAATCCCCCCCCCCCGAGTATCCTCTCTACTTTTTCTTCCATTTTCTTCTTCCTGGCTTTAGAATCCTATAAGAGGTTGTCTGATTGCTACATTTGGTGGGCTGCATATTGGGTGTTGGATTAAATCTGTTCTCCTTGGTTTGTTTGAGAAAACCTCCTGATAATTTTCCAAACGTTTCTCAGAGCTTTGCTTTTCTCCTAATGTTTCCCATATAGCTAATCCTGGGTTTTGATCTTTAGCCCCAGAGTCGTGTTAGTTATCATGTGGCCGAGAAATGGTAGACCTAATTGGGAGTGAAGTCCAGTGGATGATCATTCTTTGGAGGGGAGTAGCACCTGTATGGAATACAGGGAAGTACTCTCAAGAGGAATGAAAGAGATGAGTAAACTGTAAGGCTGTAAAAGAAAAACAATTTCTTTAGTAAATTCTTCTATTGGTTAACTACGGAGTCTAATTTGCAATTTGTGTCCAATGTTCTTAATTTGTAAAAGAATAAGTGTTGTGTCCAAAGTGTTGCTTAGAGGATACATCTAGTGCTACAGAATATCGGTGTGTCTAATAACTAAAGTACCTTGTCTTGATTCTGCTTCGCACCACCGCCAGACTCTCCCTGTCTCTTTATCTCACTCTTGCAGGTTGTTTTTCATCCTTGCTTTCTCTCTGTGTCACTTTTTTTCCTTCTTTCTATTTCTCCTTCTTTCTTTCTATCGCTCTGTTGGATGAGGTCAAATAAGTGCTGGTCCCCAAAAATGAATGCTGGTGCACCCACCCGCAGCCATCAGCTCAATTTAAGCACTGAAATGGAGGCTGTGGTACAGCAACTTGCTGAAGGGCAAAATAATTTGGAATGGACTCACAAAAGGCATATTCCCTTAACACAGCAGGATCGGGAGACATTTCAGCAGCTTCCAAAAGCTCATACTATACAGACTGATCAAGGCAATGTGTCCCAGAATATGATTCTGAAATGAAAGCAAAAAAGAGAATGTAACCCAACCAACAGCTAGCCTTAAAATTCCTTCAGTTGTGGTACAGAAATGTACCCCAGGCAAATATTTATTTTATTGCTCAAGCTGATAATTACCACACTCTATAGGCCTATTGGTAACTGGGGATGTCCGGGCAGCAATTAGGAAGCCCACAGGACTATCCCTTCTGAAGAGATCAAACAAATAATTTGAGAGCATCTGGGTGTTGATGCTGAGTGCTATATAGTTTGGTTCCAAAAAGAGAGATGAGTTTTAAGGCACACTCTCCATGCCTTATATATAAAAGGAAGAATCTAGAGAACAAATGGCTGAAACCCCAGTTAGCAATGAAGGAAGAACGCATGGACAAAATGCATATCTGAAACAGATTTGAGCCAACATAAAGATATCACACTTTCGCCGGCTATAGGGAGGTCTACTGCTTACTCGAGGGCATGCAATATGAGGGCAAAACCAGAATTCACATGGTCAGCTAGAGGGACGGTCCCCTTGTTTAAAATTATTAAGAGGCCAGCTAATTCTAAGTCAGAGCTCCTCCACCCTAGTTCTAGCTCTAAGGTACCCCTTCCAATAAACCATGGCCCTCTGTGTTTTGAATGCGGAAAATAGAGCCACACTGTCTAGTTTTGCCATTGGAAAAGGGAGGAAGAGTCCATGGAAACTGGATTAGTACAAAAGTTGTTGTATTACACAGGGGCAGGCCCCTACCATTGTCTTGTGAAATAAACGACTCAATTCTCAATTACTCAACTCTGGCTGTAAACAACCTGGCATTCAGAACAAATTGGTAAAGCTTCATGAGATAGACCCTTCCAAGGAAGTGTTAAACAAGTGCATTCATGGGGACTGTAATGGTTAACGTTTGGCACAGGTATATGTCGGGAAAAACCATATTATTGTGGAAATCGCAGATAATCTGTTAGCATGAGCTGAAGCCATTTTGGTTGTGGCATCCATTTTTGTTAGCTATGAGATTCTTCCGTCTTTACTGTTGCTTGACTTTCTATTCTGCTTGAGTCATCAACTGTAGTTAACTCATTCAGTACTGAGCCAGAGCACTATATATATGCTCAGAAATGCCTGTAGCTGCTAGAATGCATCTGTCTTAGAGTGTAACTGTCAGGCTATTTCAACTGATGTAAGCACTTTGTTGACTAAGTAATATTTGCCTGCCTGTGTTAGTCAATAGCTATTCCTGTGTATGCCTGTACCTCCCCTTTGAGTCTCTATGCTTACTCAGCTGTAAACAAGGTATATAAGACCCTTGGTTTCTGTATTCCTTGGACTACCTCCTACAGTGCCCGAGGGTGCTGTATTTATGTAGTCCCACTCATGAGACATTAATAAACTTGTTATTTGATATTTCAGCTTCCGTGCCAATCTCTACTTTGTTGGTTTAAAGAATTAGTGGACAGATAAGGGTGAACCTCTGCACCGGTGGGCCCCTAAAAAGGCTCATTTCCACAAATTGGCGCCTAACGTATGGCTCATTGGAGACGCGGCCATCCGAAGGAGTGGTCTTGACGGAGGACAGGAATCTACTGAGGAGGTACCCTGTACGAGGAGACCCTTTGTCTTTGCAGACCAACGTGTTTTTCCGGTTTTCCCGATCTGACCCTCCAGGTGGTGGCCGGTCCTGACTGAGATCTCCTTTGGCATAAGTGACCACTAGGTCGACTCAGAGCTTTGCAGGTGGAGGTTAGAGACTTTGGTTTGGTAAGGTGGCTGAAGCGACACTCTTGTTTTGGATTTGCTTGGCCAAGATTCTGGTTTTGTTTGATTTGACTATTGCAATAAACAAAGGCAGGTAATGAGGAGATGTTTTGTCTCTACTTTTAATATATTCGGGATAAGTACTATATTTGGGATAAGTACTACTTTAGTTATGATATATTTTGTTATAATATTTTTGGCATGCCTGCTCCTAGCACACTTCGTAGAATGTGTTGCTGTCTTGGAGGTACCAATATAGATCTAGAAAGTAGTCAGCCGGCTCCCCTAGAGGGGGCACCTAATAGGTTTATGTATATTAAATATGGTATTTCTTCCACAATCTATAGTACACTGTGGAACAAATATACAAAAAAGGATCCTGATCTACTGTAATAGGCATGCCTTCCGGAATAAGTATGATTTGGTAATTCAGCGTATTTTGGAAAAAGGTCTGGGGCTAGAGCCTGTCTTCTTGAATATGGAACAGTCTTTGGGCTGTTTACTTGTCTTGGTGCAGTCTCTGGACTGCTTATGAGAGCTCTTTTGTTTGTAAATATGATTTACAATTGGTTTGGTTTGAGTACAGTCTGTGGGCTGCCTCTTGTTTTTGTCCTTGTGTTGATTTATGGTTTGATTGTGTGATTGAGTGTCTATGAGGTTTGTTGACTGACACCGGTGGTAATGCTTGTGAAATACTTGTTTGAGTGAGTAGCGACTGTGCTCTTTGTGTAAGGACGGCTTGCCTCAGCAAGCTATGTTGTGTGTTATGAGTGTGAGGACCCTTTTTGAAAATGTTTGGAAGGAGCACAATTTGGTTTGTTGTCATCATTGTGTTCTGGAGATGCCATTGGAAGAATTACACTTTAAATTTCAAAGAATAAATTATGTAAAATATGTTAAGTAGCTGCACGCTACTATGGCAAGTAAAGCAGTAACAAAGTATAGTTGTGTGAACATTCAATTATTATATGACCACAATGGTAAAAAAATTGAATTAAAACTCAATAGGAAAAAGTAGGCCTCACAGAGAAAAATTAATTTGTGTGTCTTACACAACTAGGACTTAACAAAATTAAAAATAGATGCCCAACATTTTGTTAGTACTGCCTATCAGCTGTGCAAAATGTTACAGCACTATCCTTAGATACATCATAGTAAATATTAAAAGGCATTCACATTATATGAGTAATTGATTTCTGCTAAAATAAAAGCGTCCTCCTTTTACCACACTGCAAACAATAGATTTTGACTGGCTTGGAATGCTTGGTTTTTAATAAAATGAACTGAGCCTCATTCCACCAGAAAGAGAGCTTTTAACAACTGCTCAAGCTGTCTGTCCGAAGGAAGCTGTCGGTCAAAGCAGAGGGAGGTAATGAGTGGTTTATCAACTTTTTGGGGTTTCTGTGAGGACAGTAGAATACAGCGCATTGCTGTCATATTGAAAACAGATAGCATCATAAGGGGCCCTGTGCCATTAATTATCAGGCAGGATTTATCAGTCCTAGAAAAGATGTGCCTTCTCTCCTGAAAAAATATAGAAGCTAACACCTGCCGGTCATAAAACACAGCTAAATAGATAAGACAGGCCTTACTCAGGCACAAGCTACAAATAAACACTGTGGCAACTAGGTTTTAAGTTAGTACAAAATGGCATAAAAGCACGTGCATTAAAGACAACTAATTTTGAAAGTTAGAAATACAGCTTCATCAATTTGGATAAAAGAGAAAGGATACAAGTAAGGACTTTCTTTCCTGTTGCTTTCCTAAGAAGCACATCTGTGGCTCTGATGGTAAATTATTACTACTTTCAAAAGGGGGAAACAAACTTTCTATGTTTCAGTAAAGCTCTGTGCTTAGTTTCAAAAGAAGTTTTGTAAGTGTTATACATAAATGCATTTAAAGACAAAAGGAAAGGAATGAGGCTTGCTTTTCATATGTAGAAACAACAAAATGGTTAGTGATCAATATTAAAAAATGACTACATGAAAGAAATTATTAAAAGTCATTGCACTAAAATCGTTTTTGCATTATTATGATCTTTAGAATGTCCAATAACACTACTGTGAAAATTCAATAATATTTCGCAATGTAGAAAATTACCCTGTGCAAAGTGTGCATTAAGATTTCAATGTCTAAATGGTTAAATATTTTGTGCATCAAAATTAAAAAGGTGAATATTAGTTTCTCTAACAATGACAATATTATTGTATCTTAATGACAAACTTAAAATATGATTTCTAATATGGCCTAATGGCTGCAGTCTCAAATACAATTAAAAGTTATACAAAAAGAGTAGCTCTAGAGACATGTGAATTACATTGCACTCCTTAATACACAATAGTTCTGGGCTCATTATGGCCAGTTCTTTAGGTGCTAGAAAGCACAGTGCAAAAGAATAAAAAAATTAAAGAGCCAAAGTTACATCCTACCTTTGGAATATCAGTACACAGGCACGGAGCAGGGATGCCCCTCAGTCATGCTTCTCGAAGAAGTTACTTTGAATTGTGATGGTCACATGGGGATAACTTTGCTCAGACAGGGGACAACAGGTTTAAGGGTCAGAAGTCGAGTTTTGTATTTAGCAAACTAGCACGACTGAAAGCAAAATGCCCACACAGGAGAGTTTATATCTGGCAGGCTTGCTCTGGCACTTCAACCTTAGTAGACATTCCGAAGGAGGGGGCCAGAGCCTAGAGAGAGAAGGAGGGCAGCAGCGTCTGTGGGCCATGTGTAGATCCTGACACAGAGAGGGGCAATGAAATAAAGTTTGCATTAATGGCCGATCATGTTAAACAGCACAATAGCTAAAGGAACAGGTAGTTGGTCATTGGATTAATGTTTTCTAGTTAGCTCAATGTGCTTGTACATCAACATTTACAAGATGGTACAGTCCAATAGTATTAGACATGGCCTCCTTGGTGTGGTTTCCAGTAGTTATTTACCTCCTACAAGTCTGTCCGTGCCCAGCTGCCAAAAGAGGAAAGTATTGTCGACAGGAGGTCACCTGCTTAGGTTACCTACTGTCGGGGGGGGGGTAGGAGACTAGCTCTTGGGCAAATTACGGGTAAGCAAAATTAAGGAACACACTGTGTTTTTTTGTTGTTGTGCTCTCTCTCTCTCTCTCTCTCTCTCTCTCTCTCTCTCTCTCACTCTCTCTCTCTCGCCTATCTAAGCTGTCTAGGAACGGCCATGAGACAATCGGTTGGGCTCGCTTTAGTCATTCATTTCACAGGATGCTGTAAATATATGTTGGTGGTTTTTGTTCCAAATTCCCAGGTGGCAACACCATTATTGTTTATGCAGCACTAGATAAGTCCCAGAGGCATCACAAGTCCCTCATTAGTTAGTCTATGTAATTAAGCTGACAGCCCTTGCTGCAGCTGGTGAATAGGTTTCTCCCCTGAATATGATGTTACATGGCCCGGATCGTGAAAAGTATGATGCATATGGTGCACAATGCTAGGAAAGATGCCCATATGCCATTAGCACACTTTTTTTAAGAACAAAATGTTCTTTTGCTTGTTTTCTTGTCTGTCACAAACAAGTTCTGCTGGCAAATTCATGTACCTATTAGGTTATGTTTAATTTATTAGTAATTCATGTAATATGGATCTCTGTTACATTTACAGTTTTAGAGTTTTCCGCTACAACTCTAATATGAGAGCATGGTCATAAGAGCAAAACATGGTTGTGCTTATGCAAGGAAAATAATTTTAGAGGAGTCTGCAGTTTTGCACAATAGTGAAGGTTCACTAAGTAGAAGCTGTATTGTGATTTCTATGACTTATAAGTCCAAGTTTGTTAAATGAATAGTTGTATTGAAATTCCTTTTTTTTGAGGTTCTTCAAAAGAATAATATAAGGGCGTTTCTGAAATTGAATATCCACTTTTGATTGATTATTTGTATGTTGAGTCTAAAGATTTCTATTCTGTTCACTAACAGATATCTGCTGCCTTACAACCATTGCCAGAGGGGCCCGGACATCAGATTCAGCCTGGGGAATCAGCGCAAGTCCAGCTTGGAGCTGAAGTGAAAGAAACCAGCACAGGTGGTGCTGGCAACTATAACAGCGGTGAAGGTGGAAGGCCGGAAGAAACGTGTACCCCTACCACTTTCGGATAATTCTCGGGCAAAAGACGGGGTAACAAATCAGGACGGAGAGCTGATTCCTTGCTTTGTTCCTTTTTTCCTGATGCCCAGCTGAGAGAGGCACAGACCGACAAGGACAGCAAGGAGGCTTTGCTTGAGGTGACCATTGTTCTGTGCATCAAGCCCCTGAGTCCCGGTCCCCAACTGAAAGTGAGCCTGCACCTCTGTTTGTTGATCAGGAGGAATCCGGGCATGATAGGCACAATCTGCGGCCCCGACGAAAGGATAGTGCGTCAGCAGAGCAACACAGGAGTTAGGAAAGGACTTGAGTTCAGGGTACAGGTGCTGTACCTCTGGTGCCTGTTAGATTAGAGTGAAGAATACGGATGCACTGCCTGAGACACTGGACAGGATAGTTGAGGGTATTTGCCCTGGAGGGTGATTGCCCTATCCTGAAAGAAAGACTTTCTCCTTAACCTGGGCCCTGATTGTTTTTCTGGGTTGCAAGTTGTGCAGCTCCACCGTGGAAGAAGTGAACACTTGATGAGTGATAAGAGCCTGCCTGTGAGGCTCAGACGGACACAGGGAGAAGACTCCCCTCTGGCTGGTTGTACAGCGGCTTCAATTCCTCAAGTACTTTTTTGTTAGCAATGTACCCCTTTGGTCGTCCCATTTTTAAGGAGAAGCAGCCCTTTGCGGTTCCTCGTCCTAATTCCCATGGCCTCGTTTGGTCCTTACTACTCCGCCCTCCCCCTGAACATATCATTGGTACTCTAGCCCTCATAAAGAAGAACACCGTAAGGCCTATCAAGAATATGTTTTGATTTAGACATTGCATCAGACATGTGCTGTTGGCTATTTCCAAACTGAATAAAATAGCCACTGAAATCCACTAGAATTCAGGGACATGGACTTGGATTGGATGGCTTTGGACACTGTTTTCTGTCTGGGGCTGGAAGTTATTATCAGCCCTATATATAATTGTTGCGATCCTTTTTTCCTGCTGCCTTTGTGTACAATGTGACCCAATGCTCTGTTCCCTTTGTATTTCTACTTGTACCTCATGTAGATCAGCTAAACAAAATGTTCAGACTGTAAATGCCCGACTAGTAACTGACCAAGAAATAAGAGAACTAATGCCAATCGACATCCGTGGTCACTTTCATGTTTCTTCTATTGCATAGTGAATGTCTTCAGCTAATGCTAAAAGGGTCGTCTGTGGAAATCGCAGATAATCTGTTAGCATGAGCTGAAGCCATTTTGGTTGTGGCATCCATTTTTGTTAGCCATGTGTTAGCCATGTGATTCTTCCGTCTTCACTGTTGCTTGCATTTCTATTCTGCTTGAGTCAGTCAGTCAGTCAGTCACAGAAACTTTATTCGATTGATATATCATTCAATCATAAAAGCACATAAGAAAGAAATATGTACAGTAGGTGAGAATTAATTAGTTAAAACAATATAAATTTCATAATTATTATAACACAGTCTTCAGTACATATGAAGGGACATAAATATGAAGCTAAAAATCAATTAAACATGCATAAGCTTCCGATAAATAAAAACTTGTTTTAAAAAGATCACAATTCTAAAAACACTATGCTCATTATCAAGATATTGCAGAGCCAGAAAGGCTGGTCGACATTGGCGGAGACCGAACATTTTTAAAACGGGCACTATATACAGTTTTCTTAAGTGAGTATACAATTTACAGAAAAATAGAACATGGATCGTTGATTGGAAGGAACTATTATCACATAGGCAAGGCTGAAGGTTTCTCGACCAATCATTCATCTTTGGTAGTGACACTAATCTGTGAAAAAACCCTAGTCTAAATCTTGTTAGAATGAATCTATCGTATACACCAGGTACAAAGGTTAGATAGGGTTGAATTTTAGATGTGATTAAAATCATCTGATTTTGGAGGACAGTCGGTTTTAATAAATCATTTGTCATTCTGTGGCTCTCCAAAAGCAATAGCCCTTCTCTTCTCAAGTCCTTCCTTGAAATAGTCCCAAGTGAACTCGGATTATTAAAATTCTCCAAACGACCAAGGTCATTTAAGAAGTTACGGACGTACGCAATCCAGGGGATGTTCAAAGACCCATCCAGTTTACAAATATCTAAAATAATCCCCCGATTCAATTTTGCCTCTTCCTTAGTCCAGAGCCTATGCCATAAAAGGATAGGCTCTAGCTTAATTAAATCAGAGATAAAGATAAGCCCCAGTTCTGCGTGACATACGGTAGAAGAAGTACCACTTGGGACTGATAGAAGGTATTTGAGAAATGAATTCTCAACATGCTGAATTTTGTTCACATCTGCTAGCCCCCAGAGCCCTGCTCCATAGGTGAATAATGAGACACACCGGTGGTCTTTTACCCAATCTTTTAGCAAAGTTAATAACGGCAGTGGTGGCTCTAAGGAAAGCCAGTTTCTTGGCGTCAATCGCTTGCGCCCATGTGTCACCGTGCGTAAAAAGAATCCCCAAATAAGAGAATTTGGCGGTAGCCTCAATCTTTTGTCCTGCAACAAACATTGTATTAAATTTCTTTATCCTACGCCCACAGTGCATAGAGTACGTTTTAGACGTATTTACTCTCAAGCGTAGGTTTTTCATAAAATTCGTAAAGCTGTCCAGCAGCCTCTGAAGGCCCACCTGCGTTCTGGACATCAGAACTGCATCGTCTGCATATAGGAGTGCTGTGATGGGTCTCCCAGCCACAAGAGGACAGTCGTTGTTATTTTCAAGTAGGGCCCCTTCCAAACCATTAATATAAAGATTAAAAAGGAAAGGGGCCAAAAAGACAACCCTGCCTAACACCACTATTTATCAAAAAAGCATCTGACCATTCCCCATTTACCCCACAACGGACTCGGGCCGTAGCTTCAATGTAAAATCTTCTAAAATAATAAATAATCCTATCTTCTACCCCCAATTTTTCTAGAATGGCCCAGAGTTTACTGTGGATCACACAGTCGAAAGCGGCTGTTAGATCCACAAATACTAAAAACAGATTCCCCTTTTAATTTTTTGCCCTTGTGTATTTCCCAATCAGTAATGACAGATTAAGACCCTGTTCAACAGTGCCCAAGCCTGCACGGAAACCGTATTGGAGGTCTGACAGGACAGAGTTTGCCTCCGCCCAGTCCTGAAGACGTTCCAAGATGACGCAGCCCACAACTTTAGTTATAGCGTTCAGCAAAGAGACAGGCCTATAACAGCCAGGATCTTGCCTGTCCCCCGTCTTAAAAATAGGCACGATGGTTGATTCCACCCAGGTGGGTAAGAAAGCCGAGTTACAACTTGCAGACAACACCTGAAGAATGATGGGGCCCCACAAGGGTGAATTTGACTTGAAAAAGTCAATTGGGACCCCATCGGGGCCAGGAGCTTTACCTCCCTGGCTAGAAGAGAGAGCCCGCTCTATTTCATCCAGAGTGAAATCTAGATTCACAACCGCAGGAGAAGAGATTAACTGCTGTTTCTCATATTCATTATTATGCAAGATATCCGGATTTCCCTCACCTTTATAAACTGCTGAAAAATGGCAAATCAATTGGTCGCCAGTAATGGAGACTTCAATGGAAGGGCCGGGATCACTTATGAGGAAAGGCGCCTTAACCGCCTTCCAAAAGGCCTGGCCATCACCAAGCAATGAGGCTTCGTGTAGGGCTTCCCAAGCATCACTCTTCAGTGTAGCTTTCCTATCCCTAATAGCTTTTCTATATTCCCCTCTAGCGTGTCTTATATCATTTTGATTTCTCGGTATCGTGTGCAACACTTTTTTCATGATAGAATATGATTGTGTACACCTGGAGTCGAATCAACCATTAGACTTCCTAGAGCCCCTTTCTTTTCTAAGGAGAGATGCCTGGATAGTACTAGAAATCTCCTTAAAAGAGTTTAAAATACTATCTGGGCTAGCAATTACACTCAGACACCTCTCGATAGCATCCTTGCATTTACCTATCACATGCTTAGCTATGGCAGTCTGGTCAACCATTGACCAGCGTACCGAGTAACCATTAAGACTGCCCAGAGCAACATTCTCCAGTAACATGTCACTACCTAACGGCCTGATAATTCTATTTGAAGGAAGTATAATCGCCGTACAAAGGGGGAAGTGATCACTCAGTGCAATCCCTGAGACGCTAAATGATTGAATAAAATTAGCGTGATTGCTTGAGATTAGAGAAAAGTCCATTGTGATTCTTCCGTCTTTACTGTTGCTTGCCTTTCTATTCTGCTTGAGTCATCAACTGTAGTTAACTCCTTCAGTACTGAGCCAGAGCACTATGTATATGCTCAGAAAGGCCTGTAGCTGCTAGAATGCACCTGTCTTAGAGTGTAACTGTCAGGCTATTTCGACTGATGTAAGCAGTTCTGTTGTATTACACAGGGGCAGGCCCCTACCATTGTCTTGTGAAATAAACGACTCAATTCTCAATTACTCAACTCTGGCTGTAAACAACCTGGCATTCAGAACAAATTGGTGAAGCTTCATGAGATAGACCCTTCCAAGGAAGTGTTAAACAAGTGCATTCATGGGGACTGTAATGGTTAACGTTTGGCACAGGTATATGTCGGGAAAAACCATAGTATTGTGGAAATCGCAGATAATCTGTTAGCATGAGCTGAAGCCATTTTGGTTGTGGCATCCATTTTTGTTAGCTATGTGATTCTTCCGTCTTTACTGTTGCTTGCCTTTCTATTCTGCTTGAGTCATCAACTGTAGTTAACTCCTTCAGTACTGAGCCAGAGCACTATGTATATTCTCAGAAAGGCCTGTAGCTGCTAGAATGCACCTGTCTTAGAGTGTAACTGTCAGGCTATTTCGACTGATGTAAGCAGTTCTGTCTCCCCTCCCACTTTGTTGACTAAGTAATATTTGCTTGACTTTGTTAGTCAATAGCTATTCCTGTGTATGCCTGTACCTCCCCTTTGAGTCTCCATGCTTACTCAGCTGTAAACAAGGTATTTAAGACCCTTGGTTTCTGTATTCCTTGGACTACCTCCTACAGTGCCCGAGTGTGCTGTATTTATGTAGTCCCACTCATGAGAGATTGATAAACTTGTTATTTGATATTCCAGCTTCCGTGCCAATCTCTACTTTGTTGGTTTAAAGAACCAGTGGACAGATAAGGGGGAATCCCTGCATCGGTGGGCCCCTAAAAAGGCTAATTTCCACAGTATGTCTGTCCCAGACAAGGTTGGGGTAGTTAGTGAATTATTGGAGGAATTAATCCTCAGTACAAATAACACTAATTTTGAGGCCTTTTAGAGGGAGACTCTAGCAAAACCCAAAGCTTAGCTGAATGTGTCTCCTTTTTTTGAATGTGCCACTTTTACCAGCTAAACCCCCAGAACAGTATGAAAGTAGGTATCAGCATGGACAAGAGAAGCAGAAGGGCACTCAAACAATGCCGCCTTTGCTGGCACAAGAAATCTGACAAGGGGATAGAAACGTCTGAGCAGTCAGACAGAAAGATTCAACCCTCCAATACGCCTGAAAACAACTCCACAATACTCTGAACAGTTTAGAGGTAGGCCTGTATTTCTTTGTGGAGAAAAGGCTTCTCTATAGAAAACCCAATAAGAACTATTGAGTTCAACTTTTTGTACCCCCACAATTCAGAGAACAAACATTGCCTACACATACCTGTTGGGAGGTCATTTTGCATTGGAGAGGGGTATTACAAAGCAATTGTATTGGCTAGGGTTGTTCTTGCACATAAAGAAATATTGTAAGGTACGTCACACGTTCTAACTTACTTCACAAATATATACTTATCATTGTAGATGATAATACTCGATTCTCAGAAGCCATACCCCTGTGGCATACAATAACCCCTCAAATAGCTACTGTTATGATTGAGTTTGTTTCCATTTTGGGTTTCCCCCCAAAAATTCTAACCGATCAGGGTATCCCTTTTGTTTCAAAGATGATAGCCTAGGTCTGCAAACAGTTGGGGGGGTCAAATAGATCTGTACTTTCGCTTACCATTTGCAGACAGATGACCTAGTGGAAAGTTATAATTCCACTTTGAAACTAACCCTAAAGAAGCTGGGAGAAGATTTAAGGGAGATATTGGGATAAAATGCTCCCTTTGCTCTATTTGCCATCATGTGCCAGCTCCAGAAGACCTTTGGATTCTCTACCAATGAGCTGTTTGGGAGGAAGACAAGAACGCTTTTGGAAATGAGAAGGGAAGTCTGGGAGGCCCAACCTTATGAGGGGAAACTAATACTAGAGTATGTAACACAGCTAAGGCAATGTGTTGGGAAATTCTGAGAATGAGTCTAAGAAAATTGAGCAAAAGTTCAGGAAAAACAATGAGCTTATTATGACAGAGAAAGTCAAACTTGGGAGTTTCAAACTGGAGATTGGTTATTAATTTTATTACAGAACAGTGAACATAAAAATGTTACCCAGGTGGCAGGAACCATATCAAATTTTGGAACAGTAACTCAAGTTACATATGACTTACAATTCTCAGAGTAAAGAAATGAGGAGCAGATTTTCCATTTTAACCACTTGAAAAGGTGATATCAGTCCAACGTGTAGGAGATACCCTTGAGATACTTAACCAGGTAGAAGTTGGGACCCATTTAACCTCTGCTCAGAGAAAAGAGCTTCAACAGGTGTTGTCTCCTTTCATTTGTCTTATCTGGTGCAATATAAAATTGAGACTGAACCCTGGAAAGTCAACAACCAGAAGCCCTATGGAATTCCTGAAGTTAGGTGCAGAGTAAGTCAGGAGGAAGTAGCTAAAATGAAGAAATTAAGGGGCAATGAGCATTTTACCAGTAACTGGAGCTTCAAAATATGCTATTCCCCAAACCCGACTGGACTATCAGGTTTTGAATTGATTATCGTATGGTCAACCAGCTGTTAAAATTTGACTCTTAGTCTTTTCTTAAATAGACAAGCTCATAGTGCAGTTAGGTGAGGCTCAATATATAACAATCATTGAGGGGACAAAGAGAAAACTGCCTTCCATACACTACAAGGTCTATTCCAATTTACAGAACTACATTTTGGGCAGCACTGGGCTCTTCCCAAAATGTTATGAACCAAATGTTACAGGAGCATCAACAGTATGCTTCTGCCTATTTAGATGACATTGTTATCCATAGTAAGACATAGGACAAACATCTCCAAGATTCGAAAGCCATATCACAAGCTCTGAAGTATGAAGGACTCCATGTGAATTATGAGAAGATCAAGATAGCCAGCAACCAAGTTAAATGTCTGGGTTACCTGTTGGGGAATGGTCAAATTAAACCATAGGAAGAGAAGGTAGCAGCTATTTGAAAGTTCCTTGTCCTTCCACCAAAACAGAATATAAGAGCCTTTCTAGACCCTTTGGGCTATTATAGATGTTTTATCCCCAATTTCCCACAAGTTCCTGGCCCTTACCTGACCTTTTAAAAGAGACCAGCAATAATAAACAAATAGATTGTCCTGATACAGTGGCCCAACAGTCTTTTAGGAAGCTGAAAAACAAATATCATGAATGTTGATACTGCAGACCCCTCCCTTTTCAAAGCTTTTCATACTTAATATAGCTGCCACAGTTGGAGGGATTGGGTGATCTCAATTCGATCAGGAAGGGGTAGATTAGCCTTGTCTTTATATTGGTTGCAAATTGTTCTGAAGAGAGAAGAAAAACATGAATGTTGAAAAGAAATGTTTAGCTATGAAATGGGTTGTGGAAAAGTTTAACTATTTAATGCAGAGCAGGTAATTTCTAGTACATACAGAGCACATCCCCTTTACCTGGCTGGCTCAGAATAGGGGTAACAAAGTACTGATGGTTATCATCATTCCAGCTACACAGGTTTCAAATAAAACACAGGAAGGGAGAAGAGCTCTCAAATATAGTTCAATGTCTAGATTTCCTGTATCTTTTCTTCCTGAATGGAAGAAACTATGGCCAAGAAACAGCAGAATTACCTGGGAGTGGAGTCCCACTAAGGATCATTAATCGGAGGGGCAATACACCTGTAGAGAAGAAAGAAGAGTTAAACATGGAGATTGGCTGGAGAAAGGGCTTAGACAACTGCATGGGTGTGGAATTAGCAGTCTTCCAAGCACGGGGTTGCCCTAAAAAGCACAGACAAATATGGTCTCAATGGGCTACATAAAGGGGCTCAGACCTTCCCCCTTTCCCTTCGCAAACCCCCTAAACATCAGCTTCCATGGGATGTTAGAGGCCATACTATATGACTTAGTGTTTTCTCTCTCTGGACACGTATTTGTTTCTAAGCATGCTCGCCAGTGTGGGTGGGGTGGGAATGTCTGCGTACAGTTTTGGTTTTCACTTTTGTTATATATACAAAATGTACCCAATGATATTTCCATACTTGGTAATTCGTCATTATCCTGTCTCAAAATGGTATATGTCGGGCGATTGCCCATGTGGTACTGTAAAAACTCAATAAAATATGTTTTAAAAAAAAGGAGGATGGACTGACAGCAAAAGAGATAGATGCAAAAAAAGACTAATAGTAGGCAGAGAGGGAGTGAGGAAACAGGACAGACTTTATTGCTATCCCAGCAAGAGGAGTCCAAGAAAGATGCCATGGACATCGACACAGGCGGGAGGACTTTGGAAGCTGAGAGAGACAGCAGCAGTGGCAATGAAGTCCATGTGCTGTCCAAGAAGGAAACCAAGGACATTTGTTTTCCTGTTCTGCAGACTTTGGCTGAGGAAAGAGAGGAAGGCATAGATCGAGGGAACTATGGGGAGGACAAGAACGAGAAGGCCAACACCAACTAAGATTGTTTCGCCCTGGCACACCATCGCAAAGGTGCAGAGCCCTGCCACAGCCCAGGAGGGTTGTGAGTGCTCCAGGTGAATGAATAGGGTCCACAGGTAAATGGGCTAAAATATTGCCTCAGATTATTTGCCTCCGTGAGCCTAGGGAACAGGGTTGACTAAAGATGATTTTGAGTTTATTTCCTCTTTTTTTGAGCATTGATTGAGGGAATATGTGGAAGAAACAGACAGACATCAAACAAGTAGTGTTGTGGGGATTCTGCTCATGCACAGAACTATGCGCAGGAAACCAGGACCTCAGTGACTTATGGTGTACCAAAAACTCACCTCAGTACCCAGAACCCCTAGCCGACTAGCATCAGTGTCTAATTCGTTCTCCATATCATCTCGAAGCTACCAATGATTAGACAACCCAGAACAAGCGACTTAGAGTACTCTCAGGAATGGTGGGAATCAGAAACACCTTTTCGTTATTATTCTCATATCAGTCCACAACAAGAGTAATCGGAGACACGGAAAAGTTTAAAATGTTTATTTTTAACTACGTGCTCTAAGGTGCGGTACTTCGGCTAACATAAGGAGACAACTGATTAGAAATAAAACCATCAGCATTGTTATAATTCCATAGAAAATGAAGGGAGAAATCATATTATAATGATAGTAGAAACAGGTCCTATAATACCTTGTGTACCACCCTCCCCTGGCTAGTAAGCTAGTTTTTTAAACTAATAGAAGGTCTCTAGGTTTGAATGGGGAACCCCATACCTCAAAGATCAGATTAGGTGAATCACATCACAGGATCAGCTCGGCTCTCTGTGTCTGGAAAGGTTTTCTCCAAGTGCCTGAATCATGCAGGCAATAGCAATATTAAAGGCACCTGAGTTTCAGATATTTGCAGCTGTGTGCTTGTTGTGTCTAGAGCGTTTGCTGATCAACCTGAATTCAACAGCATACCTTGTTATTTGACCTTGACGGTTTCTGCGCACAGTGTTCAGACAAAGGTCGCGGTGCACGTCTAGGGATGTGAACAACAGACTGTTCTCATGTGAAAAAAAAGCAAGCAAGCAGTTTTACATGTGATAACAGCTACCTATAGTGTTGTGTGCAAAAGCAGCAAAGTGGCAAGATAGCGCTTAACTTCGAAAGCGCTTATGCTAACATAGCAATGTGTGCACATAAAACCATCTTCACTACGGTAGAAAGTATGCTTGATGCAAAGAGATGCAAAGAGATGGAAAGGTCTGTTTCACTCGGCCTTTCTCGAAATGTTGTTGCTTTTATACCCATAGATTTCTTGGACTGCATATTCTACAACTCCTTTCCCTTCATCTTCCTTCCAATGTTTTACCATCATATCTAGGAGGATTTTGGGTAGTCTGAAAAAATTAGTTCAAAAGGTAAAAACCCTGTGGACATCTGTGATGGCATCTTATATCATATATTCTAGTGTTAACCTTTTATCCCAGTACCTTCCAATATGTTGTATGATCTTCCTCGAAAAGATTTTAATGGTTTGGTTATATTGTTCCACTAGTCCTCCATCTGAGGATGTTAGATGGACAGACTTGAACCATTAATTTGCATATGAATAGAGCCCGTTGGTCAGTGGGTATCACATTGGAAAACTTCACCCTGGCAAAGAACGATACATTAGCCTGAGCTACTGTTTCGGAGGTCATGCTAAATAATGGAATGGTCTCAAGATACCAAGTAGCATAATCCACTAGTTCTAGATAATATTGATTACCTTTTAGTACCTACCAAAGTTATCCCCACTTAGTATAAAGCAATATCAACTATAGGTGAGGGTTGAAAAGCAGCTCTGGCTATATTGACTGGGTTCTATAACATTGGCAGCTGGGACTTGAAGACTAATAGTGTGCCTCTGAAAATATCTGTGGGCAATAATATTTCTCTAACAAATAATCCCTTTTTTTGTCCTTGTCAAAATGCCCCTCCCCACTTAATTATTGGCAAAGTTCATCTCTGTTCTTGGAAATGTTTAGGCACTACTAGGTATTTCTTGCAGTCCTCCACTATAATAATGCTTTATTAGTAAGAATAAAAACCTGTCATATCTTGTTATCATCAGTCTCACACATCGCATGCTACCAAGCATTCCAGTGATGCTCCCATCAAATTTCTGTTGATGAGGAGGGAGAGTTAACACTATTTTCCGGGTTGCTTATTTACAGTCTTCCCTGTGTGAATGCCCTTCTTCCTTCCCTAGTTCTCTTCTTTTTATCACTTCCCTGCAAAGCTGCAGTCACTAATGTGGTATCTTTTAACCTTTCCACTGCTGTTATGAACCCCAATGTACCCCGATTTAGGCCTAGGTAGTTACACGTCCTTTTGCCTACATCTGTCCTACCATTGATCTACATAACAGGTCTGGCATTGACCTTTTACCTTTCTAGGTGCTACATAACTGTTGTGTGGTTTTCTTCGAAAACTAGCCTCATGTATTATGCATTTGGATTCTCAGTATCACAGCAGGATTACAATTTTCTGCATAATAACTCTGTATCAGGGTCACCTCTATCGTCATCCTTTCCCAACATACCCATAGTATACTTCTAGGTAGAACCCCTGAGGGTATCTTTCGGGTATATAAGCACTATATCTTCGCTGGGCAAAAGAGAGGAGAAAAAGACTTCATGCTGACACACTGACGTGAGAAGCTGAGGTTCCTGCACGTAGACACTCCAGTACGCAGTGGTTTGACATCCCTCGTGGGTGTCCATCTTGAGACCAAGACGGGGTCCTTCGCTCTCCCACATCAGGTAATGGGCTTGGCTCTATCCTAAGGGGATTCTTGGCTATACACCTACATTCATGCTAGGTACACTTATGTACATCTGGTTAGGGTTGCATCGTAGGAGTACATATTATTACTGTCATGTATCTATATGGCTGCGTATATCCATTGTTTCAGCACTATGGTAAAATGCTACCTTTTCTTTACCCTGTTGTTGCTAATAACCGTATATATCTGTTGCTGTGTCATGGTTGTCGCAGCACACGTATCTTATACTAGAATGATGCTGGTTCAATAAATGCTTATTGAAAATGTCCCCATTGTTTATTCTGCATATCTCTCTGAGACAAAGTGAGCACGAGTGACTGAGCGAAAAGTACTGTACTGTTTCCATGATCCCTGAGGGTTCAGGGTTGTCGTGTCCGATAGTTGGCAGAAGCTATTCGCTCCTTGGTAAGAGGGGCCCATAGTGGCACTGTGAGCTAGCTGGACTAACGTATCCTTTAGGGGTTTCAGGAATCAGTCTGGACTGCAGTCCCTCAGTTTATGTAGTCTAAAGACACAGATCCTGTATAGATTTGTAGGAACTACACAACACTGCTTCTAGAGGTTTTACTAAAGCATTGCTCTCCATTCCCAAAATTAATTTCTAGGGTAGCATAGGAATAACACCCAATCTCATGCCATTATCTGTGTTTATTACATTAACTCTTATCACAGCTATCTGATAGGGTCTACAAGTGCCAGGAAAACATGGCATCTAACCACCTCCTCTCCCTCTTTGTGCTGGTTTAACCCATTTAGGAAAGATCACCGAAAACCTCCGTTCTACAGGAGAGGAGATGTGGCCTAACAGCTCGACCTGCTGCCTTTGTAACTTGGGGATCCAAGTTCAAATCCTGAACTTTGCCAACATCATGGAATTGTGGGCCAATCAGTTAATTTCCCTGTGCCTAAATGTGTGTAATCTGTATTTGTGCAACCCCCATTTGAAGTACATAATCTATGATCGTCTTCCAAGCCCTCATTAAATGTACAGTGCTCTACTGGTTCATACTTAATAAATACATACAATACTATCAACCTTTTTATTACCTAGATATCTATAGTGACTGTGCAAACATAGGTAGCATCAGAACTCCCCATGCAGTAAATCCTCCCTATTCCAACATATTCTTCTGGACAATTCCGAATCAGAGGGCCCATTCAAATGCATTGGACACCAATTTTAGGGAGGATACCATTGCTTTTATTTGGTACCCAGAACAACAGGCTTTTTAACTTAACCCCAGTTTTCTCTCTGTTCTGCTAACAACTGGTGAAACTGGAGTTTTAAGGTAAAAGGGTAGATGATTGGCACATGCCCATTCAATTGCTCCTTCAGTGTTAATATAGGACGTTGTCTAATCCAATTCTGAGTGTCGGAAGGAACTTCTCCAAATATATCCTTTCTATTAGCTCATCTTTCTTAAAAAGTTGAGGTATAAGTAGTCTATCTCCTAAATGATTAAGTTTATATATAGGGCCCTAGGAGTTTCTCCACGTCTCTATTTCAAGGAATTAACTTTTAACCTATAAATCTCGGTATCTAACCCCAATCTTTCCAGAGTATCTTTCTTTATTTCTAGGTACGTAGTGGTTCATCTGGATTGCCAGCCAGATATGTGGCTGGTAATTCTCCAGTCAATAATGTCTAGTACTTTCAGCCCTCTGCTCTGAGGCCAGTCAGCATTACAGGCAACATGTTCAATGTTTATAAAAAAAGAATGAAACATTTCCTAGCTATCTTAACAAAGTTTTAATTCTATTAAGGACTCAGAAGCGAGGATTATGCTTATGCTTTCTTCACTTTCATTACAGCAGCCATTTCATTATATCTCAATTAAAATCACATTTCCCATGAAACACTGGGAATTGGTAAAAATGAACAACGGATAATGCAGTCCAACAGTCCACAACTGGCCAATCTTAAGGCAGCATCCACGTCATAGTCCTTCATCCCTGTCCTTAGTGCCTCTTTCGTCGCGCGAGTCACGTCATGGCCCTTTTCTTCTGAGTCCTGTTTCCCAGTCTCAGTTCCTGGAAGAAAAAAATAAATGCCATTTCTTTTGTGACACTAATTGAGATTGCCATGTTAAGCACAGATACCATATACATTTATTGAGCCAACAATGATTCATAATACAGTGCCAATGAAATCATAACTGAGATTCTTACTATTTAAGGGGAGGGTCTACCTGATGAGCAATCCATGGGTGGGATAATCCTCGCCTTCGAGTCCTTAATAGAACTGAAACTTTCTGTTACGATAGCTAGGAAATGTTTCATTCTATGTCAGGACCGCAGTTGCTAGTTTAAATCTTACCACCAGCTAAGCTATATCTAACATTGGCTTGAAATAAAAACTCTTAAAGGTAGTATCCGAGGGACAATTTCTTCCAATGGGGCACCTAAACTGCACACCTTAGAGGCCATCACTCCTCTAGTGGAATGTGCACCAAATTTCTTAAGATACACTCAAGCCTCTTGCATGACCCACCTCACCCAACGGGCTATGGTCGGGGAGGACATCACCTTGTGTGGCTTCCTGAGGGTGATTAAAAGCTGCCTCTCACCCAGATGCCAAAACACACAAAGTACAGAGGGGTGAGAGGAAGAACCCTCTTCGAACTCAGGCTCAATAATTAAATATCACAAAAAGAAGAGGGATTAAAAAGCTACGTGGAGATGAACAAGTGTGTGGAAATGCACCAATTGTATAAAACTGCCCTCACACACAGCAAGCTGTGTCATGCTTCATCATAGGGCTGCTAACACACCTCCGCGCTAGCCAAACGCTGGAGGTGGAGCAATAGGGAAGGGAAGACAATACAACACACAATGTGAAGTGGAACCATAGGTGAGCTAACGGTGCAGAACAAGTGACAGTAAGTGATATAAAAATGGTACCGGGAAATACAATTTTATTATTAGGTGCCCCGTCCAAAATTTACAAAACAAAGATTTGGGTGGCAGGTTGGAGAGCTTATAATGAGATTCCAACCCCCACACTCTGCATAAATGTTTCAGCCAGCACTAAATAATAACCCGGCTTTCCTCAGGACTTCTCACCACTATAATTCCTAGGTGCAGAACCTTCCTCCTCCCAATTTAGAGGATAAAAGGAAAATGTCACCTTACGTGGAGCCCCTCGCCTTTTGAGAGGAACCTGTAACAATTAAAAACAAACATAAATTTGATAGTGAAATGTACTCAATCCCACCATGTGTAACAATAAGTGTCAGTGATATGGTGAATCATGCCCAAACACACATAAAAAATCTTCACTGAAGCATACTCACACCTCCCCTTGGCAAAGGGTGAGGGTGGTTGCTTCCAGTCCTAATGCCCTATAGCTGTTGTAGCTACCGGCCAATACACTCCTTTCGAAAAGTTTTCAAATCAGGAGGTGTGGTTGTATACATTAACCTACCAAACGTTGCTCAGCACACCACAGATATACCCGGCACCATTCACTGCGCCAAACTTACCGAGTTTATTAAATTCGTAAAATCAAAATGGCGGGGGAGTGTGAACAGCTGCCCACACGCACTCTCTGTAAAGAAAGAGAATGCGAAGAAAAATTGGTTTGAGAAATTTATTGCACAATAGTAGGACTTCTATTATGAAGAGCCTAGAAACCTCTTACACATCAGGTGAATTTGGATTTGTGTGCTCTCGCCCTATTCAGGTACACCCTGTCTCTCACTCAAAGAGAAACCTCATTGTTAAATATAGATTTGGAACACGGGTCATCTGTATTATGAAGAACAGCCCCGAGTCTTCCACCACCCTTAGTCGTCTCATTCTAGGGTGGAGTGCTACCAAACTTCCTCAATTAATGGAAATATCCTGCTGATCTCAAGATGCTAGCGAGACTAAAACACCCCACCTGTGTGGGAGGCTCAGGACCCATATCACGCGTCCCTCCGTTAGCGAAATGCAGTTATAATTTTACAAACTGACAACCAACTGCGCTGCACCTCCAAATGCCCCCTGAGTCCCACTTACTGCTTTCAAGGTAAGCTGTTTGCCACCGTATTTCGTCTCTCCTGCTCCGCCGTGTAGGGTCCTGCACTGGCGTTCTCTCTGTTTTTGAGGGCGTCCAAGCCACGCCCCTCATGGTGCGTCATCCCACGTGACCTACTAGCAACACAGGCGTCACAGAGAAACACTAGAGCGCGCGAAGAAATTTGAGCGTTCCTTCTCAAGTATTAAACTGAAAGACCCCAGTTCGAGTCCCCATCACTACCACTACATTCTACCTAGTCAAAAGTTTTTTCATTTTTTTTTATATATATTGAGATAATATTTCTCCATATAATATATAATCATTTATTATATGAATATATTGGAACTCAAATATATATTGCAACACCTCCCCAACAGTCAAGCACAGCATTTTTATTAGAACGGAGCCAGACTAACTAAATTGGTTCCAGATGCCTCATCATTTCGCCACACAACCAAATCGGGGTGGTATGGACTAAAGGAAGTAACTAAATTACTAAATACTAGGTATGTAGTGGTTAAACCATACACCGAACTAGAACAACTAGAGATGATTTAGAACACAGAGAGACCCAATCCGGGTGAATGGAACTGTCTCCACAAAGGACCCTAGATGTATTCAGAGTGTAATATGTTCTTCTATCTATCGCACTAGAAGGTTGGAAGTCTCTTTTAGCTTATTAATACAGGCCCGAATCAGAGGAAAGGAGGATAGAAAAAAACCAAAGATATTCCATACTAAACAATCTGGTATCTCTGATGATTCCAAGGGAGTACTACTACATATTATGCAGAAATGCTATCCAGTGAGGCTCAAGGATTGTAGAGACTATTCCAGGGGATATCATAATTTAATCCCCTGATGGAACTCTGAGCTCTATAAATGCATTTCTGTTCACGCAAGAAAAGTGCTCTTTCTGGATTACCGCTACTCAAATTGATGTTGGGTTTGTCTATCACAGTCCAGAAGAAGTCCTCAGCCGAGTGATTCTTCTCTTGAAATGATTAGTCAATCTACTTGTTGTCCGTTGACATCTGAAGGTCGACATATGCTCCATGATCCTTATCTTGACCCGTCTGGTCGTCATACCAAGGTATAGTAGATCACAGCGGCATTTCAGCAAGTAAATTACGTAAGAGGAATTACAGTTTGTGTGACTCCTTTGTTCCCAAGGATGGAGCAGCCCTATGTCTATACTTTTTGTATTTGCTGTTAGATGACAAACATCGCACATCCCACATCTTGTGTGCCCTGAGACTGGGGGAAGAAAACCTCTCTGATTCTCACCAACTGTTTCCTCTTTTCTGTTTCTAGTTTTTCTAGGACTTGTGTGAACCAGAATATCTTTGATATTCTGGCTCCTCTTAAATGAAAACAGGGGCTCCTCAAAGGCAAGTCCCTTAGAGTTTAAAATTCTCCAATTTCGCAAAATGATTTTTTGAATGTTATTTGAGGCTGTGTTGAACGTAGTCACACAGACTGTTCTCTCAGTGGATGTTTTTCATTAGACTCAAGAAGCGCCTCACGATGGCAGTTGGACGCTCTTTTCTTTGCCCTTCGCACGACTCTCGCGGGGTAGTCTCTTTGCAGAAGTTTCTTTTCTAGGGTTTCAGCTTCCAACTTAAAGTCTGTGCGACTTGAACAATTTTGCCAAAGCCGCAAAAATTGACCCACAGGGAGATTTTCCCTTAGGGATTTAGGGTGGAAGCTTTTGAATGACAATAAACTGTTTCTGTCTGTCGGCTTATGAAACATTCTTGTATGTAGGCAGCCGCCTTCACAAAAATAGTCAAGTCCAAAAATGGGAGACTGTCCTTCGAGATAGTAGACGTGAAGAGAAGTAAGGGATTCCTACTATTCAGCCACGTCAAAAAATTGTCCAGAGAATCCCTGTCACCCTTCCATATCAGAAGGACGTCGTCAATAAACCGCCTCCAGACCTTGATATGATTGGACCAAGGACCTCCACGGGTGTAGATGTACTGGTCCTCAAAGGCCGAAATGTACAACCCTGCTAAGCTAGGAGCAAAAACACTCCCCATGGAGGTCCCATGGGTCTGGAGGTAGTAAGTCCCCTGAAATTCAAAAAAGTTTCTGGTCAAGGCAATTTCTGCCAAATGTAGAATGAAAGGTCTGGGCGTGCTATATTCCCAGTCCAAAGTATACAAGATATCTACAACCACCCTTAATGTTTCTCACCCAAATGCCTCAACTCCTCTGACATCTCCTCATAGGCCTTAAGGCATTGAGCTACACACAACTTAGGAGAATCCAGAAAGGTTGGGTATTCTATGACTATAGTGTTGGTTTTTGTATGCCTACTGAGTACAAAAGATACTCCTGAGGGAGAGAAGGCCCTTCCCATAATGTCCAAGGCCCAGACATCAGAAAACCACCTGCACGATGCTATGCAGAGCAACATCACTAGCTTCGCCGAGAGCTCCTTTCTCAACAAGAATTTATTGGGTTGCCATGACAGAAAAAGATCAAGCACCTTGTTAACATCCCAAAGAGCCAGATAACGTAGTTCTGGGGGCAATGATAACCTGATGCCCCATAGCAGGTGATTTTGCTAAGAAGGTGGCCATTCTGGTGTCCAGTTAAGGGGTCAAGGCTACCTTCCCTTCCAATGATGGGCAAGAGATTCCTTCCCCAGTAGGGCTCTGATTCTGCCCACCACGTAACGTGTCACCTTTGTGGAGGAAGACCACTCGGACAAACGAGGATGGAGGAGTTCCTCTGGGTCAAGCATGTTCGACCCATCATCCAGGGCACAGGGGTTAGTGGCAGGGAGCTTAGGGGAGGGGCACCATCGTCGGGAAGCACCTGCAACATCATCCGTGTCCCTGTGGGCACCATCATCTTCTGGGGATGTGATGCCAGGTCAGTTGACCCTCTGGCCAGATCCAGGGAGTCCCCAGGTGCAGGAGAAGGCTGGGCTTGAGCCAAAAATGCCTGTCTGAGGTGCGCAAAAGGCGTCCTGATCAACCCCCACCTCATGGGGACGTTTAGCCGGGACTGGATCAGTATCTGCCGGTTGGGTAGGCGGTTGGGGATCAGGGGCAGTGTGGCCTTGGAGCTTGGACATTTTGGCGCACTCGCGCGCAATCTGATGCACGAAGCGCACCTCCAAATGAGTCATGACTTCCTCCACAGCCCAGTATATTGAAGGGTCTACTGCATCATATAAGTCTTTGTCCCATTGGAGGGAAACAAAAGGGTCCCCCTCATACTGGACATCACTGTCCTCTTCCATGGCCACTGGTTGGGGAAGCACACAATCACAGGGAAAGGCTGGTGAAGTGCCTATGGCTTGTATGCCTGTATGCAGAGCTACTTTTGGGAAGCGTATAGAATATGGATCAGCGCAGCACACTGCAGTTTTGGTACTGTGGGTCCAGCAAATCAAAAAGGGCAAAGCCACAGTTCTGCAGGGGTATCAGTTCCGAGAACACCACCCCCCTGGTGTCAGTTCTACAAAATATGGGGAGAAAATGGCCTCCTGGGAGCTTGGCCCCAGTAGGCTGGTGGAGCCACAAGTCTTAATACAGACCCTGGGGCATTAATGGGAGAAAAGCAGTAAATACCGACCCTTTAGCATGAATGGCGTTACAATATGCAATTCTTTCAGGCTGCTATGCCTGTACAGACCCATAGAAAGGCGTTTCTCTTCAGGGGCACCAGAGGCTCAAGCAGGCGGCGCGCTATTTTGGCTCCTGGCTGACAGGAATTCCTAATTGTGCGACGCCAACCATAGAGAAATGGCGCTATCACAGCGCCACCTAGTCGAGGGAGGACCCTCCACACTCTGCAGTCACATGGATATAGTATATGGTCATGTAGGAGCAGAAAAGCGGACCCGTGACCCAACTGGAAAACATTCACACGGATAAAGCACTGAACACTGCACAGAATTAGCAGGAGAAAAAATAATGCCACGTATTTGGCTGCAAGCAGCGAAGAAAGAGGCACTAAGAACAGGGATGAACGACTGTGACTCTGGTTCTGCCCCAGCATTGGCCAGTTGTAGACTGTTGGACTGCATTGTCCGTTGTTTATTTTGACCAATTCCCAATGTTTCATAGGAAATGTGATTTTGTTTGAGATGTAATGAAATGGCTGCTGTAATAAAAGTGAAGAAAGCGTAAGCATCATCCTCGCCTCTGGTCCTGACATAGATTTCAGGGTCCTCTCCTGAATAATATTTTTGGGAAAACTGATATGGGAATGTTAGGATGACTTTGAGAATTGGCAATTACGTCTGTGAATCATAATATGGCCGCACCTTGAATCTGCTGATTGTGGGATATTAGGGATGCCTAGTCTTTTAAGTCTGGTTGCCAGGCATCTCTCTTCTTGTCTCACTGTTCCTTATTCTGTCCGACCACTGATTGAAGGTGGCGCTGTCCTTCTGCCAACTGTGTTGTGCTGGTTTCTAGAGTCACTGGTTCAGACATGATTGGATGGTCAAGACTGAAGAAATAACACTTCTGACACCATTGCGCCAATCAATACTCAGTGATCCAATGACTGAGGTAAAAACAGGTCGTTTATTGGAATATTTTACAACAACGTTCTTGTTTTGAATTGTCAGAAGATTACAGTTTCCCCAACGTTCTTACTGAAGTGGTTGCGCCTCCGGTCACTCCTGCTGCTTGGGCCACATGTGCCTCCTTTTCCCCTTCTGGAATCATCCGCTGCTCCTCAGTCCTTGCTCTGTCGGCTCTCCATGCTTCCCCTAGATCTTCACTCCTCTGTTCATGCCTCTTGGTTTCAGACATGCCTTCCTTTCAGCCCTCACTCTGGAACTAAACGCTTCCTCTGTCATGCTCAACATATCCTCCGTCCACTCGCCCTTCTCTATATTGGTTGCCTGCTTCTCTCCCCGCAGCTTTTCCATCACCGCAACCCCTTCCCAACAAGGTTTTGAGCTAACAGAACCGCAAGGGCCCAGAGAGAGGTATATCTTGCGAACTAAGCTGGTAAGAAGCCATAGAAAATTGTATACACTATAATAGGTGCATCAAACATTGCTCTGTCTTCACTGCTACCAGTGAGTCTTTCAGGAAAGGTATGTAAATGTGGATATTTACCCACATTCCAGCCAGAAGCTAGCATCAGTGTTTTCTAAAAGGTTTGAGTTGGCCAGCTTTCTGTCAAGGTCCCAAAAATAAACATTGTTGTCATAATTGAGCTGTAATAGTGTCAGCACATTTATCACTGTGGTGCGCAACTCAGGTTCTGAGAGAAGGTATCATACATCGCAGACTTTTAAGATGAAAAAATCACATACTAAATACCATTTCAGGATGCATGTAATGAATTAATGGCAAGAAAATCAGGTTAACCACTGATGATGGGCCCCCTGAATATAAAAGTAAAAATATTGTGGTATGGAAATATTGAGGACAAAGGGCCAGATGTACGACGCTTTTTAGCGTGCACAAACGGGTCTTAGACCGTTTGCGCACGCTAAAAATCATGGGCCCATGTACAAACAGTATTTTGCGACTCGCAAAATACTGTTTTGTGACTCGCTATTAGGCAGGGGCATTCCTATCCTAATAGCGACCTCAAAGCTATGTACCAATGTTTTGCGACCGCAATTGCAGTCGCAATACACTCACAAATTACCACCTACTTCAAGTAGGTGGTAATGCATTCGCAAATGGGAAGGGGTCCCCAGGGGACCCCTTCTCCTTTGCAAATGCATTCAATATTTTTTTTAAGGGCAGGCAGTGGTCCCAGAGACCACTGCTTGCCCTTAAAAAATGAAACAAAAACGTTTAATTTTTGTTTTCTACATGCATCTTGTTTCACTTTAAGGAAAACAGGCTGTATTAAAAAACAAAAAGCTGCTTTATTTAAAAGCAGTCCCAGACATGGTGGTCTGCTGAGTCCAGCAGGCCAACGTCCTTGGGAGGGCCTGTCATTCCCAATGGGCTCGCAAATTGCGAAAGGCTCATTAATATGCATGAGCCTCGCAATTTGCGACCCCATTGGGAATCGCAAACAATGTTAAACACACTGTTGTACATGCCAAATAGCGCCTCGCAAATTGCGAGTCGCCAATGCGAAGTAATTTGCGAGGCGCTATTCGGCAGGTCGTACAGAAGGCACTTTCACTGAACAGGTTGGTGGAACTGAGTTTATGTTACAGATTTCTTAGTTTGCAACAGTGTCCTACAAGACCTATAGTGACTTGTTAAGTTAGTTGGCCCCGTAGAAACCTTTAGAATGTGCTGATGCTTTTCACCTAGGTCCATTCGTCTTTAAAAAAGTGGAGAAGTTCTCAAATTGGTACAAAGTATGTACATTTCAATTATACGGGGTTCACGCGTGCAACCGTCTGTTTTAAGTTTAGAGGTCGTGACTTAGAAAAAGGTCTACTGCAAAGTGTAAAGATGTTTTCCTTCTTATGTTGGCATTTATCGTCTTTGACGGCTCAATGTTGTGAACATCAGCAGTGTTATCTGCTTTTTCAAGCTGCGAAAGTGCGCGCAAGCTCATAATTAACAAAGATTTTAAAAAACAAACGCTCACGTATTCCAGATCCATGGGTCAGTAGCGCGTCCTGGTTAGATTTTTCTTTCTTTGATTTCTGGGACTTCTGGTCCTGATTTTTGTTGTAGTTCCTATAGGACTACGAACCCTAAAATACAAAGAAACAAGCATTGGCAAAGCCAATAGGTCTATCCTATGTAAGAGATATTGAATTTGCCAATGTCTTTAGACATGTTGTTCAGCAGGGCTAAAAGTTAATGGTGTGGTGTGGAGGAGAGTGGAGAAGCCTCCTCCTACTGCTATGACCGCCAAAAAAAAAGGCTAAATCATTTACTATTCTATCCCTCCACTATCCTTTTAATAAAAATAACAGACTAACATGTCCATTTCTCAAATTTCATATTTCTCTATACTAATTCATCACTAATCCTTATGGGTCCCAGAGTAGCGACCTACTCGCCGAAAAAGCACTTTAACTCCTCATCAGGGGTAGCAAGCACTATATAAATGCAAACCTTTTTCCCTCTTCTATCCCTCCACTATCCTTCTGAATCCAGATAACTGACTAACCTATCCACCACTCAAATTACTTTCATATTTCACTATACTAATTCTACACCAATCCTTTATGGGTTCCGGAGTAATGTGCTACTCGCCAAAAAAGAGCTTCAACACCCTATCAGGGGTAACAAGCGCTATATAAATGCAAACCTTTTTCCCTCTTCTATTCCTCCGGTATCCTTCTGAATCCAGATAACTGACTAACCTATCCACCACTCAAATTACTTTCATATTTCACTATACTAATTCTACACTAATCCTTTACGGGTTCCGGAGTAATGTGCTACTCGCCAAAAAAGCGCTTCAACAACCCATCAGGGGTAACAAGCGCTATATAAATGCAAACCTTTTTCCCTCTTCTTTTCCTCCGCTATCCTTCTGAATCCAAATAACTGACTCACCTATCCACCACTCAAATTACTTTCATATTTCACTATACTAATTCTACACTAGTCCTTTATGGGTGCCTGAGTAGCTTGCTACGCGCCGAAAAAGCGCTTCGACGCCTCGTCTGGGGTAGTAAGCCCGATCAAAAATGCAATTACAATTACATCTGGCACAAAAGGTACGTAAAGGTGAAATTAGGAATAGTAAATCTATACTTCGTCAGTATGAACTAACCTTTGAATATTTTGGTCCTCAATAGTTTGTCCATGATATTCTCATATCACAAATTTTTTATGTTCGATATTCATTAGTACAATCTGCACTGATACGCCCTCTCATGAGGTAAAGATTTGGTCCGCATAATGCGCCCTAAACGAGCAGTCAGGAGGGACAGCAGCACCCATTTTTCTCTTAGCAAACAAAATAATAGGCTAGAAAATATAACAAAATGAAATACTTCAAACTATACATGTGTTTTGACAGAATAGACCTGAAGAGGTATTTCTCCACCGTTGGGGTGAAGTTCAGACATCCCAGTGACACTAGACTAATTTACTGAATTCTCGAATGTCCAGGCCAAGGAAAGCAAGGGACTGGGAGAGACATTCAGTAGTTCTGCTCCTTCTTCATGAGGCAAACTACCGAGTCGTAGTTCTCAAAGTTGTGACATTGAAATTATTATTTTTTTCAGTAAAAGAGATTCTATATTTCCACTAGCTGGATCCAGGAACTATACAGTTGCAACGTGACCCGTAGGATACAAGAATATTTTTTTTGCAATTTCAAGGTCTAATCAACAATGTAGCAGCCAGCAAAACTTTGCATTCAGTGTGGATGAACATCCATGCTTCGAAGTAGGAGCGATCTCTCAGAGAATTCTAGAAAAGCCACTGGGAGATAATCCAGGGAAACATGGAGTATTAGATTTGTATGCAAAGACGCCTGCCTATTGTAAACCCCTGATGTATTTTCACTTATTGCACCTGATTTTCATACAATTTAGCCTCAGCCCTCCTGTTTGTGTGTGTGTTGGATACCCTTCACCTCGGTTAAACTACATTTGTAACTTGAGTGTAATCTGGCCCAGGGAAGGGCATACTCATAAACCTCTGTGCATGTGTAAGGAGGTCTCTGCCAGGCTCTGTGCATCTCTTAAGGTATCTTGGAGGGAAATTCATCATCTACATCCATTTGCTTTGTCCTACCTTTTGTTCTGAGCTTTAAACTACAAAGAGCACAATGGGCCCACAAGTCATTGGTGAATTCAAACACTAGAAATGAATTAAAATATATCTTAAAATGCTCCTGATGGGAGTTCGGATTGATGCCGTTTTTGAAATGGACACAGACTTTGAGCTACATTACTTAAACCTCAATTTATTGTGGTGAAGCATTTTCCAAGATGCACCTTTGATAAAGAGTTTAAATATTTTAATTTAGTTTAGGCAGTTAGAATTCCACATTGCTCTAACACTGGTAGTTGCTTAGCAGAACCCTGTATCTGCAACTGACTTCTCTGTGCAACACCTTGGTTTAGGTGACATGCAAACCTCCACTTGCTTCAAGTACAGTTGTTCTTCCCCCTAAGTCTGTCTGACGGACAACACTGCCTTAGATCTAGGCAGTGGCGGCCACCACTAACAAAGGGTGGTGGGCGGGTGAGAGGAGCGCGGGAGGAGAGTGAGCCCAGGGAAGAGCGGGGGGCGGGTGATAAAAAGACACAATCCTGAGGGTCTTTATCCGTAGGTTTATTACAGTGCAACCACCAACAGACCCAACTCTCCAACTGCTCTTCTTCAGCTGGAATGCATGACAACACTCCATGATGTCATGCACTCCATATCCTACAAGCACATAAGCTAAATATAACACATCCCCCTTACAGAGTGAAAAACAAAACAAAGAACAACAAATTGTTAACATAACCTTGAACATAAGAGAGTTAAAAATAAAAGATGTCAATCGTATTAAACACAATAAAGAAAGGTTACTTCAATACAAAATGTAATCCTTTAACTTTTCTGGCATATGTTTGTGTCTGGTCAAATGACAAGTGCTTATGTTCTTGCTCTCAGGAACAGAGTCCCGAGTGACAGCTGGGTTGTTACTTGACTCTGTGAACTTCGCCAGTCTGGACATATTCCAAGTACAACCATTGTCCAGAGTCACAACATTCTTTTTAATTGCAGTGATGATAAAAGGACCACAGAAATTAGAGGAACCCTTGTGACCATGTCCACCTCTCTTCACCAACACACGATCACCCAAATTCCACTTTTTCACTCTGGGTGCTCCTGACATACCGCTGTTTATACTTTTGCTGATATTCAGCAAGCTTCATTTTTCTTTTTAGCTCATCAGTCACAATCTCACCATTAACCACAGGAAGCCAAACTGGATTGGGCTTAGAGTTTGCCACCCTCCCTCTCAAAGCCTCAAAAGGAGATTTTTGCAAAATAGCATTGGGAACAGTACGATGCGCCCACCAAGTTTCCCTCAACACACTACTGAAGGAAACTCTTGAGTCTAACGCTCGTTGGGCACAGCTCATCACCACTCTGTTCATTCTCTCCGTGAGACCATTGGCTTGTGGAGAATACAAAGCCGTCTTCTGGTGAATAATCCCAACATCCTTAAAAAAAATATCCATCTCATGAGAGGTAAATTGTACTCCATTGTCCGTGACTAAATATTTAGGAATACCCTCTGAACCAACACATCTTTTAGGAATTCAATCATGAACCTTGAATTGACAACACCCATACATTTTTAAACCACCCATTTTGAAATGTAATCAACCAGAAGGACCACAAACCTCTCATGAGAAGACATTAGCTCAAAAGGGCCAACTATATCCAAACCAAGCTTAGTCCAAACAGCATCCGGAACCTCCACAGGTGAGAGGGGAGAATGACTGGTAGTGCGGGACTTATCATTGATGGCACACAAGTGGCAGTCTCTAACGACAGACTCCACCATCCGATCCATACCTGGCCACCAATTTTTTTCCCTGACACGTGCTTTGGTGATGCTTCTTCCCAAATGCCCCTCATGAGCTAAATTGACCACCCTTTCCCTCAACTCACCAGGCGGAACCATCCTGTCACCTCTCATAAGATTCCCTTGACAAAAAGAGAGATCAATCCTCACCGTCCAAAAAGTTTCCAGTTCACAGTCAAGATCCTTGTAATCCGGCAACCCTTAGAGATGATCGTCTTGAGGGATAAAAACACCTTATCATTGTCGACACACGACAACCATTCGTCTCTTGACAAAGAGGGCTCTATCACCCAGCACACACACTCAACATCATCCTGCATTTGTTCTGTCTCAATGGGCAGGCGCGACAAACAGTCGGCAGGCTTATTGTTTTGACCTGGAATATACTGCACAAGAAAATTAAACCCATGTAAGCCCTCACTCCATCTCTTGAGTCTAGGAGTCATGTGATCACTGTGATGACATGAAAAGATTTGTACAAGGGGTCGATGATCAGACTTTACAACGAAGGGAATCCCCCAAAGATAAAACTTAAAATGACATACCGCCCAAAACACACTCAATGCTTCCCTCTCAATACAAGAATAGTTGACTTCAGCTTCTCGAAGGGCTCTGGAGGTGAAGGCCACAACTATCTCTTCCCCATTTACAACTTGAGAAAGGACAGCTCCAAGTCCTCTGAGACTGGCATCAGTTGTTAAGATGGTCTTCAATTTTGAATCAAAGTGACCCAAAGTTGGCATTTTCACTATTTCTAATTTTATTGAATTAAAGGCTGCCTCACATTCAGGTGACCAGGAAAACCACACCCCCTTTTTAAGCAAAACCCCAATAGGCTCGATAACACTTGCAAAACATTTGACAAACTTAGAGTAGAACTCTGCCATACCTAAGAACGATCTGACTTGCTCTTTGTCCTTAGGTGCGGGAGCCTTGACAATACTCTCTGCAAGCTCCAGTTTTGGTTGTATACCATCTCCAGAAATTACGTGACCAAGATAGGTAACAGACTCTAGACCAATTCGACATTTTTCTCTCTTAACGGTGAGTCCACTCTCTCTCAATTTGCTCAACACACATCTCAACACGGCTTCATACTCGTACTCATCTCTTCCATACACTAGGATATCGTCCTGAAAAAACATAACGTTCGATAGACTCCCAAGAACCATCTTCATCACTCTTTGAAAACAGTCTGCCGCAGAGGCTAAACCGAAGGGCATCCTCAGGAAACGATACGCTCCCAAGGGAGTAACGAATGATGTTAAGTGCCTGGAGTCCTTATGAAGAGTGATCTGATGGTAAGCCGATGATAAGTCCAATACGCTGAAGATCTTGGCTCCCTTCAGCAAACTGATGGACTCAGAAATGTTAGGGAGGGGCTGTCGGTCCACCCAGATGCATTCATTCAATCCGCGCAAGTCCACACACATTCTCACAGCCGCACCACCATCCTTGGGCGACAGAACCACCGGAGCCAGCCATTCTGAAGCCTCAATCTCTTCAATCACACCTAAATTCGACAATCTCTCAAGCTCAAGCTTCAACGGTTCAATCATCAAATTCTGCACCCTTTGCACTTTGTGGACACAAGGCTTAGCTGATTTCTTAAGAATAATTCGGTGCTCAAAACCCTTAAGACAACCAAGAGCATCAGAAAATACCTCAGGAAAATCTTTGAAATACACACTCATGTCACTGACAGCATCAATCGACACAGATTGAGGATTATTCCGTTCTTTCAACTCATCTATCAACATAACTTGCTCCTGAGGATTCTTGGCACCAGGATTCAGGGTTATTCCTAAATCATGTTGGTGCCTGCAACCAAGAAGATTATCCCCCCTCACAGCCACATATACTTTTCCAGTCGTCTCTCTCCCTTTAAACACAACCTTCACCACTACATACCCCAGGATGTCAATAAGAGATCCACCATAACTTAGGGAAGCAATGTCAGGAGGTAAAAGCACCACATTCTCCAGTTCTACAACCTCATCCCAAATCTTGTTATAAATCAGGGTGAATAGGGATCCTGAAGCCGCCATAACTTTAAATTCATTACCATCCACACCAATGTTACAAAAAGGCATACTAATCTTTTCAGAATCAATCATGCCATCCACCTCAGATATACTGGATAAAACCACAGTGCGGACGGTGTCAGATACATCCTCACTTGCATTCTTTTCCTTGGATGACTTGCAAACACGAGTATAATGCCCTTTGATCCCACAGTTGTTGCATATGCTTTCCCTGGCATAACAGTTGGGAAAACTTGAGGAATGAGAGAAACTACCGCATCTGATAGTCACTATTTTTATCACGGTCAGATGGCCGTTGTTGGCGGGCATCACGTTCATTTGGTAGTGGAACATCTCTCCCAGTAGGAGGTTGAGGTTGAGGGTTCTTGGATGCATTTTTATTCTTAGCATTTACTGATACTTTGGCAATACTATCAGAAGATTCCTCACTGAAGTCACCCTCGGATAATGTCCGCACACCATCCTGACTTTTCCTGATATCTTCACTAGGAGTTTGATTACAGTTCCCTCGATTTCTCCTTATTTCCCTAACCCAAGAGGAAGTGTTTTCTACTCCATCCACAATGGCAATCGCTTCAGCTAATGTAGGATTTTTGGACAAGAGTTTTTCTTGAACCCTTGAACTGTTCGTACACCTTACGAGCTGATCTCTCACAAGGGCATCTGAAAGTTCTCCAAACTCACAAGTACGGGCCAAGGTTTTAAGAGTAGCAACATAAGTCCCGACACGCTCAGTAGGACCTTGCACTCTCGTGAAAAACCTGTGTCGTTCTAGGACAACGTTAATTCTGGGACCAAAATAGCGTTCTAACATAGTCATAGACATTTCATATACGTCTGCAGGCTCACCATCACCATTGCCTACTGGTATAAGGTCCATGCTGTCATAAGTGTTTCTGCCTTCTACACCCAAATTATGTAGTAAAATAGCTTGTTTCCTGAGTCGTTTCCCAGAAACTCTCCCAGTCCGAACTGAAAGTGAAAATCGTCAGTCCAAAAATTACGATCGGTGAATTTCGATGATCGATGGGTTCACAGGGGGGTTGGTGGTTGCGTGTGCTTGTCCCCAATCAAGCTCCTCGTCGCCAGTGATAAAAAGACACAATCCTGAGGGTCTTTATCCGTAGGTGTATTACAGTGCAACCATCAACAGATCCAACTCTCCAACTGCTCTTCTTCAGCTGGAATGCATGACAACACTCCATGATGTCATGCACTCCATATTCTACAAGCACATAAGCTAAATATAACAGCAGGTTAATAATAGTAATTTAAAAAACTTACCTGACGCCGCCGCAGCCACCTCCCACGTCATGACGCTCTTGCTGGCCTCCTCCTGGGTCCCAGCAGTCCCTGGAACAGACTCCCATACGATCAGCGCAGGGATTGGCCTGAGCAGCAGGAAAGACGCTCCGCTCAGGTCATGGAGTCTTTAGGGTTTCTCCAGCCCGGCTGCTGAATGCAGCGGGCTAGGGAAACAAAAGTGCGAATGTGTGTTTTGGTCTGCCTGAGACGGACGGCCAAACACATATGCGTACTTACGGAGTGCACAAGCACTCCTCCTCCCATCTCCTATGCCCCGCCCCTCCATTCACAAGTTGGCTCAGAGCCAGCAAACGGAAAATCAAACAATGCTAGAGCATCGTTTTATTTTTCGTTTGCTGGCTCTGCACCTGGCAGTGGGGCAACGCTTCTTTGCTATTGAGGAGGAGACACCAGATCTAGGACAGTATAACTGGCCTCTTTGGAACGAGTATGGTGTGTGAAGTAAGCAGCCCCTCAATCACTTTCTGGATATTTTGGGAACCACTTGGATAAATAAGCTGATAACAGTGAAAATCAGCTCTGAAAACATAAAGGGTTTTCTGGAGCGTTTTGATTTCAGATCCAGCACTGGACAAACTTATATATAATTGTTTAGTTACAAATTAGTTGCATTATTAAGGAGAGTGTGTAAATGGTATGAATTAATGGCGTGTACTGCAGAGGTGTTGTACCCTGAGGTCATCTAGACCTATTGAGCCACTCTGCGTCATTTTGTCTTAGGTGGGCAGACAGCCAGGATGGTGTAGCATCATAGTCCTGGCACTGCCGACTCTTGGCAAACCACTTGTCTCAGAGCATTCTTTTTTGTTTTGCAAAAACAAATCCCCAATCCAGGGTTGTTTGTGAAAACCAAATTATCAATGCAACTCAATGCTGCACATTTTCTCTCAAAGTGTCAAGGACATTGATCTTTTTATTGTCTTGCCTAGGGCTGCATGCCATGAGTAGTAAGACCTGAAGAAAACCAGCATGAGAAGACCCAGTCTGAGTAGGATGGGTGCTTATGACGACATGGAGTCAGTAACTCTCTGGAAGCCGGCACATCACAAAGATATTGGACCTTAGAGCTGGCTAAGGGTCTGCTGTTGGGAGCAAAGCAAAGAAAGCCCTTCCCAAATCTCTTGAGATGAGAGAACCAAGAGACAGCAGGATGGGGCACATGTAATTGTTTTGCCAGATGCCCATTTACCACACCATTCAACCTGCACTGACAACACAGGGTTTGCATATACCATTGGGTGGGGTTTGTGTGGGTATCAGAGTCAATCCTAGTTGAATAAGAAAAAGACGAAAGATAATGGAAAGAGGTACAAGGAGCATTATCATCAAGTAGAAGTGGGTGAAGGAAATGTGGAATAAAATGGGAGAGTTGTGAAAACAATGCAACTTAAAACATATAACCACGGGCAGTGCTGCTTTTTTCCAAGATTTTTAAGGCGGCAAAGTTAAACAAGGGATTTGTAGTTTGGAATATGATTAGGGCTCGTTTTCTGTTTTTACTGATTTTTACAGATAAATACAGACAGATAACACTGTCTTTGCTGTCTGTATTTATTTTTAAAAGCGGAAAAAAACTGATAATTTGGCTTCTTTTGAGTGACTCTCCATGTTGAGATTAATGACTTTCAGGACCATGGCTGTGCATATTGGCAGCATGGGGAGTTACAAAGCTCACTGAGATTTGCTTAAATTACTGCATATCTCAACATGTATGTGTTGTTTATACTATTTTTTTTAATGTGAGTTCATTATTTTATTATTTTTGGCTGTGTAACGTGCTAAAACCTGTCAGGCATCAAAGTATGAGTTCACGTTTATCCATTAAATAAATGCAGAAATATACAAGTTATCACCTCATTTGTTCACAAAAACACAAAATAAATATGGATAAATACCAATACGATGGCCAAAAAAGAAATATGGATAAATACAGACGGATAAATACCATAAAACCGGGGGCCCTAAATATGATTTATGGTAGAATCAGTAGAGGATGATGAAGGTAACAGAACTTGTTGATCTTATGGAGCATTTAGGACTGGGAAAATGGTGGTCAAGAAGAACTAGGTGTCACTATTCAGGTTACCTTGCGCAAGTACCTCTGGCATAACTCTGTCCTTAAATTGTGCCTGTTAGGGGTATTTACTAACTTTACCTTCCCAAAAAGATGTAAGGCACCACTGTTTTAGGAAAAAAATTGTGTGTGTGGAATTCACTAGAAAAGACACCTACATCTATTTCCCTAGCTCATGTTTGCATATTTTCGAAATGTTCATATATGTCAGTTTACTACTAGGTTAGGATTAAAACAGTTTGCACATTTTTAAAATTAACTTTGTAAATCCTTTTGTCTCTAACTTTAAAATATTTTTCCTTACATGACCTCTCTTCTTCCACTCCTTCCTAAAAAAACTGGGGTGATGGTTCTCCTTCCCACCCCTTTGCTGTAAATATGCCTGGACCTTCCTGCTGTGGTATGCATTGAAAAATATTTTAAAGACCCTAAACGTTACACCTAAATGGGTATGCACAACATTGGAATGGGATTTCCCTAATCACTCCACAAGTGACATTTAAGAGAAACCTTAAGATTGTAAATTTTACACATGTAATTTATACACCCCTATTTCCCTGACTTACAGCCGTTATTTAACGTGGTTTATCTTAAGCAAGACTACATTGCTACAAACTCATAGTTATATGTTAGGCCAGAGCAGGGGCGTCTCCTCAGTTATGGCGGAAGAGCGTCACTCCTCCCCCCACACCAGCAGCACCAGCCGCAAGACCTGAAAAATAAAACGAAAATAAACCATGTTTCTTATCGTTTTATTTTTCTTCTACCTTTTAGTCTTGAGGGCGGTGCCATGGGATGACAGGCACTGAGGGGAAGTGGTGGGCACTGCCTACAGTGCGAATGAGGGTTCAAACCGTCATGCGCACGGAAGCTCTTTCCAACCCAGCCTTGTTACCGGGTTGGAGAGAGCCGGTACAGGCTCCCTGTTCCTCTGGGAGTGCAAATCGAGGCCGGTCAGACCCATCCTGACGCTGCTCTCAAGCTGTGAGAGCAGCGTCAGGATTGGCCGTAGGGCAGGCTGGGAGCCTGTGCCTGCAGTGGAGCCAGAAGAAGGACGATGCTGCAATGTGGCGGGATTCAGGTAAAAGTTTTTCCTTTATTTGCTTTTTGTTGTGTCTGCCTCCACCTCTCCCTGCCCTGCCACTTTCACCCGACACCAGCCACGACTGGGCTTTAGTTTCTAAATTTTCTTTGTAAATCAGACCTTTAATATATATAGTTTAAGGCTACGGCTCCTCTGTAAGCCTTACATACTTTGTAAATGTATGAAATCAATTAAATAAAAATTACTAAAACTCTGGATTTAGCTTAAGTCAAAGATGAATGGTTTCTTTCCGTGCCTTTTTCTTCTCGAGGCATGCACTAGAGTCATTCAGATAATTATATAGTAGGTAGAAGTATAGTAGAGTAAATGGAGAGAGAGTTGGATACTTCAGGAAATATGTTTTATTAGCCACAGCTGCTGCAGTCCCAGAGTAACTGTGTAACCTGGAATCTTTCCACTGCAGCCTCACACAGTACATTCTACATTCCATTGACATAGTACCATGATGGAATGGATGCCAGATCACCACAATATCTCCCTTCTTTACAACAAATAAAAACAGAAACACAGTAAATAGAATAACATAGCATAAATACATCAATTCATAAATAAACATCTGATAATTAATACAAATGAACATCAATCGCGATATCTTAAAGGTTTGATAACATTCCGTCTATTACTCCTACGCTCGAGTTCAGGATGAGAGACACACTTTGATTGAGAAACAACAATTTCAGAAGAGGAAGGTGAAGGAACACGAGAATGCAAAAACGGTTTGGGTGAAAGACAAGAATCATGAGAAAGAGCATCGTGACTATGCACCTTCACCACCCTTCCCCTATTCCACCATTCATTTTTGCTAGTTTTCACTGCATTCCTAGTCACAATCTCAATTCTGACAGGAGGTTTAAACTTTGACATTCCCTTGGGAACATGATTGGGGTCCTTGACACGAACCCAGTCTCCTACACGTAGTTTATTTTCTACAGGTCTAACTCTGTGTGTAGTGTCGTAATGGTTTTTCATTTTACCTTGAAAAACTTCAACTTTTGGTCTCACAATTTTGTCCATATTTAACATATGATCACTTTTGTGTTGACATTCTCTTAACCAGGCAGGACACAATTTAGAGGCAGGTGGACGTCCTCGTAACAATTCAAATGGTGTGATGCCTGTGACAGCATTTGGACAACATCTATGTGACCACAGCTTTTCTTCAACAGAATTGCAAATATCAAACTTGTTTTGAATTGCCCATTGTATACATTCAACTAGTGTGCGATTCATTTTCTCTACCAGACCATTTGCCTGTGGGTGGTATATCAACACATTTGTGTCTGATAGCATTTTTGCTAAGGAAACTCTTCATTTCCTTAGAAACAAATTGGACACCATTGTCCGATACAATTTCTTTAGGAAAGCCTTCCCTTAAAAACAGATTTTTCAAGAACTTGACAACACTAACAGTATTTGGTTCTTCTACAAATTTCACCTCCCACCATTTGCTGTAGTAATCTACAACTACGATGGCAAATCTTAGTTTCCGTGGAAGAGAGCCAAAAGGACTTATGAAATCTATGGCAATCTTTGACCAAACTGTGTTTGGTAATTCAACGGGTTGTAATGGAACTACTTCTGTTTTAAGACCTTTGTCACTAGAGGCACAGATAACACATCCCCGAACACTGGCTACAATGGCAGAGTCCATTCCGGGCCACCAATAACTATCTCTAATTTTCCTTTTGGTTATAGTTTGTCCCAGATGTCCCTCGTGACCATACAGAATAATCCTTTCCCTTAACGATACGGGTGGAATGAATTTATCACCCCGTACAAGCATCCCCTTTTCTTCAATGGAAAGTTCATCTGCCACTTTGAAATAAGGTTGTAAATTTTGAGGCAGATTTTTCTCTTTAGGCCACCCACTCATGACATACTCTCTGACACTATCCAGTTCCATAACTTTAGAAGATTCATCTAACCATTCACGTTCATTAAATGTAGTGTCATAGCAAATATCGATACTTGCAATCAAACATTCGTCATCGTTTTCCTCACAGTTTTCTGGATATTCGGTAAAACTTAGAGGAGAGCGAGATAAGTAGTCTGCCCTTATGTTTTACCGCCTGGGATGTATTCAATTGAGAAATTGTACTGTAGGAGTTTAGAGCTCAATCTTGCTATTCTAGGGGTGTGATCTTTGATAGCTGTCCCACTTAGAATACTAACTAAAGGTTTGTGGTCAGTTTTAAGTACAAATTTCCTTCCCCAAATAAAGCATTTAAATCTTTCAACCGCCCAACAACAACTCAAAAGTTTCTTTTCGATAACAGAGAAAACATTTTCATTGGACCTCAATGACCTTGAAGCAAACCCAATAGTTACTTCAATTTTCCCCTTCATCTGAGCAATGGTAGCACCGAGACCGTCATTGCTGGCATCCATGGTAATAATACATTCTTGTGAAGGATCGAATGGTGCAAGAACTCCAGCAGACGTGATTTCCTTCTTCAACCCTTCAAACTCAAACTGACATTTCTCTTCCCAAGCAAATTTTTTGTCTTTCTTTAACAATTCCCTCAGCTTTGCAGTTTTCGCTGAAAAATTCTGAATGAATTTTGAATAAAATTCACAAAGCCCTAAAAATGATGCCACATTCTCTTTAGACTTGGGCGTAGGTGCTTTGGTAATAGCATCTACTAAGCCAGGTCTAGGTTCTACCCCTTTCTCCGTAATTACATGACCTAGGTATTCTATTTTATTCTTAGAAAATTCACATTTCCCCCGATTGGCCACAACACCAATTTTTTTTAATCATTCTAGAACAGCACCCATACGTTTGTCATGACTGAGCTGATCCTCACCCGCTATTAGAATATCGTCCTGGAAGGTTACAACTCCATCAATTCCTTCCAGCACATTCTCCAACACACGTTGAAAAACAGCTGCAGCCGATGCAAGGCCGAACGGCATTCGTTTAAATTGATAGGAACCCATTGGAGAAACAAAAGCTGTTAAATGCCCTGAAGATTCCTCAAGAACTACTTGATGATAAGCAGATGCTAGGTCTATTTTCGAAAATAACCTAGCACCTGAAAATGTACTTATGATGTCGTCAATCCTGGGCAGAGGGTGTGAGTCGACCCAAATTACTTTGTTAAGACTTCTTAAGTCAACACACACTCTCAATTGCCCATTTTTTTTCCTTGCGATAACCAATGGACTTAACCATAAAGATGATTCTATTGGTTCTATTACGCCATCATCACACATTCTTTTAAGAATATTCGCTAAGTCTTCACGTACACTGAATGGTACATTTCTCAATTTGTGTTTTACAGGAGTAACATCCTCTTGGACCTTAATATTATGTTTGAAACCATTGATTTTACCTAACTTGTCACCAAAAACTGTAGGAAATTTCTCAACCCATTTGATATTGTTCTCACCTCCTGCAAAAACCTCTCTATTTTCTTCACCATCAATTACTAATGAAACTTGTACATCTCTCCCGGGTCTAAGCGTCATCCCAAAAAGGCCTTGGTGATACCATCCAAGAATATTTAAACCTTTCTTAGCCACGTATACCTTTCCAAAAATGCTACGGTCCTTGAATTTGAGTTGACACTCAAAATATCCTGACAATTCAATTTTTCTTCCATCATATGTGACTGGATTCCTATCTGGAGGAAACAACTTACGTTTACCCCAAACTTCATCATACAACTCATCAGTTATCATCGTCATTCTAGCACCAGAATCGATGAGAAGTTTAAGATCTTTACCATCTACTTCAATGTATTCATACGGATCTACACAATCAGACTCTTCATCTTGTACTACAACAATCATGTCTCTGACTCCTCTTGTACAATTTTGTTCTTCATCTGAACTGTCAAATACTTCTCCATCATGTACTGCATTGATTCTATCTCTAGGTGTCTGACAAACCTTAGCAAAATGCCCCATTTTGTTACATACTTTGCATTTCACATTTCTTGCAGGGCAGGGTCTGCTATTGGGTCAATGTCTAGAATTACCACATCTAAAACAGATATTCTTTTGGTAGAAAAAATTATTCTTTGACTCTTTTTTCTTTGAAATTTTTTTTAAACTATTGTTTTGTTTTGAAACTGTGCTTTCATTCGTATTTTCTTTTGCAAGCATGCTTTCTTTCACCACAGACACACCACTCGTTTCTTTGCGAGTGAGTTCTCTAAGTCCTTTCCGTGAAACCTCAATCCCCTTTACTATGTCAATTGTTTCAATCAGATTAGGATTTCTCATCGTGAGGAGTTTTTCCTGTACTTTTTTATCCCAACAACGTACTACTATTTGGTCACGTATAATCTGGTCTGTAAAGTTTTCAAATTCACACTCAGCAGCCAACATACGTAACACCGCTACATAAGTATCTATAGATTCATCTTGCAATTGCTCTCTTGTGAAGAAATTATGTCTGTTAACAATTAAACTGGGTTGAACGTCAAATTGTTTTTCCAATTTCTTAACAGCTAATTCGAATTCATCTAAATCTTCTTGACCAAGAGGAGTAACATACGGTGGAAGATGTTCATAAATAGATTGACCCTCGAATCCTAAATTGTGTTCCAATAGGAATCTTTTACGCTCTGGTCGATATCTATTTCCACCTATAGCTCCTAAATATTTTGTAAAAGCCCTATACCAATTTCTCCAAGGCACAGGTGGATCCCCAGGGGTTTGAAGGAAAGGGGGGGGGAGCACCAACATTTTGCATAGTTGCCATTGCGCTTAAATTTTGAACGATATCACTTTCATGCAATTTTTTTTTTTAATTTGCAAACCAGATATAGAATTTGCATAAATTACTGGATAAATACAACTGACATATTTCTTTAAATGAAAATAAAAATTATACCACCTAAAAAAAATATTGTCAATAACCTTAACGTGTGCGCGTCACGGACGTGCAATTTCTTTGCAAACTGTTCTTTTGATAATTTTATACATTAGTAGATAATTACTGTGCTGTTTCTGACTTTTCCTGTTTTTCCCCTTTTTTTCTTTTTTTTTTTTTAAATAATTGAATATCCTTATAAGTTTATAAAAAATAAAAAAAATGTTCTTGTTGTTTTTCTCTTCGGTGTTAAATTTAGTATGAATCTAGTATAAGCCGTGTATGTCTTTGAGTCTCAGAGAAAGCAACTTCCTTTTTCCTTTCCTATTAAGGACAAGTCAGCATTCTAGTTGTTGGCGTTGAAAAGTTTGGGTTGGTCCTTCCTTTGTGTTCGCTCTCTTTTTTTTTTAAAACTTAGAACCAGTAACAAAGGATGAAAAGGCTTTATTATGCCCAGGTTGGTGATAGATGAGGTGAGTAACTCTTTTCTTCAATTACTCTGAGTACACAGTTTTCCAATTTTAACTCGCGCTGTACTCGCGCACACTGCAGCATGCTTTAATTATGCTCTTGTGTATGCCTTAACGCGCATGAGCGAGTATGTTTCCCCTTTTTTTTTTTACAGAGGCTTTTACATTGAATCCTTCGTTCGCACCGAGAGTTAATCACTTAGCGTTTCTCTTCACGTTTAAGTAACTTCTGACAGGAGGCTTGATTTATTGACACTTGAATGGCAACCACTTTGAATTCTCGTTCACGCTTCGGTGAATTTTGACAATGGGGTTGATTTAATGACACCTACTCTGGGACTGACAAAAATCGATGAAACTACGCGCAATATGACTTCACGCAAGCGCGCGGTTGAATTGAGCGATGCGAAAGCAGTCTCGTGTTTATTTTTAGAAGTAATGTCAGTCTCGTGCTTATCTCGCCACTTTAGACAATGGCAGCCTCGCGCTTGCCTGGAATGTACACGGGCGATGTGTTTATTTTTAAACAACCAGTTGGTGGCTGCCTCGCGCTTGTTTAGTTGGTCAAAATACACGTTTTCGGCAATCTCTTGTATTCTCTTTTTTATTTTTAAATTACTTCGACACTGTTTAAATGCGCTGCGTTAGCTTGAGACACTTTATAAATAGCTTACAGTCTTTTCAATGAAAGGGTCTATAAGTTCTTGTTAGATACGCTCTTGCTCTTAGTTGACAGTGAACAGTCCTGCGCTTAATTGTCAAGTATAAATCGAAATATACAAGCCTGTCTTCTCTGATGCGTGTGGTGTTTTCTTCTCTGGGTTGTCCTTTTTTTCTTTGTTTTTTTTCCTGGGGTGCTTCTTGATGCGTGGATCCTTTGCTGTGGCTAAATTGTCGCCAAATTGTAGTGAAGTATAGTAGAGTAAATGGAGAGAGAGTTGGATACTTCAGGAAATATGTTTTATTAGCCACAACTGCTGCAGTCCCAGAGTAACTGTGTAACCTGGAATCTTTCCACTGCAGCCTCACACAGTACATTCTACATTCCAATGACATAGTACCATGATGGAATGGATGCCAGATCACCACATAGAGTCTTGACGTTGTGATGCATCCAGGTGCAATTGTATTAGACATCTAGAAGGCATCCTATAATAATAATACATTTTATAAAGCGCCTGGTTACTCCAACTGGAGCGTTCCCACATTAGGATTACCCTCAAAGAGCCTAATAGAGAGTAGAAAATCACTATCTGGAAGGAAAAAGAAAGCCCCATAACTAAGAGACTAAGTTAAAAACCTATCAGATGGGCCAGGAAAGTGCGGCATCATAGAGCAGAGAAGCTTTAGGTCAGTCTAAACAACCATGTTATGAGATTCTTCCGGAAGGTTGTTTCTGAGAGTTCTTGTCTCAGATGAAGGAGCAAGGTGTTCCACATCTTAGAGGTTCGAAAACTAAAAGCACAGCCACACATGCATGTTGTTTTCATGATAGGGACCACAGCAAGTGCAGTACCAGTCGACCTAAGTCTTCGGCTGGGCTGATAAGGTCTCATCAGAGGGAAGAGATAACGGGGACCTTTGCCATTTAAAATTTTATGCAATAGGCACATGGTTTTAAAGGATATTATTTTGCTCAGCGCAGCCAGTGCAGTTTGGCAAGGGTGGGACCTGAGGGTGCCTGTTTCAGGGGGGTTCAACAATAAGCGTGCTGCTGCATTCTGTACTCTCTGAAGCTTTTTAAATCTACCCTGCATAGCGCCAATGTAGAGTACATTGCAATAGTCCGGTCTGTACAGGTCAAAAGCCTGGACTATTGTTTTCCTGGCTGCTACTGAGAGAAGGCAGGTGATCAGCTAAGCAACCTATTTGACTGTCAAATGTTACATTTGGACCAAACCATATCCCTAGGTTCTTCACTTTTGGTTTGGGGGCTGGAGTAAGACCTAATGCTTCTGGCCTCCAGGAGGAAGACCAAAGAGAGGGTTGTTTACCAAGAATAAGAACCTCTGTTTTACTGGCACTGAACTTGAGGCAGCTCTTGTGCATCCATTCCGCACGTTCAACTAGGCAGCATCTAAATAGGGTAGCAGTCCCTGAGATAGAGTAAAAATGAGCAGTGTGTCATTGGCATAAGTCACGATGGTAACATTGTGTTGCTCGATGACATCTGCCAGGGGGCGCATATACAGATTGAGGTTGTATGACGTTACAACGCATGCTTTTACCCCGCATGCCATTGCAAAGCAATTTTTACTCCGACTTACTATTGGGGGTGCACTGGAGTTTGAAATAGTATAATTTACTATTCCAACCCCAGTCTGTGCAACAGTAGGGAAGGTGTTGGAGTTAAATCCAACACCTTATGTCCTCTACAGCAAGCCATTCTCGTTGTAATGGCATGCGGGGTAAAACCATGCATTGTATTCCATGCGTTGTAATGGTTGTTTCCCACAGATTGAACAATGCAGGGCTCAACGCAGATCCCTGATGCACCCCCTGAGGCAGAAACAGCAGTTCATATGAGAAAGGCCTTTGAACTACCTGAAAGGCACGGTTTTGGAGGAAGGAAGCAAGCCACCTCGGAGCTGTGCCCCCCCACAGCCTAATTCTATAGACATTCTAACAGAAGACCATGGGATACTCTGTCAAATGCTGCGCTAAGGTCAAGCATTATTAATGCCGCTGTTTGACCACCATCTGCACAGAGTTTAAGAGACTCAGAAGCTAGCAGTAAAGCTGACTCTGTACTTTACTGAGCCCGAAACCCAGATTGAGTCTCATGAAGCATATTGTTGGTCTCTATACATCTCATCAATTGAGCATTGACATACTTCTCGGCTACTTTCACGAAGAACGCACGTAGAGAAATTGGCCTAAAGTTGTCAGATACAGCTGGATCTTGTGTTGCTTTTTTTAGGCAAGGCATGACAGTGGCGTGCATCCATCTCGCGGGTAACTGACCCATTGTGAACGAGGTATTGAGAAAGCCATGCAAACTGTGAGACCGGCCTCACGGCGTTGCCCTCTCCATCATCCAGCCAACCTGCAACCACCCTCAAGACACGACATCTCCGACTCCGGCCGCCCCAGCCACCCCCGATCCACGGGCCGGCCAGAGGCCTGACAGACTCAACACCCTACCACGCATGCCCAACCGAGGGAGTGGGAACCCTCGAGCCAGACCCAGAGGCGCCAGCCCAGTCACACCTCGGGTCGCCTTCCACGGGAGGACTCAATCGGCCACCAGGCCCCTGGGGAGCAGGCGCCTCCCCTACCGAGCGTCTGGGGTCCCTCCCAGACCCACCTGAAAAGACCAAAGAAGTGAGCGGCAGGAAATCCCGCCGAACCCCCTCCGTCACCCCAGTCCCCCCTCTGCGAGCACTCCGGACTTCAAAGAACCAGCGGAGTATAACAAGGGGTGCCGGAGAAACAAGGACAGAGAAGACCTGGAACCATCTGAGCCTGCTGACGCTGTCGCGGCTCCTGAACGCTGAAGTCACCTGGGCCTGCTGAGTGACTCGCGGCCTCTTGCTATTGAACCATCTGAGCCCTGCGGACGAGGTCGCGGCTCCCGAACACTGAACCACCTAGGCCTGCTGAGCGACTCGCGGCCCCCAGCTATTGAACCATCTGAGCCCTGCTGACGAGGTCGCGGCTCCCGACCACTGAACCACCTAGGCCTGCTGAGTGACTCGCGGCCCCCAGCTATTGAACCATCTGAGCCCTGCTGACGGAATCGCGGCTCCCTGTAACGCCCTGAACGTCTCAGGATCGTTTAACAGACACGACAATGAGGACGCAACCACTTGTGAAGGGTTAGTTCTTTTAATGAAGGCAAATAAAATACAAAGAACAAACAAAAGTTATAGTCACTGGAATCCTCCAGGCTAAGTACGTTACCAGCCCACAGCACGGATGGTCCTAACCGTCCTCTGCATATACGCCGATCCCGGCGTATGCCAACAGAGGGCAGAAATGAAATGGCCGACAATGCCAATCGGTAGGCTGTGAGGGGCACGAAGAGTGTTGGGGAGAATCGAGGAGTCAGGGAAACACCCAGCCGGGATCTCTACCTGAAGGGAGCAGCCGCTCAACCTCTTCCTCAGACTGCACCGGGACGCGGAGTCACCTCCTGGTGATGCGTCACCGATACCCCAATCACAAGCAAGAAGACTGAACCGAGAGCAGCCGCTCGATCGATCCTGTGGACTTCCGAGTCTGTAACGCGGCAAACACCTCCTGGTGTGCGTTACAGCTGGCAGTCCCTGTGTCTCTGGTCGGGCTGGGAGTTACGACTCCAACCAGCAAAAGCGCCACTGCGCTTGGACTCAGCCGAGTCAAAAAGCGAAGCTCAATGGTTGACCGGTAGAGCTTCCGGGTCCTTCACAGGTGACGATGGGGCAAGACACGGCCCAGGGAGTAACGACTCGACCTACCTCCGTTCTTGCCTTACTGGAGCACCACTCCGGAACACTGCTCTTCACGAAGCAGGTACGTCGGTGTAAACACAATATCCGACAGCCTTGTACCTCCCGGTTCCTCCCTTTATAGGGCGTGTTTTCCTTGAGTTATGTAACAGCTCTCCTGTTTACATAAGGGCGTGTTTCCCTTGAGTTATGTAACAGCTCTCCTGTTTACATAAGGGCGTGTTTCCCTTGAGTTATGTAACAGCTCTTCTGTTTACATAAGGGCGTGTTTCCCTTGAGTTATGTAACAGCTCTCCTGTTTACATAAGGGCGTGTTTCCCTTGAGTTATGTAACAGCTCTCCTGTTTACATAAGGGCGTGTTTCCCTTGTATGACAGGAATTCTTGACAGTACATCCTCCCTCTCAGCGGCTCCCCACGGGTCCAGCGCTGGCAGGAAAACGCCGATGGAACAAGGAGACCAAGCGCGGAGCATGAACCCCTTCAGCCGGTTCCCATGAATGCTCCTCCGGGCCATAGCCTTTCCACGCAACCAGGTACCACAGCTTCCCCCTGCGCCATTTGGACGCCCGTATGCCCGACACTTCATACTCCACCTCCGACTCCACGCATACCGGCCTAGGTGTCCCAGACGGCTTGGAGGGTGCTGGTTTGAGCAATGATACATGAAAGACAGGGTGTATCCGCAATGACTGCGGCAAGCACACCTTCACGTTCACGGGACCCATACACTTGGTAATTCGATAGGGGCCCATGTACTTGGGATGGAACACACTGTTCTTTCGAAACCTCATGTTTCTTGTGGATATCCAGACGTAGTCTCCAGTGCGGTACAGTGGCCCGGGCCTTCTCTTCCTATCTGCCGCAGCCTTGTATCTTCTCTTGGCCTCTATTAGGACAGCCCTTGAGCGCATCAACGTGTCTTTTATGTGTGCCACCCTGTCCGCTGTGGCGGGAATCCTGTCCTCTCTGAACGGATGTAGAAATGGCAAGAACCTGGGATGTTGGCCATAGTTGCTATAGAACGGAGATGACTGTGTGGAGCTGTGAGTGGCGTTGTTATAGGCTATCTCTGCAACCCATAGCAAGTCGACCCATTCTTCCCTGCCCTGGTCCACAAAACATCGCAGATACTGTTTGAGCGTTTGGTTCAGGCGCTCGGTTTGGCCGTCCGTTTGAGGGTGGTAGCTGGTGGACAGGGCGGTCTTAACATGCAGCGCAGTGCACCAAGTCTTCCAGAATTGCGCAGTAAACTGCGACCCCCGGTCCGACACGATCACCCCAGGTAATCCATGCAGTCGTACCACATTCTTTAGGAGTAGTGACGCCAATTCCCCGGCCGTAGGGACTCTCTTGCAGGGGATGAAGTGCCCCATTTTCGTCAAGTAATCCACCACCACCAGTATTGCCGTCATCCCCTGGTCTACCGGTAGGCCCACCACGAAGTCCAGTGATATGCTATCCCATGGTCTATCCGGGGTCGGAAGTGGATGTAAGAGCCCTTGGGTTCGGCCATGGTCGGCCTTCATGGTAGCACACGTAGGACACTCCTGTCCCCACCTCCTGACATCCACTCTCATGGTTGGCCACCAGAAATGCCGTCCCATGCTAGCCACCGTTTTTTCAAAGCCCAAATGACCTGCGCATGGAGAGTCATGGCACCAGATGAATGCTTGTTTCCTTAGCCTAGGCGTGGGTATCAATAGGCACCTGCCCTTCAGGGGTATCCCGTCCTTCAGCTGCCATTCTCTGTGACTGAGGAGCCACCTCCGCCATGCGAATGACCTGATCCCTCTCTTTATTCCCCTCAGGAAAGTATCCGGTTGGATAACCCCCAATACCATCCTCGGGGAAATGATGGAACGCTCGGTTGCAGGCAATGGTTCCTTAACTGCAGATTGACGGGACAGGGCGTCCGCCTTCCGGTTTTCCGTCCCCGGCCGATATGTGATGCGGAAGTTGAACCCCGCAAAGAAGATCATCCACCGCAGCTGCCTGGGAGAAAGGTGTCTAGTGGCCGTCATGAACTGTAGGTTCCGATGGTCCGTGTACACCGATACCACATGTCTTGCCCCCATCAACCAATGCCTCCATTCGGTGAAGGCGTCCTTGATTGCGAGAAGCTCCTTCTCCGCAATATGGTAGTTGCGTTCGGCGTCGTTGAGTTTGCGGGACATGTACGCAACGGGATGAAGCACCCCTGTGTCGTGGTTGCGTTGGGACAAGATAGCCCCCAGCGCCACATCCGACGCGTCCGCTTCCACCACGTAGGGGAGATCCGGATCGGGGTGAGCCAACACCGGCGCCTTACCAAAGGCGCTTTTCAGGGCCTCAAAGGCTTTGTTCGCTTCAGGGGACCAGACAAACTCCTTGGACTTCCTCAGTAGCTGTGTGATTGGGGCCACCACTCCTGAAAATCCATCTATAAACCGCCTGTAAAAGTTGGCGAAGCCAATGAAACTTTGGACGTCCTTCACGCTTTGGGGCACCGGCCATTCTTTCACCGCCTTGATCTTTCGTTCTGCCATCTCCTGTCCCTCTGGACTCAGCATCACTCCGAGGAATTCCACGGATGTGACGTGGAAGTCACACTTGCTGAGTTTACAAAACAGCATGTTTTCCCTCAGCTTTTGGAGCACAGCTTTGACGTGGTGTACGTGCTCCTCCACACTGGACGAATAGATGAGGATGTCGTCGATATATACGACCACGTAGATATCCAACTCCTCTCTGAATACCTCATTCAAAAAGTACTGAAAGGCTGCCGGGGCGTTGCACAGACCGAACGGCATGACGAGGTACTCAAAAAGGCCGAACCTGGTCTTAAAGGCGGTCTTCCACTCGTCTCCGTCCCTCATGCGCACCAGATGGTATGCCCCTTTCAAATCCAACTTGGTGTAGATACGAGCTTTCTTGACCTGTTCCAGAAGTACACTGATGAGAGGCAAGGGGTACCGATTTTTTATGGTTATCGCATTCAATGCCCTAAAGTCCACACAGGCTCTCAGCTCCCCATTAGCCTTCGGGATGAAGAAGAGTGGCGAGGCGGCTGGAGACTTGGACGGGCGGATGAATCCTAGCTTGAGGAGTTTATCCAGGTACCCCCGGAGATGCACGTTTTCAGGCTCCGTCAGGGCATACAGCCTGCCGCTGGGAACGCTGGCCCCTGGCACCAGGTCGATCTGGCAGTCAAACTGTCTATGTGGTGGTAGCACTTCCGCCTTCACCTCATCAAATACATCCTCAAAACTGTGATAAGCCTGGGGGAGAGCCACATCTTTTTCTGCCGCTGTAGCCACCGTCTGACTCCCGCTCTCATCTGCGTCAAGGGATTCCGTTCTTATTCCACAATGCAGGATGCAATACGGTGACGTCATTTCGATGCGATGTGTTGGCCAATCCACAAAGGGGTTGTGTTTCTGTAGCCACGGCAATCCCAATATGACGCCATATTGGGGCGCTCGTATGATGTTAAAATCGATTTGTTCCAAATGGTTCCTCCCATATCTCATCGGAAGGACCCCCGTGTGCTGTCCGATGGGCCCCGTCACCAATCGCCTTCCGTCTACCGCATAGACGTCTTCGGGTACTGCTTTGGGAAGAAGCACTAGCCCTAGCCTGCATGCCTCGTTGTGGTCCATAAACATGCCAGTGGCCCCTGAATCCACCATGGCCACAACGGGTATCCACTGGTCATGCACTCCCACGTGCACCGTGATAAACAGGTGTCGTTGTCCCTTAGTGACCGAGTTGGAAAGTGAAGGGATGGATGAGTGACTCCGAGATGCCCCTTCTCTGGTCTTGGAGTCCTCTAGTTTTCCGCCGGTATGTCCACCACGGCTGTTACCGACCGGTTGGCCCGATAACGTGACGTCTTCGGTTTGGCAGGGCATTCACGTACGTAGTGGCCTTTTTTGCCACAATATAGGCACAATCCTTGTTTACGGCGTGACTCTTTCTCCGTGGCTGTGAGGCTCGCTCGTATTGCGCTGATGTCCATGGGTTCTCCCTTGGATGCGGTGGAAGTTTCAGGACTTCCCACCGTCACATAGGATGGAAGGGATTTTCCTTTTCTCCCATGATCCCCCTTTCTTTCACTTAGCCTATGTTCCAGCCGTAATACCAGGTTGATAAGGCCCTCACATGTCTTGGGTTGAGGGTCAATATGAGCCACGGCGTCCTTGAGCTCATCGCACAGCCCTTGATGGAAGAGCGCCGTCTGTTTAGCAACAGGCCACTTGGTTTCCGCAACCAGCCTTCGAAACGCGTTGAGATACTGCACCAGGTCGTTGGATCCCTGTCTCAACTCAAGCATTTCACGGTCCGCCGTGTACGAGTCAGCCCTTCTGTCGAATACCTTCAGGAATTCCTCGCGAAAAGCACCCCAATCACATAAGAGGGGGTCGTCCCTGCTCACCAGAGGTACGGCCCATTGTGCCGCGTTTCCAGCCAAATAGGATACAAGGAAAGCCACACGAGCCTGACTCGTGGGGAACGCCTTTGGTTTGCACGATAAATGTAGCGCCACTTGTGTGAGGAATACCTGCACTGTGTTAGGATCCCCACTGTACCTCTCTGGTGTTGCCAAGGGGATGGCTACCGGCATTTCCACTACTACCGCAGGGGTCTGGTTCGTGAGGGAGGTGCCGGGCGTGAGCGGGTCCAATTGGATAGCATCCAGTCTGGCTTTTACATCGGCTGTTTCTTGCCTAGAGGCAGCCACTTCAACTTGCATGGCCGCTAAAGCAGCCAGCACATCATCAAGTGTTGCCATGTCTGTTATCGACCGGGAGACAGTTAGTGTTATTAAGGTCAGATATTTTGTAACGCCCTGAACGTCTCAGGATCGTTTAACAGACACGACAATGAGGACGCAACCACTTGTGAAGGGTTAGTTCTTTTAATGAAGGCAAATAAAATACAAAGAACAAACAAAAGTTATAGTCACTGGAATCCTCCAGGCTAAGTACGTTACCAGCCCACAGCACGGATGGTCCTAACCGTCCTCTGCATATACGCCGATCCCGGCGTATGCCAACAGAGGGCAGAAATGAAATGGCCGACAATGCCAATCGGTAGGCTGTGAGGGGCACGAAGAGTGTTGGGGAGAATCGAGGAGTCAGGGAAACACCCAGCCGGGATCTCTACCTGAAGGGAGCAGCCGCTCAACCTCTTCCTCAGACTGCACCGGGACGCGGAGTCACCTCCTGGTGATGCGTCACCGATACCCCAATCACAAGCAAGAAGACTGAACCGAGAGCAGCCGCTCGATCGATCCTGTGGACTTCCGAGTCTGTAACGCGGCAAACACCTCCTGGTGTGCGTTACAGCTGGCAGTCCCTGTGTCTCTGGTCGGGCTGGGAGTTACGACTCCAACCAGCAAAAGCGCCACTGCGCTTGGACTCAGCCGAGTCAAAAAGCGAAGCTCAATGGTTGACCGGTAGAGCTTCCGGGTCCTTCACAGGTGACGATGGGGCAAGACACGGCCCAGGGAGTAACGACTCGACCTACCTCCGTTCTTGCCTTACTGGAGCACCACTCCGGAACACTGCTCTTCACGAAGCAGGTACGTCGGTGTAAACACAATATCCGACAGCCTTGTACCTCCCGGTTCCTCCCTTTATAGGGCGTGTTTTCCTTGAGTTATGTAACAGCTCTCCTGTTTACATAAGGGCGTGTTTCCCTTGAGTTATGTAACAGCTCTCCTGTTTACATAAGGGCGTGTTTCCCTTGAGTTATGTAACAGCTCTCCTGTTTACATAAGGGCGTGTTTCCCTTGAGTTATGTAACAGCTCTCCTGTTTACATAAGGGCGTGTTTCCCTTGAGTTATGTAACAGCTCTCCTGTTTACATAAGGGCGTGTTTCCCTTGTATGACAGGAATTCTTGACACTCCCGAACTCCGACCACCTGTGCCTGCTGAGAGACTCGCGGCGCTCCCCTTGAGGACGACTCGGTAAGAGATCGCCCAGAGATACGACACCCTCCAGCTCGAGGATTGTGAGCTTCCGCAGGGTATTTCGCAGAGACACTATCTTGAAAGACTGTCCCGCTACCCCCATTCCCCACGACTGATTTGTGGTACGTCGTGCCACTGCTGTACTACTTGCCTTTTGGATCATAAAGATCCCTTGAAATCATCGATAAAAGAACCTATCGTCCTACAAAGAATACGTGTGGTGTCACTCTGTTCGTAGTGCATCTCAGGGTGTGCGCGCCTGGTTCGGCTTACTTGGGAGAGGTGGGTCAAAGGGGTGGGCAAGACGTGTATCGAACCCCCCTCCGGCGAACGCCTTTCCAACATTTGGTGTCAGAAGTGGGATCCGAGCCGACACCGAAAGAGAGCGTGCAGTGAACGACTGACGCACTACCAAACAGAAATGGAAGGAGAAACCTCCCTGGGTGCCGCAGGTACCGAAGTAAGCTCACCGTTCCGAGAGGATCAATTGGACTATTACACGCATAGAGAATTAAAACAGTTTTGCAAAGACCTTGGCATCGCTACCACCGGACTAAGCACAAAGGAAGACTTCCAGAAAGTACTGAAAGCCTGGGTCGAGACGGGGGCGCCCCCGACCCAAACGGAAGGGGATTCTACCCATGAACCACCAAGCATCCCGGCAAGAAACAACGGGCCAGAGGGGAACCTGTCCCCCGAGGAACTAGCGGACCGAGAGAGAAGCCGAAACCACGAACTTGAACTGGCAAAACTAAAAATCGAGGGAGAGATAAAACTGGCAGAGAAGAAGTTAGCCGTCGAGCAGTTACGGCTACAAGGGGAACTCGAAGAGAAGAGACTCCAAAGGGAGCACGACGAAAAGAAACTCCAGCTAGAACATGAACGCGGCCTGAAGGAGATTGAGTGGCGGGCTAGAAGCGAAAAGTCACAGCCACCCGGGAATCCACCGTCCGCTCCCACCGGGGAAACCAAAGTTCACATCCCCAAGGATGTGGTAAAGGAGTATTATAAGAACGATGATATCCAGCAGTGGTTTAAGGCCTACGAAGTCGCCATGACCTCTCACCGAGTCCCGCAAAAGGATTGGGGGGCTGGCCTATGGGGCCGGTTCTTAAGCGAAGGAAGAGACACTCTGCTAGATCTGCCCTCCACGGTCATGAACTCCTACAGCCACATGAAGGAAGCCCTCGTGGGCCGGTACGGACTCACCCCCGAAATGTACCGACAACGGTTCCGAGATTGCAAGAAGATACCGGGCACCACGTGGGTAGAATACGTGAACTTTTACAGCCGAGCCTTGGACGGGTGGATCAAGGGCAGCAAGGTCTCCACCTTCGAAGAACTGTTCGATCTGATTGCCTGGGAACATTTAGCGGCCAATTGCTTTATAGAACTGCGCCAGCATCTCCTGGACAGTAAACTCACCGACCCTCGGAAGCTGGCCGCGGAGGCTGATCGTTGGGTGAACACCCGGGCCACCTGGGGCCCCGTGGGGGACTACGGCCGCCACAGTCAGGGTCCCCCCCGCCAGAGGGGCGGAGGGAACCACGGCCGACCCAGAGACTTCCCCGGGGGGTCCTCAACCAGCCCCCCCAGCAGCCCACCAGCGGCGGGTTCGGCACAGTCCCCAGCAAGCACCGGAGCCCCAGGACGACCAGGTCCACGAGCTAGGATCACCTGCTTCCGCTGCCAGCAGCCCGGACACTACGCCAATGACCCACAGTGTCCCCAGTATCAGCGAACCACAACGACCAACCCCACGGCCCGGCAGATGGCCTCCGTGGCTCTGGGGGAAGAGATGGAAGACTCCGAGGAATGGGAACCGGCGGCCATGGCCCTGGTCTCCCTTGGTGATCGAGAAATGGTCCCCGGGACACCCTTGCCCGCCAACACAGAAAAATACCGACAGCGGGTGACCATCAACGGCCACCGAGTCGAGGGCCTTCGCGACACCGGGGCGAGTGTCACCGCGGTCCACCGCAGCCTAGTTTCAGAAGACCAGATCTTAACCGGGGCCCTCTGTCCGGTCGTATCCTCCGACAATTCTGAGAGCCTCTGCCAGATGGCGCTGGTGCCCTTCGAGTGGGGAGGGGTCTCCGGAGAACTGAAGGTAGCGGTCCGGACATCGCAGCCCGTAGACTGCCTCCTGGGCAACGACCTGGAGAGTTCCCCGTGGGGGCAAGTAGAACGAAGAGCCCACCTGGAGATGATGAGCCTACCAGAATGGGTCTGCGCCACCACGCGCTCCATGACCGCCCGAGTGCCTCCCTCCAAGGGCGGCGAAGCCCTCTTACCGAACACTATCCCCGAGAGCCGGGACCCCCTCCCAGAAGCAGAAAACCCTCCTTCCGAGGGAGAAGGAGACACTAACCCAGGGGAAGGATCGGAACCTTCCGCCCCAGAGGCCCCGACGGAACTCGAAGAACTGCCCGAGTTGGCCCAGTGGCGCTGCGAAGGGGGGCCCTCCCGCGAAGAGTTCTGCCAGGAACAGACCACCTGCCCCTCCCTCGAGGGACTTAGACAACAAGCCGAAGCCCAGGCCGCCGGTGACCGAACCGGAACCCATTGGGTCTATTGGGACAATGGCCTCCTATACAGCGAGCAAAAGTCCGCCGAGCTAGGCGCAGCACGAGTACTGGTGGTACCCCTGCGGTTCCGGAGCCTCCTCCTGGGCCTGGCCCACGATGTACCCTTGGCCGGACACTTAGGCCAAGACAAGACATACCAGCGATTGGTGACCCACTTCTATTGGCCCAAGATGCGAGCGAATGTAGAAGCACACTGCAAGTCCTGCCTCACGTGCCAGGGCAGTGGGAAGAGTGGCGGAAAACGCAAAGCTCCCTTACAACCGTTCCCCGTTGTGAGTACCCCATTCGAGCGGGTCGGCATCGATATCGTGGGACCCCTGGATCCGAAGACCGCCCAGGGCCACAGACTCATCCTTGTCCTGGTGGACCATGCCACCCGCTACCCCGAGGCCATCCCCCTCCGCACCGTGACGGCTCCCGTGGTGGGCCGGGCTCTCATGGGGATCTTCTCCCGTGTCGGATTTCCCCGCGAGGTTGTGAGTGATCGCGGCACTAACTTTATATCCCGCTACATGAAGTCCCTGTGGCAGCAGTGCGGAGTCACGTATAAGTTCACGACCCCCTACCACCCCCAGGGCAACGGCCTAGTGGAACGCTTCAACCGAACCCTGAAGGGAATGATCCTGGGCCTCGAAGAGCCCCTGCACCGGAAATGGGACGTCCTCCTCCCTTGCCTCCTGTTCGCATACCGAGAAGTCCCCCAAAAGTCTCTGGGGTTCAGCCCCTTCGAACTGCTGTACGGACATCCCGTCCGAGGGCCCCTGAGCCTGGTCAAAGAGGGCTGGGAGACGAGCCCCCGGGGGACACCCCCTGATGTGTTCCGCTACATCCTGGCGCTCCGCAACCAGACGAGGAAGTTTAGAGAACTTGCAGAGGCTAACCTCGAGGCCAGCCAAGAAGAAATGAAGCGCTGGTATGACCAGAACGCAACCCTGGTCGAGTTCCAGCCGGGCCAGCAGGTTTGGGTCATGGCTCCGGTGAAACCCTGCGCCCTACAAGACAAATGGACTGGTCCCTTCAAGGTGGTCGAGCGGAAGAGCCAGGTCACGTATCTGGTCGACGTGCAGTCCCCACGGAACCCCCTCCGGGTCCTCCACGTGAACCGTCTCAAGCCCCACTTTGTAAGGACGGAATTAAGTTTGCTACTGGCCACTGATGATGGGGCGGAAAAAGATACCGAATCCCTGCCCGATCTCCTGTGCACGAAAGACCTGGACGGTTCCGTGGAGGGAGTGAAACTGTCGACCACCCTCACTCCCCAGCAGGCCGACGACTGCCGCCAGCTGCTCAGACAATTCGCAGACCTCTTCTCTCTCATTCCAAGGGTTACCGACTGGTGTGTCCACGACGTGGACACCGGCGACAGCCCGCCTGTGAGACACCGAGCCTACCGGGTGCCTGACCGGGTCCGCACCTGCATCAAGACCGAGGTACAGAAGATGCTCACCCTGGGAGTAATCGAACCCTCTGACAGCCCCTGGGCCAGCCCGGTGGTTCTGGTCCCGAAGGCGGCTTCCCCGGGGGTCGCCCCCGAACTAAGATTCTGCGTGGACTATCGAGGGCTCAATGCGGTCACCCGCGCAGACGCTCACCCTATTCCCCGAGCCGACGAGCTCATCGACCGCCTGGGGGCCGCCCGGTTCCTCAGCACTTTCGACCTGACCTGCGGATACTGGCAGATTGCTCTCACGGAAGGAGCGAAAGAGCGCTCTGCCTTCTCTACGCCAGATGGCCACTACCGCTTCAGGGTCATGCCGTTCGGGATGAGAAACGCCCCAGCCACGTTCCAGCGGTTGGTGAACAAGGTCCTGGCCGGACTCGAGGAGTTCAGCGCAGCGTACCTTGACGACATCGCTGTATTCAGCTCTCAATGGCACGAGCATCTCCAGCACCTCCGACAAGTACTAATGGCCCTGCGCCAAGCCGGACTAACCGTGAAGGCCAGCAAATGCCAGCTCGGGCAAGGCTCCGTGGTCTACCTGGGGCATCAGGTGGGCAGCGGCCAGGTCGCCCCTCTCCAGCCGAAGATCGACGCCATCAAGTCCTGGGAGCCCCCCACCACGCAGACAGAGGTTCGGGCCTTCCTGGGCCTTACGGGGTACTACCGGAGGTTCATTAAAAATTATGGTAGTATCGCAGGGCCCCTCACAGAGTTGACCTCCAAAAAGCTTCCGCAGAAGGTGCAGTGGACCACCCCGTGCCAGCAGGCGTTCGACGCCTTGAAAACCGCCATGTGCACCGCTCCCGTACTCAAGGCCCCCGACTACTCCCAAGAGTTTGTGGTCCAGACCGACGCATCCGAACACGGCATCGGGGCCGTGCTCTCGCAGTTCGACGACAAGGGCATTGATCAGCCCATAGCCTTCATCAGCCGAAGGCTACTGCCGAGAGAGCAGCGTTGGAGTACTATAGAGCGAGAGACCTTTGCCGTAGTCTGGGCCCTCAAGAAACTGCGGCCCTACTTGTTCGGAACCCATTTTCGAGTACAGACGGACCACCGGCCCTTGCAGTGGCTAATGCGGATGAGGGGGGAGAACCCCAAGCTACTACGATGGTCCATCTCTCTCCAAGGGATGGATTTCACGGTCGAACATCGCCCCGGGACGGATCATGCCAACGCCGACGGCCTGTCCCGGTTCTTCCGCTTCGGCGAGGAGAACCCCCCAGTGGATGGGTAGTTCTCCACGCCTTTCAGCTGGGGGGGACGCGTGTGAGACCGGCCTCACGGCGTTGCCCTCTCCATCATCCAGCCAACCTGCAACCACCCTCAAGACACGACATCTCCGACTCCGGCCGCCCCAGCCACCCCCGATCCACGGGCCGGCCAGAGGCCTGACAGACTCAACACCCTACCACGCATGCCCAACCGAGGGAGCGGGAACCCTCGAGCCAGACCCAGAGGCGCCAGCCCAGTCACACCTCGGGTCGCCTTCCCCGGGAGGACTCAATCGGCCACCAGGCCCCTGGGGAGCAGGCGCCTCCCCTACCGAGCGTCTGGGGTCCCTCCCAGACCCACCTGAAAAGACCAAAGAAGTGAGCGGCAGGAAATCCCGCCGAACCCCCTCCGTCACCCCAGTCCCCCCTCTGCGAGCACTCCGGACTTCAAAGAACCAGCGGAGTATAACAAGGGGTGCCGGAGAAACAAGGACAGAGAAGACCTGGAACCATCTGAGCCTGCTGACGCTGTCGCGGCTCCTGAACGCTGAAGTCACCTGGGCCTGCTGAGTGACTCGCGGCCTCTTGCTATTGAACCATCTGAGCCCTGCGGACGAGGTCGCGGCTCCCGAACACTGAACCACCTAGGCCTGCTGAGCGACTCGCGGCCCCCAGCTATTGAACCATCTGAGCCCTGCTGACGAGGTCGCGGCTCCCGACCACTGAACCACCTAGGCCTGCTGAGTGACTCGCGGCCCCCAGCTATTGAACCATCTGAGCCCTGCTGACGGAATCGCGGCTCCCGAACTCCGACCACCTGTGCCTGCTGAGAGACTCGCGGCGCTCCCCTTGAGGACGACTCGGTAAGAGATCGCCCGGAGATACGACACCCTCCAGCTCGAGGATTGTGAGCTTCCGCAGGGTATTTCGCAGAGACACTATCTTGAAAGACTGTCCCGCTACCCCCATTCCCCACGACTGATTTGTGGTACGTCGTGCCACTGCTGTACTACTTGCCTTTTGGATCATAAAGATCCCTTGAAATCATCGATAAAAGAACCTATCGTCCTACAAAGAATACGTGTGGTGTCACTCTGTTCGTAGTGCATCTCAGGGTGTGCGCGCCTGGTTCGGCTTACTTGGGAGAGGTGGGTCAAAGGGGTGGGCAAGACGTGTATCGAACCCCCCTCCGGCGAACGCCTTTCCAACACAAACTTGGTAAGATTATCTCCAATCCGTGAGCCAAAATCCTGGGTGGAGCTGGGTCATCTGGGGACCCAGGTTTAACCTTAGTGAAAAGGGTCCAAAGCTCATCTAAGGAGGGAGTGATAATAGTAAAGAGGGCAACCTTAAAGTCGGGTGGATCAAACCAGGCCTCCAGGCATGTAGTGTCCCTAGCTGCCTCAGCAGGGTATCATAGATTTTAGAAACTTTGTCAATTAAGAAGTGGGCAATTCAATTACAGCTCTTGAGAGACAGCGTAATGTGTGCACATACACGTTTCAAGGGCGACAGGGATTTCACAATTGAAAAAAGTTCCCTTAAGGAGCTGTGGGATGATTCAATCTTCTGCACAAAGAATTGACTGAGCGTAAATCGAATTTGCTTATGATATTCCTTAAGAGCCAGGTTGTATTTGGCTTTCCTGTCGGCACTGAAATATTTGCACCACAAATGCTACAAGTGTTTTAGAGACTTCGGGCCCGATGTAGGTAAAACCGAAATACCGAGTCCTTAATAGCGAATTTTACCGATTCGTAATTAAGAACTCGGTATTTCAAATGTAAATAAAAATCGGTAAAAAATCAGTAAAAATTACCGAATCGGTAAAAGTTTGTTTAAAATGCCGAGATCCCATTACAGAATCGGTATTACCGATTCCTTAATACCGATTCGGTAATTAGCGAATTCGGTATTTTGAAAACTCACAAATTGTTGAATCAGCCAATCCTGTGCTTCCTCATGACCTCACACCAGGAAGTGGCCACAGCCATGCAGGTGCACTGATCCTGAAGCTGCTGGAGAGGCAGGGAGCACAGCAAACAACCCAGGAACAACTTTTCCAAGGTTTTGCTGACATCCCAGACCAGAAATTGACAATCAGGATAAGGAAAAGGAGGCAGGAGAGCGCAAAAGGAAACACAAATTCAGTGAGAGGGAGCTGGAGGTCCTGATTGAGGAGGTTACAAAGGACCATGATAAACTGTTTGGAAAAAATTCCCTGCACGCACGTGCCTGAATCACAGAAGAGGCAGATATGGCTAGTTATCCAGGAAAGGATTAATGCCATAGGTGTAACCCAGCGCTCCATTGAAGAACTTAAAAAACGCTGGTATGACCTCAGGAAGCGTGCAAAGGAGAGGTTGGCAGAGAGAATGAAGCAAGCCAAGCAGACAGGTGGAGGGAGATCTACAGCACCTGCACCAACTGCCCTGGATCTCCTGGTGGAGTCCACCCTCCAGCCGGAGAGTGTGAGTGGGATTGGGGATGCAGACAGCTCAGCCAGAGCTGGCAACAGGCAAGGTAAGATGCATGCACAGCATGCTGTGTCCCCCACTCCCTAACCCCAATCCCCAATGATGCAGTATGGTTTTAACTCCAGTGCATGTTTTACCAAAAACCAGCAATGCATTATGGGAGATGTAGTCAGAGGTAACACATATCATAACAGTCAGTCCACTGAACCCAAAGGCATGTGACACACATCAGCAATTAGCAAGCAGAGGACAGTCAGTTTGATTGGCAGTCATGAAATTTATTACTACGCAAATGCTGTCAGACAAGCGAGCAAATGTACATTCTGTCTCCACAGGCGAGCCATCGGGCAGGGCTGCAGAAGGGAACACAGGAAAGGCACCCAGGAGAGAGAAAACACAGGAGGAGGAGGTCTTGTCACCTGCAGAGCACACCACACCACCACCACCACCATCACCAGCATCACCACAGCCACCATCACCGCCACTGCCACTGAGAGCCAGGAGGCATACAGTGGATAGCCTCCAGCAGATGGAGGTGTCCGAGGGAGCCAGCATGGGAGGCCAACATTCCAGGCTGGCAGAGGATGACAACAGTGCAGGCACACAGTCCCCCACAGAGCGCGCCCACACAGGTGTCAGACGCCTCAGAGCAAGGGCAGCCAGTCCTGTTGCACAGGGCGAGGATCCAAGCGTATTCGCCGGTCTTGAGGGGAATATGCTCAAGGTGCAGTGCCTGCAAGGCAAAGCAATCAGATCAGTGCAACGGCAGATGGTCCACATGAATAGACACATGCTGGACATCAAGGAGGGCATGGACAGCAAGAACAATACTGTGGCTGAGGGCATGAGGGACATATCAGAGGCAGTGAGGCTGCTGTGCAGCAAAATGGATGAGGATCGTTTGGCGAGGGCCAGGGGCCGTCAGAAATTGGACAACTACACTAAGGCGGTGAACCGCCTCTCCACTGCCACCTCTGTGCTCTGTAGGCGCTCGGTGGCCATGCAGGATGAGATGGCCCACTGCAGCCGTGACGTTGCAAGGGGGCTGGTCACAGTGACCACTGCACTGGAAGAGCTACAAACAAACCAAATAGCCACTACAGGTGCAGGTGATGGGGGGTAGTGAAGAGGCAACTAGCCGCAGTAGCATCACGCCCCCGATAACCGAGTCGAGGAGGCGCAGCAAACGGCACAGCACTGCCACAGGACAGACCGGCAGTGAGGACAGTGTGCTCAGGGAACGCAGCAGTGCTGCGCGTGGGTGCAGGAAATAATGCCAGCCATCACCTTGTATTGTGAAATGGGTGATGTAACCCATTTCGCCTTTGGGATGTCCATTGCATATTGGCCTGGCATGTTGAGGCCTTCATGTTGTGGCGGTGTGCTATGCTATTGCCTGAGTTAAGGTTAATAAAACACAGTCACTCAATTACAGAAACTGGCTGTGTCTCCTTACTTACTCAGAAATAGTTGCGTGTGATCTCAGCCCGTCTGTGTCTCTCATCTGGTGCTGCTGCCACACCTGCTGCGCTGTGCTCTGGCTGTGGACAATCTTCACCCTCGTCCTCGGAGTCAGTTAGTTCCACTGCTGTTCCTTTCTTTGTGGCAAGGTTATGCAGCATGGCACATGTAGCAATTATTTTACAGCAGATGATGGGGCGGTACTGACGTGCACCTCCACTTTTGTGGAGGCAACGGAACCTGCTTTTTAGGAGTCCGAATGTGCGCTCCACAACATTGCACGTCGTCCTATGTGCCACATTGTATCTTCTCTCACTTGGGGTAGATGGGTTGAGATATGGAGTCAGGATAAATGCCCTCACGGCATATGCGCCTGAGTGAGAAAGGAAGTGCCATTAATTACAGTCACCAACACATTCATCCAAGGTATACATCAGGGTGTGTCACATAGATTTACCTAGCAGGTATCCTTCTCCAAATTCGCCCCCAGCTAGACGTGTGTAGATCCCACTGTTCCTGAATATGTAGGAGGGGGAACAACCTTTACAACGCAACTTTTACAACGCACTACCATTACAACGCATTTTTTACAACGCATAATCCATTACAACGCATGATATTACAACGCATGACACTACAACGCATTTTTAAAAACTACCATTACAACGCATTCCATTACAACGCATACTACCATTACAACGCATACCATTACAACGCATAATATTACACTATACTATCCAACACTTACCCTACTGATGCACCCCCTGGAGTTAGAATAGTAATTTTTACCCCTATACTATCCAACACTTACCCTACTGATGCACCCCCTGGAGTTAGAATAGTAATTTTTACCCCTATACTATCCAACACTTACCCTACTGATGCACCCCCTGGAGTTAGAATAGTAATTTTTACCCCTATACTATCCAACACTTTCCCTACTGATGCACCCCCTGGAGTTAGAATAGTAATTTTTACCCCTATACTATCCAACACTTACCCTACTGATGCACCCCCTGGAGTTAGAATAGTAATTTTTACCCCTATACTATCCAACACTTTCCCTACTGTTGCACCCCCTGGAGTTAGAATAGTAATTTTTACCCCTACACTATCCAACACTTACCCTACTGTTGCACCCCCTGGAGTTAGAATAGTAATTTTTACCCCTACACTATCCAACACTTACCCTACTGTTGCACCCCCTGGAGTTAGAATAGTAATTTGTACCCCTACACTATCCAACACTTACCCTACTGTTGCACCCCCTGGAGTTAGAATAGTAATTTTTACCCCTACACTATCCAACACTTACCCTACTGTTGCACCCCCTGGAGTTAGAATAGTAATTTTTACCCCTACACTATCCAACACTTACCCTACTGTTGCACCCCCTGGAGTTAGAATAGTAATTTTTACCCCTATACTATCTAATACTTACCTTAAATGTAATTTAATATTATGCGTTGTAATGGTATGCGTTGTAAAGGTAGTATGCGTTGTAATGGTAGTGCGTTGTAAAGGTATTTTTTTTAAATGCGTTGTAGTGTCATGCGTTGTAATGTCATGCGTTGTAATGGATTATGCGTTGTAAAAAATGCGTTGTAAGTGCATGCGTTGTAATAGTGTGCGTTGTAACGTCATACATCCATGTAGGAGTCATGGGTACTCCCTGGAAATTTGGCTACAATGTCAGTGATGATGTGGTCCGCATCGTATATTACCTGCACGTTGATAGAATGTGTAGATTTGCGGTTCCGATATATGTACTCTGTAGCTGCAGGTGGGCAGATTGGTATGTGTGTACCATCAATGCACCCTATAACATGTGGGAACTGTGCCTTTTGATAAAAATCCATCTTGGTTTTCTGCAGTTCCGTCTGTGTGCTGGGGAAGCGTATGTAGTGATGCATTCTTTGCATCATGGCATCCAGGAAAGTGTTAAAAAAATGGGACAGGCAACTCTGTGACACACCACCTGCCACAGCTATCATCCCCTGGTAACTACCTGATGCAAGTAGGTGCAGGCTACAGAGCACCTGAACATGTGTTGGTATAGCGTGCGCCCTTGGTGTCTGATGCTCAAGGAGTGGGTGCAGGTCCCGTATCAGGTCTAGGATGGTTTGGGGGTCTAGCCTGTACCTCTCGTGGATTTCAGCCTCAGTCAGTTGGAACAGTGTAACGCGCAGTGTGTACACGCGTTCCTCCTGTCTCCAGATCCTCAGTCCTGCTGCTTGCATACGAAGCCGCCTTGCAATGACGTAGAGGGCCACCATTTGGTTCAAACTGTTGCATTTTGGGGCTGTTTAAATGCAGTGCACCTGATTACCATCTGCTTTGAGTCAGTGGTAATTAGCGACTCGTAAATACCGAAAAATGGAAAAATCGGCATTACTGACTTTTGGTACATCGATTTGCGACTTTTTAAGGATTTCTTATTTAGCGGTTCGGTATTTGGGGTTTCGGTGTCTGCTAATCGCAAATCAAGGATTCGGTAACTGGTTTCCCTTATTTTTACCGATTCCTTATTTGCGATGGCGTTTGGTGTTACCTACATTGTACAAGGCTAAATACCGGTCGGTAACGCAGAAATTCTGCGTTCTTGAGCAGCAAGAGTTCCTCATTGAACCATTCTGCTGATGGCTTGGAGCAAGACACTAAAAGGGGTGTCATGGGCACAATTTGATCAACGGCCCCGGTTTTCCAGTCTTCTAGATTCTGGTTAACCGAGTCAATACCCTTGCTTAGAGTAAAGCCATTGATCGTGAGCATATCAGTGAAAGCTTTCGGTGTGACTTCCGCCCATTTCTGTGTTTTACATGGCACACCTTCCTTACTAATAGGAATGTGACTAATCAGGGAAAACTGAAAAGGGATGACATTATGATCAGACCAGATAACAGGGATGGGTTTCTCAACTATCGCCTCTGCTACGTAGGAGAAAACCGAGTCCAACGTGTGACCTAAAATATGTTTCGGGGTGTGTACTTCTCGCTAAAACTGACAAATTTGTAGATCTTCAGTAAGGGTAGAGTCCAAGTAACAAGATTCGTCTTCAAAATGTAGGTTGAGGTCACCAATCACTAACAGATTAGTATAACGCTGCGAGAAAGAGGGCAGGATATCTGCTAACGAATAAATTAACTTGGAGGCCTATACAGGTAGACGGTATATTAAGAACCCTGCCAGCATACAATTGCTGGACATAAAGAGTAAAGAAAGCAGCTTCGCAATCTACAATGTCAGATTCTGAGAAGGTGCAGACTAGTTTGTTTGAAAATTATTATGATCCTGCCTCCCCTTTGGAACTTGCAATCACACCTATCACATAACCAGGTGGGATAGTGACAAGGCTATCTGGGGCAGAGTTTTCAGTAAGCCAGTTTTCAGATAAAACATCGAGCATCAGGTTGTTGGTCTGTGAGAAAGTTAAGAATCTCAGTCTTATGCTAGGGAAGGGATGGGCAATTCATCAAGTAACAGCAGCCCACTGAGGTGAGTGCAGAGTTTTTTCATCAGTTAGAAACACTATAGGTGACCCCTTTAAAGGGAAACCACACTTACCGCACCCTGAAGTTTTAGGAGATGTCAATGGAGTGGCGGCACTCTTCTGCCAAGATGGGGGCAAGTTAAAGGATTTCACGAGCCGAATACCGTCTGATTTGGGATCCTGAACGGGCAGGGGTCTTGGACCCTGGCATCGTCCAGGCGCCTCGTCATGCCCGTGTCGCATCCACACGTTGGCCATGATTAAGAAGCCCCCCTTCAGAGGGGCATGTCTATGACATAGACAGAGGCTGGAAAACCCAGGGGGGGGCAAAGAAAATGGGAACAGGAGCCCAGCAGCCCCACACCTGTCTGCAAGGCTTTCCTTCCAGGTGGGCGATTCTGGTAAAATTAAAGTAATTAAAACAACATAGTGTATGTACGAACAAGATAATCAGGATGGCATAGATTATGCATTCCTGACACTTTAGTTAAGCTTTATATTGTTAGGCATAAGACTAATAACCCTTCCTCCTCCTTCATTGTTTACATGTGCCAGTACCAGCAATAGTCAGAAGCGACATTTATATGTATATATGGATTTGTTTATTCTAGACATGTTTTAAGGTATACTTTAACAGTTGCGACCCACAATGAAAAGCCTTCTCATATAGGTGTTGCTTACTTTTCATTTATTTTGATTTAATGTTCTTGCCTCTGTCGCACCGTAGACTACTGTCGGAAATAGGCATACCAAACACTTTTCTCCTGGCGCTCGGTTGGAGATGACAGAATGTGCGGGCTGTCAATGCCCAAGATGATTAACAACTGGATGAGCATCCATACACTGTAGTTACCAATGACACCAAGTTCATGTGAAGGACACACGCTGATTTCTTTATACAGTGCCATGGAACAAGTGATGTACTAAGGAAAGTGATGCTTATTGATGCTAGACAATGGATATACTGTACCAGGAAATAAAAAAAAAAAATGTACTAATAAAGATATTCAAACAAACAAAAAAATTAGATCTCTTCATTGATTTATTAACTAACTTGCTTACTCCAAATTTGCTTGAAAATGCACCATTTGCCCACTCTTTTTTTCAAAATTTTCTCAGGGGGAAATTCCCTGAACCTCTCTTTTGGCGGTCAGGCTCGCTCGCTCGCCACAGAACTCATGCACAACTTTGACGCCTCACCTTTTTCATAAGTCATCAGCCGCCACTGTCAGATACTGAAGAAGAAAATACGTAAAAGGTAAGCAGGCAGGAATGCCAACAAGTATCGGATTGTTTTCAGGTTGGTTGGTGAGTTTCAGTTCCAGTGACTGCAGCAGCATTGTTTTCAGTGACATTGCAGTGAGCGGAATGTACGTCACTACGCTGACATACTCCAAGCACACTTGAAAAACCAGTTACAATTGTATTCAATGTTTAATAGTTTCACAGCACTCGCCGAGAATCTTTTTCTATATAACATGTTGTAAGCAAAAGTACTCTTTTTTACTGATGGAGCAACACGTTTCATCTCCCGGGCAAGGGATTATCTGCACAGAGATAGCCATGAGCGTGAACTATGTGACACTTCCACATTCCCCTCAGCAAATATCAGGGGCACTATAAAAGGCAGAGCTGAAGGTCAGGATTATAAACATGACTTGTAGTACTCTGTCCATCACCATAAAACTAGAATCCATATCATTAACCCTGTCTAAATCCATATGCGTCTCCTGGTAAACTGGTGTCATTATAAACATGACTAGTAGTGTGTCCATCGCCATAAAACTAGAATCCATATGATTTAAGCTGTCTAAATCTCAGATGTGCTTTCTGGTGAACAGGTGAAATTAAGGCGTGGGGTGGGGCGCCCTCCTGGGAGCCATCCATCACTCTGGGTGGTGATAACAGGGCAGGGCTGTTATCTGGAGCCCAAGAGGAACCACACGATCCCCATGGCCATGACTGCTGGTTTCACTGTCATGAGAAGCGATCGTTGTAGCCACATATTACGAAGTAGTGCCTGTGCCTGGAGGGAACATAATATTGGCAGTGACTAATACGTTGGAACACAAAGCGGCCCGGTAGCAATTACTCTGATATTGTAATATTTTCATTTTTAGTCAAAGTTGCATTCAGATGCTTAAAGACCGAATACGTGACAAAAGGATTGCACATCTCACCTAAAGTATATATTATTAAACATAGCCAAGTCTACAGACCTCCACGACATAATGGGATTTTGTCAGCCAGTTGTCAGGCATCGACATAAGGGATGAAGGGGCACATTTACAACGAAGTGGCGAAGCGTGGCCTTAGCCTCCTTGGCTTAGCACCGCTCCGCCACTTCAGAAAAGCAGGGCTGCACCATATTTACAACAATATGGTGTAGCCCTGCGCTGCCACTAAATGTAGCAGCCTAGCGCCAATGCAGCCTCCCTTGCACCATAGTGCAATAGTGTCTGTGTTGAGGGGAAGATCTTGAAATGATGTTTTGTAACTTTTATATGTCCCGCTTAATGCAACACACATAAAAGTTGCAAAACGCCAATTTTGAATGTAGTGTTTATGTGCAGGAAGGGTCACCTTCCTGCATATAAACAATCAATGGCAATTTGCTGTTTCTATGTGTGCTGCACAATGCAGCACACATGGAAACAGCATAAACGAGGAGAAATAAGGCATTTCTCCTCGTTTCGCCTGTTTAAGACCAGGTTTTCCCTGGTCTTAATTTTGGCACTGCCTCCTATTTATGCAACCCTTGTAAATAGGGGGCAGCGTCAAACCAATGGGTGTTACGGTGGAACGCCCATCGCAACACTTATTGCCCTCCCCTTTCACGCTATTAACAGCGTAAAGGATCCACGCTTTGAGACTGCCATACCCTGCCGGCCGCGCTTGGCCTCAGCAGACCCGGATCCTGCGCCCTCCAGCCTAGGTGGGAGTTGGCCCTTGCACTCAGGGCCCTATACATATAACCGCGGACAAGCCCGTCCTACATGCTAAGGCCTTGGTCTGGCTGGTGAAGCGGTGAGGTGGTATCGGCTGACATTTCAGTAGGTGGGGGCCTGCCGTCCCCCCCCTTTTTTCTTCCACATTGCTGTGAACGCAGAGATGCTCCTAGGCCTCAGGGGCCTTTCCATCCTCCCCAGTCTCCTGCTTGGTTGATGCCCTTCTCACCTGGGGCCTCGCGGCTGTGGTGAAGGAGCGGAGGGAACTGGCTGCCGCTTGGGGCAGCAGGAGGGCAGCTTGCTTGGACTAGGTTCCCTCTCCCATCTGCCCAGCGGGACCCTCTGGGAATCAGCCGACATTCACACCTCAGAAGCAGCCAACAGACTCACTGATCCTTCTGGGCGGACCTCCCGCTGGCACGAGGCGCACAAACATCACAGCGCTGCGGTGGTGTGTCTTCTCTAGTGGGGGGCCCCTTGGGAGAGCTTAGTCGCGTCGGAGTGGATCGGCTGTCTTTCGGACAGTAGGGGGTCCTTGTTCTGGGCCCCCCCCCACCCTGTTGCTAGGGGCTAGGTGGCCCAGGAGGCCCCAACGTTGTCGGCTGAGGCTGGTGGTGGCCACACCGAAGGACCACCTGCCCTTCTGGTCGACTGCGGTCCTCCCCCTTGCCCGCTACTGAGAGATGATACCTGAATAGCACGTTCAGATGCTGGTTCTGGCCCAGAACCATCCTTGATCCTTGGGTCCCTCCTGGTTCAGAGGTGCGAAGTTACAGCACGGTCTGGGTGCTGGCTGACTGGTCCCTCCTCCCAATCCTCTCAACGGGACCTGCTGCAAACGCCTGGGAGATAGACCGCAGAACCGCGCAGTGACCTAGTTTGGTGGGGCCTATCGGAGCCGTCCCTGAGCTGTGCACCAGAGTGACTACCTACTGCTTGCGAACCCCTCCATCACCTGGAGCCGCGGGTGGGAGGCCCTGTGGCTGCTGATCCGATCGCTCCTTGTTTTTCCTCCTTGCACGTGCTTGACGCGCCTGGGGTCCCAGCTCCACCTGCTGGGCGAGACCATGGGGAGAGACCGGGGACTGAAACCTCCCGCCATGCAGATCAAGATGGACCAATGCACGACCACCGAAACCGGGGCAACGGGAGGGCCCACGGACAAAGATGCCCCCGTCGCTATGGATCTCACCACTATCCTCCAAGCCATTCGCACTTCCCAATCCTCGGTGGAGGGCAAGATTGAAGAAGTTCGGGTCAATGTGACTCTAATCCGTCAAGACCTTCGTAATGCCATGACCCAGATCAAAGAAAAGGAGTCCCGCATCTCCATGGTGGAGGACGATGTCCAACAGCTTAAAAGCCAGGTTGGCCGCCTACAGACTCAAACCCAAGAATTACACAGACGGGCCGAAGACGCCGAGAACAGGTCAAGACAAAACAACCTCCGCCTGGTGGGGTTTCCAGAGGGCTCGGAACAGGGTCAAACATCTGACTTCATTGAACGCTGGCTGCACTCGTGGATGCCTGAGGGCTCCCTCTCCCCATGATTTGCAATTGAGCGAGCCCACCGATCTCTTGCCCCCACGCCACCACCGGGTGCATCCCACTGGCCAATAATAGTGTGAATCCTTCATTTCAGGGACCAGGACTCTATCCTGACTGAAGCACGCAAGCAGCAGCATTTCAAATATCAAGGCCAGGTGATCATGATTTTTCACGACTATACCCGGGTGGTCCAGGGTCAACGACGCTCCTTTCGGAGAAGTCAAGCAAAAGCTTTGTGCCTTAAACATCCAGTATAGGCTTTTCTTTCCGGCCCTCCTCCGAGTGGTGTTCCAAAACAGAACCCTCTTCTTCGAGTCCCCCGAGGAAGCCTGGATGTGGCTAACGGAGGAACGCCCTTTACGACTCAGTGCCCGGGGCCAGTCCCCCAATAGCCGCACGGAAGATGCCCAAGGGGACCTACCTGAACCATGGCCTAAACGCAACCGCTCGCACAGCAGACGAGGCCCGCGGCGGGCCAAATCAGAATCACTGTTGGGCCCTGTGATCGTCCAGTGTCCGGAACACCACCAAGTGACCGCCTAACTTCACGTCGCACTGGCTCTCCGAAACACTCGGACCCGGGAGGAACTCAGCCCTGCTCATCCCTACTTGACCTAACGGACACTGATCTCTCCCGGAGTCTGGCCCTCCTCAAGGTCCTACCCTGAGCCCACAATAGACCACTGGCCGCAATCAGCTCCGCGGCCCATGGAACAGTAATCAAGCTTGTCCCCACTTATCTCTCTTGATGAACACTGCCACAGAACATCCTGATATGAGGAGGGGTCCTCCACGAATCCCCATTCCCAAGTGTTTCAGTTTGGTTCTCTGCTAGTTCTTCTCTGTTAGGGTCGACAGATGCTTCTGTTCACGAAGTATAGGGAGGGGGAGGGGAGGGAAAGGGGACCATTGTCCCAGTTTTTCATTGACATATCTTGTTCATCACGCCAGCATCTCTGACCAGCAGCACGGCGAGCGCACACACAACTCGCACTACGACGATGCCCTCACTAATTCACGAAAGCGGAGCATTCCTCCCGCGTCTGACGTCCGTTCCATGAGTCTCATCACACACTTATATCCCCCATGACTGACAATCATAGTGGGAGGGGAACGCTTCACATAATGTCCTGGAATGTTAATGGGCTGTTAGGCAGAGTCAAGCGAACAGCGGTCCTGAAATATGCACAACGCCACGGAGTCGACATACTGCTGCTCCAAGAAACTCACCTTGCAGGCAACAACTGCCCGTTCCTGGCGAGGTACAGTTATGGCAGGGTCTGGCATTCCGGCTTTAATCGAGGGGCGTAGCTATTCTTGTGCACCGTGCCCTCCTATTCGTGCTACGCAAGGTCACTACTGACCCCTTGGGTAGCTCTGTGGCCTTGGAAGGGACCATAGGAGGCTGGGCCCTGAACTTGCTGTCCATATACTCCCCGCCATCGTGATGGCCTCCACCCTTAAGCGTATTGCAGATCTGGTTGCCGCCTTGCCCCTGGGAATGACCATCATTGGGGAGGACTTCAATGCAGTCATGAACCCTGACCTTGACACTGCTGGAGCCCCCTCGGCCACTAGAATCACCCACGCTAATCTTTTGATGAACTGGGCAGCCGCCCTAGGGGTATGCGATGCCTGGAGACTTTGGCATCCACTGGCCCGACAGTACACACACACCTCGGCATCCCACCACACGCATGCACGACTGGACTATATTTTTATGCCGGCCATGGACTGTTGGGTAATTAAAGACATCACCATCCTCCACAGAGGCATATCCGACCACTCACCCTTAGTGATGGAGAGAGGCGATCTCCCAGAGTCTTTGCGCCCAATTTGGAGGCTGAATGCTTGGTTTCTCCAGGATAAAGATTTTAGGATATCAGTGGGCGACAAGCTCCAACACTACTTCGCCACCAACCATGGTTCAGTCTCCTCCCCTAGTACCCTGTGGGAAGCTGGTAAGGCCACCATTCGTGGTTTCGCTAAGGCTCAGCTTAAACTCCAACGAATGGTGCAAGACTCCCAGCTTACGCTACTAGAAGCTCAAGCCACCCTCATTGAGAGCCAGCCGCCTGATGGGAGAACCGAGGCCCAAGTTAGAAGATTGGCATTTTTTGAGAGACGAGATTAGGCAGACTTCCTTGGAGGCCGCCAAGTTGTTGTGGAGGTCCTCTGTAGCGAGAGTCTATGGATGGGGAGACAAGAATGAGAAGCTCCTCCATCGACTGGCCATGTACCCAATGGCCAACCGCATAATTCCGGGCGTGATAGCTCCGGTCGATCCACCACTCCCCTGGGACGGTAGCTCAGTGTTTTGCCACCTACTACGCCCCCGTCTGTTCCGCTCAACCTCCCGATCTTTCGCTCCCAGAGCTGCTTCACAAGGAGCAGATCTCTCTCCCGCGGCTTAGCGAGCCCGAGGCAGAAGCGCTGGACCTCCCGATCACTCTAGAGGAGATCAACAAGCCATATCTCACATTGCCTCTGGTAAGACCCCGGGCCGGACGGACTCCCGCAGGAGTTTTATGCGGCCTACCGAGACATGCTAGTACCTCACCTTCTGGAGGTGTACGCCGAGGCGGCTGACAGGGGCTCATTCCATACAGAAACCGATATTGCCACCATCGTGGTGATTCCCAAGTCCCAGCCCCCCTCGAAGCACTGCTCCGACTACCGCCCCATCGCTCTTGTTAACTCGGAATTCAAAGTATTGCCTCCGTCTTAGCAAATCGCATGTGACTGCATTTGGCCAAGCTGATCCACCCAGACCAGTGCGTCTTCATGCCCTCTCGGGGCACCAGACACTGTCTCAGATGCCTCCATCTCACTCTGGAAAATCGCCAGCGATTGACATCATACTTGTCGCTCTTTGACTTCGAGAAAGCTTTTGATTCAGTGGACTGGCGATATCTTGAGGAGGTGTCGATGGTCAATGGAGCCCTGTCACAGCCCTTCCCCATCAGGAGAGGCACGAGGCAGGGATGCCCCCTCTCACCCCTCTTTGCTTTGGCAATGGAGCCCTTTGCTTGCTTTATACGGTCAAACGAGCAAATTACGGGGTGGAAATGGCCCAGGCTGGGGGAGGACAAAATTGCCCTGTATGCGGATGACGTTCTGCTCTTTCTGGCTGATCTAGCACAGTCGGGACCCCGGTGGCTTCGAGCATTGAGTCTCTTTGAGCAGGCCTCCAGCCTCCGACTGAACTCAGTCAAGTCCGTTCTGGTCCCCCTTCATCTTTCGAGAGAGGGCTTTGACTGGCAGACCACGATACCTCTTCGGAGACAGTCCTTCAAGTACCTTGGGATCTGGGTTGCCCTCCTCCCAGACCTTATCTGGTCGCTCAACGTAACCCCGTTAGTGGAAAAGGTCTGAGCTGACCTACTCAGATGGCAAGCGCTGCCGCTGAGCCTTATTTAAAATGATGATTTTTACCCAGGTTCTTATACGTACTCCAGAATGTGCCCTTGCTCTTCTCAGGGACGTGGTTCAGGGAGATAGACAGTCTAGCTACCAAGTTCCTCTGGGGAGGTCGGCGGCCCCGGCTGGCCATCACCCAGTGCCGGATCCCGCCCTTCGATGGCGGTCTGGGGATGACAAACCTGTACCTTTATTACTTAGCAACCTGGCTCCTCACTATACACGACTGGTTAAACGGTGGCTGGTCCAACCCAGCATACAGACTGGAACTACATGTCCTGGGCTTGTTCAGCATCCAAGGGATGCTGTATGGGACCACCATCTCCAGAACTCTGCCCGCAGTCAAGTGTGAGGTGCTTCTGGCCTGGCGGGCCTCTCTGCACCACACCCACTGGTCGGACTCAATACACCTCACTTTGGCAGGGCACCTGGCTCCAGGAGGTCGCTAATTTATCTGGCTTCAGAGCGTGGGATATCATCAGGGTCTCGCAGCTGTGGGATGTATGAGGAGGGGACCGTCTGCGCACCTTCCAAGACATGCAAACTGGGTATTCCCTGAATCCTTCACAGTTTTACCGTTACTTGCAGTTGCGTCACGCCCTCCACTCCCACATCCCAGCGGGCACCTCCTTACCTGAATACAGCCCGCCCAAAGCCCAAATCATGGCCAGCAACCTGGAGAAAGGGGGGATTTCCTGCATCTATCGCTCCCTCGCGAACCACACTACACCGACTCAGAGACCGATGGGAGGGTTGGCTGATGACCCTGGAAGACGACGATTGGAGAGACGCGCTAATGACACCCAAAACAATCACAGCCTTGGCGAGGCTACGTTTAGTCCAAATATACTACCTCCACGCTGCCTACCTTACATCGCTATGCCTCCACCACGCAGGGCTCAGACCTGATGCGTCATGCCACTGCTGTAGCCAACCACAAGATGATTTTTACCACATGGTATGGCTTTGCTCAGTTGTTGCATGCTTTTGGGAATCAATGGTGAGAGAACTCACTGAGGTCTTGGGCTGGGAGGTTCCTCTTAACCCAGTGAATGTACTCTTGGTGGTCACCGAGGGGCTGGATGGCTCTAGGGCTGACAAACTCTTTCTAAACACAGCCATGATGTAGGTCAAGAGGGACATTGCGGCGAACTGGCTGAACCCGACAGCGCCCACCACGACACAATGGCGCAGGGGGGTAGACTGGTGCTCAGCGCTGGGAAAAGCACTTGTACGAAGCCAGGGGATGCCCAAAGAAATACCGCAAAATGTGGGGCAAATGGGTGGGGGTGATAGAGGACTGAAACTCCCTGGGGCGGTGTGGGCCGGGGTGGGCGTTACTCTGTTCCCTTTCATGTTCTATGACTATCCAGGATGTATTTGCTGTCATAACATCATTATGTCTCTGTTGTGCATTGATGTTTCTACTTGCTGCTGATCTTCTGTTTTTGCTTTTCTTTATTGCTCGCTTTTTCACTAAAATCAATAAAATTGGTTATCAAAAGCGTGAAAGGGTGCCTTATTTACACATTAAGTGGCTTACCGCTGTCTTGTAAATAAGGCAAAGCCTCTATCGCCACCACAACGTCACTAAAAGTGACTTTGTGGTGGTGATCGAGGCTTGCAAATATGCCACAAAGTGTCTCTAACTAACGCTACTGGGCTTGGGATAGAGCAAATGGGATTTAAACAAATGATACACGTATCACACAAGAGAAAGGTCACATCCTAGATCTGAGTTTCACAAACAAAGTGACAGTGAAGGATTCTTGGTTCATTCTAGTAGTTTTACCGGAAACCGTAATACTCCTAGTTTAACTGATTTGTGAGCAAAGAAAGAAACAGGACTTTTCTGCAGACATGTGAAAAGGATTAATAGGAGATCTACAGGGTCTATTATATGAGTTAGTAATTGAATATACATTTTAAGCGCAATGGCGGTGCGTCCATTGGGGCACTGGGGCGTTGCCCCACTAATGCCACGGCCCCCATTCATCATTGAAATAAATTACCAATAACAAATTCTTCATTCTACTTCTATGCTAATTCCAATCAGGACTCCTCATTGGAATTAGCGCCAGAAGTAGAACGAGGGATGCTAAACGGGGCGGGGCTGTGGCAGCACTCAGGGTTTGAGTGACAGCAATAGTGCGCATGTTCGGTTTTAGGCCGGTCATTTTTACGACCAGCCCGATTGAAAAGGCAGGCGGGATACATTTAAAAAGTCGTCTCTTCTCTCGGTTTATTTGTATGATTTCAAACCGAGAACGCGAGGCTGGCCCACCTCACCCAGAGATAACTAATAAAGAGGTTGTTTTTCCAGGAAGTGTAACTGACACTGGCTCTGTGGTGGTGGGAGGGGGTCGCCTGGTCCAGATGAGAGAGATATTACATGTCATATTAAGATCACCTACCGGAGTCCCACTCCCCTCCCCCGCCGCGCGAACCCACCCTCCCGTTTTGCCAACCACGACTGAGTTCGTTGTAAGGTTATCTGGTAGCATGATTGAAGGTTGCAAATAGGTTTCTCAGCTGGGAATCTGCCGGTACTTTGATCTCATTCAAGATGTGTGTGTGCGGCAGATGAAAAGAGGACAAAAGCATAAGTCAAGCACACTAGGCTTATGTCAGTAGATTTCACTTCCAAGAAAACCAAAACTCTACCAATATAGACTAAGATGTCATATCTGATTGAGTTTTAAGAAATCACCTGGGTCGGGTTGGTCCCACTATCAGAGATCTACTGAAGCCATCTATTAAGGAAGGCTAGATTCCAATACCCCTGAAGAATGCTACTTTCCAGTCGCTGTTTAAAATACCCTCACTAGACCATCAAGAATGATGGCATTATCGACCAAATCGCAGGTTCTACTGAAGAAGGCCTCTGAAAAGGTAGCAATGCACAGACTACAAAAGCACTTGGAATAATACAAACTTTTAGACTAAGGACATTCAGGGTTTCGGACCAGCCACAAAATGGAGGTGAATGTGAGAAATTGTGGATTTTACCAAGTTAATTGCTGACAGGTGAACCCTTGCTCTTCTGGTGCACCTGGACATTCTGGAGGCATTTGGCACTATTGATCACAGTGTACTCCTTTCTCACTTAACAGATGCGCTCAATGTTTTGAGACTTAACATTTTATAGCTTCATTTGTTTATTTTTGGACAGAATTGTACAGTTTTACTGGGAGCCTGTCACTCAACCCTTAAAAAAAGTAAGTGTGGAGTTCACAGGGATTTCCTCTGATTCTGGTTAGTCAGTGGGACCTGCTGTATCAATCCTCTGCTAATGATTCCCAACTCCTGATTGGAATTAACTAAACACCTATCAAATATATTCTACAATGGTGTTTTGATATCAGTATGAACACCAGGTGTCTACAGTGAAAAGGAGCAAAAGCATAAATTACATTCCTTGGATGGAAAAGCAGATTAACAGCCCAGGCTACTAAAGACCGTATCTGTTGAGAGAAGTTATCCAGCCTAAAAATGTTGACTATCTTGGAGTTCTAAATCAAGTGTGAGGTTAAGCGTGTACTTAAGAATGTCCTCTACCACAGCTGTGATGCGTGAACAACCTTAATCCGCAGCAGTATTGAGATGAAGGAGCAAGGATCAATTTGTAGTTAGCCTATGAACATAGTCTTTATGTGGAGATCTCAAAATATCTTTTTTTACAAGATACAAATCGTGCAAAATATAGAAATTTATGATGTAGCAGAAAAGTGTAGCTGTGTAATTGTTGTGTGTCAGCCCTTATTTAGTCTTTAGTAATCAAGTGTTATTTGTTTTCTAATCAGGTAGACCAATGAAAGTGAAATAAGATATTGCCTCCATCTGGAAGTGTACAAGGGGAACGCCAGTCCTGTGTCCTACCTAGAATCGACACAATATCCATGTCTCCTCTCTCTATAGCCCAACCTCAAAACCCATAGGGAGGAGTCGCCAGTGCACAAACTTTAAAAGGTATGTTCCGAACTATTCTCTTGGGGCTATGTGGGCTCACATCTCTCCTGCAGAAGTTCTGGAATTCAGGTGAGTGGATCTTGACAGATGCCAGGCAGCATGCTGAATCTTGGAGTTGTTGTAGCTTCATCCAGTTTACCAAATGAACCACACAGGTAGGCTAAATGACTAATTTCAGTTTGGGTTGACAATGGGCACACTTCCCATAAGTGATGTTCCATGCTCCACAAACATGCCTGGCTTTCTCTTCCTGGACAGTAACTCCTCCTGCAGGGCCAGGCACTCACATTCACAATCTAAGCAAGTAGAATGGCTTCTAGGTACTAGGTCCTAGGCAGACCGACAGCCTCCAATGAAAGTTCTGCAGACTTCAGGTGATGTCCCTTTTCCTCTGGGAGGCTTGTTATCAGACTGCCACAGTACAGTGGTGGCTCCTCGAGGGAGTGCTGCGGGGCGGTGGGGTGGGGTGGGGCGGGGGAGGGGCAGGAAGCAGGGGTAGTAAACCCCCTCATATGGCCGTTCGGTGTTGAGTAAATAAATATATAAATAAAACAAATTACATTTGGCGTTGCAGCGCGCGCAGTGTAATTTGTTTTATTTATTTATTTACTCAACTCCCTTGGGCCGTATGCCGGACTTTACTACCCCCCACCCTGCCCCTCCACCCGCCTCACCGCCCGCAGCACTCCCTTGAGGAGCCGCCACTGGACTGCCACCAGCTCTGGATGGCAGCAGGTCGGCGAAGCATTCTTTTACCCGTCAAGGAACACAATGGAACTGTAACTAAGTGGGATGCTTTGGATCCCACGTTCATATGGGTTTCCAGACAGGCAAGGTGTAGCCACTGTTCAAAGGCCTGGAGCTAGTTTGAGGTGATACCGTTTTTAAACGTTATTTTCTGGCTGCAGCCTTTATGCAAAGTGATGTCTCTCCCAACAGGAAGTGATCATGCTACCTCGAAGCAGTGGTATCCTGAACACGAGCACGGTGAAGCGAGAAGGCTCTGTACCAGTGTCATCAGCCTTTCAGAAGTAAAAATAAGATAAAGCCAAAATGACTGGCCTTGTCAATTAACTTCCTCACCCTTAGCAGAACAAGCTGCCTCGCTCCCTCTCTTCCACCATACACCAAATGCCAGTGCTCAGGAAAGACTACGGAGTAATCCGCTGCAAAAAAGTCCATCAGTGCCTATCAAAAATGGATCTCACTGGCACCAGCAATCAGCCTCACAAAAGCACAACTCATGTGACAAATTATACCATACATACAAGCACACAGCACACACACAGGATGTTAGCAAAAGGGTCAAAGTATCACATTAAAGGTGAACTTCACATGTATAGGGCAACATTCTTATTGGAACACAGAAAAAGTCAGTTCTATCAATTTTCAAAAACTGTCATGCCTCTATTGCCATTTTATTACAGAACAGGTCATGGACCTTGAAAATATCATGAAAAGGCTTACGCCTCAGTATATTTGCTCAATTAATGTGCTGACTTGACCAACAAAAACTCAGGATGCCACTTTCACATGCAATCAGTCACTCAAGGTGCAAGGGTACATGCCTGTTTACCATGCAGGAGCCATCCCTGCCCTAACAGTAAGCCTTCCCACCTTCTTAAGGGAACACAAAATCATAAGGATAATCAAAACAAGAATGTCATGCTGCACAATATATCCCATTCTAAATAAAAACCAATTCGCTTTCTCATTCTCTGAGTATGGTCATCCACTTAGGTCATTGCTTAAGGATAAATTCACGCAGATGCAAAAGAGGTTGAATTGGGTCTCATAGTGGGCTTTTCTAATTCCCCGAAATGATAATCATTTTAATATGGAGTCCATCCTGTTTAAAGTTTCTATTTGTTTCTCACAATCCCTCCTGTCGTGTAGTTCCTAAAAAATACATAGGATCTGCGCATTTGTTGGACAAAATAAACTAAGGGCTTTGTGCCAAAACTAATTCCTACACCCTACAGCCAGCCTATAGACCAGCTAGCTCACAGTGCCACCATAAGCCCCTTAACCTTACCAAGAAGCAAATAGTGTCTGACATCCATCGAACATGACAACCGTTGACCCTCCAGGGATCGTGGAAACAGTACAGTACTTTTCGCTCAGGCACTCGTGCTCACTTAGTCTCAGAGAGATAGACAGAATAAACTTTGGGAACATTTTCAATAAGTATTTAATGAACCAGGGTCATTCTAGTATAAAAGATGTTTGCTGCGACAATCATTAGACAGAAGCAGATGGAAAAGATTACAAGGATCAACAGAGTAAATTGAAGGTAGAATTCTACCATGGTGCTAAAACAGTGAATATATGCAGGCATATAAACAGGACAGTAATCAAGCGTACTCCTATGATGTGGACCTTACCTAAGTGCACCTAGCATGTATGTGGGAATATAGCCAAGAATTCTCTAGGAAAGAGCCAACCCCATTACCTGATGTGACAGAATGAAAGGCCACGTCTTGGTCACGAGTTGGACACCCCGCAAGGGATGTCAGAACGCTGCATGTTGAAGCTTCAACGTGCAGGAACCTCAGCATCTTGTGTCAGCGTGAAAGCGTCTCCTCTAGTTACCTAGTGAAAGTGCGGTTCTTTTATACCACAAATATAGTCTTGGGGTTCCTACCACAATCGATATGTTGTGAGTACGATTATGTAAATGAACCTAAATCACTAATTGCAACTATGCAAAGTACTTCTGTCGCTCTAGGATAAAGATGGCCATGACTTTTGTACAGAGTATGTTAATCAAGTTATGTACGTCATGTGGAGGGAATTTTACTAATAATCCTCATGCATAAGAAATTAGGCTCGTTTCAAGGAAACCAATCAAAAGGTCAGCGCTTATAATTTAAAGAATAAAACATGAACTCTTAATTGACAAGTATGGATACGATCGATAGAAGCATCATGTCATGATTTATATTGAGATCTATGGTACAGGGGGTACACTTTCCTTCAGCATAGAATTTCCTGATCCTCGTCCCCTCTTACCTCAAGAGGATCACTCACCGTCGCAACTCACACTTTTAGAAAGTTGGCATTTTCCTGCCCTAACTATTTTGTGCCTACAGCCTGTTCCTGGATCACATGACTGGGTGTAGTTGGCAGTTAGACTTTGTTTATTCCTGCCAGGCAGCCACACAATACAGGGATTGGGTGAGCCTGGATAGGCCTTCACTGGCAGGATGAGGAGGCGGAGCTGGGCACAGCCCCACTTACAAGTCAACAAGCTGTGCCCTGCCTTTACACAAAGGACTGCACACTACCTCATTGTTCATGCAGTCAGGCTGGAGTCAGGGCAGGGAAGGCAGAAAACTCCAAGCATTTCCAAGGGAATTGTCTAGAAACCTCTCCTACTTCATCGAAGGTACCGGGTATAAAAACAGGACCCTCAAACCCACCCTTCAGTTCAGTTTCTGGACCTGTGGAAGAACTCACCAGAGGACTACCTGCTGGTTTAGCCTACTGTGTACTTCAGAAGACTGCTTTGCTGCACCTGGGAGGACTGCTCTGCTGCCTGAAGCCTGCTTTGAACCCTCGGAGGCCTCACCTGCTGCTTGAGCCCTGTTCCACTGCTTGAATCCAGAACTACCAGAATGACTCCAAGGGATAGTTGGCTGGTCTCCTGATCAGTGCCTCAGAGACAGAAAGGGCTCTAACCATCTTGAACCCGCACCTAAGCCTAAATGAGAGCTGACCTTCCAAGTTGCGTTCCTTCAGTCCTAGACCCTTGGAAGTGTTGCTAAAGTTGCCCATATAGCCAAAATCCCAAACTTGGGACTTGGAAATTTTTTGGCTAAAAAGTGCCCTGAGAACCAAGTTGAGATCGAATCCTACCTGCCCGTCGATCCGCCCAAGGTGCATCGCTGGTTGGCTCGCCTTCTTGGCAGCTCCTGCTACGTTCTTTTCCACAACTGCAAATCCTGTTCAGGGTTCCTTTGCAGAAAGGGTTTCCGGCCTCGCGGAGCCCTTGTCGGCTACAGTTTGCAGCTTTGTCCTGCTGAAGATTTTCGACTTCCAGAAAAGACTAAGGGGCTTATTTACAAGCCCCTTGCGCCACTTTAGAGTTATTTTTAACATGGGAGAAGTGACGTACGGGTGGCGCAAGGGGCTTGTAAATAATCCTTTAAGTGCCAGATGTACAAAGCCTTTTCCGGTCCCAAATAGCCCGATTTGCAAATGTACAAAAGGCAAAATGTGATTCGGTAGCTTGTTACTGAATTGCATTTTGCATTTGCGATTCGTTATTTGGAAGGGGCGCGTTTATGGTGTCCCTTCCCAATACCGAATCGTATGGTATGTTTTACTGTTTTGCGACCGAATTCTGGTTTCAAAACCCCTTCCCCTTTGAGAATGTAAACAATAATATTTGTTAAGAGCAGGCAGTGATCACATGGACCACTGTTTACTCTTAAGAAATGAAACTTCAAGGTTTAATTTTTTTCTTTTTAAACGTATCCTGTTTTCTTTTAAGGAAAACAGGCTGCATTAAAAAAAAGATTGCTTTATCAACAAGCATTTGCAATGCAATAGGGCTCGCATTTCTGAGAGTCAGCTATTGGCGTTGTAAAGGACTGACCTGTAGATCACACAGGATATCCTTCTGAAGGAAACCTATTCAGGCAACCTCCGTAAGGATAGAAAAATGTGTTTTGTTTTGGCATTTGCTTGAAGCGAAATGGATGGGAGATGACATGGGAAGAAGGAAAACGGACAGGGAGGTGGGAGTGAAAGAAGCCACAGGGACCTGATGCCATTAAAAGTCAAAATCTGCACATAAAATCATATTAACATGAGCCAGAAGAGTTCAGCAAAAGCATTAAATACTTTCTTCACTCCAGTTTTTCAGTGTACACAAGGATAAGAGGTAGCAGAACAGGTCAATCCAAAGGGAGAAGGCTTATAGCACAGTGTCCATTCACGTTCAAACAACATGGTTCCCTAGGTTTGTCTTTGAAGCAAACCACCATAATAAGTTGTGAAAGCTCATCTTCAGTCAAATCTGAGTGAGTTTAGCTGGACAAAGAGACCATTTTAGTGGAGAATATACTGTTTATAGGTAGGATTATCCTATTCCCTCAAGTTGGCCTATAAATCTGTGAAAATGCAACATTAAACTGCTACCCCTTGCTGCTAAATGTTTGATCCTTTGATATACTCGCTGTTTAAGCAGCAACTCTATTGTTACAACTTCTTTGCTATTAGTGAGGTGACAGTGGGGGCTAGGACACCGCCCACCCAGGAAAACAGTTTCATCGCCACTGCAATGCATCATCACTTCCTAAAATCAATTAGGGGCCATCAACCTGAGGGACCCACTGTACCCTGATTATTGATGTATTTTATAGTTCGAACAGCAGCCAGGGAGCCTATTTCCTTCCGTGCTCTGCGGCCCACAACACATTATGCTACTGAAAGCAAATAGAATCACGCAACATAAATAGAATTTACATATTGCACTAGAGGGCTTAATGGCTAGGGAGGCCAACATTGAAGCTGGGGAACCATGGTTGGAGTCTGGCGGGTGGCTCAAACATCCTCTGATTCTGGGCAAATCACTTAATCTCCCCATGCCTAATTTTTTTTTAAAAATGAATGTGTACATCTGTAATGCAACTGGTTCATATGTAAAGCGCTCTGATACCTTCAGGTCAAGTACGTGCTATATAGAACTGCTAAAAAGAAAAAGAAAGCAGTGCCCCAACCTAGCAGACTCTACAGTCCACGGCGGCCGCTGCCTGCTCTGGAGAAAGGAGGAGAGCTCAGCAGGTAACACAGGAAGGAGGCGGTGTTTGTGCTGCAGCATTTCTGAAGCCGCCCGGGGTGAGTGTTCTGTGCTACCGCCACTGTCCTGTCCTGCCTATTATCACCGGGCAGTGGGACCCTTGGTGTGGAAGGTGTCAGGTGCCACCCACCCTGCCCTTTCTGTGCCTGGAGCTCCTGAGCTGCCCACATTAAACACACAGACAAATCAGAACCGTAAAAAAAAATTCTTTACAAAATGGCTGCGACTGCACCACAGATGCCCGCAGATGCCCCACTAAGGAAGGGGATGGAGTGTGCAGAGAAAGTGCACTGACCATAAAGCGGATGCTGTGAGGGAAACAACCTTTAGACTATAGCCACACCGTTAAAAAAAGGCAGCATCGATGAATGGGGCACCACGCTAAGCCATGCAAAAAGTGGACAAACACGAAGGGAACAAGGAGAAACAAGCAGCAATGGGCAGGTGGTGTTGGGAGGGATGTAACAGATGGGCACCAAAACCGAACACTCATGAACATGAGCATAAGGCAAAGTAATTACTAGGTATATGTAGCCAAACATCGTTTAAAGAAGTATCAAGTGCTCCCAGGCTGCGCGCGCTAATACCGCAGCATGAAGAACAAGCATTGGCTCCTAGAGCCCATACTGTGATCAAACACGCATTTTCTACCTCCGTTTGCTTTCAGTTGTCACAGATCTGCTCCTGCCGGACTCGCTGTGATCAAAGCGTGTAACACAAAAAAAGTCGAACAACCATAACGAATAACATAGAAAATACTTATTTTCATGTGTCACGGACCTCGTGTTTCAAACAAATCCTAGCATCATGAGACGGTTGTCGAAAACATGATAAAAAACAAGAAGCAAGCGGCAGGGAAAGCGATCGCTTTCACTTTCGCGATCGCTTGAAAAACAAAGAAGCCCGCGAATGGTGCGCGCGCGCCACTGCGAGACATGTGGTTTCAATTATCGCGCCCGGGTCTGGGCACGATAATTGAATCCACATGACCTTTGGTGCGCGTAATAGACACCAATAGGCCATGGGCGGAGCAATGCGCCCGCCTTTGGCCTATTGCGTGCTCTGTTTGTGAAATACACGCACGCACAAGCCAATCCCGTAACACAAAAGAAAAAGCACACGCACGAGCATGTGCAATTTCTAGGTACATTTTAAAAACCCCCTACAAAAGGGCTCTCGCTGCGCGAGCAGTGCCACACACTGCAACACAGGCGCGAGCCCTAAAAAGCAATCCCTGTGATGACTGATTCCTAAATGGGTTCCTAATGGGTCACAAACTGCGATCTACCTATTTAATATTCATGAGGTAAGTCAGTTTGCGAGCCACAAGGAATCCTTCAATGAAATTCAATGAGTTTCATACAGTAGAAATACCAATTTTGTAATTGCGATAGAGAGAATCACAATTAGGAAATTAGTATTCCTAATGTTTACACATCTGGCCCTAAGTGTGAACGTGCAAATCTTTACCATGCAGTTACTTCTTGATGATGTCACCATTTCCTCGAACACCGCATGCAGCCTTGCCCTGCTGAAAATTACCTTCTCAGACATCTTTTTGTTAAAATTTCTTCTCAGACATCTTTTTGAAGAAATTTCTTTTAAGTCTGACTGGGCCCAATCCATATCTTCTATCCAACCAGCGCTCCATCCCGTTTTGCCCTATTTTTTTTTACTTTGACCCAGTCTTGTGCGACTAGATGTCCAAGGTTGGTGCTTCAATCTTTTTAGTGCTAGTTTTTACTTTAAACTTTAAAAATTCTTAACTCTATTTGGAGTTTTGTTGTTTGGTTATCAAATAATTTATTAAAATGTATTCCATTATTCTAAATTGGTGTGAGATGTTTCTTGTGTTGTGTTTTCACTCTATTCCTGTGTGTATGCTGCATAAATACTTTACAGATTGCTTCTAAGTTAAGCCTGCTTTCTCTTGTGCAAAGCTACCAAAGGGTTAAGCACAGGTTAATTTAGCAACTTTAGTGGTTCACCCTGACAGGGATTGAAATTATTGCATGAGTAGTGTCAACACCTTACTCAACCAACAACCCAATTTCTCACACTGACTATTTGGAAAACCATTGAACAGATTTGGAATATATGTTATTCCACCCATTGAACTTTGTGCATTAAGTAGCATTTGTAGGCATGAGACACAGGTGTTAGCATGGGTGCTGACTGTGTCATGCCTTACATAGACCTGGCCGTGCTCTCTTTATGTTTGCTTATAATGAGAAACATAAATGAATTATTAAAGTCTAGTTTATTATCTAAATTGATGTGTTTCATACAGAATTAGAAGAGAACATCCAGGGTATATTAAGGCATCAATTGATTATATTTTGAAATAACAGAATAACATGCAACAGCGTATGTATTGGTTGTTATTGTCTTTCCAAGGCCATATATACCTGTGCCATAGCTGCCACTACAGTCTCTGCCAGTGGACTTCTTGCTAGACGTATGGCACAGGCAGAGTGACACATGTTCAACTTCGTCTGTTCCCTTGTTCCATTCCCCTTCCTCCATCCACATGTTTGCATCTTCGCATTCCCACTGTGAAGGTGAGAGTAGGATGGGGCAGGAGCAGAGATCCACATCATCCCTGCAAGAGCAAAGCAACGCCAATTACAGGCCCGTGCTCGGTTTCTGACAAGACTCACTCAAGAGAGATGGCTCCCTAGGGAGAGACATTCATCGATTTCGCCTCAATAATAGCCTCTCTCCAGGAGGACAATAGGGTCCTCCATCAAGAAGTAAAACAGACTTACAGTGCGAGGACTGCAGGAGCTTGATCGGTAGGTATGCACAAGGCCAAATGTCAGGAAGTGTATAGATCCCTGAACCTTACACGCACCAACTGAACCAAGACCAAAGCCCATTTTGCAACCAGCTACCTTCCTCAGTCTGTATCCAGGAGCCAAACCCATCATCATTCAGCCGGCCCTTCCCATGGGCCAAAGCTCTGCCATTTCAAGTCCAACCACATCAATAGTGAAGGCGATGATGCCTCTGCGAGTTTGACTGGTTTTCTTAGAACAGTTCTATCCCCAACATAAAGGTAGTCTTTAAGAACTGCTGGCAATCACATTCTCTATGCCTGCTAAACTCTTTTTCAGGTGAACCCTCTAAGGTATCATTTAAGCTATTTTATTTAGGAGACACTGCATCCAATGGCTACAGTCTGCTTAATGTTGACTGCTTAATTGTAGGGGAAGAGCACAGTGCATGCTTGGCTAGATATTAGTTGGAGTGCGCATCGCGGAAGAGTTCCATCAAAGGTCCATATCTGATCCTGCTGGGGACAGTAAAGGCCTTGACCAGAACCACTACTCCACTACAACATCGGCAAGCACCTACAAGATAAGAAAGAGCTCATCATGCGCCTCGCCATGTATTCAACACTACAAATGCCCACGATGGCACCATGATCAAGACTGCAGGAACACTCACACTACATCCTTGCCACACATGCATTAGGCTTGGGAAAATGTATTAATACTCTGGTAAAATGTATTTTTGGAATTTTGATTGATGCCAAATTCAGAAAATTTCCAGATATTAGCAAGTGTGAAAGTTTGCAAAATGTTTGTTTTTGGTGGACTGGTTCACGCACAAAATGTCGTTCATTTGACATTTTTTCTTGAGCCAGTCTCCTTTCCATTATCTGGTGTGACTTTTGAAAGTGATGAATGCCATCAAACTTTGATTTTTCCTTGAGATACCTCAAAGTTAATTTCATGAAAATTATGTACAAGTCTGAGTAATCTTCATGAACGTTTAAAAAAAGCCAAGTACTACACCATGAATGAAGCTGCAAACAAAAGCAGAATGCTGTTCCAGACAGCCAAGCATTGCGTTAACCACCACTTTGACCCTTCTAACCCGTAATCCATAGACCCGCAATCCATAGACAAGTCAAATGTCATTAAACTCCTCATAAAAAAAATACAGGCAACCCAACAGCACACAGACAACACCAAGCCTTCTTCGCCTTACACCCACTACTCAGTCCTCCATCTCATACTGATCCTCCGTCAAACCTCAGTCCCTCGCAGACATCACTGACATCCCAAATTCCTTCAAGGCACGGCCTATGAAGACGATGGCTTCTCTAACTAGTGAAAAGGGGTGAGGTAGGGAGAAAAGAGAAAAGATTGGATCTGTAGACTCCGATATTTGGGATGCCTCCAAACATTCTGAAGGTGGAGGTGGCAACAAGAGTGCAACAACTCTACCAGTAAAACCAGTACACAGGTCTGACAATACAAACATGCACAAGGTGAAGATTAAAGATACTAAATATTGTGACATGGTCAGTAGCTAACAACTTTGGCCTCACATGATGTTTCTGTTTAACTAGCCGGTGATGAATACCGGAAGTACCAGGAGACCTTCTCCGATCTCGGGAGTAAAACGAAGATGCTCTGACAGGAGTACAGCAGCGGCAAAGTGGAGCAAAGAATAGACTTATAACAGGGAACGCAAGGGAACCACAACCAGAGAGAACCACATTCGGAAGCTGTACTAATGGGAGGAAGGAAAATGAAGCGAGAGAGAGAGAGAGAGGCAAAGGAAAACAAAGGTGAATGACTCGTAAAGGTGAATGAACTGCTGGACAGAAGGAACTAAACAACAAACATGTTGCTGTAATTGCTGAGCCGTAAATTGACCCGGAAGTACCAGTATACAGTAAACAACGCCGAGCTATAGAGGGAAACTGGAGACCAACCAGGTAACCTGGACTCAAAGTCAATTCACAACAAAATGAACCCCACTTTCCTAGCATTCCAAACAACATTATAAATGTATACTACGGGTCCTTCGACAACTTTCACTTTAACTGGGTGTGGTACTTGAAGAAAAATAGGTCGTGTCAACCAGTAAAAGACACACAATTAATGGACGGAATGCAGGACAAATCAAAACATTCACACCCAGTCAAGAGATCTGGGTGAAATACATCATTCTTTTGCTCACCATGCCACCCCAGTTTAGACCTACCCCGAAACTGGTCCTAGGATGCTTGTTTCCAGTTCAGGGAAAACCTGGCGTGGCAGTTCGGGCTGGACTGTTCCCATGAGGCGCAGGGTCAAGACTGATTTGCATATGGCTGGGTTCAAACTGGAATGGCATGGTGAGCAAAAAAACGGTGGATTTAGGCCCAGATCTTTGTACTGGGGTGAATGTATGACATTGTTCTGCATTCTGTCCATCAATTGTTCTTTTTGCTAGTGTCAACCAGTGACAGCCAAAATGTGACATTACTGTCAAAAACTTACAACAGCGGGGGCGTGGCTCGGACAGCCATCATGGCGGACGCGGCTTAATCGAGCTCCGTGCGCCCATGCCCAATAATCCTTCCAAATCTGCCGTTTCCTCGCTCATTGAAACCCATCGGACGCTGGGGAACCCGCAGCAATGTCTGGATTGATATCCTGGGCTGCCGCTACCGAAATCCGGCCGTCGCCCGGTGTGCCTCGCATCGGAGCTCTCTGGAGGCATGGCACAGACCAGACCCGGTGCCGCCTGCCTGCTCCCTCATCCTGGGACACGTAACGCCGCTGTGTGTTGGGGGGCCGTATCGGGCCCCGAAGTCAGGTGGAGCATCCAAGGTTGGGGGCAGGTTGGGGTCTGCTGGCATCGCTTGGCCCCTGGGTCTCGGCGTCAGTCTACGGTGGCTGCGGCCTCCCGGCCCACACTTTCCTTTCCCCCCACGGTGACGGCATCTGCCGGTCCTCTGGCGTGGGCTGGGGGGATGCGTAGCCCTTGGTGGGCCCGGGGTGCTGCACGCTGGCCTCACAGGGCCGAGATTGGACCTAACAGATGATCCGAGCCCACATATTAGAAGGAGCCGGGCTTCCCGCCTAGCACGGCGCTGAGCGGCCCCCGCTTTGGACGTCTCCCTCAGTCTACTCTGGACCTGTCAGGCGTTGGGGGCACACACCTGCTTGTGGCACGGAGTGCTGGGGTCGGTGGCGGCCGACCCCCCCACCCTGGAGGGCCTACTATCTCCTGGTCTCTGCCTCCCTGGCTGCTATCGGGCCTAGACGCTCTGGCTTGGCAGCGGGAGAGCCATGTGTAGTGACCAGACGCCGAGGATCGACCTGAGTGCCGGAGTGCGGGGTGGGCAGCGGTGAGTCGGTGGTCCGGCAAGTTCGGTCCCATTAGAGGGGCCTTCTTCACTGGCTGTCGCAGGCTGCGGAAGGGGCTGACCTAGGCTTGGTGCGCCTTGCGGTTGGGGATGAGCCAGTCTCCGTGAGGACTGACCTGTGGTGCCCCCCTCATGGGCCCCCCCAGAGCAGCAGACTTGTGAAGCCTCACGCCTGTGGTGCTCCCTCTTCCGGTATCAACAAAATTCCCCGGCAGCAGACTTCCCGGGCCTCTGGGCCTGCCGCCCCATAGCGTGCAATTATGGGAAATGCCAGGATCTTTGTAAGGCGGTGGTTCGCATTACTGAGGCGGAGGCATGGGTTTCCTCCGTAGAGGACACGGTGACCACCCTGCAGAAGAAGGTCAACATGTTAACAGTGGTGTCACAGGAGCTGGCGTCTCGGGTAGAGGATGCGGAGGGCCGCCCTTGACGCAACAACCTCTGTTTTGTGGGTTTCCCAGAGGGCTGTGAGGGCTCCTCTATGAACAATTTCCTAACCCAGTGGCTCCGAAGTCTTATACCGGATGCAATGCTGTCCACTTGCTTCGTGGTAGAGAGGGCCCACCGGGCATTGATGAAGAAACCGCCCCCCTGGGCAAAGCCCATGGCCCGTGATTGCAAAATTACTCAACTATGCAGACAGGGATGCCATCTTGCAGTACGCCCGGACACACAAGGATAAACTCACCTTTGATTCCCGTCCGATAATGATATTCCCGGACCATACCAGACTGGTGCAACAATAACGTCATACTTTCATGGCGGCAAAACAGCGACTGCAGGACCTCAATATCCAGTATATGCTCCTTTATCCCGCAAGGCTACGTATTATTCACAATTCCAAGTCTCTCTTCTTCGATACGACTAAGGCAGTTTTCTCCTGGGCAGATGAACGTATCCACCTGAGACCACATATTCCGCCACCGCTGGGGTCGCCTCCTCCCGCAGCTCGGAGCAAAATTGATCCAGGAGGACGAAATCAAAACGGCGAGATAGATCTGGTTCTGACCGCTGCTCCTCCAGTACTGAATGAACATCCTGAATATGGTCGGCGGTTGAGGTTCCTTGATTTGAGTTTCTACTGGCAGCTCAGCATCTGGAATACTTCATTAATAACCTGCACTGAGCTGGCGTGGGCAAAACGCACTGTAACTGTCCATCCCCCATGTTAAAGTTCTTGGGAGAGTTGGGATCCATTGGGGAGGGGCTCTGGGCTCTCCGGTTGGGGGCTTGGGGTGCCCTTCATCACGACAGATGCTCCTTGTTCCTGGCAGTATTGGGGGGGATGTGGGGCCCAAGGGGTTCTTGGGCTGTTTTGTTTTAGTTTTCACACAAGCGCAGACACGCATACTAAATCACCCAACACTAGGTACTCCACTGATGTACATATTATCCAATAGCCGCACAGGCTAGCGTTTCCCCACTTGGGGACTTGATGGTGGTGTCTTGGAATGTCAGGGGGCAACTTAACAAAGTTAAAAGGGGCGCTGTCCTCCGCCAGGCCAAGCGCTATGGGGCCGACATCCTGCTCCTCCAGGAGACGCACTTACTGGGCACCAAGGCTCCATGACTGGCCCGATTTGGATATTACCTGATATACCATGCGGGGTTCACCAGGGGATCCCGGGGGACGGCTATCTTCATTCATCGTTGGGTCCCTTTTATCCACACAAAACACTGGGAAGACCCAGGGGGGCGATACATCCTGATATCAGGAACGATATATCGCGAACACATCAACATTGGGAGCATCTATGAGCCCCATCCCCCCCTTAGGGACTACATTAATTGATACAATCTCCCGCCTCTGGGGCAACCTCCAGTACAGCATAACGCTCTTGGGGGGAGACTGGAATAACGTCATGTCACCACTAGATAGAAGGCGCAGGTCCGACACCGGCCCCGTAACAGATACGCCAAAACTATGCACGCTCGCTAACACACTGGGTTGGTTAGACATTTGGCAAAAATATCATCCCACTGAACCAGCCTATACATACACGTCCGCAGTCCACGGCTCCCTCTCCCGGCTAGACTACCTATTCATGCCACGCAGCTACATTCACAGGTTCTCCCAAGCCACCCACCTCCACAGGGGGCTGTCGGACCACTCCCCAGTCCCTGTCAAATTGCATACCCTAGCTCGGAAACCTCCATTTAGGTGGCGAATGTCTTCATGGCACCTTCGGGACCCAGACTACCAGGAGACACTTACTGGGGCGATCCAGGAATACATAGACTTAAACGCCGCCTCCACCTAATCTAAGGTACTCCTAGCACTAAAGCCCATGATCCAAGGGGTGGACATTGGTTACCGTGTGAACGAAAAGCGCAAGCACTCTGCCCAACGGGCCGAGCTCGAGGCCCATCAGACATCCCTAGAGACACCCTGTCCCCTAGCCCCTCCCTCCAACGTAATTTATTGCAAACACAACAAAAACTACAACACTACCTTATAGAGGAGGCTAAAGAGATCTGGCTGGCATCGCAACATTGGATCTATAAATGAGGGGACAAATCGAGCACGATGTTGCAAAGGTTGTGTCAGGTGGGGAAGTCCTCGGCCGTTGTCCCCAGGAGCAGCTCTCACAAGCGGAGTTCCTTAGAGATTTTCCCCCTCAGAAGCTTAGTGACTAGATGAGAGACCAGCTTTAAGCCCCCATTACGGCCGATGAACTAAGAGCGCCGCTTGTGGCTCTGCGCCCGGGGCGGGGCCCTGGCCCCAACGGATTCCCCGTGGAGTTCCTCCGGTCCCACATGTATACTTTAAACTCCCACCTGTTAGAGGCGATACACAAAGCGTTCGAACAACATCAGCTGCCCCAGGACTGGCGGCAGGGCGAGATTATCCTTTCTCTAAAGCCAGGCCGCACTCCAGAAGGCCCGTCTTCATATAGTTCCATCTCCCTTATTAACTTTGAGCCCAAACAGCTAGGCAAGGTCTTAGCCAATCGCCTGCGAGCCTGTGTACAGGACCTGATTCACCCAGATCAGTCTGGCTTTATGCCACACCGAGCCACTAGACACAACATCCTTCTGGTTCACAATGCCTTGGCGATGGCTCATGAGTTAGGGCGCCCCGCGCCCATACTACTTGCTGACATCGACAAAGCATTTGACTCCCTTAGCTGGGAGTACCTCTTCCAGCTCCTTGAGGCCATTCATTTTTGCCTGCGTTTCCGGGCATATGTTCAACTGTTATAAACGGACCCCACCGCCTCTGTGCGGATTGCTGGTCATACCTCAGCCCCATTCCCTATCGGTCGGGGCACGCGACAGGGCTGCCCCTTATTCCCCCTTTTATTTGCCCTGGCAGTAGAACCCTTGGGGGGCTGGGTGCACAGCGATCCAGTGCTTCGGGGACTTCAGTGGCCGCGGTCACATCCTGACCACATCGCCTTGTATGCGGACGATGCCCTCTTTTTCATGACAGACACACGGTTCTCAAAACCACGTGTCCTGAAGATTCTCCGAGTTTTTGGTCAGACCACTGGACTTCATACCAATCCCTCCAAATCAGTCTTATTCCCTGTATGTGGCAATCATGGTAGTGACAAATGGGCAGCCCAATTGACCTGCGCAACAGGGGGTTTTAAATATTTGGGTATCTATATATCGTCCTGCCCAAAGATCTCATGAGCTCATAACATTAATCCCCTTCTCACCAATCTTCGAGATGAGATGACAATGTATGGGCGTTCAGCGATTTTTAAGATGGCCTCCCTACCTAAATTATTATATCGGCTACAAAACTTCCCATACCACATACCGAGATCGTGGTTCGCAAATATTAATGCCATCCACAACAAATTCCTATGGAATGGTGGGGCAGTTCTGGTAGCGCTACAAACCTGTGCTCAATCGACATATTATGGGGGTATCGCCGCAGCTGACGTATTTTCCTACTACGCCGCCTCCCATTTGCTGATCATAAATGAATGGTGGTACAATTCGCCATCAGACACAGCTTTCACACTGGAACACACAGCACTGGAGGGGCCCCCCTCCTTCAGTTACTTTATAGTGCACAGAGCCTGGATTTCCTACCCCATGCTGGCAGGCTCTGGCGGTATGTTGTCGGGCAGATGGGGTGGCGTGGTTGACTGATCCAGGCGACTCCCATCTGGCACAGAACCCAGTTGCGGCCCTGCCTTGATTCTGCAAATGGGACCTAGTAGGTATGTCCACACTGGGAGATATTATGAAGGGGATTACTTTAAAATCTTTCCAGCAGCTGCAGGTGGAATTCCAGTTGCATAAGTCACAGTTTTATAAATACCTTCAATTGCGCCATGCCCTTACCCCTACCATCCTCACTCTGGACAGCTTGCCAGAGTTCCATCCCCTCGAAGGCCTTCTCCTCATGAGGGACCTGGGGGCGCATAAAATCAGACAGATCTACCAGACCTTAACAAACCAGAAGGGCGTCGCAGGACGACATACCAGACCTAACGGAGTTGACTGCTCTGAGTCCATAGCTAGCCCCCGGGGTGCAGTGGTTTACTCCCAAGATCGACTTATCCAATTCAAATATCTGCACCGGATATACTATATAAGACTCCGTCTCTGGAAGATGGGGGTTATTCAGTCTCAAAACACACAAATAACTTCTCGGGTCTAAACAGCCTTAAAACATGAGCATGGAAAGGAAGAATGCTATGATCAATCTGTGTCTGGAATGGCAGTGCCCTAACAAGGAAAGGAATCCCTTATAAGGATGAATGCCCTCACTCACCAAAAGGTGACATGCTTCATCATTTGGGCTTTCTCCTCTCAGTGGGAAAACCTAGTCCCACTGAGGCCTACAACCACCTCACTGAGAGGTGGGAGCTCAGGGATGTTTTCAATTGTGTGGAGAATTAGGATGCTAAAATCCCAAAGCAGAGCAATTGTGTGATATGAGGGTGCAGCGCAAAAAATGAAGGTAAGTGAATGTGCTCTAAAACTGGCTAGTGCTAGTGAAAAATAATTTTTATTGGCTCATTAGCCCTGCCAGAGATAAAAAACAGTGCAAAGCAGTAACTATTGAAAACTGCTTGATGAAAAAGGTCAACATGTTTCAGCCAATAACCATCTCAAGAGTATGTCTGGCTTTCGTCAGGACCAAAACAAAGCTGCTGAAATAAAGTGTAAAATATAACTAAACGTGAAAATTGAGTTTGAAAAAACCAAACCAGTTATGCTCTTGCGGATTCAATCTCGCTGGAACTTGTCTAGAAGCAGAACAGAAAAACACAGAAAGAAATAATGTAAGCATTCAGATCTCTTTTCTAAATGTTGATAATGTTTGAGAGAATAATCTGAATATCTCAAACATAAGTCATTAACGAGTCCTATTAGACGCTCAAGTTATAATAACTCACCCAATCTGAGGGACAAGTAAGCCCACCTCAACCTGGTTACAACTCAGGAAAGGGAGCCCCGCTCTGAAAAGATAAGCAAACGTAGGATAATCAATACGTTTTGCTATTTACAAGTGCAAGAAAGTGTGAGTCATGTGAATATTCACCAACAACACTGATCAACAAGGAGAAGGCATCAGGTCTGACAAATATAACACTATTTAAATCCAAAAGACCAAAGTTAGAAAACGTCATGATTAGACAAATCAAGACTTAGCCTTATTGCGTTGTGGTCACGAAAGGAAAATTAATAGTAAGCTAAACAACTCATTGTTGTCCTCAGCTAAGGCAAAGTAATGTGAATTAAAGGACTTGGGAATCAAAATGCACTACATAATCAGGCGAACACCAAAGGAGAAGCTCAACCTAAAATACGTGTGCATTTAAGAACACATTCATCTTGAACGCGGGAAATGTGCTGAAGGGTATTTATTGAAAATTGTAAACCACATACACCGCCAAACAAAACAGTTTCTTTAAAAAAACAGTGTAACATAACACTAGCACTTCCAAACTCACCTCTCCGTTGGTACTCCGTCGTAGTACAAAAGTTGCAACCGGAGGTACCGACGGGGGCGGTGGAGTGATATTAAATACCCGTGTATCTTCAACTGCGAGATCGTAGATCAGGACCCCATAGGTGTCTGCCCGGAGTGCCTGTCTCATTTCTGACGATACCTCGTAGGAGAGTAATGTTTCAGAATAGTGCATGCGTATTACAGCCGCATTGACTTGTCAAAATGGTATGGAGACTGTCTGCAACCAATACCGTGCGTTTGTATTTCAAAGCCCGCGTAAATGAATAATCATTGGATAGATACTAAAGCACTCACATGAGGGTTTTTTTAAGAGAACATGAGCGCAAACTTTGTTGATATCTAGCTTCAACAGAGTCCCGAAGAAACAATCACGGGACCAGAAGTAAATAATAATGAGGAATGGCAAGATGCACAAAATTATCAAAAGCTGTTCTTAATAGATATCTACAGGCTTGAGAAATCATTCAAAGCCAAGTGAACTCAGTATATTGAGATAGTTATTAAATCATCAAAAGATCTCGTGTTGTAAGCAGAATCTTTTGATGGTAACTACCCTCTTTATCTAACAGGCCAAATTACCAGTTCTGAAACATAAATATAATAAGCCATACCCACACTAAAGATTTACGTGGGAATACTCTTATCATAAGCTCGTTAGTTTTACACACAGTGATATCTCAGTGAAAAAAGGCACTTAACCTTATAATGACAACCAGGGAATATCTTCATTTAACCCTGATGTGTCACTCTTTATACGGAACACCCACCGCTGTTCTCTTCTAAATAAAAATTTAGAAATGTCTGTAATGTGTTGGGGTATGGGAGGTTGCTCCAGAATTGTCCAACGGAGATCATCTGCTTGATGGTTGAAATCTAAAAAATGATTTGTCATTTTAGTTGCTCTCCTCTTGCACCGAATGGTGCTCTTATGTTCCAAAATTCTTGTTTTACCCTTGCGTGTGGTCATACCCACATATCGCATGGAACAAGGACACGTGATAAGATAAATAACCTTGTCACTGTTGCAGTTAGTGTGTTTCTTTAGGACCCATGGTTTGGCAGTACCAATGTCAACCTCTGTCATGTGTGAAGTCTGTGGGCAAGCTGCACAAGAACCACAAGGGTAATGTCCTACCACTGGCGGTAGCCCCCATAGTGACTGTTGTTCTCTGGTACTCTGCACGAGTCTAGGTCTGGTGTGTACAATGTGGTCTTTAATATTATCACTTCGTTTAAAAGCAAAGAGTGGAGGGGCTAAAACCTCTGTGCCAATATTGAGAATCTTCCAGTGCTTGAGAATACTACTCTTAATCTTGTTAGAATGAGTATTAAAAGTGTTCACACCTGAGGGTTCTTTCGGACTGGGCAAATCAATCAGGGCTTCCCGGTATTATTGGCAGCTCTTTTTCGGGACATACGGATAACTTTGTTAGGGTAATTCCTCTCTTTGAGTTGAATACTCAATAGTTTAGCATGTTCATTGTACTTGTCAATTGTCGAACAATTCCTCCTTATTCTTAAAAATTGACCAAAGGGAAGGTTCTCCCTAAGGGATTTAGGATGAAAACTTTCGAAAGACAACAACGAATTCCGGGCTGTGGGTTTACGATAAAGTTCTGTACCAAGCCCTCCTTTGTCAGGAAAAATCAGAATATCCAAAAATGGTAAACTGATATTTGAGTATTCAACTGTGAATCTCAAATAATGATTTTGTGTGTTCATCCAGGTATGAAAAGCCACGATGGTATCTGGGGGTCCCCTCCAGATGACGAACACATCGTCGATGTAACGTTTCCAAGTGCGTATATGGCTCCTGAAGGGATTGTCTTCTTTAAGGATAAAGGACTGTTCAAAGGCGTGTACATATAAATACCACAAGATGAGACGTTAGCGACAGTCGAGATGCTGTTACAATCGAAATCAAGAGATAGCATCACCCCAGTCCACTTCATAATGATGTGTGCACGAATAGCAATGAAGGAGAATTTCTTTAGATTTGAAAAGGATTTGTTCTAGCAGGTATCTGGAACATCTATGGGCAGCATTTTTGCGCCGAGCCTAGCGAATTTATATGTACACGCCTTTGAACAGTCCTTTATCCTTAAAGAAGACAATCCCTTCAGGAGCCATATACGCACTTGGAAACGTTACATCGACGATGTGTTCGTCATCTGGAGGGGACCCCCAGATACCATCGTGGCTTTTCATACCTGGATGAACACACAAAATCATTATTTGAGATTCACAGTTGAATACTCAAATATCAGTTTACCATTTTTGGATAGTCTGATTTTTCCTGACAAAGGAGGGCTTGGTACAGAACTTTATCGTAAACCCACAGCCCGGAATTCATTGTTGTCTTTCGAAAGTTTTCATCCTAAATCCCTTAGGGAGAACCTTCCCTTTGGTCAATTTTTAAGAATAAGGAGGAATTGTTCGACAATTGACAAGTACAATGAACATGCTAAACTATTGAGTATTCAACTCAAAGAGAGGAATTACCCTAACAAAGTTATCCGTATGTCCCGAAAAAGAGCTGCCAATAATAACCGGGAATCCCGGATTGATTTGCCCAGTCCGAAAGAACCCTCAGGTAGACTCACCTGTGTGAACACTTTTAATACTCATTCTAACAAGATTAAGAGTAGTATTCTCAAGCACTGGAAGATTCTCAATATTGGCACAGAGGTTTTAGCCCCTCCACTGTTTGCTTTTAAACGAAGTGCTAATATTAAAGACCACATTGTACACACCAGACCTAGACTCGTGCAGAGTACCAGAGAACAACAGTCACTATGGGGGCTACCGCCAGTGGTAGGACATTACCCTTGTGGTTCTTGTGCAGCTTGCCCACAGACTTCACACATGACAGAGGTTGACATTGGTACTGCCAAACCATGGGTCCTAAAGAAACACACTAACTACAACAGTGACAAGGTTATTTATCTTATCACGTGTCCTTGTTCCATGCGATATGTGGGTATGACCACAAGCAAGGTTAAAACAAGAATTTTGGAACATAAGAGCACCATTCGGTGCAAGAGGAGAGCAACTAAAATGACAAATCATTTTTTAGATTTCAACCATCAAGCAGATGATCTCCGTTGGACAATTCTGGAGCAACCTCCCATACCCCAACACATTACAGACATTTCTAAATTTTATTTAGAAGAGAACAGCGGCGGGTGTTCCGTATAAAGAGTGACACATCAGGGTTAAATGAAGATATTCCCTGGTTGTCATTATTAGGTTAAGTGCCTTTTTTCACTGAGATATCACTGTGTGTAAAACTAACGAGGTTATGATAAGTGTATTCCCACGTAAATCTTTAGGATCACTGACATAATATCGACTACAAAAATATAGACTTACAAAAATATCGATGCCAAAATATAGAATGCCAAAATATCGAAGTCCTATCTCCAAACAGGAAATTACAAGAATATCGAATCCAAAATATCGTTGTAAATAATATAGTTAGTCAAAATATCGAATTTTTTAAATGTTTTAAAAGTAATGTTAAATAAATGAAATAATACATATAATTAACTGACACATACTTATAAATACTTAAATAACAGTAAACTTAATGAATAATTAAAGTAAGTAAAAAAAAAAATTAATACATATATCTTAACGTGATATTAATTAAAAATATTCAATATTTTCTGTGTAGGATAGCGGGCGCGTAAAATTTACTATTACCACTCCAGTAAGTGCAATAGTAGGGAAAGCGTTGGATAGCGGGAGGGTAAAAATTACTATTCCCACTCCAGAGAATGCAACAGTAGGGAAAGTGTTGGATAGCGGGAGGGTAAAGATGACTATTCCCACTCCAGAGAGTGCAATAATAGGGAAAACATTGGATAGCGTAGGGGTAAAAATTACTATTCCCACTCCAGAGAGTGCAACAGTAGGGAAAGCATTGGATAGCGGGAGGGTAACATTTACTATTCCCACTCCAGTGAGTGCAACAGTAGGGAAAGCGTTGGATAGCGTAGGGGTAAAAATTACTATTCCCACTCCAGAGAGTGCAACAGTAGGGAAAGCGTTGGATAGCGGGAAGGTAACATTTACTGTTCCCACTCCAGTGAGTGCAACAGTAGGGAAAGCGTTGGATAGCGTAGGGGTAAAAATGACTATTCCCACTCCAGAGAGTGCAACAGTAGGGAAAGCGTTGGATAGCGGGAGGGTAAAAATTACTATTCCCACTCCAGAGAGTGCAATAATAGGGAAAACATTGGATAGCGTAGGGGTAAAAATTACTATTCCCACTCCAGAGAGTGCAACAGTAGGGAAAGCGTTGGATAGCGGGAGGGTAACATTTACTATTCCCACTCCAGTGAGTGCAACAGTAGGGAAAGCGTTGGATAGCGTAGGGGTAAAAATTACTATTCCCACTCCAGAGAGTGCAACAATAGGGAAAACGTTGGATAGCGGGAGGGTAACATTTACTATTCCCACTCCAGTGAGTGCAACAGTAGGGAAAGCGTTGGATAGCGTAGGGGTAAAAATTACTATTCCCACTCCAGAGAGTGCAACAGTAGGGAAAGCGTTGGATAGCGGGAGGGTAAAAATTACTATTCCCACTCCAGTGAGTGCAACAGTAGGGAAAGCGTTGGATAGCGGGAGGGTAAAAATTACTATTCACACTCCAGAGAGTGCAATAATAGGGAAAGCATTGGATAGCGTAGGGGTAAAAATTACTATTCCCACTCAAGTAAGTGCAATAGTAGAGAAAATAATAAATGTATTTTTATTTTTAAATTAATTAAATATTAATACAAAAACAAGTATTACAATTAATTACCAATCACAAAAGAATTGATTATTTATAAATACCAATACATTTTTGTTTAATTAATTAACAATTAATAATTAATTACCAAACAATTATTTTTCAATAACAAACATTAATAAATGCAAATAATACCAATTAATAATTAATTTATAATATATTAATTAAGGATATACACAAATTATTTAAATAATTATTTTTTTCCAATTATATTACTTCCCACCATATTCCCGTATAAACACAATACCCGCTACAAATATTAATTGAATACAATTAACATAATTATCAATTTACCTATTAATTCTAATTAATTACCAATTAATACTAATTATTTACAAATTAATAATTAATCAACAACCAATTAATTTGCAATACCAATTAATAATTAACTAATAACAATTAAATTACTTCCCACCCTATTCCCCTATAAACCCACAACCCGCTACAGAAGTAAAATGCAAAATTAAATTAAAGATATATTAATTAACAATATACACAAATAAATTAAATAATTATTTATTTACAATTATATTACTTGCCACCATATTCCCCTATAAACACACTGCCCGCTACAAATATTAAATGAATACAATTAACATAATTATCAATTAAACAATTAATACAAATTAATTACCAATTAATACTAATTATTTACCAATTAATAATTAATCAACAACCAATTAATTTGCAATACCAATTAATAATTAACTAATAACAATTAAATTACTTCCCACCCTATTCCCCTATAAACCCACAACCCGTTACAGACGTAAAACGCAAAATTAAATTAAAAATAATTAATAACTCCTATAAATTATTATTTAATAATCTATAATTAAATTACTTCCCACCCTATTCCCCTATAAACCCACAACCCGCTACAGAAGTAAAACGCAAAATTAAATTAAAAATAATTAATAATTCCTATAAATTATTATTTAATGTACTATAATTAAATTACTTCCCACCCTACTCCCCTATAAACCCACAACCCGCTACGGAATTAAATTACAAAAAAATAAAAAAACATAAAATTCAATAATTTAAAAATATTGTAACATACATTCCAATATTAATACATACTTTTAACACATATACTAACACTTAAAACACTATAAAAAATTCGATATTTTTAACAACTATATTATGACTGTCGATATTACTTACTTCTATATTATTGCAATCGATATTTCTTACCTGTTTTTCGATATTCTTCACCACTATATTTTTGCAAGTCGATATTCTGTCCATTCGATATTAAAAACTCGATATTCTTGCTACTCGATATTTTTTTTTCGATATTATGTCTAGTTACCAAATCTTTAGTGTGGGTATGGCTTATTATATTTATGTTTCAGAACTGGTAATTTGACCTGTTAGATAAAGAGGGTAGTTACCATCAAAAGATTCTGCTTACAACACGAGATCTTTTGATGATTTAATAACTATCTCAATATACTGAGTTCACTTGGCTTTGAATGATTTCTCAAGCCTGTAGATAACTATTAAGAACAGCTTTTGATAATTTTGTGCATCTTGCCATTCCTCATTATTATTTACTTCTGGTCCCGTGATTGTTACTTCGGGACTCTGTTGAAGCTAGATATCAACAAAGTTTGCGCTCATGTTCTCTTAAAAAAAACCTCATGTGAGTGCTTTAGCATCTATCCAATGATTATTCGTTTACGCAGGCTTTGAAATACAAACGCACGGTATTGGTTGCAGACAGTCTCCATACCATTTTGACAAGTCAATGTGGCTGTAATACGCATGCGCTATTCTGAAACATTACTCTCCTACGAGGTATCATCAGAAATGAGACAGGCACTCCGGGCAGACACCTATGGGGTCCTGATCTACGATCTCGCAGTTGAAGACACACAGGTATTTAACATCACTCCACCGCCCCCGTCGGTACCTCCGGTTGCAACTTTTGTACTATGACGGAGTACCGACGGAGAGGTGAGTTTGGAAGTGCTAGTGTTATGTTACACTGTTTTTTTAAAGAAACTGTTTTGTTTGGCGGTGTATGTGGTTTACAATTTTCAATAAATACCCTTCAGCACATTTCCCGCGTTCAAGATGAATGTGTTCTTAAATGCACACGTATTTTAGGTTGAGCTTCTCCTTTGGTGTTCACCTCATTATGTAGTGCATTTTGAATCCCAAGTCCTTTAATTCACATTACTTTGCCTTAGCTGAGGACAACGATGAGTTGTTTAGCTTACTATTAATTTTCCTTTCGTGACCACAACGCAATAAGGCTAAGTCTTGATTTGTCCAATCATGACGTTTTCTAACTTTGGTCTTTTGGATTTAATTAGTGTTATATTTGTCAGACCTGATGCCTTCTCCTTGTTGATCAGTATTGTTGGTGAATATTCACATGACTCACACTTTCTTGCACTTGTAAATAGCAAAACGTATTGATTATCCTACGTTTGCTTATCTTTTCAGAGCGGGGCTCCCTTTCCTGAGTTGTAACCAGGTTGAGGTGGGCTTACTTGTCCCTCAGATTGGGTGAGTTATTATAACTTGAGCGTCTAATAGGACTCGTTAATGACTTATGTTTGAGATATTCACATTATTCTCTCAAACATTATCAACATTTAGAAAAGAGATCTGAATGCTTACATTATTTCTTTCTGTGTTTTTCTGTTCTGCTTCTAGACAAGTTCCAGCGAGATTGAATCCGCAAGAGCATAACTGGTTTGGTTTTTTCAAACTCAATTTTCACGTTTAGTTATATTTTACACTTTATTGCAGCAGCTTTGTTTTGGTCCTGACGAAAGCCAGACATACTCTTGAGATGGTTATTGGCTGAAACATGTTGACCTTTTTCATCAAGCAGTTTTCAATAGTTACTGCTTTGCACTGTTTTTTTTATCTCTGGCAGGGCTAATGAGCCAATAAAAATTATTTTTCACTAGCACTAGCCAGTTTTAGATCACATTCACTTACCTTCATTGTTTGCGCTGCACCCTCATATCACACAATTGCTCTTCTTTGGGATTTTAGCATCCTAATTCTCCACACAATTGAAAACATCCCTGAGCTCCCACCTCTCAGTGAGGTGGTTGTAGCCCTCAGTGGGACTAGGTTTTCCCACTGAGAGGAGAAAGCCCAAATGATGAAGCATGTCACCTTTGGGTGAGTGAGGGCATTCATCCTTATAAGGGATTCCTTTCCTTGTTAGGGCACTGCCACTCCAGACACAGATTGATCATTGCATTCTTCCTTTCCATGCTCATGTTTTAAGGCTGTTTAGACCTGAGAAGTTATTTGTGTGTTTTGTGATTACTCATTGGGGTAAAACTTCTTGCAGGTCTTTAAACTTATTCCCTTGGACCCCCAATTCCCTTTCGTGTGTTACCTGGTTATTCAGTCTCCCCAATGTCTGCGCTGGGAGAGGGATGAAGGAACCTTTTTATACACAGTGTGGAGCTGCAGTGCTATACAGCCCTTCTGGCGTAAAGTCTCGGCACGTTTGGGCAGGGAATTAGCTTAGGATCTCCCACACAACCCAAAACTGTTCCTATTACATAGCAAGGACGAGTTAGGGGGAACTGGTATAAACTGCACCTGCTCTTCCTAGCCCTCACACCCACCAAAACGAGACATCGCTCAGTTATGGAAAGGGGTCCCCCCCAACGGTGGGGAAATGGAGAAAAGAGCTAGACAGATGTATGGGCGCTGAGCTGGCAGTTTTCCAGGCACAAGGCTGCCCCCGGAAACACAGGAAAATATGGTCCTGATGGGCAACGTATCAGGGTATCGACCTTCCTCCCCTTCCCCTACAGACCCCCTGATGGAAGCAGTTGCTAACACCCCTATAACTATCCCAGGCCACGCACAACGTACCTTTACTGCATGTTTGAGTACACATCTACACCTTCTTAAATGTATGGATTTGGGAACTGTCTGCGCAGTTTTAGTTGTTTTATATGTCTAGTGCAGTGCAGTTAACAATGTATACCAACTGTGTATATCCGGATTATCTTGGTGCCAATATATGTATGTAAGGCGTCTGCCCAGCTGGTATCACGAAAAATCAATATAATGTGTTATTAGAAAAAGAAAACTTCCAACAGCAGTCCATCAGAAGCCTACTGACAAGAACTTTGTGCTTCAGTATATATCATATCATCCGAGAGCTTTAAGGGATAATTTACTTGTGGGTAAATTTTTCAGATACAGGAGGAATTGCTCGAAAACATTCCTTGTCTATTCAGAACCAACTTCCACAGAGGGCTTATCCTAGACAAGTAATCAACAAAACTTGGAAGAGAGCTCTTAATACACCTTGTGCTGCTCTCCAAGAAATGCAGCCAAAACCGAAATCTGAATGCATTACTGTTGTTTTGACCTTTGACCCTTTGTCTTCTAAGATTCGCCAGATTATTCATAGGAACTTGGCCCTTGTTCCAGGCTAGATCAAGTTCGGTGCCTCATCCCCACTTTACTTCCGGATGATCCTGCAATTTTAGGGATAAGCTCAGACTTACAAGGATTATACGTATGCCTGCTAACACAGCGTGTGGTCTTCCTACAACCAAGGGCCATTATCCCTGCAGTGGTTGCAGAGTCGGAAAGCTTACATCACCATCCGAACAAGTAATGGACGAGTTAGGCGGGGGGTTCTAGTTGAGGGTAAGGGGGACGTGGAGGGGGATTTAGTAAACACTGGTGCGTTTCCAAAGTTTGGAGGCATGGCCCAAGGTAGACACGCTTGGGGCTGGAATCTGACGAGGTAGCACGCATGACAATAGGCATGATATCTGTGTGGGTTCGATTGTTGTACATATATGGAGTGTAATCAGATCATTGCTCCTATGTCTATGATAATCTACAATTCCTCTGTAAACGGCTACGAAATGCTGCATGTCGACTCTGTAAGGTTTTTGTCAATAAAGATATATTACAAAAAAAAAAAAGTAATGGACGAAGTGGAATGCCCTTGTGGATTGTTCTATATAAGGCTAACCATGAGAAAGGCAAAAATCTGGATGTGAGAACTCATAAGTACCTTCACGACTGGGAGATTGACAACTATATTACCACAACACTTTAAAGAAGCATATCGCGGCCCTCCGGATTTTAAATGGACTGTGCTTGAACGTTTAGACCAGAGACTTGAGGGAGCAGTGGAAGCTTTTACCAGAAGGGAAGCCCGATGGATCGTTTCCAAGCAGACAGACAAGACAAGGTTGAATGATCTAGTGGAGTGGTACCATTTACATAACTAACATATCTATCAGTTCCACCCATTTATTCAGTATTGTATGGGGGTAGGGGAGTTTACATATCATTTTCTTACTGTGTGAGAAGTGGTACAAGTACATGCAACCATCTCCTTCTGGGACTGTGATTGGCCTTCTCTGAGAAACGGTCCACCCATGTGCTCTCATTTTGACAAAGGTACACGCAAGAGGTTACCATTTTGCTTTTGCCATAATTCCAAAGTGGTGCCATGTGTATTAACGTTTTATATGCGACACAAGAAAGAGGCAGGGGAGGAGTATTTCTTTCTGTGGGTTTCTCTGCAGCATATATATTCAGAAAACCTCTAGTGATGGTATTCTCTAGTGTAGGGTCTACTCCTGTGCTCACTCATGTTTTGACCAATGAATATGCATGAGGTGGCCATCTTGGTTTAAGTACACTTCCAAGATGGCATCATATCAAATGATGTTCTAGTGTTCCATACGAGTCAGAGGAGAGAGGTAGGTAGGTGAGGTGAATTTCTTCTCTGTAGTTCCCAGCATTCTTTCTGTATACAAACAAGGAGTGACTACCTCTCTACCGCAGGTGGGTTAACCCTCTACGTATTGATTCAGCTGGGACATCTTAGTGAGCTTTTTGACCCAGAGATTTCTCAAATGGGATTGCTTCTAATCAAATGATTAAGAATTCTCGGCATGCGAGCACTCTACTGATTAAAGGTTTCTTTTAACTGGGGAGTGGGAGTCTGTTTCAGCCATTTTGTATGTGTCCCTCTATTGTACCGGCCAACCTGGTAGCAGGATGTTACAATGGTTAACTTTGGACACTGATAACTGACGTAGTCAGGGAGTCATAGATGCATTTTATCACTATGTCTGGTGGGAACACTTTACACTACTCATATGGTTTTCACTGTTGACCCTGTATATAGCTAGATATTTAATATACAGTGTTTCTCCACATCTCCACGTTTTGTTTTATGTTATTTCCTCTCCAGGCTTGTGGCTTCTTTTATTCTCCATGCTTATGGTTAATTTTTAAACAGTGTCTATCTTCCATTTCAGCTCCTTAGCTACAGTTGGACTTGTTATGTGGTTGGACCTCCCATTGAGTATGACTGTTTATTTTATAGGTAGTACATCTTGAACAGATCCAGCATTTGAACCCACTGGCCCACTGGTAGGCCTTCTCCTAGTGGCGATGCGATAAATACAAAGACACTTCTTTTCACAGTTGTCTTTATTTTTACATTTGTTGATGGTTGGTTGTTACACAATTTTTCTTGCCACCTTATTTTTGTTCTGTTGTTTCTCTTCCTCACTATGTGCAGTGTACTTCTGAGTGACGGTTTGGTCCTCTTGCCCCTTTGAATTTTCCAGACATTTTTGGGCAATGAAACATATCGGCCATTCATGCACATAAGACCTATATAATTATACATTTTTGGGGATCTTCTGAGACATTTTTATCATCTCTTTCTTTAGTAATTTTTGACTCAGAGAGTGAAGAGTGAAGTCTCAGATTTTTAGAGGACCCTATTTTTTGATGTAGACATTAGTACTTAAGTATTTGCAAATATTGTTTTGTGCTACACTCCACAGCAGATCTAGGAGTGATGACCTTTTCTTGCACAATCTGACTGGTGTATGGAGGTTGCTCCCGTGAGGCACTTCTTATTTGTTTACTAAATATTTTTTGTCACTGGTTGACACTACATCTATTTTTTCTTCCAGTACCACCTCCAGTTATTAAAACCCCTAATTGAGGGGAAAAAACATCAGGTAGAGTCAGTTCCTGATTTGTCCAATTAAGGAAACCAAGGGCATATCAACCCTTAAGCTTGCGCCATAATACACCATGTAATGCCTGCACTTCTCTGGCACCTGCACAGTACTGTGAGCTTAGTCAAAAAGACTAATCTCACAGCACTGTGATGTTTTTTTTCAAGTATCATTTCTTTTTGAAGTAATCTACTCTATATAGACTGCTGTTATTTAGACGCAACAAAGTTACAAGTTACTCCCTTATTTGTAAGTGTGAAATGGCGGCATCATCATCATCATTCATATATTATTAAGCGCTTGCCCTGAAGAAGTCCAATGTTTTGGACAAAGCGCGTTGGCTCTTCTTCCCTGCACATGCATTCCACATCTGAACCTATTTTAATAAAGAGAAGATTTGAAAATGCATCTTTGAAATTGAATCACACTTCTTAGTTATTCTAATGTATAAGTACTCTTTAAGGGCATCCTCCATGCAGCAGCATGCCTCATTATGTGAATGAAAAATATGAGCACATCTACCCTACTTTGATGGAACTGCAGTGGCTCCTCTTGCTGACTGACGTCATCTTCAAAATCAACAGCATTATCTGCAAGCCAACACAACCAGTGTAGAAATCAAAACCTTCTCAGGGGCTTCACTGATACACCTGGTCCTTGTAAACCAACAAAGAAGAGATTGGCACAGAAGCTGTAATATAAAAGACATCTTTTTATTTAACCTCTAAAGAGGGAAAAAATGTGTCATACAGTATTCTCAAATCACTGTATGAGACATTTTCTAAGGAGTACAGAGAACAGGGGCTTTATATACCCACACAGGGGCTGAAACGAAGGCGGTACAAGTACATATGAGAAGAGTTATGCACATAGATGGTCATACAGAAACTGCACAGTCAACAAGTAGGAGGAGTAATAAGTTGCTGACATCTGTTAGAACAGCCTGACAGTTCTATATTAGGAACAGGTGCATTCTACTAGCTAGGCCCATCTGAGCATGTGCAAGACTCTGGGAGAGGGAAACAGCAAATGTCCAGCACATAGCTAACTAAAATGGCTGCCAAGTACAAAATGGCTTTCAGCTCATGCTAAGAGATTAATGCAATCTTCAACATATGGTCCTTTTAGCATGAGCTAAAGACATTTCCCATAATCCAGTAGGAAAACAGAAAATATGCACATTAGATTTGTTTCATAAATTTATCAATATCCTAATTCATTGCTAGATGGGCATTTCTCATTCTAAATATTGTTAAGCGGGTATGTATAAGGTATAAGCAGGAGTACAAAGGGAAAAGAGCATTGGGTCATACAGATAGCAGGAGAGAGTAATTACTATTATCAGAAACAGAACTATTAGCTTTCTAGTCCTAAGCAAATCCTAGAACCATCCAGTAAAAACATTTTCAAGGCTCCTATGCATTTCAGTGACCATCAATTTCAACTTCAAAATAGACAACAGCACATATCTATCTAATAAAAACATTTTCACTAGACTTTTCCAGTGTTTCCTTTATGAGGGTTAGAGTATCAATTATTATCAAGGAAATGGTAAAGTAACATTTGTCAACTGCTCAGATGAACTTTTCTCTCGCAGAATAAACATTATTCCTAATACAAACAGGACCATGAGAATTAGGACGAAGAGCTGCAAAGGGCTGCTCTTCCTCAAAAATGGGATAACCAATGGGGTACATTTTCAACAAAAAAGAAAAAGAAGTCCTTGGGAAATTAAAGCAGCTGTACAACCAACCAGAGGGGAGTCTTCTCCCTGTGTCCGTTTGAGCCTCACAGGCAGGCTCTTGTTGTTCCCACGGTGGAGCTGCACAACTCGCAACTCAGGAATCACGGCCCAGTTTCAAGGGAAAAGTTTCTTCTTTCAGGATAGGGCAATCACCCACCTGGGCAAATGCTCTTAGCGATCCTGTCCAGTGTCTCAGGCAGTGCACCAGTTTTCTTCACTTTAATCTAACAGGCACCAGAGACACAGCACCTGTACCCTGAACTCAAGTCCTTCCCTAACTCCTGTATTGCTCTACTGGCACACTGCTCTTTCGTTGGGGCCATAGATTGCATTCAGTGTGCCCAGGTATCCCCTGACCAACAATGGGGAAGACTTTACAGCCACTTCGGGACCAGGATTCAGAGGCCTGATGCTAGGATCTCTGAAGCAACCCTTGTTTCAAAGGGGGTTACCTCAAACAAAAACTTTCTCGCCTTCCTGGTCGGTTTGTGACTCTCGGCTGGGCATCAAAAACTTGATCCATGATTTCTCCTTTCTGATTTGTGACCCCGTCTTTCGCCCAAGACAGTGGCAGGGGTACACACTTCACATCCCAGTGCTTCCGGCCTTCTACCTTCACTGAGGTCCTGGTTGCCAGCAATGCCTGTGCTGGTTACCTTCACTTTGACTTCAAGCTGGACTGGTGCTGACTCTTCAAGCTAGATCTGACGTCCGCGCCCCTCTGGCAATGGTTGTAAGGCAGCAAATATCTATTGGTGGACAGAACAAAAGGTCTTTAGACAAGGCACAGAAATAATCTATCAACAGAGAGGTTAGTCTCAGAATACTTCCTAGTCTAGGGACGCCCCATATATTAGCAAGGCACCCAAGAACCACTTTCATCTATGTGAGAGTAAAAAAACAACAGCCTCGACCTATTGGCAAGTATAAAAGGAACTCTTTGGTGAACTGACAAGAGTAATACGTCACCCAATCCCAAGCAGCCAAGGAAGTCTGTGTTCATTTACTAAATTCTGAGGAAAAGAGAAAAACAATACAGACATACTCCAAATCCTTACATCTGTATATTCCTATCTTAATCATCTAAAGACCCTCAAGAAAAAAGGAAATGTTCCACACTTTTACTCATAGACTTTGCATTACTTGTACAGGACTGCAGACACTTCTAAAATGATTTCTCTTAATAAAAGCACCAACATTGTATGCTTAGGACCATGCTCTCATGTTATAGGAGCAACAGGAAAATCTAAAACTGCTAATTTAGCAGGGATTCCTATTACATAAAGAACTAAAAACTTCAACATAATGGGTACATTTTCTCCAGCAGAACATCTTGTGACTAACAGACTCCTATAAAACAATATTTTCCTCAAAAATGCTTGCTAAGGATCACATGGGCATCTTCCCTGCATTCTATTTTTCACAATCCAAGCTATGCAACATCAGCTCTAGTAAGGACTGTCAGTTTATTTACACAGACTAGCTAATAAAAACTAGCAATGCCCTTGCAAAACTGTATGTAGCATGAGAATAACAAACAATAGTGGTGTTATCACCTGAGAATTTTAGAACAAAAACTACCCACAGCTAGTTCCCCTTAAGGATCAAATAAGGAAACAGCAATCTAGACTACTCCTCCTTTCATAATTTCATCAGACAGGATGGGCAGTAAGATAGCAAATTTATTTATTCATTTTATTAATGCTAATAATGTTTAAAACAGTATTACTGAATAGCCAATTAAATGTCTCATGGCTATTTCACAGACAGTTTAGACAGGCTCAAAAGAAATTGAGAAAAAGAGAGAGAAAACATAAATTTGCCCACCCTTAATTTGTAGAGGAGCTAGCCTCCTCCCCCCATTTTTGACAGTAGGAAACCTGTAACAGGTTTCATTCTGTCAACACTATCAACCCCAATTTGTAGCAACTGGGCATAAACAAACTCTGAGGAGGTAAATAGCACATTGAGCTAGCTAAAGAACATATTCCTTTAACAAATGTACAAGTGTAACACGAGGGCACATGAATTCAAACTAAATCCCATTGCTTCCTTAATTCAGCCCTAAAAGCATTAGTGCTATATATATGGCAGAGCCATTGTCTTAATAAGAGCTCACATATACCATTATTATTCACTCTGTTCATATGAGTGAAAAAAAACTTGCTTTTGCCAAAAAAAATAAGCAAAACCTCTTTCTGTCCCTGCCCTGCCATTTCGTCTTTCAAATGTCCAAATGTCAAAGCAAACGTTGCGCTCAGCCCTGCTAGGCTTCTAAATGTAGGACTTAGGCCTTTAACCTATTTGCAGCTGTTTCATCTTGTGTGCAAGGTTTTCATGCAGTTTTACCAATTCAAAGTGACCCTGGAGACTGAGAGCTCAACAACCCACTCCATTCCTGTCTACCAGCAATTCAGAGGTAAGCTTAATAAATTCTGCCAGTTTGTTTTGTACATATTTATATTTGTAAGCAGTGTGCTGAGTGCTTGTCTAGCAGTATAGATGTCAGCTATTCATTCTATACTTACATATGTGCATTTACTGTAGCCTAAGACGGTTTAAAAGCTGCTCTGATTGGAATAACCTCATTTAAATAGTGAATTTTACTCAATTTCGACTTTGATGTTTGGGGCACTTAAAATGAATATCCTACAATGTTTTTGCATAATAGTCATCCCCAGAATGTCCTCTACATATCCCAGAGATGTGGCATCAGAAATGTATAATGTATACCCTTATAAAAATAAGTTTTGTACGTCTGGGTAAAGTGACATTTCACATGTAAGTGACCCCCTAGTGCTGTATAGAACGGCTTAAATTCAATTTGGATGCTAGGAGGTCACAGCATCATTATTAGGCATTATAAATATTAAAAAACGAATTTAATGCACCTATTTTAAATAACATTTTTTATATAATCAAAATATTTTTTTATTTTTTTTAATAAATCCAATCATTTTGATGAATCCACATATGAAAAGCAAGCTGCATCCCTTGCATATCATATTTAAACGCATTCATTCTTAGCCCTAAGCACAGAAACCTAATTTGAAAGTCTGCGCCACTTTTAAAGGACAGTCATTATTATTTAACATCAAAAACCACTCTTATCCTTATTTAAAAAGGCATTAAGAAAATAAATCCCTACTGTCAATCTGTCCTCTGTTTTTTTTTTTAAACAAACTTTATTGAGATTTTACTTGAGGAGGAACATTGCAGTACAACCTCCAGTAATTACATCAATTGCATGTGGGGCAATCTGTCCTCTGTTTATCAAAAATAATGAAACTATATTTCTAACTTTTAAAACAGCAGTCTGAAATGCAGGATTTTACACCGTGTTTGCACTGACTTAAGGGGTAGTCGACTTCAGCTGTTTTCTTTGTATCGCCTGGAGTCAGAAATACCCACGTGCTTACACAGCTGCTTGACACGTAAAGGCGTCAAATTCACAAGCCTTTCAAGTCAGCCTTTCGAGCCAGCACAAATCTGTCGTTCTGTAATGTGTACTTAGTTCAGCAACAACCAACTCACTCAGATAATGTGAATGCCTTTTAATACCTAATACAGAAGGATAAATGCTGTGACATTCTGGTGCCAATTCCGATCCGGTAAAAAAATTCCCCGTCCGACTCGTATCCGGATTTTTTTCCGTCCGAATCGTCAAAGTAGCGTACAAACTGCCAAGTACGATTCGAACGGAAAAAAGTCCATACGAATCGCATTGGGAAGATTTCCCCACACGTCCTCGGGTCGGGAAAAGTCACCGACACGTCCCCGGGCGAGAAACCCACCGTGCGGAAAAATAAAGTCCGACTGCGCAAGTACGATCCCTCCCGTCCTCCCCATTTCACAACCGTACGCAAAAAACACCGTCCGAACCGAACTCCCATAGCAACCATGGAGACATGTGCCCGCATACGCGCCGAACACCCCACCACCCCCCGCCCGCGTATGTACGCCCCGAACCCCCACCCGTGTATGTACGCACCGAACCACCAGCCGTGTATGTACGCACCAAACCCCCCCCCCAGCCCTGTATGTACGCACCGAACCACCAGCCGTGTATGTACGCCCCCGAACCCCCCCCAGCCGTGTATGTACGGACCGAACCACCAGCCGTGTATGTACGCACCAAACACCCACCCGTGTATGTACGCCCCCGAACCCCCCCCAGCCGTGTATGTACGCACCGAACCACCAGCCGTGTATGTACGCACCAAACACCCACCCGTGTATGTACGCCCCCGAACCCCCCCCCAGCCGTGTATGTACGCACCGAACCACCAGCCGTGTATGTACGCCCCCGAACCCCCCCCCAGCCGTGTATGTACGCACCGAACCACCAGCCGTGTATGTACGCACCAAACCCCCACCCCAGCCGTGTATGTACGCACCGAACCACCAGCCGTGTATGTACGCACCAAACACCCACCCATGTATGTACGCCCCCGAACCCCCCCCCCAGCCGTGTATGTACGCACCGAACCACCAGCCGTGTATGTACGCCCCCGAACCCCCCCCCAGCCGTGTATGTACGCACCGAACCACCAGCCGTGTATGTACGCACCAAACACCCACCCGTGTATGTACGCCCCCGAACCCCCCCCCAGCCGTGTATGTACGCACCGAACCACCAGCCGTGTATGTACGCACCAAACACCCACCCGTGTATGTACGCCCCCGAACCCCCCCCCAGCCGTGTATGTACGCACCGAACCACCAGCCGTGTATGTACGCACCGAACCACCAGCCGTGTATGTACGCCCCCGAACCCCCCCCAGCCGTGTATGTACGCACCGAACCACCAGCCGTGTATGTACGCACCAAACCCCCACCCCAGCCGTGTATGTACGCACCGAACCACCAGCCGTGTATGTACGCACCAAACACCCACCCATGTATGTACGCCCCCGAACCCCCCCCCCAGCCGTGTATGTACGCACCGAACCACCAGCCGTGTATGTACGCCCCCGAACCCCCCCCCAGCCGTGTATGTACGCACCGAACCACCAGCCGTGTATGTACGCACCAAACACCCACCCGTGTATGTACGCCCCCGAACCCCCCCCCAGCCGTGTATGTACGCACCGAACCACCAGCCGTGTATGTACGCCCCCGAACCCCCCCCAGCCGTGTATGTACGCACCGAACCACCAGCCGTGTATGTACGCACCAAACACCCACCCCAGCCGTGTATGTACGCACCGAACCACCAGCCGTGTATGTACGCACCAAACACCCACCCGTGTATGTACGCCCCCGAACCCCCCCCAGCCGTGTATGTACGCACCGAACCACCAGCCGTGTATGTACGCCCCCGAACCCCCCCCCAGCCGTGTATGTACGCACCAAACACCCACCCATGTATGTACGCCCCCGAACCCCCCCCCCAGCCGTGTATGTACGCACCGAACCACCAGCCGTGTATGTACGCCCCCGAACCCCCCCCCAGCCGTGTATGTACGCACCGAACCACCAGCCGTGTATGTACGCACCAAACACCCACCCGTGTATGTACGCCCCCGAACCCCCCCCCAGCCGTGTATGTACGCACCGAACCACCAGCCGTGTATGTACGCACCAAACACCCACCCGTGTATGTACGCCCCCGAACCCCCCCCCAGCCGTGTATGTACGCACCGAACCACCAGCCGTGTATGTACGCACCGAACCACCAGCCGTGTATGTACGCCCCCGAACCCCCCCCAGCCGTGTATGTACGCACCGAACCACCAGCCGTGTATGTACGCCCCCGAACCCCCCCCAGCCGTGTATGTACGCACCGAACCACCAGCCGTGTATGTACGCACCAAACCCCCACCCCAGCCGTGTATGTACGCACCGAACCACCACCCCACCAGGGAATGTACGGACCGCACCCCCACCAGTGCATGTACGGACCGTACTGACGCCAAAAAAACACGTACTGAACCCGGACAAACCATATTTACACAAGGAGAGTCAAGTAGAGTTTCCCCACACCACCAAACAGGCCCAACAACCCCACAAACATCACATACACTCACCTGCAACTGCCAAACTGCCAAACAGAGGCCCAAAACTCAATCACTCCTCATAACACACCCACACAAATTTCAAACACAGCCACACCCACAAATGGACCAATAAAAATGGACCACACACACAAACCATGAGCCTTTGCAACAGACCCACTGCTGCCAGAGCCCACAGACGACCCACACCACCATACTTGAACCTCACACTTGCATACCTTCACACAACCACCTACACAAACACCCCCTCATCACATTCACACACACACCTCCACTACCACACCCACACACCCACAGCCATCCACACCCACACCCCCACAACCACACCCCACGCCATGTCCACCACCAAGAATCCAAAGTTCACAAAGGAGGAGCTGGAGATCCTTGTCGACGAAATCCTCAGAGTCGAGCCACAGCTCTTTGGGACATTGGTCAGACAGACCAGCATATCCGAAAAAACCGCCATGTGGCAGAGGATCGTCGATTCTGTGAATGCTGTTGGGACAACCAGAAGGACCAGGCACGAGTGCCAATCCAGGTGGTACGATCTGCGGAGGACGGTCAAGAGGAAGATGACTGACAATCACAACCAGGGGAACATCACTGGAGGAGGGCCGCCCCCCAGACCGGTACAATACCATCCCTGGGAGGAGAAGGTGATGTCCACGCTGGCGGTGGAGGGACTACACGGACTGCCAGGACTCCCAGACCCTGGTGAGTACACAAACAACTCACCTCACATGGGGGGGATGCCATACACAATCAATCATGCATGCCACCCCCCCCAAGCCACCACCGGACACAACAACACTCCACAAACACACACATGCCACTGGCACCTCCATGCCCCATGCATCAATCAGGGCCATGCCAAGTCACAGGCCACACAATACACCAACACAACACAGGATGTGGTCGATGCTGGGAGTGGGGGCAGCAAAACTAACATTGAGCAACTCACAAGCACACAACAATGCCCTCAGCCCATATGGCCCAGGGCACAGCCATACAAACTGTGTGTACCCACACAGTACTGTCTTGCCTGCAAATGATGGCTGCCATGCAGGATGCCATGGGTCTGAAGGCACAATTTGCACATAACAGCAGACAATGAAGATGCATCGCTCTGATAGAGTCTCAGCACACACCGCCACAGCAGCAGCCTACACTCAGACACACTGCCCAATGGGTGCCCGGAGAACAGGGACTAACTCACATGAACAAGCCAATGGCCATTCAAAGACCGGCTAACTGTGTGTGCCCAGGAAGCTGGCCTGAGGTGACAGAGAGTGACAAAGAGAGGGAGGGAGAGGGGGAATGAGAGGGAAGGAGACAGAGGGGGGACACAGGGAGACAGACAGAGGGAGGGAGTAGGGTGACAGAGGGAGACCGACAGAGGGAGGGAGGAGGGTGACAGAGGGAGGGAGGAAGGGAGACACAGGGAGACTAAATCACCCTTGGGTGGTGTGGCCATGTCCACTCGTCAGCCGGTGGACTGTGTGCATGCAGACCAGGTCTGGCAGTGCCTCAACCCCCCCTTCCGTAGATGAAGACCGGTCCATGTGTCAATCTGTGCACGAGTCCATCCGTGCTGCAGGCACAGACCTAACCACACACCCAGTATACCCACCCACCGTGTCGGTAAGAACCCTGTCACAAATGCTTCAGTCCCCTACCTGCAACATCAAATTGCCTTGCCAAAACACCATTTGGCCACGTACAGTGCAACACGTAAGGCGCCTCTGCATGGCTCGCTACGCCCGCACACCACACTGCTGACTGTGTACCCAAATAGATGCATCAACTAAGATTGTGTCTCACACATGCGTAAAGCCCTGACAGCTGTGGCCAAGGGACATAGCCATGCACAAGTGCACTGTGAGAGGAATGCAGGACAGATCCAACTACCCAGAGGAAGAGTGCCAAATCAGAAATGCATGCAACATGGATGCCACATGTGACACTGTCAACATTGTCTCTCTCACACACAGGTCAACGTCGACGAACACCCCCCAACACTGGGGGGGAAGTCACACAGGACCAGGCTCCGCGGGATGATGACCCCACCGCCAGCGATGACTCTCACCACTCCGTGGATGACCCAGACCAACCTGGCCCCTCTGGTGTCCAACCACCTGCAGCACCTGCGTCAGGTACAACTGTGCCAACCACCACCCCCATTCCTGCCACATCCCAGGAGACGTCCAGGAGCCCTGCCCGCACACGACCACCCAGCCAGTCTGCCCAGGAGGGACACGGTCCTCCGGGCACCCAGGAGGAGGCAGGCGGCAACGCAGATGCCATCCCTCAGGGGTCCCGGAGACCCGATGCACCCACAACGGCAGGCCAGGTGCACGTGGGCAGGGGTGGCGGGAGTGGAGGACGGCGGAGGCGCGAACCTGACCAGGCAGCTCAGGACCCGGTAGTGTCCCAGGTCAGCAACATCCTGGATACATACCGGCGTGACACCAGGGGCATGGACCAGATTGCGTCCACCCTCAATGACATCAAGGGGACCCTCCAGGAGATGAAGACCCTGCAGTCCCAGCAACATGCCTGTCAACTGCAACACCAAGGAAGGATGGAGGATAGACAGGCTGAGCTCGTGGCGGTGCAAACCCAAATGACCGGTGTACTCCGTCGGATTGCCGACAACATGGGCAACCCTCCCTGTGGCACCAGGCGAAGGCCATTACCAGACACAGGGAGGGATCAGGAGGAGGAGGATTCATCCGACGGAGCGTCACAGACATCGTCACGGACTGCTTCCGAGGGTCCCCGCAGGAAGGTGGGTCGTCCACGAAAAAGACTGTGAGAGTCAGCAGAACATCACCATCTCCCAGGTCACCTGGCCTGGCACCTGGCCCTCTGGCCCAATAGCAGCACATGACATTGTCTGCCACATGGACTTGCTGGTCACTGTCTGACCTATGTTGACGAAGACTGTGGCATGGACTCTGACATTTTGCTACGACAAGGATACCAACTCCCCCAGTGAACTTTGGATTCTACACTCCCGCTGTGCACCTCTTGTCATCCCCACAAACCCGTACCCCACCACAAATAAATTAATCACACTTACAAGATGATGCCGTGATTCTACATTATTACAATACATGTGTGTGTCGTACAGTCAAAGCATGCCTGATCTCAGAATTAACTCCAACCATCCAAACCGTGGGGTCGCAGTCTTGCCCAGGACACACATGGGTCCCAATGTCTCATCTGATACAGACATGGAGTACCAAACTCACCTGTGCTGGGCCCAACCAGCTGAGTGGTTCCCGCACAACTGTGGCTACAGACACATTCAGGGGAGCAACAGTCATGCGCAGAGGTCAGGGATCATGTGGAGTGACCTGGCTTGCCGCTCCCAGGTATGTCTAGACATGTGTCCCTACAATGTGCAGCATGCTTGCGTCAGGCGGATGTTGAGAATGGTGGCTAGGCCAAGGTTGGATGCATGGAGATGCCAGAATGCAGTTTAGGATCACTGTGCCACATGGTTGTGTTGGGGTTGTGGGCTGCATCATGAGTGTGGGCGTGGATCTAGAAGGTCATCCTGCAGCTGGCTGTGAAACATTCCCCCCATCCCGTTAGGACGTTGATGTGGCCTGGTTGCCCGACGCAGTAGCAGAGCTGTGCAGATGCACTCCGGATATGGACAAGTACCATGGGAGTCGTGAGGCACATGTCCGTAGACTGCAGGGTAGGATTCTACACAGATGTTGTAGTTTCCCTGGGGGATGGTCTCTCTTGCCTTGAGGTGGATGGAACTGTGCATCTTGTGCATAATACAGTTCCCACTCCCTGACAAACCCCTAGCATCTTGTCACTCTACACATAGACACATATGCACCACCTATGAAAACTATGCCAGACCTGCGGCACGCACAGTGGCAACAGGGCACCATTGACAGGGAAGAGGCACCTTGGAGACAGAGGGACAAATTTATTAGTCATGTGTGTTGGAATGACAATGATACTCTGTCAACACATACACAGGTCATGTGGATGTACATGTGGGAGCAACACTGGCACCCCCCATTGCAACACAGATGCTGGCATCCCATTGACCTGGCACACAAGTGACGGATAACAGCTAAACACCCCCTGCTGCCACGGAGAGGCCGCTATACACCATTGAGGCCCTGATGGGGCAATCACACACCATGTCAACCCGGTGCAACCTGTATGTTTCCGAGGCCAGTGTTACACACAATGATGGCCTCATCACAATCCCCAATCCCCTGCCACATGACAGTCACCAAGTCTGAGCATGGCTCCAGGTGAAGCCTGCCCCATGTCATGTTCCCCATGTAGGATCACCATGTATGCAAATGGAACACACATGAACCGGAGAAGTGCACACAGACTACAAACAATTCACACACCCAAAACGACGTGAGGCATCCCTTACCCTGAGGAGATTTCAACACTTGCCCGTGCATGTGACGCTGAATCAGCACATGTCGCTGTGTTCATGAGGAGTAGCAGGAGCACAACAATGCCACCAGCAGACAGCATGCACATGGACCTGTGGAAGAGAGACACACAAGGATTCAGCACAAAGGAGCACATCCGCAAGCATGTACTTAACACGTATCATGTTGTTAACATGACAGGTGACAATGATGACCCTCAGACAACATCCTTCCATTGCGCCATCACTTGAGTGACACTTCAATACACACCACTGACTCACTTGGCAGACATGCAGATGGACACACACATTGCAACACATGCCACACACGGCCCAATGCGTGCACACTCAGACACTGGAACTCACCACTAAGCAAAGAAGTTGCGTATGAGCCGACTCCGCATGTCCTCCACAGCCTCCTCCTCCTCCACATCACTTGCCCCGTCACCAAGCCCTTCATCCTCCACGGGTGGATGGTCCTGGTCATCTTGATCCAGTATGAGTGGAACAGCTTCCTCCACTGCCATGTTGTGCAGCATGCAGCAGACGATGATGATCTTGCACACCTTCACCGGGGCATATGGGAGTGCTCCGCCGGTCTTGTGGAGGCACCGGAATCGGCTCTTCAGAAGTCCAAACGTCCTCTCAATGACTCTCCTGGTCCGCCCATGTGCGTTGTTGTAGAGGTGCTCGGCAGCCGTGCTGGGGTTGCGGACAGGCGTCATCAGCCATGGCATGTTGGGATAGCCAGCGTCCCCTACAAGGAAACATCATGGACAGAAGTGTGTCAGCACAGGCAGTGAGATTGGAAGATGACGCCAAACACAGAACTGCCAGAGTCTACCCACCAACAATACATGCTCGCTCGTTCCGCAGCTGCAGCATCATTTCTGGCACCCTGCTACGCCTCATGATGAAGGCATCGTGTGCTGATCCTGGAAAGCGAACACAGACATGTGAAATCACCATGTTGGACAGACACACCACAAGGGCATTAATGGAGTGATAATGTTTGCGATTCCTATACACCACCTCCTGTGCCTGTGGTGGTACCAACGCAACATGTGTCCCATCTATGGACCCAATGACATGGGGCATCCCTCCCAGGGCATAGAACTCACGCTTGACATCTGTCAACTGCTCACGATTTGGGAATTTAATGTACTCATCCAGGTGAACCAACATGGCCTCTAAGAAATCATGCAGAACACGGCTGAACATCGTCTGGGACATGCCCCCGACATCAGCAATGGTATGTTGGAACGTACCCGTGGCAAGGAAATGTAGGGCTGCCATCACCTTCAACTTGGGTGTCAGTGCACTTGGATACCTGTGGCGCGGGAGGAGTTGTGCTTCCAGCCGGCCAGTCAACTCATCAATCAACCGTTGGCTGAATCTGTAGCGGCGTATACAGTCCCGTTCATGCAGGGCAGCAATGTCTGGCATACGTCGAGGGAGAGGCGGAGCCCTGCAGTGAAATGGAAGGAACACCTAAGAGTGAGCACTGTACAACAACATCGTCAATGCACTGAGCACATGTTACACAGCCAATACACATATGCCACGTTGTGAGTCAGGTCTGTGCCACAGTTCCTGGACACGAACGCCAGTCAGGTTACACTCCTACCAAGGGACAGCCACTAACGGAGGGGGGCAAGATCACGATGACATGGCATGAGACTAGCTGTGGGCCAGTGTAAGTGAACATGCACACGCATCACAGGATTCACAGACATCCACACATGTGCAGAGGTAGTATGCGTATGGTACAGACAGGTAGTTGGATGCGATATGCACTGGTCACATGTCATAGGAATAGGACAGGCCACACACATTGCCTTTGAGGAGTACATGTCGAGACAGAACATACATAGGGAGCATGTGGATATGTACTTGTGTTGATACTCCGTGTAGTTGGATACATACACACCTCATGGCAATTCACATATGTGGGCTGGTGTGCGGAACAGTGTGCCATGCCCATCGACACACAGACACATGTTGGCAGCAGCAACTGCTGACACATTGAATCACACACCTACAGCAAAATCATGGAAAGACATGCCACACACATGACATGGTTGCAGCATGCAACGCAGCCATACACGTGTCATATGTAATATTCCGTGTACCTGGCATCAGGGGACAGGTGCGGGTGTCCGTGACTGGGACATGCAAGTGACTCATGGCTCCACTAGTGTGTACGACATGCACACATGTCAAAGGAGTGCAGGGGATGTGTGGTACAATGCGCACCATCACACACGACATGTGTACACAGCTCATCGTACATGTGCTTTGCCCACACCTCAGGGGTAAAGTGCCACATCACATCCTGACACACCTGTGTCACACACAGGTGGTATTGCACAGACAATGCATTGGTGTCCACCCTTGGCAATACCTGTCCGCTCCATTCCTGTCTGTGTGCCGCCTGTCACCACTGACAGTTGTTATACGCACCGTACATACGCTCGGAGCGCGTGTATAGGGTCCCTGGGCCAATATTGCCGCTGGCGTATGCGTACGCCACAGTAGTACGGACTGTACACGCGCTTGTACGGTCCGGATCACAATATGGGCGCTGGCGTATGCGTACGCCACAGTAGTACGGACTGTACACGCGCTTGTACGGTCCGTACTACTGTGGCGTACGCATACGCCAGCGCCCATATTGTGATCCGGACCGTACAAGCGCGTGTACAGTCCGTACTACTGTGGCGTACGCATACGCCAGCGCCCATATTGTGATCCGGACCGTACAAGCGCGTGTACAGTCCGTACTACTGTGGCGTACGCATACGCCAGCGCCCATATTGTGATCCGGACCGTACAAGCGCGTGTACAGTCCGTACTACTGTGGCGTACGCATACGCCAGCGCCCATATTGTGATCCGGACCGTACAAGCGCATGTACGGTCGGTATCACTGCTTGTGGGGTGCCCTAGGGCGTGGAACGCACCGTACCTGTGTGTAAATGTATGAAAACACATAGGGGACACATGAGGGACAAGTATAAGGGCCTAAATGCCTGATGGTTGCCATGGAGACTGAGTTAAATTTTTGAATTTGAGCACCAGGTGCACAGCAGAAGTCAGTTTGAAAGAATCTACATTGTTGCAATGTGGATGTTGACTTGACATCATTATCAAAACTGAAACCATGCAAAGCCACACACTGGGGTAGGTTTGAAGGGATTGGATGAAACGTAGGATGCTAATGTGACTGACCAATCAATCTGTACTCCTATACATGAACAGGCCAGCCAGGCATATATAAGGCAGCCAGGTCCCATGAGAGAGCACTTGCCTGCACATCCATTCATCCCTGACCACTGCTGCTGATAGTGATTCCTCTGGCACCATGTCCAGGACTGTGGAGAGGTCACAGCCATTCACCCAGGAGGAGAACCTTGCCCTGATAGATGTGATCCTCCCACAGTTCCAGAGCCTGTATGGTCGACCAGGGGTTCAGGTGAGTGCAGACTCCACTAGCTTAGACTGTGCCCCTTTTGTGTGACAGTGACTTCTGGCATTGTGTCCATGTGTGACAGACATGCACTGTTGTTTGGAGTGGGTCCCAGGGTGTGGAAGGCCTCATGTCACCCATGCAGAGCATGCTGTGTTTCCTGTGTGCACTCCTCACTTGCATAGTGCCTACTGTGACAATGAATGCAAGGTGCATGCCACATTCTGCCTGCATACTCCTCCTGGGGATGTTGTTTCCACAGTCCTGATGTGATCCTGTGTTCCCCCCAGTGTGACAGGTGTCAGTACCCATGGATGTGTGTTTGTTCAGTGTACCTGTGCTGTGAGTGTCCAAAGGCCGTGTTCGTCCCCTGCACATTGGTGTGTGTGTTAGTCCCCTGTCATGTGGGTGAGTGCATATGGGGAGTGTTGCACACAAGCAGCATGAGGGATGGATATGGCCTGGCCATCGGATGTGAGCAGGGAGCAGTGCTGTGTGCATGCCGTGCTGAGCCAGCCCCACACCTGTGACACCCCCGTCTACTGGCACATGGGCAGAGTGAGGTGTGTACCCGCAGTTGGCAATGCCATGTGATTGTCCTGTACCTGTGTGTGTCTGTGTACTCTGCTGAGGTAGCATCAGTGTGCTGGGGCAGGTGACTGCTGTGAGGTGCTGTACATAATCCTGGTGTAGCCTGTGAGGCACAGTGTGATCCCTGGTCAGTGAGTGTGTGGTACCCCTCATGCCACCCGTGTGCTTCCACTGGCACGTAGTGCATTTGGCCTTCCACAGTGGATAATGTCCCTATGACAAAGGTGCAATTAGTTGCATGCATACCATGGCCTGTTCATAATGAGGATTGTTCTATATGTGTGTCTCTGTGTCTTTGCTCATGTGGATTAATGTATTCTCTCTTTTGCATCCTCACAGGTAGGCGCCATTGCCAAGGGGGAGATCTGGAGGGAAGCCGTCAGTGCCGTGAGGGGTACAGAGGGTCGGAGGCGGAGCCTGTCTCAGGTGAGGAAACGCTGGCAGGACATCCGGTGCTGGACGAGGAGGATTGCACGGCTCCTGCTGGGGGACTCACCTGAGAGCCGTAAGAACCGTGGCCGCCGTCGTCTGACCCACATCCAGAAGCGTGTGCTGGCGGTGGTCTTCCCCGATATGGACAGGCGCCTACAGGAGAGGCAGCAGCAGGAAGGGGGTAGGTACATGTGTGTCAGTTGTGTGTCCCCAGCCAATGTAAGTGTGCAGTTGCATGGATACACTGCCAGGGTTTGATTGTGCAGTGCGTCAACTTCTCCACAAAGTAGCACAGTGCTGTTCTCACTCCCTCCCTTCCCCTCCTTGCAATGTGTTCCCTGGTCTGTCGCCACTCTTGCACAAGGTTATTTATGCAGGCAGTTCATGCAGGTGCCCTATGCTATCAGCATCATGTGTGGGGGTGATGTGCCACAGGTATGGGGACCTTGCGTGTGCCATGGCCAATTTCAGTCATTGTGGTGTCCATGTCACTTGGCACTGATTGTGAATCACGACATAGGGGTGTGTCTCCAAAATGTACAGCCTTCCAGCATGCATGTCCAATTGTGTGCCCTCTGACATGATGTGCCTGAGTGGGAGGCCTGCTAAGTGCAGGGACGGTTGCTTAATTTGCAGTCATGTCCATCCTGGACCATGGAGGAGTGTGGGCACTACTGTGCCCTGGGGCACCTCTTCCTAGGTATCATGTGCGTCATCCAACAATATGGCCATTCACTGTGTCTTTGCCATGGGTTGCGTAGGGTGGCATTGTACCCTGGGCTCAACTGTTAGGACCTACAGGTTGCTACATGTGTCCACTGTACAGGGGGACCCATTTTGCTTGTGCATACTCACAGTGGGCATTACCTGTGTGTGTTGTTGAGACAATCTGATGATGTTTGCCTGTCAATGATGTGTGGACATGGCCACCAGGGGCTGTGTGTTTACAGTCATGAATTAGTGGAGGCCATGTGTTTCCATCCCAGAGTAAGAGGTGTACATACTTTCTCCGTCTCAATGAGATTGTCTCAGGTGTGGGTGGTTTGTGCGTACAAGGCCTACATGTCAGAAGCTTCATCCTCCTTGCTGGGTTTAGCCTGTGTGTGATGTTTGACTGGACATACGCTCAAGGTGCAGTGACCCTGTCATGTGTGGCCTGGTTTCATGTATTGCCTTTGCAGCATGCGGCAAGAGTAAATGGATATGATTCATGCTCATCCCTTTTTGACGACGCAGTGTGGTGCAGGTGCTGTGCACATTTGTCCCCAGAGGCTGACTCCTCTCTAAAATTTCAGGTGCAGTGATTTGCTGTTGTGTCATGATCTCCATTGTGTCTCAGTGGCATGGTGGGTAGAAAAACTGTGTGTTCCATGGCCTACATGTGTACATTGTTTTGTAGGTGTTACTCCTGTTGCTTTTCAGGCTATGCAATGTGACCTATGTATATATGACTCATGTGACATAAGTGTACAGGTGTCTGATTTTCTCCTGTCTCTTCACCTTGCCCACAGCATCGCCGGGGGACACGGAAGGAGACACTAGCACGGACCGGGAGGAGAGATTGAGCACCAGTACCAGCAGTGCTGTCCTGTCTGGCACATGGAGTGGCACGGAGGCCGAAGGGAGTGAGGCGGAGGACCTGTTGACTGCCAACACAGACTATGACGCAGACGGGTCCGAGGCTGAGCTCCCAGAGGTGGCGGAGTCTGCCCCCCCAGCTGATGGCAGCCCTCCACATCCCCCCGCCACCTCAGGTTCCATCACCGGCCTCCCACATGCTCGTGGCCCTTCCCTCCGTGCTCGGTCCCCACATGTCTCCTTCCTGCCAGGCACCGCACCCCCTGCCCCTGTCACCACTGCTGCGGTGAGTGCGGAGTCTGTGGACATCCTGAGGCAGTTGCAGGTTGGTCAGACTGCGATGCTAAATGTCCTCCATGCCCACACCCAGGTGCTGACCCAGATGGAGGCATACATGGAGGGCATGTCGGCTGCGCAGTCTGACCAACGGCAGTTGCTGAGGTCCATAGACTCCACACTGACTGCAGCACTGGATCTCCTGCAGCGCTGCGTAACACCCCCTACCCCTGCCCCATCCACAATTCCCACTCCCGTGCCTGTCCCACGCACATCCAGACGTCAGCGTGCACGCACCCCAACAGACACAGGCACCACACCACCAGGGAAGTCGAAGCGCACACCTCCTGTCACGCACACACAGGGTGAGGAAGGCACACCCACTGGGTCGGGGGGGAAACGTAGAACACGCAGCCACAGTGGGAGTCCGCATTCCACACAACCCACTCCCTCCAAATCCACTCCCCTTAGCTCTCCTGGCCAACAGTCAGTGACAGCATCATCCACTGCGAGTGTGCCCCCCAGCCCCAGGATGACACCACCCCGCAAGCGGTGGAGGCGGGACCCGGCCAGGGGAGTTGAGTCCCCCACCCTGTCCACACCCTCCCCCAGTGGCGCTGCGACCCATCCCTTTGCCCCCCCCCCCTCCTTGGGGCCTGTGGTTGGATTGGGTACGGGGGAGTCGCTGGGGGAACTTGCCGACGTGTGCAGCGCCATTCTGTCCTCCACCTTTGGCGCTGGCACCCCCCCTGTGGCAGATTCATCCCTCCCTGCACCCACAACACCTACCCTTTCCCCTCCTGTCCCTGCGGTGCCTGTTTCCACCCTCCCCCCTGATGCCCCCTCTTCTGTGGATGAAATGGACTTGTGAACTGTGCAGGCAAGCTAGGGGACACACGTCCCGATGTGTACCCCCCCCCCGGACATTGCTGCTGGGCTGGCCCATGGCCCTTGTACATAGTGGACATTTTCTCTGATATATTTTCCTGCTGAATAAAGCCTTTTCTTTTTGTTTTGCACACTGATGCTTTCCTGGACTTGCTGTTGGTGCTGGTGCTCCCTGCGTTGGGGTGGTGATAATGTGTTAGGGGTCTGTGAAATGTTGGAGTGTGCTGCTCATGGGGTGTACCCTGCCATCTGCGTGCCATCACAAAGGTCTCTGCAAATGGTATTTGGTCATGTTTGCTCTCACTGTATGGTGACATTGTCCCAAGGTGTGTTCCGTCCTCTGTGGCCCAGGCCATTTTTCCTGCAGGGTGTCTCCCAAATGCTGTGCTGTGCTGTGTCTACATTTCCTGGATGTGTGAGGGTTGCCTTTCAATATAGCCATGCTGGCTCAGCGATGGCTCCGCCTGCATCTGGGGTATCACCCTTGTAGGTCACTGAACTTGTTGATGGGGTATATTGTCCGATGTCTGGGCACTGCTGGGAGTGATAGGTACACACCCCTCCTGTGTCTGGGCACTGCTGGGAGTGATAGGCACACACCCCTCCTGTGTCTGGGCACTGCTGGGAGGACCCTGCACCCACCCCTCCTGTGTCTGGGCACTGCTGGGAGGACCCTGCACCCACCCCTCCTGTGTCTGGGCACTGCTGGGAGTGATAGGTACACACCCCTCCTGTGTCTGGGCACTGCTGGGAGGACCCTGCACCCACCCCTCCTGTGTCTGGGCACTGCTGGGAGGACCCTGCACCCACCCCTCCTGTGTCTGGGCACTGCTGGGGGTGTTTTGCACACCCCATTCTTATAGCAGGTTCGGTGCGTACATGCACGGGTGGGGGTTTGGTGCGTACATACACGGGTGGGGGTTCGGTCCGTACATACACGGGTGGGGGTTCGGGGCGTACATACTCTGCTGGGGTGGGGGTTCGGTGCGTACATACACGGGTGGTGGTTCGGTGCGTACATACACGGCTGGGGGGGGTTAGGGGGCGTACATACACGGGTGGTGGTTTGGTGCGTACATACACGGCTGGGGTGGGGGTTCGGTCCGTACATACACGGGTGGGGGTTCGGGGCGTACATACTCTGCTGGGGTGGGGGTTCGGGGGCGTACATACACGGGTGGTGGTTCGGTGCGTACATACACGGGTGGTGGTTCGGTGCGTACATACACGGCTGGGGGTTCGGGGCGTACATACCAGGGTGGGGTGGGGGTTCGGGGCGTACATGCACGGGTGGCGCTTGGGTGCGTACATACACGGGTGGGGGTTCGGGGCGTACATACCAGGGTGGGGTGGGGGTTCGGGGCGTACATACACGGGTGGCGCTTGGGTGCGTACATACACGGGTGGCGGTTCGGGGCGTACATACACGGGTGGGGGTTCGGGGCGTACATACCAGGGTGGGGTGGGGGTTCGGGGCGTACATACACGGGTGGCGCTTGGGTGCGTACATACACGGGTGGCGGTTCGGGGCGTACATACACGGGTGGTGGTTTGGTGCGTACATACACGGGTGGTGGTTTGGTGCGTACATACACGGCTGGGGTGGGGTTTCGGTCCGTACATACACGGGTGGGGGTTTGGTGCGTACATACACGGCTGGTGGTTCGGTGCGTACATACACGGCTGGGGGGGGTTAGGGGGCGTACATACACGGGTGGTGGTTTGGTGCGTACATACACGGCTGGGGTGGGGGTTCGGTCCGTACATACACGGGTGGGGGTTCGGGGCGTACATACTCTGCTGGGGTGGGGGTTCGGTCCGTACATACACGGGTGGGGGTTCGGGGCGTACATACTCTGCTGGGGTGTGTGTTAGGTGCGTACATACACGGGTGGGGGTTTGGTGCGTACATACACGGCTGGTGGTTCGGTGCGTACATACACGGCTGGGGGGGGTTAGGGGGCGTACATACACGGGTGGTGGTTTGGTGCGTACATACACGGCTGGGGTGGTGGTTTGGTGCGTACATACACGGGTGGTGGTTTGGTGCGTACATACACGGCTGGGGTGGGGTTTCGGTCCGTACATACACGGGTGGGGGTTTGGTGCGTACATACACGGCTGGTGGTTCGGTGCGTACATACACGGCTGGGGGGGGTTAGGGGGCGTACATACACGGGTGGTGGTTTGGTGCGTACATACACGGCTGGGGTGGGGGTTCGGTCCGTACATACACGGGTGGGGGTTCGGGGCGTACATACTCTGCTGGGGTGGGGGTTCGGGGGCGTACATACACGGGTGGTGGTTCGGTGCGTACATACACGGGTGGTGGTTCGGTGCGTACATACACGGCTGGGGTGGGGGTTTGGTGCGTACATACACGGCTGGTGTGGTGGTTTGGTGCGTACATACACGGGTGGGGGTTCGGGGCGTACATACTCTGCTGGGGTGTGTGTTAGGTGCGTACATACACGGGTGGGGGTTTGGTGCGTACATACACGGCTGGTGGTTCGGTGCGTACATACACGGCTGGGGGGGGTTAGGGGGCGTACATACACGGGTGGTGGTTTGGTGCGTACATACACGGCTGGGGTGGGGGTTCGGTCCGTACATACACGGGTGGGGGTTCGGGGCGTACATACTCTGCTGGGGTGGGGGTTCGGGGGCGTACATACACGGGTGGTGGTTCGGTGCGTACATACACGGGTGGTGGTTCGGTGCGTACATACACGGCTGGGGTGGGGGTTTGGTGCGTACATACACGGCTGGTGTGGTGGTTTGGTGCGTACATACACGGGTGGGGGTTTGGTGCGTACATACACGGCTGGGGGTTCGGGGCGTACATACCAGGGTGGGGTGGGGGTTCGGGGCGTACATGCACGGGTGGCGCTTGGGTGCGTACATACACGGGTGGGGGTTCGGGGCGTACATACCAGGGTGGGGTGGGGGTTCGGGGCGTACATACACGGGTGGCGCTTGGGTGCGTACATACACGGGTGGCGGTTCGGGGCGTACATACACGGGTGGGGGTTCGGGGCGTACATACACGAGTGGGGGTTCGGGGCGTACATGCACGGGTGGGGGTACGGGCCGTACTTCCACGGGTGGGGGTACGGTCCGTACATACCCCTGCCCACGCTCTGCGTGCCTGGGTACGGGCCGTACCCATGCCTTTGGTGTGTGGGTACGGTGCGTCCCACCATTGTTGCGGGCCGTGGGGTCCGCACCGTACACAGGCCTTGGGGGCGTGGCTACGGGTCGTACCACGCGTACCCCTACATGACCCCAGCAATGCTGGTACGAGCTGTACCAAGGCCTTTCTGACGTGGGTACGGGCCGTACCGCTATTGTTGGAGTGACGTAGGGGGACGCGTGGTACGTTCCGTACCCACGCTCTTGCGGCCTGGGTAGGGTACGTACCGGTTCGCGTGACCATCCACTTCCGTTGTGGCGGACGCTTGCGTTGCTGGCCTTGCCCCCACCCCCTGGAAGTGACCAGGCCCTGATGGTCAGGTATGTCCAGGCCATGTGTGATTTGGTACCATGTGTTGGTGTTGTGTGTCCTGCCCCTGCCCCCCCCTTTGCCCCTGGTTGTTGTGCTGACCTTCTGCGGCGTCTGCGTCGGTTCCTGTACGCCAGGTGGACTGCTAGGAGGGCAGGGATGGCACGTAGGTTCGGGTCCATGTCTGTTCGTCGCGTCCAGCTGCTCCTTGCGTGTGTCGTCCTGATTTCCCGGCAGTTTTTGGCAGCCGGTAAATATTTTCCGTGCGGGATGACGTCGGTTCGAATCGTACTTCCTGGTTCGTGAAACGTAGGCTGGATGCGTACCGACGTCACGTCGGCTCCTTTCAGGATCGGAATTGTGTTTAGTTTCTGTTCGGTCGGTGTTTTGTTCGAATCGTACGGAAATGGTGTTTCCGTATGAATCGTACTTGCATTTTCGGATGGATTTCGCACCGGGTACGAGTCGGACGGAGAAAAGGCTCCGTCCGACGGTTCGTACCCGGTTTTTACCGGATCGGAATTGGCACCTTTGTATCTTAATTTTATCTATTGCAAAACACACAATTTCGTTTTTTGAAGCTTTTTTATTCCTATTCAATGTGGATTCTAATTTTATCTTTAACATTGTGGCAATTTGCACACATGTATAGTGTCTTACTCTGTCAATTTAATGATAGCGTGCAGCTATTTAGCATATATTATATAATTCATTGCTGGATTATTTTTAAATATATTTTATTTTAATGATATTTTGCATAACAGAATGATGACAAAAAAAAACATTGAGCTCATTCCAGACATTTTCAAAACCGTGACATACACATAATGCAGGGCACTTAAGGCTAGCCATTCTTGCACCAAGAGCGCAATCGCTACTTACGCACACAAGTTCCACTAATGACAAACCACAGACATTTAAACACAAATTTAACCCACAGATCAACACTTAAGACAGAAACAAAAGACAGCCCACAGACTGTACTTAAACCAAACCATTTGTAAATACTAGTTATAAGTCATATTCACTAGATTCGGCTGGCAGAACACCAAGAAAAAAACGCTCTGCATATCACCACTTATGAATGTTACTAAGTGCACAGACCAGGATCCTTTCTATGTACATATTTAGTTCCTCTGGGTACTAGTCACCAAGGAAGAAATACGTTTCTATACCTAAACCTAGTTAGGTATCCCCTCCAGGGGAGCCGGCTAATTCTATACAAGTTCCAAGGGTACCTTCAAGAAAGCAACACATTCTACGATGTGTGCTAAGAACAGGCATGCCAAAAATATTGCAGCATATACAATATTATACACAAAGTAGCACTTAACTCAAAGTGTGCCGTTCAAGTTTACAAACGTTTCTCAATACCTGCCTACATAAACTGCAGTTTACATATTTCCAAATTCCAAATATTGGCCAATTTCCATACAAATCCAAAAAGCGTCGCAACAAACGACCTTACCAAGCACAAGTTTCCAGATTCTAACTGCCAAGTTCTGCGTGACCAAACGGTCATTTTTAGAATACTCACGCCAAAAGTCAGGAGTGGTAAGCAGTTGGAGGAGTCCAATCAGGAAGACCAGAAATATACTGGGCTGCAGAGACAGAATCTCAGTTTTAGGGTACCTTTTTACTAGATTCCTGTTCTGTCCTCCTCAGTAGATTCCTGTCTGCCATCAGGATCACTCCCTTGGATAGCCACTTCTCTGGTGAGCCTCACAGAGGGCACCAATTGTAGAAATCAAAACCTTCTCAGGGGCTTCACTGATACACCTGGTCCTTTTAAACCAACAAAGAAGAGATTGGCACAGAAGCTGTAATATAAAAGACATCTTTTTATTTAACCTCTAAAGAGGGAAAAATGTGTCATACAGTATTCTTAAATCACTGTATGAGACATTTTCAAAGGAGTACAGAGAACAGGGGCTTTATATACCCACACAGGGGCTGAAACGAAGGCGGTACAAGTACACATGAGAAGAGTTATGCACATAGATGGTCATACAGAAACTGCACAGTCAACAAGTAGGAGGAGTAATAAGTTGCTGACATCTGTTAGAACAGCCTGACAGTTCTATATTAGGAACAGGTGCATTCTACTAGCTAGGCCCATCTGAGCATGTGCAAGACTCTGGGAGAGTGAAACAGCAAATGTCCAGCACATAGCTAACTAAAATGGCTGCCAAGTACAAAATGGCTTTCAGCTCATGCTAAGAGATTAATGCAATCTTCAACACCAGAAGCCCTGCCTACCTGTTTGGCAAGTTCACCACTTCCTGTGGCTTTCAGCACATTCACAGCCAAGACACTTTTAGACTGAAGTTGAAGACATGAAAAAAGAAGAAAGCAACAGGCCATGTCCCTGTGCACACCAAGGATCTCAGATGACATTCCCTTACCCATCAGGACTGCCCACCCCATGCTCCAATTTAGAAAAGAGCTCAAGAAACACTTATTTAAATAACACTACATCATGAGAGTAAGAGTCCACCGTCCCTCTCAGAATCCATCTACCCCTCCAATTGCTTGTTACATGCATCAGCTTGGTTTGCAAAATACAAATGTTACACACCTACATACATACAGGAGGAGATCCAGCGTGGTCTCAGAGGGAAATAATGCCCTCTCAAAGCAACAAATTGAGATCATGAGGATCAAGGATGATTTGTGTCTCCCAATGGCCCAGGTTTATAGAAATGCTCAAGATAGGAGCTATGTGTTGTTTGAAGGGAAGTGATCAGGCCTCACCAGGGAGTGCTGTTTTGAAAATAAAATGCTTTCCATGGAGGATGCAGTAGAGGAAGTAAAGGACCACATTACAACCATGGACTGTAACCTGTTGTCGCTACACAAGTGAATGAGAGCTTTTGAAAAAATCTAGTCAGTCACATAGCAATGCCAGCAAGAGATTTAAGAACTATGTGATCGCCTCAGTTATACCTTTGGAAAATAAGGTGTAGCGTTTAGAAAACAAGGCCAAATCCACTAAAATAAATACTATGGTATGATGCACCTCAATGGACACATGGGATTTGAAAATACAAGTACACTCCACATTTCGTGCTAGTGTTGGATTTGGATCGTGAAATGCAGTCTGCTGTGTTGGCACTGCGACACACTCATTTGCCCATTAACGTTTTTGCACGTGACAGCATCTTAGGTTATTGTGATGGCCATATAGGCGGATTTAAGTCAAAGTAATCTTCCAACTAAGGATGAAGCCCAAAAATCATACATGCTGGTGAGTGGCTCTTGGGTGCGTGTGTTTCCCAGTTTGAGTCTTGCAACACCAAAGCATAAGCAGGAGCAGCAAGTAGCGAAGAAACACATGATTTCCCTAGGAGTGGTGCCTTCTTTTGGTTCATCCAAGACTATGATCTCATAATGGTTAAAAGATTTTGATATTTTCAAACCCTCAGCTTGCCCGCGAGGGTACGTACCCCTATTGAAAGAAATACAGTGCTCCCCCACACGAGTAAGCTGTAACTGGCCAGGCTTTCTGCACAGTAGAGGATAGATGGTCCTACAATCCAAAGGTTTGTCTGAAACTGGGGTTGGGGAATGCTGAAAGTAATTGTCTGCTCCGATTTCTGAAGTGTTGAACTTACCAGTAGAGTGTAAGATGAGTGGTTTATGTGGTTTACTTTAGTTTGCCATCTACGTGGTCTTTCCCATCGTTGGGCTGGAGTTTAACCTTGGTTCACTGTGTTTATGGTGGCAATATAATGTTTGCCATGGCAAAAATATTGAATAGTTTTGCTTTAACTTTACATTTTGATGTTCGAGTAATCAACTGTCTGAGTCTGCTATGCTTGGTGCATAAGCATTCAATAAAAATATTTAAATCCAAAAATTACACAGGGTGTGGAGGGACTCGAATTGCTATTGTTGTCGGAACAAAATGGTTACTACACGTGTCGTCCAGAAAACAAATAGCATTTAACTGCAGACCAGATGTTTGCTGGTTGTGCCATTGAAGCCACTAACATAAACCCTAACATGAATGTATTTATGAAATTGAGGTACTCCAGCAACAATGGCTCGTTCTTCCGGCAAAGTTTGGAAGGTCTGTATGATTATCTGAAAAGATTAACAGGCTATGTTAGATAAAGGCGAAGCTCATATCTCTAACTTTGGAATAAATACCTATTTTGATGTGCACGTTATGACAAATCATGTCACTCTTAGTTTGTCAAATGAAGAAGACACTCTGGCCTCGGAGTCAGCAGGTGCAGAGGTCTCAGTAGGGTTTGTTTGTACTCACGTGACACAACAAACACACTACAGATTGCTAAACATAACAGCATTGGCACAGCTAATAGGCCTGGTATAGGGTTTCATTCTTTTGGGGTTGCAAATGCTTTATCAGTGCTTATTTTGCTTTGTCATGGTTTTTCTACATTTTTAAAGACGCTGCCAAAAAGCAAAACAATGTTTGCCTCACAACGCACATTTGGCCAAAGCGGTTCCTGGTAGTTGAGGGAACTGCTGTGTGTGGATTGGCTCTCTGTGAAGGATCCGAATGACGTTGCTCACAGTCACATTAACGAATGCCTGAATCCTGGTAGTTGAGGGAACTGCTGTGTGTGGATTGGCTCTCTGTGAAGCATCCGAATGACGTTGCTCACAGTCACATTAACGAATGCCTGAATCCTGGTAGTTGAGGGAACTGCTGTGTGTGGATTGGCTCTCTGTGAAGCATCCGAATGACGTTGCTCACAGTCACATTAACGAATGCCTGAATCCTGGTAGTTGAGGGAACTGCTGTGTGTGGATTGGCTCTCTGTGAAGCATCCGAATGACGTTGCTCACATTAACGAATGCCTGAAGTGGACTGGTCCTTGCCCCATGCCATGCGCTGTCCTGGTCAAAATTAAAATGTGAATGGCACAACCATAGACCAATGGGTGAGGATGGCTTGCTAAAAGCCCGTCTAAGTAAATAATGTATATGTTATATTAATCTAAATTAAAAGTTATTGGTCAACGCCAGATTTAATAAACAGACAGGTCATATGCATACAGCAGCAGATGTATGACAAACCATGCAAAATGTGGGGCATGTTCAGAAGCAGCAGGTGCAAGACACAGATAGACTAACAAGCAACCAACATGCACATATGAAAGTACAAGACTAGGATTTGAATACAATAGATAACCTCCAAAGGCAATCATGAACTACTCTTATTCCAAAACATAAACACCGACTCACGACTCAAAATTAATACCACTTGTGTTTGAACCTATGACATGAAAAACGGGGGTATTATTGGTCATTAGGAGAAAGACTTTCTTACATTCTGCAAAAGTGAAAGCGCATTAATCAAGCCACCGGCAGGGATCTGCACAGACGGCACCTGTGCAAATATAATTCAATATCCTTGCTGCCAGTACCATGGAACATTAAAGATGAACCAGTAAATGTACCGCAGAAGCCTTCAAACTGCGAGCTGCGCCCCCTCAGTGCCCGCGACGACATTCCCAGAGGGCACACATGCATATTTAGAGCGTTTCCAGGCTGCCTTCATTTAAATGCAGATGTTGAAGTGCTTACAAACTGTGGGTACTGTAATCCTGAGTGCTCTGGTGCAAAGTCAGTGAGAAGTGTGGCAGGCTTTGATGATGAGACTTAAATATCCAAATATTCTGCAGCTATTGTTATATTTTCACCTACCGGTAAGTGCATATAAAATAACATGCATACATACACCTTGAATTGAAAAACAAGGAAAACTACATTAAACTAATTGGTGCGGAATATATTCTTTTAAATTAAAAAACCTTGGTTGGCTAATGTGATTAGCACAGATGCCTATGTGTGACAAGGGAGTCACAGAACTGAATCCTGTTTAGCACACTGGGGAATAGTGATTTGTGTATTTTTACGAGGTCCCAGCGCTTGACGGCTAGTATATTGTATAAGTAGGTCATTATTTATACATATGTAAATATATATTTTAGTAAGTCAACAGACTGTACTTGGAATTTTCTTTATAAGTGTCCATTAAAAGGAAGCACTTTATAACTCAGCTGATAACACCCATCCATTTCATCTCAAGAAGAATAAATGTTATATGCCGGGCTGTGGCTGGCCCTTGCGGCAGGGATTGCCAAAAGGAACATTGCACGGAATTGGGGGGCCGCCACAGCCGCCAACTTCGAAAGAATGGGAAAAAGAGCTAGATTGGTGTCAGCGGGCTGAGGAAACAGTATACAAAAGCAGGGGATGCGTTAGGAAGTGGAAAAAGGTATGGACACCCTGGTGCCAATACAGAATGTTGTCATTGCGTCTGAACAGACGCAATGACGCGGTTTAGCAGGGCAACCCAGCAGGGGCTCCTAGGTATATCCTAACCCAACACCAGAGAGCAGGGGCTGTGTGGATTCAGTCCCTCGTCGGCCTCCCATGGAACAAAGGCTCCACATTGTTTCCAAGAGACAACAAAGAAATGACTCATGTTATTGATGTGCATGCGTATGTGTTTTCTTCTGTATTGTATGATCTTCTGAGTGAAGTTAATAAAAAGAGTTAAAAAAAAAAAGAAGAAATGTTTGTCACGTGAAGTCCAAGTGACACCATCAATTAAAGTCTATACTAGCTGCTAAGCAGCCTTTATATTTGGTGCTTAACTAATTGCACACAATTACATTTCTTTCAGTTAGCTGGCTCCCTAGTGAGAATGCATGTTTTTTGGACAGTTTTCGGCCTCTCTCTCGCTTTACAGTACAGAACTCTCCCTTCGCTTTCATGCAGAGGCATGTCAATGTCAGCCTGAATCTTTCAGTTATAGGGTTTCCAGGGGGTGGCAGGCAGGAGGCCAGTAGGTTTGCATTTGGATGCAGAGACCTGATCCGCAGGACCCGAGGCCTCAAGTAATGGTTCAGGAGAAAGAGGAAAGGAGCAAGACCCGTGGATAGTGTCAAAGATAATATGCAACGTGGGGGATCATTTGTTTTGTGACAAATAGACAGAGACAGCCCCCAGGGAAGAGGATGATATATGGGGCTTTTTTTGTTTTTTCAAATACAAAAAGAAAGGGTCATCACTACCATTATTGCAGCGGGTGCTATGGCACTGGGACTAGACAGCGGTGTGACTAGCTGCTGCACCCCATTTAACTCTGTCCTACTACCAAAAATGGGAGTAGGGTTCATCTTCCTTGCTAGTATGAGGACCCAGGTCACCCTTGCTGTGAACGGAGCAACAGGGCGTACGATGTGGGGCGTTTTTCCCTTTATTTAACAGAAAGCCTGTTTTGTGCCTCAAGTCTAGTAGTTATGTCCCAGTGGAGCAGGCAGAGCAGACAGCCTGCTTTGCAGAGCTGTAGATATCATTGGCGCTGCAGGGGCAGTGTCACCAGGATCCAGTGGTATGAGGGGCCAACCAGACCCCAATTACAGCTGTTTTACTATCTATTCTTGCTTCTATGAGGGCCCATTGAACACTTGCTCTGCCAGTGTTGCTTTAGGGCTCAGAGAAATTGCCCAAGGGAGAGGAACGATGAAGCAGAGGAGGCCCCTCAGTTTGAGCATTAGAGAGATGGCAGGTAGGTGTATTGGGCAAGATCGGGTGGCGGTTACGCGCACAACCACGCGCATTCCATTTGCCACCAGCTACTTCCTGCGCCCGCGCCGCCTCACGCATTCAGAGAGATTTAGTAAGGGGCACAAGACCTTAGGAATGCGGTTTATGGCCAGTGCATGTGAGGCATTCAAGCGCGAAGCTGGCATCTGGCATCGGACTTGAAAGCAGCAGACTGCTTTCGCCAGAACTTTCGTTATAACTCACACCCCATATGCTCGTTCCCTCCCACCCTTCCTTTGATGTCCGCTTTTCTTGTTGCTTACAAACCACGCCACACACTGCTGCACGCCACACACTGCTGCACGCCACACACTGCTGCACGCCGCACACTGCTGCACGCCGCACACTACCGCACGCCACACACTGCTGCATTACACACTGCTGCATGCCGCACACTGCTGCACGCCGCACACTGCTGCACGCCTCACACTGCTACACAAAACACTGCTGCACGTCTCACACTGATGCACGCCACACACTGCTGCACGCCACACACTGCTACACGCCACACACTGGCATCTGGCATCGGACTTGAAAGCAGCAGACTGCTTTCGCCAGAACTTTCGTTATAACTCACACCCCATATGCTCGTTCCCTCCCACCCTTCCTTTGATGTCCGCTTTTCTTGTTGCTTACAAACCACGCCACACACTGCTGCACACCACACACTGCTGCACGCCACACACTGCTGCACGCCGCACACTGCTGCACGCCGCACACTACCGCACGCCACACACTGCTGCATTACACTGCTGCATGCCGCACACTGCTGCACGCCGCACACTGCTGCACGCCTCACACTGCTACACAAAACACTGCTGCACGTCTCACACTGATGCACGCCACACACTGCTGCACGCCACACACTCCTACACGCCACACACTTCTGCACGCCACACACTGCTGCACGCCTCACACTGCTGCACGCCTCACACTGCTGCACGCCGTACACTGCTGCATGCCGCACACTGCTGCACACCGCACACTGATGCACACCACACACTGCTGCATGCCACACACTGCTGCATGCCGCTGCACACCACACACTGCTGCACACCACACACTGCTGCACGCAGCACACTGCTGCACGCCGCACACTGCTGCATGCCACACACTGCTGCACGCCACACACTACCGCACGCCACACACTGCTGCATTACACACTGCTGCACGCCGCACACTGCTGCACGCCGCACACTGCTGCATGCCACACACTGCTGCATGCCTCACACAGCTACACAAAACACTGCTGCACGCCTCACACTGCTGCATGCCACACACTGCTGCACGCCACACACTGCTGCACGCCACACACTGCTGCACGCCTCACACTGCTGCACGCCTCACACTGCTGCATGCCACACACTGCTGCACGCCACCCACTGCTGCATGCCACACACTGCTACACGAAACACTGCTGCACATCACACACTGCTGCACTGCACACACTGCTGCACGCCGCACACTGCTGCATGCCACACACTGCTGCACACCACACACTGCTGCACGCCACACACTGCTGCATGCCGCTGCACGCCACACACTGCTGCACGCCTCACACTGCTGCACGCCTCACACTGCTGCACGCCACACACTGCTGCATGCCACACACTGCTGCACGCCACACACTGCTGCACGCCACACACTGCTACACGAAACACTGCTGCACATCACACACTGCTGCACTGCACACACTGCTGCACGCCGCACACTGCTGCATGCCACACACTGCTGCACACCACACACTGCTGCACGCCACACACTGCTGCATGCCGCTGCACGCCACACACTGCTGCACGCAACACACTGCTGCATGCCTCACATTGCTGCACGCCGCACACTGCTGCACGCCGCACACTGCTGCACGCCACACACTGCTGCACGCCACACACTGCTGCACCCCACACACTGATGCACACCTCACAATGCTACATGAAACACTGCTGCAGGCCACACACTGCTGCACGGCACACAACTGCTGCACGCCGCACACTGCTGCTCACCACACACTGCTGCATACTGCTGCCTTACTCACTGCTGCATGCTGCACGCCACACACTGCTGCATGCTGCTGCACGCCACACAGTGCTGCATGCCTCACACTGCTACACGAAACACTGCTGCACGCCACACACTGCTGCACGCCACACACTGCTGCACGCCGCACACTGCTGCACGCCGCACACTGCTGCGCACACTGCTGCATTACACACTGCTGCATTACACACTGCTGCTCGCCGCAAACTGCTGCACGCCGCACACTGCTGCACGCCTCACACTGCTACACGAAACACTGCTGCATGCCTCACACTGCTGCATGCCACACACTGCTGCACGCCACACACTGCTGCACGCCTCACACTGCTGCATGCCGCACACTGCGGCATGCCGCACACTGCTGCACGCTGCACACTGCTACACGCCACACACTGCTGCATGCCACACACTGCTGCACGCCACACACTGCTGCACGCCACACACTGCTGCACACCACACACTGCTGCATGCCGCTGCACGCCACACACTGCTGCACGCCGCACACTGCTGCACGCCGCACACTGCTGCACGCCACACACTGCTGCACACTGCTGCATTACTCACTGCTGCATGCTGCACGGCACTGCTGCACGCAGCACACTGCTGCACGCCGCACTCTGCTGCACGCCGCACACTGCTGCACGCCGCTGCACGCCACACAGTGCTGCATGCCTCACACTGCTACACGAAACACTGCTGCACGCCACACACTGCTGCACGCCGCACACTGCTGCACGCCACACACTGCTGCACGCCACACACTGCTGCACGCCGCACACTGCTTTACGCCTCACACTGCTGCACGCCGCACACTACCGCACGCCGCACACTGCTGCATTACACACTGCTGCATTACACACTGTTGCATTACACACTGCTGCACGCCGCACACTGCTGCATGCCGCACACTGCTGCACGAAACACTGCTGCATGCCTCACACTGCTGCACGCCTCACACTGCTGCACGCCACACACTGCTGCACGCCTCACACTGCTGCACGCCACACACTGCTGCACACCACACACTGCTGCACGCCACACACTGCTGCACGCCTCACACTGCTGCACGCCACACACTGCTGCGCACACTGCTGCATTACACACTGCTGCATTACACACTGCTGCACGCCGCACACTGCTGCATGCCGCACACTGCTGCACGAAACACTGCTGCATGCCTCACACTGCTGCATGCCTCACACTGCTGCACGCCACACACTGCTGCACGCCACACACTGCTGCACGCCACACACTGCTGCACGCCTCACACTGCTGCACGCCGCACACTGCTGCACGCCGCACACTGCTGCACGCCGCACACTGCTGCACGCCACACACTGCTGCACGCCACACACTGCTGCATGCCGCTGCAGGCCACACACTGCTGCACGCCACACACTGCTGCACGCCGCACACTGCTGCACGCAGCACACTGCTGCACGCCACACACTGCTGCACGCCACACAATGCTACACGAAACACTGCTGCATGCCACACACTGCTGCACGGCACACACTGCTGCATGCTGCACACTGCTGCACACCACACACTGCTGCACACTGCTGCATTACTCACTGCTGCATGCTGCATGACACTGCTGCACGCAGCACACTGCTGCACGCCGCACACTGCTGCACGCCGCACACCGCTGCACGCCGCTGCACGCCACAGTGCTGCATGCCTCACACTGCTACACGAAACACTGCTGCACGCCACACACTGCTGCACGCAGCACACTGCTGCACGCCATACACTGCTGCACGCCACACACTGCTGCACGCAGCACACTGCTGCACGCCGCTGCACGCCACAGTGCTGCATGCCTCACACTGCTACACGAAACACTGCTGCACGCCACACACTGCTGCACGCCGCACACTGCTGCACGCCATACACTGCTGCACGCCACACACTGCTGCACGCCGCACACTGCTGCACGCCTCACTGCTGCACGCCTCACACTGCTGCACGCCGCACACTGCTGCACGCCGCACACTGCTGCACGCCGCACACTGCTGCACGCCACACACTGCTTTTATGCGAGTTTATGCTACTGACATTGTAAATGACAATGCCTTTTATTTGTTTTAAAACCAAAACATAAATAAAAGGCATTGTAATTTTACAATGCCAATAGCTCAAACCCTTATAAATGCGAGACCTATTGCATTGCAAATGCTTGTTCTGAAAGGGGCAGAGTTATTTTTTCCAAGATAGAGGTGATGATCAGGCATTGTGTGGATGGAGTGCAAGAGGCAGAGGAGATAGCCTGCTATTCAGGGAAGCAGCTATCAGTGTTGCAATGATCGGGCAGTTTCAATTACATTAGAGTCCAGGAGGGGCTCACAACACCCCAATTATGGGGGCCAGAATGTTTTGGTCAATTTCTATTTTGGTTGATGCATTTGCTCTCTTATAATTTGCTCTTTTATATATTATGAGCTATGGAAAAAGTATCCCTGTGCTCAGCCCGGCCCGCCCATTCCGCCAATCCCTGGCATTAAGCTTTGAAGGGGGCCAACCTTCAAACTAATTTGCTTTGGTGGGTCCTCAGAGACAAATAGTTTGAAGACCTCTATTGTAATTGCTTAATCTTATTTTACTAGGCACAATTTGTACACTCAGAGGATGAACTGGTTTTATGTGCCAGATGAATCGCCATTGGAAATAGTGTAGTTTCAAACAAGATCAATAAAGGCCTGTTAACCCAGATTTATAAAGCACTGGCAAATGACAGCCATCAGGAAATATAAAGACACAAAAACAAATAAGAAAGAAACCTGGGAGTCTTGGAGGATGCCAACTAGGAAAATGCAATGCAAACTGCAGAGAGGTTGTGATCCACGCTGTCAGAACCCCTTTTAGGCTGCCACGGGGCAACCAGATGTTACTAAGTCCAACCGTGGGGGTTAAGGCCTTTTAATCCTGACTTACTATGGATTTTCAGCAATTGGGCTAAGTTCCACATCTGCCCTTGACTCTCAGTAGTATCGTGGTCGAACAATACAAATCTCCCTTGAAGGGCATGTATGGGTACAAGGGAGTGACCTTAGGCTCACAATTCTAAATGCACGCAGCAGCAATATATCATTGTCAAGCCAAATACTCACTTTATGAAAAAAGAGATGTATTTTACTTTCTACCGCTACCAACACAAGGGAAAAATATAACATTCACAAACAATTAAACAATCCCCCTGAGGTCAAGGTTCTAGGGTTTCCTTGGCAGTTCCCTCTCTCACTTGCTGCTCGCTTTAGCGATAGTGGTTATTCCCCATTCACTACTGGCAACATCCAGGTTATGCCCCACTAGTATTCCAAGTCTCAAGAGTCCAAAATGACTCTATTTTTAAAGTTGACACTGTTCCAGCACTGCAACGCTAGTTAGCAGCTAGTTCTCCGAAGATCAACTGTCCGAAATTAGTCTTACCCACCCCTCACTGGATCAAAGCGACCTCTGGCATAAGGGGGCTCACCATTTCCTCAAAGTACTTGGGCTCCAGCCTGATCAGCACAGTGGCGTCCTTTGTGGCAGCCCCTTCTAGCATATGGGACATGACCCACTACAACACACGGGCTATGGCCCTTACCACGTGCCATACTTTTCACAGCGTGACTCCTGGCACACGGGGTCACCTCTCTCCCAATATGCAGAGCTCTGGCCCGATTGGCACATCGATGCACATGGTTCAATTCCCAACAGCCCTCCTCTGGCATACGAGGGTCTCTGACTTCTGTATGCACATGGGCAACGACCCAATCAGTGAAGCAGCTATCTCCTCAACCTCAAAAAGGGATCCCAATCGACAGGGCTCCCCACGAGACCTCGCTGTATTCAATGCTCACCTCTTCTTCACAGGGCATCTAGGTCATGGCAAGCAGACAGGTGCTGGTACTCCAGGCTCCAGGGCAGGTAAACCCAGATTCCCTGGGAGATGTCCCCTCACTCAGCTGGGAGACTAGCAGCCCTTGGCCCTCAGTCCCGGTTAGAGTTAGAAGTCGTGCAGGGTTTATCATGGTCACACAGACAGTCTGGCTACTTGGAAGCTGACAATTGTTGGGGTCTCACACTCCCCTTTTTATAGTACATTTCCAGAAACAAAATGTCATTTAGAGTCTGAGTCTTTGAAGTTTATGTTGGGGAAGAGCCCACTCATCTGCCCTCTTCTTCCTCTTGAAAGCAGCCTGTCACAGCTCCAAAGTTTTTAGCACCACAACACAAGCCATGTGAGTGACCAGTGTTCACTCCTGGATGTCAGTCACAGTGATATGAATATATGAATATGAAAAAGGTTTGCCCAGGATGAATATCTTACCAGCCCATCTGCTTCCTGCGATGTGCCCAGGACCCTGCCTTGTGACCTCTCACTGAATCAAAGAGCACTCTCCAGGGTGTGTCCCACCCAGCCTGCAGGAATGCAGCAATACAAATATCTGTCTGAGGGGATTTCTCTACATCCTCTCCATGTTTCACCATGCAAGCCGGAGTCTCCCAAAATGTGGAGTCCCAAGGCCCTCGATACATTGTACCATCCTCAAGCACACATACACGCAGTGCATACTTACAACCTACCCACTCTGCACAGTACTGCATCCTTCATGTACTGCACCACTCCTAGGCACACATATTTCCAACACATGCACTCACAATGCACACACTGCTCTGTACTACAGTATCCTTGTATTGTACCCTTCCCAGGGGCACATACACCCAGCATAGATACACCACTCCTGTGCTGCACAGCACTTCACAACACACCGATGTAGGCCAAGGATGAGTTAAGCAAACAGCAGTAAAAGTTTAAAAATGAGTGTGCCTGTCAGCCTCACTCTGGTGACACAGGTTAATAAGGAACTGTTTACTCCTACTGATCGCTACAATGTATGTTGCCACCACCGCACCCATGTTGCTTAACTTTCGGTGAACAATGAAAATTCCAGATGAGTATCTGGAAATACCGAGTGCACTACTAGAATGTAACTGTAAAGTGTACTCAATGTTATCGAGAAGTCATCAAATGTGTCCAATATTCATGAATCAATAACAGTCCTCAATACTCAGTTCCCTGGATCACACTTTGAAAAACAAATCTTTAAACCATGAAGTAAATGATGATCTGCTTTATTCTTGATGGTCGCAGATAGTTTCACGTTCAATTGAATACCAAAAAATATTGCTTATATTCAGCTTGTAAAATTCACAGTCTTCAAAAATCCCAATGCATTTCGGGCTTTAAACATGAGCTCTTCGTCAGGGGAATCTGCAATATATCAATAAACTGGGTATAATAACCAGTATACGAACAACGTAAAATTAAGCATCAAATGGTTTCACAAGAGTGCGGATAGAACTGGTCACCCAATACGATGTGTATACCACACTGAAAGATACGTGAATTCCAAAAGGAAAACAAAAAGGAAGCACAAAGGATGAGAAAGAAGTGCCCGAATATGAGACCCAATCGTGACGAGAAACAACAAAAATGATAGAACTCATGCCTCCGTGTGCCAAAATAAACAGTCAAATGATACTGTGAGTGGGCTAAAGCGATAAAGCTGATCATACCTCCAAGCGCTGGAGTGAACACACTCGAAGCGCAAATGTAAACCAGCGTGTGTTCGCGAAGATGTAAATGATATTGCGCTAAAGTTTTAAGCCAAAGGTATGCCGGCCTCTGTCAAACAAGAGGGCAATGTATCAGTATTTGAGGGAATGTGTATTACAAGAAAATCAACATACCAAGAAGCTGAGGTGGCGCTTACCAGGGATTAAATTTTCGCTGAATCAAAAACCCACAAACAGCGTAGTTCGCAAATGCAATGTCTGCAAAATAAAACCCCACATAAACTGAATGTTCACGAATGCTCAAAAGACGAGCACACTCATTCGAAATAATGCTTACCCAAAACGCGATAAACTCAGACTCAATACTGCTGCTGTAAAGACGCCGGTTTCAACAAGTGAGCCCGTGCGTCTCGTGCATATAAGTGCGTAACGGTGAGCGAGCATGAACGTGGAAATAGGACTATGAACACACTGTTAAGAGATGCAGGCAGTTACCAAAGACCCGCCATTGCTAAACGTGAACCACGCTATGGATGCGTTTAGAGACTGAATACTGAAAGAGAGAGCGAGAACCAAAATAAAGGGGCATTATCAAACGGAGGATACCCATGTGAGTGTCTGGTGAATAAATGCTAATTCTGCAAACAAACGGAATAGGAAAAATGTAAAGTTACACATACCAATGAGGGGTAAAGAGAAAACCAAAAGATAGATAAAAAGAGCGCACGATAACGGACTGAAAAGTGCAAAGTGAAAAAGTGAATAAAACCAAAAAGTGACAAAATATGATACACATCATCGTTCTCATAAAGTGGATTACAAAATACAGAAATGTAACCTAGTCTAATACATATACAATAAACCTGTCTAAATTGAGCAACAGATGCACAGAGAAAACATACAGAAAAGATGCGAGGTAGATCACAATAATGACATTAAAGAAAGCAAGAAAGTTCAAATTTATCATTCAACCCTTTGGGGGACAGTGTTTGCATAAACCAAATCCAATGGGATTCTCGCTGGGAGAGAACTTTAGACATATCTCTATCCAAGCACGATTCAACCATTTCCAAAACACAGAACCTGAGCTGAGCAATAGAATGTTTTTTTTCCAACCAATGCTGCGCTAACGGAGAGCTCGCTGTCTTAGTTCGTATTCTGCTCTTGTGTACAGTGATTCGAGTTCTAAGAACCCTCTCCGTTTTCCCCACATAATGCAAATCACAAGGTCACTTTATCATATAAATAACATGATGGCTATTACAATTTGCATTAAAATTCAGAAAAATCTTCTTACCAGTCCAGGGATGCGATACATCCCGACCTGTGATCACATTATTGCAATGAGAGCAGTTCATAAATTTGTACATGCCTTTAAAGGGAACTTATACATTAACTACAGATTTGTTGAAAATTTTTTTCAAATTGCTGGATCTTTTATATGCAAATAACGGAGGCTCAGAGAACATTCCTTTAAAGTCAGGTTCAGATTGAAGTAAATCCCATTTTTGTAATATGCTCTTCTTTACAAGATCAGAGCTTGTGGAGAATTTAGAAACAAATACTTCTCGCGCAGGGCCAGATGTCTTAACCTTCTTTTTCAATAGGTCATCACGACTTACAGTTAGCGATCTTTTTTCGGCCTGATTGACGACCTGTTGAGGATAACCTCTCGCTAAAAACTTTTCTTTGGAATCTTGAATGGTCTGCGCGCTAGACTCGACATCTGAAGAAATCTGTCTAATCCTCAAAAATTGGGAGATAGGCAAATGACGTTTTAGGGACCATGGATGGAAACTATGGTATAGCAAAGCATTATTTTGATCAGTAGGTTTCTTGAAAACAGTGGTTTCAATAATATTGCCTGACAATTTGAGCAAAACATCTAGATAAACTATGAATTGAGACTCAATCTGATGAGTGAATTCAATCCTTGGATTAATGCCATTCAATCCAAGGATCTGAAGTTCTAAGTCATTGCGTGACCCATGCCAGATAATCAAAATATCGTCAATAAAACGTCGATACAAAATTAACTTTTGGTGAAGGCAGTAGCCTCTCACCATTGTGATGGTAGCACTTTGGGTGCCCCTCCTGGCCCAACAAGACCACAGTCCGTGAGACAGGCCTATGTCATGGTGCATACGCCTGATCCGTGTTTGCCTATGATACCAATAATTATTAGGGATCCAGACATCAGTACAGTTTGGCACTCAGGAGTACACACCATTATCATGCAGAGGAATGTTCTGTCCCAACACACACTAATTTTAGATTGATACAGCTTACGATACTGCTCAGGCCATGCTATAAGAGGAGCAAACATTTAAAATGGGGAGTGCCTTGCTTGTAAAATTGAGGAGGAAATCCTTTTTTCATGCTGTCTGGTCCTGGGGAGTGATACAGATATTCAATGCACATGTTGATGAGGGGTTGTTCATTACAAGGTATACAGAATTTCCTATGATGCCACAAATTGTTTCAGCAAGAGATTAACTTGCTGACACATAAATGAATGCTAGTGTTATACTTGGCATCTTTGGCTTGTTTTTCCCCTGTCTTTTTGCTTCTGGCCTCCTGTTTTTGATTATGTGCTGCATCTCGTTTTTGCTGGTTTTAGGACTCTGGGCACTTTACCACTGCTGTACAGTGCTAAAGTTCAAGTGCTTCCTATGTAAATTGCATCTGTAATTGGTTATCCATGATTGGCATAATTGATTTACTGGCAAGTCTCTGGTAAAGTGCACTGGGTGTACCCATGGCCTGTAAATTAAATGTTGCTAGTGAGCCTGCAACACTGATTGTGCCACCCACAGGAGTAGCCCTGCAACCATGTCTCAGATCTGCCACTGCAGTCTCTGTGTGAACAGTTTTAAACTGTCATGTCGACCTGGCAAGTGCATCCACTTGCCAGGCCCAAACCCTTCCCATTTTCTACATGTAAGGCACCCCTAAGGTAGGCGGAAGGTAGCCCAATGGGCCGGGTGCAGTGTATTCAAAAGGCAGGACTGTGTGTTTTAAATGTCCTGATAGTGAAATACTGCTAATTTCATTATTCACTACTGCAAGGACTATCTCTCCTATAGATTATCAGTGGAGCTGCCTTGTAACCTCTTACCAGTCTAACTTCCAATAGGGAAGAGCTAGATATTTGGAGTTTGGGGTTCCTGAACTTACAATTTATAAAAACATCTTTTAGTGAAGTTGGTTTTTAAATTGCATGTTTGAAAATGCCACTTTTAGAAAGTGGGCATTTTCTTGCTTTACCATTCTGTGCCTCTACCTGCCTGTGGAATCCATGTCTGAGGGAGGGTGACAGTTTCACTGTTTGTGCATTCACTCTAGACAGTCACACAAAGGGAGCTGAGGTGTGCCCTGCATATCCTGATGGCCCATCACCAGTTTGATGGGTCTTTCTGTGCTAGAGTGGTGGGAGGAGTTGTCACTGACACCTGAATTGCGCTGTGCCTGTCCTCACACAAAGCTGTCTCCAACCCTTGCAGTGTGTCTGGAGACAGGTCAGGGAAAGGCAGTGTCTTGTACACTACAGAGATTTTCCTTTGAAGTTTGCCAACTTCAAGGGCAGAAACTGGTATATGTACTGGCGCTGTGACACCATTACTTCAGAACACTTCTGGACTAAGAGTAGGACTGGGTGGTAGTGGAACTTCTCTAAGTGACAAAAGAAACTTCGCTACGCTACATGAAATTCCGCAAGCGGCAGAGTGTGTTACCTCGTTCCGTTTGCACTGATTTTTAGTGCTGGGTGTTTGTCCTGCACTGTAAAATCAACGCAAACGTTATTACGTGCAGAGAAAGGAGTCGCTGCTTCTATCTGCTGCTCAAGTAGAAGTTCTACACGAGCGGCAGCTTCCGCAACGCAAACGGAAACTTTCTCAACGTGAGCAGTAGCGACCATCCGTGACCACCCACGTTGAGAAATCTCACTGGGAAGTGGTCTAGCGTTGGATTTTCCTAGCTCGCGATCGCCAACTTAACGTTGGCGAGCGTATGTGAGGAACAACCGCCATTTCGCGGAGTGGAGTTTTTCGAAACTCCGTGAGCTCCAAGAAGTGCAAAATACTCCACAAACTCAGCGAACGGAGTGGAATTCATTGAAGAGCTGGATGTTGTAGGTGGGACTGACACTCTGCTGGTTGCTTTGTTGTGCTGGCCTACTACTTGCTGATTCTGTTCTGGGAGTGAAAAGGACTGGACTTTGCTTTCTACATTCTGCTTTCCAAGGTTCTCCAAGGGCTTGTGCATCCTTGCCTCCTGTTAAGAAGTCTCAAGGCCATCATAGACTTCATCTGCAGCCCATGAACTCCCTGGGTCACTGGAGGTGGTTTTGCTGCTAAGAACCAAGAAAATCCACACATCAACTCTTAGTGCCCTTTTTCTGAAACAGCACTGCTGTGTGGTTGAAAAACCAACGCATCACCGATGTGCGTCAGCTGAAAGATCGCCACAACCCGAGTCCCGAGCACCACGTCATAGCTGTCCATGGCGCACGCTCCGACTCCGACCCAGGCCCTTCTGCGCGGCTGCAGATATTGACGAATAACTTGCTTCGCAGCTGGGAAATCGACGCAGCATCTGTTCCACCATCGCCGCATCAACCCAGCACATCTGGGTTTTCGACACATCATCCCTGTGCTCCAAGTTCTTCATCAACTTTTCCCCGTAGTACAAACCAAGCTCTCCTGTCCAAGATTATGCATTACTTCCCCACACAGTAAGGAACCGACGCATCACCTCCCCTGGCAGTAGGGAACCAACCTATCACCTCGCCTGTGCAGCAGTAAGGAACCAACGCATCACGTCCTCTACGCCTGCTTTCATCTTTGATTTTGACGCCTCTCAGCTACTTTGTGCTAAAAGTGATGCACCCATATTTTCTTATAGACTGAACTATTTTGAACCTTTTTAAAGTGATATCTTGACTTGTGTGTTGGACTTTTTTCATTTTAGTCTTGTTTTATTCAGATAAATATTGATTATTTTTCTAAACTGGTGTGTACAGCCGCATCCAGGACGCCATCAGACTGCGGACTAAGAAGTGTAAAAAGAAAATACAAACCAGCAGGCCTTTTACATCTCTGCACCTAGGATCTGGAACAACATCCCTGTATCCATCAGGACTGCCCCAGTGGTGTCCAGTTTAGGAAAGAGTTAACCCCTTCGCCGCGGCAGGAATTCCGCCGCGGCGCTGGGGGAGTTTGGGGGCAGTTGCGGGTCCGCTGTGCTCGTGACGGAACCACTCCGTCACGAGCCACGGTTGAGCTGTGCTCATGACGGAGTGGTTCCGTCACGTCTCCGCCCACTGCGCTAATCGCCCGCACAGGCGGGGAATTAGCGCCGCGTGGGCGGAGCGTCCGCCAACGGCCGCAGCATGACGGAACCACTCCGTCATGAGCACAGCGCAACCATGGCTCATGACGGAGTGGTTCCGTCATGAGCGGGGAAGGGGTTAAAGACCCAACTCATTGAAAACACTATATCACAATGTATTAATCATCCACAAACCAGCTACATCTCATATCACTCATTGACTTTATGATTGTCGCACTCCGCTGCCTTTTTGCTATGTTTGCACTATAAAAATATCGCCTATATATTCACACAAGATGGCTGAAGGGCATGGGCCAATAAAAGGAGGCGAAAAGAGTATGAGGGGGGAGCTGGTTCCCCAAGAAATTCTGGAAGCTATGGAGGTCAAAGAGAGAACACTTCGACTGGGAAGAAGAACTAGGGGAAGATCCCACCAGGAGATTGGCAAGGTAGAATAGTGGGAGGGCAAGAAAGTTGGAATTCACATAAATAACAACGGTGCTGTAAAATGAACATTGGAGTCCTTCCTATTGGAAGAGGGAGGGGGACATTAATCAATTGCCTCAAATACATCACTCTTGATGATGCACTAATGCTCATATCTACTGATGCTTTCAGACAGACCTGTATTTCCTAAGTTTGAAAATCAATTAAAAAAAATTTGTAAAAATCTTCTTATGCTGTCCTTGCCCTATATGCCTGATCGCCGATAGTCCGTGGTCATGCTCTCCTTTCCCTGCATTGCAAATCAGATGTCCTTTTCTTCCTCCTGTCAACCTTCCTGTCCTCCTGCCTCATTATTCTTGGAATATTGACCATGTAATGAAAAACTCAAATATGACTGTCTCGTCCCCTGACTGTCACTCAGTTCAGGATGTCAAACCCCTATTGAGTGCACCTACTGTGTACAGGGACTTTAGTGGCATGTGATATCAATTACTGCCCAATAATTTATTATTGGGCATGAAGCTGACGTTACCTGTGAAGAATCTCCTAAAACGCCACATATTCAAGACACACCTGATTGATGGGAGGACAGTGCTTGTGGCAGAAGCAGAAAAAGCTGAGCGAGATGTCTGAAAAGCAGATCTGATCGTGTTCTACGATGTTCAGTGCATGGCCATACACTGAAAGGGAGTGCTCCATTATGCACTAAAAGATCGGTTCAAGAATTGTATTTTGCATTTGATTTGAAGAATCTTATTTCAAAGATCTTTAAAGACTATTCCGTTAACTAACGAGTCATTGTTTCAGGTAAATATCATTTGGTAAACTACATATATACAATACCATTGTGTTTAATATTTTTTCAGGTAATTGATGCACATTCTAAAGAGGTACTTGCATGTAGTAAGGGAAAGACCATGGAGCCATACTATGTTTGACCAATTCATAACTCTTCATTCATCTTTCATCGTCTGAAATGTGTCACTATTCAATAGTAATGCTATATTTGTAAGTGAATGGAACAGCCCGAAAGCTAGTTTTTTATCATGTTAGAATTTAATAATACTTCACTGGTGCTCTCTGTAAAGAGGAGAGTAAACATATTTGCTAACTACAACACCGTTCAAATTAGAATGTTGTTTTAGACAGCATTGTTAGTGTTAGACCTGGCACCATTGGGGTGGGTCTCCGTTCCATGTTTTGCTGTTGCCTCACATGTTTTTGCTGGTAATAGATGCTTTGGGCACTGTGCCACTGCTAATCAGTACCACAGTGCAAGTGCTCCCTATGATAAACTGATGTATGGATTAGTGACTTCATGATTGGGTTATTTGATTTACTTGTCAGACCCTAGTACAGTGCACCATGGGTGCCCAGGGCTTGTAAATCAAATGCTGCTGGTGGGCTTGCAGCACTGGTTGTGCCACACACAGAAGCAGCCTGTAAAGTGTGTCTCAGGCCTGCCATTGCAGAGCCTATGTGCAGTCTGGTACTGCCATGTTAACTGGCCAAGTGCACCCACTTGCCCATCCCTAAACCTGCCCTTTTCTTCATATCAGACACCCCTAAGGTAGGCCCTAGGGCAGGGTGCATTGTAAGTATAAGGTAGGACATGCCCGGTGTGTGTGGCATGTCCTGATAGTGAATTACACCCATTTTCGTTTTTCACTATTGCAAGGCTACCTGTTCCCCATAGGCCAGAATGGGCAGTTTGATTATAACATTTTATAATCCTAACTGACCCAGGGAACATGGTAGAAATTCGAGTTTAGTATGCCTTAACTCAGAATGATAAAATACATCTTTTTGTGAAGTTGGTTTTAACATTCCGTGTTTGAAAATACCACTTTTAGAAAGTAGGTATTTTCTTGCCTAACTATCCAAGCCTGCCTCTGCTAGGTTATGTATTCCATGTCTGGAGTTTGAGTGGCAGGGGCTGGGGGGGTTCCAGGAGACAGGGTGAGTCAGCACAAGGCCGAATAGAGAGATCTACAGGGAGAGAGGTGGGAGGAGTTGCACCTGGGTCTGAATAGGGCTGTGCCTTCCCTCCACCTCCTGTGGTGCATCTGATGTCCCTGGCCCACACTGTCAAAGGAAAGAAGGAGTCATGTAAACAAAGTGCTCCAGGACTGACCAGAACTGGTTTGTACTAGACAAAGGCCTCTCTGCTTTCAGAGAACAAAGAGAATATGAGTATAAAAGGGGGTACCCAGACCCCAGGACTGTAGATCACTTTTGGGAAACAAAAATAACCTTTTCTGAGGAGAGGAACCAGAGAGAGAGACTGCAGGAGGAGACTATCCCTGTGCTGTGGGCTGTTTGGGGGATTGGCCTGCAGTGGTTGCCTGACTGCCAAAGAAAGGAGAAAGGAACTCTGTGCTACTTTCATCAACTTGTAAAGGATCTCCAAGGGCTTGAAGATTGAGCTTGCCTCCTGCTGAAGTCTCAGGAACAACAGACTTCACCAACCAGCTCCCCTGCATTGCCTTGCTGGGAATTGAAGTACCTGCTGTTGAGCTGGAACTTCTGAGATACTGCGTGTCGCTGGGAGCTGGAAGCGCGACTCAAGACGAAGAAGCATTGTCGTCACACGGCCGAGAAAGCGTGCCGCCTCTGTCGCCATCGCATCGCCGAAGCGCCTCGCATCACCGGAGAAGAGTGTCGCGGTCGCAGCAGACACCGTCGCATCACCGGAGAAGCGTGTGCCGCCACAGCAGCTGTCATCACATCGCTGAGGCAGCGTGCCACCGCTGCCGCTGTTGCATCGCATCACCGAGGCGCTCCGCATCATTGGAGAAGAGTGGTTCCGTCGCAGCAGATGCCGTCGCATCACCAGAGAAGCGTGTCGCAGGCCCTGTCGTGGCTCAAGAAGATTCACTGAGTCGCTGCACGGCCGTCGAGCGTGCAGACATCACCCCTTCGCTGTTGCAACTTCAAGAAGATGCCATTTTGTTTCATTGCCTAGGATCTTCATCGCATCACGGCATTGCTAGTCGCATCACCACAGAAGCGCAGTAAGAAGCCGACACATCACCTCCCCACGCGGAGACAAACCGACGCATCCCCGTTCTTGCGTGTAAGGAACCGACGCATCACATTCTCTGCAACTCTTTTGTTTGTATAGCGTTACGCATCCCAAGGTACATTGAACATAAGTGTCGCATTTACCATCTAAAGAGAACTAAGCTATTTCTACCATTTTTGAGTACAGTATTGTGGATTTTTGTCGTTTGTGGTCTTGTGATAAGTCTATATAAATAATACTTATTTTTATACTACAACCTGTGTGGTGTCCCTTTGTAGTGTTGTCACTATATTACTGTATGTGTTCACAAATGCTTTATGCACTGCCTCTGGGTTAAGCCTGTCTGCTCGTGCCAAGCTACTAAGGGGGGTGAGCAGGGGTTATTTTAGAAGTTTACCCCCTTACCCTGACTAGACACAAGGGTCCCTATTTGGTCAAAGGTACCCACCTCTGCCAACTAGAGACTTCCAAATCTAACAGCCTGTAAGAAAACATGCTACAGTGTCTCATCGGAGTTTTGAATAGCCCTTCCTGCCATCATAAACAAGGCACTGGCAGACAAACAGCTGTATTCAAATTCATGCATGAGAAAGCCCTTCTATGGCTCTGATTTCGCTCCTTGTTCCTAATCCCGTCTGCAGCTGGCCTTAGTTCTTGTTGCCAAAGCAATGGTATTTATGAAAATGTATACGCAGGTGCATGCAAGAGGGAGTTCCTCCTAAGTTCCAAGTTACTACACTGCACTGCATCCCAGGGACACTAACCAACAACACTGCGCTGTGAAATAGGGGCACTAATTTTGTTTAAATATCTTTATTTCAATTTTCCTAATACAGCCAAGCTGAACAGTGTTACATTTTCCACTTTTTACTCCTGTTGTTTTTCCTCCTCTTTTCTTTATTCTGTAACAGAATCATTTTCGCTATGCCATTACTAATACTGTTCCGAGCATTTGCCATCTAACAACCATGGCACAGGTAGCGTCTGTGGTGTAAGAGTTAACATAAATGTACCGACTGGTGTGGAAGCCTGCATCTCATTCGGACTGTCACCTCCTATCAGGGGGGCAGGGTCCATCTACCTCTTATGTGTCCCCATAATGACAATGAGCCATGTACAGCGACATCAGTTATTTTAGGGGGTGAAATAGGGGCACTAATGTGCTACTGTTAGTAATCCTGGAGTTTGTGCTCTCCAGAGATTATGCCAGCGTCGCATGCATGCAGTCAGATTTCTCTGACTACACGATACAAGCTTGCTCTGAGCTGCCTTTGGATACTGTGGCACATGGCCTTCTAGAGGCTGAGAAGGTGAAGGAAGGTGGAGTCAATGGGTTACACAGGTCAAGGTGGAAAGAGCCCTTATATTCCGAAAGACAGAAAAATTCCACAAAAAGCTGGATCATTCTGGAAGGAGCTATAATGTTCCACACATTTCCAGTTCAGGAAGACCTGGGAGGATTTCAGCACCGGTCAAAGCATTACACTTTGCCTGGCAACAACAGCAGTTGATGGGGTCTCTATTCGGGTTGCATGGTTTGCGCCATTTGCGTTCCCTGCGCTTCTTTGTTTTACTCTCCTTTATTTCCATCCGTGGTTAGGGCAGCTCAGGTTAATTCTTCCTTCCACCGTTAATGAACTTTGCTTGCTGCTTTTTCCTGAATTCCTGTTCCAACTTCAAAGACTTCAAGTCATCCTGGTTCCCAACATCTCTACTATTGGAGACGAACCTTCGCATTAGGTTCCCGGACTGAATCCTGGTCGGTTGGAGGATAGTCATGACCTCTCCTTTCCATACTTTGGTATGCCATTCTACTGATAATCTTAAAACATTGTATCCTGTTGTACACAAGTACATTTAGATTAATTGTACCTTCTTTTATAGTATTATGGAGGTCAGCAGTCAGTTCATTGAGGACTGAGGGTTCTTGTGGCATGTCTACCACCAGCCCGTGCTCCCAACTTCCGTGGGCCAAGACGCTCTTGCCCTTTCTCCCCCCCATGCAGTCACTTCATATTCAGGAGTTCATTACTGATCTTATTTGACTGAAAGGGGAAGGAGTAACACCAGAGTCTCTGCCGCGCATTCCAATAAGATTTTGACAAATATATTGGCACATTGCTCTGCATCCCAGGTGCATAAACCCACACAATGTTCTATATACATGGAATACTAACATTCCACACTACATTGCATTCCTAAAACGAAAACCCCATGGCAATACCCGGGGCGGCTTCTCTGCTAAGGCGGTGGAGCGTCGCCCCACTGCCTTCCAGCACGTCAAAAAAGGAAAAATAAAATGATAATAAAGCAATGTTATTTTCATTCTATTTTTTTGTGCTGGGGCAGTTTTGTGGGGCGGGCGGGGTTGCGCAGGATGGAGGAGTGGTGACACCCTCATAAATGTGCATGAATGTTTGGCCAGCCTCTGGAGATGGCCAAACATTCATGCCCACATAGCATGTTCTGCACCCAGGCTGCATTACAGCCTGGGTGGAAAACATGCCCAGGCTTCCATTCCCCATCTGAGCGCCAAATCATGGCGTTCAGACCAATCACAACGCTGCATTGCACTGTGGTTGGTGATTGGCTTAGGGGAGTGTGAAGAGGACCCTGCCCAAATACCTTTGAGGGGCATGACCCGATACCAATAACCTCCCCATACTTACCTTTTTTATCCCAGCGGGACCGCGACGAACAGCTCTGACGGCTTCTGCCCTGAGAGAAAGAAAAGGAAAGGGTTAATCCAGCAGGCCTGACTCCGATGACATCAGGAGGGGGTAGACTGAGCGATATCAGGGACCAACCAGGAGGTGAGAGGGGAACAAGAACGACGTCACAGGAACTGAAGGCGGTATCCGCAGGGAAAACCTGGAAGACGCCGTGAAACACATCGGGACAGTTGGACGACGTGAAGAAGAGGAAGCACCTTTCGCCACATCAGACCCAGAGCCCAGCGGGAGAAGGAAACGGTGTGCCCAAGAAAAAACGCCTTCTCCTACGGTCAACTCGGGGGACAAAGTTCCAGAGGTCTGGAGTAAAGAGTGGTGGTCGCCCGGGGAAGAGTGAAGATGCCGACACAACCCAGGAGAGTTGCGGCTTCTGTGGTATGTGAACGGGGGGGTGAAGTAAAAGACAGAAGGGGTTCAGAGAGTAGGAAGCTAACTGGGTGAGTGAAAAAGGGTTATAGGGATGGATAGAGAGGACGGCCTGTGATCGTATTATTAGGTATCTTTTGTTTGTCTTCCTTTTTGACTTGGCTCACAGTTTTCTTTTTCTATTTTTTTTTCCTTTCGCTCCTTTCCCTAGACAAACTGCTCAATAGTCAGTGTATTTAACAGGGACACTTGTTGTGACTAGAAAGCCCGGAACACTAACTAGATAGAAGGAAATTGTCTCTGCATGACCACGCTTGTTTTTCTTCTCCTGTGCACATCACCCATCCCGAGCCCTAATCTCCCAAAGAGGGCCCTATAACTAGAGAGAGAGAGGAAAGAACACATAACCATCTTTCACTATACCCCCCTCCCTCCTAGATGGCACTCCCCGGTGTGGCAATGGTGCCTATCCTGCACCCAGGAACCTAATATTGACTACTTCTTCCCGAGATCTCGGGACACACCACTGAAGGGGGACGGACCTAATAAGAGAGAGAAGAAGACAAGTAGAAGTAGAGAAAGAAGAACTGAATACTCCTTCAACCTCTCACACCCCTATGACTTTGACTATTGTTTAATAAACTGCCAAGATTGAGAAACATATCAAGCCTCCTAGACTTAATTTCTGCCCATCCCTCCCACAGGGAGTCTGGGTGCTTACCAATCACAATGCTGTGATTGGCTCAAGGGAGCCATCCTGCTTCCTGTTCCAGCAGAAGCCAGGAAGAGGATTGAAGAGAGGCGATGCCAGCCAGCTGGCAGGCCAGCAGGTAAGTGATTTTATTTTTACATTATTTTATAGCCCCTCCCCCTAACCTCCCCCCGCCCTCACCACCCCACTGCTAATTCGCAGGACCAGCCGCAACTGGGCAATACACTGTATTTTAGGGACACTAACCCAGCAAAATTACACAGCTTCATTTGAGTACTAACACACAATTCCACACTGTATTCCACAGGCATGAGCCACCATATTGTACTGCATCCTAAAGCGAGTAACCCCAGTCTATACTTTGCCGGAGGTAATTTAATCTACTGCACTGCACTCAAGGCGGCAGGCCTTCACTGCATCCGATAGACCTTACTCTACCACATTCACTCTAGGAACACTAACCTGCCACAGTGCGCCCTAGAATAAAGGAACTAACCTTCCACCCTGCACTAACATTTAAGTACATTAGCTCAAAAAACTGCACTGCATCTTAGAGACATCCTAAAAACATACTGCCGTGCTCTACTTGACACTAACCACACACCATATAATAATAATAATCCACATTTGTAAAGCGCGAACAATCACCCGTAAGGATCTCTAGGCTCTGGGGGCCGTCGGGAACATTAAGCAAGCTATTGCCCAGAGTCACACGGTGCTGGGCTAATCTGATGCCGGCGATCGAGCCGTGATCCCAAGATTCCGGAGTCAGTCGCCCTGGCCGCGGCGCCACACCTCTTCCCTAGACCGCATTTAAGGGACCTCTACTCATTAAACTGCACTACATCCAAGGTGCACTGATCCATCAGACCACAATCATTCTAGAGACACTTATTTATCAGAAATATCCACAAAATATATTTTCATTCTTGAACCATTTTTAGGTCTGGCTTGGCAACACAACAGGCTGTGAAACCTATTTTTACCTCTTCTTTAAAACATACATAGAGTGACCTTTGGCTTTTCCAGGGGAGCAATTCCCTCTCTCACCTCATGTTACTTGACTGCTTGCTGTATCGTTACACCTTCTGGAGAATGCATAAGAAATGATTTCACATCTGAAAAGTACACTCAGTCATTGCACTGTTTATTATATTAGGTTCTTCATATCCTATATGCATTCCGTGCAGAAAGTAATTTTGTTTTGCTACTTTGTCACAGTGCAGGCAAAACCAATAAGGCTATCTTTAATATGATAAACATTTGTTTGAATACCTCTTTCTATGTACAAATGAAGATTAAGACCAGACCTATTGGCTTTGACAGTGGTTGTTACATTTTGAATCCCCACCTCAGAAGTATGTTGATGTGCTCCTAAACCAACACAGGTTTATAATTTAATTGCTTCATTCCCCTTCACGGGTTCTTACTTCACCAGTATTCTACAAAAGCCAGGCCTATTGGTTTTGGGAGTGCTTTTTTCTCCTCCCTGACACCTGACCTCCGTATGCGTCTTGACGTACCCGGAAGACTCAGCTCCACCTTAAAGCAGTTCCATGCCCTGCCCGTTCGGTTTATGAAGCAGGTCTGAAGCCACACAGAAATGATGATGATTATTATTATAGCCGCTGTTTGTGTTGTGCAAACAATGACCAACGCAATCTAAGGTAGCCATAACTATTTTGATTGCCTAACGCTGCAGACAGTGCAAAGAAACAAATGTTTTCAGGAACAACACGTTAATCAAAGTAGTATTTAGCCTGATTATCTGCTGACATCATTGGGTGTTACTGATTGCACTATGATGTCGGACATCGCTGTTATTCAATGGGTGGCAGGCCTTATCTTCGGCCTAGATCTGGAGTCGTTAAAGTTAGCGGGCCAATTAACTGTTATGCAAACACGGCCTACAGTGTTCGGCAAGAACTTATGTCAGGTGTTCTTTTTTCATTGCTCATAAATCTGCTGCCAGACACCTTTGCGGGCTGATTGTTAAAGCATGCAAAGCTATATATCCATCTCCCGAGCACTGAGTGGCCTTGAGGCTGCAAATCAACCCAGATTTGATCAGCGCTCGCGCTACCTCGGAAATGGGAGTTGGACACTGAAATTATGGAGCAGCAACAGTTCTCCACAACCAGAATGTGATCTCATCACCTTGGCTGCTTTTGGGCACCAGCGGCCTTGCTCGGACTCCAAAAGACACAGAAAACAAGCATTTGCAATGCAATAGGTCCTGCATTTACGCAGGTTTTAGCTATTAACATTGCAAATAAAAATGGTTTTTAATTTGTTTTCGTTTTTAAAACATAAATAAAAGGCATTGTCATTTACAATGCCAATAGCTTAAACACGCATAAATGCGAGACCTATTGCATTGCAAATGCTTGTTTAAAGGGGGCCTCGAAACGGGTCTCTATTGGGCACTGTTTTGTGCCCTGGCACAGGCGGTCCGTTTTTTCCCGGACTCCATCGAGAGCAGGCACATCCATGTGTGCTTGCTCACACTGCTCACTGCTCACTTCTCACTAGTGGAGAAGTTACGGCATGCCGTGACATCATGGCAGGTGAGCGTTGTAGGGAAAGGGAAATCCTTTAAAGAGATTCATTTTCTCTCTGGATTTCCTATCTCTTTTTGAAACTCAGGAGCAGCAACATTGTCGTGGTGTCACCAGGGCTTTAAGTGGAAACGTTTGCAATATTATATACACGCCATAGTCGCTGCTTATTTATCTTATGCAACTAACAACCATTGACACAGCCAATAGTCCTGACTTGTTGTAGGTATGATGTTACTTGTTGTATCATATATCTGGATGCAATCACATAAACAGCAAAATACAAGTCTGGCGGCACACTATACTAAGCACAGATTTTTAATTTACGTGTTTTTAATCCACACCCTTAATTACATTGTCCACTCCCCTTTGAGAGATCCCCTAGTTTTTTCATCCCAGTTAAAGCCCTGACCTTAACTATAATACATTTATGGTTATTAATGTGACTCCTTATATCAGCTTTCATACTATTTCTAAGCACTAGCGCTTTAGGCAGATACAGGAAAGAGAGCTGTTAGGGGGTAATGTGCAGAGGGTCACACAGTAGTCAGCTGGAGAAGTTCAGGGTAGGTGGATGCTATATAGACAAAAACGTACCCACAATACCATCTGGGAACCCACAGACTTAAACACTCACCAGACACAGTGGGCTACTCTAGGGTTCATGCTAGCAAAGAGAGATATTGCTCAATTATGGGGAGCAGCTCACCCTCCTACACTAGAAGCCTGGGAAAGAAACCTGGACTGGTGTATGTTCAGAGAGAAGACAGTTTGCCTGGCATGGGGCTGCCCCAAAAAGTGGTCCCATGTATGGGGTCCCTGGAATACCTATCGAGGAGAGCCCTGTGTTTCGCCAAGATGTGATGTACAGGATGACCCCCTTACCCCGTGACATTCCCTTCTTATGTAATGATTAATGTTTTTTCCTCCTGTGATTATTGCACTGTACAACTTTGCGGACCCTCTGTAATGTCTATTTGAACCGATGTATGTTTAATAAAAAGAATTATTTAAAAAAAACGTACCCACAAGACAAAAACGCACTTATTTGCCAACTTCATTGTGTGAACCTCCGGATGATGAAAGGCTGAGCCCGCTCAGGTAAGGAAGGTAGTAAGCAGAACAGTAACTTGCAGATTCGCACAGATCTATTCGTCCAGTGTGCGCCCCGCTGAGATTTCTCACTAGTATCCTATTGTTAAAGGTATTTGGTTGGTTCAAGCTTCTCGGAGATAACAAGAAAAGGCTGGGAATGAACTGAAACCAGTATGATTGGAAAGTGGATTTTAATCACGGCTTCCACTCTTAATCAACGTGTTGTGATCGTCAGCAAAGAGTTTTATCTCCATCACAGGACAAAATCGGAAGTGGTTAGAAATACACTGACACCCGATAATAAGTCACGTTGTAGAGTCGGTTATTCTTTAAAGTCTGTGAGCGCCAAGAGACAATGCAGTTTGCAGTATTGCGCTATATACATATATCATCATCATGAATTCAACAAAAATTAAAGAGGTCGGCAAACTTACATTTGGCAGTTAGGAGATGGACTCTCGTCTCTGTGGCTGGGGGTGGGCGGAGGTCTGTGGATCCCCAGGCGCTCCAAGATGCCTCTCTTCACCGCCTCCAGCTGTATCTGCTTCTCCTGCTCCCCCAGCGGCCGCAGCTCCACCGCAGTGAAGAAGACGAGGAGGGCCAGGCAGGCCTCAGAGTAGTGCCTGGCACCCTGAGCTGAGTGCCCCAATGTTGCGCTGCGATTTAGGACTCCCCGAGTGAGGCACTTTGTACGGCAGTCTCAGCGCGGGAATGAATGAAAGCTTCCATTATAGGCCTTATATTAAGCTGAACTTTGGCTCGCCACCCGCCCACGCACACACACACGTGAAGACGTCACTCACGGTGTGAAGAAGAAAAAATATAGAAAAACAAGCGCGGCCGCGCGTACCATGTCGGCGGCGAAAGTGAAAGCGCTGCATTTGGAGCAAAAGTGCACCAGGGCCAGCGCGACCGCCATCTGTTCCAATTAACGTGACCACAAGACGCAGGCGCGATAAATGGAAACAGATGGTGTTGCTGCTCGCTCCCGAGCTCCCTAGGCCAGGGGAGAGAGAAGGCGGGACATGCACCCGCCTTTGGCCAATTGCATGCTGTCTTTCTTAGAAAGACGCACGCAAAGGCCAATAGCGTGTGAACAAATAAAAAAACACACGCACGGCGTGTGGTCCGAGTTGGAAGTCCTTACTAGAAGCATCGCAGAGCAGCGCAGGCGCGCTGGCTCAGGCGAGACCTAAAAATGTCACTAAAGCGGGATACATATTTTTACAGGCTGAAACGGTCACGAAGATCGGATTGTACGCGTGATTGTCGTTAAAAGTGGGTATGGGTGCCGACTAGTACCCATTCTCACTCTGGCACCCTAACCGTGCGTGATTATGAAGACTTTGTCAGGAAAACAAAGTGAACAGGGTTCAGGGGTTCATATACCCCCCCTTCGCACTTCCATTTGTATCTTCTTCTTTTAGCTTCCCCAGCCCCTCGGTGACATGTAGGAAACTACTGACAAGCTAAGTATGGCTTTTCATAAACATTCCCAGCCCCTAATTTATAAAGAATAAGTGCCGGCACCCAAGGTTGTGCTTAGAAGATGTGCCCAGTGCTATCAAATGTCTGACTGCTGATTACCAGGGCTGACTAGTCGTGATTTCCACCTTATGCCTCTGCATGGCACAAGTCCTAAAAAAATAAGTGGGGGGACTAACCTACTTAATCAGTATGCAAGTGACATCATGGGTGCATGACATCACGGCACGTGACATCACAGCGCGTGACATCACAGCTCATGACATCACTTCGCGTGACATCACAGGAAGTGGCATCATAAGAAGTGACATCAGATCTTAAGCCCTCGCATATATGTGTAACATGTCTATCATGAGTACATTGGAGCACATTTCCACTATACAGGAAAACCCTCCTGATTTAGGCAGAAGATTCACACTTTTGTAAGATGCACATAAAACAATGTTGCCGTTTGTCAGCGTAAACTTCCTCTACCCATATTGCTTTCAGAGAAAAAAAAAGTGATATTTAAATTATTACAATGCCTTCTCAGGGGTAGTAAGCAATATATAAATGCTCTTTATTTTGTGTAAATATTGGGAGAAAGCAACACATCTGACATTCTTTCAGGCACGCATTGCTTGTAAACAGAGCCTGAACAAAGTGAAAAGCTGCCTCTTTTAAGTATGTGTGAAGTGCTAACAAGGTGTGTGCCTTTGTTTCCTCTCTGCTGCATTTGAATCTAGGTGTGAGGCTACCGACTGCTCCCAGCCAAGAGACTCGAACAAAAGGAGGCCTGATGACCCCTCATATCCAGCCTTTGTTATGGGCCCAGCAAGAGTCTGAACTAAGACAGCCCCCTACCCGCCTGCACGTTGTTGTGGATGGAAAGCAGACAACAACGTGCAGGCCTGCCGGATGTGTCCCGGTGTTTGCAAATTACACTGGGACAAATTCAGCATATTTTTCAGTGGGGCCCAACTTCTTGGCAGGGTGGACGGCGTCCACCCTGTGAAAATAGAGGGTGGACGCCGTCCACCCACATGTATCCCCGACTCATGCCCTCTGCCTCTTTCAGCCACCATTAAGCACTTTTGCCCCTTTGTCTTATTAATGCAGGTTCTTATTCGTCTTTTCTTCTTCCTTTGTCACAGTTTTCAGTCTTTTGCTTCCTCTTTCTTTCTCCTTGTTCGTTTTTTAGGTCAAACCTGGTCAGCGCATGCGCTGCTCTGCTGTATTCAGGTATGGACTTGAAGCGCCGCCAACTCTCCGCCCATATTTTTCATTGGCTTGTGTCATTGTCCTTTGTAAACTGTGGTTTTTCATTGGTCAATAGGCTTAGTAGTCCCTCCTTAGTACCGCCTTGTCTCATTTCGTAACCTCCCATCAGGACACACCCTGTTACATGTGTTGTTACTCAGTACGCTTTAATTACAGCCTCCGAGCACTATTTGGTTAAATGGTTTTCTCCAGGCAGGACATTCTCTCCCCCAACGCTTTATTTATTTTTTCATAGCATGGCACGCCACGCTACTCTGATACAGTGGTGGCTGTGCCTTTAGTTTGTTGTTAACGGCCCGAACGCGGGCGTATGTTTTTTTTTCTTACTATTTGTTCACTTTTTTTGTTAACAAGCACCCCATACGGAGCTTTCACTTTAATATCTGCCACGCCCCTTTCTTTACACCCAGCTCGTCTAAAGAAAGGTGCGTGGCCACTATTAAAGTGAAACCACGGCAAGGGGCACTTTTACAAAAAAAAGCATTTGTTTGTCAACTTGACAAACAGATGCTTTTTTTTGTAAAAGCGACCCATACCTCGCTTTCACTTCTAATGGCGACTGCGCCCCTTTCTTTAGATGAGCCAGGTCTAAAGAAAGAGGCGCGGCCGCCATTAGCGTGAAGGTGTGGCATGGGGCACTTTTACAAAAACAGCACTTGCAATGCAATAGGTCTGGCATTTGCAAGAGTTTAAGCTATTGGCATTGTCATTTTCGAGACCTATTGCATTGCAAATGCTTGTTAATATCTTGCTGTGGGACAACAACGAGGAAAAGTATGTTCCGGTCCCCAGAAATGAGCGCCAGTGGGCCCAACAGGCAACCCCAGCTCAAATTAAGCACTGAATATATATGCTGAGAATTGTGGCCGAAAGGTCATCACTTACCAGTTTCAGAAATACACCACTTCATGGACAACACTATGCTGTAGCCTACTTCAAGCCAGTTGCACCCCTTCTTGTCACCCTGACAGATAAATAAAAAATTAGGAAAATATTTGAAGTGTAAACTCTGCACCTATACCAACGCGGAGTCCTTCTCCGCAACCTCCCAACTACCACTGTAAAGCTCAAGTTCTGAACAGCCTTAAAGGTGTGAGATAATAGGTTTATAAAGGATGCAACATAAACCACATGCATAAAAAATTAAATGCCATATCAAGTTATTTAAGAGATGGTTAAAAAATACATTGTTGGATTTGAGAATCATACACAAATATGAATTGTGAACACAGGAGTCAGAGATACAAGACATATAACTGGAACAACCATCGCAAGAGCATACCTGTGGCTGAAAGTTGCAAAACTGATGGGAGTGCCCTCACCTTTCTCAGCACCTGATTTCATCTTGGAAGAGTTTTATCCTCATCCACTGAGTGTATACAAGCCCTAATGAGAAATATCACTGTTCTCATTATATAACTGCATGAATGGTGATATTCGGAGCCTTTCAGTTCCTGCATCAGTCCTGTGCAGATCCAGTTAGGAAACACCCAAATATGACAAAATTAAGTAATTTAATGAGCCTGAAGGAAAATAGTAATGGTAGTGGGCAAAAGAAAGCGTTTTCAGTGGCACATCAAAAACACAAGATGTTTAATCTCATTTGAACCTCATGATACCTGACCCTATGCACCACGTAATCCAAAGGATATCCATGAGATATTATAAAGATATTATAAAAGTAATATTACTTAAGATTGAGGAATCTTCAATACAGAGGTGAAGATATTGGCTACTATCCTTGCCAAGAGACTTCGCCAAGTAATAAATACTCTGGTACATCAGGACGGATCACTGACGAAATATCTAGAAGAAGAATATCGAATTGCCAAAATATCGAAGTAAAAATATAGAATGCCAAAATATCGAAGCCCTATCTCCAAACAGGTAAGTACAAAAATATAGAATCCTAAATATCGTTGTTAAAAATGTAGTTAGTCACAATATCGAATTATTGTAAATGTCGTAAAATTAATGTAAAATTAATGAAATAAAACATGTAATTAACTGAAACATACTTAAAAATACTTACATTACTTTAAAATTAATAAATAATTAATGTAAGTAAAAAAAATTAATAATACATATATATTAACGTAATATTAATTAAAAAAGTGCAATATTTTTTGCGTAGGATAGCGGGCGGGTAAAAATTACTATTCCCACTCCAGAGAGTGCAACAGTAGGGAAAGCGTTGGATAGTGGGAGGGTAAACATTAGTATTCCCACTCCAGACAGTGCAATAATAGGGAAAGCATTGGATAGCATAGGGGTAAAAATTAATATTCACACTCCTGAGAGTGCAACAGTAGGGAAAGCGTTGGATAGCGGGAGGGTAAAATGTACTATTCCCACTCCAGTGAGATCAACAGTAGGGAAAGCATTGGATAGCGTAGGGGTAAAAATTACTATTCCCACTCCAAAGAGTGCAACAGTAGGGAAAGCGTTGGATAGCGTAGGGGTAAAAATTACTATTCCCACTTCAGAGAGTGCAACAGTAGGGAAAGCGTTGGATAGCGGGAGGGCAACATTTACTATTCCCACTCCAGTGAGTGCAACAGTAGGGAAAACGCCAGATGGCGTAGGGGTAAAAATTATTATTCCCACTCCAAAGAGTGCGACAGTAGGGAAAGCGTTGGATAGCGTAGGGGTAAAAATTACTATTCCCACTCCAGAGAGTGCAACAGTAGGGAAAGCGTTGGATAGCGTAGGGGTAAAAATTACTATTCCCACTCCAAAGAGTGCAACAGTAGGGAAAGCGTTGGATAGCGTAGGGGTAAAAATTACTATTCCCACTCCAGTGAGTGCAACTGTAGGGTAAGCATTGGATAGCGTAGGGGTAAAAATTACTATTCCCACTCCAGAGAGTGCAACAGTAGGGAAAGCGTTGGATAGCGGAGGGTAAAAATTACTATTCCCACTCCAAAGAGTGCAACAGTAGGGAAAGCGTTGGATAGCGTAGGGGTAAAAATTACTATTCCCACTCCAAAGAGTGCAACAGTAGGGAAAGCGTTGGATAGCGTAGGGGTAAAAATTACTATTCCAACTCCAGAGAGTGCAACAGTAGGGAAAGCGTTGGATAGCGTAGGGGTAAAAATTACTATTCCAACTCCAGAGAGTGCAACAGTAGGGAAAGCGTTGGATAGCGGGAGGGTAAAAATTACTATTCCCACTCCAAAGAGTGCAACAGTAGGGAAAGCGTTGGATAGCGTAGGGGTAAAAATTACTATTCCAACTCCTGAGAGTGCAACAGTAGGGAAAGCGTTGGATAGCGGAAGGGTAAAATTTACTATTCCCACTCCAGTGAGTGCAACTCTAGGGTAAGCGTTGGATACCGTAGGGGTAAAAATTATTATTCCCACTCCAGTGAGTGCATTAGTATGGAAAGCGTTGGATAGCGTAGGGGTGCAAATTACTATTCCCACTCCAGTGAGTGCAATAGTAGGGAAAAAAATAATTTAATATTTTATAAAAAAATAAATAAATTAATAATACCAAACAAAAATATTAAAATTAATTACCAATTAACTATATTTAATAATTACTTTATTATAAATACCAATATTTTTTTATTAATAATTAATTAATGACCAATTAATTTTCAATACCAAAATTTAATAAATCAATTAATACCAATTAATAATTATTTAAGAATGAATTAATTAGCAATATACAAACATTATTTCAATAATTATTTACAATTAAATTAATTCCCACCATATTCCCCTATAAACCCACAACCCGCTACAAATAATAAATTAATACAATTAACATAATTATCAATTAAACAATTAATACTAATTAATTACCAATTAATACAAATTATTTACCAATTAATTAATCAATAACCAATTAATTTTCAATACCAATTAATAATTACCTAATAACAATTAAATTACTTCCCACCCTATTCCCCTATAAACCCACAACCCGCTACAGAAGTAAAACGCAAAATTAAATTAAAAATAATTAATAATTCCTAAAAATTATTATTTAATGTACTATAATTAAATTACTTCCCACCCTAATCCCCTATAAACCCACAACCCGCTACGGAATTAAATTACACAAAAATTAAATTACATACAATTCATTACTTTAGAAATATTCAAACATACATTCCAAAATGTATACATACTTTTAACACATATACTAACACTTAAAACACTATAAAAAAATTCGATATTTTTAACAACTATATTATGACTGTCGATATTATTTACTTCTATATTATTTAAATCGATATTTTATTTCTTACCTGATTTTCGATATTCTTCACCACTATATTTTGGCAATTCGATATTCTGTCCATTCTATATTAAAAACTCGATATTCTGTCCTGTCGATATTTTGAATTCGATATTATGTCTGTTTACCATCAGGACCAGTCAGGATTTTTGCCCAGACTGAATTTGCATAGGACCCATAACTGGATGATGGAGGTTAAGGACCACGACACCCCGCACATACGCCTGTCATTGGACGCAGAAAAGGCGTTCGATGCAGTTCATTGGCCCTTCCTTGAGGCTACATTGATAAAATTCTGCATCGGTCCCAACTTCTGGAAATGGGTGGGACTCTTGTATAAAGATCCCAGGGCGAGGGTTAAGGTCAATGGTCAGATATCCGGAGACTTTCCCATTAGACGAGGTACCCGACAGGGCTGCCCTTTATCCCCACTACTCTTTGCTCTCACGATAGAGACCCTGGCTTGTGCGATCCGACAACACCCTGAGATCCGGGGGTTTAGCATTAAACCTGCCGACACTTGGGAAGAAAAGATCTCTCTATATGCGGATGATATACTTCTATATATCACGCATCTGGATACCACAATCCCCACCCTGTTCTGTACTATAGACACCTATGGGCATAACTCGGGGTACACCATAAATTGGCATAAGTCAGAAATATATAGCCCATGTGCCTTAACCACATGGCCTACCCTACCTGGGGACCTCCAGATAGCCCATACCGGGTTCACATACTTGGGAATTTATCTCACCACTGATAAGGACCTTTGCTAACAGAGAAACATTAAACGCATACTTACAAATTTTGCAGCAAACGCACAGCGATGGAAATCGCTTCCACTCACTATTCTAGGCCGGGCTGCTATGTTTAAAATGATTACTTTGCCCCGATTTCTGTATGCACTACAGAACATATATTTCCACCTACCACGACTAACCTTCCGAGATATCGAGGCTGAACTTCGCTCCCTCCTATGACTCGGGAAACAGCAGAGGATCACATTAAGTACTCTGCACCGCAACCAATATAACGGAGGAATATCGCATCTGGACATTGATGCCTACAATTGGGCGGAACAGCTCACCCCAGTGAATGATTGGATACACGCCCCGGGGGATCATCCCACCTATAGACTAGAGAGGGAAACTATGGCGGGATGTACCTGCCTGCACTATCTCTATGGAGGCTGGGGCAAGGGGAGACTCCTCCCGGCCACCCAAGCCACGATAGAGGCGTGGGGGAAGCCACGAATGCAATGGGGTGGGACCAGAAACTCACTAAGCAGATGCCCCTTTGGCACTGCGCCTGGTTAAAGGACATCAAAAAGTTGCGAGGCTTCAGGGGTTGGGACGACATAGGCAAGCAGAGAATTTAACCTCCTCTACACTGCTGGACTATGCGCAACTGGAGGGACGTCTGCTACAGGAGCATAAACTTACTAAGGCGGTATCACTCACTTATCAGACCCTGAATAATAACACACCAGATAGGCTGGGCAAGCTGCGAGATACTTGGGAAGGAAATTTAGGCACACTCGAAACCATAGATTGGGAAGCAGCCTTGATGCATCATAGAGAGGTGGCAATTTAAGCAAACCTAATTGTCAGAGGTGTGGCTATGAAGAGGGAAAGGTATTGTGGGAACTGAGCAATGTTCTAGAAGTAGCTATACCCTTGGACCCTAAATTTATATTGCTGGGCATACCGGGGATGTAGATCTGGGCCGGCCACAACTCATCTTTACTACGCTAGCCCTGGTAGTGGCAAAAAGAGACGTGGCGAGAACTTGGGGAGCCACGACTGCTCCTCTACTCCGAGAGTAGAAGGCAGGGATGTATATGTATATGGCAGCCAAAAGGGTTACATATAAGGCGAGGGGGTGCCCAAAGAAATTTTGCAAGGTGTTGGGTAAATGGAGGACCTATTATAGCCTGGATGTTGAGGCGGTAGGTGTCTTTATGGACCCTAGAGGGGGCTTCCTTTCAAATCTAAGGACAGGTAATGGTTCCCTAGCATCCAAGAGAAAGAGGAACCCCAACACACTACGCTGTGGCTATGTGGACATTTTGAAGTTGATTTCTCAGGATGCCCGTCTTGGCTATAACACTGTATTGTATGATGTATGGCTTAGTAATGTGTGCTACTGCATGACTGTAGTCGACTTTGCTACAGTTTGGTTTCTTTTGTTCAATAAAAATACAAATAAAAACATTTAAAATAAAAAATAAATTGAGGAATCTTTGTCACACACAAAAGGCAACTGGAAAGTACAAAGAGTTCTGGGGATAACCATTCATTGGCTATTTGTAAAAGGGGGCCCAATGTTAACCTCTCAGATATCCAAAGATATTGGAGTAGACGCCTCACTCACTTATCGTGACATGCTTCATTATCGGCGCCTATCTGCACCCTGGTAGGATGATATCACCAGGGCCGACTCAACCAAAGATAAATTGGAAGTTTTTAAATTAAATCTAACTGGATAAGCAGGGATTCAGGTGAAACTTTGCTGTTAAAAATACCTGCAGGTATACCCAAAGGTTTCCTTTACTTGTCGGGTACCTGGGGTATAGATAAAACATATTCTGAGGTTTCCTATTGAATATAATCATTCAATGAAACCCACTATATTTATGCCAACATGTTTTGGCCCACTCTAAGAGCCCAAAGAACCCAGGATTAATTACAGATCCTTAAACAAAAACTACCTCACATGAGTTATCACCACACAAACGACTCTAGCCGACACCAATCCTAAACTTAAATGCTTGCTTCTCAACTGCAGATCTGCAGTAAGACACGAAGCAGATATCGCCAGCCTCATCCTTTAACATGATCATTATGTCTTAATGCTGACCAAAACCTGGATAAATGACTCCTCTGCACCTATCCTCGACTTATTAGTCCCTCCTAGCCATGACATCATTAGATTAGACAGATCTATTGGGCAAGGTGGCTGTATCGCCTGTACATACCGTAACAATCTTGTAGTCAAACAACTACAATCCGCTACTCTGTCATCATGCGAATACCTACGCATTGAGGTTGCATGTAACAACAGGCAAATATGCAAATTCCATGTGCACTACCGTCCTCCACAAGACAACTTTCCTTTATCGAACAGATTATGGAAATGATCTCAACTAATGTGGATATTCATGGCACTCAGATCTTCCTCGGAGATCTTAACCTCCGCTGGAATGACTTCAATGGCCCTTCAGTAAACAGCCTTAAAAACCTTCATTATGAACCTCAATCTATCCCAAATATGCAATAGCCCTAATCACATCAAGGGAGCAACCTTAGAACTAATCATTGGGAAATCCAACTCCATTCAATTTGAATCTTAGATTGTCCCTCCATATGAACATTCTCTTGATATCACCCAGGGCTCACTACCTAGACAGTTGTATTGCAAGTTCAGATACAGGATTCTGCCAACGCAAGAATTTACAGCAAGATGGGCAAACACCAAGAACACTAATACCAGCTGCCCTGATTATTCCACTCTGTAGATTGCTAGGTATAAGGACATTGAGTACCGCACTTAGGATACTAAAACAGATACACGGGCGCCAATTGGTATTAGTCTAGCGAAATACTTGCATGCAGTATGGATAATTAGGAACTAGTGGATAAAGCATCATTAGATGATCTAGGGTTGAAGGCGGGTATTATATAAGTAGCCGGACCCATATTATGATACACACATTCACGGGATGCTGTAATTCTAGATCTATACTTCTCTCTAAAGCAGACACATGATAAGCCCGCTTGGAATATAAATTTGTAGAATTTAATACAGGAATTATTATATATGATGAGATTGGGATAGAACTGTCTATTTTGAATATTTAATGTGTACAAGAATCTATTCGAATATCTTTACCTGTACACGCATGGCATATTATTTCATCTTTTGTATACTTTATGGATTTTATTTTGAAAGCAGCAATAATAATAATATAGAACATAAGTCGTATGGTGTAGAAGGAAATATGTGGGCCTACTCGCATAACCTACTCCAGTTACCCACCTTCCACCTGGAGGAAGCTGACTGATATGTCAGATATTGTACATAGTCTTCCTATTGTTCTAAATTATTTTTTTTAATCGATTTGACCCTAGAAATCCCAAAGAATAATTGTACGTTGATTTGCCTAATGCATTTGTATTGACCAAGATGATCTCTCACATTAACTGTTCTGCTCTAGGATCACTGCGTACTTTGCTGCATTCAGATCCTAAACCGTTAAGTATTTTACTGTCATATAGAATTATATCACCATGTACCTATCTGCTGGTCATCAGATGCTCTTTTTAAAGTGCATTAAAATATGTAGCCTGTGTTTATTAGAATCTGTACCGCTCTGTGACTTTTAACAGTTTTTTTATTGGGCACACGTACTTCTATGGCCTTCTTGCCAAAATAAAGTTAAAAAACAAAACTTGAATCTATTGTCCCTTGTGACTCTGAGGTGAGTGATGTGATGTGACATGGCACGGACCTATGCTCTCAGGCAGGGGGGGACGGTGCACATGCATCTATGCCGAACCCCACACTACACAGGTAGGTCTTGTACACTATGGTGCCGATCACGATCCGGTAAAAAAATTCCCCGTACGACTCGTATCCGGTCTTTTTACCGTACGAATCGTACAAGTGCCGTACAAACTGCCAATCATGATTCGCATGGTAAAAAGTCCATACGAATCGCATTGGGAAAATTCCCCCACACGTCCTCGGGTCGGAAAAAGTGTCCGACACGTCCCCGGACGATTTACCGTACAAATGTGAAAAGTGAAGTCCGACCGCGGAATCACGATCCATCCCGTGCGTCCGATGTTACAACCGTATGGAAAAAACACCGTCCGCACCGAACTCCCATAGCAACCATGGAGACATGTGCCCGCATACGCGCCCAACACCCCGACAGCCCTCCTATGTACGAGTCGAATCCCCACCCGTGTATGTACACCCGTGTATGTACAAGACGTACCCCCACCTGTGAATGCATGGAGTGTAACCCCAACCGTGTATGTACGACACGTACCCTCACCCGCGTACGTATGGAGCGTACCCCCACCCCAACCGTGTATGTACGACACGTACCCTCACCCGCGTACGTATGGAGCGTACCCCCACCCCAACAGTGTATGTACGACCCGTACCCCCACCCCAACCGTGCATGTACGACCCGTACCCTCACCTGCGTACGTATGGAGCGTACCCCCACCCCAACCGTGTATGTACGACCCGTACCCTCACCCGCGTATGCATGGAGCGTACCCCCACCCCAACCGTGTATGTACGGACCGTACCCTCACCCGCGTACGTATGGAGCGTACCCCCACCCCAACCGTGTCTGTACGACCCGTACCCCCACCCCAACCGTGTATGTACGACCCGTACCCTCACCCGCGTACGTATGGAGCGTACCCCCACCCCAACAGTGCATGTACGGACCGTACCCCCACCCCAACCGTGTATGTACAACCCGTACCCTCACCCGCGTATGCATGGAGCGTACCCCCACCCCAACCGTGTATGTACGACCCGTACCCCCACCCGCGTATGCATGGAGCGTACCCCCACCCCAACCGTGTATGTACGGACCGTACCCTCACCCGCGTACGTATGGAGCGTACCCCCACCCAACCGTGTATGTACGACCCGTACCCTCACCCACGTATGCATGGAGCGTACCCCCACCCCAACCGTGTATGTACGACCCGTACCCTCATCCACGTATGCATGGAGTGTACCCCCACCCCAACCGTGTATGTACGGACCGTACCCCCACCCCAACCGTGTATGTACGACCCGTACCCTCACCCACGTATGCATGGAGCGAACCCCCACCCCAACCGTGTATGTACGACCCGTACCCTCACCCGCGTATGTATGGAGCGTACCCCCACCCCAACCGTGTATGTACGGACCGTACCCCCACCCCAACCGTGTATGTATGACCTGTACCCTCACCCGCGTATGCATGGAGCGTACCCCCACCCCAACCGTGTATGTACGGACCGTACCCTCACCCGCGTACGTATGGAGCGTACCCCCACCCCAACCGAGTATGTACGACCCATACCCCCACCCCAACCGTGTATGTTCGACCCGTACCCTCACCCGCGTACGTATGGAGCGTACCCCCACCCCAACAGTGCATGTACGGACCGTACCCCCACCCCAACCGTGTATGTACGACCCGTACCCTCACCCGCGTATGCATGGAGCGTACCCCCACCCCAACCGTTTATGTACGACCCGTACCCTCACCCACGTATGCATGGAGCGTACCCCCACCCCAACCGTGTATGTACGGACCGTACCCCCACCCCAACCGTGTATGTACGACCCGTACCCTCACCCACATATGCATGGAGCGAACCCCCACCCCAACCGTGTATGTACGACCCGTACCCTCACCCGCGTATGTATGGAGTGTACCCCCACCCCAACCGTGTATGTACGGACCGTACCCCCACCCCAACCGTGTATGTACGACCCGTACCCTCACCCGTGTATGCATGGAGCGTACCCCCACCCCAACCGTGTATGTACGGACCGTACCCTCACCCGCGTACGTATGGAGCGTACCCCCACCCCAACCGTGTATGTACGACCCGTACCCTCACCCACGTATGCATGGAGCATACCCCCACCCCAACCGTGTATGTACGGACCGTACCCTCACCCACATACGTATGGAGCGTAACCCCACCCCAACAGTGTATGTACGACCCGTACCCCCACCCCAACCGTGTATGTACGACGCGTACCCCCACCCACGTATGCATGGAGCGTACCCCCACCCCAATATTCTAAGTACGGAGCGCACCCCAGGCCCCAACACCAGCACCTTCACACAACATCGCGCATGTACGAGTCGTACCAAGCCAGACACAAGGACAGCACTGTACAACAACATTCCCGAAGTACACACCGTACACACGCTAAAAACGCACGTACACAACCAGGACAAAGCAAAACAACACAAGAATACACCATTCGAATGGCACAAAGCCACAAAACATGTCCAACAAGCACAAAAACAACACATTCACTGACCTGCAACTGCCAAAATCCCAAACAGAGGCCCAAAACACAACCACTCCTTATAACACACCCACCCAAACTTCAAACACAGCCACACCCACCAATGGACCAATAAAAAGGGCCCACACACACAAACCATGAGCCTTTGCAACAGACTCACTGCTGCCAGACCCCACAGACAACCTACAGCACCATACTAGAACCTTTACTACACCTTATACTTGCACACCTTCACACACCCACCTTCACAAACACCCCCTCATCACATTCACACACACACCTGCACAACCACACCCACACACCCACAACCATCCACACACACCCCCCCCCACCATCCACACCCACACTCCTCACCATGCCCCCTAACAAGAATCCAAAGTTCACTAGCCGAGAGTTGGAGGTCCTTGTCGATGAAATCCTCAGAGTCGAGCCATACCTCTTTGGAACATTGGTCAGACAGACCACCATTTCCGAAAAAACAGCCATGTGGCAGACGATCGTCGATGCTGTGAATGCTGTTGCGGACACCAGAAGGACCAGGCATGAATGCCAAGCCAGGTGGTACGATCTGCGGAAGAGGGTCCGAGCAAAAATGACCGACGAACACAACCAGGCCAACGTCACTGGAGGAGGGCCGCCCCGCAGACGCGTAGAATACCATCCCTGGGAGGAGAGGGTGATGGCCATACTGCCGGTGGTGGCAGTAGACGGATTAGAAGGACTCCGAGACCCGGGTGAGTACACAAACAACTCACCTCACATGGGGGGAACGTCATCCACAACCAAACTCACAAACAGGCACGCAGCCACCCCAAGCTATCGCATGACTCAACCACACTCCATGAACACGCACATGCCACTGGCTCCACCATGCCCCATGCACCAAGCTGGACAATGCCAAGTCACAGGCCACAGAAAACACCAACACAAGACACGGTAAGCCGGATGGCGGGAGTGTGGGCCCCAAAAATCACATAGTGCAACTCAGAAGCAGACAACAATGCCCCCTGCCCATATGGCCTAGGTCACAGCCAGACAAACAGTGTGTCCCCACACAGGAAAGACTTGCCAGCAAATGGCGGACGCCTTGCATGAACACATGGGGGTGACGGCAAGTTCTTGCACATGACAGCAGCTAATGAACAGCCAACACTGTGAAAGAGTGGCAGCACACACCACCACAGCAGCAGTGCAGACACAGACACTACACCCAATGGGTGCCTGGAGATCAGAAACAAACTCACATCAACAATCCAAGGGCCATTCAAAGATCTGATAACAGTGTGTGCCCAGGAAGCTGGGCTGAGGTGACAGAGGGTGACACACAGAGGGAGGGAGAGGGGGAGAGAGAGGGAGGGAGACACAGGGAGACGGACAGAGGGAGGAGGCTGACACACAGAGGGAGGGAGAGGGGGACAGAGAGGGAGCGAGAAAGGGACACACAGGGAGAGCAAATCAGCCTTGTGGGGTGTGGGAATGTGTGCTCGTCAGCAGGTGGACTGCGTGCATGTAGACAAGGGTGGCCAGTGCCAGAACCCCCCCTCTTCTCCATGGCAAAACACAGGGCCATGTCACAACCTGTGCATGAGCACAACGACAGCTACCTGCATTATCTAAGTGTGTGGAACCACTCCATGTGCCCACGTACAGTGCAACACGGAAGGCGCCAATGCATGGCTCGCCACACCTGCCCACTCCACTGCTGACTGCAGTCACAATTGACGCAGCAAGTAAGACTGTGCTACACATAGGTAAAGTCGCAAAAGCTGTGGCCAAGGGACATACCCATGCACAAATGCACTGTGAGTGGAATGCAAGACATATCCAAATTCCCAGAGGAAATGTGTCAACTTAGAAACCAATGAAACATGGATGTTGCATGGAACAAAATTAACATTGTCTCTCTCACACACAGGTCAACGTCGTGGATCACCCCCCAACACTGGGGGGGGAAGACTCACAGGACCCGGCTCGGCGGGATGACGGACCCACCGGCAGCGACGACTCTCACCACTCTGTGGACAAACCCGACCCCGACCAACCTGGCCCCTCTGGTGTCCAACCACCTGCAGCACCTGCGTCAGGTACAACTGGGCCAACCACCACCCCCACTCCTGCCACATCCCAGGAGACACCCAGGATCCCTGCCCCACCACCACAATGCAGCCAGGCTGGCCAGGAGGGACACGGTGTACCGGGCACCCAGGAGGAGGCAGGTGACAACGCCAATGCCACCCCTCAGGGGTCCCGGAGACCCGATGTGCCCACAAGGGCAGGCCAGGTGCAAGTGGGCAGGGGTGGTGGGAGTGGAGGACGGCGGAGGCGCGAGCCTGACCTGTTGGCTGGGGAACCGGTATATTCCCATGTCCGAAACATCCTGGACACATACCAGCAGGACACCACGGGCATGGCCCAGGTTGTGTCCATCCTCGAGGAGATCAAGACCCAGCAGGCCCAGCAACATGCGGAGCAACATGCCTGTCTACTGCGACACCAACGGCGGATGGAGGACAGACAGGCTGAGCTTGTGACGGTGTTCACGGGAATTCACAGTACACTCCGTCGGATAGCCGACAACATGAGCAACCCTCCCTGTGCCATCAGGCGTAGAACATCACCACCCACAGGGAGGGATCAGGAGGAGGAGGAGGAGACATCCGACGGAGCATCCCAAACATCGTCACGGCCTGCTTCTGAGGGTCCCCGCAGGAGGGCGGGTCGTCCACGGAAAAGACCGTGAGGCTCGGCACAACAGCACCATCTCCCAGGACACCTGGCCTGGCACCTGGCCCACTGGAGCAACAGCAGCACAGCAGCAAAAGACATTCTCTGCCACATGGACTTGCTGGTCACTGTCTGACCAATGTTGACAAAGACTGTGGCATGGACTCTGAGGATTTCAAATGGCAAGGACACCAACTCCCCTAGTGAACTTTGGATTCCACACACCCGGAAAGCCCCTCATGTCATACCCCAACCAAAATAAAAAGTTACACCATAAAGAGAAGATGCCTACATTTTGCATTATTACCTTACATGTGTCTTGTAAAGTCTAACCATGCCTGAGTTCTCATTTGACTTCAGCCATCCACACCCTGGGGCCTGAGTCTGGCACAGGACACACATGGGTCACATTGTATTAGGCAAGACAGACATGGAGCACCATACACACCCGTGATGGGCCCAACCAGCTGAGTGGGTGGCCGCACAACCGTGCCGACAGACATTTTGAGTTCACCGACAGCCATGCGCAGAGGTCAGGGATCATGTGGAGTGTCCTGTGGGGCACCCAGGTATGTGTGGACAGGTGGCAGAACCATGTCCTGCAAGCTTGAGTCAGGTGGATGCAGAGAATGGTGGCCTGGCCAACGTTGGATGCATGGGGATGGCACATGTCACAATACCCACACAGTCATGGACATCATGCACAATACACAGTCTAATCCCACACAAACAGCTTGCATCTTGCTACTCTACACATAGACACATAGCCACTATCACGGAAAACCATGCCAGACATGCCGGATGCACCGTGGCAACACACCAGCATTGACTGAGAAGAGGCACCTTGGAGGCATAGGGACACCTTTATTAGTCATGTATTCGGGATTGCAGAGGCAACTCGGAGTACACATGAACGGGTCATGTGGAGTAACATGTGGGTCCAACACTGGAACCCCCCTTCTGCAGCACAAATGCGTGATAGCCATGGAACTGGCACACAAGTGTCGGCTAACAGCTAATCACCCCCTGCTGCTCACGGAGAGACTGCCATACACCATTGATCCGCTGATGTGGAAGTCCCACACCATGTCAAGCCAATGCAAACCGTATGTGTCCGAGGGCAGTGTAACACACATTGATGCCATCATCACAATCCACAATCCCATCACTGATGACTGTCAACAAGTCTGACCATCTATTCAGGTGTACACAGCTGCATGTCATGTGTCCCATGGTGATGCGACATGTCTGCAGAGGAACCAAACATCGACAGGGGCAGTGTGCATACATCGTAAACAACTGCCACACCCAATGCACCCCTGATGCATCCCTTACCCTAAGGAGACTTCCAAACGTGTCCGTGCGTGTAACGCTGAGTCAGCACACGATGACGTGTCCATGAGGAATAGCAGTGCCACGACAATGCAACCAACAGACGGCATGCGCAAGTACCTGGGGATGAGAGACACACAAGAAGTCAGCCACAAAAAGCACAGCCACTTGCATGTGCATGTACTCGACACATGTAAGGATGACAACATGCTAGGTCACAGTTATGACAGGGGAAATACACTCATCACTGGCACCATCACTCCAGTGACACATCCACACACACCTCTGACTCACGTGCCATACATGCAGATGGACACACACATCGCAACACATGCCACACGGGGACCAATGCGTGCACACACAGACACTGGTACTCACCACTAAGCAAAGAAGTCGCGTATGAGCCGAGTCCGGATGTCCTCTTGCGGAACCACATCCTCCACATCACTAGCCTCATTGCCAAGACCTTGGTCCTCCACGGGTGGATGGTCCTGATCATCTTGATCCAGGATGAGTGGCACAGCTTTCTCAACTGCCATGTTGTGCAGCATGCAGCAGACCATGAAGATTTTGCAGACCTTCGCCGGGGCATATGGGAGGGCGCCGCCGGTCTTGTGGAGGCATCTGAATCAGCTCTTCAGGAGGCCAAATGTCCTCTCTATCACTCGCCTTGTCCGGCCATGGGCGGTGTTGTAGCGGAGCTGGGCCGGCGTGATAGGGTTGCGGAGAGATGTGATCAGCCATGGCATGTTGGGATAGCCAGCGTCCCCTACATGGAAAGCACATGGACATAAGTAGGACAGGAGAAGCGGTCGTGCTGGAAGTCTACGCAAAATACAGGACAGACAGAGTGTACCCACCAACAACACATGCTCGTTCGTTGCGCAGCTGCGTCATCATTTCAGGCACTCTGCTACGCCTCATGATGTAGGCATCTTGTGCTGATCCTGGAAAACGAGCACAGACATGTGAAATCACCATGTTGGACAGACACACCACAAGGGCATTGATGGAGTGGTAGTGCTTGCGATTCCTGTAAGCTACCTCCTGTGCCTGTGGTGGTACCAAAGCCACATGTGTCCCATCTATGGACCCAATGACATGGGGCATCCCTCCCAGGGCATAGAATCCACGCTTGACACCAGTCAACATTTCAGGGGTTGGGAAATGGATGAACTCATCCAGGTGAAGCAACATGGCCTCTAAGAAATCATGCAGCACACGGCAGAACATGCTCTGGGACATGCCACCAACATGAGCTATGGTATTTTGAAAGGTACCCGTGGCAAGAAAATGTAGGGCTGGCATTACCTTCAGCTTGGGTGTCAGTGCCGTAGGATACCTGTGCAGCGGTTGCAGGTGTGGTGCCAGCCTCGCCGTCAACTCCACAATCAACGGTTGGGGGAAGCGGTAGCACCGGATACAGTCATTCTCCCGCATGTCAGCCAAGTCCGGAATTGCTCGGGGAAGAGGCGGCGCTCTGCAGTAATTTGGAAGTGACAAGGAAGAGTGAGTGCACTACAACAACAATTTTTTGGTGCTGAGCACATGTTAATCTGTCAATACACATATGCGACATACGGAGTCAGGTATGTGCCACATGCCCTGGACACGTATGGCTGCCAGGTGACACTCCTACCAAGACCCAGCTACACACGGAGATTGTGAGCCTCCACATGCCATGGCATGGGATTAGCTGTGTCCCAGTGTAAGTGAACAGCCAGATGCAACACAGGAGTGACATACATCAACACATCAGCAGAAGTAGGATGTCGATTGCAGAGACTGGTAGCGGAACACTAGAGCCACAGGTCACATGACATTACACTAGGACAGCCCACACACCTTGCCATGAAGGTGTACATGTAATGACTCACCACACATTCATAGAGAGGATGCAGACATGTCCTTGTTACGCTACTCCCATGCACCCATACGCACCTCACATCCGATACCACATGTGGCCTGGTGTGCGTAACAGTGTGCCATGTCCATCTACACACAGACACATGTTGGTTGCTGCAACAGCTGATGCTTTTGAGGGAGCTCCAACATCAAGCTAATGGAAACCCCCCACACATACATGACATAGTCACATCGTGCACCGTGGGTAGTGACATGTCTGGTGTGGTAACCTCTGTAGCGGGCCACAGGGGACACTTGCGTGTGTTGTTGACTGTGCCATGCCAGCGACGCTCTTCCCAAGTGTGCAGTACGACATGCACACATGTCAAAGGAGTTAAGGGCATGCCTGGCACACATTGCACCGTCACACATAACATCTGTACACATCTCATCATACATCTGGTGCCTTCTCGACTCAGGAGTAATGTGCCACATCACAGCCTTTCACACCTGTGCCCCACACATGTAGTACTGCCCAGACAATGCCTTGATGTCCATCCATGGACAAGTATGTCAGCCCTATTCCTTCCTGTGTGCTGCCTGTCATCACTGTGATGTGTGAAAGGCACCGTACTTTCGCTCAGAGGGCCTGTGTACGTTCCCTATCACTATGGGAGTGCTGCCGTATGTGTACCCATAGTGATAGTGAGCGTACGCACGCGTGTACGGTCCGTACCACTATGAGTACGCATACGCGAGAACACCCATAGGGATAGTGAGCGTACAGGCGTGTGTACGGTCCGTACCACTATGAGTACGCATACGCGAGAACACCCATAGTGATAGTGAGCGTACAGGCGTGTGTACGGTCCGTACCACTATGAGTACGCATACGCGAGAACACCCATAGTGATAGTGAGCGTACAGGCGTGTGTACGGTCCGTACCACTATGAGTACGCATACGCGAGAACACCCATAGTGATACGGACCGTACACGCGTGCATACGCTCACTTTCACTATGGGTGTTCTCGCGTATGCGTACTCATAGTGGTACGGAGCGTAGACACGCCTGTACGCTCACTATCACTATGGGTGTCCTCACGTATGAGTACCCATAGTGATACGGACCGTACACGCGTGCGTATGCTCACTTTCACTATGGGTACGCATACGCAAGCACACCCATAGTGATAGGGACCATACACACGCCTGTACGGGCCATTGCTATGCATTTGTGGTGCCCTAGGGCCCCGGGACGCACCGTACCTGTGTGTGAAACTCCAAATTACATAGGGGACACATGAGGGACAAGTAGGAAGGCCTACATGCATGCTGGTTGTCATGGAGACCAAGTTTAAAGTTTGAATTTTTTTAAGCAGGTGCACAGCAATAGTCAGTTTGAATGAATCTACTTTGTTGCAATGTGGTTCTGGAGTTGACATCATGCTCAACAAAAAAAACACAATAAGAACCCACTGACTGTGCTAGGTTTGAAGGGATTGGAGGAAACATAGGTTGCAAATGTGAGTGACCAATCACTCTGTACTCCTGTGCATGAAACAGGCCAGCAAGGCAGATATAAGGCAGCCAGGTCCCATGAGGGAGCACTTGCCTGCACATCTTTGGATTCGACGACCCAGCTGCTGCTACTGATTCCCTGGAACCATGTCAAGGTCTGTGGAGAGGTCACAGCCATTCACCCTGGAGGAGAACCTGGCTTTGCTGGATGTGATCCTCCCACAGTACCCCCTGCTGTATGGGCGACCAGGGTATCAGGTGAGTGCAGAGTCTACTAGCACAGACTGTGTCCCTTGTTTGTGACTGTGACTTCTGGCATTGTGTCCAGGTGTGACACACATGCTATGTACTGTAGGGGGGGTCCCAGGGGGGGGAATGCCTGATGTCTCCCAGCCAGTGCATGCTGTGGTGCATGTCTGCCGTCCTCACTTGCATTGTGTTTACTGTGACAATCACTGCATGGTGCATGCCACATTCTGCCTGTCTTTTCCTCCTGGGAATGTAGCCTCTACAGTCCTCATTTGATTATGTGGTCAGCCCAGTGTGACAGGTGACTGTACCCACAGATGTGTGTTAGTTCTGTGTACCTGTGCTGAGAGTGTCCACATGATGTGTTCGTACCCTGGACATGGGTGTGTGTGTGAGTCCCCTGTCATGTGGGTGGGTGCATATGTGGAGTGTGGCACCCGGGCTGCATGAGGGATGGATATACCCTGGCCATGTGATGTGAGCAGGGAGCAGTGCTGTGTATCTGACGTGCAGAGCCAGCCCCACACCTGTGAGCCCCCCCCCCGTCTAGTGGCACATGTGCAGAGGGAGGTTTGTCGCAGCATTTGGCAATGGCAGGTGAATGTCCTGTGCCTGTGTGTGTCTGTGTACTCTGCTGAGGTAGCGTCAGTGGCCTGTGGCATGTGACTGCTTAGAGGTGCTGCACATAATCCTGGTGTAGCTTGTGATGCACAGTGTGAGCCTGGATCATTGATTGTGTCGTTGCCCTCATTCCACCTGTTTACTTTCAATGGCACGTACTGCTTTTGTCCTTCCCCAGAGGATCATGTCCCTATGCCAAAGGTTCAATGCGTTGGATGCATACTATGCCTTGTTGTAAACAGCAAATTTGTTCTAATATGTCTCTCTGTGACATGTGCCTGGTGTATTGATGTAGTGTCACTTGTTCATCCTCACAGGTAGGCGCCTCTGCCAAGAAGCAGATATGGATGACCGCCGTCAGTGCCGTGAGGAAGTCGGAGGGTCGCAAGCGGCGCCTGGCCCAGGTGAGGAAACGCTGGCAGGATATCCGGTGCTGGACGCGGAGGATCGCACGGGTCCTGCTGGGGGACTCACCTGAGACCCATAAGAACCGCGGGCGCCGCCGTCTGACCCACATCCACAAGCATGTGCTGGCGGTGGTATTTCCAGACTTGGACAGGCGCTTACAGGAGAAGAAGCAGCAGCAGGAAGGGGGTAGGTACATGTGTGTTTGTTGTGTGTCACCAGCATTTGTAAGTGCACAGTTGCATGGATACACTGCCAGGGTTTAACGGTGCTGTGCAGATCCAGTTACCCACAGTATAGCGGTGCTTTCCTGCCTCCCTTCCCCTCTTTGCAATGTGTTCCTGGTCTGTGTGTAGTCACTCCTTCACAAGGTAATGTAGGCTGGCGCTTTCTCCACGTGAACTATGCCTGTAGCATCATGTGTGGGGGTGGTGTGTGACAGGTTTTGGTACCTTGCCTGTGCCCTGTCCAGTTCAGTACATGTGGGTTCCATGTCAGTTGGCACTGATGCTGAGTCCAGACATAGGAGTTAGTCTCTCAAGTGTCATGCCTTACAGCGCGCATGTCCTATGTTGTGGCCTGTGACATGATGTGCATGAGTGTGCGATACTCATAGTGCAGGGATGGTGGCGTGTGTTGCAGTCATTCCCATTCAGGACCATGGAGTTGTGTGGCCACTACTGTCCCCTGGGGCATATTTTCCTAGGTGTCATGTGTGTCATCACAAAACGTGGACACTCTCAGTGTCTACAGCATAGGTTGTGCTCTGTGCCATTGTCCCCTGGCACCATGTATATTGACGTAAAATGTAGTACAAGTGTCCACTGTACAGCCTGACCTGATTGTCCTTGTTCATACTCATGGTGGCCAGTGCCTGTGTGTCTTGTTACAATCATCTGATGATGACCATTTGTACATGATTATTTGGACAGGCGCACCTTGGGTATTTGGCGTCAAATCTTGCATTTATGCAGCCCCTGTGTATTTCACCCAGACTAAGAGATGTAAGTGCTTCCTGTGTCTCAACAAATTGTCTCATGTAGGGGGTGGTTGGTGCGGGCAAAGCCTACATGTCAAAACCTGAAATCTCCTTGCTAGGTCTGGCCAGTGTGTGATGTTTGTCTGGACATACACTCAAGGTGCAGTGAGCCAGTCATGTTGGGCATGTTTTCAGTATTACCTATGCAGCATGTGCCTCAAGTTCATGGATATGGTCCCTGCTCATCCCTATTTTCGGCAACGCTGTGTGGTGCAGATGCAGTGCTGGATTGTCCCCAGGGCCTGGCTCCTATGTCAAACTCCATTTCATGTCATTTGCAATTGTGTCATGCTCTCCATGGATTTTCAGTGGCATGGTGGGTCAACCAACTGTGTGTTACATGCCCTACATATGTACCTTGTTTTGTAGATGTTACTGATCTTACTTTTCAGGCTATGCACTGTAAGCTATGTAGATTGGACTCATGTGACATATGTATACAGGTGTATGATTAATTGCTGTCTCTTCACCTTGCCCACAGCATCGTTGGGGGACACGGAGGGAGACATGAGCACAGAGGAGCGGAGGGACCGAGAACCAGTGCCAGCGTTGACATCGTGGCTGGCACATTGAGTGGAACTGAGGCGGAGGAGAGTGAGGCCGAGGACCTGTCCACTGGCATGACAGAATATGAAGCTGACGGGTCCGAGGATGATCTCTCCGAGTGGGCGGAGGCAGCACCAGCAGCTGACAGCGGCACAACATCTCACCCCGCCCCCTCCATTGCCATCCTCCCACTTGCTCGTGTCCCTTCCCAGCATGCCCGGTCACCACATGTCTCCTTCCTGCCAGGCACCGCACCCCCTGCCCCTGTCTCCACTGCTGCCGCCAATGCCGAGTCTGTGGACATCCAGCGGCAGTTGCAGGTTGGTCAGGCTGCGATGCTTAATGTCCTCCATGGCCACAGTCAAGTGCTGAACAACATGGAGGCATACTTGGAGGGCATTTTTTCATCGCAGGCTGACCAACGCAACTTGCTGAGGTCCATTGACTCGACACTGACTGCAGCAGTGGGTCTCCTGCAGCGCTACGTCCAACCCCCTACCCCTGACCCTTCCACACTTCCCACTCCCATGCCTGTCCCACGTACACCCAGACATCAGCATGCACCCACCACAACAGACACAGGCACCACACCAGCAGGGAAGGTCATATGCACACCTCCTGGCACGCACACACAGGGTGAAGTAGGCACACCCACTGGGTCGGGGGGCAAACGTAAGTCACGCAGCCAGAGTGGGAGTCCGCATTCCACCAAATCCACTCCCTCCAAATCCCCTCCCCTCAGCTCTCCTGGCCACATATCCGGCAAAGACTCCTTCATGGCCGCTCTGTCCCTGAGCCCCACTGTGACACCACCCCGCAAGTGGTCAAGGGAGTCCCCGGTCAGGGTGGTTGAGTCCCCTCCCTGTCCACACCCTCCCCCAGTGGTGCTGCGACCCATCCCTCTGCCCCCCCCCTCCTTGGGGCCTGTGGTTCCTTCGGGTGCAGGGGAATCTCTGGAGGACCTTGCTAAGGTGTGCAGCGACATCCTGGCCTCCGCCTTTGGCCCTGCCCCACCCCCTGTGGTGGAGTCCTCCATCCCTGCACCCACGACGCCTACCCTTCGCCCTCATGTCCCTGCGGTGCCTGGTCCTTCCCCCCCACATGATGCCCTCCCCGCTCTGGAAGACGAAGGAGTCTGACTGTGCAGGCAAGCTAGGGGACACGCGTCCCACTGTGTCCCCCACCTGGATTGGAAAACTTTGGATTGCCCTATGGGCTTTGTACTTTTTGAACTGTCAAGGGACTAACATATTTTTTGGATGCTGATTAAAGCAATTTATTTTTCCTTAGTACACTACTGTCTGTCTGGTATTGCTGTTGGTCGACCTGCCCCATTATTTTGGGTGGTGATTATGTGTTGGGTGTGTGGGAATTGTCGTCTTGTGCTGGTCATCGGGTGGGTCCTGGTATCTGTGTGCCATCACAAGCTGTTGGCTACATAACTTTGTTCATGTAAGCAGTTACTGCATGGTGACATCGTCCCAAGGTGTGTTCCTTCCTCTGTGTAACCTGACTTCTTCCCTGCAGGGTCATTCCAATATGTGGTGCTGAGCTGTGTCTACATTGGCTGGGTGTGTGACGGACTCGTTAGACTTGGCCCATGCATGCTGAGCGATGTCTCCACCTGCATCATTCGTGGCGTCCTTGGTGGTCACTGTACTTGTGTATGTAGACTCTTGCCATGACTTCATGTGTACATGTATTCTTTTAGGCGCCATGCATATGTATACTTCCAGCCTCGCACACATGTGGTACATGTACTGCAGTATCTTTGTGCACCTGACTGACATTTGTGGGCGTTGGATCTGTGGGTACTCTACCCTTTTCTTTGCAGGGGCACTGCTGTGAGTGTTGGGCACCCACCCCTCCTGTGTCTGGGCACTGCTGGGAGGACTCTGCACACACCCCTCCTGCATCTGGGCACTGCTGGGAGGACTCTACACCCACCCCTCCTGTGTCTGGGCACTGCTGGGAGGACTCTGCACACACCCCTCCTGCGTCTGGGCACTGCTGGGAGGACTCTACACCCACCCCTCCTGTGTCTGGGCACTGCTGGGAGTGATAGGCACCCACCCCTCCAGTGTCTGGGCACTGCTGGGAGTGATAGGCACCCACCCCTCCTATGTCTGGGCACTGCTGGGAGGACTCTGCACCCACCCCTCCCGTCTCTGGGCACTGCTGGGAGGACTCTGCACACACCCCTCCTGCGTCTGGGCACTGCTGGGAGGAATCTACACCCACCCCTCCTGTGTCTGGGCACTGCTGGGAGGACTCTGCACACACCCCTCCTGCGTCTGGGCACTGCTGGGAGGACTCTGCACACACCACTCTTGTGACTGGGCACTGCTGGGAGGACTCTACACCCACCCCTCCTGTCTCTGGGCACTGCTGGGAGGACTCTACACCCACCCCTCCTGTGTCTGGGCACTGCTGGGAGGACTCTGCACACACCCCTCCTGTGTCTTGGCACTGCTGGGAGGACTCTGCACCCACCCCTCCTGTGTCTGGGCACTGCTGGGAGTGATAGGCACCCACCCCTCCTATGTCTGGGCACTGCTGGGAGGACTCTGCACACACCCCTCCTGCGTCTGGGCACTGCTGGGAGGACTCTGTACCCACCCCTCCTGTGTCTGGGCACTGCTGTGAGTGATAGGCACCCACCCCTCCTATGTCTGGGCACTGCTGGGAGGACTCTGCACCCACCCCTCCTGTGTCTGGGCACTGCTGGGAGGACTCTGCACACAATCCCTCCTGCGTCTGGGCACTGCTGGGAGGACTCTACACCCACCCCTCCTGTGTCTGGGCACTGCTGGGAGGACTCTGCACACACCCCTCCTGCGTCTGGGCACTGCTGGGAGGACTCTGCACACACCACTCTTGTGACTGGGCACTGCTGGGAGGACTCTGCACCCACCTCTCCTGCGTCTGGGCACTGCTGGGAGGACTCTGCACACACCACTCCTATTTCAGGATATGTACGCTTAGAACATACACGGATGTGGGTTCGCTCCATGCATATGAGGTGGGGGTAGGGTCCGTACATACACAGTTGGGGTGGGGGTACGCTCCATACGTACGCGGGTGAGGGTACGGGTCGTACATACACGGTTGGGGTGGGGGTACGGTCCGTACATACACTGTTGGGGTGGGGGTACGCTCCATACGTACGCGGGTGAGGGTACGGGTCATACATACACGGTTGGGGTGGGTGTACGGTCCGTACATACACTGTTGGGGTGGGGGTACGCTCCATACGCACGCGGGTGAGGGTACGGGTCGTACTTACACTGTTGGGGTGGGGGGTACGCTCCATACGTACGCGGGTGAGGGTAGGGGTCGTACTTACACTGTTGGGGTTGGGGGTACGCTCCATACGTACGGGGGTGTGGGTAGGGGTCGTACTTACACGGTTGGGGTGGAGGTACGGTCCGTACATACACGGTTGGGGTAGGGGTACGCTCCATGCATACGTGGGTGAGGGTACGGGTCGTACATACACGGTTGGGGTGGGGGTACGCTCCATGCATACACGGGTGAGGGTAAGGGTCGTACATACACGGTTGGGCTGGGGGTACGGTCCGTACATACACTGTTGGGGTTGGGGGTACGCTCCATACGTACGCGGGTGTGGGTAAGGGTCGTACTTACACTGTTGGGGTGGGGGGTACGCTCCATACGTACGCGGTGAGGGTACGGGTCGTACTTACACTGTTGGGGTGGGGGGTACGCTCCATACGTATGCGGGTGTGGGTAGGGGTCGTACTTACACTGTTGGGGTGGGGGGTACGCTCCATACGTACATGGGTGAGGGTACGGGTCGTACTTACACTGTTGGGGTGGGGGGTATGCTCCATACGTACGTGGGTGAGGGTAGGGGTCGTACTTCCACTGTTGGGGTGGGGGGTACGATCCATACGTACGCGGGTGTGGGTAGGGGTCGTACTTACACTGTTGGGGTGGGGGGTACGCTCCATACGTACGCAGGTGAGGGTACGGGTCGTACTTACACTCTTGGGGTGGGGGGTACGCTCCATACGTACGCGGGTGAGGGTACGGGTCGTACTTACACTGTTGGGGTGGGGGGTACGCTCCATACGTACGCGGGTGAGGGTACGGGTCGTACTTACACTGTTGGGGTGGGGGGTACGCTCCATACGTACGCGGGTGAGGGTACGGGTCGTACTTACACTCTTGGGGTGGTGGGTATGCTCCATGCATGCGGGGGTGGGGGTACGGTCCGTACATATCCGTCCCCACGCTATGTGATGCTTGTGCGAGCCGTACCCAGGCCTTTGCCACGTGGGTACAGCCGTGCCGCCATTGTTGGGATGACGTAGGTGTGGGCTTGGTACGACTCGTACCCACGCTCTTAAGGCGTGGGTACGGGACGAACCTGTATTGTTGTGTTGCCGGTTCGCGTCGTCAAGCACTTCCGTTGTGGCGGACGCTGGCTTTGCTGGACACGCCCCCACCCCCTCGTAGTGACCAGGGCCTGGGGGTCAGGTATGTCCAGGGCATGTGTGCTGTGTGACTTTGGTGGGGGTTTGGTGGCCTGCCCCTGGTCCTGCCCCCCCCCCTTTCCCTCCTCCCTTTGTTGTTCTGACCTTCTGCGGCGTCTGCGTCGTAACCTGTAGAGGAGGTCGACTGCTATGAGGGCCGGGATGACACGTAGGTTCGGGTCCGTGTCTGTCCGTCGCGTGCAGGTACTCCTTGTTCGCGTCGTCCTGATTTCCCGGCAGTTTTTGGCTGCCGGAAAATATTCACCGTGCGGGATGACGTCGGTGCGAATCGTGATTCCTGGTTCGTGAATGGCAGGCTGCGTGCGTCCCGACGTCACGTCGGCGCTTTCCCGGATCACATTTGTATGTTTGTTTTCGTCGGTCGGGCTTTTGTACGATTCGTACGGAAATGGTATTTCCGTGCGAATCGTAATTCCATGTTTGTATATCTTTTCGACCAGGTACGCGTCGGACGGAGAATATGCTCCGTCCGACGGTTCGTACCCGGTTTTTACCGGATCGTGATCGGCACCTATGTATTTAGCAGTCGATGCCGGGGCCAATTCCCTCCCTCTGTGCGGACTGCATTTCTGGGACAAGCCGTCATGTTAATGTGTGAGCACGTAACGCATGTCCCGCCTAGCAGCAGAAGTCATACCTGGGGGGGCATGCCCAGTCTTCCTGAGGGTCGTGCACCCGACTCGTCTAATGCGGTGAAGCCGGGATCTGTTTAGGACTGCACACGAGCATTGCCTTTATAATCGATGCTCGAACCACCATTGGAGAGATTTTTAGTCCCGGAATCATCTTTGGTTATTACTATTATTATTTTTAACATCTCATGGCCATTTTGAACGTTTTTAGCTCCAGTAATTGAAAAACAGAGTCTTTAGCCATGATTTCACAATGGTGGCAAGATTTAATCTTGGTAGACACAATGTAGCGTTTTAGTCTCGCTTGTTAACAAATGGGTAGATTTTAGCACCGTTGATGGTTTTGTTTTATGCCATGCTTTATATGGGAGGGCACTGAGTACCTCCATCACTTCCGTTTGAAAGGGAGGCTGCATTACTGCAGTATTTTTAGTGGGAGAGCACTAAAACTTCTCAATTGCAAACAGGTGTTCCGGGATAACTGAATACCCGCACTTCTACATTTCCATTTCAGCCGCTGGTGATATACGTAGAGTAGTTAGCCCTGCTTGGATGGCAGTTTTTTATCCTGTATGCTCCAAAGCAACGTTTTAGCTCGTGACTGAGACTTTCAAGCCCCCTTTCTCTGTGTACTATTTTACTGTTTAGTGATCGTATTTCCAATGCAGAAATTTTTGTCCCGCATATTCTTGAAGCAGACTTATTAGTTATGGTGTGCCCAAGTACAGAGGCTTGGTTGTGTTTACGCCTGCTATTCCAAATGCAGAATTTGCAGTCTCGGGACCCGTGAGGCAGTGTTTAATCCTGGTATCTCCAATGATGAATGCTTAGTCCGTATATCCCGGAGGCAGAGTTTTATTGTGACCTTTAAATCCTGCTATTCCAGATGTAAAGTGTTTAGCCCCATTACCAACAATACCGTGTTTACTCCTTTTAACCATAATGCAGAATTATTTTTATGTTTTTAGTTTTAATACACCCTATTTGTTCTTCTGGTAACCCCTGTGGCCAATTTTATGGTCTCACTCTCCCGCCAATAATGTTTTTTAAATTATCATTTTTATTAATGTATTTGGCCCCGAACTACACAGTGTAGATGTTTCGTTCTCCAAAGCAGGGCCTTGCCTTGGTACCACCCAAGCAGAGTTTTTATTTATCACCAATACCAAGAAGGTAGCGCTAATGCTTAACTTGTTTTCCTCGCATACCCATACAGATGAATATGACTCATTGCAACGCATAGTAATACCATGCATGCCATTACAACTCGGGTATTACTATGAATTGTCAATTCCAACAACCTACCATTACATTGAATACTTTTACCACGAATAAGCCTTTGCCACGCACATGTACATCTGTAGTTCCCTACCACTGGTTTGTTACCTTCGATACTCTTTTGAAGGAACCTATTTGTTGTTTTCATCCTTGAGCGGACTATATGGTCCCTTACGTTTTTGTTGTGCCTGTACGTGAAAAGAGGTTTGGGTATTGTGCCGTTAGGGAAACAGCCATTACAACGTGGCTGTTTGTCTGAATGCCATCACATCGCAAGCGTTACAACGCATGCAGTGTAACAACGGGTAGCCATTACTATGCATTTTTTTACATCGCATGCGCTTTTACAACGCATGCGCAGCCGCGGTCGGTAGTAGGAGTAACATATAAATTAATAAAACGAATTTCGTTGCGTGCACTGCATAGCATTTGGGGATGCAGTGCACGCAATGAAATTCGTTTTATTAATTTATATGTAAACTTACCTGTAAACCTCCGTAATCCATAGTTTACTACCCCCCACCCTGCCCCTCCCCCTCCCCACGTCACCGCCCTGCAGTTATTCCTACTACCGACCGCGGCTGCGCATGCAATGTAAAAATAATGGCAATCTACCTCATTGTGAGGAAACAGAGGCTCTTCTGTTTCCTCACGACGTGCACCACACCTCAGAGCCGACGTGAAGCAGGAAGCAGGAGGAGAGAGGAACCACGAGGAGAGAGAGGTAAGGGGGATTGGGCCTAGGGTGGGCGTTACGTTTTTAGGGTAAAAGGGGGTCGGTGGGGTGTGTGTGTAGTGCAGGGTAGTGTTGGGGGGATTGTGCAGGGTAGTGTTTAAGTGTAGGGAGAGGACTGGGGGTCGGGGGAGGGTCATGCTGGGGGTAGTGTTTTCAGGTTTAGGTAGTGTCAGGCGGGTCGTTCAGGGTAGTGTTTTAGTGTCGGGAGAGGACCAGGGGGCGGGGAATGGTCATGCTGGGGGTACTGCTTTAGGGTTTAGGGTAGTGTCGGGGGTCGTGCAGGAAAGTGTTTAAGTGTAGGGAGAGGGCTGGGGGTCGGGGAGGGTCGTGCAGGGGGTAGTGTTTTAGGTTTTAGGGTAGTGTCAGGGGTCGTGCAGGGTAGTGTTTTAGTGTAGGGAGAGGACTGGGGTTTGGGGGAGGGTCGTGCAGGGGGTAGTGTTTTAGGGTTTAGGGTAGTGTCGGGGGTCATGCAGGCTGGTGTTTTAGGGTAGGGAGAGGAATGGGGGTTATGGGAGCGTCGTGCAGTTGTACTAAATTAGGGTTTATGGTGGAGCAGGGTAGTGTAACTTACCTTTCATACTTTTACCATGAGTATACCTTTACCGCGTATGCCTTTGCGTTGTAATGCTAGTTGGGGAAAATAACTACAAAAAGTTTTATATGGCTATTTTATAACAACTACATTCACTTAGGTGAAAATGTCACTGCAATACACGCAGCCCAGGGACCCATTCATCCAACTATAGGGACCGCATCACGCAGTACGACCTGTAAATATGACATAATTGGGTCGACACAAGTAGCGGTAGGGTTTAAAAGAAGGAACCACGCCATTAGTTCAGTTTTGGCGTTCTGAAAGTGGTGAGATCAAGTGCCCGTTACTGTCGGTAAGCCTTAAAACAGCTATTGGGCTATTTAGACTTGAATGTTTATTAGATATTTGAGATACTTATTTCTAACTAATAGGTTCAAGCTTTGGAGAGGGTATTGCGTGCATTTAACCGCTATGCAATCTTTTATTGTTATCCTCGATAAGTAAGGAGCATAAGTGAAACTTTTTAAGGCAAGAGATGTTATGTAGAATTACCGATTAAAATGCCTATTAAGTAATTGGATAGGTATGAACTAGCGGAATTGCTGCCTAATCGGTAGGGGCTGATCTGCAGAGCTTGCGCTGCGGGCACATGCTCTATGCCATATTTATAAACTTTGCCAACATTGACAATATTTTCTTGCGCCTATCTTTTTAAAATTGTTCCTGTTCTTGTGAATGCCTGTTGTTTTAACTCACCTTTCGCCTTAGTCACGGCTTTTAAGATACTTATCTCACTACCGCTGCGGGCGCTGTTTCTCTCCCCAGTCCACCACAGCTTATGCTGATTGAGTGGAGGGAGGCTAAAACGCGACCCAGTATTGCATTTTTTAAATAAAAAGAACAACAAAATAAATAAACTTCACACTTCCTGTTGGACAATTTGCGGGGGCCATTTTTTACTAAGAGACGGTCTAGTCTCCTGGTTTCTCCTGGTTTCACCGGCTGCCAATCAGCAATAAAAACAGCAGATGGTGCCAACGCGCAGCGGAATTGCTGCCTAAGGGGGGCTTGGGGGGGGGCAGGCGACCGCAGGGAGTCCCCCCCCGGGCGGTTTGGGAGGGGGCGTGTGGGGGGGCGTGGCTGGCCCCGCGCGGCCTCATTCGAATTTGGGCTCCTTTTTTCCAGCCAAATGTAGCCCAATTATAAAGGATTTGGGCGCCTGCTCCCGGCCACCATTTTAGGTTTGGTGACCTGGTGGCTGGGAGCTAGGCTGTGGTGTTTTTTGTCCCCTCCCTCCCCCCCCCCACAAAAAACACTTTTTGTATTTGGCCCCTTCTTTTTCCCCCTTTTTGTTTTGTATTTTGTAGCTTATCCCCCCCTTCCTTTTTTCTTTTTGGTATTTTTTACGATGGTTTTCTTGGGACAGGTGCGCAGGGGGTGTTTCTACGCTTGTATTTTGTCGCTTGGAGCAGGTGCTGTGCGGGGGTTATTGTGAATTTTGGACAGTTTTACCGGAGGTTGGTGGAGTTATTTTGTTGAGTTGGGTTATCGACAGGGAAAGGATAGGTTGGGAAGTTTAGTTCGGTTCCACAGTTTGGGTGGTCGATAGCTGTAAAGGGGCAGGCAGGGGAGTTTGGTTAACAGAAGGTTTGTATTTAGAGATTGTTGGGGTTATACAGGAATGTAATGTTTGATATTGTTGTAATGTTGTAATGTACGGGCGGGGGCGGGTTCGAATGAATTTAGAGGAGGGGGCGGGGTGCGGGGTTAGGTATGTTATATTTAGTGAGGTCTAGTTTTGGAAGGCGTTTTGGCCGAGGTTTAAAATTGTAATGTGCACCTGTTTCCAATAAAGCGGCATTTTTCACACAAACTTTTGTCGGTGGCCTGCTTCCCCCCCACCCCTCCCTCCCAATCAGTAGGGGCTGATCTGCAGAGCTCACGCTGCGGGGACACGCTCTATGCCATATTTATAAACTTTGCCAACATTGACAATATGTTTTTGCGCCTATCTTTTTTAAATTGTTCCTGTTCGTGTGAATGCATGTTGCCAACATTGACAACATGTTCTCACACCTATATTTTTAAAATTGTTCCTGTTCTTGTGAATGCATGTTGTTTTCACTCACCTTTCGCCTTAGTCACGGCTTTTAAGATACTTATCTCACTACCGCTGCGGGCGCTGTTTCTCTCCCCGGTCCACCACAGCTTGTGCTGATTGAGTGGAGGAAGGATAAAACGTGACCCAGTATTGCGTTTTTTAAATTAAAATAAATAAATAAACTGCACACTTCCTGATGACAATTTGTGGGGGCCATTTTTTACTAAGAGACGGTCTAGTCTCCTGGTTTCTCCTGGTTTCACCGGCTGCCAATCAGCAATAAAAACAGCAGATGCTGCTAAATGAGAGGGACCAATTGGCTGTCAGAATTGCAAAAAGGTGCTTATACCCACACGGGCCCCTGAAGTCAAAAAGAAGGACAAGTTGAGTAGTCTGCGCGGTGGTATCATAAATGCGAGATCAATGTGTAAGCACGCTCTTCATATTTATGATTTAATAATTAATGAAAATCTTGACTGTCTTTTTGTGACCGAAACATGGCTAAAGGCCTGATGCAATCCAGATATTACAAACGCCCTGCCCCCCAGATATCTATTTCAGAGACTAGATAGATTAGAGCAGCGTGGGGGGGCCTTGCAATCATTTATCGTAGCACCCTTAGGTGCGTTATAGCTCAATTACCAGATCTAAAAGGAGCGGAAGGCATCAGTTTTTGCCTCCAGCCACATGACTCTTTCTCTTTCGTGGGAATCCTTCTTTACCGTCCACCAGGGCCTTATAACGATTTTCTAGATAACATTGGAGAGGTAGTAAGCTCATTAGCCCTTAGATTTTCCAATTTTACGGTGTTATGGGACCTCAATTTCCATCTGGACTCACAAAACAACAGAGGAGCAACATGTCTTAAGGAGACAATGGATATACTTGGTTTAGAACAACGCTCCTTATCTGTGACACATAATGCAGGCCATACGCTAGACTGTATCTGCTCCAACCTGGAAATCCTTAAGGTGAAGCCCCTAGTTGTCAAACATGGACAGATCACAAATGTATTCCTTTCGAGATCTTGTCAAAAAATGGGTCTCCATCTGGGGATAATAATATTAAAGCTCAACAACAAGATAAATCCAGATGCAAGCAATTACTAGCGCATCCGAATCTGCTCTCAGAAGCATTGATTTTCAAACCAAACTTGCTAGGAGACCCTATTGCCGATACCCAGCTTTTTGGCCATTGGATACACGACCTGAAAGATCGTCTGGTTTCCCCGGTTCCACATTACAGCAGACCAAATAAGAAACCCTCCGCCCCATGGTATTCACCAGCCCTGAAAGAATTACAAAGTCATGTCAAGTCACTAGAACGCAGATGGCGCCGAAATTATGATCAGATAGAGCTAAACAATTTTAAAGCAGCTCTCAGGAAATATCATGCCCTGATTAAAAATACCAAAAAAGCCTACTACACAGAGGCAATTAAAACCACCGAGGCAAATCATAAAGCAATCTTTAACATAGTCAATCAATTTACGAACCCAAAAGGTCTACAACAAGAGATTAACCCTCTCAGAGTCTTTGTAACAATATTGCAGAATTCTTTGAAGAGAAAGTTCGTATACTACAAAAAGATTTCCCCCCTCCTATTCTTTCCTTCACTAATAACGATTCGTCTGCAGATCCGGACAGAGTCTGTATGCAAAGTTTTAATCCAATTTCCTTGGAAGAATCGGCTCCCCTTTTGATCCCTGTTCCCCAATATTATTACATGCTCTTATTGATATTGTGAATCCCAATATAAACAATATAATAAATTCCTCTCTTTCAGCAGTCAAGCTTCCAGCAGACTGGAAATTGGCAGCTGTAAAGCCTCTCCAAAAGAAACAAATTGCAGATCCTGCCATGTTGTCCAATCTGCGCCCCATTTCGCTCCTACCAAGTTTGTGTAAGTTGACAGAAAAAGTTGTAAATAAGCAACTGACAGCATTTTTGGAGAAAGCATATCTGCTCCACTCCAATCAGTCCGGCTTTAGAGCCCAACACTCCATAGAATCTGCTTTGTTGAATACAGATGAAACCCTTAAAACAGCTATGGATCAGGGAAAAAGAGCAGTACTGGTATTGTTAGACCTGTCGGCCGCTTTCGACACGGTCTCACATGCCATCCTTCTAGACCGCCTTGTATCTTTTGGCATATCTGGTACTGTTCTGGCATGGATAAGGAACTTCCTGCAGGATCGTAAGCAAGTGATCACACTTGGTCAATACAAGTCACAAGAAAATGCACTTCTCTCAGGTGTACCTCAGGGATCGAGCCTTAGTCCGACCCTTTGTAATGCTTATATGGGCCCACTGATTAAGCTGATATCGTCCTTTAATATAGATACCATATCCTATGCGGACGATACGCAGCTAATCTTGGTGCTGGAGAATAACACCTCACAGGCAGAAGAAAACCTTTGCAAATGCCTTACTGCAACTTTCAACTGGATGAATACAAACCACCTGAAGTGTAATTCTGAAAAAACGGAAATCCTACCCTTAGGCCAAGGAAACAATTTCTCGCCTAAATTCTGGTGGCCAACAAACACCAGCCCCCCTCCTAACACAATAAATATGGTCAGGAATTTGGGAATAAAATTTGACACCACTTTGTCATTTAAACATCAATTCTTGGCAGTGGCGGGAACTTGTTTCCATATTATAAAAAGCCTAAATACATTTTTCGACCTGATTCCCCTTTCAGCAAGGCAAACAGTGGCTGTAGCCCTCATTACATCTAGGCTAGACTATTGTAATAGCCTCTGTGTAGGGACAAATAAGTCAGTCCTACATAAGCTACAAATGGTCCAGCATGCTACAGCACGACTAGTACTGAAGTGGCCTAGAAAGTCATCTGCATCGGCGGCGCTAGAAACTCTCCACTGGCTGCCAATCCATTAACACGTTCTTTTTAAGCTTCTCCTTATCACTTTTAGGGCCTTTCACCTCTTGGGCTCTCTATATCTTCATACACGTTTTAAGCGCTATATTCCTTCGCGAACTCTAAGATCAGCTAATGCCAATCTGCTAAAAGTACCAGCTTTCAGATTGGCATCAAAAGGAGGAAAATCAATCACAGTGATAGGCTCAAGGCATGGAACAAACTTCCTCTACAGTTTCACCAGATTACATCTGAGTCCCATTCCAGGAAGGTCCTAAAAACCTGGATCTTCAGTGCACCGGATACTCTCTGCAAATCTCTGATCTGAGTCCCCTCTCCCATTGTCAGCAGTCAACCAGGCTTTTAGATTCTATCCCTGGGTTCCGTTTTAGCGCTATGATGCTCCCTGGAGGGACAGCTTGCGCTATAAAAATTGATTATTACATTACATTACAACTACCCTCTATTGAGGGAGGTTATCATCATATTAATTATCATAATGAAAAACGCATACACATGCTTAACTAACTAGCCCTATAAAGATGGAGGTTAATATTGCAATAACTTCCATTATAAACAATATAAACTCAGCATTGTAATCTTTTAAGCGCTGAACACATATATCCTCCCTTTATTTCAGCATCTATATAGGAGCCTGAAACAAACAGAGGATGTACCCGGAATAATCCATATATGTACGGCCAAAGTGCATGGACAAGGTCGAATTCAACGCCACAAGTCCAGTGGCTAGTATAAGCACAATGATTTAGCTCGTCTTCTATGCATAAGGAGGCATGCCCAATGTATAGTTATCACAATTATACCTTCTATACCCCTAGGTATTTGTCCGCTTTGTTACTTTCGTAACACAGATATCAATAACGAGCACTTACCCGGCAGGAATATTCTGACTACCGATTGGGAGGTAAAGATTTATAGTTGCCTAGGTTCTATCGTATATACACTGTTTGCATCTAGAGGTGTTGTAGTGGGTCATGACTGTACATATTAATATCTTCAGTCATTTTCTTTTAGTTGACATACATTTTATAAAAAAATCTCTCTTTTCACGACATTTTAATCAAGGAAGAAAGACTTACCACAATTATCTTGCCGTGGTGCACCTGTAGAAGAATATACAGACACTGATTTACTGGCAGAAAGGAAGGAAAAGTTAGAAAGGCACTAAATATTAAAAAGGAGATCCGGTGTGTAAATAATCAGTTACTGGAGTAAAATAGTAACAACTTTGGTTAAAATATTGTTCCTTTTTAATTAATACAGCTATCACACGTCTATGACAGAGACATCACATGTCCAAATCTACTCGGGGCCAGTGTCTCCTATGCACCCAGAGGTAGGCCGAGTTAACATATGGTTCGATTTGAATTATTAATCTAATAAGGCATGCGAAGATGTGTGGAGAAGGCATAGTTTCAACTATGTTAGTATCACCTCAAAAGATAGACATAAGATATCAGGAAGTCCTATTTCTTTTATCTACTTGCACTGGAATCTTTGGGTCTGTCCCTTGACAACTTTATCAGTTGGCACCTCTATCTATTTTTCTGGTATAACCTTTTAATATTTGATACTGACTCAATGTGAGATGAGATCCCTCTATCCATTGGGTACTTGTTAGTTTAGTATATCATTATATTTATCTAAGTGGGCATTTTAACTCCAGACTATAATGATGTCTATTTTCCATATAGTAACCACTGTGACGGAGTCCTGACGAAGGCCTAGCCGAAACGCGTTGTTTGTCAACAAGCTGCCAGTCTCTGCACATCAATGTTTTTTGACTAATGAGTTTTAATATTGACTTCTTTTGATCAAAAGAAAAATGGAAATATTGTTGTATGTAAAAATGAATTGAAAATATGATAATCTTGCTACTTGACAAATAGAGCAATGAGTATATAAGATGTGTCAACTGTCAAAATAGGATTACACTTGTGGTTTATAAATTAGTATCAACACTGTAATATATTTATATTTCTGTCTATACATTATAAAAAATCTTCCATTAAAAAAAGGACAAGAATAAGAAAAATGAAAAAAGTAATTTCATAAATTTATCCTTTGGTTATGGACTGTTTTTATATGAATGTGTAATCAAATTTAGTCTAGAGCTTCTATGTCTGCTTAATGTGAAATACACTTTTGCCCAGGTATTGTCGTTTTCCAAAGTAGTAATTCCCCTGTCAGGGTAGTTCTATCCTAAATTCAGGGGCCCCGTTCCTTTTCCCCCAAAAAAATGTTTCCCTAACGTCTCCAGGGCAAAGTGTAGGCTTGTAGGAATTTAAATGCAGGTCAGCAGGGCCTGCACATTAGCGTCCCTTTACAGAGTATGCCAGTAAAGCGCTACTTCAGTTTTCTCCTCTTTCTTAAAACAGCATTGTTTTCACCAGATGAGGAAGTGCACAATTCCTAGAGGTACTGCAATACCTGGTGCAGCCTCAGCAGAGAGAAAAAAATGGTTTATAACACAAAAAGCGGCGGGGATCCTGCTCAGCTTTTTTCTGCATACATATGAGACACTAATGGCAGATTTGTTCAATACTGCTAATTCAGCCAGCCTAATAGGATTCTCTCCAGGCCCCCCTCTCTCTTCGGGCTATCTCTCGCACAACCTGACACAATCCTTGTCTTATATTTCTATCTCTCCACTCCTCAAACACTACCTCATTAATCCCCATCTGCATCCACCACTCTCCCCCTCCCTCACATTTATTTCCTTGCTGTCCCCATATCCCACCTTTTCCCTCTACCCTGCCCTCTGCCACTACTTCTTGCGATGCACTCTCAACCTTACCCTCTGTATTTCCTCCTCACTTTGTCCTCTCCACTCCAAACAAAAACACATACATTAAACACATTTTTATTTACAATGCCAAGAGCTCTAACTCTCGCAAATGCGAGACCTATTGCATTGCAAATGCTTATTGTTTATTGGAGGTAGCTTGCGCTTAGGCCGCCATAGCTTTTTTCCTACATAAGGTATGTGCCAAATTTTCATCTGTTTTCCAACATTATAGGTATTCCAAAGGTGCCCAGGGTATGTGGATTCCCCTGGATGGGACTGAGAAAATGTCCAAAATATAGCCAAACTTTGTTTTGGGGGGGAAAAATATATAATAATTTCTGTTGTTTTTCCTAAAATGGCATCAATGGAAGGTTTGCTGTGCTAAAGTCACAATTTTCTCGGCTTGCAAGAGCATGCAGAACTGAATCAATAAAAATATTTTTTACTACAGTTTTGGTATTTTCAAAGAGGTAACCCATTTTTCCTAATTTTGTGCTTTCAACCTAGTGCCAGATTGTGATGGAAACCAGGGTGAAACCCATGAGTGATCCAGGAAAGCTATAGATTTTTAAAAAGTTGACAAACTTCTAAATTCAGCAAGGAGTCATTTGTGTATATCCCTCAAGGTTTTCCCAAAGAAACTAACCATTGAAATATTTTTTTTTGAAGATGAGTAGGAAAAAACAGTAATTTGTGACATTTTCATTTGTAACTACTTGCCACAATTTCTGATTTACAAAATCAATATGCTTTTACGTCTGCTAGAACCTTCTGGTTGTGGGAATATATAGGGTTTGTAGGTTCTCCAAGAACTCCAGTTACACAACGAACAACTGCACAACTGAACTGCACCTTACAATGGTTTTTCATTGTGTACCGGGTATAGAGCAATTCATATGGCAAATATAAAGAGTGAAAAAAGGGTGTCAAAGAAAACTATGTATTCCTGAAAATATACACCAGATACAGAGTTTATGAGCAGTGGTTATTTCTACATCTCTAAATTTGTGTGGATCCATACTACCATGTAATTCATAGTGCATTTTTCAAAATGTCTTCTTTCTTACACACTGCCTTACATTTGAAAGGCACAAATGCAGAGAAATACAATTGGTAATAACAAATGTTCTACTATTCTGTATTCCCACATGTCTCTTGATATAAATGGTACCTCACTTGTGTGGTTAGGCCTAGGGCCTGTGACAGGAATGGGCCCTAAAGACAACATGGATACCTCACAATTTTTCTACTGAAAACTGACTCTTTTTTTCTACTAAAAACTAGAGACATAGAGGAATCCAGAGTGGGGTGACTTGTTACGTCTCCCACTAGGTTTTCCTACCCAGAAAACTTTGCAAACCTCAAACTTGGACTAAAAACACACGTTTCTCACATTCTGTCAGGAAAACTTCTGGAATTTGTGGGGAGCCACACATTTCCTATCACCCAGCATTCCCCCATGTCTCCTGTTAAAAATTATACCACACCTGTGTGGGTCGGGCTAGTGACCGCAACAGGAAAGGTCCCAAAACTCAACATGGACACATCACATTTTTCCATTGAAAACTGACCCTGTTTTTTACAGTGTGGCTAGCTGTAGATTTTGGGCCCAGCTCAGTGGCATTTAGGGAAACCTACCCAACCTGCACATTATTGTAAACTAAACACCTGGTGGAATCCTGGATGGGGTAATGGTGTGTGTGACTCCCACTAAGGGGTCGATTCCGATCCTGGAAAAATTTTCCCCGCACGAATCGTATCCGGATTTTTTTCCGTACGAATCGTACAAGTAGCGTACAAACTGCCAAGTACGATTCGCATGGGAAAAAGTCCATACGAATCGCATTGGGAAAATTTCCCCACACGTCCTCGGGTCGGAAAATGTGTCCGACACATCCCTGGACGATTTACCGTACGAATCAGAAACATGAAGTCCGACCGCGCAAGTACGATCACTCCCGTCCCTTCGATTTTACAACTGGATGGAGAAAACACCGTACGGACCGAACTCCTATAGCAACCATGGAGACATGTGCCCGCATACGCGCCGAACACCCCACCACAGACCCCGTATGTACGCGCAGAACACCCCCCCATCCCCCGCATGTACGCGCAAAACGCCCCCCGGCCGCGGATGTACGCGCCGAACCCCCACCAATGTATGCATGGAGCGTACCCCCACCCGTGTATGCATGGAGCGTACCAACTCCCCACCCGTGTATGTACGGACCGTACCCACACCCCACCAGTGTATGTATGGAGCATACCCCCACCCGTGTATGTACAGACCGTACCCCCACCCGTGTATGCATGGAGCGTACCAACTCCCCACCCGTGTATGCATGGAGCGTACCAAATCCCCACCCGTGTATGTACAGACCGTACCCACACCCCACCAGTGTATGTATGGAGCGTACCCCCACCCGTGTATGTACGGACCGTACCCCCACCCGTGTATGTACGGACCGTACCCACACCCCACCAGTGTATGTACGGACCGTACCCCCACCTGTGTATGTACGGACCGTACCCCCACCCGTGTATGCATGGAGCGTACCAACTCCCCACCCGTGTATATACGGACCGTACCCACACCCCACCAGTGTATGTATGGAGCGTACCCCCACCCATGTATGTACGGACCGTACCCACACCCCACCAGTGTATGTACGGACTGTACCCCCACCCATGTATGTACGGACCATACCCCCACCCATGTATGCATGGAGCGTACCAACTCCCCACCCGTGTATGTACGGAGCGTACCCACACCCCAACAGTGTGTGTACGGACCGTACCCCCACCCGTGTATGCATGGAGCGTACCAACTCCCCACCCGTGTATGTATGGAGCGTACCCCCACCCGTGTATGTACGGACCGTACCCACACCCCACCAGTGTATGTACGGACCGTACCCCCACCCGTGCATGTACGGACCGTACCCCCACCCGTGTATGCATGGAGCGTACCAACTCCCCACCCGTGTATGTATGGAGCGTACCCCCACCCATGTATGTACGGACCGTACCCACACCCCACCAGTGTATGTACGGACCGTACCCCCACCCGTGTATGTACGGACCGTACCCCCACCCGTGTATGCATGGAGCGTACAAACTCCCCACCCGTGTATGTACGGACCTTACCCACACCCCACCAGTGTACGTATGGAGCGTACCCCCACCCATGTATGTACAGGCCATACCCCCACCCGTGTATGCATGGAGCGTACCAACTCCCCACCCGTGTATGTATGGAGCATACCCCCACCCGTGTATGTACGGACCGTACCCACACCCCACCAGTGTATGTACGGACCCTACACCCAGCCCCCCCTGTATGTATGGTGCGAAACACCACCACCGATGGACGGTGCGGGCCAACACCCTGCCCGTGTTCGTACGCACCCTACCCCAGGCCCTCACACAACATCGCGCATGTACGAGTCGTACTAAGCCATAGCAAAGGACAGCACTGTACAACAACATGGCCCATGTACGCACCGTACAGACGCAAAAAACACTCGTACTGAACCAGGACAAACAAAAAAAACACAAGGAGAGTCAATTCGATGCACACAACACCACTAAACATATCCAACAAGCCCAAATACATCCTATACACTGACCTGCAACTGACAAACAGCTAAACAGAGGCCCAAACCGCTACCACTCCTTATAACACACCCACCCAAAGTTCAAACACAGCCACACCCACAAATGGACCAATAAAAAGGCCCAGCACACACAAACCATGATCCTTTGCAACAGATCCCCTACTGCCAGACCACAGAGACAACGCACTGCACCATACTACATACATCAATACACCTTACACTTGCACTCCTTCACACAACCACCATCACAAACACACCCTCATCACATTCTCACACACACACACCTGCACAACCACATTCACACACCCACAACCATCCACACCCACACCCCCACAACCATCCACACCCACAGCTCTTTGGAACATTGGTCAGACGGACCAGCATAGCCGAAAAATCTGCCATGTGGGAGAGGATTGTCAATTCTGTGAATGCTGTTGGGTCCACCAGAAGGACCCAGCATGAGTGCCAAGCCAGGTGGTACGATCTGCGGACGACCACAACCAGGCCAACATCACTGGAGGAGGTCCGTCCCGCAGACCGGTACACTACCATCCCTGGGAGGAGAAGGTGATGGCCACGCTGCCGCCGGTGGGAGTAGACGGACTAGAAGGAGTCCGAGAGCCTGGTGAGTACACAAACAACTCAACTCACCTCACATGGGGGGAACGCCATATACAACCCAAATACCAATCATGCACGCAACCCCCCCAAAGCCTGCACCGTACACAACCACACTCCAAAAACACACACATGCCACTAGCGCCTCCATGCCCCATGCCCCAAGCAAGGCCATGCCAAGTCACAGGCCACACAAAACACCAACACAAGACAGGATGTCCCCGATGCCGGGAGGGTGGGCCTCAAAACTAACATAGAGCAACTCTGAAGCACACAACAATGCCCTCAGCCCATATGGCTTAGGGCACAGCCATACAAACAGTGTGTACCCACACAGTACTGTTTTGCCTGCTAATGGTGGCCGCGTTGCAGGACGACATGGGTATGAAGGCACAATTTGCACATAACAGCAGCTAATGAAGACGCATCACTCTGAAAGAGTGTCAGCACACACCGCCACAGCAGCAGCGCAGGCTCAGACACTCCGCCCAATGGGTGCCCGCAGAGAAGAAACAAACCCACATGAACAAGCCAATGGCCTTTGAAAGACCTGCAAACTGTGTGTGCCCAAGAAGCTGGGCTGAGGTGACAGAGGGTGACACACAGAGGGAGGGAGAGGGGCAGAGAGAAGGACAGAGACAGAGGTGGACACAGGGAGACAGACAGAGGGAGGGAGGAGGCTGACAGAGGGAGGGAGAAAGGGAGATGGACAGAGGGAGGAGGCTGACAGAGGGAGGGAGAAAGGGAGACAGCAGGAGACGGACAGAGGGAGGAGGCTGACAGAGGGAGGGAGAAAGGGAGACGGACAGAGGGAGGAGGCTGACAGAGGGAGGGGGAAAGGGAGACAGAGGGAGACGGACAGTGGGAGGAGGCTGACAGAGGGAGGGAGAAAGGGAGACGGACAGAGGGAGGAGGCTGACAGAGGGAGGGAGAAAGGGAGACAGAGGGAGACGGACAGTGGGAGGAGGCTGACAGAGGGAGGGAGAAAGGGAGACGGACAGAGGGAGGAGGCTGACAGAGGGAGGGAGAAAGGGAGACGGACAGAGGGAGGAGGCTGACAGAGGGAGGGAGAAAGGGAGACGGACAGTGGGAGGAGGCTGACAGAGGGAGGGAGAAAGGAAGACAGAGGGAGATCAAATCACCCTTGGGTGGTGTGGCCATGTCCGCTCGTCAGCAGGTGGACTGTGTGCATGTAGACAAGGTTTGGCAGTGCGTGAACCCCCCCTTCAACCTTTGATAAACACTGGGCCATGTATCAATCTGTGCACAAGTACATCCGTGCTGCAGGCACAAACAGAACCTTACACCCAGTATACCCACCCACTGTGTTTGTCAGAACCCTGTCACAAATTGTTAATTTACCTACCTGCATTCTCAAATAGCATGGAAAAAACACCATTTGGCCACGTACAGTGCAACACGTAAGGCGGCTCTGCATGGCTTGCTACGCCCGCTCACTACACAGCTGACTGCGTTCCCAAAAGATGCATCAACTAAGATTGTGTCACACATAGGTAAAGTGTCGAAAGCTGTGGCCAAGGGACATACCCATGCACAAGTGCACTGTGAGAGGAATGCTAGCCAAATCCAACCACCCAGAGGAACTGTGCCTAATCAAAAATGAATGAACATGGATGTCGCATGTAACACAATTAACACTGTCTCTCTCACACACAGGTCAATGTCGTCGATCTCCCCCCAACACTGGGGGGGGGAAGACTCACAGGACCAGGCTCTGCGTGAAGAGGACCCCACCGGCAGCAACGACTCTCACCACTCCGTGGATGACCCAGACCAACCTGGCCCCTCTGGTGTCCAACCATCTGCAGCACCTGCGTCAGGTACAACTGTGCCAACCACCACCCCCATTCCTGCCACATCCCAGGAGACACCCAGGTGCCCTGCCCGCACACAACAACACAGCCAGTCTGTCCACGAGGGACGAGGTGCTCCGGGCACCCAGGAGGAGGCAGGCGACACCGCAAATGCCATCCCTCAGGGGTCCCGGAGACCCGATGTGCCCACAATGGCAGGCCAGGCGCAAGTGGGCAGGAGTGGTGGGAGTGGAGGACGGCGGAGGCGCGAACCTGACCAGTTGGCTCAGGAACCGGTAATGTCACACGTCCACAACATCCTGGACACATACCGGCGTGACTCCAGAGGCATCGACCAGGTAGTGGAGACCCTCAATGAGATCAAGAACATGCAGGTCGAGCATCATGCCAGTCATCTACAACACCATGGAAAGATGGAGGCAAGACTGGCTGAGCTACTGGCGGTGCACAGGGACGTGAGCCAATCACTCCGTCAGATCGCCCAAAGCCTGGCAAACCCTCCCTGTGCCACCAGGCGTAAACCAGCACCAGAAACAGGGAGGGAGGAGGAGGAGGATTCATCTGACGGAGCGTCCCTAGCATCGTCAAGGCCTGCTTCTGAGGGTCCCCGCAGGAAGGTGGATCGTCCACGCAAAAGACCGTGAGAGTCAGCGGAACATCACCATCTCCCAGGTCACCTGGCCCAACAGCAGCACAGCAGCAAATGACATTCTCTGCCACATGGCCTTGCTGGTCACTGTCTGACCAATGTTGACAAAGACTGTGGCACAGACTGATGACTTTCAATGGCAAGGATACCAACTCCCCCTGTGAACTTTGGATTCTACACTCCCGCCAAGCACCTCTTGTCACCCCCCCAAACACGTACCCCAGCACTAATAAAATTCATCACAATCACAGGATGATGCCGTCATTTTGCATTATTCCACTACATGTGTGTGTTGTAAAGTCAAACCATGCCTGATTTCAGAAGTAACTCCAAACATCCATACCCTGGGGTCTGAGTCTGGCACAGGACACACATGGGTCACAATGTACCATCCAAGACAGACATGGAGCACCATACTCACCCGTGATGGGCCCAACCAGCTGAGGGGGTGCCCGCACAACTGTGCCTACAGACCTATTTAGAAGAGCAACAGTCATGCGCAGAGGTCAGGGATCATGTGGAGTGTCCTGGGGTGGGAGTCCCAGGTATGTGTAGACATGTGGCAGAACCATGTCCTGCATGCTTGAGTCAGGTGGATATGGAGAATGGTGGGCCAGCCAAGGTTGGATGCATGGAGATGGCACAATTGGGTGTTGGATCACAGTGCCACAAGGTTGTGTTGTGGTGGTGGGCTGCATCCTGAGTGTGTGCGTGGATTGAGAAGGTCATCCTGCAGCTGGCAGTGATCCACTCCCCCCATCTCTGTTGGACGTTGATGTGGCCTGGTCGCCGGATGTAGTAGCAGAGCTGTGCAGATGCACCCTGGATGTGGACAAGGATCATGGGATTTCTAACGCACATGTCCATAGAGTGCAGGGTAGGATTAGACACGGATGTCGTAGTTGACCTGGGGGATGGTCTCCCTCTTGCCTTGAGGTTGATGGAACTGGGGATCTTGTGCATAATGCAGAGTGTGCTGCCGCATGACGCACAGATGCTGCTGATCAGCATAGCACATGTCAGCAAGCAATCCATGATGAACACCAGCTCGTTTGCGTGGACACTGGGTGCCCTTGCTGCAGGGCCTGCAGCAGCAAGCGCCATGTCAAGAAAACAATGCCACAAGTAGCACACAAAGACAAGGATCTCAGGAAGGAACTATGCAAAAGGTGTATGTCTAGGAAGGAATGTCTGGTTCAACATGGCACACACACACACAATGGATTCACATGCAGCACAGTGGCCGTCGTGGAGACTGACATGCCACAATACCTACACAGCCATGGACATCATGCACATTACAGAATCTAATCCCTGACAAACAGCTTGCATCTTGCTACTCTACACATAGACTCATATGCACCATCTCTGAGAACAATGCCAGACATGCCGCATGCACAGTGGCAACAGACTACCATTGACAGAGATGAGGCACCTTGGAGGCAGAGGGACACCTTTATTACTCATGTGTGTCGGAATGCTAATGCAACTCTGTCAACACATACACAGGTCATGTGGATGAATACTTGGGACCAACACTGGCACCCCCCTTAGCACCACAGATGCTGGAAATCCATGGCACTGGCACACAAGTGACGGGTTACAGCTAAACACCCCCTGCTGCTCACGGAGAGGCTGCTATACACCATTGAGCCCCTAATGGGGAATTCACACACCATGTCAACCCTGTGCAACCCGTATGTTTCCGAGGGCAGTGTTACACACATTGATGGCTCCATCACAATCCACAATCCCATTACAGATGACTGTCACCAAGTCTGACCATCAATTCAGGTGAATTCAGCTCCATGTCATGTGCCCCATGGTGATTCTACATGTATGTAAAGTATCCAAACATGAACAGGAGCAGTGCACACACATTCAAAACAAATACCACTCCCAAAAAGCCGTGCTGCATCCCTTACCCTAAGGAGATTTTCAAACTTGTCCGTGCATGTAACGCTGATTCAGCACATGTTGCTGTGTTCATGAGGAATAGCAGGAGCACAACAATGCCACCAGCAGACAGCATGCGCAAGTACCTGTGGATGAGAGACACACCAGAAGTCAGCCAAAAGAAGCACATCCGCATGCATGTGCATGTACTCGACACGTATAAGGTTGTCAACATGCTAGGTGACAATGATGACTCTGGAAAAACATTCTTCTATTGCACCATCACTCGAGTGACACATCCAAACACACCTCTGACTCACTTGGCAGACACGCAGATGGACACACACATTGCAACACATGCCACACACGGCCCAATGCGTGCACACTCAGACACTGGAACTCACCACTAAGCAAAGAAGTTGCGTATGAGCCGACTCCGGATGTCCTCTACCGCCTCCTCCTCCTCCACATCACTTGCATCGTGACCAAGCCCTTCATCCTCCACGGGTGGATGGTCCTGATCATCTGGATCCAGGATGAGTGGCACAGCTTTCTCCACTGCCATGTTGTGCAGCATGCAGCACACGAGGAAGATCTTGCAGACCTTCACCGGTGCATATGGGAGTGCGCCACCGGTCTTGTGGAGGCAACGGAATCGGCTCTTCAGGAGGCCAAACGTCCTCTCTATCACTCGCCTGGTCCGCCCATGGGCGTTGTTGTAGCGGTGATCGGCAGCTGTGCTGGGGTTGCGGAGAGGCGTGATCAGCCATGGCATGTTGGGATAGCCAGCGTCCCCTACATGGAAACATCATGGACAACAGTGGGTCAGGAGAAGCAGTAAGACAGGAAGATGACGTTAAATACAGGACTGCCAGAGTATACCCACCAACAATACATGCTCGTTCGTTGCGCAGCTGCAGCATCATTTCAGGCACCCTGCTACGCCTCATGATGTAGGCATCTTGTGCTGATCCTGGAAAACGAGCACAGACATGTGAAATCACCATGTTGGCAAGACACACCACAAGGGCATTAATGGAGTGGTAATGCTTGCGGTTCCTATACGCTACCTCCTGTGCCTGTGGTGTTACCAAAGCCACATGTGTTCCATCTATGGACCCAATGACATGGGGCATCCCTCCCAGGGCATAGAACTCACGCTTGACACCTGTCAACTGCTCAGGAGTTGGGAATTTTATGAACTCATCCAGGTGATCCAACATGGCCTCTAAAAAATCATGCAGAACACGGCTGAACATGGTTTGGGACATGCCACCGACATGGGCAATGGTATGTTGAAAGGTACCCGTGGCAAAGAAATGTAGGGCTGCCATCACCTTCATCTTGGGTGTCAGTGCAGTAGGATACCTGTGTAGCGGTTGGAGGTGTGGTGCCAGCCGTGTCGTCAAGTCCACAATCAAACGTTGGGGGAAGCGGTAGCGGCGTATACAGTCATGTTCCCTCAGGTCAGCCAAGTCCGGAATTGGTCGAGGGAGAGGTGGAGCCCTGCAGTGAATTAGAAGGGACAACGAAGAGTGAGGCCAGTGTAAGTGAGCAGGCAGACGCATTACAGGAGTTACAGACATCCAAATATGTGCAGAAGAAGGATGTTTATTGTACAGACAGGTTGCGGAACACTAGAGGCACAGGTCACATGTCATAGAAAAAGGACAGACCACACACCTTGCCATGAAGGATTACATGTCAAGACTGATCACACATACATTGAGAGTATGCAGATATGTCCTTGTTTTGAAACTCCGTGTCGATGCATACATACACACCTTACGTCGGATTACACATGTGTGCTGGTGTGCGTAACAGTGTGCCATGCCCATCTACACACAGACACATGTTGGTTGCAGCAACTGCAGATGCATTTGACCAAACACCTACAGCAAACCTATGGGAACACATGACACACACATGACATAGTTACAGCATGCAACGCGGGCATTCACTTGTCAGGGGTAATATTCCGTGTACCTGGCATCAGGGGACATTTGCGGGTGTCGGTGATTGTGCCATGCCAGTGATGCATGGCTCACCAAGTCTGTACTACATGCACACATGTCAAAGGAGTGAAGGGGATGTGTGGCACATAGGGCACCATCACACATGACATGTGTACACAGCTCATCATACTTTAATTAGCTTCACACCTCAGGAGTATAGTGCCACATCACAGCCTGACCCACCTGTGCCCGACACATGTAGTACTGCACAGACAATGCCTTGATGTCCAGCCTTGGCCAGGTATGACAGCTCAATTCCTTCCTGTGTGCCACCTGTCACCACTGTCAGGTGTGAAACGCACCGTACATACACTCTGAGGGCGTGTGTAGGGTCCCTATCACTATGGGAGTGCTGGCGTATGCGTACGCCACAGTGATACGGACCGTACACGCCTGTGTAGGGTCCCTATCACTATGGGAGTGCTGGCGAATGCGTACGCCACAGTGATACGGACCGTAGACGCGTGTGTAGGGTCCCTATCACTATGGGAGTGCTGGCTTATGCGTACGCCACAGTGATACGGACTGTACACGCATGTGTAGGGTCCCTATCACTATGGGAGTGCTGGCGAATGCGTACGCCACAGTGATACGGACCGTACACGCGTGTGTAGGGTCCCTATCACTATGGGAGTGCTACCTGTGTGTAAATCTTGAAATAACATAGGGGACACATGAGGGACAAGTATAAGGGCCTAAATGCATGCTGGTTGTCATGGAGACGGAGTTTAAAGTTTGAATTATTGCATCAGGTGGCCAGCAGAAGTCGGTTGGAAACGATATACTTTGTTGCAAAGTGGTTGTTGACTTGACATCATGCTCAATTTTTAAACCATGCAAAGCCACTCACTGGGGTAGGTTTACAGGGATTGGAGGAAACGTAGGATGCTAATGTGACTGACCAATCACTCTGTACTCCTGTGAATGAAACAGGCCAGCAAGGCAGATATAAGGCAGCCAGGTCCCATGAGAGAGCACTTGCCTGCACATCCTTTCATTCCACAACACTGCTGCTGCTCGTGATTCCTCTGGCACCATGTCCAGGTCTGTGGAGAGGGCCCAGCCATTCACCATGGAGGAGAATATTGCGTTGGTGGATGTGATCCTCCCACAGTACACCATGCTGTATGGTCGACCAGGGGAGCAGGTGAGTGCAGACTCCACTAGCTTAGACTGTGCCCCTGTTTTGTGACTGTGACTTCTGGCATTGTGTCCCTGTGTGACAGACATGCAATGTTGTTTGGAGTGGGTCACAGGGTGGGGAAGGCCTCATGTCTCCCATGCAGAGCATGCTGTGGTTCCTGTGTGCACTCCTCACTTGCATTGTGCTTACTGTGACAATCAATGCATGGTGCATGCCACATTCTGCCTGGCTACTCCTCCTGGGAATGTTGTTGCTACAGTCCTGATGTGATTCTGTGGTCCCCCCAGTGTGACAGGTGACAGTACCCATATATGTGTGTTTGTTTAATGTACCTGTGCTGTGAGTGTACAAATGATGTGTTCGTCCCCTGGACATTGGTGTGTGTGTAAGTCCCCTGTCATGTGGGTGAGTGCATATGGGGAGTGTTGCACACCAGCTGCATGAGGGATGGATATACCCTGCCCATGTGATGTGAGCAGGGAGCAGTGCTGTGTGACTGCGGTGCTGAGCCAGCCCCACACCTGTGACACCCCCCAGTCTAGTGGCACATGGGCAGAGTGAGGTTTGTACCCGCAGTTGGCAATGGCAGGTGATTGTCCTGTGCCTGTGTGTGTCTGTGTACTCTGCTGAGGTAGCGTCAGTGGGCTGGGACATGTGACTGCTTTGAGGTGTTGTACATAATCCTTGTGTAGCTTGTGATGCACAGTGTGATCCAGGATCATTGATTGTGTGGCACCCCTCATGCCACCTGTGTACCTTCAATGCCACATAGTGCATTTTGCCTTCCACAGTGGATTATGTCCCTATGACAAATGTGCAATGAGTTGCCTGCATACCATGGCCTGTTCAAAGAAGACAATTTGTTAATATGTGTGTCTCTGTGTCATTGCTCAGGTGAATTAAAGTATTCTCACTTTTGCATCCTCACAAGTAGGCGTCCATGCCAAGGGGGAGATATGGAAGCAAGCCGTCAGTGCCGTGAGGAATACGGAGGGTCGGAAGCGGCGCCTAGCCCAGGTGAAGAAACGCTGGCAGGATATCCGGTGCTGGACGAGGAGGATTGCACGGGTCCTGCTGGGGGACTCACCTGAGAGCCAGAAGAACCATGGGCGCCGGCGTCTGACCCACATCCATAAGCGTGTGCTGGCGGTGGTCTTCCCCGACTTGGATAGGCGCTTACTGGAGAAGCAGCAGCAGGAAGGGGGTAGGTACATGTGTGTTTGTTATGTGTCACCAGCTTTTGGAAGTGCGCAGTTGCATGGGTACACTGCCAGGGTTTACATGTGCAGTGCATAACCAGTTCCCCAAAGTAAACCGGTGCTGTTCTTCCTCCCTTCTCCTCCTTGCCATGTGTTCCCTGGTCTGTGTGTAGTCACTCTTGCACAAGGTAATCTAGGCTGGCAGTATCATGTGTGGGGGTGGAGTGTAACAGGTTTTGGTACCTTGGCTGTGCCCTGGCCAGTTCAGCCATTGTGGGGTCCATGTCAGTTGGCACTCATGCTGAGTCCCAACAGAGGAGTGTGTCTTTAAAGTGTACTGCCTTCCAGCATGCATGTCCAATGTTGTGCCCTCTGACATGATGTCCATGAGTGGGATTAATGCATAGTGCAGGGACGGTTGCTTCAGTTGCAGTCATATCCATCCAGGACCATGGAGGTGTGTGGCCACTACCGTGCCCTGGGGCACCTTTTCCTAGGTATCATGTGTGTCATCCAACTATGTGGACATTTTCTGTGTCTTCGGCATAGGTTGGGCTCTGTGGCATTGTACCCTGGCTTCATCTGTATTGACGTAAACTGTGCTACATGTGTCCACTGTACAGTGTGACCCAATTTTGCTTGTGCATACTCACAGTGGCCAGTGCCTGTGTGTCTTGAAACGACAATCTGATGATGGTTGATTGTCAATGATATATGTGGACAGGCGCACCAGGGGTAGTTTGTGTACAATCAGGATTTAGTGCAGGCCATGTGTTTTTATCCCAGAGTAAGAGGTGTAAGTACTTCCTCTGTCACAATCACATTGTCTCAGGTAGGGGGTGCTTTGTGCGGGCAAGGCCTACATGTCCAAATCTGAAGTCTCCCTGCTAGGTCTGGCCTGTGTGTGATGTTTGTCTGGACATACACTCAAGGTGCAGTGACCCAGTCATGTTGCGCATGTTTTAATGTATTGGCTTTGCAGAATGTGCAAAAAGTTAATAGACATGGTTCCTGCTCATCCCTTTTTTGTCAACGCTGTGTGGTACAGATGCTGTGCACGATTGTCCCCAGAGCCTGGCTTCTCTGTCCTATTTGATAACAAGTAATTTGCTGTTGAGTCATGCTCTACATTGTTTCTCAGTGGCATGGTGGGTCAACCAACTGGGTGTTGCAGGGCCTACATATGTACCTTGTGTTGTAGATGTTACTCATGTTGCTTTTCAGGCTATGCATTGTGACCTATGTCGATTTGACTCATGTGACATATGTATACAGGTGTCTGCTCATTTCCTGTCTCTTCACCTTGCCCACAGCATCGTCGGGGGACTCGGAGGGAGACACTGGCACGGACCGTGAGGAGGGAGCAGGCACCAGTGGCAGCAGTGCTGTCTTGTCTGGCACATCGAGTGGCACGGAGGCCGAGGGGAGTGAGGCGGAGGACCTGTCCAGTAACACCACCGACTATGACGCTGACGGGTCCGAGGCTGATCTCCCAGAGGGGGCGGAGGCTGCTCCCACAGCTGACAGCAGCACTCGATCTCTACCCGCCCCCTCGATTCCCATCACCGGCCTCCCACTTGCTCTGGTCCCTTCCCGCCGTGCTAGGTCACCACGTGTCTCCTTCTTGCCAGGCACCGCACCCCCTGCCCCTGTCTCCACTGCTGAGTCTGTGGACATCCTGCGCCAGTTGCAGGTTGGTCAGACTGTGATGCTTAATGTCCTCCATGCGTTACAACAAACAAATGATGGACGGAATGCTGACAATGCAGACATTCTCCCCCAGTCAAGAGATCTGGGTTAAATCCATCGTTCTTTTGCCCACTACGCCACCCCAGTTCAGACATGGCCATATGCAAATCAGTCTTGACCCTGTGCCTCATGGGAACAGTCCTGCCCGAACTGCCAAGCCATGTCTTCCCTGGACCGGAATCAAGCATCCTAGGACCGGTTTCTGGCTATCAGCCGTCATCAGCCAGGATAGCTTGACTCCAGTGGCGTAGTGAGCACGGGTCCCACGTCTGGGAATACCCATCCCACTTAGGGCGAAAAGCGTTACAACAAACAAATGATGGACGGAATGCTGACATTGCAGACATTCTCCCCCAGTCAAGAGATCTGGGTTAAATCCATCGTTCTTTTGCCCACTACGCCACCCCAGTTCAGACATGGCCATATGCAAATCAGTCTTGACCCTGTGCCACATGGGAACAGTCCAGCCCGAACTGCCAAGCCATGTCTTCCCTGGACCGGAATCAAGCATCCTAGGACCGGTTTCTGGCTATCAGCCGTCATCAGTCAGGATAGCTTGACTCCAGTGGCGTAGTGAGCACGGGTCCCACGTCTGGGAATACCCATCCCACTTAGGGCGAAAAGCGTTACAACAAACAAATGATGGACGGAATGCTGACAATGCAGACATTCTCCCCCAGTCAAGAGATCTGGGTTAAATCCATCGTTCTTTTGCCCACTACGTCACCCCAGTTCAGACATGGCCATATGCAAATCAGTCTTGACCCTGTGCCTCATGGGAACAGTCCAGCCCGAACTGCCAAGCCATGTCTTCCCTGGACCGGAATCAAGCATCCTAGGACCGGTTTCTGGCTATCAGCCGTCATCAGCCAGGATAGCTTGACTCCAGTGGCGTAGTGAGCACGGGTCCCACGTCTGGGAATACCCATCCCACTTAGGGCGAAAAGCGTTACAACAAACAAATGATGGACGGAATGCTGACAATGCAGACATTCTCCCCCAGTCAAGAGATCTGGGTTAAATCCATCGTTCTTTTGCCCACTACGCCACCCCAGTTCAGACATGGCCATATGCAAATCAGTCTTGACCCTGTGCCTCATGGGAACAGTCCAGCCCGAACTGCCAAGCCATGTCTTCCCTGGACCGGAATCAAGCATCCTAGGACCGGTTTCTGGCTATCAGCTGTCATCAGCCAGGATAGCTTGACTCCAGTGGCGTAGTGAGCACGGGTCCCACGTCTGGGAATACCCATCCCACTTAGGCGAAAAGCGTTACAACAAACAAATGATGGACGGAATGCTGACAATGCAGACATTCTCCCCCAGTCAAGAGATCTGGGTTAAATCCATTGTTCTTTTGCCCACTACGCCACCCCAGTTCAGACATGGCCATATGCAAATCAGTCTTGACCCTGTGCCTCATGGGAACAGTCCAGCCCGAACTGCCAAGCCATGTCTTCCCTGGACCACACGAGTGCTCACCCAGATGGAGGCATACATGGAGGGCATCTCAGCTGCGCAGTCTGACCAACGCCAGTTGCTGAGGTCCATTGACTCAACACTGACTGCAGCAGTGGGTCTCCTGCAGCGCTACGTCCCCCCCCTACCCCTGCACCATCCACACTTCCCACTCCCATGCCTGTCCAAAGCACACCCAGACGTAGCCATGCACGCACCCCACCAGACACAGGCACCACACCACCAGGGAAGGCCATGCGCACACCTTCTCTCACGCACACACAGGGGGAAGTAGGCACACCCACTGGGTCGGGGGCAAACGGAAGACACGCAGCCACAGTGGGAGTCCACATTCATCACAACCCACTACCTCCAAATCCACTCCCCTCAGCTCTCCTCGCCAGGATTCCACCAAAGACTCCTTCATGGCCGCTCTGTCCCTGAGCCCCAAAGTGACCCCACCCCGCAAGCGGTCAAAGGAGTCCCCGGTCAGGGTGGTTGTGTGCCCCCCCCTGTCCACACCCTCCCCCAGTAGTGCTGTGACCCATCCCTCCGACCCCCCCCCTCCTTGGGGCCTGTGGTTCCTTCGGGTGCAGGGGAGACGCTGGGGGACCTTGCAACCGTGTGCAGCATCATTCTGACCTCCACCTTTGGCGCTGCCCCACCCCCTGTGGTGGAGTCCTCCGTCCCTGCACCCACAACACCTACCCTTGCCCCTCCTGTCCCTGCGGTGCCTGGTCCTTCCCCCCCCACATGATGCCCCCCCCCTGTGGAAGCAAAGGAGGTATGAACTGTGCAGGCAAGCTAGGGGACACGCGTCCTTATGTGTCCCCCACCAGGAATTGGACTATGGACTGCCCTATGGGCCTTGTACATATTCAACTTTTAATTACAAATCGTTTTTTTATGCTGAATAAAGCTATCTTTTTTTCCCTTTGCACACTACTGCTTTTCTGGTATTGCTGTTGGTGGTGCTGCTCCATGTTTGGGGTGGGGATAATGTGTTAGGTGTCTGGCAAATGTAGTGGTGTGCTGCTCATGGGATGGACCCTGGTATCTGTGTTCCATCACAAGGTATTTGACAAATAACTTTGTTCATGTATGCTCTTGCTGCATGGTGACATTGTCCCAAGGTGTGTCCCTTCCTCTGTGGACCCTGACATCTTCCCTGCAGGGTGTTTCCTAAATGTTGTGCTGAGCTGTGTCTACATATCCTTGGTGTATGACGGATCCGTTCTACTTTGGCCATGCATGCTGGGCAATGTCTCCACCTGCATCATTTGTGGCATCCTTGGTGGTCACTGTACTTGTGTGTGGAGTATATTGAAGTTACTTCATGTGGACATGTTCCCTTTTACACACTATGCATGTGTGTACTCCCAGCCTCGCACACATGTTACGTGTTCTGCAGGGTCTTTGAGCACCTGACTGACTATTGTGGGCATTGTATCTGTGGGTACTGCACCCTTTGTTTTCCATGGGCACTGCTGGGAGGACTCTGCACACACCCCTCCTGTGTCTGGGCACTGCTGGGAGGACTCTGCACACACCCCTCCTGTGTCTGGGCACTGCTGGGAGGACTCTGCACACACCCCTCCTGCATCTGGGCACTGCTGGGAGGACTCTGCACCCACCCCTCCTGTGTCCGGGCACTGCTGGGCGTGATAGGCACACACCCCTCCTGTGTCTGGGCACTGCTGGGAGGACTCTGCACCCACCCCTCCTGTGTCTGGGCACTGCTGGGAGTGATAGGCACCCACCCCTCCTGTGTCTGGGCACTGCTGGGAGTGATAGGCACACACCCCTCCTATGTCTGGGCACTGCTGGGAGTGATAGGCACACACCCCTCCTGTGTCTGGGCACTGCTGGGAGGACTCTGCACACACCCCTCTTATGTCTGGGCACTGCTGGGAGGACTCTGCACACACCCCTCCTGCATCTGGGCACTGCTGGGAGGAATCTGCACACACCCCTCCTGTGTCTAGGCACTGCTGGGAGGACTCTGCACACACCCCTCTTATGTCTGAGCACTGCTGGGAGGACTCTGAACACACCCCTCCTGTGTCTGGGCACTGCTGGGAGGACTCTGCACACACCCCTCCTGTGTCTGGGCACTGCTGGGAGTGATAGGCACCCACCCCTCCTGTGTCTGGGCACTTCTGGGAGGACTCTGCACCCACCCCTCCTGTGTCTGGGCACTGCTGGGAGTGATAGGCACACACCCCTCCTGTGTCTGGGCACTGCTGGGAGTGATAGGCACACACCCCTCCTATGTCTGGGCACTGCTGGGAGTGATAGGCACACACCCCTCCTATGTCTGGGCACTGCTGGGAGGACTCTGCACACACCCCTCCTATGTCTGGGCACTGCTGGGAGGACTCTGCACACACCCCTCCTGCGTCTGGGCACTGCTGGGAGGACTCTGCACCCACCCCTCCTGTGTCTGGGCACTGCTGGGAGTGATAGGCACCCACCCCTCCTGTGTCTGGGCAGTGCTGGGAGGACTCTGCACCCACCCTCCTGTGTCTGGGCACTGCTGGGAGGACTCTGCACACACCCCTCCTGTGTCTGGGCACTGCTGGGAGGACTCTGCACACACCCCTCCTGTGTCTGGGCACTGCTGGGAGGACTCTGCACCCACCCCTCCTGCGCCTGGGCACTGCTGGAAGTGATAGGCACCCACCCCTCCTGCGTCTGGGCACTGCTGGGAGTGATAGGCACCCACCCCTCCTGCGTCTGGGCACTGCTGGGAGGACTCTGCACCCACCCCTCCTGTGTCTGGGCACTGCTGGGAGGACTCTGCACCCATCCCTCCTGCGTCTGGGCACTGCTGGAAGTGATAGGCACCCACCCCTACTGTGTCTGGGCACTGCTGGGAGGACTCTGCACACACCCCTCCTGTGTCTGGGCACTGCTGGGAATGATAGGCACACACCCCTCCTGTGTGTGGGCACTGCTGGGGGGACTCTACACCCACCCCTCCTGTGTGTGGGCACTGCTGGGAGGACTCTGCACACACCCCTCCTATGTCTGGGCACTGCTGGGAGGACTCTGCACACACCCCTCCTGCGTCTGGGCACTGCTGGGAGGACTCTGCACCCACCCCTCCTGTGTCTGGGCACTGCTGGGAGTGATAGGCACCCACCCCTCCTGTGTCTGGGCACTGCTGGGAGGACTCTGCACCCACCCCTCCTGTGTCTGGGCACTGCTGGGAGGACTCTGCACACACCCCTCATGTGTCTGGGCACTGCTGGGAGGACTCTGCACCCACCCCTCCTGCGTCTGGGCACTGCTGGGAGGACTCTGCACCCACCCCTCCTGTGTCTGGGCACTGCTGGGAGTGTTAGGCACACACCCCTCCTGTGTCTGGGCACTGCTGGGAGGACTCTGCACACACCCCTCCTATGTCTGGGCACTGCTGGGAGGACTCTGCACACACCCCTCCTGCGTCTGGGCACTGCTGGGAGGAATCTGCACACACCCCTCCTGTGTCTGGGCACTGCTGGGAGGACTCTGCACACACCCCTCTTATGTCTGGGCACTGCTGGGAGGACTCTGCACACACCCCTCCTGTGTCTGGGCACTGCTAGGAGGACTCTGCACACACCCTCCTGTGTCTGGGCACTGCTGGGAGTGATAGGCACCCACCCCTCCTGTGTCTGGGCACTTCTGGGAGGACTCTGCACCCACCCCTCCTGTGTCTGGGCACTGCTGGGAGTGATAGGCACACACCCCTCCTGTGTCTGGGCACTGCTGGGAGTGATAGGCACACACCCCTCCTATGTCTGGGCACTGCTGGGAGTGATAGGCACACACCCCTCCTATGTCTGGGCACTGCTGGGAGGACTCTGCACACACCCCTCCTATGTCTGGGCACTGCTGGGAGGACTCTGCACACACCCCTCCTGCGTCTGGGCACTGCTGGGAGGACTCTGCACCCACCCCTCCTGTGTCTGGGCACTGCTGGGAGTGATAGGCACCCACCCCTCCTGTGTCTGGGCACTGCTGGGAGGACTCTGCACACACCCCTCCTGTGTCTGGGCACTGCTGGGAGGACTCTGCACACACCCCTCCTGTGTCTGGGCACTGCTGGGAGGACTCTGCACCCACCCCTCCTGCGCCTGGGCACTGCTGGAAGTGATAGGCACCCACCCCTCCTGCGTCTGGGCACTGCTGGGAGTGATAGGCACCCACCCCTCCTGCGTCTGGGCACTGCTGGGAGGACTCTGCACCCACCCCTCCTGTGTCTGGGCACTGCTGGGAGGACTCTGCACCCATCCCTCCTGCGTCTGGGCACTGCTGGAAGTGATAGGCACCCACCCCTACTGTGTCTGGGCACTGCTGGGAGGACTCTGCACACACCCCTCCTGTGTCTGGGCACTGCTGGGAATGATAGGCACACACCCCTCCTGTGTGTGGGCACTGCTGGGGGGACTCTGCACACACCCCTCCTATGTCTGGGCACTGCTGGGAGGACTCTGCACACACCCCTCCTGCGTCTGGGCACTGCTGGGAGGACTCTGCACCCACCCCTCCTGTGTCTGGGCACTGCTGGGAGTGATAGGCACCCACCCCTCCTGTGTCTGGGCACTGCTGGGAGGACTCTGCACCCACCCCTCCTGTGTCTGGGCACTGCTGGGAGGACTCTGCACACACCCCTCATGTGTCTGGGCACTGCTGGGAGGACTCTGCACCCACCCCTCCTGCGTCTGGGCACTGCTGGGAGGACTCTGCACCCACCCCTCCTGTGTCTGGGCACTGCTGGGAGTGTTAGGCACACACCCCTCCTGTGTCTGGGCACTGCTGGGAGGACTATGCACACACCCCTTCTGTGTCTGGGCACTGCTGGGAGGACTCTGCACACGCCCCTCCTGTGTCTGGGCACTGCTGGGAGGACTCTGCACACGCCCCTCCTGTGTCTGGGCACTGCTGGGAGGACTCTGCACACACCCCTCCTGTGTCTGGGCACTGCTGGGAGTGATAGGCACACACCCCTCCTGTGTCTGGGCACTGCTGGGAGTGATAGGCACACACCCCTCCTGTGTCTGGGCACTGCTGGGAGGACTCTGCACACACCCCTCCTATGTCTGGGCATGTACGGTCGGGACATACACGGGTGTGGGTACGCTCCATTCATACACGGGTGTGGGTGCGTTCCATTCATACACGGGTGTGGGTACGCTCCGTACATTCCCGTACCCACGATTTGCAGGCCTGGGTACGTACCGTACCCAGGCCTTAAGAGCGTGGGTACAAGTCGTACCACGCCCACCACTACGTCACCCCAACAATGGCGGTACGGCCCGTACCCACGTTCTAATGGCCTGGGTACGGCCTGTACCAGCATTGTTGGGGTGATGTAGGGGTACGCGTGGTACGACCCGTACCAACGCTCTGAAGGCCTGGGTACGGTGCAGACCCCCAATGGGGTGCTGTAGGGGTACGCACCGTACCCAGCCCTTCAGAGCGTGGGTACGGGTCGTACCATGCGTACCCCTACATCACCCCAACAATGCTGGTACGGCCCGTACCCAGGCCTTTAGAACGTGGGTACGGGCCGTACCGCCATTGTTGGGGTGACGTAGTGGTGGGCGTGGTACGGCCCGTACCCACGCTCTTAAGGCCTGGGTACGGTACGTACCGGTATTGTTGTGTTGCCGGTTCGCGTCAACATCCACTTCCGTTGTGGCGGACGCTTGCGTTGCTGGACACGCCCCCACCCCCTCGATGTGACCAGGTCCTGCAGGTCAGGTATGTCCAGGACATGTGTAATTTGTGACTTGGGTGGGGGTTATGTGTCCTGTCCCTGCCCCCCCCTTTGCCCCTGGGTGTTATTCTGACCTTCTGCGGTGTCTGCGTCGGTGCCTGTAGAGCAGGTGGACTGCTATGAGGGCTGGGATGACATGTAGGTTCGGGTCCATGGCTGTCCGTCGCGTACAGGTGCTCCTTGTGCGCGTCGTCCTGATTTCACGGCAGTTTTTGGCAGGCGGAGAATTTTATCCGTGCGGGGTGACGTCGGTGCGGATCGTACTTCCTGGTTCATGAACCGCAGGCTGAATGCGTCCCGACGTCACGTCGGCGCTGTCTCGGATCACATTGGTATGTATTTTTTCGTCGGTCGGTGTTTTTTTACGATTCGTACGGAAATGGTGTTTCCGTGGGAATCGTACTTGCATGTTTGTAATGTTTATTTCCCGGGTACGAGTCGGACGGAGAAAACTCTCCGACCGACGGTTCGTACCCGGTTTCTCCAGGATCCGAATCGGCACCTAAGTTTTCTTACCCAGAAACCCTTGCTAACCTCAAAGTTTGACTAAAAATACATATTTTCCTCACATTTGTGAGAGGAAGACTTTTGGAATCTGTTAGGAGCCACAACTTTCCTACTACCCATCATTCCCCCAAATATCCTGATAAAAATAATACCACTTGTATGGGTAGGGCTAGTGCCCGCGACAGGAAAGCCCCCAAAACCCAACATGGACACATCGCATTTTTCCACTGAAAACTGACCCTTTTTCCTTTACAATAGGCTAGCTGTAGAGTTTGGACTCTATCTTATCCAGCACCTAGGGAAACCTAGCAAACCTTTGCATTTTTAAAACTAGACACCAGAGAAAATCCAGGTTGGGATGAATTGCATGGCTCTCAAAAGGTTTTCTTACCCAGAAAAGTAGCCCTGGCAAACCTCAAACTTTGACAAAAAAATATTCCTTACATTTCTGTGATGGAAAGTTCTGGAATCTGCAGGCAGCCACACATTTCCTACCACTTACCATTCCCCCAAGTCTCTAATAAAATGGTACCTAATTTGTGCCCTCAGCAGGAAAGGCCCAAAAATATAATGTGGAAACATCAACATTTTCTGTCACAAAAATGATCTGATTTAGCACTGGTGGTAGTGGCGGTGTTTTGGCCGGGGATCGATGCCACCCAGGGAAATCTACCAAACCCAGGCATTTCTGAAGACTAGACACCCAGGGGAGTCCAGGGTGGTATGCCTCACTTGGATCCCGCAAAGTTTTCTTACCCACAATGCCCTGTAAACCTCAAACTTTGCCTAAGATTGCACATTTTCCTTGCATTTCTGTGAAGTAAACTTCCAGAATAAGGAGGAATCTGCAAAATTCCTACCACCCAGCATTCTCTCTCATGCAGGATGATAGAATTTTGTGGATCTCTGAGGTGTCCGGAAGTTTACATCACAGAAATGGAAGGAAAATGTGCAATCATAGTCACAGTTTGAGATCTGCAGGGCACTGTGTGTAAGAAAATGTCATGGGATCCACACAAGGCACACCATCTTGGGCTGCCTCGGGTGTTGAATTTTCAGATATGCCTGGCTTTGGTAGAGCAGCCATTCAGCATAGAAGTAGGACAATATTGGGACTTAGCCCAACTCTGTTACCCATATATAAAAAATAAAAAACATCAAAAATCAAGATTTCCCTTCTTGCCATAAAGATGGGGATGCTTCAGTCCCCACAGGGGCAGAAAGACTGTTGGGGTCATATTTGAGGAGAAGGCTAGACCCACGATGTAGGCTGGTGGGCAGGCCACCAACACACCTTGTAGAAATGAAAAACTCCCTGGTGTCTAGAGGGATTTCTGACCCCCATCCGGAGGGGCAGATTGGAGTTAAAGACTTCTTATCGGCCCCCTTATGTGGCTACTTGTGTGGGTGATGATTAGGCCCGATGCCTAGGAGGGCTGCCCCACCCATTTTGCCACAAAAAAAACTCCCTGGTGACCAGTGGGCTTTCAGTCCCCCCGGGGGCAGATTGGATGTAGCAAAAAGACTTTTGGGCCTGGGGGAGGGGGAGCACTAGCCCATTTCTAGAGGGTTGCTCCCTCTGCTCCAAATACACATCCTGGTAGTCTAGTGGACTTTCTGCTCCCCACCAAGGGACAGATTGGAGGAAAACACCTCCTATCTGTCCCAACGGGAGGCAGAAAGACTGCTGGGGATTATTTGGATGGATGGGGGCTATGCCTAATGACAGGGAGGGCTGCCTCCACCCATTTTGCACACAAAAAATCCCTGGTGTATAGTGGGCTTCCTGCCCTCTGGGACAGAATGTTTCGTCCCTGTATCGTGGATTTTAAGATAATCCAGGAGTCCGGACGTGGGTAGGTCCCACGCATTAGAGCACCAAATTGGTGGTAACTCTCTTCCGCCATTGTTGTGGATGTTTCTGGATGTCCTGGCTGATGCACCACGAGATCCCCTCAGAGGTTCGCTAGAAGGACAAACCCTCCTGTATTTCATGCTTGTGCCCCCACCTGGATTATCTTAAAATCCAGGATACAGGGACGTTACACCTTAGAATACCCCTATGACCGTCTCCTACATTTAAGAGTAGATTAGATTTTTCCTCCCCGTCCTGAAGAAACGCCACACATCCACCAGGAGTCTACAGACATGAAACGTGTCGACTTTTTAACCACAAGCACCCTTCATCACATATCAAGCTGCAGCAGGTTTAATTCTCCCTGCCAGCCACAACTCTTGTAGTCTGTTTTTAAACATAGCATCAGTGTCCAGCTAATAAAGGTTTCCTAGGGCACTCATAGCTATTTTTAAACACACTCACTGCACCCACTCTACTCACTACTCATTTGCCCCACCACCTCTACACATAGGGCTTACCGGCTTACAACACAGAAGACCTCCAGCAAAGAGCCCCCCTGCGGGGACCACTGGGCATTGCAGCACTGGCTTTCCCCCTCCTTGGTCCGTCTACCTAGTCTTTAGCCCCCGCGACCCCCCCCCCCCTTTTGGACCACCCCCCCCTTCCATAGGAACTGCTTACCACTGTTGACTTAGACGTTTTAGGGTATGTATGCTGGACGTAGCTCTTAAAAGCCCTCATTCCTCCAATTGTGTATACATGTCTTCTTGTATGGGCCATTTGCACATGGAGTGAACTTGATATTCGAGGCAAACCGAGCTGAAATACCATTGGACGCGTGTGCAATATCATGAAGGGCTGTGGCAGGATAGCTCACCTGTCACAAGACTGGGCTGGTTGTGCCCTTCTGATTTGTTCTGCTTCTATTTATTTTATCACCGCTTGTACTCTGATCCATTTTTCCTCTTTTGCTCTGTGAATTTTTTACATTTTGTGGATTGTTGCCTTCCGATATAGATGAATTAGGCAAACAAATGAATTCCTGCATTATTTCTTTTAAAGCTACCTTTGGTCTATATATTTTTTCTTTACTTTTGCAATGTTTGCTGTGATTAAACATTGAATAAACGGACCGGGTTGTATTTTTGGTTTTGATAATCCTTGTAACTGACTGAATGCAAATAAGAAATCTCCACTTGATATGTTTGTCAGCGAACCTGCCTAGCGACGTCACCCGCATCCTTGACAGCACACAGCCGGGGGCGGAACGCCCAGCCCGAAACCCACAGCTCGACCGGGCTCTCTGAGTCTAACTTGAGAAACGGGCGGGAGGAGAGCAGGCCAAGTGGACAAGGACCAGCCATGCCATGTGTTCCATGAAGTGTCCTGCACTGCTTCCTAAGATTCATCACCTTTCACAGTGAGCTGTGACTGCTGCGGATTCCTTTATCCAAACGAACACGTACATTGTTTTCTTTTCATTCTAGGACAGGGTGCTTGATTTAGAAAAGCACCAACGAGAACACCAAAAATTATCAGGAGTAACAACAAGTCACCTAGGCGCTACACTTCCATAATCGCAGGTTGATGTGGCCTAAGGGCTAGAGCAGTCAACTTCGAAGCTGTGGAATCGAGTTGGAGGCTTGGCAGGGACGCTCAACACCCTGTGATTCTGGGAAAATCACTTAATCCCTCTGTGCCGAACAAAATGACTGTGTCCATCTGTAACGCAACTGGTGCTCATTTAAAGCGCTCTGATACCTTCGGGTTCTAGGTCGCGTTATATAACACTCTACAAAAAAAACCTTCCTGACAGCAGATCCTTTTACCGACTTTGTTACCAGGAACATCTTTTGAGTGGTGCCAGACCAAGTGAACCACTAAAGCCAGACATTCTGCCACCATTTCTGGTAGCCCAATACTGTGACAGGCCACTGTATGTTGGTCTTGCATTAAATACTCATACAGGTATACCAGACTTGCTAAGCGAAAGCTCCCTGCATGTCAGGTACACTTCACGTGTGGGCAGGCACGGCCGGTGTAAGAGCGGTGTGAAAGGGTGGGGCAGGACAGAGCAGGAGGGGAGTCGACAGACGACAAAGTAGGGAAAATAAAATAAAAAAATAAATGAAACCACTTACCTTGCACTCAGCGATGCGGCGAGTGCAAGTTAAAGGGTTTTATTTTTATTTTTTATTTTATTTTCCCTATTCTGTCATCTGTCGACTTACCCCACCCCGCCTCACCACTCTTACCTGCAATGCCCACGCCTGCATGAGGGTACTGACAGTGTATATTTCTAGTGCCGACATATGTTGCTGGACATTCTACAATGCCACACGGGTATGGTGGAAAGCAGCAGAGGATCTGATTCACAAAGGGCCTCTGCACTCATGGCAGAGACCCCTGCACTCGTGGGGAAGTCTCCGCACTCGGGCCATAATACCCGCAATGGGACCTTATTCACAAAGGGCCTCCGCACTCGTGGGGGAGTCTCCGCACTCGGTCCAGAATACCCGCAATGAGACCTTATTCACAAAGGGCCTCCGCACTCGTGGAGGAGTCTCCACACTCTCTGCAATGTCATTGTGGAGATTCCTCCTGAGTGCGGAAACTCCCTCACGAGTGTGGGACCTCCGCCAAGAGTGCAGAGGCGCTTTGCGAATCAGGGCGAGTTTTTGCTCTGAAGTGGTTCCCACAATCGATGTGCAAGCAACCTACAGGAGAAAAACAGCCATCGCCATGGGAGTCATAATTGCATATGCCAAACACACTTATGCCAATGTAGCAGAGGTGTCCCTCTGACAAGCATGTCAATTGAACATCTGCTGTGTTCAACTTCAAATCAGGTCCTATGTAAGGAAAATACTAATCAGCTGGAGGTGGGTGGACCACCGAAGGTTCTATCCAAAGCCTGGTTCTGGATCAGCTCAAAGTTCTGTTGGATCCTTGAGCAAAAACGAGCTCAGCTCTCCTGTGATGTAGATCAGAACAAATCCCAAGCTCTGCAGTGAAGGGATGGGAGGGTACAGGAGTGAGGTAAGCCTCATCACATTCTGCAGGCGAGGGCCTTATCATTTGAAGTTATGCCACAGCATTGATGGGAAAGGCACAAAGCGAACAAAGTTGGGTCTTGTGGGAAGCAGTTAGAGTGCACTCACTGCAGGTAATAAATCAGTTCTTTGGCCAAACTTAATACATAAGCTTGCATATTTGCACATATTCCCAAGGCAATATGATGCACATGCATTATACAAAAAATAATAATTTGTAAACGTATTCTCTTTTAAAATGATTGGAAATTGTCATAAGAACAGAAATTGGTCCCTATTCTGCGACCAAACCAAGGGCATATTCTTTAATGTAATAGTCACAATTTATTTATGTAACAGTCTATCAAACATAAGGAAAGCATTACAAAATTATGCATTTTACTTTATAAAATCTTTTAATATACATATCGTGTCATGAAATCCTAACATTATAATGCACATTCCTTTTGTATAACCATTGAATGTCTTGCTAGGGCTATTACAACATCCCTAAACCTCATTCCCTATAGTAATAATGTTGCTTGATATCGATCCAAAGTGCAATATTTGACAACGCATGTTTTTAAGAAGCTGAAACTAAAGCCCACGCTAACATAAACCTCCTGAAAGTTTCAATTTAATTGGAGCCGAGAGAACCAGATAAAGGGGTTGTGATCCAATTCCAAACTGGTATAATTTATGCCGCATCCTCTGATCCAGAAGAGAAGAACTGTAACTAAGCATCTGTTCCCAGTGAGTTGATTGTAAAACTCACTGGACATTCTTTCTCAAGCTACAATTTCTTGATTTTGTTTTTTTCGGAACGGTTGATACAGAAGAATTTGAGTGAAGAGCAATTTGGTAGCAATACAAAATACATTCTCAGACTAGAGTTATTCTGCAATGAACCAAAAAAACTGATTAGCAAACAATCACGTTTTTTAGAATTTATTTAGGACAGGAAAAAAGAAAGGAGAAGCATTCTTGGGCACTGAAGGAAGTGCATAATATAATTACCTAGAATCAGACAATAAAATAGATTAAGCAAAATTTCCACACAAAAGATATTATAAATTATTACAGAATATGTTTAATTGTGCGTCAATATGAGCACATAACAAAAGCGTATTGACACACATGAATTCCATAGTGCCACTGCTATTAATAATCAGAGATAAATGATTGCAACCAGGTGGTAAAATGGTCCCAAATCTGTCGATATTTCCATAGCACAAATATCGAGCAATTGTGACCCCCTGAGAGGCCCAGATGATGGCTTACTGTCAAGCCGTATCCTAGCCATGCATAATAGTGTTATAATGATCAGAAAGAGGACTGTCCAGGTGAATTCAGAGCAGCGCTAGCAGCAAATCGCAGCGCTATTCGTTTGTGGGTTGGGACTATGGTAATGCCTAGTAGATTGCTAATTGTTATTCAACTGTTCCCAATGAGACAAGATGTAATTGGTAGTAGCGAATACAGGAATAGTATCTGCATCAACAGAACTACAGAACAAAGATGAAGATTTAGCATGACACCTCACAGAAGCATAATCTGTTTGGTGTGTAATATATCTTTAATGACTTTATGGACTCTGGGTACACATCTCCATGGGTTCATTGTTTGTTTTACATGTGTACTACAGTACACTTTATTTTTACCATACATAGGGATGGGAATGGGTTCTAGCCCCCTTTGCCTACCCACTCTTATCTGGGAATGGGTACAAGCCCCATTTGCCTACATACTTTTGCCTACATAGGTAACTTACAGTTTTTACTCCTAAAATAGGGCACCGTGTTATGGGTTACAGTCCCATCTACTTTTACATTGTCACCCTCACACTGGGCGTCTTATGGGTTACAGTCCCATTTAAAATTTATGTAGTACCCTTACACAGGGCACAATTTTATGGGTCTTTCACCCATTTACATTTACACAGTCTCCCTTCATAGGGCGTTAAATGGGTTACAGTCCCATTTACAGTGCTCCTCACACTCCTGCACAGGAGTAGAGGGCGGTCATGGGTTTTAGTCCCAGTGACTGAAATTGTCTTTTTACATTCTGTAATTTTGCTGTTTTGTATATCGCAAAATTTACATTCACATCATATTGTTGTGGTTTATTGAAAATGGGGGGGAAGTATTAGTTATACTGTATGTATCTACTTTGCCTCTTCTCCGTTTTCTTATTCGTCCAGTTTTCCTTGTAGTGTCATTCTTATTGCCATCCTTGGTTTCTGGAAATATACTCATTGTTGTCGTCTTTTGTCTCCAGCCTTCCCTTGTTCGCACGTTCATTCTTTTCCTTCACTGTTTAGGAGGAAATCCATAACTCCCTCTTTCCTGTGTCTGTGTGGAGGCTGGTTTCTGTTTTCTGTCGTGCCTTGTTCTTTCTTCCCTTCCTGCATGGCTGGCCAGTGGGTGCGTTCGGGGATTAGTCTATGGTGCGTATGTGTCCTTCTCCCCCTGTTTGTTTCCTTCTTCTGGTTAATTGTTTTTTCCTCTCACCTTTTCTATGTCCATGAGTCTGGGTTATCTCTGTCCGTCTCCGCTTAACGCTTCCCTTCCTCTTCTTCTTCTTCTTCCTCCTCGTTTTCTTCCACCTGTCTCTTCACGCTGCTTTGCTTACTACTTTCCTTAATGTTGTTTCTGTTCCTCTGCTGTTCTTCCTTGTTATCTCTTCTTTGGTTCTCTCTGGCTATTTGTATTCACTTATTGGTTTAATGCTTCTGTTAGAACGAAAGGAGATATGTAGTATCCTGCATGTTATATTGTAAGGTGTTTTACCAGCCCTGCTCTGCCAGTGCCTGGGCTCTGACTCATTAGAATGTTGGAGTCTGATGATGCCTCGGAATGTTGGGACTGAGAGAGGCAGAGGGACAGTTGGTCATGGGCTGAGCAGCTGACAGGCAGCTCCTGGTGGGGCTCTGATCTACAACATAACTACATGATGTCCTGTACCTTACTACGTGTTATCTTCAGGGAATAAAGCATCTTGAAATACTACCTTCCTGAGTGGACCCTCATTACTACATTATGTATCTTTAACCGTGAAATATTCTAAATCCTATTAATATAATTAACATACCAAGGGTCTAATTACGAGCACAGCGGTCCCAAGACCCCTATACTCACAGTGGTAGTCTGACCGCCACAACCGTATGTCCTTGTGTAACGCAACTGGTGTTCATGTAAAGCGCCCTGACACCGGATACCTTCAGGTCAAGTTTGTGCTAAATAAATCTCCAGGGGAAAAAAACCTCAGTGGTCTAACCTTCGGATTACAAGTGCAGCGGTCAGACTGCAACCTGCCTGATACAAGACCGCTGCCACGACAGGTTCCTGGATCCCTGTGCAGTGTGTAAAGTGGCAAGGAATGAGGTGATGCCGATGCCGGCACTGCCATGCCTATTTCGACCTGCCTTTCCGCCGACATTTTCATGGCAGGGATTTGCCATGAAAAGGTCAGTGGAAAGGCATGGAGTGGGCTCCAAACAAGGCCCTTGGCTGTGTTAGCACATTGGGCATTGTGGCTGGGGGCACATGTAGTGCCCCCCATGCCTGCACTGTCGTGTGCGCACCGTGTCTCATGCACGACATGGTACATGGTAACAGTGCGCACACAACAGTGCAGGCGCTGCAATGCAGTGCCATTGACTTCAGGCTCACTCTGTGAGCCGAAGCATGCCGCCGCAGCAAGGTCAGCTCAGTAAGACTGCCACTGGGTCGGAAGTCAGGAAGCCGCAGGCTTGGCGGCATTCTCCCGACCACTGCAATGGGGGGATTGGCAGTCAGACCGCCAATCTCGTAAACGGCTCCATAATAATGTCTATCCTGTGGGACCATCTATTTGCCACAGATTGTAAATTATCAGTTTGATCTTTAATAAGCAACTGATAAGCACAACCATTCCAACAATTACAATTTACAAGTCTAAAGGCCTGATTACAAGTTTGGCAGTCACACCGCCACACCGTCCATCAATTGTGTGTCTTTTGCTTTCTCGCCCTAAGTGTGCCGAGTATGCCCAGACGTAGGCCCCGGGCTCACTGTGTCACTGGAATCAAGCTATCCTGGCTGAAGAGGGGTGTAACCCCGAAACCGGTCCTAGGATGCTTGTTTCAGGTCCAGGGAGGACCTGGCTTGGCAGTTCAGGCTGGACTGTTCCCATGAGGCACAGGGTCAAGACTGATTTGCATATGGCCAGGTCTAAACTGGGGTGGCATGGTGAGCAAAAGAATGATGGGTTTAACCCTGATCTCTTGACTGGGGGAGAATGTTTTGATTTGTTCTGCATTCCGTCCTTCAATTGTGTGTCTTTTGCTTTCTCGCCCTAAGTGCGCCGGGTATGCCTAGACGTAGGTCCCGGGCTCACTGTGCCACTGGAATCAAGCTATCCTGGCTGAAGAGGGGTGAAACCCCGAAACCGGTCCTAGGATGCTTGTTTCCGGTCCAGGGAGGACCTGGCTTGGCAGTTCGAGCTGGACTGTTCCCATGAGGCGCAGGGTCAAGACTGATTTGCATATGGCCAGGTCTAAACTGGGGTGGCATGGTGAGCAAAAGAATGATGGATTTAACCCAGATCTCTTGACTGGGGGAGAATGTTTTGATTTGTTCTGCATTCCGTCCATCAATTGTATGTCTTTTGCTTTCTCACCCTAAATGCACCGGGTATGCCTAGACGTAGGTCCCGGGCTCACTGTGCCACTGGAATCAAGCTATCCTGGCTGAAGAGGGGTCACACCCCGAAACCGGTCCTAGGATGCTTGTTTCCGGTCCAGGGAGGACCTGGCTTGGCAGTTCGGGCTGGACTGTTCCCATGAGGCACAGGGTCAAGACTGATTTGCATATGGCCAGGTCTAAACTGGGGTGGCATGGTGAGCAAAAGAATGATGGATTTAACCCAGATCTCTTGACTAGGGGAGAATGTTTTGATTTGTTCTGCATTCCGTCCATCAATTGTGTGTCTTTTGCCAGTTTTGTGGCCATTTACCTGCCTTTCTGCCAATCCTTTCCTGGCGAGGACACTGCAAGGAAAAGGTCAGCGGAAAGGCAGGTTGTAATTTAGTCGGCGGTTCATGGGCAGGGAACACCTCCATTGGCCGCTTCTGCCTCTCCCGTCAAGGGAGCGGGAAAAATGGTGGAGGCAACGGTCTTGAGGCGGTCTCCCGTAATCAGGCCCTTAGTATCCACAAAGGAAATTGATGGCACATTGAGCTTATGCCGTGGCTCTTGGCCAGCTAAATTAACCATTTGAATATATTTAAATATCTCAGTATCAGGATGTTAAAATGTCTGCCTTTAAGCCTCAAAAAGGTTTTTACGCAGAAGCATACCTTCGTACAACTGGCCTACATAACGTATTAACCATTGAGGAATAAAAGAATCGTAAGAAAATGAGAGAAGTATGCCTTAATGCATAAGGAAGTGTACCCAAAAATAATGGGCAATTAAAAGCGATCAACAAGACACTTCCAGAGGGCTATGTAAGCGTTTGAAATAGAAAGGATCAAATTTCCAAGACAAGAGAGTGTATCAAAGTAAATAGCTTGCCGATGTTAAGTGCCCCTAAAAGCATAGCTTTACAAAATCTTTTCATTTATTTATTTCATGATTTGGCAATGCTCAATTAACTGTGCTCTAAGTAAATAATTTTCAGGGAAACCTATCATGATGATAAATCCAAGTTAATAGGCCTCAAACTGAGCCCTTAAATCATCTTCACCAAAATGTCTGAGGACCCCAGGTTCATGGGGTTCAAAATCCATCGACCTATACCACAGAGGTCATTTTGGAAGGACGTATATGTAAAATCAAACTTGTAATCCTGCGCCCTTGTGGTTGACCTTTAACAGTAAGATAGATATTGTTGTGCTTGAAAAATTATGTAAAATACCACACCCACTTGTATTTCAAATAGTTGGACTGGTGAATACTGACTCATACAAAATCATAGAAAATGTTGCTTTTAACTCCCTTGAAATTTTAACTGGTGTTTGTGAACACTTTGTGCACCTAAATATTTCCTCACTGGCGACAGGTTTTTTTCACTTTAGGAGTTCTTTTGTACAATGTTACTAAATTGATGTGCATTGTTGTAATCAAATGAAGATTAATTTGAAATGATTAGACTGTCCTGTTTTCAGTGTTTACTTTTAGTGGATTTCATTGATGTTGTCTCAGTTTTTTCCAAAACTTTTGAAATCAGTGGTTATTGATGTTTATCAAGCTGCCTAGCCCACAAAATAGATAAAAACTGTGTTTTTACAGTGTTCAGAAAACGTGTTGTGTGTAGTGATTGATATAAACAAATAACAAAGAAACGCCAGTGCTGCACCTGTCTTAAACTGTCTTAAACTTTAAATTATGGTGCAATGGACCAAAATCAATGTCACGACAACCTCTATTTCCGTTGGATTTAATCAAGAATCATTTCACAATTTACATTCGAATTTTACACAACATATTACAAAAACATTTTTTGTTTTTCATCACCATTTTTAAAAAAAAGAACACCTCACTCTCTACAATGAAAGTGCTTCTCTCACCATCTCAATTAGCTTGTGCACACTCCCAACTACAAAATTCACTCACTCAAAAATCTCTCGGTTGCCACACAGACATTCCAAATCACTCGCACTACTTCTCATTCACAATCATACATCTATACCACAAGACATAATATGACAAACAAGTTTTTTCTTATACTTGATAGAAAGCTAAGAACAAGCCATCAACAGAGTAGGTTAAACTGAGTTGCCGACATGAACTTAATTTCTGATTGATTGGCCTAAACTTCCATGGTCTACGCGTTTCGAATCCCTCCAGTTATGGGGATTCTCATCAGGACCAGTATAGCTGAAAAACATAAAATGGAAAATCCTTGTCTTAATACATGACCTCTAATGGACCCCTGACTCGTACTGCCTCTTCAGCACAAAAGCCCTTACCTTCGCAACTGAACGACAATCACTCAATCAACTTCAGCTGTTAAACCCTACAAAATAAAATAAATGAAAGAATAATCGTCATGAACCTATGACAGTCCTGTGACTTAGTAAACTCCTTGGGGTTAAACTATCGTTAGGTGTCTCAAGCAATTAAAAGTCAGAATCTTACTTTGTGTAGGCGGGAACCGGTGTCAAGTCACTGGTAAATACATGCTGTTGTTTGCATGTCTGTGGGAAGAAAATGCCCAAAATTAGGCTGTCCTTAAAAATCAATGCGACCTACATGCGGGGTAAGCTTGAAATGAGATGTACCTGTTGAAAATCTAGGTCTTTGCCTAACTCGAATGGAACGGCACAGGTCAGGAGGAGGCAATAAACACAAGTCTGTCCCAACAAGAAATATCAACTTTGTACAAATGAAGGCAGAATTTATTTAATTCTGTAGAAAAATTTGTTTGACAACCCTCTTTGCAGAGTATCCATCACCAATTAATCTAGAAACAACAGGATTAAAGAAAAAATCGACGTTTTGTCCATCATCTGGAAAAATCCCTAAAGAAGTAATTTTGTTTGAAAAAAATGTACTTTCGGTGATTACCGAAATAGATAAAAAGAAGATTTTTTTTTTCATGAAACCGAATATCACGCAAATGCAAAAAGAGGCTCTTTTGAATCTGAAAAATGATCTGACGATAACGATAAAACAGGCCGATAAAGGCGGTTCGATTGTAGTGTGAGGAGTTCCACAGTATACAGCCGAAGTAAACAGAAAACTTGAGGACAATGAGTGTTACAAGAAAATATCAATAGATCCCACGTGGGAACTTCAAGGACAACTCTTCAAAATCCTGAAAAATGGATATGAACAAGGCTTCCTAGGCAAAAAGGAATATGACTATTAACAGAATAAACATCCAAGGAGACCAATATTCTTTGTACTTCCCAGGATAGATAAGGACGTCAATCATCCACCAGGGAGACCAATTGTCTCCGGCTGCGAATCTTTAATGGAACCCATTTCAAAGTTTGTTGATTATTTTTTTAAACCATTTATGGTGGAAGTAAAATCTTTTTTACAAGCCACCACAGATTTTGTCAATAAACTAGAGATAATGGCTTTTGAAGAAAACAAACATTTTCCTGTGAGCTTAGATGTGGTCTCTTTATACACTCAGATACCACAAGATGAAGGACTAGCAGTGCTAACATTATTCCTAGAAAGCAGGATGAAACCAGTGAAAATTCCAACAGAATTCATCATTGAACTGGCAAGTTTTGCCCTTAAAAAAACTATTTCAAATACAGAGATGAGTTCTATTACCAGATAAAAGGAGTAGCGATGGGGTGTCCATTCGCCCCAGAGCTAGCGGTTCTGTTCATGTCAAAATACGAAGACAAATTTATCTATAGTAACAATCCTTTTTCCAAGTGGATCGGAAGCTGGGTTCGTTACATAGATGATATTTTTATGGTATGGACAGGAGAAGAACAAGAGCTAAGCGCTTTTCATGATTGGCTGAACAATAGAACAGCCAATATAAAGTTTAGCATTAACTATTCAAACCATAAAGCCATTTTTTGATGCTGAGGTATATGCGACAGAAGGACGACTGGTGACAACACTGTACAAGAAAAAAACAGATAGAAATAAAGCATTGCATTTCACAAGTAATCACCAACGCAGTTTGAAAGAAAATTTGCCCTATGGACAATTTTTACGGATTAGAAGAAATTGTTCTTTCAAAGAGGAATATATACTTCATGCGAACAATCTGAAAGAGAAGCTCCAAATCCGTGGATACCCCAAAAAGCTCTTACAAAGAGCAATGAAGAGAGCATGGTGGACCCCAAGGGAAACACTGCTTGAGAGAAATGAAAAAACAACAATTGAGAGGATTGTTTGTGTTTCAATGTATTGCCCCACATCTAATTGGCTAAAAAAAGTAATCTATCAGAATTGGCATCTAGTAAAAAATCTTGATAAAAAACTGACAGATGTTCCACTGTTCGCATTCAAAAAAGATCGAAGCATAGCAAATCAAATAGTGCGAGCAGCGCTCCCAAAATTGAAAAAAGCAACCCTCCGAGATTATGTTGGGCTGCCACCAGTGAAAGGACATCACAAATGCGGTACTTGCACTTGTTGCGAACCCACAATAGAAGGAGAATTGTTCTCACACAATGCCATACATTGGAAACATGAGACGTTTTCCAATTGCAAGACCAAGTATGTGGTATATGGGATTATATGCCCATGCAAAAAACTATATATAGGCAAGACTAATCAAGAAATTCGCCATAGGATTTCACAACACAAATCCAGAATTAGGAAGAATGTGCAAACAGCACCCCTAGTTAATCACTGGCTTGGAAAAACACATACAGAAAAGGACCTAAGATGGACAGTTTTTTCCAAGGTTGAGCAAGATGATAGAGGAGGAGATCTAGATGCAAAATTGACAAAAAGAGAAGCAATGTTGATAATCAGATTAAACACAGCAGTAGATGGACTCAATGAACTTTCAGAGATTTACAAATTATGACTTTCCTGATGCTTAAACTAACTTTGGGCTGTTATTATCATGTTTCAAGATTACGAGAAGCCATTTATAAAAGCATTACACGCTGCTGGCCCTTGCCATTGTTTGATCTGGCACATAGAGCAAGATGAAAGGGCATGGAACAAGTGGATTACATGAGATGTCCTGTGCAAAGATCACATTTATTGGAATATCCATGAAACTCCGGCACACATCCGTTTATTTTATTTTGTACAAGAAGGCTCATACTTGATATTGTTCAAAAGAAGCAATTCACTGATCATTGCCACAAATGGGCAGAAACATGCAACATCCGACTGCTTTGACATTGTAACTATAAACTTTGGTACCAACAATTGTATCACGTTATAAGTATCACGTCACAATGTTGCACGAAGTGTCCCGGATTTATTAATATCTCTATTCTATAAAAGATCTGTTTAAATAATAAACCTTTTAATTTTATTTTTTTTTAACAGACTTTTATTGAGTTTCACAGGGTAACATATTCAAACTCCCTGCCAATGGCCGGGCCGCCCAAGTGAACCAGAATGCAGCAAATTGACCAATCCGCTGTTCAGAGCCCAGCAACATATCCCTCTTCTCATAAGGCATCTGCGTCGTAATACAGTTTGTCCACAAAGGTGGTCCATTACCATAATGCAACACAATCCAAAGACCCCCCACCCCTCCCCCGCCGAATCTCCCCCAACAGCACCCCCCACCCCATCCACCCTCCCAAGCATGTCGCCAATATCTAACGTAGTCAAGTGAACCCTGAAACCTGAAACCTCCCACGCCATTTGACAGATTCCCCTCTTACAGAGCACAACCGCAAGTATAATAAAAGGTCAGGAGGTAGCTGCCTATCTCAGGCCCAGAATCCTTCCCTCACCCTGCATTCCCATGAACCTGAAGAGAGTCTCATGAGTCTCCTGCCATATCCCCCACCTCAGGTCCTTCCTCTCCATCGTCAACCGGCTGTTTGAATAGTGCCACCCATGCCCGGGCCATTTCCTGTGACTTCTCACTTCCATTCCGCCTAGCCATGCACAGCCTATAACTCCCCTCGCTGCCCGCCCACTTCACCACCTCCCTATGCCAACGCGGGAGGGTAGGCCCTTGTCTCGCCTTCCAATGGGAAGTGAGTTCCCGTTTGGCCAGGACCAGTCCCAGGTCAATGAACCGGCTGGTAACCTTAGTCTTGGCAGTGTGCGGGAACCAATGCAACAAACAGACCCCTGGCGTCGCCTCCAGCTCCCTCTCCGTCACAGTCCTCAGTGCAGTCATCACCTCTCGCCAGAAGTCCCCCACCCGTGGACAGTCCCAGAACATGTGGAGGAAGTCCGCCTCATCAAGGGCACAGCGGGGGCAAGCAGACGACCCCCCGAAGTACTCAGCTATTTTGCTAGGTGTGAGGTAGGCCCTATGAAAGACATAGAACTGGATGAGTTGGAATCGGGCATTCCGGGAGCATTTCCATGGGCGCTCCATGATGTCGTCCCAGACTTTCTCCACAATGGGTTCCCCCAGGTCCGCCTCCCACTTTAGTCGCAGTGCAGTCAGGGGTCTACGCATATCACAGGTAATCCGCCGGTAAAGGCAGGTCACCGCCTTGAAATTCCCCGCCGCCATCACTACATACTGACAAGCAAGGGATGTGGGCGGCTCCACCAGCCCCTGTCGCCAGTGTTTCCTGATAGCCGCAGTCAGGGCTGCATGCAGAAGGAAATCTACCCGCGGGAGAGCGTGCCGCTCCCTGATATCATCAAAAGGGAGAAGGGTACCCTCCTCATAAAGGTGTCCCAGCGTCATAACCTCCGCCTCTTCCCAGGTCGATAGCCGGCTCCAATCACCCCCGTGGGGCTATGCTCCACTCATCCGCAAGGGGATCTCAGGCGCATAAGGCACCCGAACATGCGTCCTCCTGGCCAAGCGTGCCCAGCATTGTCGCACCGCCCTCAAGTCCGGCGGTAGCAAAGCCTCCCTCACCGGGACCCGGAGCAGCACACAAGACAAATGATGCCAGCTCCAATCCGACCCTTCTCGGTCCTCTGGACGCCTGATGTGACCCGCCACCCATTTCGTGAACCACTGGATCTGCGCAGCATGATAGTAGGCTTCCAGATCTGGCAGCGCAAGGCCTCCCTCACCCCTGGGTCTCTGCAGAGTAAGTAACGCTACCCTCCGTCTCCCCGCACCCCAGATGAATCCTGTAATCAAAGTGTTCAGTTGCGTGAAGAGTTTACCCGGGATACAAACAGGGAGGGTCCCAAAGTAATAAAGAAACCTGGGCAATATGACCATTTTCACCGGCCACCGACAATATAATAATCCTTTTCATTACGAGATCTGTCACAGTCAGAGATGGACGCCAAAAGATTTTCCATGTTATTAATAAAGGCTGAATTGTTTTGATTGATTACAAGATCAATAGTCTACTACATTTCCCAGAATTCTGGGTGGAGTGACGTCACTTCCCCTGCCGGTTTTAGAGCCGAGCCGCATCACGCACCGGCAAAATAGATTCTGGGCAGAAGAAACAGCGAGTCTTCCCCGCTTGATTACATGAGACAAAGTAAGAGGTAAGACGAGCGTCTTAAGCACATCGCAGCTGCGAGTCACGTGATTTCCAGCGTCTTATGTCCTCCAGAGACTTGTGTTTATTGCCTCCTCCTGACCTGTGCCATTCCATTCGAGTTAGGCGAAGACCTAGATTTTCAACAGGTACATCTCATTTCAAGCTTACCCCGCATGTAGGTCGCATTGATTTTTAAGGACAGCCTAATTTTGGGCATTTTCTTCCCACAGACATACAAACAACAGCATGTATTTACCATTGACTTGATGTCGGTTCCCGCCTACACAAAGTAAGATTCTGACTTTTAATTGCTTGAGATTCCTAACGATAGTTTAACCCCAAGGGGTTTACTAAGTCACAGCACTGTCATAGGTTCATGACGATTATTCTTTCATTTATTTTATTTTGAAGGGTTTAACAGCTGAAGTTGATTGAGTGATTGTCATTCAGTTGCGAAGGTAAGGGCTTTTGTGCTGAAGAGGCAGTAATAGTGAGGGGTCCATTAGAGGTCATGTATTAAGACAAGGATTTTCCATTTTATGTTTTTCAGCTATACTGGTCCTGATGAGAATCCCCATAACTGGAGGGATTCGAAACGCGTAGACCATGGAAGTTTAGGCCAATCGATCAGAAATTATGTTCATGTCGGCAACTCAGTTTAACCTACTCTGTTGATGGCATGTTCTTAGCTTTCTATCAAGTATAAGAAAAAACTTGTTTGTCATATTATGTCTTGTGGTATAGATGTATGATTGTGAATGAGAAGTAGTGCGAGTGATTTGGAATGTCTGTGTGGCAACGGAGAGATTTATGAGTGAGTACATTTTGTAGTTGGGAGTGTGCACAAGCTAATTGAGATGGTGAGAGAAGCACTTTCATTGTAGAGAGTGAGGTGTTCTTTTTTTTAAAAATGGTGATGAAAAACAAAAAAGTTTTTTTATAATATGTTGTGTAAAATTCTAATGTAAATTGTGAAATGATTCTTGATTAAATCCAACGGAAATAGAGGTTGTCGTGACATTGACTTTGGTTCATTGCACTATAATTTAAACTTTAAGACAGGTGCAGCACTGGCGTTTCTTTGCTATTTGAGTATAGTAGGCTTGGCCTTGCTGTGTAGAAGCCAAACCCTGGATTGGTTTCTTGTGATTGATATAAAGCACATATTTAATTTAAAGGAGAAGTAATGTAGTGTTCGTAGTGTCTTCCCGTTCTCTCCAATCGGGACTTTGCACTGCATTCACAAAATTCATTATCCCAACATAATATCTTTTGGATCAAGGCATACACAAGGAGTCCGTTGACGTTTCGACCCACTTGAAGAAAATGTTACTAGCGCGTCAGATAGGAGCCTTAATTCTGACAGATAATGGGACACTATGGGAACACTCAGGTTGTCTTTTAACCACTAAATACCATGTCAACGAATGAGTGGGAATACATTCCCTTTATCACTGAGTAGCAAGATTTTTTTCAATTAAGCCCAGTGTCTGTAACATCCAGGCAAACTCCATGGAGAGGCGCAAACAAATTAGTGATTTCTCTGTGAAAGTCGTACCCCAAGCAAGAACGGCAACAAGTGGGCGACTTCTACAAAGTTGCTCCACAGTTTTTTCAGGAGTCCTGATTGTTTGTGCATTTGTACAAATAAAAATGTCTTGTTTTTGTATCATACACCAGTTGATGCACTGCACGAGCACTTTTGCACTAACCTCAGAGCGCTCATATCTGTAATTTTTACATTGATGTGAACAACTTAATGAGTCTGATGCTGTATTAAATTGTTATTTTTTCATTTTTACCACTCGTGTGGGTGTGGGTGTGTGTGTGTGAAGGAAGAATTCAATTGCTTTCTCGACATATACAAAGCTAATTTGTTAGAAAAGGGGGATAATGTATCAAAGGTTTTACCCATTCTGTGTCTGTGAGTAAATTTGATAGTGAATATTGGCCAAAATTCTTATGAGTGAGCCACTTCACCAATCAGTGAAAGAATTATACACTGCCAAAAGGTCAAATATGATTTTAATACTCCCCGATGCCATACAGTATATAAAGTAACCAGGTATTAGGAAATAATTATGGGTCAGTGTTGATCCTTTTGAACAGGACTCAAAGTTCTAGTAGTAAGGGTTGCTTTTCTTGCACCCACCTTCAGTATTTTTGATCACCTCCAAAATCCTTAAACCCACTTATGGAGACCACCAATGAGTTCAACCTTCCACTCGCCGTAAGGTAAATTGAACTTAGGCAAAACAGAATTGTAGGAAGGTGCCCCTTTTGATCACCACAACTGTTTGCCTGGTATCTGATGCAAGTTTGACAGAAGTGCACTGGGTTTCTGGTATCCAGGACCTAAGAGCCAGATTTCTTTCCCTAAAACTCTTCAACTGTTCCCCCAATTGGCAATACCTTTAGTTCCCCGGTAATTCCCTAGTAAATAGAACCCCTGGTACCGAGGGAAAGGAGGCGAAAGAGGGTCCCCAAGGACTGCAGCATGATTGATGCCACCTTATGGGAGCCCTCAGTACCAACATGCAAACTGCTATTGCAGAGTGCGTGCCATGGTGCAGAGAAAAGTGAAGACACAACATGGTACACCTCTTAGGTGCCATGACTGCAGACACTGCATGCAGTATAGGTAAGTCACCCCTACAGCATAACTTACAGCCCTAAGGCAGGGTCCACTGGACTACATGTGTGGGCATATCTGCATGAGCAGATATGCCCCCGCAATGTCTAAGTCGATTCTTTAATATTTCAAGTGGACAGGGAAGCCTCTTTGAGTATATTTCCTAGACACTGGTATTTACAAGTACCCCCCTACATGATGACTTCACTGAAACTATAGAAGTATGGTATCAAACATCTCATATTAATAACCCCTCACTGATTCCAGTGATGGATTTATTAATACATGCACCCAGAGGGCACCTTGGAGGTGCCCCCTGAAAACCTACAGACTACTAGTGCTCTGGCTGACTGGTGTAGACCTGCCTGCCACCACAGATGTATCCCAGTAGTTGCTCAGGCACCACCATAACGTATACCAGATGTCACAGTTTCTTCGGACAACATCTTGTCCCACTCCACCTGGTCATCAACCTGCTCCTCAGACAAGGGCAAAACTCATTTGGACCAGGACACATTCCTGACTATCGTACTGTGGCCTTGCTGGACAGTGAACATAGTTCCCGGGTTAGACCTGGCATATCTTGGCATGATTACCCTTGACTTTTTGCCTCTACCACCTTCGCTTTTAGATGCTTTGGGTTCTTTGCCACTGCTGACCAGTGTCAAAGTACAAGTGTTCCCTATGTAAAATGTAATGGTGATTGGTTGGCCATGATTGGTATGTTTGCCTTACTAGTAAAAGTGTCCCTAGTGATGTGCACTTTGTGTGCAAGGGCTAGTAATGCAAAGGCACGCAGAGAAGGGAACTCAGGCCTTCAGTGTAGGGCCTGCATGCAGAATGCTAAGTTAGCATGTTGTCCTGACAAGTGTAACCACTTGTCAGGCCTGACTTTCCCTTTTACATACACATTGGGCACCCCTGGTGGTAGATCCCAGGTAACCCCTGGGCAGGGTGCAGTGTAGGTAAAAGGCAGAACATATACTGAGGTTTGTGTTATGTTCTGACAGTGAAAAACTCTCCATTTCGTTTTTCACTGCTGAAAGGTCATTCTGCCAATAGGTCAGAATGGAAGAGGCTGGGTGTTGTTTTTGTTAGCCTAGTTTCCTGTCAGTTTATAATGGAGAGGTGAAGTTTAGTATGTATGAACTCACAGTGTTATAACACATCTTTCTGTAAAGGTGGTTTTGTCACTGCGTGTTCATAAACCACTCTTTTAGAAAGTGGCTGCGTTTTGTGCTCTGAGCATTTCTGTGAGGAACCTCTGCTAAAGAAGGAGCAACTGAAGAGACTGCTGTGGATAGACAAATCCTTGCTTCGTGATCTGGGGCTGATCTGCAGTTTGCTGTTCTAACTAAGGGAGAGGTTAATGGGACTGTGCTTGGAGGCGCTGTGCGTGTGCTTTTGCCGCTTGAGACCCTCAGAAGTTGTGCCGTGTGATCGTGGGCACGCATGAGTAAACTAAGTCTCGGATGCCCGGTGTGCAGTCAAAGTGCAGGACATAGGTGAGGAGCACCTGGTGGTGGTGTGAACAGGGAGACGCGGTGAGGCTCGGACGCGCTGTGTGCGTGTTGTGGTGCAGCCCGGGTGTTGGTGAAGAGCGCTTGGGCCTCGTGTGCACCAAAGGAAGAAGTGAGTCTCAGACGCGCTGGGAGCGTGTTGGGGTGCAGCCCAGGTGCTGGTGAAGAGCGATTGGGCCTCGAAGGCCCCAAAATAAGAAGCGAGTCTCAGAAGCGCTGGGTGCTTGTCGTGGTGCAGCCAGGGCATTGGTGAGGAGCGCCTGGACATTGTGTGCACAGTGAGGTAAGGGAGAGATTCGAACACGCAGGGTGCGTGTGGAAATGCAAGCGGACCGTTGGTGATGAGTGCCAGATCGTCGTGAGCACCAGAGAAGAGGAGAGTCTCGGACACGCGGTGTGCGTGTTGAAGTGCAACCTGAAGCGCTGGTGAGGAGTGCCTGAGTAAGGGGGTGCACCGAGTTCGAAGACAAGTCTCCACAGTGCTGAGGGCGGATCTCGGTGTGGACTGAGAACCCCAGAAGAAGGGCCAAGTCATTGGGCCTTCGGAGTCACCTGCAGCGACCCGGACTGGCAGCCACCGGCCCGAGTCTGACACACCCAGTGACGGAGTCCTGGATCAAGGCCCTAGTCGCTAACTTCGGGGAGGAGAGTGGGGTCATACCCCCCAAGGGAAAGTGGATCAACACGTGGGGTGCGGGCCCGGAGGGACACTCTCTCGGCCTCCCAGTTCAGTCAGCTGCGTGAGCCGTTGCTTCGGCTCGGATCCCGGCCCGTGCTGACCCAAGGAGGGGCAGTGCTGGGGCCAGAGTGGGAACTAGTACTTTTGTGTCATCTTTTGATCTAGAACGGGGGCACTGTTAACGGAGCACGTACAACTGTTGTATTACACTTTGCATTATTGCTGCTAACGAACTATGGAACTGTCGTATGATGCCTGACCTCATTTGTGCCTGACGAACTACATGCTGGGTGCGCTACGCAGTGCGTTATTTTTCCCTTGCAGGTTACCCGATTGTAACGTGGCGCATTGCATTATTTCTTCAGTGCACAGTGTCTGATTGTAGCGTGACGCGTTGCTTTGTTTCTTCCTGGTACAGGGCATTGCATTATTCTTTCAATTGCAAAGTACATGACTGGGGCACTAACTATGGCATTATTTCTCTGTTGCACAGTATAAGAGAATATTGTTACGCTTTGCAGTATTTGTTTCCTTTTGCAACGTGTATGATTCTAGCAATACGACTGGCCTTACCTTTTGGAAATGGTTAGAAGTGAACTTAACTGTTGGTTAGGAGCGGGGGTTGGGATTAGAACCTACCAACCCACGGAAAGAATAATACCCATTCTTGTATGTTGATTTTGTATCGTGTGGTCATATTGTATAATTGCTTATATAAAGATTATACTAATTTCATTAAAACATGTGTGGAGTCTATTTGTGGTGACATCATGGGGTTACTGTGAGCGTGGTTGCACATACTGAACACTCGTGCCTTGGAGATAAGCCTGGCTGCTCATGCCAAGCTACTAAGGGGGTGAGCAGGGCTATCTCAGACGGTGTCCTTACTTAGCCTAACGTTGAAGTGAGGGTACGAGTATACCCGCCTCCAGCATTTGGTGGCGGCGGTAAGCGATAAGGACCCCAACTTACGACACGGGATGCCCACGATCTTCCATATTTTCTTTTCACAAGGCTTACTGAATTTCCACCCAGTGTGTCGGTCCCACATGACAACCTGATCTCTCATGGATAACATGGGTGCAGTGGCAAGCCGGAACTGGCTGCAACAGTTGTTGGTGTCCCTCCGTTTTTCCTGGGATGCTTGCACATCAAGGGTCACTGTCTGTCAGGTGGGCTGGTAAGCCCTGTTGGTCGATGGAGTCAAGGATGCGACCATGACGGACACAAGCCTTTCCAAAGGCTAAAGAGGCGCTCCTCAAGAAGCAGTGACAAAACGTCCTAGATGGTGCTGGGTTTCTAACTCCCATTGAACCAACAACAATGACCCAGCTCTGGAGGGTCATAGATGAACTGAGCCCCAGGGAGTTTTCCTATTTGAGATGACAGAAAATGTATCCTCATTTTAGCTTTCTAGTGTACTAACTGTAATTTCGGTGATAAAAAAAACACACACATTTTGCTAATTTCTAAAAGAAATGCTTTATGTTTTACTGTTTTGATTTCATCAAGAGGATTTCAGTTGTGTCACACATTTGTCCTACATTCTTAATGATAACGCTCGATTTCCTCTTTAGAACACTGTGTGGAGGGAAGGGACAAGGGCATGGAATGTGACAATGAAAGACTGGGGTGAGTGAGCAGAGGCTGCAATTTGATGACAGTGCGTAAGTAATGCCAAAAACGCTACGGAATGGAAACAGGAAAATAACTTTTCTCTGTAAAAAGAGCAAAGCCAGCAAGAATGGTACAGCTTCCATTGAGTTTCCTGCTCCTTATCAGAAACACAACTATCAAATGAATACACTCATCACATGCAAAATAGACTACATTGTATATGTGACTAAATGCCAACAGCGGCAGCAGCCGGTCAGTTGATTCCCCAACGTTATATTGCAGCTTCCCACATTATTCTAACTAACAACTAGAGCACCAAAAGTATGTATTTATGACAAAGTGTGGCACATCTGAACACCATCTTCATGAACCAAAGCTGTAAATCTTAAAGCATTTCCTTTAGAAATGGACGAAATGAGAGGGTTCATTTTGCCATAGAAATTATGATTAGCGCTATAGAAAGCTACAATTAGGATCTGTTTTCAATGAGTAATCCAATTTTCTTTCACCTCCATATTAGTAACACATAGTGACATGCATAATGAAAGATGCACTTTGAACAACAGCAGCGATCTCTCTATTAACTCCCCAGTGATAAACTGCAAATTTACTACAGAGTTCTAATGAGCAACTAGAGTGTTAACATTCTGTATTTATGACAAAAGTATGGCACACCTTTATGCCACCTTGATGGAGTCAAAGCAGTAAAACTGACAGTGTTCCCCACAGAGGAAACTGCAGTAAAAGAACATAAAGAGGGGTTTTTGATCATAGAAATTATGGTTAGTGCTCTAGAAAGCTAAAATGAGAACTCACTTTCTATGAGTTTCCAAATACCTTCTTCATCCATACCAATAAAACATTCTGTAATGCAGAGAGAAACATGTACTTTTAACAGGGAGAGCAGTGTGCCATTTAAGGGGCTGATTATGATGCCGGTCAAACCGGCTTCCGTGGTCCTGTCGGAGGAAGTCTGACCACCAGGGTCTTGTTGGAAGCAGTCGGTGCAACCACAGGATTACGATGCATGTCTCCTGTACTCTGAGCAACTGCTGAAAAAACATCGACTTTGACAGCCTTTCTCCAAACATCTAGATGTTGGTAAAAACAAAACAGCATCCATAGGCAGTACATATTTCTCCGACCAACGTCTGGATTACGATGTGTGTTTCCAACGTCCAGACCGTGGCAATCTGACTGCCTGCCTCGAGTTGTCAGAAACTATAGATCTGGAGTGCATACTCACCCAAATCAGCTTATCCCCGACAGTCTCCGGCATGGATACCTTTCTCCAGGTTTCCCCTACACTGCGGTATCTGAACTCTGAAGACTAAGACCCTATGGGTGCCGGAATGCAGGTAAGTCTGTAGATGACATGTATCAACATTGAGTGGACTGTGCACAGATCGCCCAATATGTCATGCAAGTGTGTACATATCAAATGTTTCATGTGATTTTGCACGCACTTGCAGCAACATATTTGGGGGTATGTGCACCGTCGTAGATGAAACCGCCGCGGTAGCAGCTGTTGCATCATAATAGGGTGGGGGGAACTTTCCGGGCCTTGGCGGTCGGAACGGGGCCGCGGCAGTCGAACGGTTGGTCTGACCGGCATCGTTATCAAGCCCTAAGTCGCTAGAGATTAACTACAGCTTCATGTCAGAGCCCAACAACATCCCAAACTGATTAGAAGCACTGTTAGTGTAATTACCCTGAAAACCCCCTTGTACACCAAGAAAAAGGTGTTATTCGAATTAGGGAGGTACAGGAAGAGGTCCAAGATGGCCACTGACAAGCAATACCCAGGTCAGCAGACTAGTGTTTCACCAAATGAAGCTCAGTTGGAATGTCCAGGAGCGTCTTCTCTGGAATCTCACACTTCACCTGAGATTCCAGAGGAGAAGGACCTGCTTCCTTGTTACGGCGCGAAAGTTCAGTCAGGGTAGAGCGTCGCGCTGTGGTTCGAGATTAAGCAGCGACGCGTTTTTTCAGAAGTAGCTCACCTGAGGTTTGAAGTTATAGGCTGAATCAAGTAAGGCTGTTATTTTCAACTCTTGCGAGTCTGCGCATGAAGCTTAGTGTTCAGTCAGCGTCTGCGCAGTGAGAGGAATCCTTTGTAATTGTTTTGTGAAGGCAACGTGAGGTAACGAGTGTCTGGTCATGTAAATGCCCAGGGTTACTGTGGATTCATGAGAGGAGAAAACATAAATATCAGCTCATTAAACAAAAATAGTGAGAGCATTTGCACTTACCTGAGTATCTGCGAAGGAACATCCTGTTTGTTACAAGTTCCCAGAAAACTCTTAGTTCTAGATAAAAGAAACAAAAGATCAATTAGTAGGAACAATTCTTAACTAGTTTACTTAAATTCCTACAAGTTTGTCAGAGTCAAGAAAACACAAAGGTGTAGGTATGTATAAGAGTCCAATGTAAAGTGTTAAAGAATACCATAATAGATAGAAGAAGTAAATGTTATATATTTATTACAGAACCTACAAGAGTACCATGCTCTGAAAAGAAGAGAAAAGGGTTGTTAAGTTATTTAAATTGGAAGAAGTCAGAAATCATTAAAACAAAGAGAGAGCAGAAGAGAGGCAAAAGCCAAGAAAATTATGAGTATGTAATTAGAGAAATGTAAAAACAAAAGTAAGTTATAGTAGAAGAGTTACAATAATTGTTACATGTTTGTTACAGTATCTCACCAATTACTACACTCTGAAGGAATAAGAAAAATAGAAGAGTGTTAGAAGACTGAAGTAGACCTGGTGATAGCTTGGCAGTCTCTTTTCTGTCCCATTCCCCTTTTCCCCCTATGAGTTGCCTTGTCGTGCAAGTTAATATTTGGCAACGGGGAAGTCGTAGCGGGACATTGGGTTCTCTATTAAACAAACTTTATTGCCTTTTACAAATTATACGCCCATTCTACAGACAGTATTAAATGCATTGTTACCTCATATTCTGTGCTTTTCATAATATATATCATATATCTTGTTACGCTCCAGAGTCCGGGTTCCATGTGTTTCAGCTTGCTCATTGTATGGTCTCAAATGTAATCTTATCTAGCGGTCTCCCCCACTCCCCAACTCAAAAACTAAACCCTTCCCCCTCCCTCCCACCCCACACTGCTGTCTCCCCACTGCCTCCCTTGAGCTCGAAGAGTCCCCTCACAAGCACCTAACGGTGTATGTTGTCGTCTCACCATTGCCTCATTTCCAACTCCCTCCCTCTCCTGTACAGAGCTGTTATATGCTCCCATCTCCCGGTATCTGCATTGGTATCTCAACTAGGCATGGCCCTTGGAGGTGTTCCTGTTGTGGTGGTCTCTCAGGGGTGGAGGCCTCAGACTCCGCGGGACATTGGGTTCTAGCGTCAATCTGCTCCTGTGCAAAGTGTGCGAGGGGCACATTTGACACTTCACCACATAGTTCTGATATACAACTAGAGGGGTTACATTTTGAATTAAAGACAAAAGTGTGGCACACATTCACGCAATCCTGATCAAGTCAAAGTTGTAAAACTGAAAGGAATTTTCAAAAGAGGGTACTGCAGTAAATAAACACAATAAGGGATTTCTTTATGTCATAAAAATTATGTAACAAATACAAAACATTTAAATAAATAAAATATTAAAATAAATAGCAAACAATTTAAAAAGCATAACATAAAATGAATTTTAAAATTTTAAATGTATACTTTCAAATTAAATATGCTCAGAATGTCTTAAAAGCATTCCAGGACAAAGTGATTTGTAGTAAGCTAATTTCGATCCAAAATTATTTTTAAAAAAAGTAAACAAATAGCTAACTAGATTCCTACAAAAATTGAGAAAGGGCATATATTGTTGGGTAATCCAGAAATAAGCCCTGCACAATTGGCTCCTTTTATGGAAGCATCATCACCTACATGATGCTTGTACATTTACAAATAAAAATTATGAAACTTGTGGCACCGTCTATTAGGTCTCTTACTTTATAAAAACACTTTTCGATTTTGCAAGTTATCTTATTTCATGATTTTGAATCAAATTGTTTCTGTTTGTTGTATTGTTTTTCTTATGACCTAATTCCTATAATGCCATATGAGTTCATTATTCTTAGTAAATCCTTGCCAATCTTAGTTAGTTTTTTCCGACACATATTTAGTGACTATTGTTGGTTTTTCAAGGCCGCTCAGGTTTTAATCCTGAATTGTCATCCCATTAAATATAAATTTTATCATCAACATGTGTTAACATTCCAGGTGCTGTAAGTGGAAAAGCAAACTCAGGTCACTCTACAAGAAAGAAAGCAGATAGAGATTCCTAGCAGAGCTTCCCTTGGAATTTGTCTACCTATTTTGTTTCTTGTAGAGTGACCCGAGTTCGCTAATGACACATGGAATATTGCATACCCCTCAAACTCTTCAGAGATTCTGCCTTGCAATCGCTTTATGCAACGAAAATCACGAGTCATTATCACTAACTCCACTACCACTGCAGTCATATTCACCAGAATACAATCTGGCTTAGATCCCATTCCTCTTATGCCATGAGCTCAGTTTTATTCCCTTCTGGAAAAAGGGTTTTCTAGTCCAGCTGTTTCTTGTGATACACTAGCAAAGACTCTGGGGTTGTGACTGAAGAGCATCAGATATGTTTAGATGAATTTAAATATATATAAAGTGCCACAGCTATGCAACAAGTCTATACCAATACTATTACAGAGGCCTAGAAAAACAGCCCGATCTTGAATCCCTTTGCAGAAGGAAATATAGTTGGACTCAGACTTGGCACTCAGAGGAAAGCTTTTCTAAACCATGTCAGAAAGAGAAGAGAACAAAAGTCCATGCAAATCTTTTTCACTCAAGGTGTAGTGGCAAAACCTCCCAAAGTTGAACATAAAATACAGGTTAGACATTAAGGAGTAATCTGACACTTATCACCTATAGGCCCCTTATCAGCTAAAGATTTGCTAGGATAGGGCAGAAATGTTCCTAGGATACCGAGCAAAAGCCTGGAAGTGCTGCTCTGCATTAGCTGAAGTCTCTGCATAATTAATAAAAAAGACAAAGATAGATGGAGTTGCATAAATCTATACAAGAAGTTATTACAACCTGCACCACAGATCACGATGTTTAGTGGGAAGCACATGAAGGACATTTCACAGCAGCTGTAGACATTAAGAGTGAACAGAAGTGAATTTACTTATATTTATTTATACTATCCACAAGCAAAAGCAAGACCAAAATCAAAAATGGATCCTAAATTCTTAGAAGAATTTGATGGTGTGGGAAGTAGGCCAAGTTCCTCCGGCCACAAATGAGAGGACCAAATGGAAGGGTGACCACCAAAAAATGGAACCTCATGTTTATCTTTTGTGAATGTGTTGCCATCCATTTGACGACTTCTGACATACAAGATCTAACGCAAAGACAAGGAGATAATGGAAAGTGAACAAGGGACCCACGTCTGGGCATACCCTGCCAACCAGAAACAAGCATCCTGGGACTGGTTTCATGGTAATACCCCTCATCAGCCAGGCTGGCTTGAATCTAGTAGCAAAGTGAGCAACGGACCCACGTCTGGGCATACCCTGCCAACTTAGGGCAAACAAAGCAAACACAACGAGATAATGGACGCAGCTCTTAAACTTTTCAAACACTCACCCCCAGTCACAGATCTGGGTTAAATCCATCATCGTTCTTTAGCTCACTTCGCCATCTCAGTTCAGACCAAGCCAGATGCAAATCAGACTTGACCCTGTGCCTCATGGGAACAGTCCAGCCCGAACTGCCAAGCCAAGTCTTCCCTGAACCAGAAACAAGCATCCTGGAACTAGTTTCAGGGTAACACCCCTTATCAGCCAAGCCAGCTTGAATCCAGGGGCAAAGTGAGCAAAGAACCCACGTCTGGGCATACCCTGCCAATTTAGGGTGAACAAAGCATGGCTGGACTGTTCCCATGAGGCACAGGGTCAAGACTGATTTGCATATGGCTGGGTCTGAACTGAGGTGGCATTTGCATATAGCTAGATCTAGGATAATGTAACAAAGTATTCACGCAATGACCTGACATTTGATCTCAAGCTTTCTCAAGTGATGTAGCAGAATTAAATGGGACACTGCAAAAGCAGAGCTTAAATCTATAACAATAAGTCCAGCTTTTCCATCTCGATCCAGAGTCTCGCCCAAAAGATGTTAAACTGATAAATGCACTAATTCTGTACAGTACAAAGCTCTGAATCCAAACTGAGATTAATCCAGCACCTATAAAGAACCAATGAAAAGAGGGATTGGTCTATTGACTTCCATTTCCAAAATGTTGGGAGGAGGTAGCAATAAAAAATCCAACTACATGTTTCCAGCTAGAATAAATGAAAGCTGTACTCAAAGGCAGATTCAAGTTATACATAAGAATAGATGCAACTTCGCTGCATGCCAAATGGCCCTACTTAATTGGGCACATGCAAAGAGGTTGTAATAAATGTTGCGTTTGGAAGGATATGTCAGTTCAGTTCAGCAAGCTTTATTCGGTATGTATTACAACCAGAAAAGCAACAAATATATATATACAAAAAGTTAAATCCAATTACTCAGAAATAATCCAATTAATTAATTACATTAAAATCAGTTCGAAATCAGTTAAAAATCATGATACCTTTCCTCCCATAAATTGATTTTAAAATAAATGTTGCAACATAAAAACATATCTCGAGGTCTTTTAGTGCAATTAATAAGTTCATAGCAGCATTAGTTGTTCTTACATTGTATTTTTTAAGCAATGGTTTTAAATAAGTGCGTCTGAGATGCAGATAAAAATCACAGAAAAATAGAAAGTGCATGGTGCTCTGTTTGGAATACTCATCATATGGGCATAAGGTTATAGGCCGTATTTTTATTTCAGGAAACGCAACTAGATGATGAGCAATTCCTAGCATCAGCCTTGGTAGTGCAAAACGATGCGAAGGCTTTGTAACTAAAGACAAATAACTTTGAAAGCCATCACTATCTACAATTGTTTTGTAAAACAGGTATGTAGTTTGCTTCCAAACAGTTCTCAAACGGATCTTGTTTTTATGTGCCAGGAACATGCCATTTATTTCCTGCTTTGACAGGCTTGTCACATAAATTGGGTTTTCCCGGATCTTAATCTTAAATACCTTGTTGTTTACATCTGTGATATTTTTTAACCAAGGAATAGATGAACTATTGTCCAATTGCAGGCAATCCTGAATAATTGTTTGGGTAACTTTTGTCTCATCCTTGGCCCAGATGGATCTCCAGAGCATTAAAGGTCGCATAGCAATCAATTCTGACAAATATCTTATTCCCACTTCTCGGTGTACTATCTCGGAGGATGCAGAAGCTGGCAGGCATAAGAGATGCTTTAGTAAAGAATTTTCTTCTATTTGCAGTGCCTGGCTAGTATTATGGCCCCACACCCCAGCACCATATAATGCAATTGAAACGCATCTAGCTTTATAGGTATCTATCATGTCCTTAATACGGCGGTCTCCCAATTTGGATGCAAATCGGAAGACCCCATGTACACTCTTTAGCATCTTTGATAAGACATTAGATAGTTCATGTAACCATTTACCCTTACCTGAAAAAGTTATCCCCAAATAGCAAAACTTATTAACAGTTTCCACTCTCGTGCCGTCTATAAAAAATGATTTAGTTTCCTGGGTTTTATGCCGCATACCATAGTAAATGTTTTTGCTTTATTGATTAACAACTTCCTTCTAGTGATGAAATCTTCAAACGTATCTATTAGTCGCTGTGAGCCAACCGGAGTTCTAGACAAAAGCACAGCATCATCTGCATAAAGCAGAACCGGTATAGGATGACCTGCTGCATGGGGTGCGTCCGCCTGCACTAACTTAAGGGCTGTGTCAACTTAATTTATAAATAAAGTAAAAAGACATATCCTTGGCGGATGCCTCGTTTAACCCTAAAGTTTGGTGTGCACTCACCCCATTGACCATACCAGACTCTGGTTGTTAATCTCTCATACAACCTTGCGAGAAAATAGATGATAGATTCTGGGGCTCCAAGGTTAAGTAGGACTGGCCAAAGGATGGCATGGTCAACAAGGTCAAAAGCACTGCTGAGGTCTGCAAAACATAAATATATACTCCCTTTGTTTGGCGCACATTGATTTACCTATTAAAAGCTCTAAATTAATACATTGCTCTGTCATACCTAGCGCTCTTCTAAAACCATATTGTGCCTGTGATAAAATCTCGTTCTCTGTTACCCACTCCTCCAATCTTGCTAATAAAACTCTACTCATCACTTTTACTGAAGAGTCTGAGAGGGAAATAGGGTGATAATTTTTTGCTTCCGATTTATTCCCTTTTTTATAAATGGGAATAATAACCGATTGACCCCATATGTGAGTGGTGTGCCCTCGGTTATTGCAGAGTTAAAAACTCTAGTGAGTATTGGTCCCCATAGATACGGTACCATTTTATAGACATTTATTGGAACCCTGTCAGGGCCCGGGGCTTTTCCTCCATTGCTACCCCTTATTCCTAACTTAACCTCATCAAGCGTGATATTTAGGGGAATAGCTGGCCACTTGCAATCTGTTAGGCTAGGAGGTCTAAAAAATCCTGATCAGATGGACTAAAAATACTGGAGAAATGTAGCACCCATTCTTCACAGCTAACATGGTACAGTAATCCAGGAAAAGATTCATTTTTTAGAAATGGCGAATTAACAGTTTCCCAGAAAAGCTTGTTATTGGATGTATCCGCTGCCAGGGATAATTTGTCCCACGCTTGCTCCTTAAGCTCCCTTTTCCTCATTTTAAGGACTGATTTATAGTTAGATCCTAAATTTTGGATTAATTCATTATTCCTAGGTCTACTACTAAGGGCCTGTTTTAATTGGTTCAGAGCCTGGGTGCATGTATGGTTGAACCATCCCCTACTTTGGGTGGGTTTGTCTCTACAGGGTGCGGTCATTGCCTTTTCAATAATTTCCTTGATTTTACAAAAATTAGTTAACAACATTGTAGGGTTAACATCTACTTTAAGACAATCCAAGATCTCCATGCCACATTTTATAACAATATTATTTAAACTTTGCTTGGGTCAACCCCCTCCCATTTGATTCTTGTACCATTTGGTCTGATTGGGGCAATGTTACCCATGAAAGTTTGTTGGAACACAAATTCGTTGCCCCATATCAATATTGGCGTTATAATAAAATTCTGATCACTAAGTAACAATTGTGAGATCCTTGGCGTGGAACATAAATGTACAATACTCATGGATATTAAAACATGATCAATCGTTGTGTCAGCATTTCGTCCAATGTACGTTGGTATCACCACGCATTACTATCACGTGCACATTGTACTAAATCAAGGTCGTGTTTTGCCATCATTGTATTTAAGGTACTTCCATAAATGTGGGAAGTGTATACAGTTGTTCCCTTCGGCGCTCTTGTATCCGCAGACTTTGGTCATAGACAATGGTCATATTTGTGTATTGCAATCCCCTACGCACACAATTGCAAAATTGGTGTTCATCGCTTTGACCAAATTATCTAACCCTTTTTCTAATTCAAGGACTACATTGTGGCGAGTTGAATCGAAAACATTGTTATAAAAATTGACCAATGGATGGATGGAAGGATATGTCATTTATGAGACACTCTCTGAGGCCTATTCACAAATACATTTTGGAGTACGTAAAGAATTACTCTTCTTTAACTGTTTTGTGTACTTTTACATGCCTTTGGTAATTGGTCTCAAAACATGTAAAATAGGGCTAAACTGGGAATATTATGGGAATATTGATATACAATTAGCACAAACTGTAAAAGATTGTTCCCTCTTTGCACTTTTACAAAGACATGTAGCAGTGTGTAAAAGATTACTCATGTAGTCCTTCTTCTTGTACTCATAAATGTTTTTGTGACTACCCTCATTGTGTTTTGAGAGGGAAGGACCTATCCTCCACCTGCCTTTGACTGGCACAATTGTCATTGAGTATTTCTGCCAGTTTTAGGTATTGCTTCACGGCTTGCAAATTTAGTGGATATAAATAAAAATGTACTAGTACATTTGGGAAAATACCTCATAAGGGACGGTACAACCAAATGTTAAATTAGTGGATGCAGTAATTTCTGGTAGTGATTTTACTTCTGCTGAACTTTGGAACCGCCAAGCTAGGCGCCATTAGGTTCACAATAAAATAGTTAAAATTTAAATTAAACTAAAAACTGTTACATTAGTCTAGATCACTGCCTTTTTTTCATGCTGCATATTAAAAAGCAATAGAAAGAGAGGCTTTGCCCTAAAATAATCATTTGAGCGGACAGATGCTTACTGGTGGATTCAAGCTATTAAACCTTTCTGCCTGGAATGTTCCCACCTATAATGGAAGTCTACCAATACATTTTTGTTAACTTGCAATTAAAAATGTTACACAATTAAGGAATATTTGAGCATCTAGAAGAAATCTGAAAACTTGGCTATGTAGTATGTAGCTGTTTTTCTGCGGCCGTCATAACTACTCTAGATTTCTATTTATTACTAGCTCCAGGACACCTTTGGATAATAAACATTATCAGTAATAAATAATAATAAATGTTACATCAAAGAGGCATAAATCAGCATATGTATCCATGGGAGTTTTCTTGCACATTGGGATGTCTTGTAAATCACATCACTATGCACTATAATTTAGAGGTGGCACTGGCTCATAAACTGCACGATGAATGAAAAGTACAAGGTGTAGTGCCAAAGACTAGGTCTGCTTTCAAGGCCGGTCATAAAAGGGCCTTTAATCGTGGGCAGTGGTCTATTGTAGCAGGAGTGAGTGCTTCGATGAATTGTACAGAACGTTTCCAGCTTTTCCACTCCTAGCGTCCCCGGAACAGACATGCTCTTAGTCTCTGTGTCTGTCCAGACATAATTACCTACAATACCAGGAGTGAGAACTTTTATTGGAAGACGGAAGTGGTGCAGCAGTGGTATGTAGTACATTAGCCCTGAGAACCGCACACGTTTCCGCCTCAGATTCTTGAGATACCTCCTCAGCTACAAAACGTCCCCGCTCGACGTCGGCCCACTGTAAGCGCCCTGCAACAAGAGAAACTTTCATTGCGCTTTAATGAACAGGGTAAACGAAGGACTTGAAAACTTAGAGTGACAAACGAGTGAGCTCTGCCCAGAGGCTTCCATTGCAAGTGGTGAGTATTCCCTGGCATCCACCTGCGCCCGCCTCACCCCTCACATGAAGCCTCTCTCTCGTGTTGGAAAAAATGTCTTCCCGCATCCCCTCCCTTTGATGTGCATCACGAAGAGGAAGGGATCTAGACCAAGGTGACGCTTTTTAATTTAATTTAAATGTTAAGTGTTATACTGAGGAACTCATTTACCTAACCGTGATATTTCCAAAGTTCAGCAGAAGTGAAAATACCACCAGAAATCACTGTACTCACTAATTTAATATTAGGTTGTACTATCCCTTGTGAGGTATTTCCCCATAAGAGGATAGTAATCATTTAGTTAATTCCACTTATTTAAAAGTCGTGAAAAGATACATACAACGGGCAAGAATAGTTTAAGGCGAATTTGCCAGCCAAAGGCAGGTGGTAAATAGTCTTTCGCTCTGAAAACACAATGAGCTGATTAAAAGAAACATTTATTAATATGGGATGTACAACTACAGGAGTAATCTTTTACACTCGTACATGCCACTGTGAATTGGCACCAAAACATCCAACTGCAAAGAGGGCTTTGCTAACTGTACTAACTGTAAATGTTTTTTCCTTGAATATTTCCATTTATTCCCATTTTAGATGTTTTGGAACCAATTACCAAAGACATAATAGAGTATGCAAAAAAGTACTATAAGATTACTACTTTACAAACTTCAAAATGTCTTTGTGAATAGGTCCGATAAACGTTATATTAACGACTGCAAAATTCATTGCAACCTCCCTGCATGCGCCCAGACAAGTAGCAATATTTTCAATGTATGTACACTCAGGAAGGGGTAATAATTACCTTTGCTCTGCTTTAAACACTAGCGTGCACAAAAGAAGCATTGAAATGATGCTGCATAGGACAAGTGAATACTTGCGTATTGTCAACATTGGCATATGGTCCTAAAAGAGCTGTCGTGTGTCCCTGAAAGCGGTTACCGTTTGTGCAGTGGTATCCTCTGCAGTAAATTCTGAGGCAAAAAAGGTACTCTATTAGTAACCTGTGATGTCTTGCAGTGCACAGAGTCCTCCTCGTAACTAAGAGCTACCCTTATTTAGAGCTGCAGAATTGCAGGACAGGAGACTCCATCACAATTGCGGCGGATGTCCTGTCCACTGTATTACAAGAGCCACATAGCCAAAGGCACTAGATATACATAGGAAGGGAAGGCCCTGTGTATGTTTCATGCTCTGTACATGATTATGTCCTGCTGATGTTATGTGTGAGGGTTCCATGGGATTTCATATTTGAAGGCTTTACAAGTCAGATGATCCTCCTGTTGCCCTGGGGGTGGCTCAATCAATGAATAATTATGTTCAGGATCATTCCAAGTAGCTCAGTAAATGTAAAATGCAAAGGGAATAGAGCTGGGGCTGCCGGCATAGCTCATGGGTGGCGGGGCGAGTGCAAAGGGTGGGGTCGTGGGGGGATCGCGCGGAACTGGTCGCGCATGGACACATTACATTAAAAAAACCAATAATAATAAACTTACCTTGCTGCTGGCCGGAGCCCGCGTCTCTGCTCCTGCTTTCCTCAAGCACATCGAGAAACAGGAAGCAGACCCCACTAACAAATCACAACGTTGCAGTGCAGCGTTGTGATTGGTGAGCACCCAGGCTCCCCTGACCAAACAAAAAGCTGCAGCAGCGTTGTGATTGGTTTTAAGCATCCTAGTTTGACGCTCAACCAGGCAATGGGGGCCTGGGCTTGTTCTCCATGCAGACTGCAATACAGCCTGCATGGAGAAGGCAAAAGTGCACATGACTGGTTTGGGCGGCCCGAGAGGGCCAACCAAACAGTCATTGCTCACTTGAGTGATCAAACCACTCCGCCCCTGCATTGCTCAAAGAGCAGAGCAGCCCCGCCCACTCACCCACACGCAAAGCAGTGGGAAGCAAAATAAAATGATAATTACGCAAAGTTATTATTATTTTAAGTTTCTGCTTACCACTGTTTAAAAGCAGTGGGGCGACACTCCTTTGCCATAGAAGAGGAGCCGCCCCTGGATTATGGTTTGCCCCTAATTGGGCTCAGAATCACAATTCTTCCGGGCACACATTTCTCCAAGAGTACCAACTGAACAAAGTTTTTGGCCCACTCAGTATACAGTGGTTTGTATTCCTCCATTTACTAGGATCAACAGCTTTCATACACGAGTTTTACCATATCTTTTGTCACAAATGTAATTACTTCTTGGGTGGTTATTGATAAATGCAGGTTTATAATAATTATCATCATTGTTGCAAGTAGTAGCAGTAATAATATTGGTAGTATTATAATTATTATGCATACAGTGTATGGTTACCAAAAGGCATCATGGCGATATGAATCAACAGTGAAAACATACAGCGATTCAGCTAAAAAAACGAAAAGATAAAAAATCAATGGAATTAGCCAGAAAAGTCAAATCAAAGAGGGAAAATGTGAGTTTCAAGGTTCTTATTGGTACCCCTTCTGAACGAGGCAATGGTATTGATTACCAGTGCTTCAGGACACTTTGCAAGCACTAGCTTCGTTTTCCAAGTGAGGGAAATACTGATAATCGCAATGTGATCAATGATGTGCGTGCGCATTATGTCCTCTGCACAACACTGACTGCATATAGGTACCTTTCAATGCTATCTTTACAGCTCAGTGCCTTCACGTCTGATCAGTGTTGATGCTTGGCAGTCAGGTATGTTTTCTCAGTGACTTAAAATGAATTTGTTGCCGTAAAAAAGCAGTATTAAAAAATCTCCACTTCGCACCCAGCTTGCATTTAAATTAAATATATATACATATATATATATATATATATATATATATATATATATATATATATATATATATATATTATTTTTTTTTTAACTATTTGATAGGATTCATAGACAACGTTTCTCAGCCATGAGCCTTACAGGTAGTTTGGAAACAATCATTGTTCAGCAGTCATTACTTCATTATGCACACCTTACTCACTACCAAATCCCAGTCTTCCCCAAACCTAACCTAATTCCCAGGACTTCTTTCCCCCTTCATTGTAGAGTCGGTTCTCATCAGGAGGGCCAAGAAAGTTACAATCTGCAATGTCCAGGGATAGGTCTTTCGGTACCCATTGTGCCCAGTAGTAAGGAAGCTGATACATCTTCAGCCACTTAAATAGATGGAAGGCTCTCAAGGGCAGACAGGCAGTTCTACATATACTTAGAATCCAGCTTGTAGAGTGCTTGGTATGGAATGTGATGGCTTGAATAGGAGAAGGGAGTATCATGAACAAAGATAGCTATATTTATATAACTCGAGTGTGCTGCCCATCTTTACACAGACCTTCCCCATGTCTTCACCATGCAGTCCGGTCGCCTGGTGGGACAATCCAGAATAATCCATGGAGTGCGCTAACGTAATCTCCAGCGAGTGAATGAAGGCCCACCTCCCTGATGACTTTGTTGCCAACAGGCGAGTGCTAGGTAAAAAAATCACTCTGCCCATGACTGTAATGATTAGAGGGAACTGGGGAACAGGGAGATTCTATTAATCTCTGTTAGAAATAGGGTCTCTGGTTGGCAGAAGTAGGTACCTTTGTCCAAGCGGGGACTCTTGCTTCTAGTCAGGGTAAGGGGGAATACACACTTTGGATAACCCCTGCTCACCCCCTTGCCCCGAGCAGACAGGCTTATTCCAAAGGCAATGTGTAAAGTATTTGTACTCAAAACACACAGTAATATAGCGATAACACCAGACATGGACACCACACCACTTTAGAAAAATAAAGTATCTTTATCTAAACTCAACAAGACCAAAATGACAAAAATCCAACATACATGTAGTAAAATAGCACTTAAAAACTGTTATTTCTAAAATAGAGCTTGTAGAAAACAAATAGCTCCACCTGGGGCTATTACGACATTGTGACAGCAATAAATCCAACGTACTGTGCCGACCACGAGTTACGCGGCGTCGGGCACAGAAGCACACAGACCCCCAAACAAACAGAAGCTTTGGATAACAAAGTTAATGACTATGCACGGCATTGTGGAGGTGAGGTGTCGGTGCCGAGGTCGAGGTCAGCTCCCTGGCTGCCACAGGAGAGGTGAGCCATCATGTCCGCGAGGAGGTGACATGTGGAATCCAGGACAGAGTAAGTCAGTTGCATCGGCGGTGAGGCGTCAGTTTCGGTGACGGAATCGGTGCGACCGCTGGCATCAGGAATGCTGATAACTGCAGGCATTGAAGGATGTCGGAGCTGCGGTGCAGACCAGGCGGTGTGTCATACACTTCACGGGCAGTGCCCATGGCCACGGTGCAGGTCGTGGCATCACAGCGGCATCGCTGACGGCATCGTAGACAGGTTTTCTTGCTTCTTCCAAGTGGCTTCCAGCTTCCAACAACAGGAACAATCTCCAGAGCCCAAAACTGGAATAGGCACTTCCTGGCAGGTTAGAACTCTCAGCAATATAGTTCAGGGGAGCTGGGGGTGAAGTCTTCATGTCCCTGAGACATCAGAACAGTAGGCCAGCATACACAGGGCCTTGGAGATTCCTCTTTAGGCAGGTTCACAGCAAAGTTCTAGTTTTTGGCCTCCCCTTAGCAGATGCAGCAACTACAAGCCAACCCCATACAGCACACAACAAAGGGGCAGTACTCCTCCTACCATCTCTCCAGCTCCTCTCCTTGGCAAAGGTTCCTCTTGAGCCTTGAAGTAATCTACATTTCTGGGGTTTACGGTCCACTATTTGTTGGAGAGTAGAATCTGCTGCACATGTTTACCCCCCCACTTTTTGCTGGTGTTTCACTGTTTTTCGACTTTAGTCTGGCTGGGACCCTGCTAATCAGGGCCCCAGCCCAGCTGCTTCCTTTCTAAAATGATTCCATGTACAGTTCAGATTGGATCTGAGGTGCCCTTATAAGTTCCTAGTATATGGTATACTACGTACCCAGGGCATAGGTACCCCAGAGGCCTACCAGGGGGTGAAGCATGCATTATGCCACCCCTGGAAAGCCACCCAAAATGACACCACAGGTCTGCTCCTGCAGCCTGGGTAAGGTGGTGCATGCACCACTTACTGTGATATAGGTTACCTATGTCACTATATATATACACACATATAAACCTATAAGTTACTCCTATGGCAGGCCTTATCAATCCTGAAGGCAGAGTGCTTGGTTCTTATGTGAGAGTGTGCCCCTGCATGAGCAGAGCCCCTCTGCAGCGTTCGGAGACCCTTCTCTGATGCTGTTTGTAGTGCAGCCTGACCATATACTCTTAAGTGCATTATAACCAAACGGTAAATGCTAACTTTGGACTGGCTGCACAGAAACATGTCGTGTTTGGTGTCAAACACCTTGGAATCATACCCCCACACCAGTAACTGGTGTGGGAGTATGATCCCACCCTTCTAGAGGGAAAGACATGACAGCACTGGTATACCCGGTAGAAACTTTATAGAGCCCTGGCATCACAAAATGGATGCTGCAGCCACAGACACGGGTCTGGCCTCCTGCTGCTGACTGAAACTATGGCAGGGGAGGCCTGGACAATAGGTTTCCTGTCACAGGGAGGTGTAACCACCTCCCAGACAGGCTTATGTGTATTGGGGCTGGGTGGGAGCACTCTCTGAGTGCTTTGAAGTCCTACACTGGGGGCACATTTGGTGTCATGAGTAGTATGGAACCAGAACTCCTGGTCACCGTGCATTTCTGCAAGTGCATGGACTTCTCGACGTCTCTTGAAGGCGTGCTTGGGATGACTTGTAGCCCCCACCTTGAGCGCTGAATCCACCGAAGATTGTCAGCCTGGTCATTCCGAGTGACCCGTGGGCTGCCATTTTGTGTTTCGTCTCGAGGTCCCTTCGCAATCCCTGGTCCGTTGACTGGTGGGTCCCTGAGGGGGTAACTTTGTATTTCCTTGGGCTTCCCTGGTTGCTCCAGACATGCCCTGACTCCCAACCAAGTGGTGAGTCCCACAGACCTTGCTGGTCTGCACCGAAGCATCTTTCTTGTTTCTGCGTGGGTTGCTGTGGCCAAGGCTTGTTGTGTCCAATCCGGGCACCGACGCTGCAACACTCGACATCCTTCGTGGGACAGCTTGAATCCAGCTCCTGGTTGTCCTCGACGCCTCCTGGTCCTCGTGGCTGAAGAGTCAAGCTTTACCTCCTTCACCTGAAATCACCCAACATCTGTGAGCATCTGCTCATCGCCTTCTTGGTCACTGGCAAGTGACCCAGACTCTGTCCCCTCCGCTTTCAGGTTCTTCTCAACTTTGATCCAGGCTTGGATCTCTTCGGACACTTCGCATCTTCACGGCAGCAGCACTTCTTCGCCAGCTCCCATTGAAATCGCCGACACGACCCAACACCAAAAGACACCTATGCACCTGGCTTCCCTGGGTGAGGTAACACGAGTACTCCGGTGCTCCCGTGGGTGCTAGCCCTAGAACTGCCTAAGTCCAAAAGGGTTTGGTCCTGACTCATTTCTAAGTGTCCCTAATCTTTAAAAATCTTTCCACGACTTTCCCCATAGAAGCTAACGGGAGCTCGCGGCTGTGTTCACACACTGAACAAGGCCCTTGTGGGTCCCCTGTGTCACTGCCTTGGGTGGTTCCTTGGGGTCCCAGCGATTCTACAGGCTCTAGGCCTTGTGTCTAGTTAAGTCGTGGTTCTTATACCACTATTTTAGTATATGGTTTAGCTCACCCCTAGGGCCTGACGTGTATTTGTGCTATTTTACTGTGATTATTGAAGTGTAACTTATGTGTTTTGATCTCTAGTCTCATAAAGGGACTAGGAGGGTGTGTTTAGTAATAAATACATATATTTTATATATATACCTGGTGTGGATATCTTTCATTTAGTGACTCAAGAGATTATAGACTGGTACAACAAGCTGCTTTACATTCCTTCAAGACTTAGCCTGAAGGCTGCTCTCCATAGCTACCACTAGGATAGCTTTCAATAAAGGTTGTTTTTAACCTACAACCAATAAGGGGTTGTTTGGACTGATACAGGGGGCTCACTGTAACTAGTGGACAGCATATATCAGGCCAACTTCTCACACTACTTATACCTTCTTTGTGCAAAGGTCTCTGAGCACAGTCCAAACCAGTTCTATCCTCACTGGTGCAGTATGACCACAGGGGGGGGGGGGAGACAACATTGTGCAAGGGTGACAGGGCCTATTCAGCTGCATGGAAAACTCCTCCCACTACTCTAAATGCAGCCATGCCCCATTCAGCTCAGCTCTGAGTCATCCAGGAAGGGCCAGGCACACCTCAACCCCCAGTGGCTGTGTACAGTGAATGCACGTCTGCAGCCCCTGTCACTCCAAAACCAGACGGTTAATCCACAAACAGGCAGAGGCACACAGAATGGCTAAGAAAATGCCTACTTTCTAAAAGTGGCGTTTTCTAACACACAATTTAAAAAACATCTTTACTACAGAATGTGTTATTAAATGCTGAGTTCGGAGAGCGTAAACTTTATACTTCAATCTTGTCCCAATGGGAAGTTATTCTTGTGAAATGTTACAAAGTATCTCCCATTCAATCCCATGGGACAGATAGCCTTTCAATAGTGAAAAAAGAAATTGGCAGTATTTCACTATCAGGACATGTCACCCACACTAGTACATGTCCTACCTTTTACATACACTGCTCCATGCCCATGGGGGTACCTTGAGCATACATGAGGGGTGTCTTACATGTAAGAAAAGGGAAGGTTAGGGCCTGGCAAGTGGGTGCACTTGCCAGGTCGACATGGCAGTTTAAACAGCGCACAGACACTGCAGTGACAGGTCTGAGATACATTTTCAGGGCTACTTATGTGGTGGCACAATCAGTGCTGCAGGCTCACTTAGTAGCATGTGATTTATAGGCCTTAGTACACTCAGGGCAATTTACTAGGGACTTACCTGTAAATCAAATATGACAATCAAGGAGAACCAATTGTAATAACAATTTACTCAGGGAGTACTTGCACTTTTACACTGATCAACAGTTGCAAAGTGGCCAAATAATCTAAGCCAGGAAAACCAAAACCCAGCACAGCATCAAAAATATTGGAGGTAGAGGCAAAAACGTCAGGGGAAACCACGCTAAAGATGCCAAGTCTAACAATCTCCAAACAACAATGCTGGGACAGTACCTTTAGGATCTACTTGAGGACCCTTAATGACTACATGCTGGAGGTCAATGGCTCTAGGATTCACAGTATTAGTGCTAAAAGAAGGGGTGGTTCAGAACTACTGACAAACATCACATGGAACCTCAAAGGCAATCAGTCTCTTATTCAACCTAACAGATCCCAGAGGAAACCTTATTTTAGAAGACTCCAGTAGTTACTACGGTCTGTACCTCCTGCCCTGAAACCCATTCACATGGAATGACGATACATGGACATGTAACGACACCCCCGAATTCTCCAGTACCATTGATATTCTGAAACCACATTGTCTACCACATGCCAGTGTCATATAAGATCAGATTAACTGAACCACACAGTGTTTCAATATTATTTTTCAAAACAAACTTCTTGTTAGTACCAAGGACCTAGGCTCATCTGAGAGTCATTTCAATATAACAAATCTAGCTAAATATTCATAGCTACAAACTTCTATAGGCAAACACTATTTTCTGAGCAGTGGTGGGGGGGCAAGACATTACATGCTGCCATAATACCAGAAAAATATGGAGTCATCCTAGAAGCAATAATGAAGAAACCCACTAGCTTAAGAACCAAGATGCGGGCTTGTGACAGTCAATTTGAAGCTGACTTCTGAGATCAAATCCGTCAGAATTGTCATAATCTCCTTTCATAATGGACTCTACAGCAGAAAAGTGCTTAGTAGACCTCAAAGACTGGGTGGATACTATAGCAGATTGATTCTAAGACATGTGGCACATTTGTAAAACATATACAGAGTTGGAGGGCTGATAATTCCGTAACTATGTGTGATTTTGTGGTGTCCAAGAGAAACGTGAAAAACATGACAGGAGAGATTTCCTATGTGACATGCAAAGTGGACTACTGAATATTCAGTTCATTCTGACACTAGAATTCCAATAGCTGCACAGGATTAGCCCTCGACATATGATAAAGAATGCACAACTATGATCCATAATTGCCTGCTTCTTGAGCTTGAACAGGCACAGCAAGTCATATAGATAGCTCAGAAAAAGGCACCCTTCACTTTGAATTGTTACACCCTGAAATTCTCTGCTGTTTTTTCTTTTGAGACCAACATGAAAAAAACTATTTCCTGGTGCTCAGTCTAAACTTCTTTAAATCTGATGTGCAATATGGCCTGAATCTGCGTGGATTACTATTGACAGCAAGACCACAGAATAATCAGATGATCTGTAGAGATTTCTCGATAGTCGTGAAACTACAGACAAGGAACTTTCCATTACTCCATAAACAACATATAACAAATGTCCATATGATGTACCAAAGACCCAGATATTAATCACAAAAAGAAAGTAAGACTACCCACAGATGAGGACAGAACCTCCCAATATGAACACGCCCAATTTCTTCCACACGGTTTGGGCTGAAATCAACATGATGGCATATGACACGATTATATGGGATGGCGACTTTAATGCCCTGATGAATGATTCCCTAGACAGGAAAGGAGGTGTCCGTAGATTACACCCTAGATCTAACATAGCACTAAAAAATATAATATTGGATGGAGGCTTAATAGCTATTTGGAGACAGTGACATCTAATCACAAAAGAAGGTTTCTGCATAAAAGCTCATCATAATGCTTGGTCCAGATTAGACTATTGGTTGGTCTCCCAGGTTATAGCTGCATGGACAATGGATGTCACGCATCTACCCCGGACACTATCAGACCACGCCCCCGTCCGATTTCAGCTGTCTATACCAGGTTGGCCATCGAGAATGTCAAATTGGAGACTCCCCCAATAGCTCTCACAGACACTGTCTTTCAAGAGGGCATCAGAAGTGATATAGAAGAATACTTTTCCAGCAACACTGGCACAGTGAGTACCCAGGCCACTCTTTGGGAGGTCTTCAAGGCGGTGGTGCATGGGAAGTAAATATCTAGACAGGCTGGGGTGCTGAAATCCATCAGACAATCTCTCGAGAAGCTCAAAGCTAGTATCAGAGATTTGGAACTGCAATATTATAGAACAAACAATGCAAAGCTATTGGGTGATATTAGGAACAATGTTTCAGAATATGAGGAAGAGGCTCAGAGGGAGGTGAAATTTTGGGGTAAATTTGCCGAGGCCAGAAGGTATGGCGAGGGAGATAGGCCAGGCAAGACCCTAGCTAACATGCTACGTACATCTAACAGCGCCGCCTTTATCCCAGAGATCCTAGATGACGATGGTTTACTGGCCTGGGGCCCCCAAGAAGTTCTCGACCAATTCACAAAGTTCTATGCCACTCTCTACACCTCCTCCTCTTGCACAATATCTACAGAGCTATAGACCTACCTGTATTCCCCAGAATTTTTATGTCTGGGTAGAGGTCATACCTTGATGAACCCTTCACCAGGGAAGATATCAAGTCAGTGATAAACAGTTTGCCCCCAGATAAGGCTATGATGGGCTGACAGCAGCTTTTTATAAAAGTTATGTGGACCTATTGGCATCCTAATTGATGACACTTTATGAGGAAGCCCTAGAGACCGGTATGCTACCCCCTACATATTATCACTTCTCAAACCGGGAAAGTCGCCAGATGAGAGAGACTAATACCACCTTCTGTCGCTAGCAGGTAGAATCGCAATAGCGAAAATGATTATACTACCTAAATTCTTCTATTTGTTCATAAACCTCCCACTCCCACAAGCCTTCTTTACAGTAATGCGCTCCCTGTTGATATCCCTAGTATGGGCAGGAAAAGAAGCGCATGTGTCTTGGGAACTCGTGACCCTCCTGCTGGAACAGGGCGGACTAGGCGCCCCTGATGTTCAACTATATGCTTACTGTACCCAAGCCCAGTTTTTGCACTACTGGATCTATCCCACACCATTCCAGCCACTTGTGGCGGTGGAAATCAAAAGGGTAGCGCCGCACCCCCTCCATGCTGCAATATACCAGCCCTACAAGCATCCCCGAGACGAAATCATCCCCGTAGAGACATTGCGCTGGGATTGGGAGGGCCTCAGGAAAAGAGCCAAACTTGAGATACTATATGCTCCCTCTGTGCTGCTAGGACACCACCCACATCTACCTCCACAGGCAGATAAGGGTAGTCTGGCAATAGCGCACGAGATGGGAATGAATACATTTGCAGGTCTATATCCGGATGGCACCTTCCGCCCCCCCAATGTAGCAGGACGGTATCGAACCTAGGTTCTCAGAGCAGTTCCTATACTACCATTTACGGGCGGCCTGCCGTCGAGTGCACCCCACGTACTATTGTCCTACTGCCGAGTTGCACACTCTCGAACACATACTGACCAACCCCTCGCCTTGTAGGCTCATTACACATTCATATAGCAGTATGCAAACAACATTTCCGGTGGCAGAACCAAAGGCATTTTCCGATTGGTATTCTGAAATTAATCCTTCCTTATCTGAAGAGCAGTGGCAGTTCTGCTGTGGCCATCTACGAAAGCTATCTCCCAATTACAAGCTGAGATTGATTCATTTTAAGTTTCTTCACAGATTTATAGAACCCCCGCTCAGTTACACCGTATGGGGCTACGGCCCGATGCTGAATGCTGGAGGTGTAGGGCTATGCCGGTGACGTTCCTACACCTGGCGTGGGAGTGCCCCCCCCATTGCGGCATATTGGGCAGAGGTATTTGTGAAAGCGGCCCCATCCAACATACGTAAACTGCACGCCATGCTACTGCTACTGGCCAAACGCAGAGTGGCCATACATTGTGGGAAGCCCAATGCGCCCTTGGTCTAAACCTGATTGCAGGATGTTGTCTTTTGACAAACGCAGCTCTCTATATTTCGGGAATTAATGCCTGTAGCCTCCAGGCCTAAAGACATATGGGGGCCGTTATCTGAGTGGCTACGCTCAAACCAACCCAGGGAAACCAATACACCCAGCTCCGTAATTCATGATGCAGGTGTCCGATTCATCCAGTTGTCTGCAAGCATGGTAAACACGTGTGGTTAGATGGGTCCCGTGATATGATAAATATGCGCATATGTAGTACAGTAATTAAATGATAACAGCTGTATGTGATGATTCCAACATTGATTTGCTGATACTAAACACAATGTAATAAACCTGACCTGTAGTTTAATGTTAAGGTTATTGTTATGTTAAAAGTATGACCTATTTCAGCTACTGATGTCATGCACTGTGACACTGTTTAATAATGGAAATGCCAATAAACAAAATTAAAATAAAATAAACAAAGAAGGTTAGAACCTCATAGTGGAAACCTTAGTCAGAGATAGAGATATAGCCAGGTCACCTATCAAACAATCATGCAGCAACCTGCCACAACCTAACTGAATTCAGTTGAAAAAATGAAGCCCAGCCAATAACAACTAGAAGTTTCCTCATAGCTCTCAACTACTGGAAATCAACCCAACAATGAAACACCCTAATGACAACCAGATGTTGCTAGCTTACATCTATAGTTCACAGACTACTATAAAATATGGCACAAGAGAACTCTTACATATACCCTCAAATGCTGATTCCTATCCCCTGTTATCCCTTCTGAGTTTCTAATACTCTAGGTGAACTTGGACAGACCACCCCATCCGAGGACTACCACCCCTCTTACACTGGCCAGGTATATTATATTGAACCCCCATGACATCTGACATTGAACATATCTTACTCTCCAAACCTTCTATTTACCCCCACATGTATCATGAAACAGGCCCCTTTGACCAGCTGGCTCACTCTTGAGCTAGATGAAGTAGTCCACCATCTGAAGGACAAATCTCTTGTGTATTCAGGTAAAACTACCCTCAAAGTACCAACTCCTACCTTCCCCCATAGCATCTGGTTGTTATGTTATTGTGACTTGTAGAGCACATAGCTGTTCCAGTTGGGCCTTCTCATTGCTAAGAAACAGATACTGCAAAAGAGCAAGCAGAAGCCGACTTGGTAAGCAAAACCAGGTCTTGAGGCATTTCCAGAACATTTCTTCACTGGGGATTTGGCACAGGTGTAGAGGTCAAGTGTTCCATAATTTGGGTGCCAAGTGAAAAGGTGACACTTCGCAAAGTAGGTAAAGACCTTAATCCTGGAGACTACAAGGGAAATTACCCCAGCCTGCAGATGCCTGAGTTTTGATCTGAGCCTTAATCGACAATCTCACATGGCTACACACAATCATACACACAATCATAAATGCAAAACCAACAGTTGATGGACAGAATGCTGAACAATGTCATACATTCACCCCAGTACAGAGATCTGGGCCTAAATCCATCATTTTTTTGCTCACCATGCCATTCCAGTTTGAACCCAGCCATATGCAAATCAGTCTTGACCCTGTGCCCCATGGGAACAGTCCAGCCCGAACTGCCAAGCCAGGTCCTCCCTGGACTGGAACCAAGCATCCTAGGACCGGTTTCGGGGTTTCACCCCTCTTCAGCCAGGATAGCTTGATTCCAGTGGCAGGGAGAGAACGGGACTCACGTCTGAGCATACCCGTCCCACTCGGGGTGACAAATGCAAAAACAACAGTTGATGGACAGAATGCAGAACAATGTCATACATTCACCCCAGTACAGAGATCTGGGCCTAAATCCATCGTTTTTTTGCTCACCATGCCATTCCAGTTTGAACCCAGCCGTATGCAAATCAGTCTTGACCCTGTGCCCCATGGGAACAGTCCAGCCCGAACTGCCAAGCCAGGTCCTCCCTGGACTGGAACCAAGCATCCTAGGACCGGTTTCAGGGCTTCACCCCTCTTCAGCCAGGATAGCTTGATTCCAGTGGCATGGAGACCACGGGACTCACGTCTGATCATACCCGTCCCACTCGGGATGACAAATGCAAAAACAACAGTTGATGGACAGAATGCAGAACAGTGTCATACATTCACCCCAGTACAGAGATCTGGGCGTAATCCATCGTTTTTTTGCTCACCATGCCATTCCAGTTTGAACCCAGCCATATGCAAATCAGGCTTGATTCTGTACCCCATGGAAACAGTCCATCCCGAACTGCCAAGCCAGGTCCTCCATGGACTGGAACCACGCATCCTAGGACCAGTTTCGGGGTTTCACCCCTCTTCAGCCAGGATAGCTTGATTCCAGTGGCATGGAGAGCACGGGACTCACGTCTGAGCATACCCGTCCCACTCGGGGTGACAAATGCAAAAACAACAGTTGATGGACAGAATGCAGAACAATGTCATACATTCACCCCAGTACAGAGATCTGGGCCTAAATCCATCGTTTTTTTGCTCACCATGCCATTCCAGTTTGAACCCAGCCATATGCAAATCAGTCTTGACCCTGTGCCCCATGGGAACAGTCCAGCCCGAACAGCCAAGCCAGGTCCTCCCTGGACTGGAACCAAGCATCCTAGGACCGGTTTCAGGGCTTCACCCCTCTTCAGCCAGGATAGCTTGATTCCAGTGACATGGAGAGCACGGGACTCACGTCTGAGCATACTCGTCCCACTCGGGGTGACAAATGCAAAAACAACAGTTGATGGACAGAATGCAGAACAATGTCATACATTCACCCCAGTACAGAGATCTGGGCCTAAATCCATCGTTTTTGTGCTCACCATGCCATTCCAGTTTGAACCCAGCCATATGGAAATCAGTCTTAACCCTGTGCCCCATGGGAACAGTCCAGCCCGAACTGCCAAGCCAGGTCCTCCCTGGACTGGAACCAAGCATCCTAGGACCGGTTTCGGGGTTTCACCCCTCTTCAGCCAGGATAGCTTGATTCCAGTGGCATGGAGAGCACGGGACTCACGTCTGAGCATACCCGTCCCACTCGGGGTGACAAATGCAAAAACAACAGTTGATGGACAGAATGCAGAACAATGTCATACATTCACCCCAGTACAGAGATCTGGGCCTAAATCCATCGTTTTTTTGCTCACCATGCCATTCCAGTTTGAACCCAGCCATATGCAAATCAGTCTTGACCCTGTGCCCCATGGGAACAGTCCAGCCCGAACTGCCAAGCCAGGTCCTCCCTGGACTGGAACCAAGCATCCTAGGACCGGTTTCAGGGCTTCACCCCTCTTCAGCCAGGATAGCTTGATTCCAGTGGCATGGAGAGCACGGGACTCACGTCTGAGCATACTCGTCCCACTCGGGGTGACAAATGCAAAAACAACAGTTGATGGACAGAATGCAGAACAATGTCATACATTCACCCCAGTACAGAGATCTGGGCCTAAATCCATCGTTTTTTTGCTCACCATGCCATTCCAGTTTGAACCCAGCCATATGCAAATCAGTCTTAACCCTGTGCCCCATGGGAACAGTCCAGCCCGAACTGCCAAGCCAGGTCCTCCCTGGACTGGAACCAAGCATCCTAGGACCGGTTTCGGGGTTTCACCCCTCTTCAGCCAGGATAGCTTGATTCCAGTGGCATGGAGAGCACGGGACTCACGTCTGAGCATACCCGTCCCACTCGGGGTGACAAATGCAAAAACAACAGTTGATGGACAGAATTCTGAACAATGTCATACATTCACCCCAGTACAGAGATCTGGGTCTAAATCCTTACACACAATCATGAGCAGAGTGTCAGGCCCAGCGCCGCAGGATTCAGTTGCAGCAGAATAAATGGTCCACCTTCTGATATTAGCAAGTCCCTGATATAATGATATCTAGAGGGCTTTCGAACTATCAGGTGAGGGAAAGGAAGGGGAAGGGACAGCATGGGAATAGAACCTGAAACAACAAAGACAATGGGTTAATACAAGGATACTGTCTACTCTCATATCATTCTCGCTAATGTCTCTAGATGTACCTGAATGGAAACACAGCAGATGACATTGTAAATGGGCCTCAGTACGCTTTACAAACATTTACCTGAAATGAAAGTATTCACAAGCATTACAACAATCGCTTTACTCCCTCTGTTTTAGATATGCGTTCAATCTTATTACAACCTACCCACAACAGTGTCATAGATGTCTCATAAGTTTGCCTTAGAACAAACAACTGTATTAAAAGGCACCCCAACAGTAGAGTTGCAATACTGGGTTGACTTCACCTCAGTACTTGAGCATTAGGTATCTCCAAAGAATAAGGCTGAGGCGATTATCATGCAAAGGTTTCCTCATAAATTACTAAGGACTGTATCCATCATATTCCCATGTACTTTTTTCCTAGTACCCCAAGGGCAATAACAAAAGATATTCATCCAGCTTACAACGGCAATACGCGGTTGTGACCACCGCCGTATTCCGCTGCCGAAAATGAAAGCCAACAAATGAAAAGAAAGGAGAGAGCGCTCGGTAATATGCGGTTGTGACCGCCGCCGTATTCCACCGCCCTCCGAAGGAAAGTCAAAACTTGATAGCAAACGGTAATACGCGGTTAGGTCCCACCGCTGTATTCCGCTGCCGCAAACTAAAGCAAACAAATGAAGAAAGGAGAGAGCAAACGGTAATACGCGGTTGTGACCGCCGCCGTATTCCGCCGCCCCCTCCCTCAGAGGAATAGACTAAACTTGGTAGCAACGGGAATACGCGGTTGTGACCGCCGCCGTATTCCGCTGCCGAGAATGGATAGAGGGTTCACAGTTAATAAGGAAACGGCAATACGCGATTGAGGCAGTATTCCGCTCCTTGCTCCACTTTTCCCGAGTACTCACGGTCTTCTTTGGCTGAACACGAGTATAAAAAGATGAATCTCTGGGAACACGAGACCTTCCAACGACGCCTTCCTGTTCCTTCTCTCTCGAACGTGAGAGAGAACACCAAACGGAACAGATTACGCGCAACTTCCTGTGCCACTTCAGCACCTAAATCCCCCCTCCTAAGCAACCCTTCTGGGTATTGTAGTTTGTTAATCGCTAGGTAGGCGCATCACGCTCGAATCCTGACACAGAGTGTCTTCCCCCAGAACCCTCACCATTATTTCACTTGATGTCAATTGAATTTGCCACTACATTAAGAGAAATAAAATCTTCACCTATCTTCCCTCAAAAAGTCAAACAAAGCATTGTTGCAATTAACCCCTCGCCCCTGTCACAGGAAGAAAGTAAGGCATTAAATAGGACTGGGTATTCTGCAGCTGCATAATAACTACCCAAGACCCTGATGCCGCCACCACTGCCAACTTTGAGAAATGTGATTTGGCTATGCTGCTGAATAAATTTCTACCATTCAGGTTATCAAAAACTTGGCTTGATTCAGAAGGGAGGTTCATAATAACAAATGTTATTACTATCCAGTAGATTGATTTACATTGCATTCCTCTATTCACCCAATTTGTCAAAAACAATCTTCTTCTCACATTCATCTATAGTCCTAGAGAATTCGGCTTCACACAAACATTAGTAGATGAGCACTGGAGCCTGTCCACAGATCCTGTTCTGGACAGGTCAGACCCAAATGACGATTACAAAAGCCACAGTAAAGTTCTATATGATGTAATCTCAGACCATGGAGTAGTTGATAATTCCGTAGTTCTTTGTCATGCTACAAGCAAGGCATATTAGTAATGCTCCAAAACAAAAAGGAAAACAATGGCAGAGATGGACTCAAAATTGGGTAGGCTACATGAAACCATTTTGAACCACGAGACATGGCTAAATAAGATGATACACAATCCCGCATAGTAATATATCAAATACTTGAAATTAGCCTCTGAAGTTGAAGAAATGTAATGACTGAACAGTAAGCTTACAAAAGACATCTTAGTACTGATGAGTCATATTGAGAGGAAAGAAGACTATACAAGAGTGCCCTATGCATGGATCCTTGGGTTTTCTCCAGAAGAAGACAGATCAGATCTCAAGTGCTTTATGGAAAATTATTGGGACATAACATGAAAAAGTTTAGGAGGGACCACAGCTGGCTATTAGAAAATGCCACCACATCAGATCCATAAATAAGATCTTACTGCAAGTGGCGAGGATCCCCAATCATTGTCAGCCATAGGCATGAGCTTTCCAGAAATCAAACCTTGAGCATGGTGATAAAGAAATGTAAACCTATACAACTCTCACATGCTGATAATCTGTTATATTTGTGCCAGAATTAGTGTAAAAGATAGTACCAAGAGCTCGTCTTAGACCAAGTGACTAAACTAGGAGAAGTCGTTTTTCAAATCTTTTGCATTAGCACATTGGCAGGTGCTGCCCTAGGATTGATGCTGAGCTTCCTCGCCACCTTGGCGGTTCCTGTGCTATTGCACTCATGGTGACAAAGTGAGGTTTCCTATGACTTCTGTGGTGCGTGCATTGCAAAGTGAGGCAGTGCGACTCCAGAAATCTGGATACAATGTGGGATGTCAAACTGGAGCTTCTTCCTCAGCATTGATAGAATGTCATGGACTTTTGGAAAAGGGCAGAAAGCAACCTTATACAAAGCTTTTTCCAAGATGGTGGTCAGTCCTTTGTACAGGTCCATATTTCCCTTTCAGCTGGGCTGTTCTCAGAATACCACTTAATTTACTGGCAATCTACCCTCAAGCTGGACCTGTTTTTTACTTCTTCTGGCTCTGCCAGTCAAAGTGTTGCAAGGCGTCCTGGGTAATCCTCGCATCTACCTTCAGCAATTAGCTGTATGTGCCCACTGTTTCCACCCAGTGCTGTATTAATGTCTAATCACAGGTAGAGGTACAACTCACATCTGCCGTACCTAATACTGTTGATGTTAGAGAATATACACCATATATCGCTAAGTTTTAGCTCAGGGATCTACCTTTTACTTTTACAGTTAATGTGTTTGCCCTACCTTTTACAAATTAATGATGTAGAAACAGTTCATTTTCACTAAACCAATGCCTTTGATAGTCTGGATCAAAGGTAACTCACTAAAGAAAATATTGAGAAACCTTAAATCTTCCACATATAATGATGAACCTCCACTTCTATACTTGTACATGGAGCCCCTTGCATCTCACTAAAGCACTTCATCAACCCTCGTCTGAATTGGCTATCCAACACTCCATGGACAAGTGCAATACCATCAACCACTACTTAAATGTACAAATAAGTAGCACATTGACAAAACCAAACCTGCTTCTCCTCTGACACCCACTGCTCAACGTTATATCCCATAACCCTGTCTCTCAAAGACTTCGCTGACATATTCAACTCCCACAAAGCCACCACCTGGGAATATTATGGGGCATATTTACAAGGGCATTGCACCACAGGAACGTCGCTTTGAAAGACATTCCTATGGCACAATGCCCTGCTCCATATTTACAAAGTGGCGTTAAGCCACTTTCTGTGGCTTAACGCTGATTTGTAAATATGGTACCCTTTCACGCAGGTGTGTGCATCAAAGGGGTGTACAATGCATGTTGGCGTTCCACCGCAACACTCATTGCTTTTTGATGCTGCTCCAGATTTACAAGGATGTGTAAATCTGACGAAGTGCCACAAACTAACGCCATGCAGGAGCAGGCATAAGAATGGCGATAGGAGGAGACATACTTTTATTTCTCCTCGTTTTTACTTTTTCTAAGCCCACATAGAAAGAGCAAAACGCCATTAATGATTGTTTTTGTGCATGAAGGTGTCCCTTACTGAACATAAACAATCATTAAATAATGACTATTTGCTACTTCTATGTGAGCTGCCTTCTGTAGGACACATAGAAGTAACAAATCACCATTATTGATTGTTTACGTGCAGGAAGGTTTTCCTTCCTGCACATAAACAATCAATAATGGTGATTTGTTGCAGGAAGAGAAACCTTCCTGCACATAAACAATCATTCCCTGCAACACAGGCACCCTTGCAGTGTGGCGCAAGGGTGCCTGCGTTGATACACTAGGCAGCTAATTTTAGCGCCAGCGCTAGGGATAATATAGGGTGCACCATATTGTTGTAAATACGGTGCATCCCTGCGTTTTGGAAATGCCGGCATGCGTCGCTGCTTAATTTAGCGCAGCTCCATGCTTCAACATTTCCTTGTACATATACCCCTTTGTCTAGAGAAGCTCTTCCCTCCTACTCACCATCATAAACACCTCCCACACTCAAGGCATCTCTTCCTCCTGAAGCTCTGCAGACAGGCCAGATCCTTCTACTCCTGAAAAGGCAAAAATGTTTGGGGGAAACCGACCCTAAGGCTGACGGGTCTAAGGGATATTACTAGACCTAAGTGGACGACATGCTCAAAATGTAGTTTTCTGTGGAAACCTAGTCTGTTCTCTTTTAAAAGAACTCCTAAGAAGAAGCTTCTTTAGAGGCGTTCTCTGCACATCAAGACAACAGTGGGTCAGTTTCCTTTTTCCCTACACCACTTTGTTCCCATTATTTCTCCTTCAAGTGCAAGAAATGGCCCTCCTAAAATCTCCTGTAATGCAAAGAAAACTGCATATATGCAATAATACCCCTCCCTCCTCTTTTGTTTGGGCATCCTTTTTACTCGCCCCTCCTCTTTTTCTACACTTTACTTTCCTCCCAACTAGCTTTCTCACTGCCCTATTTTGTTCCTCTTCTCGTTTAATTTGCTCCTCCTTCATTGCAAGACTTTTGCTTCGCTCTTGCTGTTAATCTATACCTATTGGTTCTCTTGCGCTACGTAAAACTGTTAGGTCTGTAAAATAAATAAAACAATGCACACCCTTAATACTGAAGTAAATTGTTTTTACCCTTCATGACATTGTGGCAAGTGTAAATTCTTGTTTGCACGTGCCATTTAAGTAGCCCCTTAACACATGTCCCATGTCTGCAATGGCAGACATGAGACAGGTGTTAAAGGGCTACTTAAGTGGGTGGCACAATAAGTAATGCATGCCCACTTGTAGCATATAATTTACAGGCCCTGAGTATACAGTATAGCACTTTACAAGTCACTTATAAGTAAATTAAGTATGCCAACCAGGTGTAAGCCAATTTTACGACGTTTTAGGGCATGAGCACAAGCACTTTAGCACTGGTCAGCAGTGGTAAAATGCACATGTTCTTATATGCCATCAGTGTGGTGAAGTAGCTTTTTCCATTATCTGGCAATACGTAGCTGTATACTGATAGCTCTTTTAGTTAAAAACTCAAAATCAGAGTGGAGGGTCTCTTATGAAGGGTTAGTAGGTTAGAGGGACTGGTGTGAATGATGGACTGACTACTTCAAATGAGGGGACACAGAAATCAAGGTAACACACAGCTCTCAGGCCAATGCACCACCTGTGAACCATGATGCAATATTGTTAGTTACTTATCTGTGAAAGATGATCCCAAAAGACCTCTGAGGAAACATACATATGATCAAATTTGACTCATCGCGGGAGCGGATTGTTGTCACTGCTGCACTTGCACTTTACTGGCCTTGTGAAGACAGATTGTGGGACGTGCCTACAAGAAGAAGCCTTAAGGATTCCGTTGGTTGACTCGTCTTTGGCCTCTCTCTGGTGCTGCCCATACCACTAAATTACTGCACACTGACACAGAGAATCAGCAATGCATCAGCACGCAAAGCATGCAAAATCATTGACTGGCCAACTGACCAATGATCAAGAGTCATGGGCCAGGAACAATTGTCCTTGAATTATCGATCCATTTGTTAAGGTGATCTTCAGCTTTTCTCTCCTGCCTCATTAAGCTAGTACACTGACCTAAATTTAATCTAATACATCTATGATAACACTCATCTATTTACAAGAAGGGGTGAGAGTGCTAAAGATGTTATCTGCTCAGCTACCAAATACTGAAATTGGTGCAGCTCAATAAATTGAGAACCTACACCAGAGTTAGACCTTCAACTATTTCATCTCATAAACGTATCTTGAAATTCACTGCCCAGCAGCAACAATTAATTCTAATGTTCATCATTGCTTCTGCAATTAAATCCTGCAAAATTCATACCAGATTGTAATCTAATCCTGTGTAGCTGTCCATGTTGTAGTGAGGCATTTCTGTGAGATGCAGCATGAGGAATTTGTATCGCCTGACGCCCGAGATATCTAGATTTATTACCAGGGCAAGAGGTTCAAACGTCTGTTTTGTCCGAAGGACAAGCAGACTTGATAATAGTTAAAATAGGGACAGATCTGCTACTTCCACTGGCTAACAGCTAATCAAGAAATCCGAAGCAGATGCCTTCAAAAACTAAAATGATTAAAGGCCACTGACTGTAGTCACTATTTGGATGGGCTCGAGGCTGCTGTTATTTGTGAAATTGAGATTGTTGAAATGCAAAGTCGAGTGGTATTTACTGCAGGCTTCAAATCACACGTCACGGAGCAGGATAGCACAGCTCCCATCGGACTTCCAAGTAAAAGACTGGAGAGCAGGGAAGGAGAGGAATGGAGGCCCTCTCAGCTCTGCCCCTCGGTTTCCTGCTCGATTACCTTAGCTTTGCTCCTCCTCATGCATTTCCTTGGGCTTTGCCTCTTGCCCTTGCGCCCTCTGGGCTTGTAGAATCATCAAAGTCTGCCAGTCGGGCATATCACTGGCATTTTGCTCCCTGGGCCTCTTGGAATACACACAAGGCTGCTCATAGTGGGCATTTCCGTTATCTTTTACTTTCCGTGACCGTCACATCTGAGCTGATGTCGGAGGCAAACGCTATGCTTCCCATTACCCTCTTGTGCTTCCTGCTTGCCTGCGTTTTATATACAGTGAGTGTTATAAGCAGAAGTCAGGGGCTTTGTGAAAACGATTTGTTCGACTGTACTTCTCCCTTTAGCAGAATTTATGAACACAAGGTATGCTAAAGAAAACATGAAAATACAGCGCATACTTTTGCAGGTTTGCCTGTAGACATTTTTCCGATAGTAAATCTTCCATTTATGCCATGTATTCAACACATTGAGAGGCTTTGTAGGAGTTTCAGTGCAGTGCCGAGCATACCTTTGCGAGGCAGGACAGCAACAAACAGCTGATGTCAATATAGGCGCCTACCAGTCCTCACAGGGACATGAGCTGGAAAACTTTAGGTCTCAGTAAGAAAACCATTTAAATAATGTTTTAAAAATGGTGGTGTTGTGTTCTCAAGTAGTTACGTACACTTATGTAAATGCCAAGCTGTTTGTCATAACACATAGGCATTAGCCTTTAGGCTGTAGCCAAGTGCAAGCAGTTTTGACAGGTAAGGGAATAGAGTCCCAGTAGAATAGAACATTTGCCCAAGATCACACATTGTAGTTAAGTGGGCAGCATTAGAAATGTAGTTCCCTCATTTGATCGCTAATCTGGCAACTAGGATACATCTTAAGAAACATGATGTGTTGTGTGCAATCAGAGGGCAAACGCCTGGGCATTCATTATATCTCAGACATACCCCAAACGGAGCACTGTAAAATGCCCAACAATGCTGTAATGCAGCACATAAAAAGGAGTTTCTTTAAAATGGCGCTGGAGAACTTGCTTTAGTTGTGGAGGGGGCATGATGGGTCTGAAGTGTCCAACTCAGTCTATTGCTTGTAGTGGATATATTAACGAGGCCTAAGTGTTCTTTCACATCACTAAGGCTTAGAAGTGCCTTGCTGTCAGGCTGGGAACACTTCCATATGTCTAACAGTCTGTACTTTGACTTGGCTTCTCTTCCCAGTGATTTTAATGTACTCTAACACCTACACCTTGCACTGGGGTTGACCTTAAAAAATCACCACAGAGCACACAGGCTTTAACCCCCAGACAAACAGCTTTGAAGCTATTGTGCTTAAAACACATCACACATAAATTAGGTAAATACAAGCAGAAGGTCCTGTTAAAAGAATTTAACTCTAGTACAGAGGTCTTCAAACTGGGGGGCGGCAGGCTCATGCAGATAACAGTGCTTTGTTTCGAATTGAAAAAATGAGTATCAGTAAGCTTCTCTGTAATGGCCCATCACTAATACCTTTTGTCACTTATATATTGGCTCTAAGTAAGGTGTCAAAAGGGAAGGGACTCCATATATTCCTTAAACCTCCCTCTCCCACCACTGCTGATAATCACACTGTGAATACTTTTACACTTTATTAAGGCCTGGCTAACCAGAATAGAATGTTTGGCAATCATGTGTTTCACTGCTTTTTTAAAAAGGATAGTATATCTTAACTGCAATATTCAAATGTTAGACATATAGAAATATTTAAACATTGCAAATTTATTAGAATAATTGTTAAAAACTCTTGGGGGCCCGTTTTATTTATTTTAAAGTTTGAAGACCATTGATAAAGGAAGAACCAACATTTCAATGCTCAGTACAGGAATTTAGTAAGATAGTAGCCAGAAAACAAAATGGATACATTTACGTAGTGTTCTTTACAGAGGCTACCAGCTTTGGTATAAAAAAAAAACGAAGACACCAAAACTAGCCGTGCCCTGCCTGACACCTCCACTATATCTATCCACGTCTAACACACTGTGGCTCTCCATGTAATCCCTTACCCATCTATAGATCCCATCAAAACTGTCTCTCTTGACTAATTGTGATGTGAATGTCTTGAAGTGTCTTTAAGTGTCTTTGGTTTTGTCATACATTTAATGACATGAGTGTCAAATGATTTTGTGTCAAGGCGTGCCTGAATCATATGATGTACTGGCAGTGGTGGAGGGTGACATTTGAAAGTGGTGGGGCGTAAAAAGATTGTCATACTTCAGCATAGCGAGCGAGCGTAGCGAGCGAGCCCGAACAACCTAAGGGAGGTTCGGGGGGGTTCTCCCCCCGTGAACATTTTGAAAAAAGAGTGGAAAAATGGTGCATTTTCAAGCAAATTTGAGAAAGCAGAAAGGTTAATAAAGCAATTAAGAAAGTGCAGTTATTAGAGTAATAAAGAGATCATGTCATATAACATAGGTAGCTGCTTATTCAGTATAACCACAGAGCTTCATAACAGACTTTGAGATATAATGCATTTCTGAGTACCTCACAGGTGTTTTTTATTTAACAAACAACTAAACAGATAATGCCAGAGTGCTGGACACAATAACGGTAATTTATGGTCTGCGTTGCCACATAGTCAATTTCGCTTTAATTTTGCTCTATTGCCAATGCCTGGCCTCTTTTATTGCCGCTATCTGTAATGGAAATCGGATGCTGGGAGGCAGCAGCGCCTTTTCTTCATTATCGAAAACGAAAGTACATTCAAATATCGAAGTTCCGAATACCAGTAATTAACTCAGTTAATTATTATTAGGCGGCGGTCTTAACGCAGCTTCTATTTTTTGATCCTGACTATATTGTGCCTTTCAATTTCCCGCGCATTCGGATTCGCTGCTGACGAAAGTTTCGTCAGCGGCAAATCCGAATGCGCGGGAAATTGCGAGATATGCACATCCGTGTGATTCGACGAGTCACCTGGCAGCGGAAAAACACGAAGAAGGGAGGCTACCACTAGACTGTGTAGTGTGTATAGAAGGTGGCACTGGCACTGCACAGGCAGCATTCCTCGTCATGATGATGAGGGAATCTAAGACTGGGCCGATTCTGTAAATGACATACTGTCTGTTAGCATTAAATGTGACACAACAACACAAATGGCAGCGATAAGATCGGCCTGGAAAAAAATTGGAGCAAAACAATATTTTGATTACGACCTCTTCTTGACGAAAAATAATCATCCAAACGGTCGGAGGAGGCTATACGCAGTAACGTGCCGGACACATTTTTTTCCTTGCTTGCGCCCTGCCCTGGGCCTGGCCCTGGCCCCTGGGCCCTGACACTCAGTCTCAGTCTCACATTAATTTGCAAGCCACTTGATACTCCTAGATAATATACTCACAGATAAAAACTTACATTATGGGATAATGGGAGAACGAAGACTGCCTGACTGAGTAGTAGCTCTGCTCTGACTCTCGACTGACTGACTGGCTGCTACACTGTGTCTCGTCTGTGTGTGAGAGGCAGGTAGGACGAGTCCGACAGTGACTCGTGCTCGTCGTGACTCTCTCTGACTCGTGTCGTCTCGTGTCGTGTGGCAGGCACTGGCGCGGTGACGTGGTGCGCCGACAGCGTAGAGAGAGACTGAGGAATGGCCAATCACTACTGCATGGCTTCACATTGCCGCAGTGTGATTGGCCATACGCACGGTACCATGAGTCATGACCATGCTGCTGCACTGCGCGCTGCGCGGTGTTAGACTCTCAGCCAATCCTGGCGCTGCATTACCAGTGCCACTGCGCCAGCAGCGCCAGGATTGGCTTAAGAGCAGGGTTACTCCCTTCCCATAATGAGACCCGGGGGGCTGCGTTATGAGAAGTGCCCTCGGGTCCCAGTCGCCACTGTGAGTCGATGGTGCTATAAGTACTACACACACACGTGTGCGCATGTTCGGGCCAGGATTCCAAATTAATAGCCCAAAACTTGACATGCGCACTGCTGTCTGCTGCGCTATTTCCACGTCAGCCCGCCCCAAGTGGGCTGGTGCTGGAAGGCACACTGTGTAGTCCTTTGATTGAACGACTACCGCCCTCAGCCCACTTCTGCTTCGCATCCCGTGGGTGGACTTCCTGAGTGACAGACAACTCCCATTTAATGACTGCCTCCTAATTAGCCCTGCTACGTACCCCCTCCTTCTTGCCTTGGACCCTGACTAATTGTGACTCAGGCGGCATACGGCCTAGTATCGGGAGAGGGTTCTCAATCAACGACTCGTGGGTGTAGGGTAGTCGGGGTTATTTGAAAGGTGGAGGAGTGGTTGGGCCATGGGGTCTGCAGTTTTATTATCAACTGACATGCCACATATCAGTTGCACTGCATTATGGTACAGTGCTATGTGAGCATGCTCCATATGAACCTGCATAATATCAGTGGCATCGCGTATCGGATCTGAGTGAGTGTGTGGGTGTGACTGCATGAGGACTCCCTGTTATTAATTACACCACACTGCGGTGTTGCTTTACGCTTTCCTAAATTAATCGTGCCTCCAGATCTTTAATGGAGGATAAAAAATAGGCAGCCTATGGATTTAAAAAGGGTGCATCCTGTATCAGAAACAATCTGATTATTGCTTTCAATGATCCTGGGTTTCCCCTTTTAAACCATGGAACAGTGCACTAAAATGTTTGCAGGCAAGATCTTGCCACACTAGGCCAAATTCTAATCGGATTTGTGCGCAAGCACAACAACGTGGTAAGCGAAACAGCCTCCAAAGAGCATTACACTGTAACAAATCTAACACGGAGGCAAAACGGCTTGACAAAGCCTGATGACTCTAGAGCATAGAATTAAATAATTTGGCTCTGGGGACATGTAGGATTGAGGTGGCCGAAGGGCTTTGAAGCTTGTTATTAAGCTTACATAAAGCATATGGCACTGAGGTTTCTTTGTGCCTTAACTTTGTCAGATGGTATCTTGGTGAACCTTTCGCCATCAGCCAGATGCCCAAATACTTATAGCACGCTGAGTACTTTAATTGGCGTGGGCCAGATAGACAAGATTTATCTGCTTTCTTTCGGGCTTTTCCCAAAAATCATGACACTAGACATAGATGGATTTAGCTGAAGCTTATTTTCACAGTTGTAGGCAAATAGTTCCTATAGTTCCTTTAGTACCCTTGGCAGCCCTATATATGTATGCTCAAGAAGAACAATGTTATCTGCATACTGTAACATGTATACATGAGTGTTCATGATCTTTGGAGGAAACGATCTTGCCTTCCTGAGAGCTGACCGATATCTGCAGTGTAACAGCTAAATAGTAAAGGAGCAAGGACGTAACCCTGCTTCAGTCCCCTTTTAGTGAAAATCTTCTTTAAGACGGTGCGCAATTTTGCAACCTTTACCTGGACCCAGGTATAAGGAAATTATTGCTTGAAGCATAGCCAATGAAATACCCTAGGCTACCAGCTTCCTCCACAATATATGCTGGTTGACTGTATCAAAGGCTGCCATTTAATTTTTTTAAAAACAGGCATATAATGGTGGTCGTTGGGGACTAATGGTATGGTGATGTAGATAAGAAAGTAATACAATATTAGTATAGTACGGAGTTTTGTCTAAACCCAGTTTGAAAGGAAGGTATGATCTTACTGGATGTCCAAGCCTCGCGTTCTTGTAATAAAACGTTTGCATAGGCTTCCCCTTTGACATCTAGTAATGTGATTTGGAGATAATGGGATGGATCTGATCTACTGCTCATATTCTTATAAAGTGGGTGTAAGACTGACCCCCACCAAGTGTCCACAACTGAATGTGCTAGAAAAGAAGTCCTTGAACAAGGGGGTCAGCCACGACTCCCAAAAGTCTTTAGCTGAACAAAAAGTCAAAGTATTTTATTTAAGTTAATTAAAACCATAATATTTTATACTGCTAGACCAATAAAACATTACAAATTCAATAAATGTAAGCAACTTATTTCTTGCATTAAATTATAATTTTGAACAATTTTCAGTTAAAAATACCATGGCTAGAAATATAGAAATCTCCTGCCTGAGTGTTGGAATATTCATTACATTCAGCTCCAATTTAATAGCTTTATTGGTTTGTTTAAAGTCCATTAATTTTCCTGCCTTTGTCCATTTTAAAGTGCAAACGTGTTCGTGCAAAATCACTTTGACTCTGAAAAGTAATTAATTAAATAACCCAGTGCCCCTCCTATTTCAAATTTTCCAACTGATATGATCATGTAAGGTCTCTTAAAGTGCATTAGGTCTCTTAAAGTGCATTTGTGTTAGCATTAAACCAGGATACATCTAAAGGTGCAGAAGTCATGTTTAAATAGTTGATAGACTACATAATATTCATCAGTCCCTTTGCTGTCAATAACTGGTCCGCTTTAAAGAAAAATTGTATAAAAGCTGCTATTATTTGAGGAGACTCCCCTTTCATGCAAAAGAGCAAGGTGTGTCTTTATCTGATTTAAACACAGATGATAGTATATTATTTACACCCAGGACTCCACTTGATATTTGTACATTTAAAACTATAATAGTACTATTCAGGTTAAAAACATTCTCGCCAACTTTTTTAGAGTCATTTTCTTTGCTTTGAGGCAAGACTTCCATCTCCATAAGAGATTGATTGTCATTATAGAGTAGCAAAAGGTAGTTTTCCCAAATGTCCAGGGTTATTCTGTTTTCTCGTGACAGCTGATCCTCATTGTCTAGTTCAGTGACAAATTTTCAAAAACAACTATGATCTTTATAGTTTTTTTTAAACTTGTTCTTTATTAGCCACATTGCATCATATCACATTTTAGACATGTAACATATACATTTTACATGGACAACCATCATACTTGGTGATAGCGGTGTCCATGCTAAACAACATCAGCACCACTCACCCCGTGGTATACTGTACATTGCAATGTGCTTTAGTTCTTTATACATATCAAACCTAATTTATAAACAATAAAAACTACAATCTTTATATTAAATAACTATAGATTATAAGCCATTGCCTTTCAGTATATTTACTTTTAAACACACAATAGGCTACAGCCAGGAGGGACCGGATGATGAAGCATCCTACATAATGTGGGTGAGGGTTTCCATCTTTTTAGCACCATATGTTTGGGATTGTTTCTGTGAAGAATGGCCACTACAAATAAAAAATAAGTTATCGCTCCCTGGATCTATGGTGGTCCCCAATAAGGGCTTTAAGTGAGATGAAAAACGTGGGGGGAGGAGTCTCCAATGCTTATTAGCAACATCAGCTAAATGAGTAAAAACTACTATTTTATTGTAAAAGAAATAATATTTAAAATGTTTCAGTTCTGAAAATATGAGACTGAGAACATTATAAAAATATGTGGAAAGGGTTTCAATCACTTCCGTTTTCACCTTCACACCACTGTCCTCTGTAGCCTCTCTATGTGGCACTTACACCGTTTTTCTTCTTACATCTTTCTATGCAGTCTACAGAGAGGCCAAGGACTGGATGAGCATGTAGTCTGACCACTTTTTTGACCCACTGACAGACACTGTGATAAACTCGCACTGCCATCAGCCTTAACATCAAGCGCTCCCCATCGTGGTCGTGAACACTGAGCCACAACATGAACTTATCCAGACACCTAGAAGTTAAACAGTTCACAGTATGCACTATGTAAGAACAATATTAGTGGTAATAAAAACTACCAAAGTGCAACATAACAACCCTGGAAAAAGTAATTACTGTTAGGGAATGCAAGATTAAATAAAACGGGAAATGCAAACAGGAACTATATCGCTGACATACCTTACAGTCAACGTTCAGTGATTCCCTGGAAAATTAAGGACGTGCATAAGGCCCGTTTAAGACATGTACATAAGGCTCCATAGTGACCCATTTTAATGCCAATTTCAATTACTGCAGGTCTGAAGCCCGGAGGGACCTGCCCCACTTAAATTCATGTCCCCAATAATACTGTCACTTACACTCTGTTACTCATGAGTTATGCTCATCTATACAACATTTATTTATTCACCACCTTTCACCGAATCATTACAAGCCATCAATGGCATGGACCCAAATATTATCAGAGGCCCCAGCTAACAAATAATTGGCCTGGAGAAAATTCGGCTTTGCCTCAGAGCGCCATAACTCCCTTAACACCTTCAGCACTTGCTTCTCTTTCTGTACCGCTCGGCAGTTTTGTGGAGATGCGAAACGAGTTAAGAGGAGCATACTTTATGAAACCCAGAAAGTTGCTTTGTTGTGGTAGTTCTTTCTGGTTTCGAACATGTGACCAGCAGAATAACTACCCTAAGCGCTTTACCCACTCAACTGTTCAACCTTTGTCCCCTGGACCCACTGTGCTGCTGTCAAAATGGAATCCACCAAGCCTTGCTGAATGGCTCGTGGGCGCACCAGCATTGCGCACACGCACCTGTTATGACTGTGCACCTGCAAATCTTAATGAAAATGTCTAAAGGCAGGCTGTTAAAGGCAGCTTAATTGTCTTACCTGGTGTCTTCTTCCCTTCATAGCTGGGTCCACCAAGAAAGATTATTATATCAACATAGCAAAATAAATCGCTCGTCGCTTCCCAAAAGCCACAATCCTTCAGAGAAAGTCATCCGCTCAGCTATGAATATACCGGTTCTATCCACAAGCTATCCGCCAGCAGAACTGTAAAAATGGCCCAGTTTGACCCAACTTCAGTTTTTTTCACAACGGTGTGTGCATCCGAGTCTGTGATTCAAGCATTGGCTTAAAGCAGGGTGACTCACCGCCCGCCTGCCCATTAGGTGACCGAGGTTTGAGCCTTTGCTCAACCCTCGCTCTCCTAATGGGCATGCGCCAGCCACAGCAGACAGTAGTGCGCATGACTGGGCACGGAGCGAAAATTCGCCTCCTTCACCCAGCATGCGCACTGCTGCCTGCTGTGCGCTCTGCGCCACCCCTGGTCTGCTGCATGTCAGTCACTCAGCAGCATGACGTCGGACCGCCCTCCCCCTTCAGACTCTGAAGGGGGTGGGCAGTCCGAGTTCATGCTGACTGTGACTGACATGATTGTCAGAAAATTCTCCCTCGATGCCGAGGGAGCTGCCGGTGCGGGCGGCTTGTGGGGCAATGCCCCAGCGCCCTTAATGGACGCACCGCCACTGTGTACTGGGAGAACTGGGAGAATCCCAATCACTTGCATTTACCCTCTTTAGTGCACAGGCTCTACAACAAAATCTGTGGTCTCTTGTACTTGTTCTTTAGCTGCTGTCCTCAGGAAGACACTGCCACAGTTTGAAAAGCTGAGGATGCAGTCAATTTTTGGATGTTAGAAACTGGTGTAATCTCCACATACAAACATGAGGCCTTTTGTATGTGGTAAGTACCGTTACCTCCAATCCAGATACTTTCCTGTGTCATTTATTTTCCTATAAATGCCCTAAAACTCCCACTCTCCCCATCTCTACTTCTCCCCATATTATCTTCCCACCCTCCACCACACCATTCTTTGTTAAAGCTGCCGGTGGTGTCTTGCATATACAATAAGGTATCAAAATTCTCTCAGAGTAACCCGGTCTCCTGACATGCAAAGCTCAATGTAAAACCGATTCACAAGCCCATGTGTGGCTGGTCTCTCCTTTCGCAACCCCAAATCCAGGGCCACAACATGCCCCGGCATCCTCTCAATCACCCTCCACTCAACAGCTGAGGAATGTTTTGAGGACACATGATCATTTAAGCTTTTTTTTATTAGAGATTTCTCCGGCCTGCCACCTTCTTCATGCTTCTTCCTGGGCTCCTGCCTAAACCATAGTGTATCTGATTCTAGAAATCCCAGACTCTAGGTCAATTTCATGGTAACCTGCAGGTAAGCAAGTGGTGTTTGGGTCAGATCACCCTGCAGACATGATCCCTGTTTGATTCCTTTGAAAGTAGATCAGGAAAAAATGTATATTGTTCTCTGTCTTATGTCTGACGAGGTTACACTGGACCTGGAGAAAGTAATCTGTATTTTCGTACCGGGCAGACTACCATCACTGGAGAATAAAGGTTGTGGTAAATGCAGACCACTCCTGCTAGGAGCTTACTAAAAATTACATTGAGTAGTCCATGCACACTAATTTTGCCGCTCTCCCTCATGTGGAATTTTTGTGTTAAATTTGCTGCAGAAGTCTAATTATGCCACTGCACTGTGGTGACTATTGCTGGTGAAACCTCACAACTGCAACCACAGCTGTTTTGAAAGCGCTGGCATTTCTTCCGATATGTTATCTATAGTTATAACAGAATTTATTCAGCAGTTCATCATGAGCATACCATTGCATATTCATAGACCACATTCCTTGCAGTTTGTATAATGGGATATTAAAATCCTGCCAGGACTGACAAGATTCACAAGAGAAGGATTTTTACATCTTTGGCCCGGATACCAGCTACTTGCATGGGTTTAGTCATTTGAGACTTTCAGTGCTGCACAACCTGTTATTGTGTACATTTTACTAACACAGGTAAGGCAAATGGTTCTGGAATCTACTGAAGCCTTCCAAGACTTTCAATCAGCTGTTTCCTATGGGAAGACTTGGACATCCTTTTTGTGAATCTGTAATATAAATTGGGCTTTGTTGAGGATCCTGCAGACTCCTCACCAAGTTTAATGGTACACTGCCTGTTTTGGGGACTGCTGGTAAGACTGCCATACCTTAGGCATAAACCTGAGCCTCCCTCCCTGGCGGCTTACTCAACCGTGGGCCCACGCCCAAGATTTCTTTTTATGAGTTGCAATGTCACAGTCACCCAAATGAAAATCTTTCACATCTTGTGAGATGATCCTTTGATGTTAATTTGACTGAAATCTGCAGAACTGTCTCCTAAGAAGACAGGATTTCTGACTCCTGTCCTTCACTGACGAATTAGAAAAACTATCCTTTGCTCTACTGAAGAAAACATAGCTCTGGTTGAGGCATACTGGAGAATGACATTTATTTCCATCTCTGACTTAGGGCTGGATCCCAGATGTTTTGTAGAGATCAGCTAGGGTCTACAATGTTTGTTACTATATTTTATTTGCCAATACCTAGTACAAAATGTATATTGTAATATAGTTTGTTTCCAGTACATACATGTCAAGTAAATTTATAACAGATACTGTTTTATTCAATCAAAAGTTAAAAGCGTCACAGTGTAAAGTTAATAGTGCCATAGTCTCCACTACAAATATTAGGTCATCTAATTGAATTAAGCAATAGGCTGGGCAAGTTGGTTTCTTTGCAGGGCAAGTAGAATTCTGTAGCATGTTGTCCCTTGGACAAGTACATTTTTCAAAATATTCCACATTCCTAAAAAAATGAACATCTTCGAAGAAAATCTTTCTTGAACATAGATGCCTCATATTACTGTGCAACTGCTTTGACCTGTGGTTCATGAGATTATCTCGAATAACTATTGTGTTGAATAAATCTGCTTGCAAATATTGGTGCTGCTGTGTACTATGCAGCTCCAGTTAAACAGAAGTGCCAACAAAACAAACATTTTAAAATTGTGCTTCTTTCTCTCACTCTCATTGGTGTGCGATGCATCCCATAATATGATAACAGTACTTCTGTGGCCGATATGGACAACATAGAAACACTTCTCATGTAGTTTCAAAGCAATGACCACACACTTTCAACCATAAACTCGCATGGTGTAGTATGCTCCCCACATGGACAACTGATTCAATGCCCCACATAGGAGTAGTAAGCGCTACAAAAATACAATCGAATAAAACTTGAGGAGATACCATGAGCAACACCGTTTTTTTATTTAAAATATTTTATTGTTCCCATTTCTATCTGGAAGATATTCTCTGACAGTCTCAGCATAAATACAGCTTGGTTCCCAAGAGCTTCTTCCTGTGATCAGGATGGATATAAAAGCACTTGCCTGAATTAGCTAACATATGTGACTGGCATTCCTCAAAGAACAATAATACATGCCTGTTCTGAAAGAACCAGTTACTGGCAGTGGCGCTGGAACTTTTCAGAGTGGGGGTGCTGCCTTCAACATTAATTCACTAGTCACAGAGATTGTGAAAAATCCAAACGTCACACATAGAACAAGTATAGCACATGAGCCACACCCATTCAGCAGGAGAGTGGTAAGGGTGTGGTATGTAGCCAGTAGAGCATTTTGGAGTATACTGTTCTAAATATATGACTTAAGCATGGTGTGGCAGTGCACTGGCATTTAAAAATACATTTTCAAATGAAACAGCAATTACATTTACAAAGGCATGCAGGTTTACTGATAAAACTATATAGCTCACAAATATGTGTTAGAATCAGGGTTCAATTAATATTTATTACTTTCACATCACCGCAAGTAAAGTGTCTTGATTTGTTTTGTTCCTATTAAAATATTTGTTTATGAATCATGATTACACTTCAGAATCACAAAAAATGCATTCCATTTGTGCCTTCGGAGCTGCTTATGTATTTTGAAATATTTGTACAGTTACTTTACATATATTTAAAGTGTTAATAAAAAAATGGCATTCTACCGTTTTTCCTTTCACACTTAACAAGATTGTTACATAGTTCACTTTAAAAAAATCCTCTAACTTTGCAGTCAAAGAAAGGTTAACACCAGTCTCCACATTAAAGGAATAAGCTGCAATTTGTCAGAAGACACATCTTGACATTTGGCCTCTCTTTGAATGGGCACCAAAAGTGACAAGATAAAAGGCATCTTTATGCTCATTCACCTGCTCAGCTGAACTCCATCACGGTTATTTTGGGGGTGCTACAGCACCCCCTCACCCCTTGCACCCGCACCCCTACTTGCAGCGACTATCGTTACTGGAACTGTGCACCAAGAAGGGGGGCTTGGGGGGGGAAGGCGACCGCAGGGAGTCCCCACCCCCGGGCAGTTTGGGAGGGGGCGTGTGGAGGGAGGGGTTTGCTGGCCCTGCGCGGCCGTTTCAAATTTGGGCTTGCTGGTAGGGGAAATGTAGCCCAAATGCAGCCCAATTAGAGCCCAAAAGTAGCGGAATGTTGCGCAGGTATAAATACCTTAGGCGCCCGCCCCCGGCCACCATTTTAGGTTTGGTGACCTGGTGGCCGGGAGCTAGGATAGTGTCGTGTTTTTTGTTGCTTACTTGTGTGAAGGGTTTTGGCTGTGATGTCGTCGTCGCAGGATTACAGAGTGCTGGAGGCTCTCAGGCTTCTGTCGGAGGCAGGCAGGATGGACCTGGTTATCGGGGAGGTCGCGGGGCTGTCGCGGCCCCCGCGGCAGGCCTCGGCCGGAGTGGCGGCTGCGGTTGCGGCGTGTACTTCGCCGAAGCGTTCCAGGCAGATTCCGGTGAGTGAGCGGGGACGCCCGCGTGTGAGAAGGGCGGTCCCCGCTCGTTATGGCCAGGCCGGTCGGGTAGCGGCTTCGGGGGAAGCAGGTGTGGGGCCTGGGGCGGGTTTGTTGGTTGCGGCGTCGCGCTCTATGTCATCCCCGGTGGTGGTGGGTAAGCGCGGGGGCGGGCGCGCTATGAAGCGTCGTGCGTCTTCTGTGCCGGAGGAGGGTTTAGGTAGCGCGAGGGAGGGGGGCGCGGTTGTGAGTGGGGGCGGGCCGGCGGTTTCAGAGCTGGAAGCGGGTCGGGCGCGGGGGGCGGATTGCGGGGCCGGCCCAGCTGGTTTTGGTGTTGGGGATTGTTCTTCTGTCCCGGGGAGTGCGGGGGGGCGAGTAATTGGCTTTGAGTCGGCGCAAGGTCAGTTTCCGGGCGTGAGGAGCTTGGGGAGGTTTGCTGAGTCGGGTGTGGCGCTCGAGCGGTGCGGGGAGCGTGAGGAAGCGGCGCCGGGCAGCCCATTATTGTTCTCGCCGGTTTCTTCTGCGGGGGGCGCGGTTTTCTCGGTGGGGGCGAGCTCGTTGGGAGAGGGTGAATGGGCGCAGGTAGAGGGGTGGTGCCCGGCACAAGAGACTATGAGGCAAGGGGAGCAGGGGTTTGTGGGGCGGGACATCTCGGAGCAGCTACAGGCCCACGTAGGGGTGGGTTGGCAGGCAGTGGATGAGGAGCTGGTGGGGGGGGAGGGGGAGGTTGGCGGAGAGGGTTGGTTTGTGGGGGACGGGGAGGCAATTGGGGGGGGTGTTGAGGGCGAGGGCCTGGACATTTTTCCCTCCTGGGCAGAAGGTGTCCGGGGCCTTGGTAGGGAGGGAGCAGTGGGGTGGTCAGGTGCCCGGGGGCAGGTGACGGCAGGCAGTGACAGGACGAGGGCGGTGTATGGGGTGAGCGGTCGGGCCCGTTCTAGGTCGAGTAGGTCGCTGTTTATGGGGAAAGGATATGGCGAAGTTGCGGCGTCGGCTTTGGGTCACGCTATGCTGGAATGGAGCGGGGATGAGGAGGAGATGGTGGCGCCGCAGTGTGTGGGAGTGGGGCGAGTGAGTGCGTCGGGTAGTGGTTTGTCAGGTTCGGGTTTTTCGAGTGGTATTGGGTCGCGGGCAGCTAGTAGTTTTCTTGCTCCTGGCACACCAGTCCAAACTTTTTCTTTCCAGGATAGGTCAAGTAGCAGAGCAGCGGACTCGGTAGGGCGAGGTGCGGCCCATTATCGCCGAGGAGAAGGGAGGATGAGGCCTTGCGCGGCACATTCCGTACCGGCGGGGGATCCCGTCGCGGCCAGCTCACGAAGGTCCGGCGCGGCCTCGCTGGCCCCAACGTCACGCCGGTCAAGGTGGACGGAATTTTCTGAGAGGATGGACAGTTGTGTTAGGCGGAGTAGAGGGGAGGACCGGCGTGTACAGTCGGCTCCCCCGCAGGATGGTTTTAAGGCCGTGGAGGCCGGTAGTGCTCATTCAGGGTCCGGTAAGGCCCGTGTGGTGGATTTTGCTCCAGAGGAGTTGTTGGTGGATGAGCCAATACTCCTGGATTATGATGAGGACAGCCCCGAGGAAGGGGAGATTCGGGGCTCCGAGGGGGGGGGAATTTCTCATGTTTCTCATAGTCTGTTGCAGGTTCCGGGTGTGGCACCCATCGCACAGTCCTTGGTGGCGAAACCTACAGGAGAGCACGGCCCGTCAGCGAGGGCGCATCCTCCAAGGGATTCTTCTGCACGGGGAATGAGGCGGTCGGAGTCGGTCCGCACACCCTCTTTAGAGCCAGGTGAGAGCGCAAAAACACAGGCCAAACCTATTATGGTGTCTGTGGGGTCTGGGGAGGACGGGGGTGGGGGTCTGTCGGAGGGGAGATTATATAGAGGCAAGTATGTGAAGGACACGGGAGTTGGCACGGGGACGGAGGGAGCATTGTCGGGGGCCAAGGTGGAGAGTGGGTCTAAGGCGGAGGCAGGCGATGGTAAGGAAAAGCCGCAGAGCAAGGAACTAAAGATCAAGAAGCTCCCTTATATGGGGGTGACTAAGCCCCTGGGTGCGCATTTAATGCTGGCGACAAAAGAGCGTATTTGGAAAGGTGAATATGTTGAGATTCTGAAACTGTTACACAGGGAGGTGAGGTCTAAGGAGGGTTCTAAAGAGGAGGAGTACGAGTTGGCCAAGCGCCCTAAGGTGCCGCTGACGATCGAGAACTGGACGGCGGCGTTCTTAATTTATGCTAGTGTTTACTGCGAAAAGTTTCCCGAGCGCTGCGTAGCCATATTTAAGTATATGGACGTTATTCGGAAGGCTCAAATCACTGGTACGGGTTATGCTTGGGCCCAGTATGACGAGGAATTTCGAGCCCGTATGGCTTGGGATGATGAAGCTAAATGGGGCGAGTTGGATAATGACCTGTGGCAACATACCATGGGGGCCGCGCCAGGGGGTAAGACGATTTTTACGGCTAGTGGTCTGCCGTTAGTTTACCGGCCCTTTCAGGGAAAGCCCACCCGGGGTGGGGTGGGAGGCTCAGCCGCATCACAGTCTGGGGTCGGGGCTTGTTGGGATTTCAACAAGGGCCTGTGCACGCGAGAGTATTGTAAATACAAACACGAGTGTTCTAAGTGCGGCAAGCGGCACCCCCTCGTCAACTGCTGGGGAGTTAGGCCATCAGGAGGGCAGCAAGCAGGTGCAGGGTTGCCTGGCAGCGCGCAGCAGTCACAGGGTGGGCGAGGGGGTAGGGGCGCACAAGGTCCTGGGCCAAAGGGCTCCTACACCAATTAAATTGGCTCGGCTACAGGCTGCCCTGGATGGCTACGAGGACTTGGTGGCAAAGCGAACTCTTTTGGATGGTTTCAGGTGGGGTTTTCATTTGGGGTACCACGGGCCCCGGCAGAGAAGGTGGGCGGATAATTTGAAATCCGCAGCAGAGCACAAGCTGGTGGTGAGGGAAAAATTGCGTAAGGAAGTGCATGAGGGGAGGATGGCAGGCCCGTTTGGAGAGTGGCCAGTTCCTAATTTGATCATTTCCCCTATTGGTGTGGTGCCCAAGAAGGAGGAGGGGCAGTTTCGGCTGATTCAGCATTTGTCATGGCTTGAAGGGTCGTCAGTCAATGATTTTATCGATGAAGACGCTGCTTCGGTGTCATACTCCTCAGTTGACGTCGCTATGTCACTGGTTGTGGCCGCGGGCGCAGCTGCAGGGATGGCAAAGTGCGATATTAAGTCGGCTTTCCGGCTGCTCCCGGTTCATCCGGACGACTGGCCTTTGTTGGGCATACAATTTGAGGGTGAATGGTATGTGGATAAGGCGCTGCCCATGGGTTGCTCGGTGTCATGTGCTCTTTTTGAGCTCTTCAGCACTTTTTTGCAGTGGTTTTTCACGCATCGCACTGGTCACAGCTGGGTCACACATTATTTGGATGATTTCTTTTTTGTGGGCTCTTCGGGCTCTTCGGAGTGCCGGCGTGCGCTGGAATCGTTTCAGGAGCTTATGGAGGAGTTGGGGGTGCCTTTAGCTCCGGAGAAAACAATGGGGCCGGATACTGTCATTTCATTTCTGGGCATTGAACTTGACTCAGTTGCGATGCAGGCTCGGTTGCCCGCGGATAAGAAATCCAAAATGTTGGTTTTGCTGGACGAGATGTTGGCTCGATCGAAGGTGACAGTGAAGGAAATACAGGTGTTGCTAGGCCATCTGAACTTTGCTTGTAGGGTGGTTCGGGCGGGGCGGACTTTCTGTCGGCGCCTGGGCCGGGCTTTAGCAGGCCGGCACTTGCCTCATCATCATGTGCGCCTGTCGGCAGGGGTGAAGGAGGATCTGCGGATGTGGTCCTTTTTCTTGCACTCATTTAACGGGGTGCCTTTGGCCAGGGACGAGGATGTACAGTGGGATGTGCAGCTTTTTTCAGATGCAGCGGGCAGTGAAGGTTTTGGCATTTACTGGCAGGGGCATTGGTGTGCAGAGCAGTGGCCTCAGGAGTGGAAGAATGGTGGGCGGAGCATTGCCTTTTTGGAACTTTTCCCACTTTTGGTGGCTTTGACCATTTGGGGCAAAGAGCTGGAACACAAGAGGGTGCTTTTCCGTGTGGACAACATGGCGGTGGTGCAAATAGTCAATAGACAATCGGCCAGGGATGAGCATATCTTGAAATTAATGAGGGTGTTTGTACTGGGCTGTTTGCGCTATGACATTTCATTCAGGGCTTTGCACGTACCGGGCGTGGACAATGACATTGCGGATGCTTTGTCTCGTTCACAGTGGGGGAGATTCCATGGGCTGGCCAAAGAGGCGGACAGGACACCGACCCCGATGCCGGAGCACCTCTGGTCGGTCGGCAACGCAGGGTGTTTCAACTGGTGGTAGGTTCTTTGTCGGTTTCCACGCGTACGGCGTACACATTGGCATGGAAGGAATTTTTGGCGTCAGGTGCTAGTAGGAGGGAAGAGCCGTGGCGCAGTTCGGAGGATGTGGTTCATTTTATCCTTGACCTCATTGAGAAGGGTCTGTCACGGGTCACTATAGCGGGGAAGCTGGCTGGGGTTGCTTTCATGGGTAAGCTTTTTTGGGGTTATGCCCCGTCTGCTGGGGATATAGGTCGCAGGATGCTTGAGGGGTGGGCGAGAGAACGGGGCAGTACTGGGGTGTCCCGTTTGCCGATTTCCTGGCAGACGCTGGCTCGTTTGCTGGCTGTGTTGCCTGCAGTTTGCACGGATGATTTTGAAGTTGCATTGTTTTCTACCCTTATGGTTTTCATGTTTTTTGGAGCTTTCAGGGTTTCGGAGCTCCTGGGGACCAAGGTGAAGCGGGGTATTTGTTGGCAGGATGTTTTCCTATCGGACACAGGTGTACACGTTTGGTTGGCCAGTTCCAAAACAGATCAGAAGGGGGTTGGAAAAGGGGTTTGGTTGGAAGCAGGATCCCCTAGTTGCACATGTCCGCTGCGCTTGGCCAGGCAGTGGAAGACGCTCTCAGGGGGGGATGGAGGCCAGTTAGTTTTTCAACACATAGACGGGGCGCGCGTCTCTGACTATCAGCTGCGTATGGTCCTGCGTAAAGGGTTGCAGCAGTTGGGGTTGGATGGCGCTCAGTTTGGGACACATTCTTTCAGGATTGGGGCAGCGACTGAGGCGCATAACCGGGGTTGGTCGCAGGGCGATATAATGCGCTTGGGGCGTTGGTCCTCTTCCTGCTTTCACAAATATGTAAGGGAGGATCCTCCTTCGGCGCCTGCGTCTACTGCTTTGGTGTGAGTCTCATATTGGTTTTTCATTTCAGGTTCGGTGGCCGGGCCACACACGAGGGAGTTGACGGTGTGGATTGTGGGGCATTCCTTCGTCAAGTGGGCGCACGTTCAGGCGTGCAAAAGTTATTTTGGGGAGAGTTTGGGTTTCAATAGCAGCCTTTTTCGATTGGTATGGAAGGGAAATGGGGGGATGCTTTGGAGGGAGCTGATCCCCTGTCTGAATAAAGCCATGGTGAAGGGTCAATGCCCGGATATTCTCTTAATTCACTTGGGGGAGAATGATCTTTGTAGTGTGAAAGGGGTGGTATTGTTGCGAGCCATGAAAAGAGACTTGGAGTTGTTGAAAGAGCATTGGTCGGGTTGTCATGTTCTCTGGACAGAATTGGTCCCGCGGAGGGTGTGGAGAGGGGCTTTGAAGCCCAGGGCGGTTGATAGGTCTCGGAGGAAAGTGAATTTGGAGATCTCCAGGTTTTGTCGAGATTTGGGCTTCGGCAGAGTCACCCACAAAGATATCCGCTTTGAGGCGGTAGAGTTTTTTCGGGGAGATGTGGTCCATTTGTCGAGGTTGGGCATGGATCTTTACTTGTTGGAGCTCAGGGAGGTCTTGTCCCGGTGTTTGAGTGGGCAGAATCAGGCTCGTTGTGTTTAAAGCCTTTTTTGTTGGGGGGCAGAAAGAGGGGAGGGTAGTTGCACCGCCCCCCTCTTTCTGGGTGGCGGGGGTTATGGTGAATTCTGGTCAGTTTTACCGGAAGTTGGTGGAGTTATTGTGGTTGAGTTGGGGTTATCGACAGGGAAAGGTTAGTTTGGTAAGTTTAGTTCGGTTACACAGTTTGGGGGCCGATAGCTGAAAAGGGGCAGGCAGGGGAGTTTTGGTTAACAGAAGGTTTGGATTTAGAGATTGTTGGGGGGTTATACAGGAGTGTAATGTTTTATAATGTTTTATAATGTTTTTATATTGTTGTAATGTTGTAATGTACGGGCGGGGGCGGGCTCGAAGGTATTTAGGGGAGGGGGCGGTGGGCGAGGCTAGGCATGTTATATTTAGTGAGGCCTAGTTTTGGAAGGCGTTTCGGCCAAGGATTTTAATTTGTAATGTGCACCTGTTTCCAATAAAGCGGCCTTTTACACACAATAATCTTGTCAGTGGCCTGCTTCCCCCCTCCACCCCTCCCTCCCAAGGGGGGCTTGGGGGGGGAAGGCGACCGCAGGGAGTCCCCACCCCCGGGCAGTTTGGGAGGGGGCGTGTGGAGGGAGGGGTTTGCTGGCCCTGCGCGGCCGTTTCAAATTTGGGCTTGCTGGTAGGGGAAATGTAGCCCAAATGCAGCCCAATTAGAGCCCAAAAGTAGCGGAATGTTGCGCAGGTATAAATACCTTAGGCGCCCGCCCCCGGCCACCATTTTAGGTTTGGTGACCTGGTGGCCGGGAGCTAGGATAGTGTCGTGTTTTTTGTTCCCACCCTTCCCCCCCTCAAAAAACACGTTTTTGGGTTTTTTGCCCCCCACTTTTTTCGTTTCGGGGCTGGGTTTTTCAGTGTAAGTTTTTTCCAGTTTTTTCCCTTTTGCGTATTTTTTCAGGCGTTTTGTGGGGACAGGTGTGCAAGGGGTTCTTTGCTATGTTTGTACTTTGTCGCTTGGAGCAGGTGCTGTGCGGGGGTTATGGTGAATTCTGGTCAGTTTTACCGGAAGTTGGTGGAGTTATTGTGGTTGAGTTGGGGTTATCGACAGGGAAAGGTTAGTTTGGTAAGTTTAGTTCGGTTACACAGTTTGGGGGCCGATAGCTGAAAAGGGGCAGGCAGGGGAGTTTTGGTTAACAGAAGGTTTGGATTTAGAGATTGTTGGGGGGTTATACAGGAGTGTAATGTTTTATAATGTTTTATAATGTTTTTATATTGTTGTAATGTTGTAATGTACGGGCGGGGGCGGGCTCGAAGGTATTTAGGGGAGGGGGCGGTGGGCGGGGCTAGGCATGTTATATTTAGTGAGGCCTAGTTTTGGAAGGCGTTTCGGCCAAGGATTTTAATTTGTAATGTGCACCTGTTTCCAATAAAGCGGCCTTTTACACACAATAATCTTGTCAGTGGCCTGCTTCCCCCCTCCACCCCTCCCTTCCAACAAGGATTTCTTCAACCGGAGGGTCTCAAATGATTTCATAGACAATGCTAAAGTTTCACATTTCTATGGCCACTCAAAGTCCTAGAGTTGGTAAAAGGCCCAGTCAGTGTTGGAGTGTAAATGCTATCCTGATCCTCAGTTTCTCTAGGCCACGACGACGGGTCCATTTCCCTGTTATAACTGTCCTGCGCCCTACTGCAACGTGCAAAGGCGTGGTGACGCAGCCGGCCGTCTAATGAAATCTGCCCATTGAGATTCAGGGTAATCATTTTCATGAACCTGACGGGGCGTTTATTTTAATCTTCAGAACAATACTAACTGGATTTGTCATACTGCCGGGGCACCGCCTTGCCTGCAATAGCACTCCCCACCCTCCACATGAGTCAGGGAGAAAAGACGTATTCTTCTATTTGCATAAAAGGGGGCGGGGACACAGGTTTCTGTGGAGAAGAAGATCCGCTAAGAGCTTACCCTTAACAGTAAACTTGCCTTTAAATTGTTTAACCTTGCTCAACCTTTCAGATGAACTCCCGCTGCTAAAATCGTACTGTTTTATCAAATCTAATAGAAAAACGAATTTCTTTTAATAATTTGTTACTTTGCATATATGTTGAATTTCATTGCTAAACTCTGCCCATGTAAAGTTTCGAATTACAAGAGTGTACCGGGAGATTATTGATAAAGTGATTATGTACACTGATGTTGTCGCTGTTTTCTTACACTAAAATTATATTTTACCCACGTTTAATAAACTGTATTAGCGGTAGGGGTGGGCGGAATTTGCGAAATCCACATTCGCAAATTATCGCGAAATTGTTAAAAATTATTGCAAGCACGCGGAAATATCGCGAAGATGCGGAAGTTTTTTTCCCGCATGTTCGCGAGATTTTCTGCATGGTTGCGGCTCGCCAACTTACCCATGTGGTTGCTCGCGGGCGCGGCCATCTTGTTTTCAGTTGTCTCGCGGTGCATGATCGCGAGAAGAAAGACGTGATCGCGTGACGCATGACGTTACTGCGGGCGTGAACTGTCGCGAGACAGCGCAAATGGCTAAAAACAATACAACATCTCATGGAGAACGCGACCGGATCAAGAAAACTTGTCGGCGAACGCAGGGATTCAGGTAAGGCGATCGCGCGCGCGCCAGAATGTATTATTTTACAGCGCGAGCAAGAAACAAATTATCGCCAAGCTGCGGAATGCGGAAATTTTGACATTTTCGCGCTTTCCGCGGAACGCGAAAATGTCAAATTATCGCAATTTCCGCGAACGGAACAAAATTTTAGCCCAGGCCTAATTAGCGGCAGGGATAATGAAACGCATTTTTAAGCTTACACCATCAGACCAGCGTTGAGTGCCGTCCTGATGGATAAGGTGATATTGTATCTACCTGGCCCTCCCCAATGCTTCTCCAGTTTAAGAAATAGTTGAAGACTCACCTCTTTAAATCGCTCAATAAAACAATCCACACCAACGTTGACTTAGCAAAAAAGGTCACTTTATTAAGACAGGTAAACTGATAAAACTCTTTCACCTAAAAAAACTTTATTAAGACAAAAATCCACATTCTCATAACATTTTATCATAATAACAAGTCAAAAATACCCAACCAAACTTTTCATAAAATACCCCATTTACTGCCCAATGGCATCATTTCCTTTTTCTCTCATTTTAGTTTACCTGTCAAGCTTTTCGTCCACACTCCCCCCACCCCAGAGGGAAGGATAAGCCTGCTCCAGACTATCCAAACCCCCAACAAACGCAGAAAAGACACACACATAAGGTAGAAAAAACTGTTACCTGTCCTAACGTGACGTGAAGGCAAACATTTTTTCTTTTTTAGTGTACTTTTTTTTTTTTTTTTAAATTAACACAATAAAAGAAAGGGTGGGAGGGTGGGTCAATCAAACGTTCGCCTAAGTAATTCTCCTCAGGTAAGAATTTCCCACCCAACGCCCTCCTATAAATAACCTCCCCACTAACCCCGCCCCCTACCTACCTGCCCTATCGCGCTGAGTGGATTGTACTAAAGCGCGAATCACCCCAGGGGGACACCGGCTCGTGCCAAGGTCCCCCTGGGTCCCCATCGTGCAATAAAACAATCCACACCAACGTTGACTTAGCAAAAAAGGTCAATTTATTAAGACAGGTAAACAGATAAAACTCTTTCACCTAAACAAGACAAAAATCCACATTATCATACGCTTTAAAACATTTTATCATAATAACAAGTCAAAAATACCCAACCATCATAGGGTCCCCGGGGGTAGACCTAAGATCGGCGCCCCTCCGAGGCCTCTCATCGCCCGGATCTTCAATTTTAGGGACAGAGACGCTATCCTGCAGACTTCTAGGCTCCAAGGGCCGGTCAGACTGGACAACATGGATATTAATTTCTATCCTGACTTTACCCCGGCGGTCCAAAAGCAGCGATTGAGCTTCCTGGGAGTCAAACGTCGCCTACGAGACCTGAATCTCAAATATTCTATGCTTTTTCCAGCTAAGCTGAGGGTGGAGGTGGATGGCCACACACACTTTTTTGATCGTCCCGAGGCGGCCGGGGACTGGCTGGACACTTTGCCCGGAGATCGGGGCCGGGGGGGCGGGGGAGGAGCGGTTGGTGGGGAGGGCCCGCCGGATCAGGACTAAGAGACGAATGGTAGGCCTTGCTCCGGACTGTGTTATTGTCACCATTGACTGTTAGGGTAAGTTCCCCTCCTGAGGGGGTCGTGCGGGGTCTCTTGGGGGATCTCCCTCCTCCTCTGGGGGACTAGTTAGTTTTCTTCTATGGGGCGACAGGCACACTGCACTTTGGGGGGGCTGTCTGGGCTCATGCAGGGGTGCAGGGTGGGGGGAGTTTTGTTGGGATGGGTGGGTTGGGGTGGGGTGTGGTTCGTTTCTACCGCAAGGCAAACCCTTTATTGTACTGGTGTTCTTGAGTTGCTCTCGGGGGGACAAATGATGGCTTCTGTATGTGATGGGGGGTAGGGACCTGACTTTGTTGTCCTGGAACGTCAACGGGCTGGGGGATAGGATTAAGCGGGGTGTGGTCCTGCAGTATCTGAAACGGATTTCGCCTGATGTGGTCTTTCTGCAGGAGACACACCTTATTGGTAACTCCTTTTGTGCCATGAATCGACGTGGTTATCGTTTGGTGGCCCACTCGGGCTTTACGTCAGGCTCACGGGGGGTGGGCATTATGGTCAAGACCTCGCTCCCGCTAGAAATAGACGAGGTGCGCCATGATGAGAGGGGACGCTACACTGTTTTGGTGGGGAGAATGGAGGGCAAAGTGGTTGTCTTTGTCTCAGTGTACGTCCCACCGGGGTTGCAGTCCACCACCTTTGCGGACCTGGGGCGCCTCCTTCTTGACCTTCCGGGGGGGCTTCTGTTGGTTGGGGGGGATTTCAACGCAGTGGTTTCTGGGACTATGGATCGTTATCCCCCTAGGGACCTCCCCCGGGCACAGGCATGGCTGTCGGGCCTTTTGGATACACTGGGATTGGTGGACTGCTGGCGTTTAAAGCATCCCACTCAGCTGCAGTACACCTTCCATTCGGGTGCCCATGGTAGCCTTTCGCGGCTTGATCATATCCTTGTCCCTGCGGCCTATGCCGGGAGGGTGGGGGAGGTGCGCCATTTGGCGAGGGGCATTTCAGATCACTCCCCGCTCCTGTTGCACTTTGATGTCTTCCCGAGGGGGGAGGGCAGGGTAGCCCCGATCAACGCTTGGTACCTGCGCGACCCCACTATTCGCGCTGACTTGATTAAATCCTTGCAACGGTATTTCGAGGAGAATGTGGGGTCAGTCCTGTCGGCTATCTCCCTTTGGGAGGCTTTCAAGACAGTGCTGAGAGGGGAGGCCCTTTCCTTTATTTCCCATGCCCGGAGGCGCGCACAGGAGGAGGTGACCCGGGTGGAGGCTGAAATTACTGAATTGGAGGGTGATTTGGGGAGTGGGGTGACTGAGGCTGCGCTACACGTTCTGCACCTCAAGCAGGCGGCCTATAGGGCCCTCGTCACGGAGGCGGCCAGGGGCCTCAGCAGAGAGCAACAGGGGCGATTGTATGATGTGGGTGATAAGGCGGGCAAGTTGATTGCGTGGTTGGATAAGAAGGAGAGAGCGAGTCGTGTAGTCCCGCTGATTGAGAGGGCGGATGGCGTGCGTGTCACTGAGCCGGAAGGCATTGTTTCTTGCTTCGCGGATTATTTCCGCGAGGTATATTCCCCGGTTTCTACCTGCTCGGAGGAGGATTCCCATGCCCTGCTGCGTGACATCGCGCTCCCCTCCCTTTCTGTGGAGGACAGGGAGTTGCTGGATGCCGCCCCCACCTCGGACGAAATCGCCCTCGCCATCCGCTCGGTCGCTTCTGGCAAGGCCATGGGCCCGAACGGCATTCCTATCGAGTTATACAAGCTGCGACCGGATGTACTGGCACCCCACCTCCGCGCGATGTTTCTTGCGGCCCACTCGCGGGGCTCCCTCCCGCCGGACCAGCGTCTGGCTACCATCGTGGTTATCCACAAGGAGGGGAGGCCTCGAGACCGAGTCACATCCTATCGGCCTATCTCGCTCTTGAATGCGGAGCCTAAAATCCTCGCCAAGGTGCTCGCCAACCGGCTGGTCGGCGTGGTGGGCGACCTGGTCCACCAAGACCAGTCCGGCTTTATTCCCCATCGCAATACGGCTCTTAATCTACGACGCCTGCACGGCGTGCTAGCGCGTGTTCCGTTCGTGCGGGAGCCGGCCATCTTGGCGTCTTTGGACGCCACCATGGCGTTCGACACACTCGAGTGGCCGTACATCTGGGCGATGCTGGCGAAGTTCGGCTTCGGGCCGGGTTTCGTCAGCTGGGTCAAATTGTTGTACTCGGACCCGCTTGCGCAGGTGGTGGTGAATGGTCGAGTCTCGGCCCCATTCGTGCTGGGACGGGGCACGCGACAGGGTTGCCCCCTGTCGCCGCTCCTGTTCGCACTGGCCTTGGAACCTCTGGCGGAGTGGCTGCGGTGGCACCCTTCTATCCGAGGTCTCCGTTGGACCCCCGAGTATGAGGACCGCGTGTCTCTCTATGCAGACGACATCCTTTTGTATTTAGCCTCCCCGCGTAAATCACTGATTGTCCTGGTCGATGTTCTGCACTCATTTGGCCGTAATTCAGGCCTTGTCATCAACTGGGCCAAATCCTGTGTCTATGTGCTTTCCGGGGAGGCTCCTGTCCTCCCGCGGGGCTGTCCGATCCAGATTGCCTCGGAGGGATTTCGATACTTGGGTGTCTACATTACGCTTGACCCAGTGGCCCGCTACGAGCGAAATTTGCTTCCCCCCCTCCAGCGTTTGAAGGAGGATGTCGCGCGCTGGAGGCGCTTGCCACTTTCGCCGCTCGGCCGGGCGGCTTTGTTCAAGATGATGTCACTGCCGCGCTTCCTGTACGCTCTCCAGAACACCATGGACCTGGTCCCAGCGCGCTACTTCCGTGAAGTGGAGGGTCTACAGCGCCGCCTGTTCTGGGACGGGAGGCCGCGTATAGCCCTGGCAAAGTTGACGCTCCCGTGGTACGACGGAGGGATTGCCCTCCCGGATATTAAACGGTATTACTGGGCCTCCCAGTTAGCTGCAATTAATCACGGCCTCTATGGGCCCGCCCTAAACCCGGCATTTGAAATGGACAAGATGCTCCTGCCCGGTGGCGACTACAATCGAGCGCTCTACGCTAGTGTGCCCGATTCCCGCTTGACGGGACCCACGCGTGTTATGGTGCGAGTATGGCACGCGGCTAGTGCAGCTATGGGCTGGAAGGACCGTTTGACCCGGGCGTCACCGCTGTATGCGTCCGAGAGGTTGGGCTCTCTGTGGACCTCAAAGGGCTTTGCGCAGTGGGACACTATAGGCATCAGTACAGTGGGGGATCTCTGGACGAGGGGAGGATTTAAAACATTTGAGATGTTGCAGGCGGAGTTTCAGCTGCGGGGCAGTGAATACTTTCGGTACCTGCAGGTCCGTCACGCACTGGGCTCCGTCTTCCCAGACGTGGCCTCCATCCCGGAGTCCTCCCCCCTGGAGGATCGAGTGCTAGATGGCCATGTTCCGGACAGCACGATCTCCCTCATTTACAAGAAATTGATAAATGATCGCTCGGGCTTACTGACTGGCCTCCGCGAGGCCTGGGTTGCCGATGGGCTGGAGTTGGACGACGAGGACTGGATTTCCGCGGTGGCCTCTCCGAAGGAGGTGGCCATCCCGGCTCGCCTTCGTTTCGTCCAGCTTAAGATACTCCACCGGGTGTACATGACGGGGCCAAGGCTTCTGCGTATGGGCTATGCCGCGGACGGACTGTGTAAGCGTGGATGTGGTGCCTCAGCGACCTTTCTACACATTTTCTCGAGGGTGGAGCGATTCTGGCGTGGTGTGCATGAGGTCCTGCGAGCGGTTACGCATGTCGCGCTGTTGCCTGAAGCGAGGAGATGTCTGCTGAATGTGTGGGAACCGACCGATTACTCAGTTCCGCAGACGCGATGGGTGACTCTGGGCTATATGGTGGCTAAGCGGGACGTTGCACAGCTGTGGGGATCCCAGAGGTCCCCGGCGGTATCGGCCTGGAAAGAACACATGGATTGGTGCATGTTCCGAGAAAAGGTGGTGTATGTGGCGCGGTGTAAGCCTGGTGCATGGGTGAAGATATGGGGCCCCTGGAACGCCTTCCGCGGGGATATCTGCGAGCCGCCGTCGTTGCCTACCGCCTCACCAGCTCCATCCCCTTAGTTTTCTCCCTTCCCTAGCTCCAAGCATAGTGTTCCCCCAGTCCTGGACTTGTTTCCCTTCCCCTCTTGGGGGTCTTCAGTGGATGGTTTGGGGTCCCCCATTTGAGGAGCACGTGCTGTCACTCTCGATCGTGGGTTGCCTTGCGGGTGTGTGTTTATTTATGTTGTTGTGTCGTAGAAAATGAAACCGTATTGCGGGCTCTGAGCCATATGGCCTGCGCTGTTGATACCTCCTGCCTTAGTGTCTATGCAAAGCTAAGTGCCTCATTGTATGTTTCTCATTTGTTAACGTCACTTTAGCGGCCGGCCGGAAGGTTGTAGGCCCATACCTGTATATATTTGAGATTGCAATAAACGGTTTCAAAAAAAAAAAAAAAAAAAAATACCCAACCAAACTTTTCATAAAATACCCCATGTACTGCCCAATGGCATCATTTCCTTTTTCCCTCATTTTGGTTTACCTGTCAAGCTTTTCGTCCACCCTCCCCCCACCCCAGAGGGAAGGATAATCCCGCTCCAGACTATCCAAACCCCCAACAAATGCTACCCAGGAAAACCAAAGAGTTTTCCTGACCCCACCCTGAAGAAAAAATGGAACCAAACATATTCTACTTTGAACGTTTATCACACCAAAGATTTCCATTCCAAAACCCCGCTAGTAAATCCCTCAGTTCCATCATATAATAGGCTTGGCCTATTTGGGATATATGTACCCCATCCTCCTGGAAAAGATGATTTTCAACACTGGTGATGTTTTCATGAGTCAAAACCTTAATACCCATTGCATTGCAAACATTTTTCATCGCACGGTTTAGTTTCCTGCAAGCTTTTTCCATTGCCGAATGATTGCGAGCCCCCCTCCAATTGTGCCTATAAATAAATTCTGACCACACCAGAGACGTACTCACCCAGTTGTTCTTAATGACTGCTAAATCCAACTTCATTTGTTTCAATAGAGATAGACCAGATAATGATACTAAATCATTCTCGCCTAAGTGAATTATTAACAAATCTGGGAAACCTCTTTCAGATGACAATTCTGATAGCATAGGAAACAAGCTGCTCCACCTCATCCCACCTTTCCCCTTCCATAGGACTTTATGGCCCTTGCTAGGAAGTCCAAGCGCCCTGCCTCTCTGCAAATGCGGCTGACCATTTGACGAAGGAGTGACCTACAATCCATGTACGCATTTTTGTTGAGTGAGAATTGTTGACACGACCTAGGCAGAAATAACAAAATTAGACTGCATCCTCGTAACAGTAGCTGCTATTACATTCTGACATAACGGGAACAACAAGCAGATTTCCACCTGCCAATCCTCTTAATGTCCTCCCAATCCCAACCTAATTTGGCCGCTTCCGTAGCTGCCCCTATCCTAAAGGAGTGAGTCCCAAACAGTAAGGGGTTTTTCCCAATCAACATTAAGGATTTACGCAAAATAGCGAATAAATGAGCACTGGTAATCTTATCCCCATTGCGATGCAAAAATATAGGCCCATGCTTGAAATCAGGAGAACTTGCAAATGACTACCATTCCCCAATAGGACAACATTCCTGTACACCACTACCGCTCAAATGAATCCAAGTGCCCTTGCCCAATTGATCAGTTTTAGACTTCTTCAAAAGAATCCTGATTGACCCTTGTTGCAAATTAATTTCACTGGACCGAATACCCATTCGACCCCTCAGCCCCAACAATTCTGAAACTCTAAACGCTCCAAAAGACAGCCAAATCATACAAAGCCTAAAGCGCGAAACCTCCCACATGTCGTAACAACAAAAAGGTAATTGAATCAGTAACTGTTGCAAAAGCACAAACGTAATTGGTTCGCGCAAAGGCCATGAATGCACACGTTCTCTACTAAAACCTTTCAGCATCCGACGTAACCAAACATCCCCAACCAAATCTTGTCCCCACCATAACTGCCCATAAAAGGAAATCCCAGCCAGCTTGCCAGAAATGGTTGTGTGTGATAAACCCTTATTAATCAAATGTAAAAACAAACTGTAACATACAACACTTGTTACCAACTACAAGTCCCTCAGATCTGTGGGATTCAGCAAAAGTTAAAAATTCAAACCAAGCCTGCTGATAACTGCGTCTGGTAGAAGGAGCTATAGATTTCTCGACCAACTCGATGATCCTCATTCCCCAAGCACCCAGATGTCTTGCGGGATCGAAGTTTTGAAAGCGTCCGCCCCTGGCGCCAAATTGCGGAATTTCTGCCAATTAAAATGAGACAAGGCGTCTGCAATTGAATTATTAATGCCCGGAATGTGTCTTGCTCTGAAAACAATATTGCATTTGAGGCATTGTAGCATGAAGAAACGCAAAAGCCGCAAAACCCGGAGATCTTTTGCCTTTTGATTATTGACGAGCTGAACCACAGCCATGTTATCAATATGAAACATCACACACCTGTCACGGAATTCCTCACCCCAAACTAGCAGAGCTACAATGAGGGGAAACAACTCAAGAAAAGCAATACTACGCCCATGTTGGATCCAATGCTGCGGCCATTCCTCCGCACCCCAGCAACCCTCCCAAAATAGGCCAAAACCATGTGCCCCAGAAGCTTAAGAGAAAATCTGTATCTGCCAAATAGTATTGTCTTCAAGGAAAAAGAGGGAAACACCATTGAAGTCTTTCAAAAAGGTTAGCCAAATCAACAAGTCCTCTTTGATGGCTTTAGTAACTCTAATCCTGTGATGAGGGAGGTAAGCTCCCGACATCGCCATTCCTAGCCTTCTGCAAAACGTTCTACCAGCCCTGAACACCCAACAGGCAAAATTAAGGTTTCCCAACAAACGTTGGACTTGCCTGAGCTCAATCTTATCTTTTCCAAGAACCTCCAACAGGAAAGACCTGATCTCGTCTACCTTTGCAGCTGGCAAACTAGCCATCATAACTTCAGTGTCTATCTCTATCCCCAAAAAGGTGAGTTTAGTGCAAGGACCTTCCGTCTTTCCAGGAACCAGCGGAACACCAAACTCCTCAGCCATGTCCTGGAAAAAATTTAGACCCCTGCGTCACTGGTCTAAGTGTGGACCACCGATGAACATAAAATCATCTAAATAATGACAAACATGTTTGTGACCACTCCTCTCTGAAAAACACCATTGCAAGAAAGTGCTAAAAGTTTCAAACAAAGCACAAGACACTGAGCAACCCATGAGAAGGACTTTGTCAACGTAAAACGCACCGTTAAAAAACATTCCTAGAAGTTCAAAATCCGATGGATGGATAGGAAGTAAACGAAAAGCAGATTGAATATCGCATTTTGCCAGCTCTGCACCAGTCCCCACCATCCGCACCAGTCTCAAAGCATCATCCACAGAAGCATAAGATACATTGGAATCAGCAGGAGAAATGAAGTCATTAATAGATTGCCCTTCCGGCCATGACAAAGGATGAATTAGTCTGAATTCACCAACCAGTTTTTTGGGAACTACTCCCAAGGGAGATATTATCAAATTTCTCAAGGGGCATTGACTAAAAGGACCCGCTATCCAACCAGCTTGTAATTCAACCTCCAATTTCTGTTGAACAACATGAGGTAGTTCTTTGGCAGATTTTAAGTTGTCAGGCCAACGGTGATAATGTGGCCCCTGATAACCAATCTTGAAGCCATCTTTAAAACCCCAAAACAATTTAGACGCATCTTCGTAATCAGGATACACCTCCAACCAAGGTATCAGCAACTGCAGTTTAATTGGGGTATGAGCCCTTTGAGATAAATTGAGGTAATGCACCGCCACCTCTTTGAAAACTTCCTTGACCCCCGAAAGGCAGTTTTGTGAAACATTGGGTGATGGCATGTTTACCTCCACATTGGGAGCATTCGTATTTAAACCTGCAAAATTGCCTGGTGCATGCGCCTCGATTAAAATTCCATCAGGCACCTGTTGTAGGCAAATGTCCTCTACCAACACTACCCGCCCCGATTTGGGCGGGGCGAGGCAGAAAGGGCCGATAAGTAATAGGCAGACCACTTGCAGTATGAATCATCGCAGGCGGCTGGGTAGAGGACATCCACTGTAACCAAAGTTCCTGATCCACTTCACCCCAGGGTTTATCGTTAAACATACTGACCCTAGCTCTAAATTCTTCATCATAATTGAGCCATGCATATCCCCCAAATTGCAAATGCGCTTTACGAATGGTGTACATGTATTTAAACATTGCTATAGCCCTATCTTGATACCTTTCACCATAAATACTAGCGTATATCAAAAAGGCAGCAGTCCAATTTTCAATAGACTTAGGAACCCTGGGACGCCTAGAAAGTTCCCATTCTTCCTCTTTGGACCCCTCCCTGGCTTGAATGTCTCTATGAAGGAGTTTAAAGACATCGACAAATTCATGCTGCCAAATTCTGTTCTTAGTGTTATCTGAAAGATGTAAACCCAAGGGCATAGGTAAACCCATATACGGAAGCTTCTTATGAATGCTAGCCGTGACTGACTCCTGCCCTTAACTGGAACCACCAATCTCAGAAACCTGTTTATCAAAAATAGGCGTTTTGCGTGAACTAGCCGCACTACCAGGAACAGATGGTTGATTCAATATGTTCACCACGTCCCCACTACTCCCCAAACCCAAAACATCATTTGCATTTAACTCACCAACACCCACAGAGACCGATCCATGCTTGCCCGCCAAAGGTTTTGACCAAGCAGCCTACCAATGAGGCTTACCTGACATTAACTGAGCAGCACGCTTTTGAAACTCCTGGGGATCATCACAACGACGATGACCGTGACGCCGATCTTGATCCGTCGCAATGTCCGCACTTGACTTTTGTAATATACTAGAAGAATTGATTGTCCCCGGACCCCCTTTTGACATGCCATGATCATGATCCAAAATAAATGCATTACCATCCAAATCCCCCTCAAAAACCCCGTCTTCATTCACATAATCAGACGCAAACCCTTGACCACCATGATCATCTGAAAATTCAAAAACATCACTGCTGGTACCCGGCATTTCACCATCTCCCACCCCACCGTCATAAGCTTCCCAATTGGTCACAGACCTCCGTTCAGAGAGCCCGGCCGTAATACAAAAATCCACACCTGATCCACTTTTTGAAGATGATACATTACCAAAAGCCGCAACCTGCTTCGTATTCGCCATTCTGGAAAAACCAGATGCTAACTGAGGGACTGTATGTGACGCAGACTTCCCGCCGCTCTTGCCAGAAGCCGATGACTTACCATGACCAGAAGCCTGCATGAAACCGCCCACCTCAGACGATTCAGGAGCAGAATGTTCAACCCACACCCACTGACCACGTTGAGGACCAAACGAAGAATCAAAATCAACCTGAGGGTGACAAGGAGGGGGCGAGATGCGAGGAAAATGGAAACAATGTCTGACGAGTTAATAAACTGATCCCCCAGTAAATGCTCATTGTCCCTGAGTGGCCCCCCTTCAACTTCATTCGCCACCACTGAGACATCATCACCCAGAGCTAGAGCTGAAGTATCAACATGACCAACGTTATCTGCTGAAGAATTAAGAAAAACATATTTTGCCTCAAGAGGGCCCCTTGGTATAGGAGTCATAACAGCATCTGAAAAAACCTTTCCCAGATCAGCTCCCATCAAATGAACATCCCCAGAACCGGCATTCTGAATAGAGAGAGGAGAAGTGTAGCTCACTGGTTAGAGGAGGCATACCCTGAAGCAGAGGTCAGACCCGGGACCAGGGTTCGATTCCCGACGCGGCAGGGTCTGGAGCCCAATTGTCCACGGACTCGATAATTCTCGCTTCGGTGCCTACTCTAAGCACGAGTTCACACTATGCAGCTCTGGGCAACAAGCTTGCTTAATCTCCACAACGGCCCCCCGCGGCGGGATGCCTGGCTTTCACCTTGGGGAATCCCAGTACGGGTTATCTCACAGGGAAAAACCAGGACGGGTTCCCAATGCAAGCGCCGAGATACATACCCTTCCTTATAAATCTCCTCCTCCTCCCCACTGTCACTAGGATAGTCAACCAGGGCTGCAGAGCGTCCATCTGTCAAAACCAGAGGAGCTATGTTAATCCGTGACCTAGAATTGCTAAAAGGCATGTTTGACAAGCGCATTTTATCCCCTAAATGCGCACCTTTTAGCGGGAGAAGGAGTCGCTGTGAATAATAAAGAAATAACCTCACCAGACGTGCCCCTCCCCTTCCCACCGATACCTCTGTTCAAAGATGCAAGCAAGCTTCTTGAGGCAGCGCCGCCCCTACCGCTGACGTGTCGTCTAGCTCGGCCCACACAATGGGCTGAGACCGCCCCCAACTCCATAGCCGCAGACGAACAAAAGCAGCGCGCTGACAGGAGCCTGGAATTTCCGCTCCGACGAACGATCCTACCACGGGGTTCCGCCGGGTGACCATGTGAAATCTCGACGCTGGAGACAATATGTTGAGAACGGCTCCTGGAAGGTAAACAAGCCGCCACCGCCTCATTCACACGCCGCCACACGCTTCGGGCACCTCCCGCCTGCAGGCAGAATCAAGGAAACACCAGGGCGCAGAAAATCCTCTCGTCCTGACTCGCACAGGACGCGGCAGCATTATCGGTCATCATAGAGAAAACGCAACAAACGCTGTGACTGAAGAAAAACAAGGCCGCCGTCAATCAAACGTTCGCCTAAGTAATTCTCCTCAGGGAAGAATTTCCCGCCCAACGCCCTCCTATAAATAACCTCCCCACTAACCCCGCCCCATACCTACCTGCCCTATCGCGCTGCGTGGATTGTACTAAAGCGCGAATCACCCCAGGGGGACACCGGCTCGCGCCAAGGTCCCCCTGGGTCTCCATAGGACTACATCACAGTGCATTAACCGTATACTACTTAGCTGCCTCCTCTTTTCCTGGCTGACTTTGAGCTTGCCATCTACCATGTGCAGCGCTCTGCTTGCTTTTGGCTAGGTTCACAGCATAGCAATAACCAGGGCACAAGTCGAGGGTACACACTGGTAGATGGCTTCTACACACTATTTTCACAGGGTGGACTCTGTCTACCCTGCCAACAGGTTTGGCCCCACATAAATTTGCTAAACTTGTCCAAGTGTAACTTCAGCAGGGCCTGCACATCGTCTGCTATTGTTCTGAGCAGCAACAGGAAGTGGAAAAGGGGCTTATCAGATTCCAGCTGGGCCCATAACAAAAGCCAAAGTTAAGGGGCCATCCTCTTTAGGTCGAGCATTCGAGACCTCTTGTATATACTTAGTATATACTTATTATATACTTATATTTGTATGTACTTTGTGGGCTCTGGAGATCAGCCCTAGGACTTGTCTGCTTCCGCTCAGGGACTTTTTTCTGTTCAACTGCCTCTAATCAACTATATTAATAGAAAATCACCAGCAGCGGTCAGTAAAATACCAGAATTGCTTTCTGCTGAGAGACTTTCTGTTTTTTTATTTTTCTGGCAACTGCCTCTATTTAAATTTCTTGATAGAAAACGACCAGCAGAAGTGAGTAAAATACCAGAATTACTTTAGCATTCTCTAGATTCCAGTCCATAGAAATTGTCTTCCATGAGCACCCATAGACAATAATATTTTTTCCAATCTTGTGTTTTCAGTGATATGACCACCAAAGGCCTTGTTATTATATTAAAAACAGAGCTTTGAACTATACCATTTCCTGCCGAAAGGCAATATTTCTCTCCATGTGTTCCCATACCTGGCATTTCTCGCAGTTTGGTGCTTACTTTCCCTTGATGCTAAAGAACAGTAGATGTTTCAGCACCCAGGCTAGTGTGCTGCATAGCTAAATACATATAAGGTCCCAAAGGCGAGACCAACTGCATTACAAATGCTTGTTTTGTTGGAGTGTCCGGGCTGGGAGCTATCAGGAGCATCACACCTAAATGCAATGGAGGGGAAACAAAGGCACACAGCTTATCACTTCACAGGTACTTAAGAGAGGCATGTTTTTTACTTTGTTCAGTCCCTGTATGGTAGAGATATGCATGCACTATAAGAATGTCAGTTGTGTTGGTCGTCTCAGTAGTTTCACAACTAATAATTTAAATACCACTATTTTGTTTTATATCTTTTATAGCGCTTTAGCACTGATCATCCCAATGCAGGGTGTCAGAGCACTTTATATCACACGTCACATTACACACTGACAATAAATCATATGTGTGTAAATCAATGTACAGGATGCGTGACATAAGACAGTGAGCCACATGTCCTTCATAATTTACTATGCTACATTAGAAGGATTACAATGTATGAACCGCAAGTAACAAAAGGACCTCCGTGTTGCCCTACATGCAACTGTGATCATTTTGTTTATTTATCCAGCTGCCTGAGCTGGAGTAGCTTGAACATTTAGGGGCACACACATGGCGTTGTAATGCTATTAAAGTGTCTTTAGTAACAAGATAATTTAGGATGTTTTTCTATGGAAAAAAACATAATCTGTTGGTCGAGTCATGTTTAAGGCACCCGATGAGCTACAAACAAGGTCCATATTTGACTTGGGATTTAACAGGCCTGTGTGCATAGGTGCATTTGCCTACACTGTATGTGGCCTGCCTGCAATTAAAGGCACTTCTAGGTGACAACAGGCAGAAGTAGGACCTACCAAACCTGTAGCCCCTTGTTCATTCTGTATGTCGTGGCCCCTTGTGAAAACCACAGTACTATATTCGAGTCATGGGCGCAACTAGACCCATACTTCAGGGAAGGGAGGCTAAGACTGCCAGCAAGGGCCGCCCGAGCACTAGTGGCACCCATTAGGACAGTCTTCCAGTCCCCAACAGTGCACCTCATTTCCATAGCATTTTTCTGACGTACATTAAAAAAAATATTGCTACTCATAGTTCACTTACACTCAGTTCTATGATCTGCATGGTGCACGTTCTTTGCAGCAGGCACATTAACCCTCCGCGCTACTTTACGATGAGTCAAAACAGCCACTAGACAGAAAAAAATACAACGCCCCCTACCAAGGTCAACGTCAGGTGCGGCTGCCGGTCACACTGCCCTATAGCCTATCCTGCTCCCAGCAAGGGGGCAGGACAAGCATTTCCAGAAATGGGATCAGGGCTAACCTCATAGCCATTATATGATTTCTTGTAGATGATTCTTGTCTGAGAATTTTTTTTAAACGTTTGGGATCTGATTTGCTAAAACACCACAGACCCTTATAGGGTATTCATGAAATATTCCAATACTATCATAGTGCACCAAAGAAACCTGGCCTTTCCTAGGAGTAAATCTCATTTTTCAAATGTCTTAAGTCAGAAATTACTTCCACTATACCATGGTCATAATGTTTTCATGGGTGAGCCCTTATGCCAAGAAGTACATTCAATATGACAGTGCCAGAAATGTTATGTCATGGGTACCGCCAATAAATAATTCCCTCCAGTATACACAGGTCTGCAATTTGCCATTGACACCCCACATAAAATGAGCACAGGAAATCTTATGACAAGAGTTACCTCAAATATAATTTCCAACATTTTGCTATGGGTCCACCCCATATGCTAAGAATTATGTGTATCATGTCAGGGCCTTCGGCCAGGTGTGGTTGCATGTGTTTGGTGTCCCTACCGCTGGGTATGACTGGGCTAGCAGCTTTCTCAGTTAGACAGTTCAAGTCCCCACAGCCAACGAGGGTGTCTTAACATTCTTAACCATTCCTATTTTTAACTTATCTAAACATTTATTATCCACTGAGGAAATCTCACTCCTTTCCAAAGGCCTTTTCTTTGTACCAGCAGACCGTAGCAATTTCTTCAAATTGATAGAAGACTTACTATTATTCTTCAGACGCATCCGTTTGAAGCAATTTTTTTCTGACAAACCGAGTATTGACAGACCTTTTGAAAAACAATTTCACTTGCCTTCATCCTTTCTGCCTCCCTCATCCATGATGCCACCAGAAATCCTAACTTTCGAGAGATTTGTTCTATATGAGGTTAAGGAACTACAGCAACAATCTGAATATGTTCCTTACAACTTGTCACTCTTAGAGAAACATGCCATCAACAGCTTATGTGACAACAAAAACATAACTAAAAAACCCGCGGACAAAGGCAGTGGAATAGTTGTCATGGATCATGATAAATATGATGCCGATATCACACGACAACTCAGTAATTCTGCACACTATCAAGCCCTGCCCTCGGACCCATTGCCAGAAATCAGCGAGAAAATACTGACAGTAACCAATCAGGCCCTTCATTTAGCTATCATATCTAAAAAGGAACATGCATTTCTCAATAACCCCCACCCTAGAACACCGGTTATATATGTACTTCCTAAAATCCACAAGAATCCCACTAAACCGCCTGGCAGACTCATAGTATCTGGATGTGTCTCCGCCCTAGAGCTGCTCGGCAAGTACATTGACTCTATTCTAAAAGAGTTTGTCCCACTGACCGATACATTTGTTCTGGACAGTACACACTTCATTAATATCATAGAGGACTTCCCATTCAATGTAGAGACTGATCTCATGGTTGGTCTCGACATTGAATCCTTGTACACTAATATTCCCCATGCTGATGGACTCTCTGTCATTAAACACCTTTTGGATACCAGACCAAGACCTTTCCGTATTCCTAGTGAATTCATCTTAGATCTACTGCACATTGCCCTGACTAACAACTTTTTCCTCTACAAAGACATTTTCTACCTTCAGATGAAAGGAGTCTCCATGGGAGCTTGTTTTGCCCCAAACTTTGCTGTCCTATATGTCTACCATCTTGAGACCACACAAATTTTATCTATCCAGAACCCTTTTTTGAATAACATCAGACTTAGGCGTCGTTACATCAACGACATTCTCCTTCTCTGGCATGGCCAGCAAGATGAACTTAACTCTTTTATCTCCTGGCTAAACAGTTGTCAAAGTCATCTTACTTTTACCTCGGACATCAGGAAAAATGATTTACCTTTCTTAGACTTTACACTCCATTCGGTAGATGGCATAATTGGTACTACGCTCTACCGTAAACCCACAAAACGCAATACCTTGTTAATGTATTCCAGTTACCACCCACGTGGTTTACGTGATGGCCTACCCTATGGACAGTTCCTCCGGATTAGGAGGAACTGTAAATGGCGCAAAGACTATTTTCGCGAAGCAGCCATTTTATCAGAGAAACTGACCAACAGAGGTTATCCCAAACACCTAGTGAGAAGGGCCTCTAAGAGAGCTTGGTATAGTCACAGGGAAATACTCTTGTCACCATCTAGTAAACCTACCAGCCAACGCATCCCTTTTGTATCTACTTACTGCCCCTCTAGTAATAAGGTCAGCAACATAATCAAAAAGAATTGGACAATACTCCGTGCCTTTAGCGCATTTAGAGAACCACCTTTGTTCTCTTATAAAAGAGGCAACAACCTTTCAGACAAGTTGGTCCACACCATTACATGGCCCGTAAAAGATAAAACCAACCCATCAGTCACATCCATGTGGGGTTTGCCCCCCATCATCGGTCACTTTAATTGTCAGACATGTGGGGTCTGTGACTTGACTTTTAACACCAAAGTTTTTGTTACTACTGATCATACCTACCATTTGAAACATTTTTCAAACTGCCGGACTACCAACGTCATTTATGCGATACGTTGTCCTTGCAATTTGTTGTACATCGGCCAGACCACACAAATGGTAAAACAACGCATTGTTCAGCACAAGAGCTGCATTAAATGTAATGTTGAACTGCCCCGCTAGTGACATATTTTAAAGAACATAATCATTCTGAAACTGACCTGACTTGGCAAGTGATTGACTGGCCCCAGCTACCCATTCGAGGTGGTAACTTACAACTTCTAATGACCAAATGTGAATGTCGATGGATCGCACGTTGTAACTCTGTAACCCTTGGCCTTAATTCTCTTGACAAATGGAATATGGTCATTACAACTGCCTAGAATACATGCTCTGTCCCTCTGCACACTATATGTATATATATCGAGTAATCTGTATTAGATTTTTGCCTTAGAAATTTCTTGTGATACTGATTTCCCTCTATGTAAAAACCTCTAGATTGTGTTGTAGGTCTGCTCACTTTATTCCACCAAGTCACATTTATACATGCCTTTGATTCTGTGTGTAAATGTATAGTACATTTGTATATACTGTTTATTTTAATAACGATTATTTACGTTGTTATACTCTGTTGACCGTGATTCTATCTCAATTTTTGTAAATATCTTCTTGCTCCTCTTATATCTTATGAATGTACATACTTGCTCAAGCTTGCACTTCCCAAGCAATTGTTTAAATTCTGATGCAATTGATTTGGTGTATTCTGTCTTTTCCTACTACCTTTTCCGCCATCTTCCCTGAGGCGGTTCTTTCTGCCCAAAGTCCCCCTGGGGCACCCGTCCGTTGCGATTGACACTTACTAGTGTTTCTAACGCTCAGGTGACTCGTGAACTGGAGGCACCGGCATTTAATCAGTTACCGTCGGGCAGCCCTAGTGGACGCTTCACTTGTCTCCCCGGATTAATTCCCCCAGCAGTCATACGTATTCCAGGACCCGTATTCCTTACCGAGTCCCGGTAATGAAATACTTCCGCTGCCGATCTACGTTAAGGACAGCATTACCACAGCGCCACGGTAAGAACCTCCAGCGCCTTACTCTTAGTTATTCCCTCACCCTCAGATCGTTCCTTTATTGACCCGGCGCTTTCCTCTCTTCCTTTCCCTTCCGGCATGTAATTAGCTACCTCCGCGTAACCGCTGTGGAAGCCGTTACTCGTCTCCCCTGATTTATTCCTTGACGCTGTGACCCGTAGGCATCACTGAACCCCGGTACCTAATAACCTCTGCTACCGATCTACTTCACGGACAGCACTATTACAGTTCCAAGGTAAGAACCTCTAGTTCCCCACGCATAGTAATTCCCTGACTTCTGGTTCTTTCAATACTGACCCGGCCCTGTTTTTGTTTTTACTCCCTTGATTCAGCCATGATGTTCCATGAATAATTCCCTCTCTCAGCAAATCGATGATACTGATCACTCTTTATTACCTCTGTGATTGACTCGCCATATGTGATAGACTCGCCACGTGCATCCACGTGATTTCCTCATGCCTGTTGTCATGAATTCTTCTATATATCGCCAATTTGTAACCATTGTCCTGATGATGACCTTTACTTGACAAGGTCGAAACGCCGTCGACATTACAGCATAACCTATGGCTACCACGGGATCGTTTTTGAAATTTATAAAAGACTAATTATTTTTGTATTGACTTGATTCACATCGTTTGATCCCCGATTATTGTTTGTTTTTATTGTCCTTCGCCGTCTCACGCTGTGTTTATATCACTTGTGTCACTGCACTTAACACTCACATCAAGCACGGTCAGTGCACAATTGGTTGTTTTGGTTACTCCAATCCAATTGTAATGTAGTGCTGTTATAACTACTTGCTAAATAACAACCTTTATCCCCAATCTTGGTCTCCTGTTTCCCTCCTTCAGTGACTTATGCACCTATTATAACAGTCTTCTTAATGATCACTGGTTGAGACATTGTTGTTTTTGTTATTATACTTTACCCGGACTCAACTTGGTTAACAGGTTTACTCCTGTACCACGTTCCTCGGTGTCTTAACAGAAGCATGTCTGGGCCAGCAGTTTACCATAGGTAACATCTCCCATCCATATGCTATTAGTGTCTTTGTCCGTTAGGCAAGAATAACCTCCAGAATGCCAGGCCAGCAGCACACTTGCACCCATAACACTCATTCACTCTCACACACACATTCATTCACACACTGTTAGACCTGGCACCATTGGCGTGGGTCTCCCTTCCATTTTTCGCTGTTATCTCCTCTGTTTTTGCTGGTATTAGATGCTCTGGGCACTGTGCCACTGCCATTCAGTGCCACAGTGCGAATGCTCCCTGTGTAAATATGACATGTGAATTAGTATCTCCATGATTGGCTTATTTGGTTTACCTGTTAGTCCCTAGTAGCATGGCCTGTGTGTGCCCAGGGCTGGTAAACCAAATGCTGCTGGTGGGCCTGCAGCGCAGGTTTGCGCCACCCACAGAGGCAGCTTGTAAAGTGTGTCTCAGACCTGCCACTGCAGAGTCTGCGTGCAGTCCAGAACTGCCATCTTGGCTGTGAAGTGCACCCACTTCCCAGTCCCTGAACCTTCCCTTGGCATCATGTGAGTCACCCCTATGGTAGGGTGCGTTGTATGTGTAAGGTAGGACATGCTCTGATGTGTGTAGCATGTCCTGGTAGTGAATTACACCCAATTTCGTTTTTCACTACTGTAAGGCTACCTGTTCTCCATAGGCCAGAATGGGCAGTTTGAGTATTACATTCTATAGTCCTAACTGACCCAAAGAACATGGTAGAAAAACGAATTTAGTATGCCTGGACTCAGAATATTAAAATACATCGTTTAGTGAAGTTTATTTTTATATTCTGTGTTTGAAAGTACCACTTTTAGAAAGTAGGTATTTTCTTGCCTAAGCCTTCCAGTGTGCTCTGCTGTTATGTGTATTGGCTGTCTGGTTTTGGAGGGACAGGGCAGGCTGAGTCAGACCTGGGTTGAATAGAGGGATCTGCATTGGAGTATGGGGAGGGGTAGCTCCTTGACCTGCATAGGGTTGTACCTGGCAAGGTGAATGCTGGCTCCACCTCCCACTGTGCGTCTGATGGCAGACCCCCTCTTTCTGAAAGGAAGGATGCAGCCTGGTAAACAAAGTGCTCCAGGGCTGGGCAGAACTGGTTCTGGCTGGGTTCAGTGACTTGTAGCTTCTGAGAACAAAGACTTTTGGGGTATAAACATCTGTGCTGGAACCACTAAAATTTGTATTGCTCCTGGACAACAAGAAGAACCTCTGTCCGTGTAACTGAAGGAATCTGCAGGAGGTGACTGTCCTTGTGCTTGTGTGCTGTTTCTTGGATTGGCCTGCATATGTTTTCACTGGACTTGGAAGGAGAGGGAAAGGACTTTGAAGAGAACTTTTATTTCAACTTGCTAAAGCAATCACCCAAGGGCACATCAGACTCCACCACCAGCCTCCTAGCGAGGATTTCTATCTGCAGGTGAGGCTCCTGTGAGTTCCAGGGCCTCTAGTTCTACTACAGAGAGGAGAGTGCTGAAAATCGTCGCTAACGCCCGTTTGCGAACCGCCGCAGCTGAAGCGCATACGAAAAATCATTGCGCTGCTGCCGCTGAGGGCTCGCTCCCGGAGATCATCGCATCACATGTTTGCGGGTGGCCAAATGCTCGCTAACCCAAAGATCATTGCATCGCATGTTTGCGGGCCTCCAAGTCCTCAAAGATCATCGCATTGAGTTCATCGCTTCACGACATCGCAGCGCGGATGCCGGGAGTCCTCCATTTTCATCGCATCGCATCAGGATCGTCGCTTCCTCGCGGAGCGCCATTTCTTTTCATCGCAACAAGATCGCACACGCAACAGGCTCAGAGCATCATCCTCCCTTGCGGCAAGGATTTCAACGTATCGCCGGCTTAGCGTGGAGAAGTTTGTCGCTTTGTCCTGCACACAGATCAGCGCATCATCCTCCCTTGTGGCAAGGATTCAACGCATCGCTGGTCACGCGTGAGGAAAATCAACGCTACTGCTCCTTAGCGACATTTTAGTTGTTTTGCTACAGAATCCAGGTACTTTGTAAGTAAAAGGGTCGCAGAGACCACTGCTTTGAACTGAACTCCTCTTTGCACACTTTGAACTATTTTTGCAGCATTTCAAGAGTAACCCTATTTTTCTAGTATTGTGGCTTTTTACTGTTATTGGTCTTGTGGTAAGTCTATATATAAAGATACTTATTTTTTATAACTACTTGTGTGGTGTCCCTTTGTATTGTTCCTCACTGTGTTACTGTATATGGTCATAAATGCTTCACACACTGCCTCTGAGATAAGCCTAGCTGCTCGTGCTACATTATCACAGGGTTGAGCAGGGGTTATCAAAGGGTGTAGCCCGCTTACTCTGACTTAGGAAGAAGGGTCCCTACTTGGACAGTGACCAGCTATTGCCAACTAGAGACCCCCATTTCTAACACACACACATTCTCTAACACATACATTCTCACTATGTCTCTTGCACTCTTTCATACATTTGTACTGTCACACTCACACAGACACACTGCCATTCACACTTCCATTAGTCAATCTGCTTTTATTGTTTTAGAAAAGCTTGCCCAGCTACTACTCCTATACCTGCCTTTCCTTTTAGTGACGCTTAATAAAAACATATTCTCTTTACGCCATTCAAAAATAATAATATATTGTCTTGTTACAAGTATGATGTGAATGAAAAGTGCCCTTCCTTAAAATAGCTGCACAGGGCTTATATTTGGTTTAACGTGTGGATCAAGCAGTTACAGTATTGGAAAAGAACAAATCCACTCTGTCACATGTAATATCACAGCATCCAACTGATCTTATGAAATGCTTGACTTCTTTGGCAACCATAGATTTTATCCAGTAACGCTTTGAATTTCGGGTTTTTTGAGACCCAACTTACAATATAAAAAAAACTACATGTCCCAGCATGAAGCATTGTGGTGAATGGAAAGTGAGGGATGGCTGAAGGTGTCACACGGTCCTCAATCATACCCAAAGCCTCAGTCCTAGGGCTGAGGCTTTGGGGTATGGTGCTAGACTGAGGATCATGTGCCACCCCCTTGTGCCATCCCACATTCTCAGTCCACTCTCCCCTCTTGCACCAGCCAGGTTGTTACATATGGAATTAGGTAGGCATCTAATACTATGGAAAGAGCAGGTATTCTGTGGATGTCTTTGTGGAAATATGTGTATATTCATGACAATTGTATAATTTTTATATGTGCTGAGTAAGAGGTATGCTCATGTAAGTGCTGGGTGATGGTGAATAGTGTGAGTGAGTGCAGCATGAGTGGTGCGAGTGTAGGGTGACAAATCTGCAGATGTGAGTGTTGGGTGAGCTGCATGAATGCAATGTGAGAGGAGGGCCAATGTGAGTGTCGGATGAGAGGAATGCGTGCAAAATGAGAGGAGTGAGTGCATGGTGGTGTAACTACAGGGTGATTGGTGTGCCTGGGTGTGGTTCAGGGTGAGTGGAGAGAGTGAAGGGTCATCTGTGAGAGTGACTGGCAAGTGCATGGTGAGAGGACTTAGTGCAGAGTGAGTGGTGTGTCCCTATGAGTTCCGGCAGACTATTGCCCCTGTGTGCAGGCAGGATGAACAGAGTGCTGTGTGAGAGGAGGAAGAGCAGGGTGAGTGGTGTGACTCAAGGATGAGTGCTGTGCTTGCTTGCGTGGTGTGAGTGCTGTGCCCATGTGAGTGAAGGGTGAGCTGTTTGAGTGACAGGCGTGCCAATGAGTGCACAGTGAGCGATGTGACAGTGTGAGAGTAGGGTGAGAGGAGTGACTGCAAGGTGAGTGGTGTGACAGATGAGTTTGGGTGTGGGTGAAAGTGCAGAGTGTGAGGAACAAATGTATGGTGAGTGTTGTGCTTGTTTGAGTGAGATTGCAGAGTAGGAAGTGAGAGTGACAGGTGAGTGAAGTGTCGCATGAGTGCAGGGTGAGTAGTGTGCTTGTGTGAGTGCAGGGTGGAAAGCCTGAGTAGTGTGATTACTGTGAGTGCAGGGTGATCGGTGTCCTCAAGTGACCACAGCCTTTTTAGCCCAATGGGTATTGCGTGACTGATCTAGTCACTCCAGTAGTAAGGGAAGCATGCTCAGGATCTTCAAGAGAAGTTGCAGTTTGTCAGGATAGGCTGTGGTTTACTCTCGCTTACCAAAAGAGCAAACTCCTCACCTGTGTGAATGCTAAGTTAAAGATTCCATTACCAAGATGATAAGGGGGAGAGATACAGGCGATGGTTCTTGCAAAAGAGTGTGCCTTGTTTGCAGTATCATGGTATTCAATGATACATACAATGTCCTATGGAAATCTTCAAGTTTTTGTATAATAATACAAATGACAGATTACTTTGATAATCATTAAATGTCCACACAGTTGTTAAACTAAAACCCACTCCTCGGTCATGGCCTAAAAGTACAGGAATGAGAAAATGCTAGCTATATCTAGCCAAAAAGCTACCAGTAAACAGCTGGAGAACAGAATATAGTCAGGTAAAAACATCAATCACCAGGGATGGTTTAATGCAGCAATTCCTGCTGTTGATAATGCTGGACATATCCATAACGAAGGTAATTTGAAAAACGGTGAGATACTCTCCTACATTGCACATAGAAGGAGGGGAAAAAAAGGAAATAAAATAAAAATGACCCAAGCTGATCGGTGCACTGGAAGAGAAGAACTGGTAACTTTCCATAATGCCCTTTCTTGTCATGAAACTCTTACACAGAGGAGGGGGCTCATGTGCATAACTGAAGCTGCAAATGACCATTCACCCCATCAAAATGGGTAAATTTATAAGCATTGTAAGAAACTACCATCTTTTGTGTGATGTTACCCCAGATTTATTTGCTATATCTGCTTTGCGGGCTTTACACTCTGTGCTCTTTACCCCTGCTAGCCAGTTGTAAACAATGGTTCCCATTTGAACATGGTTTAATTGGCTTATTCTGAATTGGCACATTTAACTAGCCTCTAAGTCCCTAGTATATGGTGAAGAAAGTTGACTCAAGGCCTGGAAGCTAAATGCCACCCACTACAGTGGCAGCGCTAATATTTCTTCAGGCCTTCCCTGTGTAGCCTAACTACTACAGTAGAAAACCTGCAATGCAAAAATAAGCCATTTTGAAAGGAGAAAACCTTCTTTTTAAATATTAATAGGTCTCCGCTATGTAGGCTTTGCAGCCCACAGGCAGGGTGCATGGCTTTTACAAGTAGGACATTCCTACATTTTAAAAAATTAGCATGTCCTTGCAATGGCTAGCACCTAAAAGTTATTTTCACAACAAGAAGTACATGGCTGGCCCATAGAAAATAAAGGGAAGCAAGATGTAATATTAACTCTGCTATCTCTGGATTGGGACCAGTTAGAAATATGATTAATCCACTCTTTTTTAATATTTATTAAATCTCAACCTGATGGTGCAGCAAGATTTTTAATACATATTAAGGGAGAATAACTTTTAGAAAGCTACCTTTTTCCTATCTGAAGCTACTGGAGGCTAATCCACATTAGCTCACCAGCAGTAGTCCAGTTCCGCGCACAGCACCAGCCACTATGCCACTTTTTACTCAGATGACTCGAGCAGCTCATTAATACAGTATTCTAGGGAGACTCTACTGTGTCTTAGACCTACAGACAAACTCTGCACGGGCACTCCCTATGATCCACACTCGATTGCATGGAAAAAAACTTTGTTCCCATTGCACCACTGTGGTTCACAGTCTCCACCTTTCTCAAGTGAGACGGCTCTCACAAGCAAACAAACCCAGACATATGTCACAATATAACTCGCTGTCTATTCCTCACCACTAGATCTCTTATTCAAAATGCCTTAGCATTTCATGACCTCACGGAGGAGCATGCAATTGATATAGCTTTCGTTACAGAAACCTGGGCTGACCCCTCCTCTGAACCAGACCTCCTAGAGGCTCTTCCCCAGGGCTTTAAAATATACAGGAAAGACAGAGCTGGGAAAAGGAGGGGGAGGTATAGCGCTTATAGCTAGAAATGGTTTTAATATTCAGTTTAAACAAATCTCAAATTTTATAGAAGGCGAAGTAGCTACCTTTAAAATTAGGCTCGACAGCCAGAACACCTTCAATGGCACACTAATCTATCGCCCACCAACAGCTAAACCCGACTTTCTAAATTCTATAGGCCAGCTCCTTGAGCTTAAGGTAAAACAATCCAACTTTACCATGTTAGGTCATTTCAACTTTCACCTCGAAAACACTATGGACACAGACACCGAGGCACTCTTAGACCATATGGCCAGTGCAGGACTCAATCAGGTGGTCAAAGAGGCTAAACACTCGGCCGGGCATTGTCTTGACGGGATCTTCTCTGACCATCCTAACATATTATGGAATACAGCTCTGCCACTCATTTGGTCTGACCACAGGGCAATAATGTTCAAAATCAGCTTACCATCTAAAAGGCCCACCTACGTATCCAAGAACGCTCTTAGCTCTCGACTCTGGCATAAGAATGAGGGAGATGAGTTAAGCAAGACACTCCTATGCTCTTGTCAGCCCACCCCTGTGAATCTGGACGAGGCAGTGAGGAGCTATCATTCTTGGATTGCTCTCGCGGGGCAGCATCTAGCTCCCCCAACTGTGTGGCGCTCAACCAGACGTTCTGAACCTTGGTTCAATGAGTCTTTGAAAGCGCAAAAACAGACTTGTAGAAGACTCAAAAGGAAATGGAGGCTAGCAAACGATGCCCAAACCAAATCAGATTATAGACTGGCCATGCAAACCTATAAGAAGTTTATTCTGAAGGCAAAATCAGATTTCATCAAAGAAGAAATTGAAGCATACAATGGCTGTGCTAAAAGATTATTTACCACTGTAAAAAATCTTTCCGAGTTTCCTGAAATTCAACATCAGGACAATAGCCAGCAATTCTGCAACAAGCTAGCAGATGCCTTTCAACAAAAAGTCAAACAAGTCTTTGACGCCTTCGTACCTCAATCAAATCTGTCTGCACCCACAGATAAGATCCCAAGTGTTACTCCAGCCCTTCACACTAATATACACAGCCCTTCCACCACCATACTGCCTATGTTTCCGCCAATCACACTCAACCGGACTATCGAGTTAATCTCTTTAGTTAAGTCTGGATCCCCCTCTGATCCATGCCCTCCAATAATTTTGCACTTGGTCTCTGAAATCACGGCATCCGCTCTCTGGCCTATCTTTAACCTCGTGATTTCTTCGGGAGACTTTCCCACTGATTGGAATAGAGCCTCTATATTTCCACTCCTAAAAACCAAACTTGGATCCTGAGGACCCTTCCAGTTACAGACCTATTTTTAGGATACCGTTTCCTGCTAAAATTATAGGAAGATACTTAAATGAGGAACTGTCCGCCTCTCTTGCGGAAGGTGACATCTTGAACCACTCGCAATTTGGCTTCCGGACTCACCACAGCACAGAGCTGGCCCTAATTACAGCCACGGAGGAACTTAGGCAAACCCTTGATAGAGGGGGGAGCGCTGCCCATATCCTTCTAGATCTCGCAGCGGCATTCAACACGGTCAACCATGATGTGTTGGTTGAGCATCTTGCCTCCCTGGGAATCAAGGATAAAGCACTCCCCCCCACTCAGATCCTTTCTTTCAAACAGGACTCAATCAGTGGCGCTTGACTTATTTGTCTCCCCGGATTTCTCACTATCTTGTGGAGTACCTCAGGGCTCTTCGCTGAGCCCCATTCTTTTTAACCTGTACATCACCCATCTGGCCAAGCTAATAAGAACCTCTGGACTTACGCTGGTGTCCTCTGCGGACGACACACAAATCATGGTGTCCATTAACAGCTCGTCCACAGATACTGCATCTCAATTCAAAACCTGCATGAGCCACATAGGGAAGTGGATGCAGACTAAGTGTCTAAAACTTAATACTTCACAAACTGAAGTTATGCTTTATGGCAACACGCCTATCATTTGGTCAGACAGCTGGTGGCCAAGTCACATGGGCCTTCCCCGAACACCAGCCAACAAGGTTAAGAACCTCGGAGTTCTCTTCGACTCCAAGCTCTCCTTTGAATCCCAGATCAATCACACCACAGCAGCTTGCTTTTTCATTCTCAAAATCCTGAAAAAAGTACTTCCGTTCTTCCCATTAGAGCTCAGGAAAACAGTGGTCACAGCCTTAATTGTGGCTGGAGGGATGGCTTCCCCCCGACTCCCTCTCTAAATGTTTTGTTGTGGAACGAGCGCAGAGAGCCCTGATGCAGAAACCTCCCCCAGGGGCTCGGCCACGGCCAGTGATCGCGAAACTGCTTTCAGTACTGGGATGCGATTGGGATCTCTACCCTGGGCGATGTCATGCGGGGACATATCCTGAATTCGTTTCAGGACCTACAAAAGGAGTTTCATATGCCGCGTACACAATTTTTTAAATATCTGCAGTTCCGGCATGCTCTCTCTCCTAGCTTGGTGGGTCTGGAGGATTTGGCTGACTTTAGTCCGGTGGGAATATACTGCGTTGTCTAGGTTCTGGCGGGGTGTGCTGACATGCCTCTCGGAGGTCCTGGGCTGGGATCTCCCTCGGTCTTCTAAATTAGTACTCGTGCATGTCATGGAGGACATAGGGGGCAATGTTTACAAGCGCCATTTGATGCTCCTGGGTTTTACCATTGCAAAGCGTGTCATTGCAAGGGCTTGGAAAGCAACGGCCACACCCTCCGTTTCGGCGTGGAAAGCAGGATTGGATTTCTGCATGGGTCTAGAGGCCCCCATCTTTCTAGCACGAGGTTGCCCGCGCAAGCACTATACAATCTGGAAGCACTGGGCGGATTACAGGGGATTGGATTTGGAACCCCCCCCCAGAATAGAATCCATGTGTCTTGCTGTATCTTCCCCGTTTGTCTGGGGGTGGCATGTAACACACGTGTGTTGGTGACAGGGTGTAGGTGGGGTATGTCTCATGGCGAGAGTATAGCTGCGGTTTGGATCATACCTGCGGATGGTGTTGGACTGGGTGTGCGATGGGGTTTGGGGTGGTGGAAGGGGTTTGGGGGGGCTTGTTCAATGGGGCTGTATTTTATATGCATGGCCCTTATGTATTCCACTTTTGTTATTCTATGGTAAAATGGTCAAAATCAAGATGTGGTGCATTGATGCTACGGATGTCTCTGGGGTACAGAGCTCCGCTAATTGTACAATTGACTAATAAAATTTGTTCACAAAAAAAAAAATGAAGAAACTGCCTCCTCGACTAGTCTACCTTGAAATATCCTCAAATTAAAAAGGGTGATGTTCAAAAGGGCCTCTTATTTTCCAATAAGTATAACTGCCAAAAACAGCACCTTAAAGTAGAGAAACAATAACATCATCCAAAATTCAAATATAGCTTTCAGCACCAGGAGGACATGGCAATGTGATAAAATTGCCCTTTGCAGGTTCTATGATTAACGATAAAGGAGCCATGAAGTAGGTTCCAAATTTTGATCATCATCCTATATGTTTGTCCATATTGCTACCCACTTCACACAAACCAAGGAAAACACTCATCATGCAGGAATGAAAAAGCTTTGAATCGTATCCCAGAGGAACTAACCCTTTGTGCTTCACATCAAACCAGAAAGATTCTCCAACAATAGGCATAATATTTCAAAGTGATTATCCAGCATGAGTGTTAAGTAGCTGTAGATATCTCTCAGTGAGCTCACACTCTCTCCACCTTTGGACCAAGATGGGAAAAAGGCTGAGCGATCTTGCCAGTTAGAGAGCTAGTCCAGAACTATGCTATTGTCAAGTAGAATTCACTCCTAGCAACCACCAACTCCATTCTGAAAGTTGTTGTCTGCGGGAGTAAACTACCAACTTGTCTCACACAAGAAAAAGCACAACTGCTCTTTTCTGCTGTAAGTGTTTGATCCCCAACAATGTAACAACACCCCAGATATGTTAATACGGCTGTGGGAAAACTGGGAAAGCCATATATCAGACATACAAGAGAATGAGTGGCCCGAGGCCCTGGCTACTCTGAGAGAAGGAGCTATCAGGTCCCGCTTCTGCCTAATACAACTCAAAATATTGCACAGGGCGTATATCTCCTGCACCACTTTGGTTATGATGGGGAGGCGACCAAACCCACTCTGTCGCGGAGGTTGCGTTCAGGAGGAAACGTTTTTTCACACAATATGGGCTTGTCTGAAAATTCAAACCTATTGGGATGGAAAAATACAAAATTTGAACAAGGTACATGGGACAAACTGCAAATATCGGCCAAGTGGTGCCTGCTTAATGTATGTGATATGACGGATTTCGGAAGGGGAGAACGGATTGGTGTAACACTGGGTTTGATGATCGCAAAAATAAATATCGCGCGAAATTGGCAAGCTGAAGTGATATCATCCCTAAAAGACTGGGAGAGGGATATGGACTGGTGTATGGTATCCGAAAAGACTATCTACGTAAACAGAGGCTGCCCCCAGAAGTGTGGAAGGGTATGGAACAAATGGAACGAATACAGAGCATGCCCATTCGATGCTCCAATAGCCCAAGCAAGACATTCTATATCTGATGATGAGGATGACTAGATGAGGATACTCGAGGGAGGGTGTTGAACAGACAAAGTATAAGTGGGAAAACAAATTAAGATTATGCCTTGTTGTAAGATGACATTGACACATAATGGTGTAACACAATTATGGTGTAATGTAATTTATAACATGTTCTTTTCAGTAAAAAGAGGTTTAAAAAAAGAGTGGCAACAATGTTATGTTAAATAATTTGTAGAGCGTGACATATACCCTAGGGTGTCTTGGCGTTAGCTTGACAGAGAGCATAGGTGAAGCAGTAAAGAGGACTAAAGAGTGAAAAGCCAGGATTTTAGAAGCTTTCTGAAGGCCTGTAGAGAGGGGGCCGATCTAATATGTATCAGCAAGAGATTCCACTGTTTGGTTGCTCCCACAAGAAAGCTGCTTGTACCTCATTTAGTTTTATTGAATCTGAAGGTGGTAACTTTGAAGGATCCCATTGATCTGAGGCTCCTGTTGGGGACATACCAGGAAATAGCTAGACTCAGAAATTCTGGTCCTGTATCGTGCAAGGTCTTAGATGTGAGGCAGAGTATTTTGCATTAGATACAGTTCCTAAGCATCAGCCAGTGCAAATCTTTGATGGCTTGGGAGACTGAGTGGTGTTTAGGGAGACCAAGAAGTAATCTAGCGGTAGAGATCTGCAGTACGTGGAGTCTCTTAATATATTTTGCCTGAAGATTAGAAGTAGTGTAGCCACTACAGTAATCTACTTTGGAGAGGATTAAATAGGATATAACTGTTTATCTGGAATTAATGGGGAGGAAATGTATAACTTTTGTATGACTCAGATGAATATACGAAGATGTATTGAATGCATCAATTGTGAAAGAGATGATGCTGAGATGGAAATGGAAAATAATAAACAAAATTGTTACAAAAAAAATGAATATACGAAGATGATAGGACTGCGTTGATTTGCTTACTAAAATGTAGATTGTCATCGAGTATAACCCCCACACTTTTGGCTCTGGGAGTGGGTAGGGGATGCAAACCCATTTCTGAAAGCCAGCTAGCGGTAGAGCAGAATTGGGTATTGTTTCCCAGGAGGATCACCTCTATTTTATCATAATTCAGTTTAAGGCAATGCTTGCTCATCCATGTGCCAATTTCTCTCATACAGTTGTGCGAATGAAGGCTGTTGTAGTTAGCGTCATTAGCAGCAGATAAAATAATCTGTGTATCATCTGCGTATGAGGTGAGAGAGAAGCCAAAGGATTGAATCAGAGGGGCGAGTTCACTTACATTTACGTTTAAAAGTGTGGGGCTAAGTGATGATCCATGTGGCACTCCACAAGGCAGAGAGAATGTGTTGGAGCTGAAATTGTCTGATTTCTCCGTATTTTCCCTGTTCCTTAAAAAAGAATTAAGTAGCTCTAAGGCTGTACTTTTTATGCCTAAGGCCTCCAGGCCAGAAATCAGAGTAGAGTGGTCCAAGGTGCCAAAAGCCGCAGACAGATCCAACAGGATCAGAGCCGCCATTCCTCCTCCGTCTAGGCTGATCTTGAATTCATCAGTGGCTTTAATCAGGGCCGTCTCGGTCTGTGATCCGATCTGAATCGGAATTGTGTGGGGTCTAATAGATCATTCTCTTTAATAAATTGAGTCATTACTTTTTCTATTATTTTTGTTGGAAAAGAGAGTCTAGAAATGGGTCGGCAGTTGGAGGGGTCATCCGGGTCATGGTTGGCTTTTTTTAAAAGAGGAAGAATGGATGCCCTCTTCCAGGGAGTGTGAACGATACCTGTGTTAAACATAGAGTTGAAGATATTTGTCAGAACCTTGGCTATAGGTTGCGGGATTCATTTTAGCATTGACTGGGGGCAAGGATCATCCTGAGACCCTAATTTGGTGGTCCGGATGAGACTCTCTATCTGCGTTGCTGTGATTGGGGTGAAGTTGGTCAGAGCGGCCCGAGAGGTGTGAAGTTAGGTTCTTAGAAAGGTTGAATTAACTGTAAATTTGATCACCTTTGTTTCTAAAAATGTTAGGCAATGGTATCACAAGAGGACAGACTGTTACAGGTTCCTTTGACTGCTCACTGTTTGGTGCGCTTGTTTATTACCTGGAATAGTTCTTAGCTGAGTGTTTAGAGGATTCAATCTGGGAGATGAAAAATGCTGTTTTTTCTTTAGTCAAAAGGGCTTTGTATTTGGATAGAGAATGTCTATATGCTTCCTTTTCTTTAGATTCATAATTGAGTCTCCATTTCCTCTCTTGTCGCCGACAGCATTACTTTTCTAGTCAGAGGGCCTCTGAAAACCAAAGCGCTGAGGGCTTTTTCCTGCCTTGTTTAATCTTTTTTATGGGAACTATTTGGCAGAGAGCAGTGTCTAACCAGTTTAAATAACCCTGAGTGGCTAGCTCAGGGTTATACGGAGGAGGAGGCAGGGTTTCCGTAAGTTGTAACTGTAGTTGATTGCTCTCTATTTTGGTCCATGCTCTATAAGCGGTCTTATCTAGCTTTTTTTTTAAATCTGCAATTGGGCTCGTGCCTCTTAACTCAAAGAAAATAGCGGAGTGAGATCGAGGTCAGTTATGGATTTGTTGTTTGAGAAAATGGCATTGAGAGTGTGGCCAGCAATGTGGGTAGGGTTTTGTACAAGCTGAGAGAGCCAAAGTCATTCATGATTTCCAGCATGGCCATGGTATCTTTATCTTATTGAAACTCTAGATGGAAATTTAGATCTCCAAGAACCATGTTGCCTGTGTTACAAATGTCATCTTCTAGGAGGGTGCCGATTAGACATGGCCACACATCTAGCACTGATCTTATCCCTGTAGATAATTGCAAGCCGCCCTCCTCTTTTGAGCCGGCGGTCAAGTCTATTCATGGTGTATCCAGTATGGATAGCAGTTAAGAGATCCGGGGTCGAGGCTCTGTTAGCCCAGGTTTGCATGACAAAGATCATATCCAGTGTTTTGAATCAATCACATCGGCCATTTCAATTCAATGTTTTACTAATGACCGGGCGTTTATGAGGGCATAGTGGCACTGAGATGACTGATTGTGTGGGTAAAGTTTGGGGTGCCGAGTGAAAAGGCTGGGCGGAGGGGGCCGCTCAGAGAGTATTATTATGTTATTTTGTTTCTAGAACCAAGCCAAGCCTGGCACAGGTAAGTGAAATAAATGTTTTGCAAAATATTATGCAATGTTTTACAATTGAATGCAGGTTCAAATGCAATTGATTGAAATACAGGCAAGTTAAAATGGTGAAATTACTTTTCAGATTACTTTTTAAGTTACTTTTCCTACTCAGTGTGATATGCCTAGATATCACACTGGGACATTTCCTAGAGAAAAGGTAAGTAAAATCAGTTTTGCACAGTTATAGTATTTCAGGTTTGCATACAAATCAACTCCACACAGAAAATGTATCAAGGGAAAACATTCAATGTATTTCTATGGAGAGAAAGGAAGTTATCGGTTAACAGGTAAGTACTAGGTTTTTGGGGTTGAGTTTCTGGGGATAGAACAAGGGTTTCCCCAGGGTCGAGTATGCACTCTCAAAGCACCCTCAGCGGCACTAGGGCTGCCGGGTGCAGAGTACTGAGGCCCAATGTTATTCAATGGGGGTAGGGGGCCTCCGGTTGGTGGATGCTCACGAGCAGGCCACAAGGTTGTGGGAGCAAAGCTCCTGGGGTTTAGCTCAGGGCAAAGGGGGATCCATTTTAGCACCCAAAGTACACTTGCAGCGGTGCAGGGGCGGCTAGGTGCAGGGTGCTGGTTTGGTGTCAGGTGCCCTGTTGATTTCAATGGGGATTCTCCGGTTTCAACAAAGACTGCAGGCTCGGGGACGAAGATCTTCTGGAGGTGACCACTGGTTGGAGAGGTAAGTTATGATGCCTGGAGATGCTGGGACACCGTCGGTTGGGCAATCCAAGGCCGTGGGACTTCAGGTGCAGGGGTGTCTTTTGGCGTCGGGTTTTCTTACCAGCTCCGGTCGCGGTCAGGGTGATCCTCCAGAAAGACGCTGCAGTCTTCACTGGGAGATTCAAGGCAGGTCAGAGATCACTAGATCTCAGGTCAGGATCACCGGGGAGACCTCCTCGTGGGGTTGGGCAACTCGGACTCGAGCCTTGGGCGTCGGGTGCAGAGTGGTGCAAACTCGCAGATTTGGCCAGAGTCTGTGGGTGAGCAAATCCGGTGCCCACAGCAGACAGAGTCTTTTCTGTGGAAGGCAGGACAGGTCCTCGGGATTCTTGAGGCTGCTGGCTGCAGGACACACCAGGATTTTGCTTCTGCAGGTTCAAGGTGGGGACAGGCCGGTAGGGCTGGGGCCAAGTCAGTGGGCGTCCTCCTCCTCTTAGCTTCAGCATGGTTCTTCGGTCCTTCTTCTTCTTTTCTTCTTGGTCGGTTTTTGTCTGAGGAGGCAAGGTTCGGGGTGGCCCCTAAATACTAAATGTAGGGTTGTTACATGTAGGTTAAGGTTGAGAGCAATGGGTCCTTCCTTGGGGTGGGTACACCACCTATTATGCCACCCTCCAGTGAGAGGGGGGCATATGCCTGACTCTGGTTGGCTGGGTCCCCCCATCTGCAAGATGGTGGGGACTTAGAGTTGTGCTTCATCTCGCCTCCCCCACCTGAGAGGTGGGGTTGGCAAAGGTGGGCACGCCTCCCTTCCACACTTGGTTTTACCGCCGATTCTCCCGCCCAAGAGGGGGTCAAACCAGTGGGGGCCAGTTGCTGGAAGCAGCAAAAGTCCTGGGGAAGCTCACAAAGGCGGCAAGCCTTTGAAGCTTCCCCTTCGTGGACCCTGTCCATCCTGGGGGAGGAGGCTTGGCACTTCGTCCCAGGATGTGCATTGTTGCAGACCCCCGAGCGCAGCAGGCTCCCGACCCAGGGGTCAAGAAACACATCAGGTGGTGGCAGCTGGTGAGCAGCCACTCAGCCTGGACACTAGTGTTAGGTCGTTTTTCAGGGGGCATCTCTCAGATGCCCTCTGTGTGCAGTTTTCATTAAATCCCACAATGGCATCAGTGTGGGTTTAATGTGCTGAGAAGTTTGATACCAAACTTCCCAGTTTTCAGTAAAGTCATTCTGGTACGGTGGAGTTCGTAATGACAAACTCCCAGCACCATATACTCTTAATGGCATTACTGAACTTACAATGTCTAAGAATTGACTTAGACACTGTAGGGGTACAGGGCTCATGCACCTGTACCCTCACCACTGGCATAGGGCACCCGGCTAGAGGGATAGCTGACCTATGCCAGGGCAGTGGGTTGTAGGCATTGCACAAAGGGATGTGTGCCATGTCGACTCTTCACTTTATTCTGCACCAAAACACACAGCCTGCAAAGACTGTGTGTGTGTGTGTGTAAAGGTACAGGACCTGTAAGGGTGACATAATAAGTGCTGCAGCCCTTAGAGGTCTTCCCTGGCCACAGTGCCCTTGGTACCTGTGGTGCCATTTACAAGAGACTCACCTGTGGCCAAAGAGTGCCAATTGGGTTTTGTCTTCAATGCAGTTTTAGGGAAAGAACATAGGCCCTGGGTACCTGTTTGACAAGAACCCAGGGCACACTCAGTCAAAGCACATCAGCAGTTTATCAAAAGGTGGGATCAACCATGCAACAAGAGGGCATTTTCTTACAGTCTTCACATGTGTATTTGGCTTGAACAAATGCATAAAATCACTAAGAAAGAGGGTGAACCGACGTTTCCCCAATATGGCACACATAATTTGAGAATCATTGAACATTTAAGGAGGACACTGTATAACATGAAACTGCCTCCTAGACCTGCACAATACAAAGCGCTTTATAGCTCACCTTAGACAAAACGAAAGGTGTGAAGGAAGGGTCAAGAAAGCAATATGCACTTGTGTAGTTGCTAAAAGAAATGGAGAACTGATATGATAGCGAGAGCTAGATTGTACCCTGCATTGACGAGTGAGGAAGATGCAAAAAACAAACGAAAAGGAAAGAAAAAGAAAGAAGAGATAGATGACACAGAGAATGGAGGTGAGGACAGAGAGAGAGAGTGATTCAGATGAGGATTTTATAAATGAACAATTGGGAAATTGTTCACCCAATGTAATGTGACCCAAGCTGAAGGAGTGAGTAATGCAAATACCAGTGGAAATTCTGATGTGCCTACGGCACCAGTAGATGTAAATTCCAAATCGATGTGAGAGAGTTCAGAGATGACAGTCCCTCCAAATATGTCTGTCTTAAACACCCCAGATGCACTGACCGTTCCTGTTCCTAATGGTCCTGTAGTTCCGTTGTATAAACTTGGATTGGCAGGAAATGCTACACATACTTTAGCTGTTCCTAATGAGATGGGTGTGGGCTCAACAGTAAGAAAAATCTGTTTGGTCTCAACACAAGTGAATACTCCATGTGCTGTGAGTGCAAATCCAACATTAAATCAGACAGGGTAATCCCCACATGCAAGGTTTTTCCAAAGATCAGCACCTTTTCTAATGCCCAAGGGAGAACCCTCACTTTTCAGAGGCCAGGAACAATGTCTGCTCGGCAGACGTTGTTCTCACTTCCATCAGCAGGATGACTAGCAATTTAGCATATTTAGGCCAGAGGCTTCAAAGCCCGTACCGCTTTTGACATGCAACCCCGGCTTCCCCACAGACCTGGGGAACGCCACCCCCTGGCCTGGGGCCCGTTTGGCACTAGTGCAGGGGGGAAATTAGTTATTCACAAGGCATTTTTAACCCACAGGCTAGCCAAGTTCCTAAGGTAGGCTACCTGAAGTGAACAACCAGAGAAGGGTTTCCCCATCTTGTTTTCGGTGCAATATGAACTTCTGGGTCAGGGCTATGCCCACTCCTCAGAGAAAGTGGTCATATATTTCTTATTGAGCCTGTGAACCATTTATTGACTGTGTGTGTCCAGCAAATGCTTAACACTCCCCTCTGATAAGCCTGAGCTGCTGTATCAGACTACCACAAATAGAGCATTTGGGACTTTTAAAGTAAGCCTTGTAAACCAATAAGGGTCGCCTGGACTTTTTGCATGGTGTGCCTTTACATAAACATCACTAAATAAAAAGTCTACATCCTACAGTATGCAATTACCTGGATCGGTTGAAGAGGGTATCACATACCATCACAATCCTTTGACTTGTATTGTTACTTGTAGCTTGCTCATGAGTCTTCTGTATGAACAGTGTCAATTCCAGTATTATTTTTCAAATTATGATTTGATATTTTCAGCAGTTCCCACACTTAAGCATTTGAATCGTCACCTTGAAACCAAAAACATTGAGAGAGCTGAAGGATTCTTCAACCACACCATGACACCAGACACTGTTTATGCTCAGCAAAACAATTTGACCTGTATCGTAACCAGTGTAGAAAATAGCTTTATAAATTCAGTTGAGGACAAAAGGAGGAGGTTGCAATATAAATCATGAAAGTTCAAATTGGATATCCATGGGCTAGAGAAGAAATTGAGCATCAAGTAGCATGTAATCAAGCTGCATTAAGTTTAGATTGAAAACACAAAGGGAAATAATGCATATTTGGAGGAAAATCCACAACTGACATGACATTTGTGGGAAAGAGTGAGTGTGAACACACATTTGAAACTAAAGGACATTGGAAGTTATTATTATCGGGGAAAGATCCTGCTATTCTATGTTAGAATATAAAAAAATATGCTTTTGCATTGTCTCACGTAAGTTAGCATTCGCTGCGCCATTTTGTGTATGGGTGCCATTTTGAATCATGATCAAACAAATTCTTTGCTATTTCTGAGAAACGGCTTCTTCCAACTTTTATTTCTCCAAAGCTGAGTTCTGCTACACTAATGAACACACTGTTCTTATTAGTGCATACCTTTCCCTTTAGATAGAGGCCTTCTCCCATTTGTCTAGTGTCGGGCACGGGCAGAATGGCCTTGACTAGTAGATAATGTGGGCCCGGCTTCAGAATCAAAACTTACTCCTTTGAAATTTACTGTTCAGCTGCATCTGCTTGGAAAATTCCATGGTGGGCGTGCTTTCATTGGTTTAGAAGTATACATAATGTATCGTTATGCATGCTGATGTCAGTCCCTCTGCAGCACTCCTAAGCGACTGGGCAGACTGGGCTCCACTCTGAGTGTATCTGAATAAACGAGTATTGATTTATATTTTCTACTGTCTGACCGATTCTTCATTTGGTATGGAAGGCTGAGAGGTGGTCGTGAGTGACCCGGGTGACCCTATTTGGGTAATTTCCTTCATCTAGGAGTTTATTATGTGTGTGGAGTGCATGCATATTTTAGATTGTCAAAAGGATGGTAAAGTACATATTATTTAGGCAAAGGTTTTCCAAAGATTTATCATGTGGAACATTTTGATGATTCCGTGTAGGAACACAAGTCTCGACCCAAAAGGCAAACTAGTGCTGGAGAAATAGTAGGAGATATTTTTAGTGCAATGATTCCATCTGTGGGTGTGATTTTGAATGACATAAAAATTTGAAAATTTCCCACAATTGTAGATAAGTTGTGTACCAGTACAACAGGTTCCGTATTAGTTGTAGATACTGAAACAGTAGCTGTGAGATCCATGGCTATGCAGAATCGACTTGCGTTAGAAATCCTTCTTGTAAAAGAGGGCAGAGTCTGTTGGATGTTAAAAGTTCAATAATTTTGTACTTACATCCCTGACAAAAGTAAGGACTTGAAGAAGTTTCTCAAAAATATTACTGACTTGAAGGGAGATTTGAAGAAGGTAGAAGCAACAGGTGCTTGGGAAGCAGTTGGAAATGGATCTTCTGCTGTTGGAAGATGGTTTGGAAACATAGGGAGTGGAATTATTAGAAGCGTCTTCAGACCCCTATTGATAATTTTTGTGCCACATTCCTGGTTTGATCTTTAAGGGATACTAGAGGATGCAAGCAAAAAACGGAACAAAGAGAAAACGGGTGTACATAGAACTAGAGGACCGACTGAGCAGATATTATAAGGACATGAAACATCTGGAGGAATTCAGATGAGCATTTATGAAGCCTAGGAGGTTTTAAGTGGTCCATCTGATAGAGATCTATACCTTGATGTGATGGCTTGATTCGCCCTCAGAGGGGGGATTGAAATAGCGATAGCTCGGCCCCACTCTTACTCGTCATAAATACACATTATATACTTGTGTGTCCTGATGTTATTAATGTAAAATGTTGTACTTAAATTCAGTACTGAAGCACATCCACTATAGAACTAGAAATGTATGTACACCTTGTGCCTTAGCCTTATTAAAATGAAATGTAGTCTTTAAACATGGGATAAAATCATCCATACAATATTAAAATGTATTTACTTTGGAAACAAGAAAGATTTATGTAAACGTGTGCACTAATGTTTTCATATTCTAGCTCATCATGTAGTTCCCAGTCACACTTATATACTGTACTTACAATTACTTAAAGTGCAATGTGAATCAGATGCAGAATTTATGTATTGACATGCCATTTTTTGTAGTTGTACATGCCCAAATAACACGTATTAGTGTCCACCATTGAATTATACGTTTAAGTTGACCTAAGTAGGCCTGTTCTTTCTGTATAAAATACTGCTTTTCTATTCTGCTTGCTTGTCTTTTTTTTTGCAGGTACATTCACATGGATTGTTAGTTTGAGAGTAGATATAACACTCTACTAGTGATACAAAGTCTGACAAGATGACAAAGAACATGGAGAGCTAGAGTGTTAATTCACAGTCGCTATTCAGTAAGGTATCAAGGTGTTGCAAGTGCTCAAGGACAATGTAGTTCACAGGACTAGTCTGGGGAATCTGCTAATGTTGCAGCTCACAACCTGAGAATGGAAAGGGTAATGGAGTCCCTGATGGTGTGATTAAGGGGCGTTACTCAGACGATTTGTGTGGTATTAACTGGTGTTCTCACAGTTTGATGTTGGCCACTATTCCTTTGGACTTTGAGAGGTACAGACTCCTATGCTTACTGTTTGACGCTTTCCTGAGTGCGGTTTAGGCTAATACTTATTTCCCTATCCCTAAAAGGCTCTTGACTGAGCTTCTAAAATGCTGACACCTCACCGAACTTCCCAAAATGTTCTTTTTCTGCATTTCCTCAACTTTTGAGACTCCTTTAGGTTAAATCAATTTTGATGATTTTAGACTCTAAATTTGATGACTTTAGACATTACTCGTGTGTAGAAAAGAGGATCCAAGACTCTTCTTTGAGCACCAGATTTTAATGTCAATTCTTTGTAGTGCTGTGACTGAACTTCTTGTTTGTCTCATGCTGATGCACCTGAACTTCTTTAGGATTGGCTATCCAGTTGTTATTCTGTACCTTTACAGCATGGTATTGAGATTCATTTACATTACCTTAACTACTAACTTGTAATAAAACTTCTTGATTATATTTACTGATTCCTGGTCCTTATTGTGTAGCCAAATGGGTTAGCTTACAAGGTTAACTAGATGTGTTTGACAAAAGTTAACTTCCATCACCTCTCAGTCGACAAAAAAAATGATCAGTCGGATAATCATTGGTAAAAGGTTAGCCCAGCATTGGATATTATGTCAATGGGGAAAATATTTTTCCCTGATTTTTTTCAAAATCTACCACTTTTCACCTGTCAAATGTTGTGACCTGTAGTTCTTATAAAAATATATGGGATCTGCGCATTTAGACAACATACACTGTAGGATTGGTGTCAGGCGAACTCTGATCACCCCCACCACACTACCCTTACAAAGCTGTCATTACATCGCAACATCCTTTACATGCCATTACAATGCAGCCATTACATCGCATGTCACTATAACGCATGTCATTACAACGCATGTCATTACAATGCATAGTTTTTACCCTTACACTATCCAACACTTACCCTACTGTTGCACTCACTGGAGTGGGAATAGTAATTTTCCCCTACACTATCCAACACTTACCGTACTGTTGCACTCACTGGAGTGGGAATAGTAATTTTTACCACTACACTATCCAACACTTACCCTAAAGTTGCACTCACTGGAGTGAGAATAGTCATTTTTACCCCTACACAGCCGAACACTTACCTTAAATGCAATGTAATGGTATGCGTTGTAATGGTATGCGTTGTAATGGTATAATGTGATGTAATGGAATGCGTTGTAAATGTAGTTTCTAAAAATGCATTGTGTTGGCATTCGATGTAAAACATGCGTTGTAATGCATGCGTGTAAATGTTTGCGTTGAATCGTAATACATTCCCTTCTTGTACCAACTAGCTCACAGTGCCACTAGAATCTCCTCTTACCAAGGAGAGAATAGTTCCAGGCAACCTTCGAACATGACAACCCTAATCCCTCGGGACCGTGGAAACAATGTACTCCCTTTCGCTCAGTCACACGTGCTTACTTAGTCTGTCTCAGAGAAATACATAGAATAAACAGTCTGGGCGTTTTCAATAAGAATTTATTGAACAGTTGTTATTCTGATGTAGCATAGATGAGCTGCAACAACTGCTGGGCAGTATAAGATATAATTGATTAGCAGTACGATAAAGGTAAATGCATGGTATACCTCTACCATCTTACTACAGTCATGAATACATATGAATATATAAAACACATGATAAAAGATGCATACTCCTACGATGCCTCCCTAACTAGAATTACCTAAGTGTACCTAGCATGTATGTAGGTGTTAAGCCAAGAATCCTCAACCCCATTACCTGAAGTGAGAGACTATGGGAGCCCGTTCTGGTCTCTATTTGGACACCCCTTGAGGGATGTTAGACCACTGCGAGCTGGAGTGTCTGCATGCAGGAACCTCAGCGTCTCTGGTCAGTGTGTCGGCCGGGAAGTCTTGGTCTCCTCTGTCTTATCTTAGCAAGATGTGATGTATATATACCCATGGGTTTCACCAGGGGTCCTACCATGCTGTGTTACTGTGTCGGCCTAAGGATGACATTGGGCATGAACTTTGTACATAGATTTTATACAGGAGATGGTAATCCTGCTGTGCTTCCAAGAATCCTCATGCATAATGTTTTCGAACTAGGGAAAACCTGCGTTCTGAATGCAGTGTAGTATCTAGGTAAAAGGTCAATCCATGTAAACCATGACAAGTGAAATGTAGGGAAGAATATAGGTGAAGGTCTAATGAAGTTACCAAGGCCTATATTATTATGGTACCTATATGGAAAATAACACCCACTCCTCTCTCAAATGGATGACATAGTTACATTTCTAAACGTGCTTCTAGGCTGATTAGATATTGGTACACACATCGTTAAAAGCATTAGTTTTTGGTTTTGCTTAAAAAAAACAATGTTTAAAAAGTTAAAATGTTTTTTAAAAAACATATTTTAAAAGAAAAAAAGGAAACTTACGCTCAAGCTATAGCTCTAATATGTCCGTATAGTTCGAACTACTACAAGCATTTTGCAAGCCATGCATGCTAAAAAAGAATGTCAATTTTGATTCGGAGTTCCAATTTTCCATTTGTTTTCCAAAAGTCAAATTTTTCCCCAGCACACGACGAGCCAAATGAGTCAAATGTTTATGTGTCCTGGTTGGTAGACACAACATTCCCGTTGCTTGCCTCCACAGTTGGCGGTCCCTGTAACACCTCACATATTATCTCAATTGAGCACAGATGATGTTCGGTACTGTCCACATAGGGTGCTGGGGCAGTCTGTGGGCCATCCAAGGCCTGGGTGTCAGAGGAGGAGCCGGTGTCCATACCAACAGGAGCACATACTACCTGTGGTGGCTCTAGGAATGCCGCCATAACATGGGAATACGCTGGGGACATTGAAATGAAATGAATGAAATGAAAAATATGCTTATATAGCGCATGGCTACCCGGAGGCATCCCAGCGCTGCGGAGTGCGGGTCAAGGAGACGGCGGATTTATGGCAATAGCCATGTCTTGAGTTGTTTCCTGAATGACAGATGGTTGGCTACCCTACGAATGGAGAGAGGAAGGGTATTCCAGAGTCTCGAGGCGTTGTAGAATAGAAGTCGACCTCCTGACCGAGCCCTTCTGATTCTGGGGACCTCCGCTAGATGAAGTTGGTCTGAGCGGAGATTTCTGGTGGCTTTATAGGGTTTTATTAAGTTTTTGATGACGGGGGACCTTTATTATGAAGGATTTTGTGTGCGATACAGAGGGTCCTAAAGTGTATTCTCTCTTGTATTGGAAGCCAATGGAGTGTCTTCAGGGCAGGCTTGGCTGAGCAGTGGTTATTAATGCCAGTGAGTAGCCTGGCGGCTGAGATTTGGACGACCTGAAGTTTGGAAATGACTGCTCTAGGCGCGCCCAGATAAAGGGCATTGCCATAGTCCAACCTGGAGAGGACGAGTGCCTGCACTACAAGCTTTCTTGAATGGGCAGGCAAAAGGGGGAGTACTTTCCGTAAGGTGCGAAACATACCATAGCAAGTGGCAGCCGTTTTCCTTGCCTGGGTTCTGAAAGTGAGGTCATGGTCAAGCCACATGCCCAAGCTTTTTATTTCCTGTTTGGGTAATGGTGCAGGCCCCATACATGATGGCCATGAGTTGCTGGGATTGAAGCTTGCTTGATTGCCCAGCAGCATGAGCTCGGTTTTGTCACCATTAAGCTTAAGGTGAGAGAAACTCATCCAGCTGGTAACTTCTTTAAGACCTGAACAGAGATTGGTGGAAGACTGCTCTTCTTGATTCAGGGCCACAATGAGCTGGGTGTCGTCTGCGTAGGTGACCAGTTGGATTCCAAAAGGGGCAACTATCTGTGCTAGTGGGGACATGTAAACATTAAAAAGAGTGGGACTCAGGGAGGAACCCTGAGGTACCCCGCATTGGAGAGGAACTGGTTGGAACCGGATGTTCCCTTCAAATACCTGGAAGAATCATTCTTCCAGGAATGACTCCAGCCAAGACAGGGCTTTGCCTGTTACTCCCACATTTCTGAGACGGTGAATCAGAATACGATGGTTCACCGTGTCAAAGGCTGCACTTAGATCTAGGAGGATGATGGCTGAGGATCCTCCAGCATCCAGAATCTTCCGTGACTCTTCCACTACCGCTATTAATGCAGTTTCGGTGCCCTGGCCAGGGCAAAAGCCTGTCTGTGAGGAGTGGAGCAGGTTGAAGGTTTCGAAGTGGGCGGAGAGTGCATGGTTAACATATTTTTCTGCGACCTTGCTGACGCCGGGGAGTAGTGAAATGGGGCGATAGTTGCCCAATTCCAAGGGATCCAGGTGGGGTTTCTTTAAAAGTGCCCTCACCATGGCATTTTTCCAATCTCGAGGGACAGTGCCTGAGGCTAAGGAGGCATTGACTAAGTTGGCAATGGGAGGAATGATAGTGGGCATTGCCCGTTTCAGAATATTGAATGGAGCGGGGTCGCTTGGGGAGCTCTATTGACTCTACGATGTGACGGAGGAGTTCCTCGGTAAGAGGAGCAAATGCTTCGAGGCAACTGTTGTTATTCTGAGGTTCTGATTTGGGCATTGGATCCGTTATATTAGGTGGGAGAAGGTTGAGGATGTTTTTAATTTTTGTGGAGAAGAAGCCTGCCAGGTCTTCACAGTGACGGCCGGTAGGGTCGGCAGCAGGTGGGGGGTCAGGGGTTTGAGTGAGTTTTTTTACGATCCGAAATATTTCTTTGGGAGAATTGACAGATGCTTGGATTTTCTCCTCGTAGTAGGCGGCCTGTGTTACTCTGAGTGCGGTTTTGTAAGATGTGATGGATGTTCTATAGGCTAATTTTTTCTCGCTTGAGTAATCTTTCCTCCAGGCTCGTTCTAATTTTTTATATTGCTGTTTTAATTTGCGGAGGTCGGGAGTAAACCAATGAGATTTGTTAGATCCGCTTTTTTGTAGGCTGTTTTTTCGAGGAAGTACTGTATTAAGTGAGTTTTCTATCCATGAGCAAAACTTTCTGTTAGCAGTTACAGGGTTGGGGTCAGGGATAGGTACGGTCTGTTCAAGTTCGTGGGTCCAATCCTTAATATTAAGCTTGGGCCAGTGGCGAGCCCAAGTGCGGGATGACAGCAGGTGAGTGTATGTGGAGGGAGGGTGCCATGAGAAGGGGATCAAGAAGTGGTCTGACCAAGGGAGGGGGATAGGATCCAGTCCCTCTAACTCTGTTATGTTTGAAAAGATAGGGTCAAGAAGATGGCCCTTCAAATGCGTGGCAAGGTGGTTATTAAGATGCAGCTGATAGGCTGCGAGGTCCTGGGTAAGGTCAGTCGACACTTTGTTTGAAAGTTCATCGAGGTGTAGGTTAAAGTCTCCAAGAAGGTTAAAATTGGACGACGTGCTAGCTAGGTTTAAGGTAGCTTCGAGTAGCGAGCAGCAAAATTTTCCATGTGCTCCTGGTGGGCGATATAGGAGGATACCAGAGAAGGTGATTGAGGGGGTGATTTGAATAGAGAAATGGGCAGAACATGGCATTGCAGAACATGGGCCGTTATCGGGTCCAGTAAAGCATCAACATCCGGCTGCGCACATGATGGGAGTGTCAGACAGAGATCCAACACACATTCTTCTCCGCAAAACAGGCACCGGAGGACAGGTAAGATGCAATCCATCCAGACTGGTCTAAATGACAAGTACCAAGAAGCACTTAGTTCTCTTATGCGAGGTGTGCCTATAAGTTGTACCATGCGATCACGGTATTTTCTCTCCAGGAGTACCGTTTCCATCTCCTTGGTGACTGGGACGTCCATTGGGTAGCAGAAAAATGACAATCAGGATACCTGCAATTAGAAACAGGATCAGCGGCAGCCCTCCAAAGATGCTTCTACATATGGAGTGTATAAAGTTTGGTATAACTCTGAGGCCCGTCTGAAAGGTGCTTAATAGTCCCGAACCTATGGTCTTAAATAGGTGGACAATGCCTGTCGTATCAGACATGTTAAACATACGATTGACCATTTCTGCTAAATGAAAAGGGCAATTTGTATGTATAAGTGCCTGTATCTCTGCTGAAGACCTTGCTACTTGAAGATCAAAAGTCTCTTGAGCGGAGGTTAAGGGTACGAGTTTCGGTATTTCATTCTGCTCAAAGCATCAAACTGTATTAATGAAACATTTAGCGAAGGCCATAACGGGGCTTCCTTGACTGTATATGTTGGTGGAAACAATACTTGCATACAGCAAGAAACCCTGGAACTCACAGTTACCAGATATGTGATGCCCGGAAGAATCCCACAGCAACCTTGATCGTTCAGAATCAAGTAACACCCATTTGAAAGTAGCCTGGACACTGGAGTGATCACAGCAGCTGGGGCACCCTTTAAATGACAGGATAAGTTTGCTACCGAACCATTACAGGCCCCTTGAAGCATTATATCCTGGCATATAAGTGATCCACTTAAAGTATTCTCGCAGTTTGTACCGCTTAGAAACACTTCTTTTTTCCCACTCCGGCATCAAAACCTGTACGGTAATTCCCAAGATTCCTTGATGAATTTTCTACCCACTTCTTCATAGCTGCCTGCCTGCATTTGTTCAAGGCAATATTGAAATTGAAAAGTAGTGACAGGAAGAGTTATGTGGCCATGGATTAACCATTCTGTGGACGGTGATTCTGCCACTGTGAAAGCTAATCTGTCCAATTTTTCAATGCGCAGCATTGTATACTTTGCTCCCCTTGGTGCCATTTCTATCTGTTTTTCCATCAGATTGTATGAGGAAAACAGAGACGTGCTGTGTATGAAACGCCAAGGCACATAGCAAAGATTGCAGTGTCCAGCTCAGTAACCTAATAGAACGTAATTGTGATTACACGTGTTGTAATATGGACAAAACTTGTTCTAGTACATCGACAGCAGATGATACAATGCTGCCCAGTAAATATATATTCTGGATGTTAGTGTCAATAAGCCATTTTCGACCACTGCTAGAGCTTTCTCTAGGTTTATACAGTCTATTTCTCGTAATCTTTCCGCGGCCTCTTGTGATATTTTCCAAATCTCATTGTAGACAGCGTAATAGAAACGTTTGTGACGTGGCTTACTAGGACCTAATCAAAAATCCTGTAGGTCCACATCCTCTGAAAGTAAGGATAAGTGTTGTTTCACCTGTGTGAGTGTTGAGGTTTGTAGCCAACTGAGGCATAACTTTCCAACACTGTATGATGTCACTTCCCCTGGGTGTTGTCTTTGCACATAACGTGAATCTGGCCTATTAATACTAAATCCTTTAGTTTTACTCAAGAATCTTTCTTGACAGTTATTGGTGTCTACGGGCCAAACCAACCATTCCTTCCAACCGGGATCTGATCCATTGCTTTGCAAAATGTCATCTACTGTAACCTCTTTTTGTGATGTTATGTTATCCTCAGTGTGTGATGGTGCTGACACCCGAGGTGTATTCAAATCTTTATTCCTGGCTAACCTAAGGCAAATTGGTTGTTTCATTCAAGAACATTATTTGTCGAGGAATAAGACATGCTCTAAATAGTGCCTCTGTTCCTTGGACCTGCCAGTCTCTAGTACCCCAGACGGATTTTAAGTTTACGGAGTCTTTCCATAGGTCGAACCCTTGTTCAGACAACTGGGCAATAAAGGAAGCAGAATAAATCTGTTTGGTGTTTGTCAACATATTTTTCTGTGCCGGGTATAGTAATATGAGGCTGGGCCTGATGTGTTAAACCCTGAAAATATAGAAATGTTTGTGCAAATGTTTTTTAACTGCTTTTCGGCAGTGTCGGGCAACGTTCCTATTGGTGATATGTGAAAACATTCCTAAGGTTAGCAGATTTATGCAGAAAGTGATGACCATAATGTTGAAAGCAATACATTTTCTCAAAGTCTGATGTGTCCTCTAACATTTCATTATTAGACAACATATTATTTATGGTTTCATAATCCAAATCATCAGAAAATGTACTGGAAGTTATGATATCACTCAATGATATTTTAAATAAATGTGGTATTTTTAAAAGTTCAGTCGGGCCAAATATATCGAAATCAACCTTGTCCCATACAATACCATTAGGTATAGGAACTGCAGTATTGTTCACTGATGATAGGTCTCTTTTTTCACGATGTGATGATAGATGTGGTTTAAGAATCACATTCACTTTTTGTGTTGCAGAGCTTTCTCGAAGATGAGTTCCATTAATAAGCATACTAAAAACGATTACTAGGCCTATCCAGAAAAGAAAGAAAAGTATTCCTGTAGATACCCAGAGTTCCACCAAAGGTGATACCAGATAAGCCTTTTTAAGTAAGTTCAGAAAATCTTTAAATTGCTGTACACGAGTTATTTTGGCTGGCGTTGTTTCAGGTTCGCGTGGATCTAACGAAAAGGTGTCAAAGTCAATGAAATAGCCAAATGCAGTTCGATCAATTTTCGGTAGTTCCGCAGGTTTTGAGGAAACTGTAGCCTGTTCTTGTTGGGACATGTTGATGTAGATATCCATGTTTGGTCGAATTAAAATTTGTCTTTCAGGGGAGTTCTCATTTTGAAATTTAGTATCAAGAGGAACGAGTTCCATTGCATTGTTGCTTAGTCCTTCATTCCGTGCAGGTGACCCTTCAAACGTGATGAGTCTTTCTGTTTGAACTTCTTGTATAGTTGTGAGAGGAGGGTGTCTGTTAATTCGAAGTCCACGCAGCCTACTATTCAGTAACGGCCACATAGTGTGGTTTGATTAGGTCAATTGTGACAAATCTTTTCTCCTTTTTACCGGTAAGAGGTGGCAGAAGTACTGTTCTTGTTCCTTCAACTGCCAAGACAGGTACAGATTTTCTGTCTGACGGCCCAAATTATTTTCTGTCCGCTATTTTGTTACTGACCAGATCCCAGATTTTAGGGATCCTGACAGGTCTTGCTGTAACACTTTTTACTTCCCCAGTGGCGGTCCTTTTCGTCTGAACTTTACTCTGTAGTGCCCTTTTTTCATTTAGGTCCTGTAAAACATCCAAACGTTTATGGATGTCAAAAGGTTTTTCATCCACCACTGTGCCTTCATAATCAAGACAAGGTACCCACATTCTCGTCCCAAATAGGACCTCATAAGGAGTGACCCCCCAGAGAGCTTCTTGGCTGATTGTTTAATGTCCTTTGTACCCCATACAGGGTGTTTTACCCAATTTCCACCCAAGCCTAATACTCTAGCTGTTAAAGACTGCTTTAAGTCCCGGTTTTTCTTCTCCATGACTGAATTTCCCTCTGGATGGTACGGAGAGGAGTACAGCAATGCTACACCCAGACTTCCCCGAGCTTCCTTGTAAGCCCTAGAGCTAAACGCAGGACCACGGTCAGAATGTAATGTGCCAATTGCGTATATCCCTATAAAGACTCGCAGATCTTTTATAACAGTTTGAGCGTCAGCCGAGCGCTGGGGCCACACCCATAGGAACCTAGAGCAGGAATCCACTGCAACCATGATATACTTGTAAGCCCCATCATATTGTAAGGGGCCGTAGTGGTCCAAATAAACACCCGCTAGTGGTTTGTCTGATATTAGTGAAGGTGTCTGCGCTGGACGTGTTACAGTGGAGCCTTTCATCTGCTGACAAACGTCACATTTCAGGACATAGTCCTTAGTCTGCGTTCTTAGCCGTGGCCACCAGTAGTGTTGTTTCAATAGAGAAACTGTAGTAGAAACTCCTGTGTGTCCCGAACCTATACCCTTGTGTGCTGCTAGAATGAATCCTAACCTTCGATCCATATTTGGTATTACTCTATCCCCCACTCCTGGAATTTGAGCAAATGGAACATTGTTTGCATCTAACTTGTAGGAGTATTTGAGTGGAAATATTTTCGGTACTGCTGTGTTATTGCATGTGGCAATAATAGCAACCATTATCTCACCGTCTATCCTCGTTTTTGAACGAGTGATTGCAGCCACGGAAGCAGTTCGTACTGCCCCCTTTGTGGCTTCATCAGCCAATGACTTCCCTTCAACGTGAATGCCATCACGTTGATGACTCAATGTGTGTATCACGTGAGCCCTTGGTAGTTCGTTTTTCAACTCCACTACCTGTTCCCATAGCGTTTTGTGCTTTATTGTGCCACCTTTTGCGTCCTTAAACCCGTTTTGTTCCCAGTGATGTAAATATTCATTATATGACTGTACACAGTAAAAGGAATCACACACGATTAGTGTGGGGAATTCTCGATCCGTATTTACCAGTGCCAGTATTAGTGCTTTTAGTTCTGCCAGCTGCGCCGTGCAGTCTCCTAGAGACTGTGTTTTTGTGCATTTCAGGTGAAACTTTCCATCCTGCATGCATCCTTTAAAGATAGCACACGTGGCGCTGTATTGCTGTTTGCTCCCTATGGCTGGTTGCGCAGAACAGTCAGTATAAATAATGTATTTATACTGATCTAGAGCCATTATTTCGTTTGGTAGAGGATATTCTATTTCGTTTTGAAAATGCTTGTCAGGGCTCGAAAAATTCACTCGACCGCTCGCATTTGCGAGTCAGATGAATTCAGGATGCGCTATTTTTAGGTCCTACTCGCCCTTACTGGCGAGTAGGAATAAAAACTGACACTTGACCTCTGCCTCTGAAAACAGGGGAAATGTGGCAAGATAGCAAGTTTTAAAGGCATCTTTATTGCTCACAAACTAGATGAGCAATAAAAATGCTTTTAAATCTTGTTAACTTGTCACATTTGCTCAGCTTTCAGATTAGAGGTCAAGTGCATTTCAGTTGGGTCGAGGAGATTTTGTAGGTTACTGGACCTGCAGGTCTTGTGCATTTTTTATGATTTTTCGAGCCCTGCTTGTGTTTTTAAACTTGGGTCCTACCTGTATTCTACATCTGTTGTAGTGAGAGAATTAGCCCATTGTATCTATCTTGGATGTAAGGCTTTAGTGTTGGGAACGCTTGCCTTTGTTGCAACCTCTAAGGCTGGAACTGGTGTAACGACTATTATACGTTTCCCTTGAGCAAGGGCTCTTTCTCTGACTACAGCAGTTTGTACCGCTGTTAGAGTTTTTTCTGTAGATGCGAAGCGCATCTCAGCATTTGTGTACAAATTAGATTTATATGCTATTGGTACTGTCTCACCTTCATTATGTTAAATATGTATACCCAGATGACCCGCTACTATACGGATCACCAGGTGTCTGTAAGTGTTTTGAAGCTATCATGTCAGCTTGTAAGGAACGAAGAGTGTCTGTGTATTCCTGTGTCTTACTGAAAAATCAAGTTTTATTCAATCGTAGAAAGGTTTTACTCTTTCTGCGTAATCAAAAATGTTTGTTCTGGGGGGAGGAGCTTTGCACGCATCCAAGATGGTCGCGTGAGCACAGGGCTCCACGGACCCTTGCCGCTCCTCGCAACTTATCCTGACATTATCCTGGATTTGTGGACGGATTCTGGAAGATGAACCTTGGCTGAATCCATAACTCTTCTCAGAACGGAAATCGGACCGGGGAGACCTGAAATACAGCGTCTTGCATTTTGGAGGCCCACCTGGAAGCTGTGCCCGGTGCTTTGGTGAACCGTGGGGCCGGGGAGTAGTTGAACAACAACGGCATCGGAGCCTTGCCAATGACCGCGCACCCACTTTCAGTTTCGCTTTTGCACTTCTGTATGTCCTGATCGAGGAGCTACTTTGCACGGCTGGGGCGTCCTCCGGCCTTGGTACTGGACTGATTTGTGCCTTTTTCTCAACTCTCCTGAGCGGGCTCTCGGACAGTCTGTGTCTGATCTGCTGGTGCCCCTTTGCTATCGGTCCGGGCTGACCCCACCGGTGAGCATCGCCCAACATGGGGGGCAAGGGGGATCCCGAGAAACGGAAGACCAAGACATCCCTGCGTGGAGGACCAGTCCAGAGTAACATCATGGATCGCTATACCCAGGGTAAAGGGACCCCCGGGCCGGCGGGTGCCGTCATGGAGGACTCCGGTGGGGGTCCATCCGTCCCCACGGAATTGTCGCTGCAGGACGTTATGGGCGCCATCAACGGCATAAGGGAGACCATCGCCCAGCAATACGAGGCTCTGGCTCGTAAAATTGACACGGTTGCCATTGATGTTACGTTAATCCGGGTGGATCTCTCTAAGACTAACGAGAGGGTTCAATCGCTGGACTTGAGGACATCCACTCTTGTCACGGATGTATCAGACCTCCAGGCAACTCTTGGCGATCTAAAGTCTGCAAACGACGCGATGTCCCGGCGGCTGGAGGATTTCGAAGGTCGGGCACGACGCAATAATATCCGTGTCATAGGTGTACCGGAGACTTCCAACAATCGTCCGGTGGACCTTATGGTCGAGGATCTCATCCTCAATCATCTTGCTCCTTCAGGCCTGAGCAAGTTCTTCGCCGTGGAGCGTACCCATCGTGTCCCGGGCGGTAGGCCTCGACCAGGCGCTCCCCCGAGGCCTATCATTGCAAAACTTTTTCATTACAGAGACCGGGATGCGATCTTGCAGGCCTCGAGGGTGCACGGCCCAGTTAAATATGAGAATTCCTCCGTCAACCTCTTCCCGGACTTCACCCAACTCGTTCAGAAACAGAGAATGAGCTTTCAGGGGGTGAAGCGCCGTCTTCGAGATCTGGACATCAAATACTGTATGCTTTTCCCTGCCAGGCTTCGTGTGGAATATGAAGATCGGACTCTCTTTTTTGAACGCCCCGACACAGTGAGTGACTGGTTGGATTCCCTGCCGGAACCGGGAGACCGAACTGGGCGTACTGGCGGTGCCGAGGGCGGTGGGCCTCTGCAGGAATAATTCTTGGTCCTCCACTTTGACATTTCCTTCTGTGCTCAGCCAGGTTCTACTTCAATTGTATATTTTGTCTATTAATGTTTCGTCTGGGTGCGGGCGGGGACGGGTCCCTTTCCTCCTCTAGGGTCTTTTTGTAGCATGGGATTGTTAGGGCGACAGGCACACTGCAAGTTGGGGGGGCTGTATAGTCCGCAGGGGTGCAGGGTGGGGGGGGGCAATGGTGTGGGAGGGTGGCAGTGGTGGATGGGTTGTGTGTTTTTTCTTTTCAAGGCGGTGTTATTGTTTTCTTTCAGTTTCAGGTGTCTGGCTGCATGCCCGGGGACTCCAGCTTCTTGTGTTGGGATCGGGGGGGACGGGTTGAAACTGATGTCTTGGAACGTCAACGGATTGGGGGACCGTATCAAACGTGGGGTTGTGTTGCAATATTTGCGTCGATTGGCCCCTGATGTGGTATTTCTTCAAGAGACACACTTGGTGGGAAATGTATGTCATGCTATGAACAGGGGGGGCTACCGACTGGTCGCACACTCTGGCTTCACCACTGGCTCCAGAGGGGTGGGCATCTTGCTGCGCTCTTCCCTCCCGCTTGAGATTGACAAAGTTACTCTTGATGATAGAGGGCGCTATGCGTCTTTGACTGGGCGGTGGGAGGGGCAAACTCTTTCATTGGTTTCGGTCTATGTTCCCCCGGGCCTCCAGACCTCCACTTTCTCTGATGTGGGTCGTATGTTACTTGAACTTCCTGATAGTCTCCTGATTGTGGGTGGGGATTTTAATTCCGTGATTTCTGGCCAGTTAGATCGTTACCCTCCCAGGGCCCTCTCTGCCGCCCAGACGTGGCTCGGCGGGTTCTTGGACACTTTCGGTCTGGTGGACTGCTGGAGGTTGATACATCCGACACAGAGTCAGTACACATTCCACTCCGGGGCCCACGGGAGTCTCTCCAGACTAGATTATTTTCTAATGCCCGCGTCCCAGACCACCCGGGTCCGGCAGGTTAAGCACCTGGCCCGGGGCATTTCCGATCATTCCCCATTGTGGCTCCTCTTCGATACCGGGATGCGATCCGCCGGGCGGGTCGCCCCGATTAACCCCTGGTACTTGCGTGACCCCAAGATTCGCAAGGGTCTCATTAAGTCGCTTGATCAGTATTTTCTGGAGAATGAGGGGTCCGTCTTGTCCTCAGTGTCCCTGTGGGAGGCCTTCAAAACGGTCCTCCGAGGACACGCCCTATCCCTGATCGTGGAGGCCAAGAAAGCTAAGAACGGGGAGGTGGTTGCGTTGGAGGCTGAGATATCGGGGTTGGAGGCTGCCTTGGAGACGGGTGTCACTCAGGACGGGCTCCATGCCCTCAACCTGAAGCAGTTCGAATATAAGTCCCTTGTTACGGATGCTGCTCGGACAATGTATAGGGAACAGCAGGGTAGACTGTATGATGCTGGGGATAAGGCGGGTAAATTGATTGCTTGGCTTGATAAGAAGGAGAGAGTGAATTGAGTGGTCCCCGTGCTTCAGACGTCGGAGGGAGTGAGTGTGACTGACCCTGGTGAGATTGTGGAGTGTTTTGCGGACTACTTCTGTGCTGTGTACTCCCCGGTGTCTACTAGAGATGAGGCTGACTCTCGTCACTTGTTGAAGGATATTGCTTTGCCCTGCTTGTCGGTGGAGGAGCGTGAGCAGATGGATGCCCCACTTTCGGTTGACGAGATTGCAACCGCGATTCGTTCCCTTCGCTCAGGCAGGGCTATGGGCCCCAACGGACTCCCGATTGAACTCTATAAACTGCAACCGGATAAACTTGCGCCATTTCTCCGTCGTATGTTCTCGGAGTCGCTTGAACTCGGCTCTCTCCCTGATGACCAACGCCTGGCCACTATAGTCGTGATTCCCAAAGACGGTAAGCCTCGGGACCGTTGCGCCTCGTATAGGCCTATTTCTCTGCTGAACGCAGAGCCGAAAATCCTTGCCAAGGTTCTTGCGAACCGCCTGCTTACTGTTATTTGCGATCTGGTGCATCCGGACCAATCCGGTTTTATCCCGCACCGGAATACGGCCCTTAACTTGCGGCGCCTACATGGCGTACTTGCAAGGGCGGAATATCTTTCAGAGCCGGCCATCTTGGTTTCCTTGGACGCCACGATGGCCTTTGATACGATAGAATGGCCGTATCTTTGGGCCGCCCTGGCAAAGTTTGGCTTCGGGGCGGGATTTATTAATTGGGTTAAACTCTTATACGCTGCCCCGCTGGCACAGGTGGTCGTTAACGGGAGGGTTTCCCGGCCCTTCGTTCTTGGGAGGGGCACTAGGCAGGGGTGTCCGTGGTCTCCCCTGCTCTTCGCGTTAGCTTTGGAACCGCTCACTGCTTGGCTCCGTTGGGAACCGTCGATAAGAGGGATCCAGTGGGCCCCTGGCTTCGAGGATCGTGTTTCGTTGTACGCGGACGACATTCTCCTGTACCTCACCTCACCACGTAAGTCACTCAATGTGCTCTTTGACATCCTCACTTCCTTCGGCAAGAACTCTGGTTTGATCATTAACTGGTCCAAATCTTGTGTCTATGCTATATCCGGTGGCTTTCCTCTCTTGCCTTCTCGTTTTCCCATTAAGGCGTCCAGCTCCGGCTTTACGTACCTGGGGGTGTACGTCTCATTGGATCCTGCTGTCCGCTACGAGCATAATCTCCTCTCTCCACTTCGGAGATTGATGTTAGACGTGGCCCGTTGGCGTAAGCTTCCCTTGTCTCCCCTCGGTCGTGCGACACTTTTTAAAATGATGTCTCTTCCCCGATTTCTTTACGCACTTCAGAACTCCTTTGATATTATTACGGCGGCCTACTTCCGGGAAGTAGAGAGCTTACAAAGGAGATTTGTTTGGGGCGGTCGTGCACGTATTGCTCTTGCAAAACTGACTCTCCCCTGGTACGACGGGGGCATCGCGCTCCCGGACATCAGGAGGTACTATTGGGCTTCCCAGCTATCTGCTATTAACCATGCAACGTACTCACCTGGTCCGAATCCGGCTTTCGAAATGGATAGCGCTTTACTCTCGATCGGCTGGGAGGACCTTAACCGGTCCCACTAAGATTGCAGTACGCTTGTGGAAGGCTGCGAATGTGGCCATGGGCTGGAATGATCGCTTGACGGGCGCGACCCCCTTGTTTGCGTCTGAAAGATTGGGAAGCCTCTGGACGACGAAGGGATTCGAGCGTTGGGACACGATTGGCATCAGCAGAGTAGGTGACCTTTGGGCGAAGGGTGCGGTTAAATCCTTCGCTGCGCTGTAGAGTGAGTACGAATTGAGTGAGAGGGAGTTCTTTCGGTACGTTCAGGTTCGCCACGCTTTGCTCTCGGCCATCGGGGCGGGGACTGCAGTCCCTGTGTCTTCGCCACTCGAGGACCGCATACTCGACGGTCACTTGCCCGACAGTACTATTTCCCTTATCTATAAAAAACTAATAAACATTCGGGCGGATCTCCTCGTGCGTCTGCGGGAGGCGTGGATCGGGGATGGGGTGGAACTGGACGACGAGGACTGGCAGTCTGCGCTGTCCTCCCCTAAGGAGGTGGCCATACCCGCGCGTCTCCGTCTTGTCCAGCTTAAAATTCTCCACCGTGTCTACGTGACGGGCCCTCGTTTAGTTCTGGAGACGGGCTCTGTAGGCGCGGCTGTGGGCTCAGCGCCACTTTTCTCCATGTTCTCTGGGAGTGCCGTAAGGTTGCGGAGTATTGGCGCCGGGTGCATGCTGTCATGGAATGTGTCACTGGGGTCGCCCTGTTGCCTGACGTTCGCCGATGTGTGCTGAACGTGTGGGAGCCTAACGATTATAATGCGGCTCAGACTCGGTGGGCGGCCCTTGGGAAAATGGTTGCTAAGAGGGACATCGCACAGCTTTGGGGTTCCCGGCGGCCTCCCACCGTGTCAGTATGGAAGGAGAACATGGAGTGGTGCATGTGCAGAGAGAAGACTGTGTATGTGGCCCGGGGTAAGCCGGGGGCATGGGGTAGAATTTGGGGCCAGTGGAACGCGTACCGTGGGAACATCTGCACACCCCCCCCTCGTGGACTCATCTGATGCTGCCTTGTCCCCCTGATCCTGAGGTTCCCGGACTATTGCATTTCACCTGTAGATGGTTGTGGCTCTCCCGTCGCCCCCACCTCCCCCTTGATCATCCTCATTGACCACCCGAGGGTGGAGTTGGTACTGTGTGGTCCCCCAGCCGTGGTTAGACGCCTCTTTTTCGATGGTTTCCGCCTTGTCTTTTGGTGTTATTTTATTTTTCCTTTTTTGTTTGTATTTCTAAAATTTATGTATCCGGATAACTTCTGAGGTGCACTCAGTACTTTGTCAATTCGGCTGAGCCCCAGGGGGCCCACTGCTTCCTTGATGTTGTTGAACATGTATATATTAGCGGCCGGCCCTGGTGGTTGTAGGCCCATGTTTGTATTGAGTTTTTATGTGCAATAAAGGTTTTTCAAAAAATAAAAAAAAATGTTTGTTCTGCCAAAGTTCACGAATCCCAAGATGTATTGTAACTTTTTTATTGATTTTGGAGGTTGAAGCAGCGCACACTTTTCTAAAAAGTTAGCTGCCAGGCTTTTCCCTTCACTTGAAAGCTCATATCCTAGAAAAAGGACGTTAGGTGGGCTATCTTCGATTTTTTAAAGTTAAATTTGTAACCCTCAGAGGCAAATCCCAAAATTATGGTATTCACTCTGTTCAAGTGTTCCTCTAGGTCATCGTCCGTTTGATAAATATCATCCATATAGGACAATGCCTACTCATCCAGATTTTGAAGTAATTCAGTTACTCTGGCTGAAAACAACCCCGGGCTGTTCCTGTACCCCTGGGGGAGTCGGCAAAATTGCCGCTGTGGCCCAAGCGCTGAGAATGCTGTCAAATATCTTCTCCCAGGCACTATATTTTGCCCAAAAAATCAATTTGAGATGTCTAGAATTGTTTTGTATTTTTTCCGCACAATGTTATTCATTAATGCGGCACTGTGTGCATTTTGAACTGCAAATGTCTTAGTGCAAGTGTTTAAATATCTATAATCTAAAACTAGACGATATGTGTTGTCTGGTTTCGATACGGGAAACAAAGGCTTATTCATTTGAGAGGAGCATGTTTCAATCACTCTTTGGTATTCAAGTTGTTGTAAGATCTCCCTGACCTGTTTCTTAGCTTCTTGCTTTATTGGATTCTGCCTTCGTGCAGTTGGAGTATTTTTTAATGGAAATATGTGGTGGGTTGAATCCTCATCCCATCCAACATGATTTTTATATAATGCTGGGGCTTGTGCTACCGCCCCATATTTTAAATATTCAGGAACGTGGTCGGAAAATGCTGGTAAAATTACTGTTTCTCCACTAGGGCAATGCATGACGAATGCTGGCAGCCAATCCTGTTCAGCTAGCAAAATGTCATAGCCACAAAAGAGACCTCTAACTGTCCTGCATTGGTCCCCCTCTATTTGGGGTGTAATTTCATATAATTTGTGTGGGACACTTACCCTAGTATCAGGTGTTTCCACAGTGATATAATCATTCACGTCCACTGTCACCAGAAATTCCATCAGGTTCTGGCGAGCTATTGTTACTTCTGCCGCACTGTCTAGCATCGTTAGAGCCCATTCCCAATTCAGTAGTAGAGTCCTCAGAATTCTGGGGATGTCTGATCTTTAGACCTGCAACTTTCTTCTTTTTGAACTGTGGATTTGGTTTAGCTTTATCTTCTATTTTGTAAGTATAGTCTTGAGTGTTTTGCTTCTCTCTGGACTTTGTACGCTCTTCTTGTCTGTCCGACCGTCCTTCACTCTTGGAGTTTTTCGATGAACCCTGAAAGGAACGAGAGGAACGTGCATCAGTATCCTGATACCTGTCAGGTTTCCTAATATTATCCCTATTCCTTTCGGCGGGCTCCTGTGGAGGAGATCTACCTCTGGATTGAGATCTGTTTTCTTTAACTTTTTGTTTTTTGTTATTGTCCCACTTCTTTTTAGAAGAAGTAGGTGTCTGCTTCAAAGTCTCTTACTCGGGACTACCCATCAATTGTGGTTTTAACGCTTTTCCACCCAAACTGTCCCTGCCTAACTCTGCCTACGCAGTTTCTATTATTTTTGGTAGTTTGTGTTCCTGTTGTAAAGGACTGAACTCCCTTAGGCGTTGGCAGATGGCCACTGATGCTGCCTCTCTTTAATATTTGCTAATATTATGGCTGATACCTGGGCATAGTTACCTAATAACTTCATCCCTAAGTTCAGAGCAGGTTCTGCTTCGTACTCATTTTGTATTTGTCTTAATACGTCTGGTATTACTGCTAATGACGGGATACCAAGAGTTCTGGTATATATGGCAGCGAAAACTGTACCCCAAGAGGTACAATCCTCTATCTGTGGTGTTATCCCCATGGGTAAGCAGATTGTCAGCCTTCTGAGATTTTCATAAGTTCATAAGGGCTAGTATTTGGGAATATTACTTCTAGCTGTGTGATCTTCTGAGCTATCCAGAAGGGCATATGTTCATGTTTTGCAGGCATTTTACCCATTACTGCATGTAATGTTTGTGGTGAAATTTTAGTCGCTGTGTTCTAAACGTGAGCTATATTTGTTACCATCGCTGGCTGGACCGTAAGAGTCCTCATGACGTATTGCGTAATGTTTCTTTAAAGTTTTATTAATTCTTTTGAAGTATTTGTAAGTCTCCTCCTGGCATTCTTTCGATGTCAGGATGTGGTGTGTAGGCCGCTAATATTGGCCATGTTGCTCCTTCTCTTCCGAGCGGACCAGGTCTTACTCTACTTCTTGTATGGGGTAGGACGCCTTTAAACCAGTATAAGTGTTCCTGGTACTTGAACGGAACTTCAATGTCCTCGTACGGACAATATTATGCTGGTGGTTCATCTTCTGTGTAAAAATGAAAAGTTTTTGTTCTTGCATTTGCTGTTGGGAATGTAACCCATGAATGAAATACCTCTGTTCTGTATGATTTGTGTGCCTCAATTATGAAAGCTACTATCCCACACCTAGGTGTTAAACCATGCGCAAGCAGCTTCAGGGTGACTGTATTTCTAACATTTGCGCAATATCTATTGAGTTTGCATTTTCCTCATCTTCCGATTGTGGTAGTGGCTGTTCTAGTGGGTCTAAGACCCAGTTAGTCATTGTGTTTAGAACACGAAATAACTTTTCAAGGGAACCAAGATAAGATGTTTTGCACAATTTTTAGAAATACTGTGTCCTTCAAGCTTGATTAACCAACAGCTAATAAATAATATTTTTCGCCTACTCAGCTGTGGCGGAGTTTTAGCCTACCCACTCCAGACGTCTCTGGTGTTTTGTGAATAGGGATTTCTGAGAATAGCATGACTGAACTACTCAGATTCTAAATAAGTAACCAACCAACATTGGCGGCACCATGTTGTGTAGTTCCTATAAAAATATATGGGATCTGCACGTTTAGACAACATACACTGTAGGATTGGTGTCAGACGAACTGTGATCACCCCCGCCGGGTATGCTGGACTTCTTGTATCAACTAGCTCACAGTGCCACTAGAATCTCCTCTTACCAAGGAGGGAATAGTTCCTAGCAACCTTCGAACATGACAACCCTGATCCCTCATGTTGGACTTGGCCCTTTTCCCGGAATTTTTTCGCTTTGATGGGAAACTCCATGTTAAATAAATGCGAAGATTGAATGCTGTGCGATGGTGCACGCAGACTGAGTTTCCCCACTTTAAACCTGAGCTGTTAAAATGGATGCCATGGCTGTGTGGTTGTGCCATCTGACTGAGCTGGGTTAACAGTCTAGTGGTTATTTCCCAGCAACCCCAGCTTTTGGAGGGAAGCCTGGCACCCAGGGTGCTCTACCCCTCCCCCTAGGCCAGTTAGAACCAGTTCCCCCAGACGCTTCTCGAAGCTTCTGGCACTGTCTGGTAGGTGGGGTAAGGGGCGTATAAAGGGCGGAGCTGGGCTGCCATGTGCTCAGTCAAAGGGTGGACCTGAGAGAGAGGGGACCTGCGCCCAGGGGTTACCGCCACATGGGCCTGTGCGCTGGGCCCTGAGCTTACCTACACCCCCCCTACTGTCCACAGGGCGAGGGGAAACTATAGTTGGGGCGATGCTAACCTGGAGGAACCTACGCAGGAGTTTTAGGCGGTAGGGCCTAGTCAGGGACCTATGCCGCTGAAAGTGACAGGGCTTAGGCGCTGCCTTTTAAGCTGGGTGAGGAACCCTGGACTTGCCAACTGATCTGGCCCGGCGGGAGGGGAACCCAGGGACGACCTGCAGAGACTGATTAGTCTGCCTCCAGCCAACAACTCAACCCCCCTTAAGAAACCCTCAACCAAGGGCGCAGGAACCAGCAAGAGCCTCGTGGGACCCTGACCGCCAGCTGCCTGCGGAAGGAGAGCGCTATATTCGGTGGGCGCTACAGTTGAATTGACTGTGCTCTGCTGGTGAGTGCTGCCATCCCAGCTGCTCGCTCCCTAGGGTCTGGTGGGCGCTGCATTCCGCTTTTCCTGTGCTGTAGCGGTATTATTGGTATATGGAAGCCAGCGGGAGCCCACCCCATGGTTCTGGCACCTGGGAGAATATTTAAATCAGAGCGGGTGAAGCCCAGCACGGAGCCGACGTTGGCGGGGTTCCCCGTGAGCAGGGGAGAGCCCCGCGCGAAGCCCGCGCCGCCCAGAGCCTCGCAGGCTCCAGATCTAAGTCCCGGGTCCCAGGAGGGGGCCCGGGTGAAGCCAGGTGTGCCGACGTCAGCGGGGCTTCCCGTGGAGCATGGGAGAGCCCCGCGTGTACCCGCACCGGCTGCCAGAGGAAGAGGAAGCCGGCCCGAGTTCTGGAGGAGCAGAGGACTGTCGAGGCACATATCGGTGCCTGTCCCCTGCTAGAAGGAGTCCCTCAGTGAGCCTGGTGAGTGGGGCTCAGCTTATTGATGGTTGGTGGGGGTGAAGTCGGGGTACACAGTCGGTGCCCGCCCCTGGTACCTGCCCAAAGGGCCCCGTGGGACCATACTTGTTTGGGGACAGTTCCTCCTTGGGCCAGACACAGCTGCATCGCTGAAGCGGCAGCTGCAACGAAGGGGCATTCCTGATTTCTGAGCCCCCGAGAGAGGGGGGCTCCAGCTTGCCCAGTGTTCTTTTGGGGGCTCTTATGTCGTGTGGTAGGGGGGTGTGTCGGGTTACATTGCCAGTGCCCGCCCCCGGTGCCTGAATTGATCCTCCCCGCTGCCCCGTCTGACAGCGGGCAGCGGCAACGAAGTAGGAGGCATTTTGCGCCCAGGAGTCTCAGCGTGAGGCCCCTGAGGCAACCGCAAGTGGCACTGACTTGGTTGGACACAACTGCCCCGCTGGACAGTGGGCAGTTGCAGCGTTGGGGGTACTTCGGATAGGCGCCGCTGCTCTCTATCGCATCTATGCTGATGGCTTGGTGCCGCCTGCACCCCCGCTAATCTGATTACCCCTAGTGGCCGTCCTGCTATAACTATGCCCCGTTGTTAATGTGGGGGATGCTAAGGTGCTGATGCGAAGTTTGTTAATCACCAGCAGCTCCTGGCTGTAATGCATTTAGGGTTGGTGGTTCTGCATCTACTGTTTATGCATAATGTGTGTAAACACTAAAGATATGGTTTTCATGCCCTAAGCCACTGCGTTGATAGGCCATGTTGGTGCCTAGCGCCTGGGTGTATGCCTCCTGTGTTTAGCCCCCCAGGAGAGGGGCAGGTCATATGTTGTGGTACCTACTGTATAGGCTGTGTAGTGCCCTAGGCTAATGGTAACTTTTATCCCCCAGGGCTACAGCGTTGGTGTTCTGCATGACGTGTTCCTCATGTGAAGTAGGCCAAATGTTTACATGTTTATGCCACAGGTGGGGGCCCCTCAAGTACAAACAAAGTTGTGCTTTAATATGCTTACATGGCACTTTCGAAACTTTTTTTTGCATGCAAAATGAAATATATTTTACCCTGCAAAACGAAATATGTGTTAAATGGTGAATTGTGGTGCTTGCTTTTAAGTAACGGCACAAGGAAATGCATATTCTTGTTCCAGAGTTAGAGGAGGAAGCCAGTGTTCGAGAATCGATCACCTGTTCACCTCCTCATGACCTGGACACATACTGTTGCTGTGCCCTACCCAGCCAGTCAGAGCCCAACTGGTGCCCCGGACTCACCACGCAACTGTGATTCTCATAGTGAGAGCAGGTGGCACAGGTTGAGACTGCAGCACGATTCGCTGTCTGACTCTCTTAAGAAGAGACAGGCTAACGATCTCTGCTGTGACACTCAGGCAGCTCCTCTCAGTGGATCATTCTGACTATCAAGAGACCACACCAGGTTAGTCAGATATTAATTTAATAATTTGCTGCTGAAATTCAAAATGTTTATTAAGAGAATGGGGAGGGGGTCTCCGGCACAGCATAGCGCATTGTAAATGGGTACACTGAAGTTGTCTGTTTGTGCTGTAAATGCAGGCCATCTCAGAGTTTTGTCTGCACTAATAAATCATCAAAACTGCTAGTTTAGTTAAAGGATTTAATGTCCTTACTTGACAGTGGTACTACAAGCAGCAGCCTTTATTTTCTCAGCACTGTGAGACTTGCTTAGTCAGAGTTAAGGCAGATTATTAATATCCCCGCTGGAGAGCTGTCAGTTTTGTCTCATGGCTGTTTTCACTCACTATTATGTAGAGCAGAGAGTTTATATGCATACTGCAAAGAAAGTCTAACAGCATATTGTATGGTAATGAACTGTATTATATGTAGATAGCTCAGTGGGTTGCTGCTTTTGTCACAGAGAACCCTTTGATTTTTGTGGTTCAGCCACACCTGAAGCTGAGGTTAGGGTGGAGGGTGCTGATTATTTAAAAAATAAATAATTGCTTTAAAAGCACCTGCTACTGAGTTAGACTTTCTTATTGCTCAAATCAGTGTGATTTCTGAAATGTGTCTGTTTTCATGGACTTCATTGCATGATTTGGCCACAAGAAGTGTGCCTCTAACTGTCCTGCATTTAGTTGTTAAATGTCTTTTGTAAATCCACTGAATCTATGAAAATCTCACACATAAGCAATCTGAAACATTAGCAGCTATGTTCAAATGAATGTATTTTCTGACATTTATATGATTCCCTCGTCTTTACTGCTTGATTTTGCTAGCGAGAAAGCGTAACTCATAGTCGTTGAAATGTCACTCATAATTACACTGAAATTATGAAAATGTCACTCATAGCAATCTGAAACCTTGGCAGCCTGTGCTCCCCATACTTAGTAACGTACCCAACGTAGGTTACCACATGGCCGTTTTTTTCACCGCCGCGCCCAGTATTTTTATGCCTTAGCCGGAACAAATTAAGTAGAATTACTTAAAGCTTTAATTTTCCCTCCCATTTTGTAGTATGGTTCAAATGAAGGAATTCAAACGAGGTAATCCAATTATCAAAAAGTTTATTCGAAGAACAGGACCCACGTCCTCCAGCTTACAGCTTCACAGCCGGTTCTACAATGAGCCATCCACAAACATTCTAATAATAGGAATTTGTAGTGTGCGCTCTAGTCCTCGCACGCTACGTGGCTACGTAGCGCGCGAGGGCAGAGCGCGCAATAATGCAATGCGCATGCGCGAACCGCGGGAACGCCATAGAGCGGAGCCGCGGCAGCGAGTAGGTCGTGCTTGGCCCGGCGCTCCCTTGTGTATGAACAATAAAGTATAATTGGAGTTCCTGCAATCCCTGGAGTCCTGTGTTTATTGAGGGAGGTAACTGCAACATTACAGTGGCGACGAGACTGGGACGTATCTGCAACCAGGGACAGCAGAGAAGCCCCGACCCACCGCCTGTGAGCACAGGCCAGAGCAGCAGTAGCCAGCAGGGGGAAGACAGGAGTAAGACCACTCCCAGGAAGAAAACACACACAGAGAGCGTGGCAGAGGCAGCGAAGAAGGTAACCGACCACGTGTAGAGACCAATAGGCGGTACGAAGCTGCAAGAGGCAAACACAAGGCCTAGTCACTGAGAACCTGGCGGAAGCGGCAGCACGCGGCGACGGAGGATCGGAAGAGGCGCAACAGGAGCAGGCGCAGCCAGAAAGGGGAGACACACCAGACAGTCCAAGAGGCCAAGGGGCAGCGCCAGGAAGACGGGGGGAGATGAGCACCCAAGGATCTTCGCTGACGGCGCTGATACCATTTCTGCCAAGACCAGGAGAACCCCAAATGAAGTGGGAGGATTGGCGGGAATATTTCAAGAACTACCTTGCGGCACTTGAAGATGAAAATGGAGAAGCGTTCCCCAGCGCGAGGAAGAAAAGAATACTCCTGCACAATTTAGGCCCGGAGGGCATAAGGGTGTACCAGAACCTAGTACCGCAACCCCGGCAAAACGCTGACGATGACGTATTTAAACACGCCATGGAGGACCTCGATGCCCACTACCGCCCAGCGGTGAGTGTTTCGATAGATAGGTACAACTTCCAACAGAGGAAACAAGAGCCGGGAGAAACCATTGATGAATACGTAGCGGCATTGAGGAAGCTGGCAGTGACATGCAAATACGGAGCATGGCACGATGAGTTCATCAAGAACCAAATCGTCATGCATACTACCAACAAGAGCGTACAAGACAAGTTGTGGGCGAACAGTGAGGCGCCACTAAAAGAAGTAATCGCGATGGTGAAGAAAGCGGAGTTGACAAAAAGGTGCGCGAAAGCGGCTAAAAGGGAGGTGCTCCCGAAGACAATGGTGAACAAAGTGGATGATGCAGAAACGCAGGGAAGAAGCAAACCCTCGCCCCAGGAGAGTAAAGGACCTCCGAAATGGAAAGGGAAACAAGGACAAACATGGAAGCAGAATAGGGACAACAACGGAGCTTGCTACAGATGTGGCAGCCTAGCGCATACAGCTCAGGACAAACGATGCCCAGCGTTCCGTGCGAAGTGCATGTTCTGCGGCATAATGGGCGAGAAAGTCTGCCGAAGGAAGACGAAGAGGCCCATGGTGAAGTACGTGGAACAAGAGCAACGGGAGGAGGAAGAAGAGCAAGAGGAAGACGTGGAGGTACTTTGTGTCGATGACCAAGTGCTGGGGATAGACGGGAAGAGAACCCGCAAACCACAATGCGACATGAAGATAGGAGGGGTGAAAATCCAGATAGTAATAGACTCGGGATCCCCGTATACCATCATTCAGAAAGCAGTATGGAAGGAACAATTCAAACCCAAGTTGGGAACAAGACTAGAACCGCCAGACATACGTCCAGTATCGTATACAGGGGAACCGATACCCATGGTGGGGTACAGGAAGTTGACCTTCGAATTCAGAGGTAGACAAGCCGACTGCAAATTGTACATAGCGGAGAAAGGCCCCTCCGTACTGGGATGGATGGACCAAGGTGATCTAGGGATCAAACTAGACCCAGGAGGCGACACACAAGTACTAATGACAGCGCCAGGGAGCTGGCCGGTATTGGAAGAAATGAAGAGCAAATTCCCGAAGGTGTTCGGAGGGAAGGTGGGGAAGCTGGAGAAATTTACACACAAGATAGTACTCAAAGAAAACTCCAGACCAGTGTCCCACAAAGTCAGAAACATACCCCTAGCGGTGAAAGACGCAGTGCAGATGGAGCTACACAGACTGGAAAAGGCGGGGATAATTGAGCCGATCGACAGCGCAGAATGGCTCGCCCCCTTGGTAGTGGCGATGAAACCAAACGGGAAATTCCGCTTATGTGTGGACCTTCGGGAACTGAACAAGTGTCTCATAGTGGAAAAATTCCCGCTACCACGCATTGAAGAAATGCTGGCCAAGACCAAAGGGGTAAAGTGTTTCTCCACCATCGACCTAACGTCTGCCTATCACCAGAAAGACCTACACCCGACAAGCCGGAAATTGACATCGTTTATCACACCCTTCGGGTGCTACCAATTCCGAAGAATGCCGTTCGGTCTCGCCTCAGCAGCGGCTGTGTTCCAAAAATTGATGCATCGCTTATTTCAGGACATTGAGGGCGTCCAGTATTTTCAAGACGATATACTGGTGATGGGAACAGATAGGAAAAACCACGAGGAGAGGCTGGAAAAGGTACTCAGAGTACTAGAGAACAATGGGCTGACTGCGGAATGGGAGAAGTGCCGGCTGGGGATGACATCTGTCACATATCTAGGTCATGAGATAGGAGGACAAGGCATCACCCCTAAAAGAGCAAATGTAGAGGCGATATGCAAGGCGATGGCCCCCAACAACAAAGAAGAAGTGAGGTCCTTCTTAGGGATGGCAGAGTATTACAGCAAGTTCGTGCCACACTTTGCCACCAAGACACATCACCTAAGACAACTAACGAGGGACAAACCGGCTTACAAATGGACTGATGACACACAGAAGGAATTTGAAGCCCTGAAGAATGACATCAGTCAAGCGGTGCCCTTGCAAGGATATGATCCACTCGGCCAGTCAATACTGACGACAGATGCCAGCGAAAAAGGCCTAGGGGCAGTACTCATGCAGGAAAGGAGAGATGGAACGGTGGAAACACTCAGCTTCGCGTCCAGAACACTATCGCCCACCGAACAGAAATACAGTGTGATTGAGAAAGAGATGTTAGCTGTGGTGTGGGCTATGGGAAAATATCGCCAATTCTTATGGGGCACAAGATTCCTACTTAAGACGGACCACAAGCCCTTGGTCAAGGTACTCACCTCTAGCGGGCATGCTGGCGCCACACCCCGCATAGCGAAAATGACGCTCAAACTGCTAGAGTACAGATACGATGTGGAGTACATTCCAGGGACGAGGAACAAGGTAGCGGATTACCTTAGCAGGGCAGCAGCCATGGAAGGAGCCACGGACACGGCTACAGAGGAGGAAGAGATGGTGGCAATAATGGAGGACCCAGAAAAGGTAATAAGCAAACAAGACTGGATACAGGCGTATGGAGAAGATGAGGAAATTCGCAAAGTCAAAGAGTACATAATACGGGGATGGCCGGAGAAGAAGCGTCTAGGAGAGGCACTCCGAAAATATTATGAAGTCAGAGAAGAATTATCAGTGGGGAACGAAGGAACATTCTTGTACAGGAGAGACAAAGTGGTTCCCCCGGCAGCGGTGGTCCCCCGATTAATTGCAATGCTACACGAGGGACACTTGGGAATAGTAAAATCCAAGGCGAGAGCGAAGCACATGTACTGGTGGCCAGGAATGGACGCTCAGGTGGAAAGACAAGTGAGAGAGTGCAACCAGTGCCAAAGAGCAGACAAAACACTGGTTCCCCTACGACCAGCACTAGGGAAATTCCCTCTACCGAGTGGGCCGTGGGAAGACGTGGCGGTGGACATCCTGGGGCCAGTGCTGGACACCCACGGTACGCCCCAATACCTATGTGTCCTGGTCGACAAGTATTCCAAATGGCCGGAAATACACATACAGGAGGAAATGGAGGCAGAGACAGTGATAAAATTCCTCACCTCGGTGTTCCTAAGAGAAGGCATTCCTAGAACAATCTTGAGCGATAATGGACCCCAATTTAGATCCGAAAAGTGGAACAAGTATGCGGAACGCAATGGGATTAAATTGCTACATACCGCAGTGTACCACCCGTCGAGCAATGGACAGGTAGAACGTTTCAACAGGGTGCTCATGGGGTCCATCCAAGCAGCCATCATGATGGGGAAAGATTGGGAGAAAGAGATACAGAACACGATGTGGGCTTACCGCATCACCCCCACAGGCACGGGGTATAGCCCATTCCAAATCCTGAGGGGGAGACACCCCTTCACCAAGGACAACGTAATGTGGAGGGAGAAGACGATCACCAGCAAATGGTCTCCAGCGGTAGTACAACACAACCTGGAGGATGCCCAGAGAGTGTACACGGAGTACTACAACCAGAGAAGGAAGGTCAAAGAAGCCACTCTTGAGAGAGGGGAGTGGGTGAGTGTCAAATTAGCGGTACGAAGGAAGAAGGGAGACAGCAAGTACAGTCCACCTCTACAGGTGAAGGAGGTGTATGAGAGAGCCGCCTTACTCAGCGACGGGAACGTGTGGTCCCACGACTGCATGGCGAAATGCAACAAGATCCTAAAATGGCCAGAGGAAGAGAACGAGAAAATACCCCAAGAAACATATACAAAAGACAAGGAAGGGAGTAAACTTCCTGAAGGAAGAGATATACAGGAGGGAGAGAACAGCGAGGAGCAGGAAGATCCGGGGATGAAGGAGTTGGAAGAGTTACCGGCGGAGGAAAGCCGCAGCCCGGACAGAGTGGGGCGGGGTGACCCCCGAGGTATAGAGGGGAGCCCAGCTGGAAGTAGCGATCCTGGAAATTCCTGCACCCCGGTAAGGCACACCCGAGCCGGCAGAGCGATTGTGAGGCCCAGCCGCTTCAGAGACTTTGAGCTAGATGGAGGGTGTATACCCTAGAGACTGTGAGGACTGCATGTTCGTTGGGCCATGGAAAAGGAGGGAGATATGTAGTGTGCGCTCTAGTCCTCGCACGCTACGTGGCTACGTAGCGCGCGAGGGCAGAGCGCGCAATAATGCAATGCGCATGCGCGAACCGCGGGAACGCCATAGAGCGGAGCCGCGGCAGCGAGTAGGTCGTGCTTGGCCCGGCGCTCTCTTGTGTATGAACAATAAAGTATAATTGAAGTTCCTGCAATCCCTGGAGTCCTGTGTTTATTGAGGGAGGTAACTGCAACATTACAGAATTCTACAACATTCGACATTCCTTAAAGTAGAAACAACATAAAACACATTACCACATATTACAGACCCTCCAGGATTTCGCGATTTCGCGGCTTGCCGCGAAATCGGCACTTTTGTAAAAATGCCGCGATTTTTACAAAAGTGCCCGCGAAATCGGCACTTTTGTAAAAATGCCGCAATTTTTACAAAAGTGCCTGCGAAATCCGCAAAAAGTATTTCTATTTTTAATTTTAGCTCTTAGAAAGCGTTTTCTGAAAAATGCATTAGTAACAGATCCAATATACTGCCCACTGTACTGGTTACGAAGCCTCCTACTATACCAACATTAATTTGGAAAGAGGGTAGATAATCATTATGCAAATACTGGTTCAGTCCCTCCTTGCACACAGACCATTCAAAAGCACATTGTGCTTTTAGTTGACCACATTATGCTTTACACTTTCATTGGCCCATATTGGCATAATGGAATTGTTCCTATGCGGCCTGCTGCTGACCATGTGTCCCTCTGTGAATGAGGATATATTTCAATGATAGGATTGTTTTTACCCCTTCTTGGTACTGATGTCCTTATTGTGCACTTCCCTCACCACAGAAAAGGATGTGGGGAGAGAAGCTACTCTTTATATGAGTACACATTGTGGATTCCATCAACAGGCTATTGCAGTGTTGTAACAGTAACGAGTGAAAGCCGTCTCTAACTGCGTGCCGTATGTTTTGAAACAGAAATGAAATACGGAGGTATTCCCTCTTAAAACTGACCCCCGTTGAGCGCATTTGAGGAGTCTGACAGCCCACCAGCTCACAAGCAAGCTTGAGTCCGACCGATGTAGTATTGTTTGAACAAGCAGAAACTGAACTAAACATGCAGCTGTACTTTGACACAATTTTGCAACACAAAAAAGAACGCTTTTCCTAATTATGTGCTGCATCTCTTTAACTAGAACAGAAATACGGAGGTATTCACTGGCAAAACGGTCCCTCGCAGAGCAAGCCAGGGGGTGCTTGCATCTTCACTACCTTGAGTGCATAAACAAATTATATGAACTACTGTCTGATATCAAGACAAAATGACTTAGTGGCTTCCATTGCCCACCGCCCTGCACAACAAAGTAAGAAATTTTCAAATTTCTATAGCTCAGGCAAATGCAGTAGTAACCCCACAAATTCAAGACATCTTTTTTTATATAATTTCTTATTGTTCAACAAATCAACCTGTGATCTTTTACATTCCTACATTCATGACGGATAAAACGTGCATTAATCTCACTTTGAGCATCGATAAAGTTTAGCACAGGAAGTGTCTATAATGTGAAATGTAAAAAATATGGCAAGCATTTGTGGGTAGAAATTAGCAACAATCTCCCTTTTTTTATTTTTTATCGTAGACCACACCAAATCACAGCACTGAAGAGAGCCTTGGGATTACAACCGGGTCTCGAAACGCATCAGCACAATTTACCATTAAGGAGTTTGACAAATACAAACAGAAGCCAACAGTGAGGGGTTTTCTTTCTTGTGTGCTAAATTCTGTATATTAGCTTGTTACAAATTGAGGCAAACGTGAGAGGATTTTTTACAAATATTCTTCCCTTCTGCAAATCAGGAAGTGAGCTTTAGGATGTGGGAAGAAGAAACCAGAATCATTTCGAGCTTTAAAATAAATGGGCAGTGGTAGGATTTCAAAAGGTTTGCATACCAATAGACATTACTGTAAAATCATGCTTAACCCTGAATCGAGAATCAAAAGACGTATTCTGCAGGAGGTAGAACAAGGAGTAGAAAGAGGGGACATCTGCACGCCTGAAGCTCTCTTTCTTACACCTACCTATACCCGCATTCCTATTATTTACGGCCTGCCTAAGACCCATAAGAACCAATCTGATCCCCCACTGAGACCGATTGTCTCAACGATTGGCTCCGCTACGGAGCCTCTTTCGAAATATCTTGACAGGTTCCTTCAGCCCCTGGTGGGCGATCTGCCGTCTTATGTAAAAGACACAGGGCATTTTATTTCAAAAATTGAGGGACTCGATTACAACTGCGAGCATGAATTCCTAGTCACTCTGGATGTTGAATCTCTGTATTCTAATATTCCCCAGACAGAGGCAGGCAGAGTAGTCAGCAACATCATCCAGTCTGACCCATCATTATCGAATAAGACCTTTATGATCAAAAGCCTGGAGATTGTCTTGGAAGAGAACTTCTTTGAGTTTGACGGGCAGCTTTACCAACAAGTGCAAGGTGTTAGCATGGGGGCAGCATGCGCACCGAGCATTGCCTGCCTATACATGGGTGACTTTGAGAAATCTAACATCTTCAATGAGGTCGCACCATTTTTTGAGAATGTGCGACACTGGTCGCGATACATCGATGATGTCTTTTTTATTTGGGCCGGCGACCAGGACTCCTTGAAGGAATATGTTGAATGGCTTAATGCGGCTGACTGTAACATCAAGTTCACTGCCCATTTCAGCACTACTAGGCTCGAGTTTCTAGACGTCTGGGTGGAACACCATGATTCTAAACTGATGGTGTCCCTTTACACGAAACCTACTGCCAGAAACACCCTCCTGCATTTTGAAAGCTTCCACCCAAGGAGCCAGAAGGATGGGATTCCTTTCAGTCAGTTTCTGCGTTTACGCAGAAACTGTACTTCCATCAAGGATTATCTCAGTAATGCAGAAAAGATGAAACAAAAATTCATTGACAGAGGATACCCTCCGAGGCTAGTTAGGAATGCCATGAAACAAGCTCGTTTCTACAACCGGGAGTCCATGTTTCAAAGTAAATGCCAGGAATCTATGGACAAACTTGTCTGTGTCACCAAACATTCTCGTTTTAATAACAAGATCAGACAGATCGTCAATTCTGAGTGGCATCTCCTGAACCTGGGCGAACAATCATCGGCTATGCCCAAACCAGTTTTTGCGTTCCGCAGGAATAAGAACCTTAGGAATCTTCTGGTTAAAGCTAAGATCCCTGACCAGAAAACATAGCTACAACAGTCGATCGAAGGAACCTCCCCTGTGAGGGGCAACCACAAGTGTGGCACATGCCATGCTTGTGCCAATGCCATTGTTGACATTTCTTTTTGTACAAATGGTTTCACTGCTGTCCTCAAAGAGATGACCAACTGCAGAACATCTAACTGTGTCTATGCGATCCAGTGTCCCTGCTCATTGACCTATGTCGGCGAAACCTCGAGAGAGGTTAGAGTACGCATTGGTGAGCATAAATCTAATATCAGACGACTTAAGCATGCTGCTCCTTTGGTGGGACACTGGGCGGAAAAGAACCATAAAGAGGAAGATTTACGGTGGACTATCTTGGAGAGAGTACAACCTCAAAAGGGCACGAATCCAGACAACCTGCGCAAAAGACGCGAGGTTTTTTGGATTTTTGTCCTCGATACGAAGAACAAAGGCCTCAATGAATCCCTTCCATGGGAAAATGCCATCCTATAGGAGTTTTTTGCTTGCTTGCATCCCTGAACTCTACAGCTGATGATCTTTTTATTTTATTTCATTTTATTTTATTCCATGTTATTTTATCTTACTTTGCCGTTTCCTTCTTTTTTTACCTTTTTTATTTTTCCTTTTTTCGTATCTTTATTTCTGCTTTTTGATGGTTTCGATTTTTTCCCTTATTAAGGAATGTCTCTTTCTCTTCCTTGGTCTTCTTTTCGCCTATTTTTGCGGTACATCGCATCTGCGCTTGGCCATTTGGATCTCCTTTTATCCTCTTTTCCTTTTATTCCTTTTTGCCTCGGCATTCTCATGCCCCTTAGGACCGCTATTTTGGCACTTTGCTTAGCTGATTCCTGCGTTGTACATACATTTTTTTTAAAAATTTCTCTGACTGGCCATTTAGCTGTATGTTACATCCTCGTTTTTCCGTACACCAATGGATGTCTCCTTATTCCGTTATGGTCCGCTTACAGCCTTTCTGATTGGTTTATATGTTCCGGCATCTTTGGCTGGTCTAAATTTGCGTCGCCTCGCGCTTTGATTCGCTGATTAGCTGGGAGGTTTCTACTTGGAGGACTTAAATACTTGCTCTCCAACATGGTTTTCTCGTGCGATCATCCTCGCGATATTTGCTACTTGGACCTTGTCTATTCGAGCTCCGACATCGGACCTTATCATTAAGGTAATCTTTGAGAGACTTTTAAGGCGGCTTTTCACATATACTCTATACCTGGTATTCTTGTGGCTCTGTGTACCATGCTGCTTCTCTGGGCGTCATTCTATTTTTATTTTATTTTTCCATTTTTTCTCCAGCGATCCGACCATCTTGGTTTTTCTGTATTGAAAACGCCTCTGAAAACCTGATTTTGTTTGTCTGTTGGAGTGTGCTCCACGGAAGGTCCTTTGGACCCAGGTGAGCTGACCTCTCTTTACCAGGTGTTATCTTTATTGACACCGGCTGTGAATTGCAAGCCCCGCAGTATGTCTGTTTTCTTGTTTGTGATTGAACACACTGTCTTGTTTCCCGTTTTTCTATTATATCACATTCTTTTGAAGGTGCGTGCAGTGCTTTCTACCCTCTCTAACGTTTCTGCCTCGTGTGCTTTCTGTTTTTTAGGTTCTACGCGAACCGCTTTTGGAACCTTTCCTTGATGAGTTAACCAGGAATATGAACGGGAGAAATAGGGACAGAACTGTTTTTATCTAGCGGGTGGATGTATTCCCGCTCTGTTTTCGGCCCCCTTGGAATCTAGGTAAACTATTTCGATAGACTATTTACCTATATTATTCTCCCCAGCAGGGCTGTGAGGCTATTCTGAGCCACTAATTCTTGAACAGCATCCTTAAATCCACTTCTGTGGATTTTGAGCGGCTGGCACTTATTTCTATTATCTCTCTACTTTACCTTAGGTATGATATCTGTTTATGTTTTTCCTCGACTCGGATTTGGAGGAATCTGTTTTAGAATATTACCGCTAGGAAACCTTTGCTCCTTTTCTTGTGCTCTTCACGCAGGTAAGCGCTTATCTGTGTACCTTCCTGCGTGTTTCTGAGTTTTTGTGTTTCTATCTTTTTGTCTTATTGTTTTTCTATTTTGTGCATAGATTTTCTGCAGAAGAGTTATTAATATGTCTGTTTGATCTATTGGCGCTTTCTGTGTATCTCTTCATCTTTTCCTTTCTTGTTGACTGTTCTTCTTATTGTTATTCTAGGTGCCTGTGTCTATGTACGTATATATGTATATCTGTATTTTTGCATATTTGTTAGTCTACGTTCGAACTAAATAGTTCTACAAAGAAAATTATAGCGATCCATTTTAAGGTTTTGGCACTCAGTTTGGAGTTTATTTATTCCTTGTTTTTGTGCTATGTGGCATACACTTTGTATTATGTCTGGGAGTGATCAATTTTTCTTCTTCACCTTTTCTCTTTTTGTCCATGTGTACATCTGATTTATTTATTTTTCTGTTCATTTGTACAGTCTATTTTCTATTTTTTTTTTCTTATCTCTACAGGTCCCAGCCTGTGGGGGTCGGTCTGTTACGCCCTGAAGAAGGTGGTACTCCTGATTAGGAGTTGTTTCACCGAAACGCGCGTCGGCGTTGTTTATTGGGCCTGCCATACCCCCATCGAATCTTTTTGTATACTTTGATAAATGTTTCTACGTCTATCTTGATCAATCATCAAAGTATCCTGGGATCACTCTTTGGATTGGGTCCACGAAAGTTTTTTGGTCTTTGTTGAATGAATTTTGTGATGTTGTATGAATGTGAGCTGTTTGAATTTGAGTGTATGTTTGTTTGATCAAAAACAGTCCCCTTATTCTTTCCCCCCCGGTTTGGGAACCTGTTATTTATTTATATATGTGTCATATCCCCTTCTGTACTAACTTTTAGTATTTTCTGTGCGTTATTGATGTACTATAAAGTGACATAAATAAATCAAACAAATTTCCTAATATATTCCCAAATAAAAGGAAATAATATTTTTTCTATATTGATCGTTTTGCGTTTTGTTGTCCTTACATCCTTCTTTATGGTGACTTTATGTGTTTGGATGCCACATTTTCTTTTTCCTACCTGAGTGTCATCCTGTTTGGAGTTAGATAGATGATACTTTGTACATTCTTCAATCACAGGGGTAGAGTATATTGTGTTTTTTTGCTTTGCATACTAATAAAGTCAGTTATTTTTCTCACAGTGGACCTTCTCGGACCTGCTCAAAGGGCCATGGCTTGTCCACGAAAGCGGTGTCCAGCCGCCCTCAGACTTTCAGGCGAGAAAAGGGTTAAGGATGTGCCAAACACCGGTCCCGCAATGTGTCAAAAGGTGTGATAACTGCTACCAACCTATACTAAAGCAAATGGAGAATTGCATTTCCAAAGGATAACAGCCTTCACCTGTGGGCTGCTTCCTCTGTTCCATAGTCCAGGTTCCCTATTCAAAGTGGAATACTCAGCTAAAAGAGTTTCCAATGATTTAAGGCTGAAAATGAATGATTAGGAGTAAAAAAAAGTGCCGCAAAAATGCAGCTAAATTTCCATATTTGTGCCGCTAAATTTCCATATTTGTGCCGCTAATTTTGCGAATCCATATCCTGGGGGGTCTGATATTACAAGTATACACTTTAAACAGTAAAGAAAGCACTATAAAAATGTGCTCTAGAACTGTCTTAATAATCCGTGACAGAAATAAAGATAGAAAGGCGATGCAAAACATCAATACAAACTATTTCATATAAAGTATCGTGTCCAGGCCTTTATAGCATCTTAAAAAGTGGAAACCCTAACCTAACGTAAGCGACGCTTTGTTTAAACAACAAGGGGGTTGTTTTGAAAAAAAATAATGGAAAGCAGAATCGTACCGCATCGAAGCACATTTTACCAAAAACTGCAATTCCCTGGCCCCGCCTACGCGTACGGTGCAGGAGTTGGCCTACGCCTTAGTAGCTGACTTCAGAGCGTGGACGAATGACGTCGTCCGCTTCGGCATTGGGATCGGGCGTAGGAGTGCAATGGCGGCGCAAGGAGCGAGCAGGTTCTTTGCCGTAGCCGGAGGAGGCGAGAGCAGCGACAGCGATGATGGCTGGGACGTGGGCTACCTGGACCAGCATAAGCAGGTGAGAAGCGTAGATGCGCCGGACCGGTGGTTTGAGGCGGAGTCATTTAGTTACCTTCTGACTAGGATTTCAATATAATATCTGCGAAAGCAGAGGAAAAATCAGCCAAAGCCGACTTTTTTTCTCTGATTTCCACAAAAAAGTAAAGCACGAAATGCAAAAAGAAACCACTACAAAAGTATTTCGGGGGCTCTAAAATGAAAGTGACAAAAAAAATCTTTTCGAAGAAGTCTGGTCAATGTAACGGGTATAGTTTAAAACGTTGAATTAAAATCTTATGCATCACACGCAGCGTGCAACGCCTTTTCCGGTATTTGGGTTCTTCCGAGTCAATTTTCTGTTCCTAAGGTCTGTAAAGGAGGTAGTGATATTAGGAGTGCCTCAGTTGTTCCCGTACTGCCTTTCACAACACTTTCCTTTGTTTTTTTATTTTTATATATCTGTTTATTAACAAACAAGCAGCAATACAGAGCATCAATTAGCATGAGCAGTATAGCATAAATCCTTCAAAAGTTAGACACAAGTTACATAGGTGCCAATCACAGTAAGTAATATGTGAGTGTTAAGGGGTTTCAAGAGTCTCTTCATCAGTTTGGGAAATTGGTGGGGCGCAAATATCGCCTCTATATGTGTTCCATGTCCCCCAGACCTTTCTCCATTTCCCTGGGCTCCCCTGGCAACATAGACAGATTTTTCCCGGAACATGCATCAATCTAAATCCTCCTTCCAAACACCTTTCCTTGTTAAACAGTTGAACCTTTTCAGCTTGACATTTGTCATAACCACCCTCTCAACAAATCTCGCTCGTCATCTCCTTCCTTGTCGTCCTTCTCTTTTCACTCTGCCCTTTTGTATGTGCTTCCTTGTGCCACCTCATCTTTTCAATGCTACACCACACTCTCTCTCTCTCTCTCTCTCTCTCTCTCTCTCTCTCTCTCTCTCTCTCTCTCTCTCTCTCTCTCTCTCTCTCTCCACCCCTGGCCTGTAACCATAGGATTACCTCCTTATCCACCTTCTCCATTGCATCCTTGGTCAATGAGCGAAAGCTTCTGTTACCAGAGTGGTCAACAAGTTTAAAATTGCCAGTTTCCCAACCCTCCAACAAGGCCACCCTTTATTTCGTGGCACATGATCTTACATCTTGCCCCCCACACCCTCCCCAGTCTCAAGTAAGTAAAGTTTTGTTTTTTAAATTATGTATATATTTGGCACACTGTCTGCTTTAGTGACCCCTTAAGATTGTATTGCCACAAAGTAAGAGGTCTTGCACCAGATGACCCATTCATGTGGTTATTTGGCATTGAAGTAAACTTTTGCCATAGCTACGTCAGATATATATTATATTTACTTCACCAGCAAAGTGGTCTGCATTACCATTATGTAAGTTTCTTTTAGTGAGGCAATTAAACAGAGCTCTTTCTGCCACTGGTACTCGTAATGGCACTTGCAATTGCAGAAAAACATTTTTGATGGCAGTTTTGGCAGCACAGCATTGCACAGATTACAATAACTGCCATTAAGATTAGGTGCTTGACCCCATGAAGGACTAACTACCACCAGTTCTCTGAACGATTGTATTATAAATCTCAAAACGGAAAAGCAACACTCTTAATTATTGAATAATACATTCATCCATGATGATTGTACTTTAATTCCGTGGTATTCGAATATCTGTTATGATGTGACTTTAGAACGCGTTTCGTTCCTTCTTACGACTTCATCAGGGACCATATTAATCCTAGGCCAATTAAATCTAATTTCATCTTCTTATTCTCCCTAATGTCGCGTGGGACATTTAATTCAAATATGCTGTCAATTGTTATCTGTGCTGAACGACAGATCCACCAACGGATATCCGCAGTACTTGGCTTTTAAACCTCTACAGTCAATGGGTTTTTAGGCTGGGCTGTGTGCTCTATCTATGCAGGCAGCGAGAAATCTACTTGCTATGGCGAATCATATTTTATCAATTTGATTTATATTTAGGACCTGCTCGCTTGTTCTGGTTAGTTGACAAATAACAAGTGTTCTGTTCAATCAAAAAGTGAAGGAGCAATACAATTGCCTTTAAATCTTGTTTTTATCTTGTCACATTTGCTCTGTGTTTAGGGACAGAGGCCAGAAGTCAGGTTATTTGTTTATTTTATTTTGAAGGTTTTGTATAGCGCAAACAAGACCCTTACGGGTATCAGAGCGCTTTACAGGTAGATGTAAGTAAAACAAACCAGCATAGAAAAATATAGGTCAATCTCATACAAACAGGTGACTAATAACAACTAGCAAATATAATACAGGTACATATAAATAGTTCAGGTATATTTAGCCATGAGAATAGCTTTCACTTCTTTTTAGAATAATGCAGTAGGAGGATTCTTTCTTGTTTCTGGGGGCAAAGCATTCAAAATCCTGGAAGCCATTCCTGAGAAGGACTGGTTGTATGTTTTCTTCTTGACAAATCGTTGAGGTTTCAGCAGAAGATTATTGGAGCTCCTGGTGGATCTATTCCCACAAGCGAGCCCCAGCTTCTGAGCTAGATAACTCCGAGTTTTGTGATGTAGTGCCTTGTGTGTTATGCAAGTGATTTTCAGATGAATTCTAGCCTCGAAAGGTAACTAGTTGAGGGCTCGAAGGTCAGGAGATGTGACTTTCTTTTGGAGCCTGTGATGAGTCTAGCAGCTGCGTTGATTGAGGCTCTTAGGGGGACCGTCGTCAATCTGGGAAGGCCGCAGAGAGTGACATTCCAATATTCAACTCTAGGGATAACTACAGCTTGAACTGCCAGTTTGAATTCATTAGCCGTCAGGAAAGGTATCAGTCTTCTCAGGGTGTTCATCTGAAAATGTGCTCCTTTTGTAAAGGCGCTGATGTGTTTCTGCATGAGTTTACAATTACTTTTCCTTCTCTGACTGCAGAGTTTTAGGATTTTGTAAAGTGAACTGTGAACTGTGGTACATGTGTGAAATGAAAGGCTGTAGGGTATCAGGTTTTTCCTAACATACATTTTAATAGCGAATAGGTCAACTTTGCAAACATTTCAAAATATATTTCAGTAGTTGCGAAAACCAATTTTTTGTACTTCTGTGTGATGAAAACAATATTTTAATATGATGAAAAACAAATCACAACACTTTTCTTGGTAAGTAATGTGCAAATGATAAATATGTTTTCTGAAACACAATTTTTCCAGATTATTGTTAATACACTATGTAGTTTATCAATAAAGCTGCAAGGTAGTGGGAGTGTTTTTGGCCATTTCTTCGATATTTATTATCTGAAAATGACAGTGCGCTATCGTGCATTAGTAATGTATTTATTAAAAGTGAGTGTTTGCAGATGAACTGAGAAACACTCCTGCCCCAGCCCTGTTGGCAACGCATTAGTAAACTGAGAGGCAAGTCAGGCATCGTGTGTACCCTATATGTGGGCTAGGGTCTTATTACACATGGAGCAAACGTTTAATCTATTTTATCAATCAAAAGGGTTTTGTTTTGTACAGCAGAAATGTTTGAAGGTGCACTCATGTGAGAATGAAGAAAAAGGCGACTGTAAAATTTAAATATTACCAATGATCACAAATTTGAGACCAGTTAACTGGTCAAGTACATTACAGTTGGGTCAAGTAGATTATTCACGTTACTCAACCTGCAGGTCTAGTAACATTTTATGATTTTTCGAGGTCTGATATGCTAAGTATGGAATAAGTATGATCAATAAATCTGTTTTCCAAATAAGAAGATTGAAATCTCTTATTCCCATTGGATAAAATTGGATATATGATCAAGAAAAAGTCTTATCGTACCAGATAATAGAATAACACAGAATTAAAGTACAGGCTTCATGGATGATTGTATGAGTCAATGATTAGGAGTGTTGCATCTCTGTATTGGGTTTCTTGTAATCGGGGCGTCATGCAATTGTAGGAAGAGATGATGCTAGGAAACATGTGTATTTATTTATTTATTTATTTTTCACATTTATAGAGCGCACTGTTACCCGGAGGTGTCCTGGCGCTAGTTGAGTGAGTGTGTATGGGCAGGGGTTACTGTGTGAAAAGCCAGGTCTTCAGAGCTTTCCTAAAAGACAAGAGATCCGGTAGTTGTCTGAGATTTAGTGGTAACGCGTTCCATGCCTTTGCTGCTCCTAGAGAGAAACTCCTGCCTCCCCAACTGGCTTTCCTAACTCTGGGGATGACTACCAGACCCTGCTCGGCTGATCTCAGAAGTCTTATCGGTCTATACCACTGAAAGAGTTGGGAGATACAGTGGGGGCCTAGGCCGTACAAGGCCTTAAAATTCACGCAAAGGGATTTAAAAATAATTCTCTTGCGAACTGGTAGCCAATGTAGTTTAACCAGGTCCCGAGAAACAGAGGCAAATTTAGGTGTGCCTGTGATTAATCGGGCTGCAGCATTCTGCAGAATCTGGAGTTTGTTGAGGAGCCCCTGTTGGGCGTTCAGCAGAAGGCTGTTACAATAATCGAGCCGGGACATCACCAGCCCTGTAACCACGGTCTTCTTATGCTCTTCTGCAAGGAACAGCAGGACTTTTCGAATAGTTTTTAAAACAAAGTGAGTTGCTGATGAGAGTGCATTAATTTGGGGCTTGAAGGACAAGGAGTTGTCCATAAGAACACCGAGGTTTTTAACCTTTGGGACCGGAGCTGGCGGAGTGCCCATTTCCTCAGGCCACCAGCGTGGGGACCAGAAATTATCATTGGACCCGAAGAGCAGAACCTCGGTTTTTGTAGAATTTAATTTGAGGCAGTTATCTGCCATCCAGTTACTGACTTCCCGCATACAGCCTCTGAATCTATCAGCTGTACTGTCAGTTTCTCCTGGTAGCAGAGATACCACTATCTGAGTATCATCAGCGTAAGAAGTTAAGTTGAAGCCGAAAGATCTGATAACTGGTGCTAGGGTGGAGACATATATATTAAAAAGGGTGGGACTCAAGGAGGACCCCTGAGGGACTCCGCAGGGAAGCGTAAAAGGGTCTGATTCATAGTCCCCTAGTGCCACCTTCTGAGTCCTATCAGACAAGAAGGCGAGCAGGAGTTTTAGCGCCTTGCCCTGAATCCCAGTGGCCCTGAGTCGGTCCCCAAGTATCTTATGGTGGACCGTATCAAAGGCTGCGGACAGGTCCAACAGGATCAGGGCAGCTCTACCTCCTGCGTCCATCACTGTTCTCACATCTTCTGTTGCTTTAATCAGGGCGGATTCGGTACTATGCCCTGCCCTGAATCCATGTTGGGAACGGTCCAGGCCCTGGCCAGCCCCTAGAATGGCGCTTAGCTGAGTGTTTAGGAGACCCTCCAGGATTTTCGTCGGAAGGGGTAGCCTAGCTATAGGCCGAAAGTTGTTCAGGTCCGTCACCGCTAGGTTCGGCTTCTTCAACAGGGGTAAAATGGAAGCTTGTTTCCAGCATAAGGGGAATTCTCCTTTTTCCAACATGACATTGAACAGTGGGGTGAGTCTTGCGGCCACGGCCGAGGAGGCCAATTTGGCCACGCTGGCTGGGCATGGGTCATTGGGGGAGCCTGACTTTGTCCGTAGAAGTCTGCTCTCCACCTCTTCCTCCCTAATGGGGGAGAAGTTGAGAAGCTTCGGAAGATTAATGTCTGCCTCAGGGTTAATTACTGGAGCGACAGTCTTGACCCGCATGTCTAGAGGACGGAAGATATTTTCAACCTTTTCTAGGAAGAAATTCGCCAGCTCTTGGCATAGTTTACGGCTAGGGGGAATCTCCACTGGTTTGATGACCGCCAGGGACGATACTGTTCGAAATAATTCCCTAGCGGAATTACTGGCCTCCTTAATACGATTCGTATAGAACTCCTGTTTTGCCTCCTGAATTGCAGATTTATATCTTTTTATCTCTAAGTAGAGAAGCTTTCTATCCTCCTCTTTATAGTTTTTCCGCCAGATTCTTTCCTGCTTTTTACAAAGCAGTTTATGGTCCCCGATATGTTCAGAGAACCACGGCGCGGAGGGGCTAGATCGAGTGGAGTGAAACGTTTTGGGCGGGGCGAGATTGGGGCATGCTGCCTCCAGCCAATTGGTATATGAGGTGGCTGCATCCTCCACGTTAACCATCGGGGGCCGCAGGGAGGTTTTGAGCAGGCTCTCTAGGGCCTCCATCTATATTTTTCCACCTCCTGATCGTTCTAGGCGGATTTGTAACCTTACTAGGCCTGGAAGGCGGGGCAAGGCTGATTTCAAAATGCACTACCGCATGGTCGGACCAGGAGACCGGAAGAATTGCCGTAGTTTCAAGGTTAGGGAGATTGGAAAAGATCCCATCTAGAGTGTGCCCCGCCCTGTGGGTTGGGCCGGTAACCCTTTGGTTAAGCTGAACCCCACGCATCTGATCTAAGAAATTCCGCGTATCGGGATCTGAATCACATTCCAAATGAAAGTTAAAATCTCCCAGCGCAGTAAATGTTTTTGTGCAGAGTGCTTCTTCTAGCAAGCAACTGAGTGCAGGGAGGAACGAGCTTTTGGGACCGGGGGGCCTATAAATTAGGCTACCCTTAAAAGATTGATGGTTGGAAAGGGTCAGGTTATATATGAGGGCTTCAAAATGGTCGGTGGTACCCGACTGGAATGAACCTCTGATGGAATTATGGTAGATTATAGCTAGACCTCCCCCCCCCCCCTTTTATTTCCTCTATTCTGAACAAAGCACTCGTACTCAGGTGGGGTGGCTTTGATGATATCCGGACCTGAGGCTGCATCTGTCCAAGTTTCTGTTACGAATGCTATCTGTGATTTGGATTCAACTATGAGGTCCGCTAGTTCTATGCTATGTCTCACCAGGGATCTGGCGTTAAGTAAAAAGCATTTAACTGCAGTGTGTTCTTTCCTTGTCCAAGGCACTGATGCGGCCGAACCGTAATTACTAGTATGCCAGTCAAACTTGGGGAGAGCTTGATTGCAATTGATGCAAAGCAGTGGGGGGGGGGCGCTCATCCACACGCATTTCCAACTTAACGCATCCTGAGCTCCCGCCTTTGTACCGCAGAGCCAGGGAATGCTTTGTTTAGCGTGACGCCCCAATAGTTTGGGAGTGTTTCACAAGCATTGGGATAAGTGTTGCTTAGCGTATACAAATAAGCTGGAAGTGGCCCAGTTATAAAGTGGTAATGCAAGGGGGTCCGTTTGTTCATTGTTTGGTGGTTCTGCTGGTGATTGCTGAGCTGTGATGGATGAGCACATGAAGGATGTTACTAAGATTTGAAGAGGAGAACTCCTTTTGATGCTGAAGGGGAGGCTCTTCTGAAGGGGGTCTCAACTTTGAATGACATTCAGTGCATGGTTGCTATAGCTCTGGCAACTACCTTTTAGGCACAGAAAATTCCTCCCCCCAGGAAGGTCCAGTAGACCAATAGACCATAATGATAAGGACACAGAGGAAGAGGAAATCAGAGGAACATTTCTCCATGGAGCTAGGATTGAGGATGTTTTGCAACATATTAGTGATGATATGGCTTTCCTTGAAACTTCAATATTGGAGGTATTGGACTTATTTATTTTGTCATTATGTGAAGACGGGACCAGAGAGTTTGATTGTACATAGCTCTGTAAGGAATGTTTTGCCAATGACATTCCTGCTTGTGTTAACATTGACTTGCCTATGGCTTTCCCATCAACTAAGAGCACTATAATTTCTGAGAACTCTGCACCATCGGATCCTATGGATAAAAAGATACATTTGGCAATTAAGAGATCCTTTGTAGCCTTAGATTTTCTTCCAGTTTGTCAGCTCGACAGCGATCTGACAATGAAATGACAAGTCAATGCAGTTGCCGCCTTCTGTTTCCACACCCTTCTCATGTTCCGCAGAATTTTCAGATGGATCCCAGTCAGCACTGGAAAGATCGTCACTTGGCCCTTCGTCACCAGCTATCTTGACTATGGCAACGTCCTCTACGCCGGCATCTCCACCTGCTTCCTCAGAAGACTACAGACCATACAGAATGCAGAGGCCAGACTCATCTTGGACCTCCCCAAACGGACTCTCATCACCCTCCCACCTCAGAAACCTCCCCTGTCCCCCCATCCAGAAGAGATGCCCGTTCAAGATCCTCACACAAGCCTGCAAAGCTCTACATGACCATGGACCTTCTACATCAACCATCGACTGAACTTCCATCTACCCACCAGACCCTCCTCTTTGGCTCTTGCCCGCACCTTCAGCATCCGTAGTGGGCGCACTTCTTCTCCTACATCGCCAGGACCTGGAGTTACCCTCACCTCCATCACCTCATAGCCCCCTCCCTGGCAGACTTCAGAAAGAATCTCAAGACTTGGCTTTTCGACAGACACACAGCAACCACAGCATCTACATACCCCTAGGGGTCACAATGCCGCGATATACAAATGCTGATTGATTGGACATTAAGAGAGCATATGCCACTTAAAGTTTTTTCTATCCGGGCGGCAGCATATTCTAGCTATGCAATTCAATATTTGAATGAGGGTTTTCAAGGCTTAGCAGGTGTTCTGGAATAAAGGGCAGATTTTTATTTTAAAAAGCAGCAAGTTCATTTCATATACTATGTATTCTATGGCTCTTAGTGTGGCAGCAGCAATATCGTCCGTGGCATTGAGACAACAATTGTGGATGAAGTCTTGGAAGGCAGATTCATCCCAGAAAAACTGTTTGACGACGATTCCATTTTTGGGAGTTAAAGTATTTGATAAACGGCTAGATACCATGATGAAAAGGTCAGTGGAATATAGGAAGTGTATGGCCTCAGTGAGGCAGTCATCAAGAGGAAGGTATTTTTAAGTTTATAAATCCTTTGGGCCAGCTCTTCGTTTTAAAGTTTCGAATCAGCCCTTTTGAGAAAGAGGGGATGGCGTAGTGTCCCTAGCTCAGAAAAAGCACACATGCACCAATTCAGTGGGACTTTGCATATCATTACATTATATAAATTTAAATCGGCCATCAGTAGAACACCTCAATGAGTTATATTTATGTGCTTAAAAAGTGTGGGGGTAGACAAGGGTCGGCTTTGTGTTTATTATTTTTTGTATGTTTTTGATATTAGCTAACATGGAACCAAAATTTGTACAATATTCACAATCTTTATAACGTGCATAATCTATTCTTCACTAACACTGCTGTGGGTGTTTATTTTTGGAACAATTGTGGTTGCCAGATAAAGTATGGCTAATGGCAGCTGCCTGCAGAGGATAACTCCATCTTCCAGTTCTTTTTTCTAGCACTGTATGGAGGGAATACAATAGGTATCGCACCATAGCAGATATGTATGGAAATTAGATATAACTGGTCATCTATACAAAGTCTTCGACCAGTACAATACATTTTTGAGAGAGGAAATGTTCCTGGACCCCTTCCTGGGAGATTGGCTAGATCTTTGGAATCCTTTTTTTCTTCAAAGACTTTTTATTAGTTTATTTTAAACAAACCCAAACATCGATATCCAGCTACCACAAACAATGGTTACATAAAAATCGGTCCACATAAGGATCATGGAAGTCGATAGGTTTTGCTCTGGGACCAATAATGACATCTGTTACCTGTGGTGGTCGAACCAAAAATACAAACAAAACACCCACTAATAAATCCACATAATGGGTGAAACGCCTTGAGTAGTGTACCACATCTGTCTTGATCTTTGGAATCTTAATGATGCACTAACTCTGCATGGCAGTGGTTCATTGTCCAAATGCCCATACTTTAATATATAAGCTGAAGCTTCTGTCTAGCTTGTTGAACAGCTTTGGTCTTGAACCCTGTGAGTGCCTGGGCCACAGTCGCAAAAACTAAACCAACTCCATCCTGCTTGTCACGTGAATGCACTCATACACGCTTGTGTTTTAACGACTAATAATTAAGGCTATTTTGCAGAGCACTGCTCCAGATGGCAAGGGAAGACTGTGACGTGAGATATGATGTTCTTGTTCTGGCATTTGCAAATGTTTCTCACAGTTGCATCTGCATTGAGAAGAATGTGGTGGTTAACAAATGTTATCAATGTACCAGGAAAGACTTATTACATGTGTAATAAATGTACATCTGTTTGTCACACCTGAGAACAGAAGAGCTGAAATATTTTCAATGCTGGATAAGGGTATAGCTATCTGTTCTTAGAGGTTTTTTTGGCAGACATTTGCTAGATGCTGCAAGAGCTCCAGTGTCATTGAGCCAAATAAAACCTTGTTCTCGAAGAAGGATGCTGCTTATCAATTTTATTTATGATTGTCATTGACCTTTCTGGTGGAGAAAGGTAGGCACACTATGGACACTTATCGAATTGGAGGATCCATGGCAGTCAAGTTTTTGGTTGTCCCAGGAGATGCAGAAGGCGTGGCAAAAGAGGGGATATTCCCCTAAAAATATGACCTCTGCTTTAGACTTTGACATGGCTGCAAGTATTCCTTCTATCACTTCTTTTTGTGTGAGCTCAGATGCGGGTCCTGTGCTCACTGTTTTGCTTCAACCTAGCTATGCTTGACTGAAGAACCACAACCAAGGTGAACCACAAGGGCTTGGGTTGCTTGTGTTCCGGTTCAGGGAGGACCTAGCCTAGCAGTTTGGGCTGGACTGTTCGTATTGGAGCAGGGTCAAGGCTGATTTGCTTATTGCTGGATCCAAACTGAGGTGGGATGGTGGGCAAAAGAAAGATGGGTTGGATTGCTACACCGAGCGATTTTGTGTTTAATATTTTATATTGCTTAATTAAGTGCCAAGTGTTGAAACAAATGAATCACGCGTCATTATGGCGCTAGGCGGAGTCTAAGGCATTCTGTTACAAGGGACTAAATTCAGACCATGTAGAAAAACATTTTGTTAATGTTACTGTTACCTACCTACCTAGTCCCCATGTTAAGTTCAATTCAGCTTGGAGAATTGCATTGTTCTGTAGCATTGCGATAAGTGACTGACTGTTTACACAGGATTTGGTTGCAGGGTCTAGATGTTTTGCCTGTCTGCCTCTCTAAATATTAGTTATAAGATTCTCAGCGGGTTAAGGACATTTCCATTCTAAAAAGCGTATGGAAGTGCTGGTGCATCAGTTGAAGTCATTGCACCAGCCCTGTTGACCCTGGTCCCTTCCAAGTGCTTCCTGACTCCGTAGAGCTGTGTCAGGAGTTTCACCCTGGGCTTATCAGTCTCGTGATAGACAAAAATCTGATTAATGTGTTGACAAACCTACAAGGACTTTACTTTTGTTGGTACTTTCAGAATTTATAGCTGAATGTTGTTGGCTTGTACCTAGCTCAGAGCAAGGTTTTCGGCCCCTGCTGAAGCTCCTCAATTCTGATCTGCATTGCTGTTGCTAACCCTACCTGCACAGTAGCCCCCAGCCTGTCCAGAGATGTAGACGATGCCTTAAAGACCTCTCACTGCCCTCCAGAAACCGGATTAAAGCTGCCCAAAACATAAACTGCTACAGGTTTGCTGAGCCATGGCACCTCATCATTTTTGTTCCTCGCTTACTGTCGATGTGTTTTCAATGGTTTAGCACCAGGATGGCTTTCTGGCAACTCTTTGCGCCTATGGGTTTGCACACACATCTACAGGTCAGGTGTAAGTCTGCCCCTCATCCTCCTTGTCAAGGCTAGTCCTTTACTCCGTGAAGAACCGCTAACCCGGAGCCTGTAGCGCTGTCATGCTAGAAAGCCACGTATTGGGTGACCCACACAGCTAACCCTAAGGATATATGCTTACTTTTACGGACAAGTAAATAACTTTTCAAACAGAGAAATGCTGTCCCTTTCTTTTGCAGGATAGTTGTGCTCTGGAACTGACTCGCAGCAAAGAAACTCAGTAGTGTGTTGGTCTCCATCGTTTTGTGATCGAGATCCTTATGTTTGTAAGGTATTGAACAATGTATCGCGCTTGCTTATGGGAAGATTTGTTTTATATTAGTAATGCGTGATAGTTTGGCGACCCTGGCGTCCAGGAATTTTAGGTGGGATAATGTCCCAATAAATAAAAAAATAAATATGAAAAAAGAGATCCATATGTTGGCAAATATTGCCTAATCATAACTGTTTTGTTTTCTAGAATAGTCAGGGTTGATTGTCAATTATTGATCGCATTGTTTTATCGTGTGCATACCTCTGATATTACTGTTATAATCTTATCTCACAGCATTTTGTGTTGTCCTTGATTTTTCATTTGTACAGTAAACCTATTTTATACATAGTTGCCAAAGTTTCAGATGGCCATGTGTGACCTTTTCATAATTTCAGGGTTATTATGAATGGCATTTCAACAAGTATGTGTGACACTTTCTCACGAGCAAACTGAAGCAATGAAGACAAAGGAAACATATAAATATCACAAATTACAACCATTTGTGCAACGAGAAACTCTAGATTATAGCTGCCAAATTTTCAGCTTGCCTGTGTGTGGCTTTTCCTAGTTCTCTGTGTGCTTATGTGTGACATTTCAATGCCTTATGTGTGGCACTTTGAGTGATACTTTATTACATGTAGAACATAGAAGTTAACTCGTATAAATCATTGATGCGCATTACAGAAATTACCAACTTTTGTGCACAGTAGTGTCTAGCAATGTGGCTCAATCTAAATCTGTTTCTCTGCATTCCAACTGATGAAAACAGACAAGTATAAAGCAATACAGAAACAGACTATCCTGATTTAGAGGACACATTGCAAACCCCAAGTGTAGTCAGGACACCATGAGAATGCATGAACACAAGTAAAATACTTTATACAAACAAGAGAAGGAGGCAGTGGTGGCAACAACAGCAGCAGATCAGTCCTATCGAAATCCAGAATCGGTATTTTAACAAGTAAGAGATTCCCTGTATTGGTGCCTCTCTAGGTCACAAAAACATCCCACTACCAAAGATGTCGCCAAGCGGTAATTCGTCCGAACTTCCGTGTTCCTAATACAAAAAACACTGTTCCTCGGCACTCATTAATGTCCTTATTCTAGTCTCAGCCAATAAACAATAATCCTCAGAGTATGCGTAAAGCCACTCACAAAAAATATCAATTTTAGTAATCAATTCCAAGAAAGTTTTAATCATCCAACGTAAATGGTCCACTTAGCAATAGACACTTGGATTCAGAGAGATAGACACCGGAACATAAAGATATGGGCAGACTGCCACTGCAACTTAATGCAGACACAGGATAGAAAGGCACAGGGAACTCACACCAAAACATAGGGACACATAAATGGGGCATAAAGGTATAGGTGAATTGGCACAGACAATTACAAACACTGGGCAAACAGACAGAAACTGAAACATAGAGAGACCGAAAATGGGGTAAAAGGCTTAAAAAATTAATATGACCTTGTGTAATGTAACTTGTACTCGTGTCAAGCTCACCAATGCTTGTGGGTTGACGTTGCGCTACATAAAACTGCAAAAATAAATCTCTACCTTCCACGACATCAGTTCCTCTTTTAAACAGCATACAGTTCTTCTTGCTCTGCACCACTTCAGGCGGTGTTTGCACTGTAACTCAATAGTCCAATATGAGAGAGCCCAGCTTGCAGGAGCCCCCCGTCTGTGAAAAACAACTAACGGCGCCTTCTGTTTGTTTATTGAAGGCGTCATTAGTTGCCGAATCCTCATGATCAGGGGAGGCCAAGTTTATTCCCCGCTTAGTTTTCTTAAGGGAACATGCCACTTGTATTGGTGGCTGCGCAGGAGAAGTAAATAAAGTATCACCTAATTCAGTGTCACCATAGCAATGCGAGTGAGTCCCAGGCACAGCAGCTCCATACAAAATAGCCTGGCAACACTAGTAGCAACCAAGCTTGTTGGATTCATTTTACGCAAATAAATGCAAAGCCTCATGATTTCACAAAATCAGAGGAGCTCCAATTCTGCATGACTAATGCATTTTAGTGTGGTGATGCGCACACCTGACCTAAAATGCGTGATTCTAATGCCTGATACTTCGCAGGATTGTTTATATGTATATTGAGATATCAATCCTAAAGCAAGAGTAGATCTGGCTAAAGACAGCTGCACAGGTGCTGACCGTCAGCGATGGTGTGTCGTATTATCCGGTCTGAGTTTACAGAATCAATTGGGTGTGGATATTAAGCTGTAATATTTATAAAGGGTCACCTGGCATTTCCCTACAACAATAAAGGAGGAATACTAGTGTTCCAAGAATTTCGTGGGGAACTGATCAATTTTACTCGTAGGCTTCGATGTGACATTCCTGTAAAGAAATACATTAACCCTGATGACGTCCTCTTGGAGGATGAAACGCATTGACCAGGCTGTTTCTTTGATGTATTGAAGGATAATAAAGAGAATTGTTTTGAGATTCAATACTACGGCTCCCATGTTATTTTGATACCATTTAACTATTTGTATTTCATGAAAGGAGTAGAGAAGAACCAGAAAGAACAAACTCTACAATTCAGTTGTTGAATTCTTTAGACACTCCCTTTTGTGTGTTTTTTCTTATATTGCGATATTAGTAAAATGTTGTGTACTTGTCTTATACTGGCTCATCGCAATGTCCACGTCTGCCCGGAGAGTCGGGTAGACTTAGTGACGCTATCTTTCCATTGCAGTGTGCCCGAAGCTCTGGTTAATAGGGGCCCCTAGCATTACAATGTTGAATTCTTGGTTGTCCATGTAGTTGCTCTACATGGGTAATACGTGTGACCATCACAAAGATATCCACCAGCTTGCATACGTAGAGAGACTGTTTGCATACGTGAGACCCCAGCAGCAAAATATCCAAATTGAATTTTGCTTTCATTCTTCATATTTTGCTCCCTCCATTGGATACTTTTTTAATGTAAAAAGGTGATACCTATCTGCTGCTACTTATTGATCTGTCCTTAGTATAATTGGCCATTTCCAAGCACAGTAATCTTGTGAAATAGCTGGTAAAAGACCAGATCAAAGTCTGTTAAACCCATTATCATGAGATAAAGCTCCTATGTGAGAGAGCTGTGAAGATGTTGCAGCACGTCTCTATTCAAGAGAGCTTCCTGGACAAATCTTTGGTAGAATGCAAGTTCTAAAGAGAACTCTAACATTCTTCAATAAAGCAACGGGTGGTGGTTCATGTAATATTCAATCCATGGACCATCCTTTGTAGATGGTAATAGGTAATGGGGCAAACAAGTGTGAAGGATAAAGTTATCTCCTGTGTCTCTTTTCACTTGAGGGTCAATTTACATGCCTTTTGCGTGCTCTGACATAAACTGCAACTGCTTACCATCTTCTTTACTCTCTTTAACGAGTGCACGCCTAAAGAATGCAATCATTCACGTTGTTCTAGGAAACCATTGTTACCTTTCCCATGACAACATACTCCTCCGTTCTAGTCTTTGTCAGTCACCTTTCCCACCACTCTTATCTATTCTGCATTGCAAGTGATTTACCAAGACCTGCATACTCTGGCCTCCAAGCAGTTAGAAAAGTAAAAAAAACGCTTCAACATCACACCAGTGATAGAACTGTGCTAGTAACTCAGAATAACTAACAGAGATACCATTGCCATGATTGGCTGTATTCTGCCCAGTACTAAGATACATTGCTCAAGAATGTGTTTACTTTTCCTTATTTGGGTTTCCTGCTTTGGGGAAGTGGATTTCGAAATAATCAAAACCTGAAAACTTTTTCACCAGTAAGTTGTGTGAATTCAGTGGCTTCTGTAAACCAATGTGCGATATCTTCCCTCTTGGTCCATTGACTAGTGAAGCCATGCAGTTCATAGTTCAAAATCAATTAGGAATTACATCCGCATCTAAAGGAAACATCTACATCTCACGAGGCGCACCACACAGGATCACTGCTCTCATCGTCAACATCCTGTACATACTATACTGCCAATGCCTTGTAGCACCATATCAGTTGTTTCATGCTTACAGACCTGGTAACCCTTTCCACACCACCTTCGCACATCTAACTGTAATTAGCTCACTTCCTACTTACCATCTAACACCAACCAAAATCCTGAACATAGGTTGGTCAAGCCTCAGTTCTGCAGCCACTGCAGAAATCATGGATGTCCTAACTGCAAACTACTTTAAAAAAAACAAAACAAGAAATCTTTATTTACACTTTAATGTAAAAAGCGACCTCAATAGTGGCATTGATAACTGACATTTGGTCATTAAGTATTAGTGGTAGCTCTGACTTTTGGTCATTAAGTATTAGTAGTACAACTGCAAGAATAGGTCATACGCATGGCAATATGATATCTTTGCTTCCAGTTTTTTTCCCCCACAGAATACAATTGAAATGAGTATCCATCTTTGTGTAGCTACATTTTTAAAATATCTGTATAGGGCCCCTTTAACCCTGCATTGGTCATCTAGTTACCATCCTTTCTTCCACATCTTTGCATTTAATATCTATTAGTATATAAGGGTATCCTCATTCACTAAATTTATGTCGTAATGAGTGCTCAGGGACTTTCACCTGTTCCTCATTATCATGCAGGTGTCTCATCCCCACTATGTCTCTGCCGCCTTCTTCATCAGGTAGCTGTAGAGTGGGTCCCAAATAGCTGTGGGGCACATTGCATGCATCATCATCACATATGTCATTGCAGTATACTAAGTCTTCTAACTAGTTTTTTTAGGTCTCGCCTGGCGAACGCAGTGCGAAGCACTGCTGTCGCCAGCGAGATCTATTGTTGCAGACTTGCCTCGGAAGTGGGACACGAGATGGGCACGCGCAGGCTTTGGCGGATTTGAGTTGGTGTACGCGCACGTACAGCCACGCGGTGTGCACATCTCCTGTCCTCTTCCATCCTGAGCAGCCTCATGCAATTTCATTTTTTTTTTAAAATGCGCACGCGCACTCCAAGCACTTACCGGCTCTTGTTGGGACTCTGCGCTGCTCCTCTGCTGTTCCTGCCGGTCACTGCAGCAACACGCGGGGCTCCGTTTTGCTCACAGGAGCCCCGCCTGAAATCCTGCTTTGGCCGCACCATGCACCATTCACGAAGGCGGGGTGGGCTCCCGCCGGACTTCCTGTACTGTGGTTTTTTTTTTTTTTGTCTTGGGCACTTTGGCGGCCACCTCCCTGGGACGCACGAGCCGCGCAGCACTCATTAAAGTCCGGCGGTTTTGAAGTCCGCACATGCCGCCACTGGGCACGAGCCGCAGAACACGCAAAAGTTACAGTTACCGCGCATGCGCGGGCAGTCCTCTCCCTCACAGGTCTCCTCCCCGGCCCGGATATGGAGCTGCTTTCTCTTTTGCTTGTTACTCTAATGTAACCTAAGCCACAATGACACCTATTTGCTTGCGACGTTTTTAATTCAAAACCATCGCTAAAGTAGTTGTTTCTGAAAATGTACACACCGTGTAAATTATATGGGCTCGATTTTAAAGAAGATCAAGAATCGTAAAATACACATTATAATCACAATTATAATTATTTATAACATATATAATTTGGCGCATAGAAAAAAAGTCTTTGGAAAGTTTAATTTCTATGTGAAGCTTGGTGGTAGTTAGTATAAATCTACTCCAATGGAAGATGGGCGCCCGCATCGCAGACTAGTCAAAAAAAAAACTGTGCCTTCAGAGCTTGTCTGTTTCCAGGGTCTCTTTATTTCCATGTAGTTCCTCGGTTCTTGACATAGAAAAGGGACGAAAGAGCAGAGTGCTCATTGATACAAAAGACGAGCTTGTGTTCAGCCTACTCACCAGAGAGCAACAGAAGCTGGGTTGTTTCCGGAACTGGGTTTTCGAAGCCGGAAGTACACTCAACTATGGCTGCCTGGAGTATTAGGACGATGACAGCAGAGGCGATAGGGAGATGGAGCAGGGTGTGTCAGTGCACCGCTGTATTGGTCCTATTTCCTGCTTCCGATGCCGGATGAGCATTATGTCTCGAGGACCATCAGCATCATTGCTCCTGCTACCTGTAGCCATTTACCCTAACCTCCTTTCGAGGGGAGGCAAATTGTATATCCGCAGTGAGGTCGTCTTTGATACAATTTTTTTTTAATTTTACTTTCTCATTAGTGAGTCTTGTGTTTCCACTTAACCCTCTTTACCTTCAGCGTAGGGTAAGCGATGCTGGACTTCCCCTTTTAATGTATGTTCACAGTGTAGTTGGTCTGTGCCTTCGTTTTTCTCTTCCTTTTTATTAGCTCAATGTCGTTGTCCTCTGTTCTCCCTACTTTAAGAGAAAGGCGTGTGCATCTAGGTCTGTATACTTTAATTTCGAGTTTGTGCTCCGAGTTATCACTCGTCTTTCTTTAGTCGATAGTCTGTATTGCGATGCCCTCCTCATTTAGTGATTGTTCACATCCCATGTAATCCCCTAATGGCCCTACAATTGCTTCTTTTTAGGTCGTGCCTACTAGTCACTTCAAGCTGTGTACGAAAAGATCTATTGTCCTCTTACCGTGAGCTTAGAGCTCGCCATTGCTTACCCACGGTTTGCTTTTTTGGCCTCACTCTCATTTGTTTACTTTGTATTCATTAGCTTGTGTTGACTTGCCTTCTGTTCTTCGCCCAACCCTGGATCATGTCCTCATTACTCGTGTCCTTTCACTGTTAAATTTTCAGGCACTAATTTTTTCTTTCTGTATAAGTCTTCAATGACAGTGCAAGTGTTTTCCAGCTGTCTCCCTCATGTACTTCTCTAGCCCTCTGTGCTCCGTAATGCTCTCACTCGGCTCTTGTATGTGTTCTTTTCTCCCACCCCCTATGTATTGCACTCACCCTCATGTGTTAATGCCCCTTCTTTGTTTTGTCGCCCTGCTCTTTAGCCTGTGTGGTACTTTTCTCTTCATGCTGCCCATGTTGTATACTTTTTCCCGCTCTCTGTGTTGCTTCCGCTCTTGCCACCTGTGTTGCTTCCGCTCTTGCCTCTTGTGTTGCTATCTGTGTACCTCATCCTCCATGTTCCTATTCATGTTCCCCACCCTCCATGCTGCTTCCGCTCTACCTACCTTCGGTGTTGCTTCCGCCCTTCCTACCTTCGGTGTTGCATCATTCAACCCGGCATTCTATGTTGCTTTCCGTGCCATAGTTTTTGCTTCCCACCACCTTTCCGTATTGCTGTCCGCAACCTTTCTGTGTTGCTTCACCTTGCCTGGCCCAGAAAGAAACAAGCATTTGCAATGCAATAGGTCTCGCATTACTGAAAGTTTGAGCTAGTGGCGTTGCTTTATTACTTGCAACACCAATAGCTCAAACTTTAAGTAATGCGAGACCTATTGCATTGCAAATGCTTGTTTATAATATTCATTAGACTTCGACCACAATATTGGCCATTTAAAAAAAAACTTTCTTTTAGAGGCTGGTATGTTTTTAACACAACCCTAGATGGCCACTAGGGCAGAGATAGTTATCTATGCATCTGTCATGCCTGTAAATACAGTAAATACTAACGTCACGTGTCTACTAGTCAGTAACTATATTAAGGGATTAAAGTCCACCTCCTGATATTGTCATCGCTCGCAGTTTGAATTCATCTTTTGGCAGAAAGATTTTAATTCCATTGGGGTATAGTACAGACTGTGTAAAAATGTGTAATGTAACTTTTTTTGATGTTCAGTGATAGTTCCCTAGTTTGTGAACCACAGTATTTCCATTGCTCAGTGTGCCCGGAAACTTTCATTTCCATTATCTTGAGTTAGGGTGTGTGTGTGTGTGTGTGTGTGTGTGTGTGTGTGTGTGTGTGTGTGTGTGTGTGTGTGTGTGTGTGTGTGTGTGTGTGTGTGTGTGTGTGTGTGTGTGTGTGTGTGTGTGTGTGTGTGTGTGTGTGTGTGTATAAAGTGTGTGTGTGTTACCCAGTGGAGGTAGCCTCTCAGTAGCTATTGTTAAGATTGCATTTCCATGGCCGACGTGTGTTTTGGTTTGCAAATAACTTTGCAGCTGTTTGACAAACCTTCACGAAACTTTCCCCCCAAAAAAGCAAATTCATCTCCGTTCCTTCCTGGAAAGGTTTGGGGTGATCTGTCAAGCAGGGATGCAGAAAAAAGGGAGGGGGGCATAATCTAATTTCCCCATGGATGTTCCATAGACTTTTTTTAGGCAGCACTACCTCCAAAACAGCTGAACGGAATTACACCAAATTTGGCAGGAAGCTACATCGTGTCCCGTAGATTGTGCTTTTTGTGATTTTGTGTAAATCTAGTTAGCAGTTGGTAAGAAATTAAGGTTCATAATAAATGTATATTTGGACGGTTGGGTACGAGGGACACCTGCAAGAGTCCCTTGATCCTAATTTAAAAAAATAGCGTTTTATGATTGTGCCAGGGACTTTTCTTTCTTTAGTCAAGTTCGTTCCAGCAGAGCAAGCTCTCTGATTGGCTGCCAGCAACTTGAGACAAATGTTGCTGGTAGCCATTAAAGCCATTACAGGACTCAGGAACTTAGTCCCCTTTCCTGAAGTAAAATCCTTAAAAAAAAAAAAAAAAAGAAAAAAAGATATAGAAGGGGCAGGTTAGGGATACCCTGCCCTTCTAGATTATATGGGTGGAACCCCGGAGCCAAAATAAAGAAAGAAAACGGTGTTTTTCCCCCCGCAAACTTAAAGACAATGGTGGCCGTCATTCTGTTTATTAAATATATGGGGAGGGGGGCATTTAGGGCCCGGGGATGGGTTTATTTATTAAGGGGAGGGGGCATGCAGCCCTCTTCTAAGAGCCTTGTTAGGCCCAGGAGGCCCCATACCCTGGGGCCAAAATTGTAACAATGTGTAAGGGGCCCCCTTCCCGAGTCTCAAAAAGACCCTGGGACCCTAACCCTGGGGCTGTCACATTAATAAAAAGGGAGGGGGCTGCATGGTCTTTCCCACTCCCCTAGCCTTTCTAGGCCCCATGGACCCCTTCCCTCGGTGCTGGCTCAATTACTGTGCCCCAAGGAGCCCAGCCCTGGGACTCCTGCCTGGTGAGTGCATGCTTAATTGGCTGCTCCATCCGTGCAGGAGCAATGCCAGGTCCAGCACCATGTGAGGAGCTAGCTGGGGCTGTGTGGGCAGTGGGGCTCCCCCTTGGCCCCAAACGTGGTGGTTGTTGGATGCCTCGGGTGGGCACCCAACTATAAATTAATGCCAGGGGATGGAGTACCCGGTGCCGAGAAGGCTTGTGGAGGGGGCCTGCGCCCCCTCCTGACAGAATTTGGCCCCTGGTAATGGGGCCCAAGAAGGCTTGATGAGAGGGCCAACACACCCCCTCCCCTGTTTATTTGTATTTGGTCCCGGGGGATGGGGTCCTTGGGGCCTTTTAAGGCTTGGGGAGAGGGGTCATGCAGCCTCTCTTACCATTTTGTTGGAATTTGTCTCGTCTCCGTGGGATTGGATTCCCAGAGCTAATATAGGCTCAAGGAGTGGGGCTACACCCCCCCCCCCCCCCCCCCCCCTTATGTTTATGTTTTGGCCACAGGTTATGGGGTCCAGCGACGCAGGTGGGAGTTTTGCAGTGCAAACATTCTTTTTTAAAAAGAGATGGTGCACTATTAGGTGCTGCATGTTAATTAATTTGTGCAAGACAAAACACGTTGTGACCGATAGTCCTGGTTTGATGTGACCAAGATTGTTCAATTGTTAAAACACATCTGTGGTTTTACATTTATCTTGTACAAAAAAAGTAACCAAGTTCACCTATCTCCTTAAGTCAAGAAGAAACTTTTGCTATTGTATTGAATTGCTGGCTGCCCCACTCAAAAAATGTCTACTGTGGAAATTAATTTCTGTAACTTTGAATAAGTGTATATATACTACAGGGGTAAGCATTCTTATTGAATGTTTGCCAGTGTTTTCAAAGCTTGTATTTTCACAGAAGAAGCGATCACTGTAAAATATTTCCTTTAATTAACTGGGTTGAATCTATCAGCAGGAAATTTAGCTCCTGTACACAAAGTTAAATAGATGGTCAACACAGTAGTTCTTCTTTCGGTGCTAGTAAAAACACTTTTAAAATGACAGTGCTGCTCTCAGAACATTAATCGCTACACCTGGCAAGCTCACTTTTGCAGGCCCATCCATGATGTAAGCTTCTACTAGTGAATCCTCCCTAGTGAGTGAAAAAACAAATTGTAAATGCAGAACCCTGTCTCACATCCAATGTTATTTTCTTTCTTTGTCTTGTTACACCTACCCTTTGGTGACAAAGTACTGCAAACGAAAAGCACATTTTAGAATACATGTTTAGTTTCCCAGGCCATACACAGTGGGAGGTTTGCTTAGGTAGTTATGGCAATAAAATTTACTTTATGATAATAATAAAAAAATAAAAAAATTGCTGAAAAAAACAAAGGTTTAAGTGACTGTATAGTTAGGTAAAAATGTCAGTTTAAATGTAACATTTTAGACACTTTTTTTTTTTAAAATTTTTTTTTTACAAGTAATAGTTAACTCACGAAACTATAATTTACGCCCTTGTCATGCACTACTTAGGACATCACATATTACAACACTCATGACAGGTTCTATGACATCAATGAAAACCTCACTGATGACATCTGAAATTACATCATTTATAACAACACTGTGCATGACTGGGGCGTGAGTTATAGTTTCCGGAGTTAACTATATAACTTGTGAATTTCAGTGGATTTTTTTGTTTTAAAATGTTACGTTTAAACTGACCTAAATATCAGTTTAACTTTTTTTCAGTGATTATTTATGATGCATTTATTGTTAACTTTGGCGCCATTGGCACAAAACTTTCCAAAATAAAGCTCATTTACTTTGGCTCCTTCATAGAAAGTATTGTGCAGATTCGTGAAGCATGGGGAAAGAAAAAAGTGTGATCCTAAAGGTGTGATTTTCCATGTTAATTCCCATAGGAAATTGGCTCTCTAATGCACACAAAAAAGGCAGAACAGAATCACGCAAAATTTGGCAAAAATTTAACACTTTACTCAGAAAGCCGTTCAGCCATGTCCTAGAAATGAGCATTTAAAAAGGTGCTTGAGGGGACATGAAGGGGCTAATGCTATTGAAAAGTTTGAGATGTTTGGACCATTGGGTGTCCAGATGTGTTTTCTCGTTGACTTATTTTAAGTGCATGGGTGGATCCTGATTGACTGACCACCCCATAGAGAATATGTTGAGACAGCCATGAAACAAAAAATTAAAGGCCACATAAGGGGCCAGAGTACACTTTCTAACCACCAGGGCCCTGTGGGATGAGAAGTCGCCAGGGATGTCATTTAATATGCCATGAATTATATAATATGAGACCTCATAAGCAGGGCATCATGGGGCACAAGGTATAGATAATTCACTAAAATATATCTGGTGAGTTGCAGTGGTTTTTCGTTTTTCCAACTTGGTTTTTATCTCATTTCCACACTTCACAATAATGTTACTTTAATCTTTGTTTTTTCAGTGGGGACACATACATGCGTGTGTGTGTGTATGTGTGTGTGTATATATATATATATATATATATATATCACTGAAAAAGCAAAGGTCCAAGTAATGTTATGGTTGGGTGAATAGGTGAGTGACAACATTTTGTGAACAAAAAACACAGAAATTCACCAGTTGTAGTTAGTAGATCTAATTATATCTTGTGCCCCCGCCATGCACTTTTTATGACCTTACATATTACATCACTCAAGACATGTATTATGACCTCATTTATGACATCACTGATGACAGCTCAAATGTCATCGTTGGTAACATCACTGATACATCTCAAATGGCATCACTGATGACATCATCCAAGTTTCTTTTGTACACATTACTCTAGAAACAAGTATGACATTCAAGGTCTGAAAGTAAGTACAAATTAGTTCAGCTTGATATAAAGCATAATTAATGCCTTCACAGAGACAACTCTCTTAGGCAGAGCTTTTAGTGGGATGAATAAACTGGGGGTCTCACAAAGGGGTGTGACCGATGTAATTAAGGGCATGGCTTAAAAACGCATACGCTGAAAATCTGTGCTTAGCGAATTATATTGTCCGGTCGTGGGGGAGCACCGCCGCAGCAGAGCGGACCGGAGTTGACGTCGAGGGACAGTCATCACTTTCTGGACGATGGGACCATTATTGGAGAACTTTTATGAGTGGCAGTTTGTGCGGTGAGCCATTCATCAACCCACATGGGCTTTATGATAAATTTGATATGAGGTGGAGGAGAATCCCACTTGGGATGCGGTGCTGCGTACTACAAGGACCATAATTCTTAAGCACTAGCTACACGCCCATTTGAACGGGCGTATAAGGACTTGTAAAGATGGCTGCGCACTGTTTCTAATCACCACGAAGAACACCTGTGAGCAAGGGTGATGGCCCGAAACGCGTTAGGTGACAAGAAGATCTCTGAATGTTTCCTGTACATCTTGCTACAGTCTCCAATAAAAGAAGTGCAATACTCATCGTGTGTGCTTCCCCGTGCAAGGGCAACCTCTTTCTTTCAAAATATATATATATATATATATATATATATATATATATATATATATATGTGTGTGTGTGTATATATATTTTTTCACATGCCTTTATTGTTATTTAGTATTGGTATTTAGTATTCAGCATTGCAGTCTTAACCTTGCATTTATAAAATTACATCTTTCAATCGATCGTGTTCTTTACCAATTAACAAATGCATACTGCTTTCATATAGTAACCCATTCTAACAATTTTCCGAGATGAGTGGTCTACCATTCTCAGATTTAAACTTGTATGTATTACTATTAACAACGGATCTGTTTTGTTAGTTACAATGTTCTGATACATAATGTACAAACCCAATACCCTATAAAATAATCCACAAAATTAGAAAGAACATAACATAAAACTTGGCCAAGAAGGGGTGTAATAAGTCTGTTTCAATAACAAGTTAATCGAGCTTCGGCATTATGGGTAAACCTTTGTAGCGTTCTGGCTGGGGTTCCTATTACCCAGATCACTCCATTAGACTCCACTACTACCTGTGCCTTATCCTGCCTAGTTCTCCCCAGGGTTCATATCACTGGTCTTTTCCCATGCTATCATTACATCTCTCCATTGCCCAACTATAGGGAGCTTCCTCTCTCCTCTGGCCTCCTCCCATTGTAACACTCTGCCTTCCGCCCCAGCCCACATGATGATGTCCTTATTCCAGGGGTCTAGTTGAGGCCCCCTCACGGACTTCAATTCCATCGCTACTCTGTGCTTGGCGAGGCCTAGAGCAAGGTCTATCAGTTTATTTCCCACCTTCCGCTTGGGTGGCCTTGGGGAAAGTCCCATCAATCATACCTGAACCGTTAGCGGTAGTACCCTATTTAGTACACTTTTAATCTTGTCTAAAACAGCTTCTCAGAATATCTGCATATATTGGCGGCTCCAGACCATATGTTCAAAGTCCGCATCAGGGTGATTGCATCTCGGGCAGTGTCGCATCTCCCCCTTATGTTACATTGAGGTGGTGAGGTGTTAGATATGTCATGTGTATGTAGTTAAACTGGATGTACTTTAGGCGAGTATTCCTGGAGATCTTCTTGGGAGAAAGCAAGGCCTTACTCGTCAGTGAGCTCCCCTCCCCAAGTCTATCCCATCTCTCACGAAGCCCACTCAAGGGGCCGAGGGATGCTGCAACCAGCGCAGCAAAGAACCACTTCCCTAAATGCCTAGCTGTGCCTAGGGTAAATATGGCCTGTAGCACCGGGTGAGTCTCTGGTTCCTCCCTCCCATTATCTCAAAGCTGCACAAAAGTACGGGACAAGGCCTCATATTGTAAAAACTGACCTGGGGTTAAGCCATTATCGGCTACCATATCCTCAGATGATATCAGTGTCTTATCTGAATAGCAATCCCCTACACTATCCAGCCCTTCCTCCGCCCATTGTACCAATTGTTCGCTTGTGAATACTGATTGGGGATCACCATGTGGCAGCCCAACCAGTGGTAGCACCAGCGTATATTTAGCAGGGCGAAGGCCTTTATTTTGACACCATTTCCAGGCTTGCAATGCAGTACGTTGTAGCAGTGATCAGTAAGGTGTAATGGTTGTAGGAATGAGCAGCTTGGCCATCAACATGTTGGTATGGGATTCCGGATTGGTCAACCATGTACCTTCCTCTTTCACCCCCTCTATACATTGTGCCAACCATTGAAGTTGGGCTGCCAGCATGTAATATTCGAAGTTTGGGACTCCCAGTTCCCCTTCTGCCATTGGACATAGCAGTGTCCTCCGGGACACCTGTGGGCGCCCGTCTCCCCACACCAAACCTCGCAAGAGGGTGTTCAAAGGGTGGAAACAGCTACTTGGCATCAGGACCGGTAGATTTACAAAAAACTACAACATGCGGAGCAAATATAACCATCTTGGACAAGGAAACACTGGCCATTATGGGTAATTGAAGGGTACTCAAGTGTACACAGCAACGGAGGGAGCGCAGTGCTCTATTCATGTTCTCTTCCTTCAAGTTCTCCAATGAATGAAAGACGTGTATGCCCAGGTATTTAAACATGTCATGAGCCCAATGTATGTTCACAGTCAAGGATTCCATCCTACTTATTGGACCCGCCACAGGGAAAAGATAAGTTTTGGCAGTGTTGACTCGGAGGCCCGAATATAGCGTGAATCTGTCCAAAATCTGCAGTGCCTCGGAAGTGCCTGTATTGGCCTCTTCCAGGTAAATTAACAGATCATCAGCGTATAAGGATATGTTATGTTGACGCCCTCCTATAGTCAGTCCTATCCCCGCCCCGCCTGACCCTTTCCGCTAGTGGTTCTATAGCCAGGGCAAACGGCAAAGGGGAAAGTGGACACCCTTGGCGCGTCCCCCGCGATATCTTATATTGCCCAGAGATCATCCTACCAATTTTGACCCGAGCTGTGGGTGAGGTATATAGGAGCTGCACCCATCGCTCCCACTCTTACCTCAGTCCCATACGAAGCATCACCTCGACCAAGTACTCCCAGCCAACTGTATCGAAGGCCTTTTCTAAGTCGACTGATAGTACCGCGGCCTATCTTTTGGAAGGGGCGTCCATGTGATACAGGATAGAATAGAGTCTACGCAGGTTGTATGAAGTACTGCGCGACTGGATGAAACCATTTTGGTCAGGATGTACTAGGGTTCACATATATGGCAGTAGTCAACCCACCAGTATCTTACACAGTATCTTAAAGTCCAGATTAAGCAGGGAGAGAGATCTGTAATCTGTTACTCCGGCCACAGGCATTTTAGTCTTTGGAAGTGGGATCACCAACGCCGTCTGGGTAGACCCGGGTAGCTCCCCTGATTCATATGACTCTGTGTACAGCTTAACTAGTTGAGGTACTAATGAGTCTGCATATTTTTGATAGAATTCTGCCGGTAGGTTGTCAGCCCCCGCGTTTTGCCAGCGCCATTATAGCCGCTATGACTTCTTGCAGGTTTATAGGGTCCCTCAACTCCCCTTGTGCCAAATCGTCCACCGTGCGGAGCGGTAGCGGTCCCAAAAAGCTCCTGACGTCTGCAAATGTGCCCCCACTGGAGCAGTATAAAGGCGATCATAATAAGAACAAAACGCCTCATTGTGACCCCCAGGTCATGTATAACTTCTTCCGTATCCAATTCCAACTGCGTAATTGGCGCCCCACTCAGTTCAGGTTTAATTAATCTAGCTAAGAGGCGACCCGCCCTGCCTTCTTCCTTCTGAACTCTGTCAAGATACTCTTTATGTCTATAACACCGTAAGCAGTTGAGTGCTATGTCGTATCTCCCACGGGCTTCTGATAAAGACAAGCAGCCTGTTTCTCCCATTCTCTGAGCCTACGTAGTTCTTGCTCTAAGCCCATGAGTTCCTGTTGAAGGTCCCTGTGTGCCCCGATCGTTTGTCCCATGCAGTGGCCCCGTACTACCACCTTAAACGCCTCCCACTCCATCAGAGTGGAGGAGGCTGTGTGGGCATTAATAGGAAAATATGACTCCATAAGCAACTGCAACGGATTCAATGAAAGGAGCATCTTCTAGTGCAGAGGGTTTTAAGTTTCCATGTCGGAATCAGGGGTCGACACCCCCGATGTTTGTGTCATTATCAGCGGGCTATGATCAGACACTGTGTGGCCCAGGTACTCGGTATGGAGTATATTACAATCAAAGTCTGGGAAGCAAAGGAATGTATCAAGCCTGGTATGTACCTGGTAAACTGGTGAGAAGAAAGAATATTCCCTATGTTGCCTCCTCCATGTGTCCTCCAAGCCCCAATGGGAAAACCAGTTACGGAAACCAGCTGCTGTGTGGTGTGGCTGCGCTCCGAGATATCGGCTACGCAGGTAAAATCCCCACCCAGGACTGTGAATCCCGTTATCTGGTTAGCTAATATAGGGTCAAAATTCTCAAGGAATCCCACTTGGTCTTGATTGGGAGCATAGATATTCCCCAAAGTCACTGTTTGACTGTCCAATCTCCCGGTGATTAGTGCTATATGGACATCTGTGCGCCGTAAGTACGAGTATATGTTGTGGCGCTTAGTCATGGAACCCATCCCCCTTATATTCCACGTTAGGAAATGTATCACGTTATGAGGTTGTGCCATTGTAGAAAGACTACCTTGGGTGTCCTCCCAATGGGACCCCACCCCTGCCCCACTCGTTCATTCCTCCCCCACCTCCCCCCTCTGCAACGTAAACAACTGGCTAATCTAACAAAAAGACCCCCAAAATGGTCAACTCCCCATCCCCAGGACAGTCCGACAACTGTCGACCGCCCAAACAGAGTTTGGTACATTATGCTCTTAAGTGAGACTCCAATCTAGTGGGGCTCTCAATGGGGTGGCATGATTAAAAGCATTATACATGGCGCGTAGACCTCCTAGAGAGCGCGGGCCCTACTATAGAAAGCGCTGACCAGGACCCGAGACTGCAGATGGTAAACTCCCAATATTTCAGGGACACAAAAAACCCAGGAAACCCTCCCGATCTCCTTTCAATTCAGATGACCTTGTCTGCTGTATGTGGAGTTACCAGCCGGTAAATTGTTGCTGTCACTATGGGAGGAATCCTAGTCATGATCCCCAGTTTCCTTTAAAGAGCAAGCTCCAAGTTCCGGAGATGGGCTCCTGCCCGTCATGAGTGCCGCAACCGCCTGCAGCGTCTCTGCTCTCTCCTTCTCTGTTTGCGACGTAGTCAGTCTCTTAGCAAAACCCCTCCTGGGTCTTAGTCTAGCACGCTTCCCAAGTTCCGCTGGTTTCTTGGCCATTGAATTGGAGTCCCGCCCCTGGGGGGCCCCTCTTTGTACGACTCAATCCATTCCCACGCATCTTTCAGAATGTCATAGTAGTGCGTGTTCACATCTAGGATAATACGCAGCCGGGCTTAAAACATCAATGAGTACTGCAGACCCTCCTCTCTCAGGGCCGTCTTGACCTCTATGAATGAGGCTCGCTTTCTCCGAACCTTTAGCGTGTAGTCAGGAAAGATGGGAGTTTTACTATTGTCCAATATGTATGGGCCGTCAGCACGCGCCCTTTGCAGAAGTAAGTATCTGTCACAGAAGTGCAAAAGTCTGGCCACGACCGGCCGCGGCGGCCTGCCCGGGGTCAGTGGTCTAGCCGGCACTCTGTGAGCCCTTTCCAAAGTGTAGAACGATGACAGGCCCTCCTGGGCTACTTTGGTTTTAAGCCATTGTTCCAGGAAGGACACCATGTCACCGCCTTCTGCACCCTCTGGAAGTTCCAGGACCCTGATATTGTTCCGTCTATTACGTCCTTCTCGTCTTCAGCGTTCCGCTATGCCCAATCTGTCTGCCAAAAACCCCACCTGCGCCTCCAATGACTTCTGCGCAGGTATCAGGACTGCAACATTAGATTCCATCTCCTTCACTTTTTCCTTAAAGATAGTTTCTTGTGATCTTCCCGCAATAATCCTAGGCCTTGCGCCACCGTGCGATATCTTGATGAAGAGTGGCTTTAGTATCTGCAATGGCCTCCAGGATCCTGCTTATTTGTTGCTGCACCGACTCTTCCGACCCCGATTGGGGCTGGTCTTGCACAGTATCTTCCTGGTCCAGGGTGGTCCCTGTCTGATGACCTCTAGGTTTGCCCATTTTTTCACCACGGAGCCGGGCAGTGCCCCTCGAAGTACCCAGGAGAAGGGGAAAAGGAGCTCACTTAAACACTCCACTCACTGCCGGGTTTGCTCCTAGCTTATGTGTGGCAGCCTTGCTGATTTATATAGCCCCCGCTCCGGACCCTGCACCACAGACTCTCTGTAGTCTGCTCCACTCAACCGCTGGGTCATGAGGATGTGACCACATACACCGACTCACCACACTATTCCTTTCTGGTGTGGGTCCGCTTCCGGAGTGCCCTTTGTTAGTGGGCGCAATAGCCCCAGTCACTTTCACTGGCAAGCTCATTCTTTCACGGTTTCTCGCTGGAATGACTAGCTTCAGCTCTGGCGGGACAGCCTTGCGATTCCCGACCACCAAAGTTCCTGTGTGAGGCAGCGGGCCGCAGCCCAGGGCGCACCCTCTTAGGCCACGCGCTTCCCGCTCTTGGCCAGTACAGCTCAGGGGTAGTAGGCAGTGTACCCACACCTCACTTCTTGGGTTCACTCACCACACGGTGTATTAGGCTGACGAGTAGTCAGATCACAGCCACAATGCCAAGGACAAGCACATGGGTCAGGCTATCCACCCTCGGCTCACAACAGCACTCCTAGGTCCCAAAGTTGTTAAAGGCCCATCCAATTGTGGCAGGAACAGAGTCCTGAAGCGGGCCCCTCTGTGTTCCGCTACCGGTGACTTGATTTACTCACGGCTCTCCGATCCCCGGGTCCGGTCCCCGATCCGACCCCCTGCTCCTTGCTGTTCCGAGGTTGCCTGCGTAGCGCCCGGGGTCTCCGTGTCGGCACCACCGCGCTCGTTTTCAGCTCGGTCCCTCGCAGATCCTGGGCCTCGTGGCTCACTCCCAGTCTGCTGCTCACTAGCGGGACGTCATCTTGAGGACGCTCGGCCTCAGCCGACTCCCAGGGCCGAGCTAGTCACCTCAGAGTTCCTATATGAGGCAGCAGGCTACAGCTCAGGGCGCCCCCTCCTGATCCCCACGCTTTCCACTGCTGGTTCATAATGCGCAGAGGAAGCAGTCCATATACCCATGCCACACTCCCTGGGCTCGCACCGGCCCTCCTTGGTCCCAAAGTCATTAAAGGTTTATCTGACTGTGGCAAGACAGGCCTTCTCGAAACGGTGCCCCACTGTGTAATGATACCGGCAACTGGATTATCTCGCGTTCCTCCGATCTCCGGGTCCGGGCCAGATCTGACCCCCCACTCCTTACTATCCAGAGGGTGCCTGCTATACGCCAGGGATCTCCGTGCCAGCACCACCGGCCTCTCCTCGTCTGCCATCTGCACTCAGTCGCCGACTCCCCCCCCCCCCCCCCCACCCCCGCAGGTCCCAGGCCTCGCGGCTCTCTCCCAGTCCGCCGCTCACATCTGAGATGCCATCTTGAGAGCACTCGACCTCCGCCGGCTCCGGACCAGTTTCATCCCGCTCCCAGGTCCCGGCCGCCAGTAAGTCATGACGATAAGACCGGGCTGGTATGGAGCTCCAGACTCACGCGTACGCCATCTGCAGCTCCTTGGCCATGCCCCCGTCATTGCAGCCAGATCTGATACAACAAATAACCTACAACAGGCCAGCATTATTGGCTTTGTCAATGGTTGTTAGTTGCATAAAATAAATATTCAACAGCTAGAGCTTTGTTGTATAGAACATGAAAAACGCTTCAGTTCTGAAATGATGAGACTGTGAAAGAAATATAACGAGTCTCTCTTAAGATTTATGTTTTTTCGTCCTGAGGGTGAGCGCAAAAATGGAGAGCCCGATAGGGACACGTCTCAACACCTGCTTCTAAGGACCCGTCCCACTTAAAGCCCTGCCCTTAGGCGCAGCAAGTTTGTGCTCTGTGCAACATTGACCCTATAACACACACTTCACGAGTAGTCTATTTCACTTCAACAATCAACCACAGACTTCACATGGTGTTTAGTCTAAATGCAACTGTTTAGAGAAAACCAAGTTCCTCAAGAAACTCGATGTCTGCTCCAAAAACAGTGCTCTACTACTGACCGCTTCTATCTGTATCAAACCCCTCACAGTCACCAACACTACAGTGAGAAATTAAGTTGATATAAATAGAAAAGTCAGTACTTAAACAGTGTTTACTCTATAGAGAGAGTTTTACTCTGCACCACACTGTTTGCAGACAGTGAACTCGCATGAGAACAGATCTTTTTATCATACCTCACTATAACGTTACTTTAACCTTAGTTTTTTTAGTGAATCGCTAGGCTCTTTTAATGTAAAGTACTATTTGTATGGCCATATGTAATGTCACCCCCCTGCTGTGCATGGCCTATGGCCTTGTGCAGCGGAGGTGAGCCACAGGGCCTAGCCTCATGCAAACCCCATGCTGTGCATGACCTTTTGCGGTGCACTGCTGGGGTAGGCAACTGTGGCCAACTGACCCGGAGCCAGCCTACCGCACTACAAGCAGCCAACCCCACACTGTGTACATCTTTTCGCTGTGTGTGAAGGGGCCTGGCTTGGAGCACCTCTCAGGGCGCCACCCGGAGGCAGCCATCCCTACACAGCGCACAGCCTTTAGCCGTGCTTGGCGTGGGTGGGCCACAGGGCTTAGCATGCTGCCAACCCCTGTGCCCAACCCCCGAGCAGGGTGCCAACCCCATGTCATGCACAGCCTTAGGGACTCAGCCAACACTGGTTAGAGGAAATGCAGAAGTGTTCTCCGCTTCAATTGCTGTATGTGATGCTATTGGTTGGGTGCTACTAGTAGTGTAGTAAGTATGCCTGTTGTGTGATTGATCACATTTGGAGGAATATCTGGTTTTGCCCATGACTCCAAGATTTCTATACTGCCGAAGTAGAGTACAATGTGGACACCCTTGCTCATGTTTATTGCAGGCAGAGTTTCCTTGATTTAAAAATGGTTTTCCTCCACAAGTTGCTCTACGTCTTTCTTAACATACCACTGACTAGGTTAGTTTGGGAAAAGAAGCAGCTACACTTGAGTGCCAAGATGACATTATCACAGAGAGTGAATTTCAATGTTTAGAGACAGCCCTTTGGAATCATGCTGGCCAACAAAGGAGCCAAAATCCAACTACATGCAGGTGATTCACGAGTCTTTCAGAATATCATCTGACTGATTTTGATTGTCTGAAAGACTGCCATACTGTAATGTATGTTTGGATGTCCAGTGCCCACTTGAAATTGAACATGCGTTTTCTATATATGACAAAGAAAAGAAAGGTAACAAACTAAACAAAAACAATGATACACCCACTGATAGTAACACGCCATATAGTGATCTATAGAATGATTGCTCCACTCATCTCAACCCACCCGCACCCACCTGCTCACAAGCCGTGAATGCTTTGATTTCAACCTCCAGGGACCTCCCCTGCCGGGGACACAACTCCAGTTGTATCCCACGGTAGTCTGCCCACCCTTCCTAAATATTATAGTATTTCTTGGGGCAGCCTGAGCTATATAAATAGGATGTTCCAACCTAAGCAACGGTCCAGTCCCCCTTTCAAAACCTTCAGAGAGAGAGAAAAAGAGCTTCCTTCCACGCCCTTTCAATATCCTGTTTGGCAATAGTCAGGCCTTGCCATAGCAGGGCCCGCCGGTATCTGTCCCCATCAATTTGGTCTGAGATGTTCAGTAGTGCACATTGTGGGGTCCTCGGAAGGGTCCGGCTCAACATTCCCTTTAGGCAATCAAATACCCCAGTCCCTAAGGGAGTCTGAACCACATAGCTCCAGACTGTATGTAAAAAGTCCCCTGTCTCAGGCTGACAGCGCAGAGAGGTGGCAAACTCAATAAGCCCCCTCATCTTCAGCCACAGCTTCTCCCTAGTATGATAAGCTCTCTGTAAGTAGCGCAACTCAATAAGGCGGTACTGCTAGGCAATGGTCAACCTGCAGGGAGAAACCAGTGCCTTTTTCCAATCCTCCACTGCCAGGGGTCCAGGTCTTGAGCCCAAGCCTCTCAGAAGGCCTCAAAAGTATCTGGAGCATTGACAATCGGGGACCGATATATGACAGAGATCTTGTGCTTTGGGATGTTCATCAGAGGTATTTTGGTTTCTGGTAGGCTAAATTCTGGGATATCTTCTAAGTGTGCAATGTAGGGTGTGAGAGCGTGACTGAACTGCAGGTATTTATAGAATTCCTCCAGTGAAAGATTTGAGCGAATTCCCCTTGAGGACGTCCCTAATTGGGAAATTCCTATGCGGTCCCAGTGCCGGAACCCTGGTAGCCAGTCACCTGGTGCAGGGCCGTACCCTCCCACAGAGGAGTATCCCTGGTGAGCATCTTAAAAATAGATGATCTCCCAAGGAGGCAGAGGGGAAGCGTTGCCAAGTGTCCGTTTATTTGCAGCTGTATATTCAAGGCCCACGCCAGAACCTCATTCTTAGTGATAAGCTACCCCAAGTATCGTAACCCCTGTCTGAAGACCCTGAGCTCCAAGTCCTACGACAACTCCGGAGTCCCTTCGCTTACTGGATAAATTGAGGACTTATCGAGGTTTACTCGGAGACCAGAGAATTTCCTGAAGTTGTCCAGTATCTGGAGCGCGTGCGGCCCGAGCCCTAGAGGTGTGTTAGGAAGATGAGCACATTGTCTGCATATAACGCAGTCCTTTCCTCCGCCCCTGGTCCTAATGGCCCTAGCCTATTGGCTATGGCCTTAGCCACATCTTGACCTCGATGCTAAGAAGGGAAATTGGCCAGTAGGATTCACAGCGCTCTTGTGGCTGATGTGGCTTTAGAATGATAACAGTGTCAGATATTCTAAGATGTAGGGCTAATACTTGGCACCTCAGAGCCCCCCAAATGATCCCTAACAGATGAGGGCTCATGAGCACCCATGTGGCTTTGTAGAACTCAGCTGGTAAACCATCAGATAGATCCCTGTAACTCCCGTGGTTGGAGCTGTATTAGTGCATCCCCCCCCCCCCCCCAGTTCATCTACAGTGCTGTCTAGTTCCACTGACGTTCTTTCTCTGAGCGGGCACGGGTAGGAAGATCATGTGTAAACGTCTCTACTTCAGAGGAGCATTCTGTTTCACGTGAGCTGATAGGTCTCTGTACTAGGCTGCAAAAGCTCAGGAGACAAGCTGCTCACCCACCACATGTTCACCTTGGGCAATCAAAACACCGAAAATTGGATCCTGTGAAGATGTAACAGAGCATAGCCAGTGAAGGGTTTTACTTGATTTGTCCCCCATTGATAGATCAACTCTGAGTCGCCTTCCAGGCCAAGTGCTCCACATTCATCCAGGTTTTACAGTGCCGGCATGTAGTGAATCCCGAAGAATTGCAGAGTCCAGAAAGTCCACATATTGAGCCTCCAACTCAAGGAGTATCTCCTCCAGGCCCTCTACCTCAGTGTCATTGCGGTCCCTGTGGGCCGCAGGGTATTTAATGAAGCTCTTTGCAGTGGCCTTTCATGCCTCCCATAGGGTCCTGGGAGGTGACCAAACCCACATTATGATGCAGGTATTCGCGGGTAGGGTTATGCAGGTCTAACTTAAAATAAACATTTACGAGGGTCTGTTTACTTCAACGCCACCAGGGTGGGCCTCCCCTCCCCCCAACACCACCAGCAACTCAACTGGTTCGTGGACAACCTGCGTTCCTGGATGTGTGCCTCGCATTGTGTGTAGCCCTGGGACTTGTGGAGGAGTAGAAAATAATCCAATCTGGAAAAGGTATTGTGCACCCCCGAAATAAATGTGTAACTCCTGTCTATGGGGTGGCAAAAATGAAAGGCATCCAATAAGACCATTATATCTATAAGGCGAGCTAATGGTACGAACAACAGGGTAGCGCCAACTGGGGATACTGGAGTCCATTCCTCCCTCCGATTCTCATGTGAAGTTTACCCCAATGAAAACTACACCCTTGAACTGAGGAGCGCGGTCCAGTAGACTTCCTGTGGCATGGGAAAGCTAACCCTGCAACAAGCAGTATTAAATGCGAGGGGATCTGATCATAATCAATAGGTAAATGCAGAGGCACCAACAAAGGAGACACAAAAGCAAGAGGGCTACATTCTGCTAGGGGGCCCAGCTGGGCTTGGCTTCGGGGACAGTAGGTAGGCAGGGTGCATGTAAGCAGAGGGGCATCGCCCTCCGAGGCAGTCTGACAGTCTTGGGTCACGGTTAACTCTGGTTGTTGAGCGCTCCATGTGTGACAGGGCTTCCGCCATCGCAGTCTGTGTGCATCTTTCCAGTCGAGCCTCCTCCTGGTCTGAGGCGAAGTCTTTTCTGATCGGTGTGTCAGAAACATGACTAAGGGTCACAACTCTATCTTGTAAAGTTTGCAAAACATTGTGTAAGCTCACATCGTGTAGTTCTGCACTTTTACCAAACACCTGCATATCCTCCTGAAAAGATAGGATTCCTACAAAATCTCTAAACATTTCTTTCATAAGTTGTTGAAATACTGATGCCAAAACAAACGGCATGCGCTTATAACAAAAAGTGCCTTCTGGAGTCGCAAAGGAAGCGAGGGATCTTGATTTCTGACTTAAAACCACCTGATAGTACACCACAAACATTAGGGGTTACGGAAAACATACGTCACCTCCTAGACAAGGGAGACACTGTGGATCTTATCCTGTTAGATCTGAGCGCTGATTTTGACACGGTGTCTCACTCCGTGCTAATCAAAAGTCTTAGGTCATTAGGCATCTGTGGCTCAGCTCTGGATTGGCTCATTGCATTCCTTACTAACCTTTCAAGTTTTCTCACGTACAGCCTGCTCAGTAGTCCATTCCTTTTTTTTCATGGAGTGCCGCAAGGTTCTATCCTTAGTCCCCTACTTTTTAATTTATATGTAAGACCTCTAGCTGATGTGGTGGAGGAATCTGGGCTATCCCTATTCTCATACGCCGACGATTCCCAAATCATTTTTTCTCTATCCTCACAAAACACGAATGCTCCTTCCTCTCTTAATTGGTCTAAACAAAATAGCATCATGGATGCAACAAAATTTACTCAAATTGAACGGAGAAAAAAATGGAGGTACTTGTATTGTGCAAAAATAAAGATCTCTGGGACCCCAAACACTGGCCTCGCGAAATGGGCACTCTTCCCTCTCCTTTCACCCCCCAACTCCGTAATCTGGGCATCACGATTGATGATTCACTCAACATTCATTCCCAAACAGTTAACAGTAGTAGCGACATGCCTCACTATTCTCAGATGGTTAAAAAAAATCTTTAGGATGTTACCAGAGATCACCCGGAAAACTGTGGTCAATACCATAATAACATCAAGGCTAGACTACGGAAATGTGCTGTATTTGGGCTCAAACAAAACCGTAGTCTACAGACTACAGATGGTGCAAAATTCAGCGGTCAGACTCCTGTGCGGAGTCCCGAGGGCCACCTCCATTTCCGCCCATCGACGTAACTTACACTGTCTCAGGGTGGAAAACTGAGTAAAGTTTAAAGCCCTGAGCTATACGCACAATATCAAAACTGGTCATGTTCCACAATATCTTCAATATCTGGTCAGTCCCTACTTTCCCTCCCGAAACCTTCGCTCTGCCACTCAAGGGAGGTTCATTGTCCCCAAAATCAAACTGGCTCGGATGGGCGTAAGGTCCTTCTCTTATCTTGGTCCCACACTCTGGAACGCCTTGCCCACAGCACTACGTAACGAAACTGACTATGTTAAATTCCGCAAGTCCTTAAAGACGTGGCTTTTTGATAAATAATCGGCTTCTCTTGTTTTCTATCTAAGTTCTGGATTTGCTCGCTGCGCCGGGAAACCCTTTTTGGGTAGCTGTCGCGCATTATAAATAAAAAATAAAATAAAAAAAACAAAAACATGTCTAGTCGGGTAAGTAAAGAAACTCCCTCTAGTGTACTGGGCATTTCGTTTATATTGGGAAGAGTTTCTCTATCAACCCAGATACTTTGGTTCAAATTTTGCACATCTACACATAAACCCACAAAATTTCACCCTTGCGCACCAGTCCAATTTGGGCCAACCATTTCGATCCTTCCATCTGTTCAATCACATCCAATCTACACAGCTTTGCCCAACTCCGATTTCCACAGGGTCAGTGGTACTTTACACAGTTTGTGTGCAACAGGAATGGATCCAGATTTTAACACTAACTTGAGCAGAAAATCATTCAAACTTTCGAAATGTTCAGTGAATACATCCGGAAATATCATTACCCACTGGCATTCATTTGTAAGTTCATATATACTGATCTGAATTTGGAAATCATGCACTCTGAAAGGTTTGGATCTAAATCATATCCAAGTCTACCTGGTCATTCCAACCTAACAAATTTGATCCGTCTTTGGCCACAAATACTACGCATGGAGCTTTTCTTCCCCCCTTCAAATTCAAGCAGTCCTTCAAATTGTCCATCTGTCTCTATCCTCTTTCCGCCATAAGCATACACTTTTATACTAGATTCCTTAAGTTCTTTTGATGGCAAACTTCTTTAAAATGGCTGGGCCAATCAATGTAAAAGGTGACCAGGAATCTGCCATTAAGCATACACTCACACCGTTGATCGTAATGTTGTAATATGGGGGTTTCCTTCTAAATTTTTCCAACTGTGCAACGCTTTCACTACCTCCCTTGTCACTTGTGGTGCTGGGAAACTCATCTAACGTGGTAATAGACCTATAATTTTGCTCCGTAATTAAAACCATGTCTCGGTCAAACTCATTTTCATTTTCCACACTACACTCTTCAAGTTGAGATACAATCGATCTACATGAGGTGCAAAATACTCTTTGAAAATCCCTCTATTGTTACACTTATAACATACTTGAAGTAAAGCAGGGCAATTTTTTGCCGAGGCAATGTGCATGCAACTACACACCTAGAACACGTTGCCATCATTATTTTTGCTCGTCTTTCTTACTTTCTATATAACAGTCTCTTTTGAACAACTTAACATTTTTGCGGTCATCTTTTGATTTTATAACCTACTCCTCTCTACTAGATCCATGTTCAATAGGTTTAGACATTTCTTTAAATTAGGCAACCAAATTTTCAATTGCCATTGATCTACTGCTGAAAGTAAACACTCTTGAATTTTATTATTGCAAGTTTCTATGATTAACTGGACCTGAATAATTTTATCGTTGAAATCTCTGTAGTTGCACGTGAGGTCCAATTTACTCAGGGCACTTACAAAATAATCAATAGATTCTCCATGCTTTTGTGATCTTTGTAAAACTTTGTGCCTTTCCAAAACAAAATTTTTGCTGATATAAATCTTTTGTCCAACTTTATGACTAAGACACAGTCGTCCTCAATTTCAGCAATAACCATTTCACCAGGGGCACACTTCCCACTTAACTGAGAATTTACTTCCAGTAAAGGTTAAGTTTTCAATATAGATCTGCCTTTTGGACTAAAATTGTGGATGACCAAGGCTTTTTTTTTTTGTTATTCGTAAAAGTGTCTCCATCCTTAGCGTCTCAAATGCTCAAAGGTATCTTTCCAAAGCAACCAAACTAATGGGAGCGTTGGAAGAGATGTCAAAAAGGGTGGAAGAGCAGTAATGGTGAAAATACTTATTCTTAAATTAATAATCTAAATTGGTATAATGTACAGTATACTGACCTGTCCACTGTTCAAGAAGTAAACATAAATGTAGGAAAAGTATTCTTCATTAAATCCAAGGTTCAAGATTACACATAAATTTAATTAACCAATACACGCTTGTCGTCTTGTTAAGATATTCCAAAGTTGCCCCAATCAAAAATGGGGGTCCGATTCCAGTATGGTCCCTCTTCGGTTTTCACACTTGCATTGTGACACATTGAACTCGAAATGGAGGGCTGGGTCTGTGCACTCCCATCGCAGGGAAACTGTGCCTATGCATCCCCCACACAAATGCTGCAGAAAGCGCACAAGACAGCGTGGTCCCCCCCCCCTTTTGATCCAAGAAGGCAGCAGCTGAAAACACCAGTGATAATGCAGTGGGGAAACAACATGTGGGCTGGAAACCAGTGGTCAAGTAAACACTGGTATATAAACTGCTCGTTGCTAATAAAAGGAAGTTATTACGCTGAGGTAAGTGAAGGTTCACTAGCTTTATTGTGGTCTTCGGTTATCGTGTAGCGACCACTAGTACATCGCACTTCCAACTGTCAAGCCCAGAATTTCCCCCACCAACATTCTTCCTCAACATTTTAGGTTCCATCTACAGCTGGAATCCTGATAAGCACAATATGGTAACTAGGCTATCAAGGGGAGAACGCAACTAGGATAATTAATCCCTCTCTCTGTGTGTGACAACTGGAATCCTAGCAGTAACCCATGTGATCTTTTTAGCAATCATGGATTAGGAATTGGCTCTGCAGTAGATAATGCTGATTCACTGTGTATGCTTTTCGGGGGATACAACTTAATGTGTACTATATGGTACAACAAACCTGGATTATAGCTGTCAGAATTTTCAGTGTAAACCTTTGGCCTATCTGGTTTGTGACTTAGCTGTTTATGGATGATGATGTGCTGAAATATCTTGTGCTAGCTAGAACTGATCTCCTATAGGGTGAAAAAAAAGAGTGGCTTGAAGAGTGCCAAGAAATGTCGATGTGTGCCTGAAGAGATGGGAGGAAAGGTGGCCTAGTGGGGCTCAAGGCCTTAATGCTACAGTGTTTAACAGATAACTTGGGTAGATACTTCGTAGCCACTGAGGTGTTGTATTTAAAAAGGTACATGGGTTCACTCTTGGAATAGGTCTCGAAGATCTTCTGGCACCTCAGATGAGCTCCAAACACTGAATGAGATGTGGGTGGGATGACGACTCCGAGTTACTTAATTTTTCGATTGAACCACCAGGGATTAACAGCATTGAGTAGCACTGTTAATGTGGAGTATTCCCTATAAGAGCGTGGAATAATACAAGTGGAAAAAGCAGGTGCGACTTAGAAAAGAATGTGTGAGTATGAAATAATGTCATGACTGACCATTTTGATTATTCACCTTGAGAAAGGAAAAAGCACTGTAGTAAGGTAGGCGAATATAAACAAGAAAGACATTCTAAGGACTAATTGAAATCACTAAAATATTAGTGGTTGATCAGTAGATATGTGTAAGAAGTTATTCTGTAATGCAAGTCTTCCACTGAGCTATATAATTGCTTAATATAGCTGTCAGGGTGTTGGGTATAATGATCTCTGACCCACACATGCAGGAAAGCAAAGTTACTGTTTGTAAATAAAAAAACTTGAGCTCTGCCGAATACTATGGCTTCTAGAGTTGTTAGTTGCTTGCCTAAAAATAAACGGAAGCATGTTAAACTCAACATTTTTATACAAGCACCATGTATCTTCTCGTTTATTTTTTTTAATATTTTTTTTTATTATTATTCCAGGCAGACAACAGGAAAACAGAAAAGCTGCCAAAAAAACCCAGAAAAAATTACAGTAGAAATACAAATTGTTGCTTACAGTGCTAAACAGAGAGGAAAGAAAAAGAAAAAAAAATGACATTTGGCAGAGCTTTCAACATAGACAAAACCATATTACTACAGATTCAGCCTATGCAATCTCTAATAGGGGCCCAGATTTTCTGACCCAGCTCACGTCGTCTTCTGCCTTTCAATCTGTATACAGCTATTTCCATATTATATGTTGCTAATAGACGAGCCCTCCAATTAGAAAAAGTGGGTGGATCAGGACTGATCCATTGAGATGTAATAACTACTCTGAAAACAGACATGGCGATAAGCAAGAAGCAATTTTCAGCTTTACTCCATCCTACCAAGCTTTGTATCGGATCGACCCCCAGAATCACTAATGTAGGTGTAATAGTCAAAGGTTTAGCCGTAATCTGATCGAGAAAGAATTCAACGTCTAGAATATACTGAGCCAATTTAGTGCAGGAATAGAACATGTGAATTGTATCAGCAGCAGGAAAGCCACATCTGCTACACGTATTCCCTCGAGTCCTAGACCATTTGGAGATTTTCCCAGGAGTGTAGTATAGGTCAAATATTGACATATAATGTTGTGCTCTGAGGATACCAGGTTATTTAGAACCTGGCTGGCGACCTCTATGGAGGCTGCCAGATCGGTGCCTACCTGTCCAAATTTCCGGTCCCACTTGGTATTTTGGATGCTCAAATCGTCGGGTAGGTCAGAAATGAGTGATTGATAGATCAGCCCAATCCTTGACCTTTTTTCAATAACTCCTACAAGAGGAATTTTATCGAACTTTGCAGTTCCTAAAGTTGCTATCTTCAACAGATAGCTTCTAATTTGTAAAAACTTAAAGACATGCCTAGTTGGGAGCCCATATTTGTCTTAGAGATCAGAAAAGGAAGCAAATTGACTATCCGTGAAAAGATCGCCCAGTACTTTAATCCCTAAATTAGCCCAGCTAAAAATAACTGCATCTGAGAAAATTGGGGGCAAAAGACCATGAGAGAGGAGGGGGGTATATGCATTAATATTAGATATATCAGACCGTCGTCGAGTCTTTTTCCAAATAGAATACATTGATTGTATAACTTTGAATTTTATTTTCTTATAGTAGCTTGGCTCAATTTTCCTAACTAGGCAATTACATGCATCTTCCCCAAGTAACATTTAAAAGATTGTGGGTCTAGCAAATTCGGGCACCACTGATTTACCCCCTGATATTAATGGTCCCATTAGCTGTAACCGTGCCGACCAATGATCTAGCATTAGAGAGGGTAGCCCCCACCCACCCCTTGATCTGGGGAGTATTAGCCATTTAGAGGCCCTTCTGGCTTTGAGATACCCCCAGAAAAATCTTGGGCACACCCTTTCTGCACTAAAGGTAAGCTGTCGTGGGAACTCGATTGGGATGGTCCTAAATAGATATAGGAATTTCGGACATATAGACATTTTTATTACATTAGAACATCCCTGGAGGGAGAGGTGCAAGTGATCCAACCTCTCAAGAGTTTGATTCACTTCTTTAATGATAGGTAGTATATTTATTTCTGGTATCTTCTCTACTATGGGGGTGATCTTGATCCCTAAATAGGTTGCAACTGAAACAATTGGGAGCCCTACAGGTTTAGCCGCCTCTGAATGTATTATTTGGGTTTTATCCACATTAAGGCGATACCCCGATACTGCCCCAAATTGTTCAGCTGCATTATAAACAGCAGGAAGAGCGAGACAGATATCCTTTGTAAAAATAGAGATGTCGTCGCCATAGGCTAAGGTTTTATAAGCCATACCGTTGACAACAGCCGGTTGTATCAATATATTGCTATCTAACTTGCTCAAAAAGGGGTTAATGTAAATTGAGAACAAGAGCGGAGAGCAGGGACATCCCTGACTGGTTCCTCTGCTGATCGGGAAAGGGCTTGACTCTTGTCCGGAAATACGAACCGAGGCCTTTGGGGAGATGTATAAAGCTTGTATGGCTAAAATGAACTCTGGCGGAAATCCCTTGATTTTCAATAATTGCCATAGAAAATCCCAGGAGACCCTGTTGAACGCCTTTTCGGCGTCCAACAGGATCATTGCCAAAGGTTGTTTCCGCACTTGGGCCCAGTCGAATAATGCAATTGCCCGTTTGATATGATCCGATGTATCCCGGCCAGACACGAAACCGTGTTGGCGAGGAGACACTAAAGGGGCAATGACCTTCCCCAATCTAAGTGCGATTAATTTTAGCAAATATTTTACTATCTGCACATATTAGGGAGATTGGTCGATAAGAAGAGGGACTGGTCTCTGGCTTGTCTTTCTTCCTAAAGACTACAATGGTGGTCTTATGCCATGATTCAGGAGTCCTACCGGTCTGGGCAAGTGCAAACAGGGATTCCAATTCCCCTATTAGGATATGACTAAAGGTTCGATAAAATTCAAGGGGTAATGAATCGGGGCCAGCGGTCTTCCCGGCTGCCAGTGAAGAAATCGCTAATTCCAGCTCAGGCCTAGTTATTGGGGAGAGTGTGAGCGCCTGATCTGGTGTAACCTTAGCTGTTGCGTAGTCACATAGGTATTCCTGTTCTGCTAAAACTACATCCCCCTTTTCCAAGTCTGGAGCGTAGAGTGCTCTATAAAACTCTTGGAACACCTCAAGCACCCTTGCCGGTTGTTCCTGAATCTGATCTTCTTTATCCTTAATACGATTTATACGAGTCATGACTCCCTTATACTGTATTTTTTTAGCTAATAATCTACCTGTATTTTAGCCGAATTCGTAGATATCTGAATTGTGCTGAATAAACTTAGCCACTAACTCCTCAGCAAAATACTGATACATTTTATTTCTGACTATAGCAATCTGTCGCTGGCACTTCTCCCTTTGGGTCTGGTCCATGATTACACGAATAAGTTCTTGTTCTGCTTCCCGAAGTTGGTTGGCCCAGCTATTGATCTTTTCCTTGATAACTTTCTGACGATGGAGGGAAAAGCTGAGAGTCTCGCCCCTTACCGCTTCTTTGAAGGTATCTCAGACTATTAACGTAGGAGCAGTACCCTTGTTTCTCAGAAAAGTCTGCGATCCAGTTTGACATGTAACTACAGTATTCTTGATCAAGTAGTAGTTTTCGCTCAAATGTCCAAGTTGACAGCCTTGTTTTTAGACCGCTAAGCGGGAGTTGTAAAATTAGTGGATTGTTATCAGAGATTACTCAGGGATATATCTCGCAGCTAGTTCCCTCAAGAATTGGGTCAGTAACAAAAAAGTAGTCTAAACGTATAAATGTATTATGGGGAGCTGAGAAGAAAGTGAATCCCGGTTCAGTCGGGTGAAGATTTTGCCAGACATCTATCAGGGCATGTTCATGACAGAGCCCACGAATAGCTTTAAATGTCCTGCCCTTCCTGCCAGAATATGGGATATCCTTATATAAATCAAAATTGGAATTTAAATGGATGTTAAGATCCCCACATACAATTTTAGGGGAGGGCCACAAAGCAAGCTCGATACTCAAAGAATTCAGAATGGCGGGGTCGTCTAAATTGGAGCCATATAAAGAACATATAGTATATGATGATCCCTTAATTAAGATATGAGCAATTGCCCAGCGTCCTACGTTATCCGCCTTCGCTTGTTTAATTGTACAAATGCCTTTCCTAGCCATGATAGCCACGCCCCTAATAGTTGTAGTTTGACGAGAGCAAGTAATCAAATCCAGGCCATGTTCCTTCAGCCAGGTACGGTTGTTCCAGGAAACATGAGTCTCCTGCAGGCGGAGTATATCTAAGTGCCTGATAAGCTTAGCTAAAACACCCCTCTTCTTCCTATCATTTAGCCCACAACAGTTCAAGGAGCAGATTCTAGTAAGGTTATGCCTCCCCATTTCTAAGAAAAGACCTGTCAAGCTCAGCTCTATGAATATCAAACAAATCGGACATCTGTCTGTTATCAAAGTACCATCCAAGATATACTTAGCAAGATATTGTTTAATAAGATTTTGGTGTTGTCTGTCGTAATTATTTTTGCAAAAAACCTTTAGTGCCCAACCCCCCCCCTTCAACAGATCCCCCCCGACCCGCCCCCCCCCCTCCCCCTGAAGCACATCCCAATAACAGGGGCATTGGAACCTTCGGTCCCTTGTGATGCTGAGCTAGAAGAGCTCACACTCTCGCTACTGCACACTTAAAGAAGAAAAAAAGCTCCATAATAGCCAGTTGAGGAAATGGTTCAAAAATAAAAATGAATAAAATAAAGAAAAAATGAGGAGCGAAGAAGAGGGGGCCGAACCGTGGAGACCTGACACTAACAATCAAAATCCACCCATGTGGCCTAGATATTAAGTCAAGTTTTTTGTTCAGGGATAAGTACTCCTTAGCCTGAGCTTCTGCCTGAAAAAAAGAGGTTTGCCCCCTATAGATCACTTTTAGCTTGGCCGGATTCAAGAGAAAAATTTGTGCCCCCTTTGCCTGAAATTCTGGCATTAATTGTTGCAGATGCCAGCGAACCTCCACTGTTTTCTGGCAGTAGTCCGGACGAACGAAGAAGCTACAGCCTTTCCCCATTCTTTTGCGATCGGGCCTGGCCAGGTCATACAGGGACTCTCGGACCAAAAAGTTATTCAAAGAGATCAGGATGGCACGGGGGCGACCTTCGAAGCGTCTATCAGTGTGACCATCTGAGCGGTCATCTTTATTACGTAGATAAAAGGGAAAACGGTGCGCCCTCTGAATTTGGGTTTTCCAATCCCATTGAGGGAGATCCGGGAATGCTTCCTCAAACAACTCGATCACGAATTGGCGGATATTGGCGCCCTCTTGACGTTCTGGAATGCCCAAAATTCTTACGTTGTTACGTCTGGCCCGATTTTCCAAATCTGATAGTTTAAACACGGTGTCATCCCTGATCGTTTGAACTGCTTCAATCTTAGTTTTCTGCTGAGCAAGGTCATCCTCAAGGCGAGAGATCCTTGTTTCTGCTTCTAGTATTCTTGAGGAAAAATCAGAACCGGTCTTAGCCATCCAGCGGATAGAATTTTGGAGCTTCCTGCAAGCCCCTTGTGTCCGGGAGCTTTCAGCCCTTGACTCCTCTCTATGTGCCATCATCACCTGGTAGATAGTTGAAAGCGTAATTTCTTCTGGGTCAGTGATAACCGGGGCAGTACTTAGGGTTTTTACGTCATCCAGTGTATTATTTTTCTCCCCCATGCCTGGTGAGCATGAATAATCCCAGGATAAAGCCCCGGTTTCTGATCGATTAGGACCAGTCAAGGATGCTCCCGCTTTTTTAACAGTCTCTGGACCTAGTTGAAAAAGGTCCGAACCTCTGTCAGTCTCCCAGTGAAAGCTGCTAGTATCGCTGACGTCTCCGGCCCAATCTTTATCATGAATTTTGTCACCGTCAGAGGTATTAGAGACGTCGGACAGAGAAAAAAATTTATCTACCGGGTCATCCTCTTTATTGGAGTCAGGGTCTTCTCTTTGTGGCTTCAGAGTACCTGTTTTTATTGTGCCTGGGCATTCCGCCGACTTGTTTGTCGATCAGGACTCGGAGTGGTTGCTGTGTTGATTAAACCTTCGCCTGAATTTACTGTGGCCTGGAGCGATGACTCGTATGCGGATGGAGGGAGAACTGTGATGGGAGTCACGCTGTTGCCTTGGTCCCCACCCCCCCCCTCGACACCAATGAGACCAGGCACTTTCGTGGAGACCGATTCGACCGACTGCTTAGTTTTTGAAATCTGCGCTTTAAACATTGCTGTCACTGTCTGCCTCCCCTGGCCAGCGGCGTTACCTTTGAGAGTCTCCTGCACTGCACGGTGATTATCAAACTCATGTCCGTCAGCAGAGGGATCCGTAACGGCGGGAGTCTTCATCGTAGTACCAACCAAGGATGCAGACGAGGGGCCTCTACCTCTAACGCCCTTGCTGGAGCCCTTTGGTGGCATTGTGAAAGCTGTCGAAGCCGATGTCCGCGGACTGGTCTGTGCTACAGCCACGAAGGTAACAGTTGCTCGGATGCTCGCTTGTCCGAGGGACGCCAGGGAAGCCAGGTAGCACGGGAGCGGAATGCTCCAGACCCAAGGACGGAAACGCCAGCTCATATGTATTCCTCCAGGTGAGCCCTTTTAGCAAAACACGCTCATTCTGTAGAATGCTCCGATTCCATTTCCTCGCTCAAATCGGTGGCAGCAGCGGCTGAGAGTGTGAGAGCAGCTCACTCGGCCGTTGCAACGGCTGCCATCTTGCCCCGCCCCATCTTATCGTTTAGTCTTGATGTGTTTGTCCACTTGGCTTATAGCTAATCAGGTATGACACCTGTGCTAAAATGTTCAGAGTTGGCAAAGTGGAGGCACTGTGTTGTTTGTATTCAACTTGTTAAATATTTTGGACGATCATAGCAGCATATCTAACATACTAATAATCAGTGTGTGGAGTTATAAAAGGATCCTAAAGGACCCCATCTCCTATTGAATCTACAGTGATGATAAGTAGTATTAAATGTGGTCTATGCATGAATCAGTTAATTGTCTTTTATAGAGCATGCACCCAAAGGTAACTTGATGCTAAGTCTGAAATGTAAGTTCGGAGGGTTAGCATATTCGGTCTATATTAGGAGCTTTCCTAAAAGTAGTGTGACTGTTGACATGATCAATATGCAGTGGAGATGTGTTCCAGAGAAAGGACATAATGGCGGAACCACATTGGACTTGGAAGAATTGAGGAACTACAATTAGCAATAAAATGGCAGACCACAGAGACCATTTAGCACTGTATTTGACTGGTTTACTACAATGGGTGCTGGAACCTGACCCACTTAAGACTTCATGGAAATGGCAAAGGAATATAAAGTGAATTAGCTGACTGATCAGAAGCTATTGTAATTTCCATGTGCTTCTAACACCTTGTCGAACTTCCTGAGATTATTCACTAGCCCCCTGAAACCACTGAAGAGAACTGATATGGAGAAAATGTTGCAAGTGTTGGCATAGTCAAGTCTACACCTAACGGGTGTGTTCATCAGCAGAACTCTATGTGGAAGAGAATGAAAGGAAAACACTTCTGCAGAAGTCTCGTTGGGAGATAATATGAAGTGACATCAGAATTAGTCTGTCTCGAGCGTAAGTTCTTTGGCAGTAAGCTTCAAAATGTTTCCATTCATCCATGTTAGGGTAGCAGAGGGGCATCCTTTAAAGATGTTCTGAATTTGGAATAGCATTTGTCAAATCTTAGGAATGTTGAATGTCATCTTAAAATAACACCACTTCAAGGAAAAGGGCACTGATAATATTTGCAAGAAGGGTGCAGGTATATATTTTAAAGAATGGGGAATAATGAGCTCCTCTGGAGCAACAGTTTCTGAATGGTATGGTGGCAAAGTCAGAGTTTGCCTTCTTTTGGAGATGTATCAGGTAAACTAAGATCTAGCTGACCCTTGCAGACCTATTACCATGATCAGCCATATCACATGCAGCGTACAGCTCGATCAAGGTAAGACAAGTGGAAATACACCTTTGTAAGCCCCAAAGGGAACAATTCAGAACAGCCACCAATACATGCTTCCATTCCTGGCCCGAAGCCCTACTGAGTGGTACTTAAAAGGTGGTGCTCTTCCAACTACCATGTGAGTTAACAAGTTTGAAATTTTTCACCAGTCTTGGCAATAGTAAGAAGCAAAGAAATAGATCTACAGCTGGCTTCCTCTATTGCATCTGTGGTAGACTTTTTCAACAACAATTTAACTATACTAGCCTTCCGCACGTTATGGACAATTCTTGAGGAAAACTTGCATTGTTCAATGCAAGTCAATGCATTCACTGCAGGGAGTATCACCCCTAAGACTGAAGAGCTGACACTGGAAAAATATTTTTCAGAGTTCCAGATTTTAGGACGATAGCACTAATACTTCCTGTTTGTATATGTAAGAGCGAGGCGCCGAAGAAGATTTGTCACTATTGGAGCAAAATCTAATCTTTGGATTGTCGGACAACTGTGCAATACTGCCATGAATCTTTATCATTTTAAACATGTAACCTATCTGTCCTAAAGAATCTATAAACAAAGATGGATAGCTGTTTCAACATTGTCTAGACTCTTAAGTTCTGTCACAATTTGGAACAAAAGACTTGAACTACCAGCTTGTATGGTGGAGTCATTAACAAAGTTGGATTTTTGCAACAAAAAGGCTTTGTTTTATGATGTCTCAGTTGAATTCTTTAGGCTGTACAGAACACATCCGAGTTGGATCATCAACTCAGTTGTTCAGGCTGATGCTCTTTTACTTTTTCCTCTTTGTGTTCGGCGGTTAACCAAGGGTTATTTGATCTCCGAGATTGTCTCATCGATTTCCCTGATTGAGAAAGTGGTCACAATGTGTCCTAAACATTTTATAAAGTTGATGCCCAATTTACCAGGCACAGACTGGTTCAACGCAGTCAAGGAGCTTTAAATATTGTAAGGAAGTGATTTTAAGATTGATAAAATTTACGATGCCACTTGAGTGTCTGAGATTAAGTAAACTGGAAGCATCATACCAGAAGGAGGAGGCTGTCTCGCCAGACTGCATCGACAGACGCTGAGAGGTTTACCTTTGGCAGGCTACAACGCAGCAGTTGGCCCTAAATAGGGCCTCCTGCCAAACACAGGACACGACACTGAAGACTAGTATGCTGCCTTCAGATCAAAGAAAGAATAAAGAGTAGTGCGCAATAAACAAGCTGTGCGTTCAATTTACTCCCACAGTAAATAGGAGAAAGCTTCAAAAGCTTTTTAAAAAGTATCAACATGGCTATTTAAATGGTCAAAGCTGAAAATCAAAGTACCAAGAAACGGTCACTGATTTAATATCTAGACGCAACACCCGTTATTGCTCAAACAAAACGTGCCTAACACCATTGCACGTTTATTATCTGGATACAGAATACGTAGTTAATCGGAGTTGACTGAAGAATAGTTTTTAGTTAAAAACTGTCTTCTGCCATTTCATAGTCATGCATTCTCTGATATAATGTTTAAATGTGAGCAACTCTTGCATAATTCCAGAAAGGTTATAGATGGCCAGCCTGAGCTAGAGAGAGGAGTTCTATTTCTTTGTGAGCTTTCAACTTGTTAACTTTCTTTACCAGCCTCCATTCAGCTGTACTGTCGGGGTTTGCTTCTCAAAGCATTTAAGTGGAATAATAGCGAGCATACAGTCACCGGGGTCTTACTGGCAGGAATATGTTGAAAAAGGCTGAGAGCCCTTGACCATGCTGAGCATAGAATTATATGTTGGCATAAATCACTAACTGAATCACCAAACACAAAGGGGCTATACAAGCATTTAAGGCTCAATAAGACCTAATGGGTGCCATTAAATTGTTGATTCGGAGTTGCCTGTGGATCAGCTTTTTATGGATGATGGCCCTCACATGTTCCCTTACACCCTTTTTATGAATGCTTAACCATAAAAAATTTACACAGATTACGTTCTTTCTCTGCATCAGTTGAAATCTTCTACAACAACACCAGATTAAGGGGACATCTGCACCAAAGTGAAGTAAAAGACCTGATTCCATTTTAGTTTTATTCAATTATTAACAAACAAGATGCAGCAAGAGCTCATGCCCATGTCACAGGCTGGCAGCCAACATGTTGCTTCGCAGCTGATTCCATTTTATTGTGGTTCAATAATAAAGCGAGCTGACTGTGACCAAAACAAATGCAGGAGGAAATTTTAGTGATTGATAAAACGAATTGTAAATTAATTTTCAGAGGCAAAGTGTGTGAGAGGTACACTTATGTTAGCCAATGCATTTGTCCACCAGTAATCTGTCTAGGCTTAGTACTCGCAAAATGCCCAGACTCTAAACTCTGATCTGTAGCCATGCTCCACCCTCACACGTTCAAAGGGCAGGAGGAATCAGGAGTAAGGTCACTTGGCCCTCGTGTTGTGTATTGCAGTGCTTTGACAGATACTTCAGTCAAAATAATGTGGTTAATATGCAACCCCAATCTCCCACTTAAGAATGGTAAGAAGATGATTGTACAAATTTAGGATTGTTTCTAAGTGAACGCATCATTAGGAATTCAGTGTGGTGTGCACCTTGCTGGTGACTTTCCTACTCCTAATGCAGGTGAACTCATGACATTCTCTACTTCTGAGCTATCTTGCATGTCACTGCTAATCTCCCTTTCTCCAAAACGAAATCTGTTGGGCTATAAGCAACCCCACATATTCAATTCTACTGCCCCTACTAACCGTTTGCTTCCTCCTTTACTCGGCATAGTGATGGGATATGAATGGTTGATCTTCTGCTCTTGCCTTTTTTTTTGCCCTCTGATTTATAGGTCTGCTTGGTGGCTATTGCTCTACCTGACTTCTTTTTTGCTACTTCTGCTTGCCATCTTTGCCTCCACAGACCCTCTGTTTTTATCCACTTTGTGTGTGGAAAAGACCATTTATGATTCACTAGTGTATACCAGTATTAGTTCTCTGGTGGTGAGAATTCACCACATCACTTTAAAATCCATACCCTGTAGTCGGGCTAACACTAATAATCGTGTATAGCAATCCTCTTGGTCATAAAGACTCCGACTCCGATAGGCCCAGATCGCTACCATTTCTACTTATATTGACCGAGAATTAAAGTGTCTCTCTGTCAGAAGACCGTGCTATAGAATTTAAAAATATAAAATAAATAAATTACCGGTTACTTTAGAGTTTCTGAACCAGCCGGCAGCATGGGCTTAGACAGCAACTCAAAACCGTGACCCTCCCCGCCCCAATCCATTAAGGTTACCTGGGAGATTCCATTTGATTCCAAAGTTAAGTTGCTAGTTACTTCTTTTTTTACTTGCTAGCCTCGTTATAACATGAAAGGGGGTGTTCTTTTTTTTTTTTTTACTCCGTTTGTGTATAGCCGCATTGCTATAACAAAAATGTCAATTTTTACGGTTTCTGCTGAAGAGTAGCTGCAAAACATTTGAAAGTGTGTTAATACAGTTAGAGGCTTTGCTTATTTTTGTTATAGAAATCTGGGTTTTACAAAGCAGTTTGAGAAGAATAGCTTGCTTTAATCTCCATTCTGATCTAGCTAAATAGATAATTTCTCCTCGTCACTATACCTTGTTCAGTCCTTAGGATATGAGGCTGCCTTTCTTGAGATGATGGTTACCTGTTAGAAAAAAAAGACTCTGTTACAATTAAATGAATGATAGGTAGTCCAGTGATTGTAGATCAGGATCACAGCTTTATTCTTCAGATAGGATCCAAGTTATGTCTCATGCTATGCCGTATACAATGCCCCACCAGGACCGGCCTCCTTGCCGCTCAGCCCTTCCACACCAACTGATTCCTTCTTCCACTCAAACACTCTCAACATTCTGATGTCATCACATAAACTGAGCAACAAGGCAAAGGGCAGCAACAGAGAGGATGGATGAATCACTTACCTGATTATAACACATCCCCACCTCATCAGAATTGTAAAAATGCAAGCATGGAAGATCAATGTACATACATGCAATAAGACTAATTATAAATAAAATGTACGGTGATGGGCATACACACATACAAAAAGTCAACAAGCTTCAACAATAACACAAAGCTTCAAGACGTAACACTGAAGGGTAATTTTGCAACCCCTAACAACAGGATGATACAAATACTTCAACCAAAACAAGAGTAAATCCAGAGAAACTAAAAAGCATTCTCTTCTTCCCAAACAAGGGTAAATCCAGAGAAGCTAAAGAGCATTCTCATCTTTCCAAAACAAGGGTAAATCCAGAGAAGCTAAAAAGGAAATAGTCTTCTCTTGTGCGCACCCGTAACGCACAGTCCAACACCTCACATGAGGTAACAAGCAATTCAGAGGGTAAAACCAAACCGGCAAATCAGAGAAGCTACTCAAAAGGTAGACCTCTCATGTGCGCACCTGTAACGCACAATCCAACACCTCACACGAGGTAACAACCAATTCAGAGGGTAAAACCAAACAGGCAAGTCAGAAAAGCTTCAAAAGAAGGAGTCTTCTCATGTGCGCACCCATAACACACAGTCCAAACACCTCACATGAGGCAAAACTTACTCAAATGCGTACACTAACATGACCAGGGACACTACACTCTCTCTCTCCCTCTATTCACACAGATACAAAACAAGGACCCTACACTCTTCCCTCCCCTTTCATACTCAAATACATACAAATACTGAATCAGGTATATAGAATAATGTAGCCCTGCTTACAACTATACTTGCAGGGCTAAGGACAACCCTCAACATCACAAGCCCGCAGGACTGGGGACACTAGACACCTTCCCTACAGCACACATTTACGCAAGCACGACTGTGCAGTATACACTTGCAGGACTTGGGAGATAACAACACCCCCTCTTCTGCATAAACTGGAGGACTTAGGATACTACCCACGTAATCCCTCTGCTGCACACACTTGCAGGTCTTGCACCATATACTGCTGATGACCTACATATGATAGCATTCACTCATCACTTTGAATACTTTTAACGCAACATAGTAAAGCTTCATAGGCATGGGAAACAATAAACGGATGTATAAGTATGGCATTCGACATTAAGGCAAAAACATAGACTTCACATTTGAGAAGTTTAACAAAACAGTCAAAATGACCGGTGAGCGACTTCTCACCTGAGGGTCACCATACAAACAGCTTGTGATTTGTAATTTTGCTTACCCTACACCGATTGAGCCACGAAATAAGTTTCTCCAATGTTGTTGCTGAAGAAGAATGCCAACGCGCTCTCCGGCGCTACCAAGCTCACGGGTGCAGGCGCATGGAACGTGGTTGGCGAAATGAACTACGGAAAACACAGCCAATCTCAAAATGGCAGCACGCCATGACACGCCGCGCCAGGTGGCTCACAGCCCCAGCTTGCTTTAAAGTCCCAGCAAGCATCACAGTGGACGAAGGGAAGAATATGTCACAGAGAAAATTCCATGAGTGACGAGAAACATGCATGCGTTTCAAACCTACTCACAGGTAAGTGCGTGTCTTACTTGTCACAGGCTCCTTTTGAAATTTAAAACGAAGGCTTTGGTTAGGCAACGCCGCTGCATCAGTACACATAGGCAAAGTACAAATCCGTCCCAAATAACATCTGCACACCAAGTCTCTCAGTGTGAACAAACACATCGCCACGGCAAAACCCAGTCCCAGCACAACTCCCAGTGACATCACCACAGTGGATCCAACAGGGAGGGAAGAATCTCAAGCACAATGACGATGGGCACTTCCCTTCACCCAAATCCAATTCATAAATTACTGCGGAGCGCACACGGGCAGGGAGACAAAGTTATGTGCAAGACAGACAGACAACGGTAATCAGCAGTTGAAAGACTCCTCTAATCCAGCAGGAATTGGCACTCTAGTACAGGCAACACAATGCAGGTTACGGTAGGTTACAGCAGGCCAATGTTGGGGAAAAGCAGGCAGGCAGGTAGGAACTGGCACCTTAGATCACTGGTAAAACGTTCCTAAAATCCAACAGGTAGCAGGAACCAATCCAAATGTAGAGTACTCACTAGTACACGCAAATAATGTCCAGGTTACAGATAATGTTCTCTGTCAACATGTTACAGGACAGGAACAGTTCAGCAAAGACAGGCAGGCTTCAAGACAATGAAGGAAAGTCTAAGACAAACTAGCACTTACTGGTTGGGGCGACAGATGAAATTGTCACTGGTGGGGCATTAGGGGTGCCAGGTTGTAGTTTCTAAAGTTTTAAAAGTCCAATCTCCATTGAAGTAGCACGCAGGTTCTTTAAAATCATCGCCAGTGTTACAATTAAATGAAAGATAGGTAGTCCAGTGATGTATATTAGGATCACAGCTTTATTCTTCAGATAGGATCCAAGTTATGTCTCATGCTATGCCTCATACAATGCCCCACCAGGAGCAGCCTCCTTGCCGCTCAGCCCTTCCACACCAACTGATTCCTTCTTCCACTCTCAACATTCTGATGACATCACATAGACTGAGCAGCAAGGCAAAGGGCCGTAACAGAGAGGATGCATTAATGACTTACTAGATTATAACAGACTCCTTAGCCTCATCAAATAGGCTTTAGTCATTCTATCCTAGAACTACCTTCTTTACCATAATCCCCACTCCCCTATGCTTACTTCCGGTTTTACTTCCTGTTGCACTGTTTCAATATTGAAACTGGGTACACTGCTGCAGAGTCCCACAAAAGTAAGAGGACTGTTTTTCATTCTGTTTACCTTGTTTAGTGCTGTCTCAGCACGAGCGGGTGGTGTTTGGGGTATTGCGACTCCTACGTACCATTTCTCCGTATTGAAACTGAGGCAGTGGGTATGTGGTTGAAGCTGGGGTGGGGCGAGGTTTGCAGGCCTTTGACGTGACTGCTATGCGGATGTGCCTTTGACATGACTGCTAAGCGGATGTTGATCTCTCCCTTGTCACTTAGTGGAGCCATTATGAGGGGTAGGACATGGCTTGGGCCATTTTCACCTGATGTTGGAGGGTAGGTATCCGCAGTGGCAATTCTGACCCTGGCGTGGCAGAAGTATACCTTGAATTCTCTTCCTTTTAGCCCATTTAAACAGTAGTTCCGCTACAGCTCGCACTTGCTTTGTTTCCTTGTGTGATAGAGCATATGATGTACTCCAAGAAGAATTTGAAACTGCACGACTGAGCTTGGGGACACCCTCCTTGTACTTTCTAGGTGGAAGCTGCAGTTGATGATTAATATAGTTTTTGCCTACCTTAAAAGAGTTAGGTTTGAGACAATGTCGTCCTGCATTTTTGTTAACTACAACTCTTAGATGATGACATTTTTATCGACTGTTTATCTAAATATATGAAAGGGGTGGTTAGATGTAGAAAAACAATGTAATGTCGCCTCCTTTTTATTTACTCTATTCATAAATTCTTGTATGTCAATGGATGCGTATGAAATTATGCTGAAGCTTTTGTTTATCTTAATTGATATTTTAAATGGTTTGTTAAAACACACATATGATACGATGCATATTTTTTTTTTTTTTTTTTTTTTTTTGAAACCGTTTATTGCAGTTTGTAAAAGTTACAGGTATGGGCCTACAACCACCCGGCCGGCCGCTAGAATGACAAAAGCATATTGCATACATACAGTAAAAGTCTCTCGGCAGTGCAGAGCAGTGAAACAGGAGTAATCAATGGTGCAGGCCACACAGCTCCAAGCCCACAGTACGGTTCCCTTTTCTTGAAACAAAACAACACCAAAAAACCACACCCGCAAGGCAACCCGCGATCCAAAGTGACAGCACGTGCTCCATAAGTGGGGGATCCAAACCAGCAGCAGAACTCTGAGGAGGGGAATGGGAGTAGATCAGGGACTGGGGGACCGCGCGCCCGCGGCCGAGGGAGGGGGGCCGTCTAGGGAGACGGAGCAGGCGAGGCAGCCGGTAGCAGTGGTGGCTCACAAATACCCCCGCGGTAGGCGTTCCAGGGGCCCCAGAGTTTCACCCACGCCCCAGGCTTACCCCTCGCCACATACACCACCTTTTCACGAAACATACACCAATCCATATGCTCTTTCCAGGCCGACACCGCAGGGGGCCTCTGGGATCCCCACAATTGAGCAATGTCACGCTTAGCTATCATGTATCCCAGAGTCACCCACCGCGTCTGCGGGACCGAATAGTCATTCGGTTCCCATACATTCAGCAAGCATCTCCTCGCTTCAGGCAGCAGCGCGACACGCGTAACCACACGCAGGACCTCATGCACACCACGCCAGAATCGCTCCACCTTCGGGCACTCCCACAGTATATGCATGAAAGTCGCCAACGCACCACAGCCACGCTTACACATTCCGTCACCAGCAAAACCCATACGCAGAAGCCTTGGCCCCGTCACGTAAACCCGGTGAAGGATCTTGAGCTGGACGAAACGAAGGCGAGCCGGGATGGCCACCTCTTTCGGAGAGGCCACCGCGGAAATCCAATCCTCGTCGTCCAGCTCCAGCCCGTCGGCAACCCAGGCCTCGCGGAGACTAGTCAGCAGGCACGATCTATCGTTGATCAGTTTTTTGTATATGAGGGAGATCGTGCTGTCCGGTACATGGCCATCCAGCACTCTGTCCTCCAGGGGGGAAGACTCCGGAATGGATGCGACGTCCAGGAAGACGGAGCCCAGCGCATGGCGGACTTGTAGGTACCGAAAGTACTCACTGCCCTGCAGCTGAAACTCCGCCTGCAGCGTCTCAAAAGTTTTGAATCCCCCCCTCGTCCAGAGATCTCCCACCGTGCTGATTCCGATCGTGTCCCACTTCTCGAAGCCCTTCGACGTCCACAGGGAGCCCAACCTCTCAGACGCATACAGCGGTGACGCCCGGGTCAAACGGTCCTTCCACCCCATAGCTGCATTAGCCGCGTGCCAGACACGCACCATGACACGCGTCGGTCCCGTCAAACGGGAGTCGGGCGCGCCAGAGTAGAGCGCGCGATTGTAATCGCCACCGGGTAGGAGCATCTTATCCATCTCAAATGCCGGGTTCAAGGCGGGCCCATAAAGGCCATGATTAATTGCAGCTAGTTGGGAGGCCCAGTAATACCGTTTAATGTCCGGGAGGGCGACCCCCCCATCGTACCACGGGAGCGTCAATTTAGCCAGAGCAATGCGCGGCCTCCCGTCCCAGAACAGGCGCCGCTGGAGGCCCTCCACCTCACGGAAATAGCGTGCCGGGACCAAGTCCATAGTATTCTGGAGGGCGTAGAGGAAGCGCGGCAGGGACATCATTTTAAACAAGGCCGCTCGGCCGAGCGGCGAGAGCGGCAGACGCCGCCAGCGCACCACGTCCTCCTTCAAGCGCTGGAGGGGGGGTAGCAAATTCCGCTCATAGCGGGCCTCCGGGTCAAGTGTGATATCGATACCCAGGTACCGAAAACCTTGGGAGGCAATCTGGATCGGACAGTCCCGTGGTAGGGCCGGAGCCTCCCCGAAAAGCACATAGACACAGGATTTCGCCCAGTTGATGACCAGGCCTGAGTTGCGACCGAATGAGCGCAAAACATCAACCAGGACGATCAGTGATTTACGCGGGGAGGCGAGATACAGAAGGATATCGTCAGCATAGAGGGACACACGGTCCTCATGCTCGGGGGTCCAGCGGAGACCACGGATAGAAGGGTGCCACCGCAGCCACTCCGCCAGGGGCTCCAGGGCCAGGGCAAACAGGAGAGGCGACAGGGGGCAACCCTGTCGCGTACCCCTCCCCAGCGCGAATGGGGCCGAGACTCGCCCATTCACTACCACCTGCGCCAATGGGCCCGAATATAGCAATTTGACCCAGCTAATGAAACCCGGGCCAAACCCGAATTTCGCCAGCATCGCCCAGATGTATGGCCATTCAAGCGTATCAAACGCCATGGTGGCGTCCAAGGACGCCAAGATGGCCGGCTCCCGCACAAATGGGACACGCGCGAGCACCCCGTGCAAGCGCCGCAGATTGAGCGCCGTGTTGCGGTGCGGTATAAAGCCAGATTGGTCTTGGTGGACCAAATCGCCCACCACGCCAACCAACCGGTTGGCCAACACCTTGGCGAGGATTTTGGGCTCCGCGTTCAAAAGCGAAATCGGCCTATAGGATGTGACCCGTTCACGGGGCTTCCCCTCCTTGTGGATCACCACAATTGTGGCCAGACGCTGGTCCGGCGGGAGGGAACCCTGCGAGTGGGCCGCCAGGAACATCGCGCGCAGGTGGGGCGCCAACACATCCGGGCGTAGCTTGTAGAGCTCGATGGGAATACCATTGGGGCCCATGGCCTTGCCGGATGCAACCGAGCGAATAGCCAAGGCAATTTCGTCCGAGGTGGGAGGGGCGTCCAGCGAATCCCTGTCCTCCACCGTTAGGGAGGGCAGTGCGATGTCCCGAAGCAGGGCATGGGAATCTTCCTCCGAGCAGGGGGAAACCGGGGAGTAGACTTCGCGGAAATAATCCGCGAAGCAGGAGACAATGGCTTCCGGCTCAGTGACACACGCACCATCAACACTCTCAATCAAAGGCACCACGCGGCTCGCTCTCTCCCTCTTATCCAACCACGCAATCAATTTGCCAGCCTTATCACCCACATCATACAATCGCCCCTGCTGCTCTCTACTGAGGCCCCTGGCCGCCTCCGTGACGAGGGCCCGATAGGCCGCCTGCTTTAGGTGTAGAACATGCAACTTGGCGTCTGTTACCCCACTCCCCAGGTCACCCTCCAGTTCTGCAATCTCGGCCTCTACCCGGGTCACCTCCTCCCGCTCGCGCCGCCGGGCATGGGAGATAAAGGAGAGGGCCTCCCCTCTAAGGACTACCTTGAAAGCCTCCCACAGGGAGATGGCCGAAGAGACCGACCCCACATTCTCGTCGAAATATCGCTGTAAGGATTTGATCAAATCGGCACGAATGGTGGGGTCGCGCAAATACCATGCATTGATTGGGGCCACCCTGCCATCCCCCCTCGGGAAGACATCGAAATGCAACAACAATGGGGAGTGGTCTGAGATACCCCGCGCCAGATGGCGCACCTCCCCCACCCTCCCTGCATGGGCCGCCGGGACAAGGATGTAATCAAGCCGCGAGAGGCTACCATGGGCACCCGAGTGGAAGGTGTACTGTCGCAATGCGGGATGCTTTAATCGCCAGCAATCCACCAGGCCCAGCGTGTCCAGAAGGCCGGGCAGCCACGCCTGTGCCCGGGGGAGGTCCCTAGGGGGATGGCGATCCATAGACCCAGAGGCTACCGCATTAAAGTCCCCTCCAACCACCAGCAGGCCACTCGGAAGGTCCAGAAGGAGGCGCCCCAGGTCCGCGAATGTGGTGGCTTGTAACCCAGGCGGGACGTACACTGATATCTACCCTCCATTCTTCCCACCAGAACCGTGTAGCGTCCCCTCTCATCATGGCGCACCTCATCAATCTCCAACGGGAGCGAGTTCTTGATCATAATACCCACCCCCCGCGAGCCCGAGGTGAAGCCGGAATGGGCCGCCAAACGATATCCCCGCCGATTCATTGCATGAAAGGAGTTACCTATAAGGTGCGTCTCCTGCAGGAAGACAACATCTGGTGAAATACGTTTTAAGTACTGCAGGACAACACCACGCTTAATCCTATCCCCCAGGCCGTTAACATTCCATGACAACACAGTCAAATCCCTACCCCCCATCATACGTCGAAACAATCGGTCGTCCCCCATCGAGCATCCTAAAAACAACAACATAGTAGCGGGTTTGCCCTGCGGTGCTAACAAACAACACACCCCCCCCACCCCCCGGTCCCAACAGAACTCCCCCCTCCCTGCACCCCTGCATGAGCCCAGACAGCCCCCCCAAAGTGCAGTGTGCCTGTCGCCCCATAGCTAAAATACTAACTAGTCCCCCAGAGGAGGAGGGAAGCCCCCAACAGACCCCGCACGACCTCCATAGGAGGGGAACATACGCAATCAATAAATGGTGAAGGAACAACGTCCAGAGCAAGGCCTATTCAGTCACCCCTCAATTCTTATCCGGCGGGCCCTCCTCGCCAGCCGCGCCCCCCCCGCCCCCCCGGCCCCGATCTCCAGGCAGAGTGTCCAGCCAGTCCCCAGCCGCCTCGGGCCGGTCGAAGAAGTGCGTGCGACCATCCACCTCTACCCTCAGCTTAGCTGGAAAGAGCATTGAGTACTTGAGGTTCAGGTCCCTTAGGCGACGTTTAACACCAAGAAAGCTCTGTCGCTGCTTCTGGACCGCCGGAGTAAAGTCTGGGTAGAAATGTACCTCCATGTTGTCAAGCTTGACCGGTCCCTGTTGCCTGGAGGTCTGGAGGATAGCATCTCTGTCCCGAAAATTAAAAATCCGGGCAATGAGAGGCCGCGGCGGGGCACCAGTCTTAGGTCTGCCCCCGGGGACCCGGTGAGCACGCTCCACCGCAAAAAGCTTACTCAGCCCCCGGGGCTGGAGATGGGCCAGGATCAACTCTTCCACGAAAAGATCCGCCGCCTCCGCCTCTCGTCCCTCCGGCACCCCCACAATACGGACATTATTCCTCCGGGCCCGACCCTCGGAGTCCTCCAGTCGCCGGTCCATCAGGGCGCTCGCCTGGCCAAGCCGGCGCACCTCCTTCTGGAGGGCCACCACGTCTGTCGTGAGGCTCGTTGTGGTGTGGGCCAGGGAGTCGACTCGGTCGTTTGTTTTGGACAAGTCTGCCCTCACAAGGCTCACATCCACCAGGACCGAGTCTATTTTTTGCGCTAAGGTGTCGAAACGCTGGTCCACCGAGGCCTTCATCTCTGCGATGGCGCCCATGACGTCCCGGAGGGTCAGATCCACCGGATGAGCAGATGCCTCCGTCGGGCCCACCGGGGATGCACGCGATGTCTCCGGAGAACCCTTCTGGAGCGTGTAGCGGTCCATACTGTTGGCCTGGTGCGCCGTGCCACGGCGGGTCGTCTTCACCTTCGCCCGGTCGCCATCTTGTTTGGTGGACATGCTGGCTCTTCCACCGTCGTGCCAAGCTCCCCAAACGGGCCGCTATACCAAGTCACGGGTGCCAGGGGGGGGGCAGGGGCGACCACCGAACCGCGGGTCAACCCACCGCCGGCGGGTCAGCCGGGCTCCTGGACAAGGCCACACCACCGCACCCCGCTCCGCAGCCCGACCCCGCTTGAGAGCTAGGAGGGCGCAAAAGCGAAAGTGAAAGTGCGGGGTACGCCAGTCGCCCAGCCCCGCTCGCCGCTGTTATTCACTTTGTCCCCGGATCGCCCCACTACTCCAATCCGGGGGGCCGGCGAGGAGAAGGCCGCAACCTTCGATCGATGCTCCCACCGGCGTTCGGGGTCCGATTCGAGCCCAAAAAACGGGTGGCGCCTCAGCTCCGGTTCCCCAACACAGTCCCCTCAACAAGGACAGGATATCGCCAGGATTAATTCAGGAGGTCGCGGAGGTCCTCGGGAGCCTCGCACCTACGCGGCCATCTTGGTTGCGCGCTCCCAAATGACACGATGCATATTTTTAATTTATTGTGCTTTTATGATTTAATATCTTAAATCGAATAAACCGTATTTTGATTTGATTTGATAAATGTAGTTACAAGTTCCCTGCAAGAAGAACAGACAATTTGCAAACGTGGTAAAATAGAGGAACGGCGTTCATTAGGACCCAAGGAGAAATATGTTCTAGGCTTCCAGCTGAAGCGGTATCCCAAGTTTGAGACCAGTTGGTTTTCAAAGCACCTGTTCCAGTTTCTGAAAACTTGTTTGGAATTTATTAGATGGATTGTATTAACATTTTGCCCATACTTAATGTAATTAGGGCTCCCATAGCCCTAAAGTGGATAAATGTGGACCTTGTGGGACTTTGCATTTCTGTCTAGGAATTACCATTTGGAAAGGTTTGATTCTGAGTTTCTAAGCTGAATTGCTTTATGGTCATCCATGGGGCCGTCTTCGTTGCTTCCGAAGATGTCTCGCCTCAAGGTCCAAGAGATGGCAAGATTAAGGCTGGACTGAAGTGTTCTTTTTTTCAACCATATATTTGCTGCAATGGAGGGGTAGGCTGTATTAAATGGCTTTCAACACCTTTTTGGTGCTGTGCAGGAGGGTCAGGACTGTGCTGATTTATTATAATTTATGGAACTGGTCGCAAGATTTTTGCAAAAAGAAGGGAAAATTAGTAGGCAGAATGATAGTCTTGCCTTTCCCCCTTTTTTGTTCTTAAATATCCTTCAGAGAGCCTTCTACCTCCTTTCTCATAGGTGAGATTATTCTTGCTTGATTGTTTTTGAATGTCTGGGCAGTGCTCTTGAACATTGTTGTCCCTTCTTCTGCTTTCAGGTTCAGAAGGCAGGTGAATGCTTTCTCCTTCCATTTCATACTGGGGCTGTTGTATGGAATACCTCAGATGGTTTTTCTGAGGTTACTGGATGCTCTTTAGTGGACCAGCTATTCATGCTTCCCATTTCTCATGACATTGTTCATGTCTCTGCTGTGTCTTCTACTGGATCTTCCTCTCTTGTTGTGTCAGGTCCTTCATTTGTAGTCTCCAGTAATATTATACCTGCTAGCCTGGACCTCAAGAGGGCCGGGATTTAGCATTGAGGGTGATTATCGGCTTTTGCAAAAGTGTCAAACAAACTCAGTGCGAAAAGCTGAAATCACCATGACCTCGCCACTTGCGACGGCGGTCCGTGGTGAGGGGGCGAGCCTCGTAACACCGCAACTCGCGCTGTCACCCTCCAAGGAAATCAGCAACCGCGGACACAGGCAGGCTTCTCAAGCAGTAGTTTTATTTAGCAAAATTAGGCAACTCGATGCGTTTCGGGACCCAGTCCCTTGATCACGAGTGCCGTGAGTGAATTTTCATTTCCTTAAATCAACATGTGACTCGACATTACATAGATAGTGAAAACAGACTTCAACTATAAAGAAAACATTCTTTATCTAAATATAAAGCCGCTTTTGACAGCCGAGATTAAAGATCGTATTTGACTAATCGTGGCCTGTGAATTAATGTATATTACAAAAACACATTTAACCAATTTATCGACTTCCTGTCTGACTTTCGTTTACGAAACAGGACGTTTTTTTCAACAATAGATTTCATACATTGCATACCATTGAGCTTCACCAAATGGTTGCGTTTCAGGGAGCATTCTAAATTAAAGGTCTTTCAACCTATTCACAAATTTTTTACCTCTGCGGGCAAAAAAGACACACCTAAATAAACATATCATTGCCCTAGTGGGCATATTGGTCGCACGCTCTAGCGTCCTATGCCCTTAGATACTGACTTTCCCTTATGCTGTATTTAACTTATTCAATCTAAACGTTGATCTCTACACATATAGTCTTTGTTGTATGACTTTGTTGATTCCCTTCTCTGGGAAAGGACGGAACACGAACCCAGTGTTTGTGCGTGAAAAGTTTATTGCTCAAGACACCACAATCGCTGACACGGCCTTGATCACATGACGCATTACTGAATCCCAGATACTACATTTAAAGTGCAAGGTGCCATACACGTGATAACCAATGCATAGACATAGAAAAAATACACGTTTATCTTTTTTGGCCAGTTTTGTGCAAAAATTGCCTTTCAATTTGTACAAAGACTGCCATAAATATTTATATTATAAATAACATTTATATTTTTATATATAAATATACATAATGCTAGGTTAAATCCATTTAAATAATGCATGTTTAAATACATCAAAAAACATTTCCATATAAATACATAAAAATGTCATATATGTATATCCAAATTGCATCTTTAAAAACCATAGTACTTAAAAACATTGATGTAAAATTCATATGTTTAAAAGAGGATGGGGTGACAGCAATTTATTCGATGTCTGTATAATACATTGAAAATCACGAAGTTTGAGCCCGACCTCTTGTGGCAGTCACATGTGCTTGACCCATAAGATATAATATCAATTACAGTGTAACCATTTTTCCATGTCAGTCTCCAGTGCAAGTTAAAGTGTTTGTAAAAACAAGAGAAAAAAGTGCTACCTAGGAACAGATCCCTGTTCCTGAACATAAATAAGATTAAGTTTGAAAAGGCTTTAAACCAGAGATTAAGAGATAATTTTTACCTAAAAACTATCAGTGTTGAGAAAATAATGTTTAGTCGGAACAATAACCTGAATGATCATACACCCAACTTGAACATTATGATTATCCTTATACACTTCTTATAGCCGTGTATAAAAATCCTCACTTGAGTTATGTCCATTGGGGGTCTTAGTGTCAAGTTCAACAATATATTGTGTTTCTAGACGTCTTAATTTCGCCTCTCTATTACCCCCACGTCTAGATGTTGGGATGAAATCAATCAAGAAATATGTAAGGTGTTTAAGGTCATTGTTATATATGTCTTTAAAGTGGTGAGCTATTGGGTATGTTGGATCATTGTTGGTAATTGCTCTCATGTGTTGCAATATACATTTGTGGGCCTGTAACTTGGTACTGCCCACATACTGCAACCCACTAGAGCAACTCAACACATAGACAACAAACTCTGTGCGACAAGTAAGGAATTTGGTGATCTTAACATTTTACTCAGAAAATGGCGTTTTGTATGTTGTTTTATTCACTGCATAGTTACATGCCCGACAGTTATTGCATTTGATAAATATTTTGCAGGCAGTGAGCCAGTTTGCTGATGTTAATAATTCTGGACTATTTTTGACCAGTGAATACCGCATAGATTTGGATTTTCTGAATGTAATGCAGGGATGTTTGGGCAGCACACTGCCCAATACTGGATCACTTCTAACCACTGGCCAATTTATGTTAACAATCTTTCGTAAAGAGTTATGCTGACGACTGTAAGTGAGAATAAGCCTAGTCTCAGACTCCGTAGCGTCAGCTGTCCTTTGTTTTCTCTCATAGTTGTCTAGTAAGGTATTTCTGTCCAAACCATTAGCTTTTTTTATGGCTATATGTATTGTCTTTTCATCGTAGCCGCGTTCCAGAAATCTTATTTTACTAGAGTGTTGGGTCTCTGCAAGATCACATACATAACTACATGCACGATGTATTCTCAGCATCTCTCCATAAGGTATACTTTGGATTAAATGCCGAGGATGATGACTAGTTGCATACAGTAAGCTGTTGCCGGCAGTTGGTTTACGGTACAGCTTTGTCTCTATTTTTTGGTTTTTGATATACACCTCTACATCCCAAAAATATACAGGGGTACTGCTGCTGATGGCAGTAAGGTGAAGGTTGATGTCGTTTTGATTGATCATATTTACAAATTCTTGGGCTGACTGCTCTGTACCATGCCATACAACAAATAAATCATCAATATAACATAGCCATAGTTTTACATGACCATCTACAACTGCTTTGTGTTCTCTGTTAAAAATCATTTCCTCCCACCAAACCATAAGGAAGCAGGACTAGCTAGGGGAAAAGCAAACCCCCATAGCCACTCCTCTTATTTGCTGAAAAACCTGATTTAAAAATAGAAAATAATTGTTAAGACAATATGTTGACATAGTAATCAACATTCTGTTATGATGACATAATTGTAGTCGTCTTGAACTCAAATAATGTTCTATGGCTCTGATTACGTCCTTGTGGTGAATACATGTGTACAATGACGTTACATCTAGGCACATTAAAATGTAGCTGGAGTCCCATTTGAATTTATTCAATATTCTCAAAAAGTCTCCCGAATCCTGTACAAAAGGCAACTTTTTAACATATTCCTGCAAGAAGTCTATATATTTAGAGGTATTTTCTAACAGACCTCCCAGGGGTGTGGAATTTATTAAAATATCTACTTGTCCATGGGGCAGGTTGCTTCATAAATCTACTTGTCCTGTAACAAAATCCACTTGTCCCATTGGTGCCATGTTGTGCGGCCACAAATTATGGCAGCAATCTCATTATATAAGAGCTCTTATATAGCCTCTCTGATTATGCCAGGGCACATATCACAGTAGTGTTTGAATACTAGCAATTCCTTTATGTTGCTACGTTTCCGCAGATCTACATACTGCGACCGAAGGTAGTGGTAAACAATAGTTTAAGGGTTGGAATATCCTTTTGAGTCTGTGCGAACCTACTAACTTGTTTTAAGGGTTTTCAACAACTCTTCTCTAATCTTTTCCAATACTGAGAAATGTTGGAAATTTACTCCTGACAATGGCAGAAGTAAACCTTCTTCCAGAAATGGGAAAAAAGTGGATAGAGGGAAAATAAACTTGCAAACAGGTGCTAAAATGCAGTTCACAAATATTTTCTAGGAGTACTATCTCTTGCCCTACTGCTGTAAATTCTTGTGAATTCACGAAAGCCGTATAGCTGCCCTTAATTCAAGGACATATACCAAGGGTGCACTTTTGAGACTTTCTTTAATAATTGGGCCCCTAGTTTGGTCTGGCGCTAACCATGACCTTTTGTATTTATTAAAATTCTCTCTCTCTCTCGCTCTCTCTCTCTGTATCGGCTGGCTTCACAGTGAGTGACAGCATTCTGCTCTTTCACAAGGAGCATATCGGCACACACATTAGTTTTGTTCAGTGCCAGTAACTAATGTGGCAGTGTGTGCTTTTTTGAGACCAGAAACAATTTTTGCTTTTGCCAATGTTTGTTATAATGGTGAGGGTCCAGCAGCTCTCACATCAATAAGGTTTTACAAAAACCATGCCAACATAAGTCACACATTGCCAAAACTAAAAATCTGACCACCATTTCAGACCTATTGGCTTTGCCAATGCTTGTTTATTTTTAGGTTTCCCAAAATCTTATTGAAACTGGTTACACTGATTTTCTAATATGAATATTTTGGGGAAATACTAGCATGCATCAACACATTTTACTAAATGATGCTGCAAAGAAATGGTACCTAAAATTTTACAGCAGTTTAGCAAAAAAAAAAGGTTCCTACTTTCATTTTTTAGTAACATTTTATATTGATAGCAAAGAACCAATAATCTTGCTTTCAAGCGTCTGCAAATATTTGCATCTAATCAGAGAGCATTCTGGGAGCATTATGCATAGCCTCATATTGCTAAACTTTGAAACCGTTTGTACACATTTTTATACTGGAACCACTGTCAGTAGTGCAGTCAGAACTTACATTTACTGAGAGCGCTCACCCTAATAATAAAGGCTTTCAATTAATGAACCATAAATACAAGTTTGAACAGCATTAACATATGCATACAAATATTAACTTAACTGCAGGCAGTGCCCTTCCCTGATCCTTAATGGGGTACTGCAAACTGGCAGCCAAAGGGTTTGTGCTGCAGGGGGTTGGGCCTGCTTGTCCAAAGGACAAAATGCACATTAAAACTTGTTGCCCTTGACCCCAAACAATATGTCCTGGGCGTCGGGCTATAGGAATTCCACATCCCTGCCTCCTCTTGCAGAAATTATGGGTCTGCCAGGGGGTGTTGATACATTTTTATGCAGATAAGGGATCAAATAGATGAAAGGCATTATCGGATGTTAATTTTTCATGAATTTTAGTTCCTGCATACTTAACAACCCCGCACTGCGACATACATTTAGTTTGTTATAAAATTAATTCCATGACATTCTGACTATCTGCATGTTACATCTCTTGTAACAATTAATATCTTCGAGTTGTAATGACGCCTCTTTCATGTATTCATGGCGAGACCAAATAACAATATTGCCTCCCTTGTCTGAGTTGCGGACAATTATTGGTTAATTTTTTTGTAGTTTTGCCATCAACTTGTTGTACTCGTTCTGTTGATACCTGTATTTCTTTTTCATCCTGGCAGTTTTAAATTTAAGGCTTTTGATTTCTGCAGTCAACAGTTCTCTGAAGATATCCAAGGAGTCTCTTGCTGTCATCGGTTGAAAGGTAGATTTCCGTTTGAAATGAGTTCTTGCTGTGCCATAAGTATTGCCACTCGTGCTACCCACGTTATTACCTGTGACTGCACACTCTTCCGCTAATGATAGTAAATTTGCCAACAGGTCAGCATCCCCTGCCGTCAGCATGCTGGCGGGTTGTTTGTTCCTAGTTTCAAGTTGTGTAGATGTTGTATTGTTACGGTCATTGGTCAAAATATATTTTTTAAGTTTCAGCTTGCGAATAAATTGATAAACATCAACTCGAGTTCTTGTGAAATCAAAGTTCCTTTCAGGGCAATATGAGAGTCCTAATTCCAACAATTGTATTTCAGCTTTCGTTGGATTCATGGGCGTTAAGTTTACCATAGTATTCATTTTGTGCTTTACTTCTGTTGCCCTCTCTTTTTGTACTGTGGTCTCTTGTTGATAATTCCTCCGCTTACATTTGCGCCTTTCTCTTCGTTTTGCGTTACGTTTTTGTCTTGTTGTGACACTTGTTTGCGAGGTCTCGGAGTTTGTTTTCTGTCCTGTCTTGAGACAATTTACCTCCTCTGCTAGTGAGAATTTGTGAAACCCCACCTCACTTTTGACTGCAGAACTTAAATCGGAGGCCGATGTCGATAAAACTGTTGCCTCCCTCCCGCTAGACTGTGCATTGTCACGTTGGGCAGTTTGTTTAGCGATTTTAGGTGACTCATATCTTTTAGCAAATGTAAAGACTTGGCCCTGCTCATAGTCTTGTTTGTCGCGCTGAAACTTGTAAGCTTTACTTTTTTAATAATTTCTTCTTCTTTGGCCAATCTGACAGTCATTTCATCTCGATATTTGTTAATGGTGAGAGTAACCTCTAGTTTCATGATTTCACAGTTCAATTCATCAATTTGTTCTTGCAGTTTAATACGGTTGCTCTCGGCATACTTTAAAAGTATTTCGACAAGTCGTCTTGAAGATTCAAGGTTACAATCCGCCCAGTCACGTAACATCAGTGGATCTGGGTTTTTGTAACTGGGGGCAATCATGATACGTAACCCTCTAGGAATACGTCCAACCTGTAATTAGCGGCCCAGTGACTTATGCGCCCACCAATTTGCTTGTTCCATGCGCATTAATTTTTAAAAAATTTTAAACGTATCTCTAACACTTGTGTTGCCCCCTTGAGATGGGCTACTTGGTCCAAATACTTGTTGCGATGTAATGGGGGCATCGTCAAACATCAATTCAGCCGCTGCTTCACGACTACGTAGTGCGTCCACGGTCATGGCGGTTGAGCTCAATATACTTGACTGATTTGGTTACCACTGAGCAATGCACACCTCCGAGACTACATCCAAAATCAGGCGTGAAACACCAGACCTAGCTTCCTGTCACTTCCGCCAAAAGGTGAAGAGGGGGTTCGTTACTGCAGAGGAAGCCTTCTCGGCACACATATCTATATATATTCACTGAAAAAACCATAGGTTTTACAGACGTTATAGTTAGGAATTAGCATTTAAAAAACCTTAGAAATTCACTGCAAAAACCATAGGTTTCCGGGACGTTATAGTTAGTTAGACATTTGACTCATATAAAACCAGAGAAATTCTCCCGTTATAGTTAGTTGAGCTAACTATAACTCGTGCACCCTCAATGCACTGGGGATGATGTCACATATTACATCACTCATGACATGGTCAGTGGCATCACTGATGACCATCACTGACATCTCAAATGACATCACTATTGACATCATCCAGTGAATGTGTGTTTCTGTAAAGTTTAAATATTTTTCATATATATCTATGCCAAGGTGTATTGAAGAAAGAGTGAATTTACAAGTCCCTGAATGGATTATTTAGTAGGTGCATGCCTGACTGTATAACTGAGTGATTGAACATTTGTTACTGAATGTATGGGTTAGTGACTAAACTGTGTGAAAGTCTGTATTTGTGTCTGTTGGTGCATACGCGGCTGCATGGGTTGGTGAGTAGCTACATGAGTGTCTATATGGGTTATTGATTTGTTGTCTGAGTATCTGTATGAGTGCCTGAGTGTCTGTGTGGGTGGGGGTGTGTGTGACTCTGTGCATACATGTCTGAGTGGGTGATTCACTGGTTGTATGGATTCAAAAGTACATCTGGGAAGGGCTGTATGGGGAGTGTTGGTGAGTGAATGAATGTCTCACTGGTATATGTGTGAGTAACTACATATGTTTTAAGGCAGTATATGTGAGTGTTGGAGTATATAAATGACTATACATGAGAGTAAGTTATTTGAAGGAGTGGGTGTATAAAAGTGTCTGCTTGTATAAGTGATTGTATAAGACAGTAAATATGTGTTAGTATCTGCATAAATAAGTGATGCGGTGTGTGTATAAATAACGCAGTTGGTGTGTATAACTGTATACATGAGTAAATGGGTATGTGAGTGATTCTTTGCATGACTGACTAGGTGTGTGAGTAACTATGGATGGGTGGCGGACTGTAATTGTATGTATAGGTGTATGGGTGCATTTTATAGTACTGTATTGATGAGTTACTGCATGTATAAGTGAGCGGATGTGAGTGTAGACCTAGCAAATAGTGGGTGGTATGTAGTATCTGCCATTGTTGTGTCTGGTTTCAAAAATGGTAGTCTGTATTTTAGAGTGCGTGTATCAAAGTTTATATTAGGCCATCAGTTTGTGCATCAGATTATCAGGTGGATGATGTCATCAGTGATGTCATTTGAGATGTCATCAGTGATGTCACTGACCATGTCATGAGTGAAGTAATATGTGACGTCATCATCAGTGCATTACGGGCGCGCAAGTTCTAGTTGGCTCAACTAACTATAACGGGCGAATTTCTCTGGTTTTATATGAGTCAAATATCCAACTAACTAAAACGTCCCTAAAACCTATGGTTTTTTAGGTGAATTTCTAAGGTTTTTTTAAATGCTAATTCCTAACTAGAACATCTGTAAATCCTATGGCTTTTCAGTAAATTTCAAAGATTTTTTTAAATGGTAATTTCATATTTTAATATTTATAAAACCTATATTTTTTCTATTTTTTTGTAATATTTTGGAACTCTATTATCCTTTTGTTTTTAATTTGAAAAATATGTAATGTTTTATATCTTCAAAAAAAAGTATGTATATCGTGTTTTTTTGTTGAGAAAACTGAAGTCCCGTACCGGTAGTGTCCCAAGCTCCATCAGCACGCGAATCCTATCCGCCATATTGCTAAACTCGTAAAGGATGCGCATTTCGTATCTGACTGGTTCGTGGCACTGCGTCCCGCGTAACATCATATACGTATGTGGTTGCGCCATCTGCTACTTTGGTATGCGACGGGTATGCAATACCAAGCCGCGCCTTACGTCATGTACGTATGGGGTCATGCCCACTGCGCGTTGCGTATGCGAGGAGTGCACGCTGCCAGGCCCTGTGTTACGTCATAGACGTATGGTGGAACGCAATTCCCGCATTCTTTTTTTTCTCGTCTCAAAACTATATCTAAATAAGTTTAAAGTGTATATGAGATCAAGCGATAATCTAAAATATTTTAAACATTTATATATTTCAAACTGTAATAAACTTCTATTATGGTAATATTTTCTCAAAATCGCGTCGGGTGCGGCCTCCTTGCGCGCTCGCTGCGCGATTGCCATGTGACCTTAAAGAAAAGCATTTGATTGGTTCATAACATTTCCCATTGTAAAAGTTGGAGGACCCCACCCATTTTCGCCATTCTCTCTACAACGTTTGATGAGAGACTCCTTCTGCGTACAGAGCTTTTTTGAAAACTTTTTGCTATGTACACATATCTGACAGTACACACAACATGCAACTATCATCTTCATCAATACTCATGCTCTGTAAAGCAGCCTTCCACCTGTGATAGCAATGCATCTAAAAGCTACATAACAGAACTTTTCCCCACTGCCAGAGGTAACATGTTTGCATACGCTGTCCACAGCACAATGTAATGTGGTACGGCCCAGGGGCAGTGTCATGCATACATAATGAACACACGGACACAGATAGATAGTGGAAGTGGGTACGGGCACGTGCGCTCGACTCCTTTTTATTACCAGGGTCACATATCCAGTGACGTCTGTGCTGGATGCGTGTGGGGTGAGTGTAAACCAGCCCTCCGGGAATGGTTGCTGCTAGCATCAACTCCAACAGTAATCATTGGATCACACACACAGATTCAATAATAAGAGTCAATAGTTTGTGCTGCAGTAAGGTAGGGACACTAGATGTGAAATAATACAGAAAAGATTCTATCGTAAAAAAAACATAACTTGTGGTATACTAAGATACAGGCAGTAGATCTGAAATAATACACAAAAAGGTTGTATCATAGAGGGTCCATTAGGTCTAGTGCACTTAGATAGCCACATCAAAAGCATTCAGCATGTGCACAGCCAGTGATGCTGCGGGCGGGCCGTACTAGGAGCAATGTCTGTTGCCTACAGGACTGCGTCATCTACAATAGCGATTCGATCTGAATTGTGAACACTGCTGTCTGCAGTGTATATTGAAAGCAGTAGTGAGCACAGTCTTCCATGAATACTTTTTCTCACGTCCTCTTCACAAAATACAACAACATAAATTGCACAAAACTCTGCAATGAATAAATCCAAACAATTCGAATTGCGATCTCTGCTGTCCACTGTGTACACTGTTATTCAGTGTTCTTTACCACTACCAAGAAGAATTTGGTCATTGTACTAGACCTATAAGTCATCTTAAATAACTTCTTCAAGCAAGTATACTAAAAGGCTATTGTGTATATTTCAATAGACGGTTTAGTTAGTTGCCTACTGGACTCTGTAATTGAACAATCACCACTCGATCTGAATTGTGAGCCCTGCTGACCACACTGTTGGCCAGAGGCAGTGGTCATTAACACCTCACAGCCTCGTGCCGTTGGATTCGGAAGCACACAGTTGGTTGCACCTGATCGGAGTGGGTACACAGAAATCATCACAAACTTTAACTTCTGACATCCTCAAACACTGAATCAAGACCCTGTTTCACTGTTCCGACCTGCTGTACCACGGTGTACTCCACCGACTGCAGTCAACCAAGCCCAATAATCATGTGCAGCAGTTAGCTACGGAAGCACAGAGTATGATGCACCTCAATGGAGGGGGTTCTCTCAAAACCAAGCAGCAAGTAATTTCGGACATCGTCCATTTTGGGATCAAGACACCGTTCCACTGTTGGGACCTAAAGTTGGGTGCACCTGGTCGAAGGGACTACCTTCATCTCCACTCTCAGATACAGTTCTAACATCGTCCATTGCGGGATCAAGACAGCGTTCCACTGTTGGGACCGAGTGTTGCTTGCACCTGGTCGCAGGGAGTACCTTCATCTCCACTCTCAGATACAGTTCTAACATAGTCCATTGTGGGATCAAGACCCCGTTCCACTGTTCGGACCTGCTGTACCGCGGTCTACTCCACCGACTGCAGTCAACCAAGCCCAATAATCATGTGCAGCTGTTAGCTACGGAAGCAAAGAGTCTGATGCACCTCAACGGAGGGAAACCAAGCAGCACGTAATATCATACATCGTCCATTTTGGGATCAAGACACCGTTCCACTGTTGGGCCGTAGAGTTGGTTGCACCTGTTCGAAGGGAGTACCTTCATCTCCATTCTCAGATGCAGTTCTAACATTGTACATTGTAGACTCAAGACCTCGTTTCACTGTTCGGACCTGCTGTACCGCGGTGTACTCCACCGACTGCAGTCAGCCAAGCCCAATGATCATGTGCAGCACAGAGTCTGATGCACCTCAACGGAGGGACTTCTGTGAAAACACACAAGCAGCAGGTAATATCGGACATCGTCCATTGTGGGATCAAGACACCGTTCCACTGTTGGGACCTAGAGTTGGTTACACCTGGTCGAAGGGAGTACCTTCATCTGCACTCTCAGATGCAGTTCTACCATCGTCCATTCTGGGATCAAGACCCCGTTCCACAGTTCGGACCTGCTATACCGCGGTGTACTCCGACTGGTGTCAACCAAGCTCCATAATCATGTGCAGCACTTCGCTGCGGAAGCACAGAGTCTGATGCACCTCAACGGAGGGAGTTCTGTGAAAACACAGCAGCAGGTAATATCGGACATCGTCTATTGTGGGATCAAGACACCGTTCCACTGTTGGGACCTAGTGTTGCTTGCACCTGGTCGAAGGGAGTACCTTCATCTCCACTATCAGATGTAGTTCTAACATCGTCCATTGTGGGATCAAGACACTGTTCCACTGTTGGGACCTAGAGTTGGTTGGTTACAGCTGGTCGAAAGGAGTACCTTCATCTGCACTCTCAGATGCAGTTCTAACAAGACACCGTTCCACTGTTGGTACCTCTTCGACTACTGCGTTAGTAGTATACAGAGCACTTCACGGTGCTGGGCCTCAGGCTGGGCGCTGTCTGCCTGTGTCGCGGTAGCCAGCGTTGATCTCAGGAGCCTTCCCAGCTCACGGACCTCAGCCCAAAAGCTTCCGCCGGCACCTGGTGGGCCCCATTTCACATATGACTGTTTCGAAAGGTGAACTGTGGGACATATGTGCGTCGCAGCGGCCATGACGGTTTCTGCGTAACAGCAGGCTGAGCGCATTATTCCCGCAGCCACCTTCGCTCACGGCGTCAGCCTCGTGGCGGTGTAAGCTGTGCAGACCTGACAGACATGATCGCCATTCCGGAAGAGAACCACACCCAGAGAAACGTGCCTTTTATTCATACCCTGTACGCTAGCCTTGCGTACCCCGAGCCAGACCACTACGCTAAAGATTTGGGGGGCTGGGGAGGAGGCACGTACGCGCTATGTTTTCGTAATCTTCCCTACTGACTGTATTATCATGGTTGCGCCCACTGTCGACTTCACTCAATAGACCATCAGTGTATGTTGACATGTAAATGTCTGTGCTCTGCATACTCAAGTCTGTCCGGCACATCCCCTCAACACTTTGCATTGTATACTTTTATAATCGAGAATCACTTGCCACCTTCGCACATACTTTGCTCCCATCTCTCCCCCGCATTCTGCATTGTGTGGCAGAGGTGCCATTCCATGTTTGGTTTGTGTACATGGCTAGCCACGGTTCCCCCAGTACGTAGTGTCATTGTGTCTGCTAGGTTAACATGTTGTTTGTCATGTTGTATGTGATTATAGAAGGTAAAGCGTTTATTCACGAGCAGTGGTTTCTCCCATTTACATATCGCTGTCTTAAAGAGGATACCAAAGTTTTTCTCACAGTTGAAAAGTGGGACCACAATGGCAATCATTCATTACTATGCAAGAATGTCCAACTGCACGACGCTTCTAAGCTTACAGCCCCCAATCGTGCGTGCTTTCTTAAAAGCACGCCAACTCCCACAATCCGACCAACATTCACACAGCTTTCTAACAGCAGTCATCTGCTTCTTAATAACATGGACTGCTACGCAATGTGAGCTGGCATACTGTATGTCCTTACTGTTTCAAACCGGATAACTTCCTCTGGCAATCTCTATTCCCACCCACACAAAGTAACTCCCAAAGTTCAACTTGGCCTTCAATACCTACTTTGAAAACAGATTTTATTAAACGGAGCAAACTGAAAGCGCTTTTGTTTCAAACAGAAGTGTCCCTCACTTCTCCAAAAGTAATTTATCAACTACAGATAGGACGAACTTCAAGTAAAATACACTCCCTTTTAAATACGAACCTCCCATTACACTTTTTTTTTTTAACATTGTCTCCTCCGGCCTTCTCACAGGCTTTCAAACGGTTTTTAGTCTAATACCAGACTTCATTCATTCGATCATCTCTGGAACAACAGCAACAGTGCCCATAATTCTCGCTCTGTTTGCGGCCATCCTACTACTATTTTAGCTTGTTAAAAATGGCTACGCTCCCTGTGGTAACAAGCATGTCCGACAGAATACGCCATAACTCAAAGCTACATCAATACCGTGAAAAAATGGAACAACTTTTTGGCTGCCTGCCTCTATTATCGGAGCCAGCTACAACATGACATTTATTTACACATATACAATCTGCGTGCAACCATCTTTTTATTGCAAAACTTGCCCAATCGACTGGCGAATGGATCTATGCCTTGCCAACATCCCAGCAAACGCTCCCGATATCCAGAAGGTAATGGAGTATCTTGAAAACCAGGAACTTGATTGTTCGGGCAGACGAGCAATGGTGGATGCAACGCAAAAATGTATCCTGGCGGAATGGGATTTCTGCGTAGCCGCGAAAGATCTCATGCAACGTGCAATTTTTGACAACATCGCAGATTGCCTGCCAATTCAAATTGCCGCTCCAACATTCGAGGAACATTACTGTCCCTTCGAGGATATGAATTGGATCGCTTCGCTTTTCTCACACGATGACAACAATTGCCTCTTGGAACATTACGCATCTTAAGCCGCTGAAGAACTTCCGGACTGCAATCTCCAAGACTTGAAAGAAATTCACTTTATTCTTGGATTGATTTTTTTTCCCAACTTTTTAAAATTTTTCCTATTACATTTTTTAATACACTTCAATTGAACTATTTTCATATAATAACTTTCTAAGTATGCTTAGACATTTGAACTCTGTTTTCATTATTGGCCCTTACCTCTCCACACTAACCACGGATGGATGATGCATGGTCTATGCAAATACGCTATAACTGGCGATCAAGATAAAAAAACACGGCATTGTTTAGGACCTGGTTGGCACAGTGTGGTAATCGTATCCTACCTTTATTTTCATTCTACAATTTACAGTCATTCATGTCTAATAGGTATTGTTTATGTTACATGGCACTGTAATATGTAATGTGGAATTGACTGATGCAGAAGCTTAGCTTTGAATACAGCAGAAGTGGTTGGAGTTTGCCTCAGCTGGATGCCTTAGCTCTTGCACCAGTGGATCCATTTATGGCACTTACATAAAGACACTTTTTATATAACCATGCACAAAGAAAACGAGGTATGAGGCAATAGTGACTGCACCTATCTTTCATGGACCGCGCGATGGAGGGACTTTTCTTCTAAACAACAAATAAGCAAACTTTTAAACCCTAACAGGGCCATACGGTACCGAGAGCACCATACTAACCTGTGAAAGCAAATGCGGCTATACCCAAAATAGTTTTATAAAAGGAGGTGCTTGGTATAGACCTTATTACTAAAGAGGTACAGGACAAAGTCTCTCTTATTTCAATTCTGGTTGTATACAAGTCTGTCTTTAAAGGAACATTGACCATAAATTTCAGTATTGAGGGAATTCAAGAAAAAGACCCTCTTAAAAGTTTTGCTCTGAAGAAGTCCGTAAGGACGAAACGTGTTGGCTACGCTGATTTTAAAGAAGAAATTAAATAAAGAAACTTGAAACCAGACCTGCTGAATGGAATGATATTCTTCGTTATGTAATATTGTAATTTTATAATGATTGTGTAGTGTGCTGGATCACAGTGCTTTTTTTACACTTTTTATATAACTTGCAGACTCCCTCGCTTTATCCCACACAACCACTTTCTTAAACGCACCCGATTTCACCATTTGTCTTCTGTGGCATTGCAACATTCTGCATTATATTCTTCACGATTATTTCTTTATTCCTGCTTGCTAAAACACTCCATTTGAGTCTTCAGACCGGTAGGGGTGAGTAGTTCGCTTCCCACTCCCGCTATAGTCTAAACCCATACTAACACCACTTGCACAGCTATGCTACAGCGGCCCGTATGCTGCAGCGCCAAGAGCACATCAGTTTGCAGCAATCAGCTCACGTTTTCATCCCGAGTGTACTGGCACCTCACCTCAGCACCATCTCACTCTGGTCAAAACAGCACTTTCACACCGCTAGGTGTGAATACTTCACTTCACACTCCCTGTATAGCACACCATAACCACCCCACAGAGCTCACACCGCTATACTCTAAACCCATACTAACACCACTTGCACAACTATGCTACAGCGGCCAGTATCCTACAGCGCTCAGAGCACATCAGTTTACAGCAATCCGCTCACGGTTTCATCCCTGAGTGTACCTGCACCTCACCTCAGCACCATCTCACTCTGGGCAAAACAGCACTTTCAAACCGGTAGGGGTGAATACATCGCTTCACACTCCCTGTGCAGCACACCCTAACCACCCCACAGGCCTCACAGCGCTCCTACCCTCCTCTTTCCTACTCTTTTCGCCCTTTTTTCCCCTTACTCGCTTCAACGGAATCACAAAATGGCGGCCAACACTTCCTAGTTGCAACCGCTCGCAGCGCTCACAACCAATAAGCAGCAAGCTCGTGCTCTTAACGCCTCAGCCAATCAGATGGCAGAATTCCCAAATATCGATAGTTCTCAAACTACTGAACGGATTTGCACCAAATAAACAAAAGCGTGCTTTCTAGACCAAGAACCTTCTCCCTGCCAAATTTGGGGTAATTCCGTTCACCCGTAGCCTTGTCTAAAGTTTCCTATGGAAATTAACATGGAGAAAACACGTTTTGGGACCCCCCTTTACGAATCACCCCCAAACTTCCCACATAGGAAGTCCTAACTATAACTACCTACTGGCGACCGCCAGTAAGTAATATATATATATATAGATGATCAAGGCTCCTTGGAGCCGAAACGCGTAACAGCCGACAGAATCTTGGGGAAATAAACTAAACTCTGCGCACTTATTTGTGGTCTGTGCTCCATTTGTCAAACGAGGTGCAGTCGCTGTGCAGTGGAGTTCCTTGGATATATATATATTCACTGAAAAAACCATAGGTTTCACACATGTTATAGTTAGCTGTACATTTCACTCGTAAAAAACCAATGAAATTCCCCCGTTATAGTTAGTGCAGGCAACTATAACTCACGCGACCGCAATCCTCTGCTGATGCTAATACTGTATTTAGACACTTATTGCCCATGTCTTCTTCCATTAAATTTTAGCTATACATATATTACAAATATTTTTTTTTCATAAAGACACATATGTCATCAGCAGAAGATTGCGGTCGCGTGAGTTATAGTTGCCTGCACTAACTATAACGGGGGAATTTCATTGGTTTTTTACGAGTGAAATGTACAGCTAACTATAACATGTGTGAAACCTATGGTTTTTTCAGTGAATTTGCAAGGTTTTTTAAATGCTAATTCCTAACTATAACGTGTGTGAAACCTATGGTTTTTTCAGTGAATTTGTACGATTTTTTAAATGCTAAGTTACTTTACGCCATTCGTGGCGTGCGCGCCCAGTTAACGCAGTTCGTTGCGTGCGCGCACGGTGCGCTTCGCGCACCGTGCGCGCACAGTGAGCACGCGGTGCGCTTCGCGCACCGCGCGCCCACTTTCCGCAGTTAGTGCCGTGCACGCACGGTGGTCACGCGGTGCGCTGCGCGCCCCGCGTGCCCACGTTATGCGGGATGGGCCATGTACGCACGATGCGCTTCGCGCACCGTGCGCACATGGGGGACATATTATGCGCATCTTTGAGAAATGTATTCTTATTAATTTCATATCTGTGATAAGCCATGCACAAATGGTGCTCTTCGGGCACCATTTGCACACAGGGTGGGGAGAGTGTGGATAATTTTTTTTAAAAAATTTTTTTACCGTACGCGTACGGTAAGCGTAATCGCCGATTTTCCGAAAAAAAATTTTTGGGGGGGTTTTTGGGGACCCCTATATCATTGATGGGTGGTTAGGATCTGAAGAAACTGCCCCTTAAGACATTTTTGGGCTTCATTTTTGCTGCCCAACTCTGAGAGCGAGAGAGAAAATGGCGGCCGCCGCTTCCTGGTTTCGACCGATTCGAATGTTTACTAAGATCTAAGAGCCAATCAAAATCGCGCTCGCGCACGCCACCGTACGCGTACGGTAAGCGCACCGTAAGCTGGCTCAGATATATATATTGATTTAAATCCTATTTTCTCAGAATCTACTGAACAGATTTACACCAAACCTACAAAAGGCACTTCCTTGACCTGAGGACTACCTCTCTGCCAAATTTCAAGTAATTCTGTTCAGCCGTTCGGGCTGTAGCTGTGTCTAAAGGTCCTATGGAAAAATGCATGGGAAAAACGCGTTTTGGGACCCCCCTTTTTTCTCAGCCCCCGCTTGACGAATCCCCCCGAGACTTTCAGGGTAGGAGCGGAGCGTAGCGCCCCACCTATTTTGAAAAATTCGCGAGGATTCGTCGACCGGCACCAAAGTTATTCAAAATAGAATGTTGCGGTTTTCCTATGGAAACAGGGTCCTAACTATAACTACCTACTGGCGACCGCCAGTAGGTAATATATATATATATATATATATATCTATATATATATCTGTCTCTCTCTCTCTCTATATATATATATAGAGATATATATATATATATATATATATATATATATATATATATATATATATATATTCACTGAAAAAACCATAGGTTTCACACATGTTATAGTTTGCGGAAATTTTACTGGTAAAAAACCAATGAAATTCCCCCGTTATAGTTAGTGCAGGCAACTATAACTCACGCGACCGCAATCTTCTGCTGATGCTAATACTGTATTTAGACACTTATTTGCCCATGTCTTCTTCCATACATTTTTAGCTATACATATATTACAAATGTTTTTTTTTCATGAAGACACATATGTCATCAGCAGAAGATTGCGGTCGCGTGAGTTATAGTTGCCTGCACTAACTATAACGGGGGAATTTCATTGGTTAAAACTTCAGAAAAACCGCCGTGCATGTTCCTGACATTAGGACTGCCTCGTCTGTGCTCAAAAAGGTGAGGAAGTGTCCTTTGCAAGTACCAACGTCGATGTGGCCTATTTAAAAACGGAGTTTAGGCGCAGAGATGTATAAGTGAAAATTAATGAAAGAAATTGCACATGGGACTGATAAATGTGCACTTAGCAATGTAATAGACTTACTTAAAGTGGAACTCCCATCATGCCTCAAGAAAGGAACTATAAATCCCATAATGCCTGGTACTGAACTATAGGCGTGGCAAAATGCAAGCAGGCAATTACACACCACCTGAGGAAGACGGTAGTTGAAACGCGTTGTGGTGAACGGAACTGCTTTTTGGAAAGATAATAAATAATAAAGACATCTTTACATCTCTGGGAGTGCGGTGAAATCTCCTTTGTGTTATCCTATGACTGAGGGCATGTGGTCTGCTCCTCAACACCGCACCAGCAGCAGAGCGCGCCGCCTGTGGACCACAATTTGCTCTAAATACATTGTTAAAGGCGGCGGCGCCCGATGGTAATGGATACCTAAGGAAACATGGAGAGATACAATATCTCTTGCGGTATGCACTCAGCCTCTGAAGACTGCAAGGAAACGTTCTAAAACTTCAGAAAAACCGCCGTGCATGTTCCTGACATTAGGACTGCCTCGTCTGTGCTCAAAAAGGTGAGGAAGTGTCCTTTGCAAGTACCAACGTCGATGTGGCCTATTTAAAAACGGAGTTTAGGCGCAGAGATGTATAAGTGAAAATTAATGAAAGAAATTGCACATGGGACTGATAAATTTGCACTTAGCAATGTAATAGACTTACTTAAAGTGGAACTCCCATCATGCCTCAAGAAAGGAACTATAAATCCCATAATGCCTGGTACTGAACTATAGGCGTGGCAAAATGCAAGCAGGCAATTACACACCACCTGAGGAAGACGGTAGTTGAAACGCGTTGTGGTGAACGGAACTGCTTTTTGGAAAGATAATAAATAATAAAGACATCTTTACATCTCTGGGAGTGCGGTGAAATCTCCTTTGTGTTATCCTATGACTGAGGGCATGTGGTCTGCTCCTCAACACCGCACCAGCAGCAGAGCGCGCCGCCTGTGGACCACAATTTGCTCTAAATACATTGTTAAAGGCGGCGGCGCCCGATGGTAATGGATACCTAAGGAAACATGGAGAGATACGATATCTCTTGCGGTATGCACTCAGCCTCTGAAGACTGCAAGGAAACGTTCTAAAACTTCAGAAAAACCGCCGTGCATGTTCCTGACATTAGGACTGCCTCGTCTGTGCTCAAAAAGGTGAGGAAGTGTCCTTTGCAAGTACCAACGTCGATGTGGCCTATTTAAAAACGGAGTTTAGGCGCAGAGATGTACAAGTGAAAATTAATGAAAGAAATTGCACATGGGACTGATAAATTTGCACTTAGCAATGTAATAGACTTACTTAAAGTGGAACTCCCATCATGCCTCAAGAAAGGAACTATAAATCCCATAATGCCTGGTACTGAACTATAGGCGTGGCAAAATGCAAGCAGGCAATTACACACCACCTGAGGAAGACGGTAGTGGAAACGCGTTGTGGTGAACGGAACTGCTTTTTGGAAAGATAATAAAGACATCTTTACATCTCTGGGAGTGCGGTGAAATCTCCTTTGTGTTATCATATATATATATATATATATTTTCTAGGGTTTTGTACGAGGGAAATGTCCAGCTAACTATAACGCCCCTGAAACCTATGTTTTTTTCAGTGAATCTCTCTCTCTCTCTCTCTCTCTATATATATATATATATATATATATATATATATATATATATATATATATATATATATATATATATATATATATATATTGTCCACAGAGCTGCCTTTAAGGATTCGCCACACAAGCAGGGGTTACTGCACTCGATGCCACAGGAGGAAAAGTATCAAGCCTTTAAATTCTGCCATACGCGTTTCAAGCTGTATTGAAGCTCTTGTTCACTGGCTCAAATGAATAACGAAAACAGGTGAGTTTGGAACACTTGATTTATTCAATTTAAAGTCCCGCCCAAATGGGCGTTTCGTTAGGCATTCTGGATATTGTAGTCCTAAGGTATGCCTGATGACTATAAACACGTTCCTTTCTGCATGTGCACTGTTTCCGCCAACATCGTTCAAATATATAACCCGGTTGGGTAAAAGGCCTCAGCAGCACCACTGATTACTTCTCCAAATATACACTGTGGCTCAGGCCCCCTGCCTTCCTGAAAGGTGCCCATAAACTTACGAGCACTCCGGATCCGCTGAAACCGCGGCGGGGCAAATCCGCGACCAGGCTGGCCGCATAATATTCTGTCCACAAAGCTGCCTTTAAGGATTCGCCACACAAGCAGGGGTTACTGCACTCGATGCCACAGGAGGAAAAGTATCAGCATGCCTCCAAGCCTTTAAATTCTGCCATACGCGTTTCAAGCTGTATTGAAGCTCTTGTTCACTGGCTCAAATGAATAACGAAAACAGGTGAGTTTGGAACGCTTGATTTATTCAATTTAAAGTCCCGCCCAAATGGGCGTTTCGTTAGGCATTCTGGATATTGTAGTCCTAAGGTATGCCTGATGACTATAAACACGTTCCTTTCTGCATGTGCACTGTTTCCGCCAACATCATTCAAATATATAACCCGGTTGGGTAAAAGGCCTCAGCAGCACCACTGATTACTTCTCCAAATATACACTGTGGCTCAGGCCCCTGCCTTCCTGCATTGCGGGGGCGCGAGTTATAGTTAGCTGAACTAACTATAACAGGGGAATTTCTAGGGTTTTGTACGAGGGAAATATCCAGCTAACTATAACGCCCCTGAAACCTATGGTTTTTTCAGTGAATTTCTAAGGTTTTTTAAATGCTAATTCCTAACTATAACGCCTCTGAAACCTATGGTTTTTTCAGTGAATTGCAAAGGTTTTTTAAATGCTAATTCCTATCTATAACTTATCTCTAAAGATATCATGAAAAGCATTCTTTTTTAAAAGTAGGGTGCACATTAGTTTTGTGGAAAAGCATCTTTGTGATTGATTAAGAAAAAGCAGTTTCAACTTGGAGTACATATCTTAGGATAAAATATGCTCAGCTCAACCACACCTGCTACTTGCATTTGGAAGGCACTGTTCGAACTTAAAACAATCGAGAACTTTTAACCTGCACGTGTCGTTAAATGTTACAAAAAAATATCGTAAAGTTTTAAAAAATTTATGAACTTTTAACCTGCACGTGTTGTAGAATGTTCTAGAAAGTGTGTTGATAGAATACGTTGCACTTCTGACTTCTATGTGTTGTTGAATATTAAAAAAACGGTTCATATGGAAAATTAAAAAGAAACCAATAGAGAAGGTTTGAAACCTAAAAGCATCCAGGAACTATTCTAATTTATTCTTTACATGTATTTGTGTGCAGCAACAAAATTATAGACACAACAGCACTAGGAAGAGGAAGAAGCAGGGAGTGGGGGGAGGGGGGGAGATGGGCAGAATGGCACACATGCACAATTAAGTACAACACACATATAGACTAACAATGGCCAAAATGAAAAACACCAACAAGGAGCACAAGTCACACAACCCGCCAACATCACACCACTGAACGAGCATAGAAGTGAAAACCACGCTGCATTCATACAGGATATGTACAAAGGCCAGTCGTTGGTGTTGTGGGATGTCTGCGACCGTGGTCATCATGGATGAGATGCCCAGCATGTGGCGCATGGTCGAGTTCACTGTGTATTATGTTGCCAAACGGCTGCTCCTCCCTCCCACGAGCCCCCACACTTTTGTACGGTGCGCTGTTGTATCTCGTGCACTCGTACGGCACACCATTGTAATACCTATTTGCGCATGTCCTGCTACATTCCAACTGCAACATCACAGTGCCGTTTGGAGGTAGTGCATGCCACTTTACAACATCGACTGCTGCGGCTCTTGTAGCAGGCCACACCAGAACACAGAGACACACTTACCGCACTTCCTGTACATGTCCGAGACACCCCGTTCCCCTTGCTGGATAGGCACACCCCTGCACTGACCTGTGAACCCCAGACCAGCACACGCCAGTTGTGCATGCAGGAGGATGCGTACGTAGCTACTCATGCAGGCTCACTGCCAACACGGAGGTGACAGCACACTGTGATGTTGCAGGGCTTGTGCCTATCATGCTAAGACAATGACCACAGGGACACACTTACTAAGATGTGGGTTTGGGGGGCATTGGCGGTCCTGGAGTTGTTGAGATGAGTCTTCTGGCCCTCATGGGTATCCCTGTATCATGCTCATTGACTCTATGGCACCTGTGGGTGTTCTGGTGTGGCTCTTGGCTGTGTTCCCTTTCATGGTGCAGGTAGTTGTCCTGCTTAACACCAGCAGAAAGCAGGTGTAAAATCCCTGGTGCTAACGTGTCTTATCGCCGGAATTTGTTTCGCATTGCAATTGGTGTGAAAGTTGTGATGTGATTTTTTTCGTGTGCAGAACAATATACAAACTGAGCAGTGTATCTCGTCAAGATCCAGCACCTGACGCACTATTCCCAATCAATATAAATACAATGAGATTTCTTAATAGATTTTGTGTGTACACTGTAAGTGCAGCCAATACCTCAGTGCAATTCAATTCAGGATTTTAGTATTTAGAATAAATCAGGTGCACCTCGTGTCTTTTTGCACGGTAACGGCTACTCTCCATTTCATTATCAGCACTTTAACGGAAGTAAAGTTGAGATAAATCTAACACACTATTCAGAAGTGTGTGCAAACTGCAGATATCACCAGTATTCCAGCGATAAGTGCCCCAAAATTTAACACCATGGTGGACTCCATCAAATAACAGTAATAAGAACAAGAAAGAGTCACACAGCAGTTAAGAGAACAACCAAAAACTTTATTAATGTTTTTTTTCAAACTTTATTTTTTATAATAATAAATATATAAACGATAAACTATTTTCAAACTTTATTTTTTTATTAACATATATATGAACAATAAACTAATAAACAAAATGTAACAACAATAATACAAAACAACAAGGCGAAACACTCCTGTGGGGACCATGGATGTCGACGACAGACCTGAAAAATCAGAAAGATTGTTAAAAAAAAACCAACATGGTATTCTCAACAAAATACCACAAGAAACAAATCACAGATATATAAAATGTATACAGCTAACAACATTTTATAAGTTTAACTTAGAAAAACTGTAAATGTTGCCGCTTTAAAATATTTACTGAATCTGAGGACATTTTTTTGCAGAAGGCACCACGCCCACAACGTTTTTCTTCAGTGGTGAGGACATTTTTTACTTTTCCCAAGGGGCAAACAAAGACCAATGCCACCTTCGTCACTCGCAAGATTTGCCAAAGAGTTCTGTTACGAGGGGATCCTAACAAAAAATACTCGTGCGGCACAGCAAGTATGATTAAACACCTGAGGACCCTTCATGCAAACAATCTTGCACGAGAAGAGTGCAAACAGATGAGAAACACTCCTGTTCTGTATCTGTAAAAAAGAATCACAAATACATGTTTATTAATAACTTTCGAATTTACACTATTCCATTACTGTACAAACCCTTTTTATATAAAAACTGACTAAGAAACTATAGCCCTGAACCACAAGTGTGACGATCGTTAAAACACTACATGCATAGTGCATACTACTTTGAAGCAGTTCATGCCCTAAAGCCTACCTCACTAAAAGACTACATGCTAACTGACTAAATGATTACAGTACTATAAGGAGACACACTGGGTGAGTGACAGGGTGTTTGCTAGAAGAGTATGAATACTAACTAGGGAATAGAAGGTGTGAAACACAACTGTGTAGGTGATTAGAGGACTTCATCCATACTGCATAGGCATTTAAAGCAGTCCATGTGCTAAGGCCTGGCTCACTGCATGACTACTTGGGTACTGACTGAATGATTAGAGTACAGCAAGGAGAGTGCCTAGGTGAATTTATAAGTACTAGGCTTTTCGCACAGGGAGTGGATTAGTACTTGGTACTGAATGGGTCACTAGAGGAGTGCAAATTCAGTGACAAGTGCTGGACTGTATAAATACTGACTAGGAAATTGAAAATGTGAAAGACAAGTGTCTAGGTGGGTAGAAGACTGCATGCATAGTGCATAGGGGTTTGAAGCAGTCCATGTGCTAAGGCCTGGCTCAGTGTATGAATACTTAGGCACTGACTGAATGATTAGAGTACTGCAAAGATAGTATCTTGGTGAATTTATAAGTGTTTGGGTTTTAGCACAGTGAATCGATTAGTACATGGTACCTAATGGGTCACTAGAGGACTGCAAAGGGAGTGACAGGGTATTTCCTGGAAGTGTATGGATACTGACTAGGGAATTGAAGGTGTGAAAGACAATTGTGTACATGGTTAGAGGACTGCATGCATAGTGGATAAGGGTTTGAAGCAGTCCATGTACTAAGGCCTGGGTCACTGGATGAGTACTTGGGTACTGACTGAATGATTAGAGTAATGCAAGGAGAGTGCCTGGGTGAATTTTTTTAGGGTTTGGTGCAGTGAATGGATTAGTACATGATGCTGAATGGGTCACTAGAGGAGTGCAACGGCAGTGACAGGGTGTTTGCTGGAAGTGAACGGATACTGACTGGGGAATTGAAGGTGTGAAAGACGAGTGTGTAGGTGGTTAGAGGACTGCATGCATAGTGGATAGGGGTTTGAAGAAGTCCATGTGCTAAGACCTGGCTCAGTGCATGAATACTTAGTCAGTGACTGAATCATTAGAGTACTGGAAAGAGTGTGTCTTGGTGAATTTATAACTGTTTGGGTTTTGGCACAGTGAATGGATTAGTACATGCTGTTGAATGGGTCTCTAGAGGACTGCAAAGGAAGTGACAGGATGTTTCCTGGAAGTGTATGGATACTGACCAGGGAATTGAAGGTGTAAAAGACAAGTGTATAGTATGTTAGAACACTACATGCATACTGCATAGACATTTGAAGCAATCTATTTGGTACTTAGAAACTGACTAAATAATCAGACTACTTCTAGGACAGTGTTTAGGTAAAACTTTTAAAATTTCAGTTCTGCCACAGTGAACAGAATAGTACATGGTACTGCACCTTAGTGTCAAACCCTGACTCATTTCATCAATGCATAAGCAAAGACTAGCTTCTAATGCTACTAAAACTTGACAACATGAGAGGTTTTAAATTAGTTATCTGTCAGCAAATACACGATGTTACCAAATGCTTCTCTCACAGTGGTTCCCAAATGCACACAGACTCAGTGTGATTCTAGACAACACCCACTATACCTAGGAGTTTACCAAAAATCATTCACTACTGTGGAAGTGGTAAGGGAACTGCACACAATCTTCATATTTCAGGACTGCACTTTTATGTCAAAGCCTGACTCATATAATCAAAGCATAAGCAAAGACTGGCTTCTAATGCTACTAAAACGTGACAACATGACCGGTTTTAAAACAGTTATCTGTCAGCAAATACACGATGTTATCAAATGCTTCTCTCACAATCCTTACCCAAATGCACACAGACTCAGTGTGATTTTAGACAAGCAACACTATCCTAGGAGTTTACCAAAACTCATTCACTAGTCTGGAAGAGTTAATGGTACTGCGCACAATCTACATATTTAAGTACACCACATCAGTGTCAAAGCATGACTCATTTAATCAACGCATAAGCCATAACTGTCTTCTAATGCTACTAAAACTTGACAACATGACATGTTTTAAAACAGTTATCTGTCAGCAAATACACGATGTTACCAAACGCTTCTCTCACAGTGGTTCCCAAATGCACACTAACTCACACTGTGATTCTAGACATGCACCACTATCCCTAGCAGATTACCAAAACTCATTCACTACAGTGGAAGTGTTAAGGGGACTGCACACAATCTACATATTGCACGACTGCACTTTACTGTCAATGCCTGACTCATTTAATCAAATCATAAGCCATAACTGTCTTCTAGCGCTACTAAAACTTCACAACATGACAAGTTTAAACAGTTATCTGTCAGCAAATACACGATGTTACCAAATGCTTCTCTCACAGTGGTTCCCAAATGCACACAGACTCACTGTCCCTTGCACTATACCAAAACACATTAATTAATCTAGAAGTAGTACTACATTTTAGTATAGAAACATAACAACATAACTCATTTCACAAATTCATAAACAATGACTGGTTTCTAATTCTACCAAAATATAAAAATAGCACAGTTATCTGTCTACAAACACATGAAAAACACAAATGCTTATCACAGAGTGGTTTCTACATGCACACACATTGTAGAGAAAAAAAGTACTCCCTACACTTTGGTAGGAGAAATACATTAGTCAGATTAAAATCAAAATAGTCTACATACATCCCCTCACAATTAAATAACTCTTCTTTCAAGTTCTTTTGTAGATTAAGAAGTATATCAATCACTCACCATATTTTCTTTTACAGAATCTCTGCACTGTTCACCTCTCAGCAAAAACAAAGAATGGAAAAGTTTCCCTTTCATTTTCCACACATATACATGTAAACATCAAATCACAATCCTTCACACACAAACTCAAAAGCAAACACACATTTCTATTGGTTAAACATTTCAACCCTTTCCAACTGAAATACATTTCAACCCTTCCCCTAATCTGCCTTCTGCCTGTTACCATAGAAACAGGTCATGGAACACTGCACTGAGCTCACAGGTCACAAGTTCAGCACACAATATTACTAAACAAGACAGGAAGTGTGCTTGACTTTTCAACATATCAGCTTATCATATATAATGTTCCTTACAATCTGTTTTTGTTAACCAATAAGAATCATACCTTTAAAAAACAGAAATATACACCCTACCTTTCAGTGTAGAAAGTAGTCATACAACCAATGATTTCTTGTCTTTTTTCAAAACTGCATCTTAGCCACCATTTTAGAAACATCTTACTTTCCAAACTGCCATTTCATTTACAGAGACCATCCGAGTGCATCCAGACCTCCTTTCAAGATGCTTAGAGTGTGGATTGTGGGACACAGCGATATTTTCTGGAGCCAAAGGTATGCAGAAAACAAAGGCATTCACAAAGACCTAGGTTTGCCAAATGTAGACATTAAATGGATTAGACAGAGAGGGTTAAAGTGGCACCAATTGATGCCATTGGTGAAATCCTTCATGCATATCCAACACCCTGACCTCATAATAGTGCACTGTGGTGGCAATGACCTAGGCACTTTGACTGGGGTAGGTCTGGAAATCCTTATGAAGGACACCTTTCCAGAACTGATTTCACTTTTCCCCAAAACTGCCTTTGTGTATTCTAACATATGCCAAAGGCAGAAATGGAACTGGTCCGATCATTTTTGTCCACAAATTGAGAAAGCTAGGAAACCTGTGAATAAATCTGTTTCCGCTTTTCTCCGAGACTATAGAATGGGGTCCATTTACAATAACAATCTGCGCTTTCATATGCAAGAGATGTATAGCAGAGATGGAGTACACTTTACTGATGAAGGAAACAGAGTCTTCCTCAACAACTTTAGACTCTGTATAGGTACTTACTTATAAGTACCAAAAACTCTCAATGAACACAACGGCTCTTTATAGAGCCACTCAAGAACAAAACACTTAAGCTTGATCTTTATCTCCCAAAAATTAAAAAAAAAATTCCCTTGGATCCGCGCACCCAACACGAGAGAATCCGTACACCCAACGCGTTAGGATGTGCGCACCCAGCGCGCATTTCGCCGTTTAAAGAAAAAAGGGGGCCCCAGGGGGTCCAAGCACCTCTAGAGGGTCAGAGTATTTCCACTCTGCCCCCTTTATATGTTTTACACACTTATTCCCCTTGCTTCTTCAGCCTCGCTTCTACCGAGGCAGAAAATGGCCGCCAACAGTTCCTGGTTTCGAATGTAGACAGACACTCGACAGCCAGTTAGCATTCAGCGTGCGATCGGGAGGGTGCGTGCTCGGTTCGGGGAGGATGCGCTTACGGTGCGGGTAGGGTGCGCTAATCCTCCCCGGCCATAGATATCACTATCTTTTTTACCCTAATTTTCTCAGGAACCACTGAACAGATTCACAGCATTTATGCAAAAGGCACGAGTCTGAACTGAGCACTACCTCTTTGCCAAATTTGGTGTCATTCCGTTCAGCGGTTCGGGCTGTAGCTGCGACAACAGATCCTATGGGAAATTGCATGGGGAAAACGCGTTTTGGGACCCCCCTTTTTTCTCAGCCACCGCTTGACGAATCACCACAAAACTTTCAGGGTAGGAGCGGAGCAGAGCTGGCCAATAGTTTGGAAAATTTCGCGAAGATTCGTCAACCGGCGCCAGACTTATTGGGAATAGAATGTTGCGGATTTCCTATGGAAAATAGGTCCTAACCGCCAGTAGATTATATATATAAAGACAGTTGTTCTTAGCACTGCTTCCTGCCTCCATATTGCCAGTGATCAAGAGCTCGAGGGAGCTCGAAACGCGTTTGGCGCTTGGACTGTGTGCGCTCTGTCAACCTCACTGCCGCCTGCTGAGTGGTGTGCTGTAACCCCGCAGTGTGTGGCTTCTCTCAAGGGCAACCTGTGTTTTTTGTATTACAGCGGCTGGTCCGGCCGCGAGGAGCCCCGACGCCTCAGGCGGATCCTGTGTGCTGGTAAACACTAGCACTTGTTGGGACAGTGGGGGCCTCGCTCGCAGAAGTACAGGCAGCGGAAAACAGTGAACATGCGCTCCACCGTAAATGGATGTATACTATTTTGTGGGGCAGGGACAGTATCCACTTGGTGAAAGAACTTTAGAGTCTGAATGTGGCTATATTTTTTGGACTACCAGGACCAGCATGCCACTTTATGCAACGCCCATTGGGGTGGGACTCTGTAATTAATAAAGACAGTTGTTCTTAGCACTGCTTCCTGCCTCCATATTGCCAGTGATCAAGAGCTCGAGGGAGCTCGAAACGCGTTTGGCGCTTGGACTGTGTGCGCTCTGTCAACCTCACTGCCGCCTGCTGAGTGGTGTGCTGTAACCCCGCAGTGTGTGGCTTCTCTCAAGGGCAACCTGTGTTTTTTGTATTACAGCGGCTGGTCCGGCCGCGAGGAGCCCCGACGCCTCAGGCGGATCCTGTGTGCTGGTAAACACTAGCACTTGTTGGGACAGTGGGGGCCTCACTCGCAGAAGTACAGGCAGCGGAAAACAGTGAACATGCGCTCCACCGTAAATGGATGTATACTTTTTTGTGGGGCAGGGACAGTATCCACTTGGTGAAAGAACTTTAGAGTCTGAATGTGGCTATATTTTTTGGACTACCAGGACCAGCATGCCACTTTATGCAACGCCCATTGGGGTGGGACTCTGTAATTAATAAAGACAGTTGTTCTTAGCACTGCTTCCTGCCTCCATATTGCCAGTGATCAAGAGCTCGAGGGAGCTCGAAACGCGTTTGGCGCTTGGACTGTGTGCGCTCTGTCAACCTCACTGCCGCCTGCTGAGTGGTGTGCTGTAACCCCGCAGTGTGTGGCTTCTCTCAAGGGCTACCTGTATTTTTTGTATTACAGCGGCTGGTCCGGCCGCGAGGAGCCCCGACGCCTCAGGCGGATCCTGTGTGCTGGTAAACACTAGCACTTGTTGGGACAGTGGGGGCCTCGCTCGCAGAAGTACAGGCAGCGGAAAACAGTGAACATGCGCTCCACCGTAAATGGATGTATACTTTTTTGTGGGGCAGGGACAGTATCCACTTGGTGAAAGAACTTTAGAGTCTGAATGTGGCTATATTTTTTGGACTACCAGGACCAGCATGCCACTTTATGCAACGCCCATTGGGGTGGGACTCTGTAATTAATAAAGACAGTTGTTCTTAGCACTGCTTCCTGCCTCCATATTGCCAGTGATCAAGAGCTCGAGGGAGCTCGAAACGCGTTTGGCGCTTGGACTGTGTGCGCTCTGTCAACCTCACTGCCGCCTGCTGAGTGGTGTGCTGTAACCCCGCAGTGTGTGGCTTCTCTCAAGGGCAACCTGTGTTTTTTATATATATATATATATATATATATATATATTCACTGAAAAAACCATAGGTTTCACACATGTTATAGTTAGCGGAAATTTTACTGATAAAAAACCAGTGAAATTCCCCCGTTATAGTTAGCGCAGGCAACTATAACTCACGCGACCGCAATCCTCTGCTGATGCTAATACTGTATTTAGACACTTATTTGCCCATGTCTTCTTCCATACATTTTTAGCTATACATATATTACAAATATTTTTTTTTCATAAAGACACATATGTCATCAGCAGAAGATTGCAGTCGCGTGAGTTATAGTTGCCTGCGCTAACTATAACGGGGGAATTTCACTGGTTTTTTATCAGTAAAATTTCCGCTAACTATAACATGTGTGAAACCTATGGTTTTTTCAGTGAATTTGCAAGGTTTTTTAAATGCTAATTCCTAACTATAACGTGTGTGAAACCTATGGTTTTTTCAGTGAATTAGTACGGTTTTTTAAATGCTAAGTTTTTTTCCCTTATAATAAGCCCTGTACATTTGGTGGCCTTCGGCCACCAAAAGCACAGGGGGTGGGGTAAGTGTGGATAGTGTTTTTTTTATTTTTATTTTTTTACCGTACGCTTACGGTAAGCGTACGGTAAGCGTACCCCGCGAATTTGCCGAAAAAAAAATAAAACCGTTTTTGCACTTGGGGGATGTTTGGGGACTCCCTCAACATGACTATGTGGGAGGGAGTTGTCAAAACAGCCCCTTTACATGTTTTTGGGCTTGATATTTTAAAAATCACTCTCAGTGCGAGAGAAAAAATGGCGGCCGCCGCTTCCTGGTTTCGGCCGATTCGAATGTTTACTAAGATCTAAGAGCCAATCAGAATCGCGCTCGCGCACGCCACCGTACGCTTACCGTAAGCGTACCGTAAGCTGGCTCAGATATATATATTGATTTAAAGGCTATTTTCTCAGAATCTACTGAACAGATTTACACCAAACCTACAAAAGGCACTTCCTTGACCTAGGGACTACCTCTCTGCCAAATTTTGAGTAATTCTGTTCAGCCGTTCGGGCTGCAGCTCGTTCTAAAGGTCCTATGGAAAAATGCATGGGAAAAACGCGTTTTGGGACCCCCCTTTTATCTCAGCCCCCGCTTGACGGATCCCCCGAGACTTTCAGGGTAGGAGCGGAGCGTAGCGCCCCACCTATTTTGAAAAATTTGCGAGGATTCGTCGACCGGCGCCAAAGTTATTCAAAATAGAATGTTGAGGTTTTCCTATGGAAACGTGGTCCTAACTATAACTACCTACTGGCGACCGCCAGTAGGTAATATATATATATATATATATATATATATATATATATATCTCTCTCTCTCTCTCTCTCTCTCTCTCTCTCTCTCTCTCTCTCTCTCTCTCTCTCTCTCTCTCTCTCTCTCTCTCTCTCTCTCTCTCTCTCTCTCTCTCTCTCTCTCTCTCTCTCTCTCTCTCTCTCTCTCTCTCTCTCTATATATATATATATATATATATATATATATATATATATATATATATATATATATATATATATATATATATATATATATATATATATATATATATATATATATATATATATATATATTTTCTAGGGTTTTGTACGAGGGAAATGTCCAGCTAACTATAACGCCCCTGAAACCTATGTTTTTTTTCAGTGAATCTCTCTCTCTCTCTCTATATCTATATATATATGTCCACACCAAACGAAAAAGTTCTACGTGCGCTCTCAGTAATAAACAGGTGAAACAACGATATCAATATCCGAAAGTTTAATTCACACTACGCGTTTCGGCGACAAGCCTTGATCACGTGTGAACATGTGTTACCCAACAGTCCTAATAAAGCATTGAAATTGCGATGTCATCACGTTAGACAGAACCAGGGCAGCGGCCATCTTAGAGTGGTACAAGCATTATTGGTACACAGGAAAACATTGCATATTCAAATAAAAATTAAATTGATAAATCAATGTTGCAATGTGACGTGTCTACACAGGTGCCGATAAAGCATAGAAATTACGCTGTCAAAACACCGGAATGAGTTGGAGCCAAGGCAGCGGCCATCTTGGAGTGGTAAAAACAGTATTGGTACTTAGAAAAAGTATTGGTACTTAGAAAAACATTGCATACTCAGAATCAGAGTTCAAAGTTGAGAGAATTGATACATGATGCAATGTAAGTTGTCTCCACAAGTGCGGAACATCCCTATGGCTGCACTGCTGGACCGAAGGAATAGTAGGGTAATACTAATATTAACGGAAACGGTGGTTGCCATGGCAATGGTGCCCCCAACAATTGACACGAAAAATGCGTGAGCTAAAGACAGGGGTCAGGTGAATGGCAGTCTACGGGCAAGTGCCCAGGCAACTACCTAGTAATGTTATGACTAGCGCTAAATAACGGGGACAAAAACATAATACTGCAATAGTAGTAGCTCTACAGACATAAAATGTGTACGTGATGACTATAACCATAGGACTTATCTTAGCCAATGAGCGTGCCCATAGTGGAAAGGTTTGAGGTGATGAGCAAGTGAAGAGTGAACTCGTGGAGTGAAAGGGTAGGATGCCCGTGCCGGTGAGTCAAAGTGAAGGGCTCCTTCCTTCTCTCCTGTAAATAATACAAAAAATGAACATGTCAGTGCAACGAATAACATAGCTCATAGGGTTAACACAATACAGAAGTATTAAGTAGCATAGCATACACATCGAAAAGGAGACTATTAAAAGACAAAACAGCTAGATTTGGTTGTACAAGGGCGAGCATAAAAACACATGGTATGCTGGACGGGTAAGGGAGCAATTAAGACATAAAATATGCTTATATGGTTCCTCATTATTTAAGGTGGATTGACATTTCCTCATCCATGTTCAATCCCCCTGGGCTCTTTGTTTGAAAGTCAATAATATATCTAGATTCACGTTGTCTGAGGTGAAGAGTTCTATCACCACCTCTGGGATTCCTAGGTATATGTTCCAAAATGCAGTAACTCATGTCGTTAATGTTGGAACCATGTTTGGAGAAAAAGTGACGAGCAACCGGGTATTTGGGGTCATTATTGGTAATGGCCCTTAGATGCTCCATCACTCTCTTTTTAGCAGGACAGGTGGTACTCCCTATGTACCAAAGTCCGCACGTGCATTCAATGGCATAAATCACGAAACAGGTACTACATGTGAGAAATTGCGTGATTTTCTTGGACACCCCACCATATGTCAGATTGTCTTTAAATGTACTGTTTCTGCAAGCTTTACAATGGCCACATGGAAAAAATCCCATGAGGCCATGGCCAGTATTGGTGGTACGGTCAGTGATATCATTTCTGACTACTATGTCTCTGATGTTCTTATTCCTCCTGTAGGTGATACTGGGCCTGTCAGGAACCAGATTGCCAACCACCCCATCTGATTTAAGAATGTCCCAATGTTTAGCGAAAATGCGTTGGATTTTATGTGCATCAGAATTGTATGTGAGGATCACCCGGACCACATCTGAGGTATCATCGGTGGTGCTTTCTACTCTGTCTTTCAGGGTGTCTACCCTATCAATCCCTTCCGCGCGTTCTTTCGCTTTTCTGAGAACCCAATTGGGATAGCCTCTAGCTTGGAACCGGCTGACAATGTTATCCCTCTCTGTACTGTATGAATCGGGATTGTTGCAATTTCTCTTTGCCCTCAGCAGCTCCCCGTAGGGTATACTCCATTTGAGAGTATCGGGGTGGCTGCTGAGGGCATGCAAGATGCTATTGCCCGCTGTAGCTTTCCGAAATAACAGCCAGCAGGACCCTGGAAACCGATTTCAGTAAAGTTGTCATGTGGCGTCGCTACATTGATGACTTGTTCATCGTCTGGAATGGCACCAGAGGTGAAGCTGAGGAATTTATCTCGAAACTGAACACCAATAGTTACAACATTGTTCTGTCTGGGAGTATCAATGACACCAAAACGGACTTTCTTGACGTAGGACTGGAGGTAGTGGAGAACAAAATATGCACTACTCTTTTTCGGAAAGCTACAGCGGGCAATAGCATCTTGCATGCCCTCAGCAGCCACCCCGATACTCTCAAATGGAGTATACCCTACGGGGAGCTGCTGAGGGCAAAGAGAAATTGCAACAATCCCGATTCATACAGTACAGAGAGGGATAACATTGTCAGCCGGTTCCAAGCTAGAGGCTATCCCAATTGGGTTCTCAGAAAAGCGAAAGAACGCGCGGAAGGGATTGATAGGGTAGACACCCTGAAAGACAGAGTAGAAAGCACCACCGATGATACCTCAGATGTGGTCCGGGTGATCCTCACATACAATTCTGATGCACATAAAATCCAACGCATTTTCGCTAAACATTGGGACATTCTTAAATCAGATGGGGTGGTTGGCAATCTGGTTCCTGACAGGCCCAGTATCACCTACAGGAGGAATAAGAACATCAGAGACATAGTAGTCAGAAATGATATCACTGACCGTACCACCAATACTGGCCATGGCCTCATGGGATTTTTTCCATGTGGCCATTGTAAAGCTTGCAGAAACAGTACATTTAAAGACAATCTGACATATGGTGGGGTGTCCAAGAAAATCACGCAATTTCTCACATGTAGTACCTGTTTCGTGATTTATGCCATTGAATGCACGTGCGGACTTTGGTACATAGGGAGTACCACCTGTCCTGCTAAAAAGAGAGTGATGGAGCATCTAAGGGCCATTACCAATAATGACCCCAAATACCCGGTTGCTCGTCACTTTTTCTCCAAACATGGTTCCAACATTAACGACATGAGTTACTGCATTTTGGAACATATACCTAGGAATCCCAGAGGTGGTGATAGAACTCTTCACCTCAGACAACGTGAATCTAGATATATTATTGACTTTCAAACAAAGAGCCCAGGGGGATTGAACATGGATGAGGAAATGTCAATCCACCTTAAATAATGAGGAACCATATAAGCATATTTTATGTCTTAATTGCTCCCTTACCCGTCCAGCATACCATGTGTTTTTATGCTCGCCCTTGTACAACCAAATCTAGCTGTTTTGTCTTTTAATAGTCTCCTTTTCGATGTGTATGCTATGCTACTTAATACTTCTGTATTGTGTTAACCCTATGAGCTATGTTATTCGTTGCACTGACATGTTCATTTTTTGTATTATTGACAGGAGAGAAGGAAGGAGCCCTTCACTTTGACTCACCGGCACGGGCATCCTACCCTTTCACTCCACGAGTTCACTCTTCACTTGCTCATCACCTCAAACCTTTCCACTATGGGCACGCTCATTGGCTAAGATAAGTCCTATGGTTATAGTCATCACGTACACATTTTATGTCTGTAGAGCTACTACTATTGCAGTATTATGTTTTTGTCCCCGTTATTTAGCGCTAGTCATAACATTACTAGGTAGTTGCCTGGGCACTTGCCCGTAGACTGCCATTCACCTGACCCCTGTCTTTAGCTCACGCATTTTTCGTGTCAATTGTTGGGGGCACCATTGCCATGGCAACCACCGTTTCCGTTAATATTAGTATTACCCTACTATTCCTTCGGTCCAGCAGTGCAGCCATAGGGATGTTCCGCACTTGTGGAGACAACTTACATTGCATCATGTATCAATTCTCTCAACTTTGAACTCTGATTCTGAGTATGCAATGTTTTTCTAAGTACCAATACTTTTTCTAAGTACCAATACTGTTTTTACCACTCCAAGATGGCCGCTGCCTTGGCTCCAACTCATTCCGGTGTTTTGACAGCGTAATTTCTATGCTTTATCGGCACCTGTGTAGACACGTCACATTGCAACATTGATTTATCAATTTAATTTTTATTTTTATTTGAATATGCAATGTTTTCCTGTGTACCAATAAAGCTTGTACCACTCTAAGATGGCCGCTGCCCTGGTTCTGTCTAACGTGATGACATCGCAATTTCAATGCTTTATTAGGACTGTTGGGTAACACATGTTCACACGTGATCAAGGCTTGTCGCCGAAACGCGTAGTGTGAATTAAACTTTCGGATATTGATATCGTTGTTTCACCTGTTTATTACTGAGAGCGCACGTAGAACTTTTTCGTTTGGTGTGGACATTAATTTTGCCGGCGTGCTCCGCTGGCGTGTGCGCCACCTCTCAAGGGTCCCAGCAGATCCGGAAGGAGCTTTTCTGTTCTGTGGAATATATATATATATATATATATATATATATATATATATATATATATATATATATATATATATATATATATGTAACCTACTGGCAGTCGCCAGTAGGTAGTTATAGTTAGGACCCTGTTTCCATAGGAAATCCGCAACATTCTATTTGGAATAACTTTGGCGCCGGTCGACGAATCCTCGCGAAATTTTCAAAATAGGTGGGGCGCTACGCTCCGCTCCTACCCTGAAAGTCTCGGGGGGATTCGTCAAGCGGGGGCTGAGAAAAAAGGGGGGTCCCAAAACGCGTTTTTCCCATGCATTTTTCCATAGGACCTTTAGACACAGCTACAGCCCGAACGGCCGAACAGAGTTACTTGAAATTTGGCAGAGAGGTAGTCCTCAGGTCAAGGAAGTGCCTTTTGTAGGTCTGGTGTAAATCTGTTCAGTAGATCCTGAGAAAATAGCATTTAAATCAATATAAATATCTGAGCCAGCTTACGGTGCGCTTACTGTGCGCTTACGGTAAGCTTACCGTACGCGTACGGTGACGTGCGCGAGCGCGATTCTGATTGGCTGTTAGATCTTAGTAAACATTCGAATCGGTCGAAACCAGGAAGCGGCGGCCGCCATTTTCTCTCTCGCACTCTGAGGGGGGGAGGAAAAACAAAGGTGGAAAATATGTAAAGGAGCATGTTAGACAGCTCCTAACCACCTAGCATTGATTAAGGGGCCCCACAAGACCCCCCAAGGCAAAAAAAACCATATTATTTTTTTTCGAAAAAACGCCGATTACGCTTACCGTACGCGTACGGTAAAAATTAATTATAAAAATAAAATATCCACACTCACCCCTCCCCCGTGTGCCAAAGGTGCCTGTAGGGCACCTTTTGTGCATGTCACATTATTCAAAAGAACAATTAATAGATTTAGTTTCTCAACGAAGCGCATAATATGTCCTCCGTGTGCGGACGATGCGCGAAGCGCATCGTGCGTACATGGCCCATCCAGCGTAACGTGGGCACGTGGTGCGCGTAGCGCACCGCGTGCTCACCTTGCGCCCACGGAACGAACTGCGTAAAGTGGGCGCACACGCCACGAACGGCGTAAAGTAACTTAGCATTTAAAAAACCGTACAAATTCACTGAAAAAACCATAGGTTTCACACACGTTATAGTTAGCTGGACATTTTACTCGTAAAAAACCATTGAAATTCCCCCGTTATAGTTAGTGCAGGCAACTATAACTCACGCAACCGCAATCCTCTGCTGATGCTAATACTGTATTTAGACACTTATTTGCCCATGTCTTCTTCCATTAAATTTTAGCTATACATATATTACAAATATTTTTTTTTCATAAAGACACATATGTCCTCAGCAGAGGATTGCGGTCGCGTGAGTTATAGTTGCCGGCACTAACTATAACGGGGGAATTTCAATGGTTTTTTACGAGTAAAATGTCCAGCGAACTATAACGTGTGTGAAACCTATGGTTTTTTCACTGAATATATATATATATATTACCTACTGGCGGTCGCCAGTAGGTAGTTATAGTTAGGACCCTGTTTCCATAGGAAAACCGCAACATTCTATTTGGAATAACTTTGGCGCCGGTCGACGAATCCTCGCGAAATTTTCAAAACTAATGGGGCGCTACGCTACGCTCCTACCCTGAAAGTCTCGGGGGGGGATTCGTCAAGCGGGGGCTGAGAAAAAAGGGGGGTCCCAAAACGCGTTTTTCCCATGCATTTTTCCATAGGACCTTTAGACACAGCTACAGCCCGAACGGCTGAACAGAGTTACTTGAAATTTGGCAGAGAGGTAGTCAACAGGTCAAGGAAGTGCCTTTTGTAGGTCTGGTGTAAATCTGTTCAGTAGTTCCTGAGAAAATAGCATTTAAATCAATATATAGATCTGTGGCAGCTTACGGTGCGCTTACCGTGCGCTTACGGTAAGCTTACCGTACGCGTACGGTGCCGTGCGCGAGCGCGATTCTGATTGGCTGTTAGATCTTAGTAAACATTCGAATCGGTCGAAACCAGGAAGCGGCGGCCGCCATTTTCTCTCTCGCACTCTGAGGGGGGGGAGGAAAAACAAAGGTTGAAAACATGTAAAGGGGCAGGTTAGACAGCTCCTAACCACCTAGCCTTGATTAAGGTGTCCCAAAAGAACCCCCAAGGCAAAAAATTAAATTTTATATTCTTTCGAAAAAACGGCGATTACGCTTACCGTACGCGTATGGTAAAAAATAAGTATTAAAAAAAAATTATCCACATTTTCCCCCCCCGTGTGCATAAGGTGCCCGCAGGGCACCTTTTGTGAATTGTATATCAGCCAATGGTACATTTAATTGTTTACCTTTCACAACGAAGCGCATAATATGTCCGTGTGCGGACGGTGCGCGAAGCTCATCGTGCGTACATGGCCCATCCAGCGTAACGTGGGCGCGCGGTGCCACCGTGCGTGCACCGTGCGCGAAGCGCACCATGCACGCATGGAACGAACTTCGTTAAGTGGGCGCGCATGCCACGAATGGCGTAAAGTAACTTAGCATTTAAAAAACCGTACAAATTCACTGAAAAAACCATAGGTTTCACACACGTTATAGTTAGGAATTAGCATTTAAAAAACCTTGCACATTCACTGAAAAAACCATAGGTTTCACACATGTTATAGTTAGCTGGACATTTTACTCATAAAAAACCAATGAAATTCCCCCGTTATAGTTAGCGCAGGCAACTATAACTCACGCGACCGCAATCCTCTGCTGATGACATATGTGTCTTTATGAAAAAAAAATATTTGTAATATATGTATAGCTAAAATTTAATGGAAGAAGACATGGGCAAATAAGTGTCTAAATACAGTATTAGCATCAGCAGAGGATTGCGGTCGCGTGAGTTATAGTTGCCTGCACTAACTATAACGGGGAAATTTCATTGGTTTTTTGAGTAAAATGTCCAGCTAACTATAACATGTGTGAAACCTATGGTTTTTTCAGTGAATATATATATATATAGATATAGATATAGATATAGATATAGATATAGATAGAGAGAGAGATTCACTGAAAAAAACATAGGTTTCAGGGGCGTTATAGTTAGCTGGACATTTCCCTCGTACAAAACCCTAGAAATTCCCCTGTTATAGTTAGTTCAGCTAACTATAACTCGCGCCCCCGCAATGCACTGCTGATGACGTCACTTATTACATCACTCATGACATGGTCAGTGACATCACTGATGACATCACTGATGACGTCATCCATGTGATAAATTAGTGCATCTTCTCACACCCTAATATAACCTTTGATACACGGACTCAAAATTTCAGACGGCCATTTTGAAAACCATAGATACTCCAATACCAATAACTACACACCCACTCATTGACTCTTAGATCTACATACATCTCCACTCACTCACCTGTACAGTCACTCATACTTACAGTCACTCTGTGCATTTATACACCTATATAGACACTCACACACCGCTAATCATCCATTGAGGTACTGACATATCTAGTCAGTCATGCAAATAATTAATCACAGTCCAATTTACTCACCTATACAGTTAAACACACTCAAGTTCACTTACTCATAAAAATACTAACAAATTCTGTGTCTTCCTGCAGAAAAACAAACAGCACATGACACAGATATCCTTTGCACTATGGCGCATACAGCCACTCCCAAAATCACACACTCTCACATATAGATAGTTATATGCTCTTACACACATATACACTGCGTTTCACATATGTAGTTACTGACACATGTACAACTGAGATATACATTCAATCACTAACACACCCATACATACACTCACCCAACCATACAGTCCATCACAGATGCACTCTTAAATCCATGCACTCACTGAATCACCCACTCACAGATCTAGTCACAGAGTCACACACACCCTACCCACACAAACACTCGGGCACCCATACAGATACTCAGACAACCAATATGTAACCCATATAGACACTTATATAGCTATTCACAAAACCATGCAGCCACTTATAAACCAACACACAGACACCTACAGACATTCGCACAGTTTAGTCACTAGTCTGCAGTAAGATACATTTAATGACTCACTTATAGAGTCAGTTACGCACCACAGAAAATCATCCATTCACACACTTGTACACCCACTTATTTTTCAACAGGCCTTTCCCTATATATATTAAACATATTAAAACTGTTCAGAAACACATACTCAATGGATGATGTCATCAGTGATGTCACTGACCATGTCATGAGTGATGTAATATGTGACGTCATCAGCAGTGCATTGCGGGGCGTGAATTATAGTTAGCTGAACTAACTATAACAGGTGAATTTCTAGGGTTTTGTATGAGGGAAATGTCCAGCTAACTAGAACACCCCTGAAACCTATGGTTTTTTCAGTGAATTTCTAAGGTTTTTTAAATGACGATTCCTAACTATAACGCTCCTGAAACCTTTGGTTTTTTCAGGGAATTTCAAAGGTTTTTTAAATGCCAATTCCTATCTATAACTTATCTCTAAAGATATCATGAAAAGCATTTTTTTTTAAAAGTAGGGTGCACATTAGTTTTCTGGAAAAGCATCTTTGTGATTGGTTAAGAAAAAGCAGTTTCAACGTGGAGTACATATCATAGGATAAAATTTGCTCAGCTCAACCACACCTGCTACTTGCATTTGGAAGGCACTGTTCAAACTTAAAACAATCGTCAACTTTTAACCTGCACGTGTCGTTAAATGTTCAAGGAAATGTTACAAAAAAATATCGTAAAGTTTTAAAAAATTGATGAACTTTTAACCTGTACGTATTGTAGAATGTTCTAGAAAGTGTGTTGATAGAATACGTTGCACTTCTGACTTCTATGTGTTGTTGAATATTTAAAAAAACGGTTCATATGGAAAATTAAAAAGAAACCAATAGAGCAGTTTTGAAACCTAAAAGAATCAAGGAACTATTCTAATTTATTCTTTACATGTATTTATGTGTGCAGCAACAAAATTATAGACAGAAAAGCACTAGGAAGAGGAAGAAGCAGGGAGTGGGGGCGACGGGGGGAGATGGGCAGAATGGCACACATGCAAAATTAAGTACAGCACAAGTATAGACAAACAATGGCCAAAATGGAACACACTAACAAGGAGCACAAGTCACACAACCAGCCACCGAACGAGCATAGAAGTGAAAACCACGCTGTATTCATACAGGATGTGTACAAAGGACAGTCATTGGTGTTGTGGGATGTCTGCGACCGTGGTCATCATGGATGAGACGCCCAGCATGTGGCACATGGTCGAGTTCACTGTGTGTTATGCTGCCAAACGGCTGCTTCTCCCTCCCACGAGCCCCCACACTTTTGTACAGTGCGCTGTTGTATCTCGTGCACTCGTACGGCACACCATTGTAATGCCTATTTGCGCATGTCCTGCTACATTCCAACTACAACATCACAGTGCCGTTTGGAGGTGGTGCATGCCACTTTACAACATCGACTGCTGCGGCTCTTGAAACAGGCCACACCAGAACACAGACACACTTACCACACTTCCTGTACACGGACATGTCGGAGACACCCCGTTCCCCTTGCCGGATAGGCACACCCCTCCACTGACCTGTGAACCCCAGACCAGCACATGCCAGTTGTGCATGCAGGAGGATGCGTGCGTAGCTACACATCCAGGCTCACTGCCAACGCTGAGGTGACAGCACACTGTGATGTTGCAGGGCTTGTGCCTATCCTGCGAAGACAATGACCACAGGGACACACTGCCTAAGATGTGGGTTTGGGGGGCATTGGCGGTCCTGGAGTTGTTGAGATGAGTCTTCTGGCCCTCATGGGTATCCCTGTATCATGCTCATTGACTCTATGGCACCTGTGGGTGTTCTGGTGTGGCTCTTGGCTGTGTTCCCTTTCATGGTGCAAGTAGTTGTCCTGCTTAACACCAGCAGAAGCAGGTGTAAAATGCCTGGTGCTAACGTGTCTTATCGCCGGAATTTGTTTCGCATTGCAATTGGTGTGAAAGTTATGATGTGATTTTTTTCGTGTGGAGAACAATATACGAACTGAGCAGTGTATCTCGTCAAGATCCAGCACCTGACGCACTATTCCCAATCAATATAAATACAATGAGATTTCTTAATAGATTTTGTGTGTACACTGTAAGTGCAGCCAATACCTCAGTGCAATTCAATACAGGATTTTAGTATTTAGAATGAATCGGAAAGGTGCACCTCGTGTCTTTTTGCACGGGAACGGCTAGTCTCCATTTCATTATCAGCACTTTAACGGAAGAAAGGTTGAGATAAATCTAACACACTATTCAGAAGTTGGTGCAAACTGAAGATATCACCAGTATTCCAGCGATAAGTGCCCCAAAATTTAACACCATGGTGGACTCCATCAAATAACAGTAACAAGAAAGAGTCACACAGCAGTTAAGATAACAACCAACAACATGATGAATTTTTTTTCCAAACTTTATTTTTTATAATAATAAATATATAAACGATAAACTATTTTCAAACTTTATTTTTTTATTAACATAAATATAAACAATAAACTAATAAACAAAATGTAACAACAATAATACAAAACAACAAGGCGGAACACTCTTGTGGGAACCACGGATGTCGACGACAGACCTGGAAAATCAGAAAGATTGTTAAAAAAAACCAACATGGTATTCTCAACAAAATACCACAAGAAACAAATCGCAGATATATAAAATGTATACAGCTAACAACATTTTATAAGTTTAACTTACAAAAACTGTAAATGTTGCCGCTTTAAAATATTTACCGAATCTGAGGATTTTTTTTTGAAGAAGGCACCACGCACACAACGCTTTTCTTCAGTGGTGAAGAAATGTTTAACTTTTTCCAAGGGGCAAACAAAGACCAATGCCACCTTCTTCATTCGCAAGATTTGCCAAAGAGTTCTGTTACGAGGGGATCCTAACAAAAAATACTCGTGCGGCACAGCAAGTATGATGAAACACCTAAGGACCCTTCATCCAAACAATCTTGCACGAGAAGAGTGCAAACAGATGAGAAACACTCCTGTTCTGTATCTGTAAAAAAGAATCCCAAATAAATGTATATTAATAATTTTCAAAGTTACACTATTCCATTACTGTACAAACACATTTTAAATAAAAACTGACTAAGAAACTATAGCCCTGAACCACAAGTGTGACGATCATTAAAACACTACATGCATAGTGCATACTACTTTGAAGCAGTTCATGCCCTAAAGCCTACCTCACTAAAACTCTACATGCTAACTGACTAAATGATTACAGTACTATAAGGAGACACACTGGGTGAGTGACAGGGTGTTTGCTAGAAGAGTATGAATACTAACTAGGGAATTGAATGTGTAAAACACAACTGTGTAGGTGATTAGAGGACTGCATCCATACTGCATCGGCATTTAAAGCAGTCCATGTGCTAAGGCCTGGGTCACTGCATAACTACTTGGGTACTGACTGAATGATTAGAGTACAGCAAGGAGAGTGCCTAGGTGAATTTATAAGTGCTAGGCGTTTCGCACAGGGAATGGATTAGTACTTGGTACTGAATGGGTCACTAGAGGAGTGCAAAGGCAGTGACAAGTACTGGACTGTATGGATACTGACTAGGAAATTGAAAGTGTGAAAGACAAGTGTCTAGGTGGTTAGAAGACTGCATGCATAGTGCATAAGGGTTTGAAGCAGTCCATGTGCTAAGGCCTGGCTCAGTGTATGAATACTTAGACACTGACTGAATGATTAGAGTACTGCAAAGATAGTATCTTGGTGAATTTATAAGTGTTTGGGTTTTAGCACAGTGAATGGATTAGTACATGGTGCTGAATGGGTCACTAGAGGACTGCAAACGGAGTGACAGGGTATTTTGTGGAAGTGTATGGATACTGACTAGGGAATTGAAGGTGAGAAAGACAGTTGTGTAGGTGGTTAGAGGTCTGCATGCATAGTGGATAAGGGTTTGAAGCAGTCCATATACTAAGGCCTGGGTCACTGGATGAGTACTTGGGAACTGACTGAATGATTAGAGTACTGCAAGGAGAGTGCCTGGGTGAATTTATTAGGGTTTGGCGCAGTGAATGGATTAGTACATGATGCTGAATGGGTCACTAGAGGAGTGCAAGGGGAGTGACTGGGTGTTTGCTGGAAGTGAACGGATACTGACTGGGGAATTGAAGGTGTGAAAGACAAGTGTGTAGATGGTTAGAGGACTGAATGCATAGTGGATAGGGGTTTGAAGAAGTCCATCTGCTAAGACCTGGCTCAGTGCATGAATACTTAGGCAGTGACTGAATCATTAGAGTACTGGAAAGAGAGTGTCTTGGAGAATTTATAAGTGTTAGGCTTTTAGCACAGTGAATGAATTAGTACATGCTGTTGAATGGGTCTCTAGAGAACTGCAAAGGAAGTGACAGGATGTTTCCTGGAAGTGTATGGATACTGACCAGGGAATTGAAGTTGTAAAAGACAAGTGTATAGTATGTTAGAACAATACATGCATACTGCATAGACATTTGAAGCAATCTATTTGGTACTTAGAAACTGACTAATTAATCAGACTACTTCTAGGACAGTGCTTAGGTAAAACTTTTAAATTTTCAGTTCTGCCACAGTGAACAGAATAGTACATGGTACAGCACCTTAGTGTCAAACCCTGACTCATTTTATCAATGCATAAGCAAAGACTAGCTTCTAATGATACTAAAACTTGACAACATGAGAGGTTTTAAATTAGTTATCTGTCAGCAAATACACGATGTTACCAAATGCTTCTCTCACAGTGATCCCAAATACACAATAACTCACAGTGTGATTCTAGACAAGCACCACTATCCCTATGAGTTTACCAAAACTCATTCACTACAGTGCAAGTGGTAAGGGAACTGCACACAATCTGCGTATTTCACAACTGCAATTTACTGTCAATGCCTGACTCGTATAATGAAAGCATAAGCCATAAATGTCTTCTAATGCTACTAAAACTTGATAACATGACATGTTTTACAACACTTATCTGTCAGCAAACACACGATGTTACCAAACACTTCTCTCACAGTGGTTCCCAAATGCACACAGACTCACAGTGTGATTCTAGACAAACAACACTATTCCTTGGAGTTTACCAAAACTCATTCACTACAGTGGAAGTGGTAAAGGAACTGCACACAATCTACATATTTCACGACTACACTTTAATGTCAATGCCTGACTAATATAATCAACGCATAAGCAAAGACTGGCTTCTAATGCTACTTAAACTTCACAACATGACAGGTTTTAAAACAGTTATCTGTCAGCAAATACATGATGTTATCAAATGATTATCTTACACTGATACCAAATACACACAAACTCACAGTGTGATTCTAGACAAGCACCACTATCCCTATGAGTTTGCCAAAACTCATTCACTACAGTGCAAGTGGTAATGGAACTGCACACAATCTACATATTTCACGACAGCAATTTACTGTCAATGCCTGACTCATTTAATGAAAGCATAAGCCATAACTGTCTTCTAATGCTACTAAAACTTGACAAGATGACTGGTTTTAAAACCGTTATCTGTCAGCAAATACACGATGTTACCAAATGCTTCTCTCACAATCCTTACCCAAATGCACACAGACTCACAGTGTGATTTTAGACAATCAACACTATCCTAGGAGTTTACCAAAACTCATTCACTAGTCTGGAAGAGTTAATGGTACTGAACGCAATCTACATATTTAAGTACAGCACATCAGTGTCAAAGCATGACTCATTTAATCAACGCATAAGCAAAGACTGGATTCTAATGCTACTAAAACTTCACAACATGACAGGTTTTAAAAAAGTTATCTGTAAGCAAATACATGATATCACCAAATGCTTCTCTCACACTGATCCCAAATACACACTAACTCACACTGTGATTCTAGACATGCACCACTATCCCTAGGAGTTTACCAAAACTCATTCACTACAGTGCAATTGGTAAGGGAACTGCACACAACCTACATATTTCAGGACTGCACTTTTCTGTCAAAGCCTGACTCATTTAATCAAATCATAAGCCATAACTGTCTTCTAATGCTACTAAAACTTCACAACATGACAAGTTAAAACAGCTATCTGTCAGCATATACACGATGTTACCCAATGCTTCTCTCACAGTGGTTCCCAAATGCACACAGACTCACTGTGTGATTCTAGACAAACAACACTATCCCTTGCACTATACCAAAACACATTTCTTCATCTAGAAGTAGTACTACATTTTAGTATAGAAACATAACATAGCCCATTTCACAAATTCATAAACAATGACTGGTTTCTAATTCTACCAAAATATAAAAACAGCAGTTATCTGTCTACAAACACATGAAAAACACAAATGCTTATCACAGAATGGTTTCTACATGCACACACATTGTAGAGAAAAAAAGTACTCCCTACACTTTAGGAGGAGAAATACATTAGTCTGATTAAAATCAAAATAGTCTACATACATCCCCTCACAATTAAATAACTCATTTTTCAAGTTCTTTTGTAGATTAAGAAGTATATCGATCACTCGCCATATTTTCTTTTACAGAATCTCTGCACTGTGCACCTCTCAGCAAAAGCAAAGAATGGCAAAGTTTCCCTTTCATTTTTCACACATATACATGTAAACATCAAATCGCAATCCTTCGCACTTAAACTCAAAAGCAAACACACATTTCTATTGGTTAAACATTTCAACCCTTTCCAACCCTTCCCCCAATCTGCCTACTGCCTGTTACCATAGAAACAGGTCATGGAACACTGCACTGAGCTCACAGGTCACAAGTTCAGCACACAATGTTCCTACACAAGACAGGAAGTGTGCTTGACTGTTCAACATATCTGCTTATCATATAGAATATTCCTTACAATCTGTTTTTGTTAACCAATAACAATCATACCTTTAAAAACAGAAATATACACCCTACCTTTCAGTGTAGAAAGTTGTCATATAACCAATGATTTCTTGTCGTTTTTCAAAAAACGTTGCCGTGGATCCGCACACCCACCGCGAGAGAATCCGTGCATCCAACACGGTAGGATACGCGCACCGTGCGCGCATTTCCCCGTTTAAAAAAAAAAAAAAAGGGGGACCCCCCCCCCAGCACCTCTAGAGGGTCAGAGTATTTCCACTCTGCCCCCTTTATATGTTTTACACACTTATTCCCCTTGCATCTTCAGCCTCGCTTCTACCGAGGCAGAAAATGGCCGCCAACAGTTCCTGGTTTCGAATGTAGAGAGACACTCGACAACCAATTAGCATCAGCGTGCGATCGTGAGGGTGCGCGCTCTGTTTGGGGAGGGTGCGCTTACGGTGCGGGTACGGTCCGCAGATCCTCCGCGGCCATAGCTTTCACTAACTGTTTTACCCTAATTTTCTCAGGAACTACTAAACAGATTCACACCATATATGCAAAAGGTACGAGTCCGAACTGAGGACTACCTCTTTGCCAAATTTGGTGTCATTCCGTTCAGCGGTTCGGGCTGTAGCTGCGACAACAGATCCTATGGGAAATTGCATTTGGAAAACGCGTTTTGGGACCCCCTTTTTTTCTCAACCCCCGCTTGACGGATCACCGCAAAACTTTCAGGGTAGGAGCGGAGCAGAGCTGGCCAAAAGTTTGGAAAATTTCGCGAGGATTCGTCAACCGGCGCCAACGTTATTCCAAATAGAATGTTGCGGATTTCCTATGGAAAATAGGTCCTAACTATAACTATCTACTGGCGACCGCCAGTAGATAATAGATAGATATATTTTTTTAAGGGTATGGGTTCATAAGGGTTTGAATTGCCTTTAAGTGGGACATGTGGAGCTCCTTCGGAGTCAGTTGATTCTTTAGGGTCCCTTGGTGGCTTGTTTGTTTAGAAGTTTCTTGATGTGCTTGGAATCTGCCACTTGTTTTAGATGCTTTTTAGAACTCTCCCTTTTAACCAATGATTCCTCCGTCTAGGTCTTCAAAGCATATTCTTAATTTAGTTGCCAAAGTAGACACCAAGTGCCAGATTTATCATAGTTTTGCGTTGCCCTTGTATTACGCATTGTCTCTAGAGCAATGCAATACTATAGTCCTATTTACCAAGCAACTAAAGGCCACAATGCCCAGTCGTTCCAAGTGATTTGACAGACATCTGCAGTGGGGCAGCAGGATTCCTTTTTAGCTCTGCTCTAGAGAGCTGCAGTAGTTTCTACCATATAATAAAAACAACACATATAGAATAATAGAGGGGTTTTGGTCAGCCCTCTTAATGCATTGATGTGTCGTTGACATTTTTTCTGCCCATCTCAGCGTACAGCATTTGGCAGTAGGTCAGCCCACTTCCGTCATTGGCTCTCTGATGCTCGAGGGACAGCATTTTGCTTGATCACGTCCGCATCAGCTTTAAAGAAGAGCACTACAGTGCCAGTGAGCCAGTGCTGTATTTTACGAAAGCTTTCCATTCTCTATCCTTTTTATTTTTGTCATCTTAGTGTGTTTAAGGTGAGTCTTCAAGTTACCGTAATTCAAAGTCAGTTGTACATCAATGAGAATCATATTTTTCTATGATGTCCGTTAAAAAGGAAATGTGTTTTGGTACCTCTTCTGAGCATATCTGCTTGCTAGAAAGCTCCTGTAATGTTCCGTTCAAAAAGGTTGCATTTATTTAAAATAATGTTTTTATTGCACGCATTGTCCATCTCATTTTGTCTTTTTATTTTTGTGGCCGAACTCGATTATAATAATATTATCCATTGCACCTCGTTAATGACCTGTTGCCCTAGCTTTTGAGAACAAACATACTCTTTACTGAGAACTTAGAAAACTGTTGCAAAGATGATGGAATTTCGTACTCTAGAGTACTCATTTGTTCTCTTCAATGCTTATTTTTCGATTATAGAAAATGTTGTTTTTACGCTCTGTGATGGCAATTCAAATAGCAGTATGAAAATAAATGCTATTTTTACTGTGTTGATATATAAGTACATTTCAGTGGTTCAGTGGAGCGATTTGTACTCCCCTACAAACCACTCCATTCTAAAACAGTGTAATTTTACAAATCTTTGGCTGTCGGTGAGACTTGCAATGGACAAAGTAATATTTCTGTGTAAGCTTTGTTGATGGTTGATGGCTCTCTTTTGAGCGTGGTCATTTGGATACAGCAGCCTTGCAGTTCATATCGTACCACTTAAGAGATATCTCGGTTATTTATTTACATCTTCCTTTCGTGCCCCAACGCATTTTGGATCATTTGTATAGAATTGAAATACTGCAGAGTACAGCTAGTTGTGTTTCATGGTATCACCTAGCACAAGTGTCTTTAGACTTTAGCACTTGCTTTGTGACATTAAATGTTGTGTACTGCATTTGAAATGGCGACCTCCGTATTTACTTTATTTATCCAATTGGCCTTGCTTTCAGTCTGCAGTTGAGAAATTTCTGCTTGGGGACGGAGCCAAGATCCTAGCAGAATGGCCATTCGCTGAGAGAGCTCCTCTGAACCCGGCCTGTAAGCTTTAAAATCGAGCATTTTCTAGTCTTGTAACACATTGCTCTTGGTGGGATGGTGGTGGGAAACCACTCCTAAATTTAGTTGATGCTGTGGAGCGGTGAAGAGACAGATTATGGAGAGTGACTATCAAACGTAATACAAAGACATGAAAGCCCCCCGCACAGTTCTCTAGGCACCCCTAAAGGACCCATGAGGGGTGCATACTGGGTGTAGATGCTGTAGGGAAAGTAACATTACCCCTGGTAAGTCACCCACTCGCATTATGCCGGGTGCGGCAACTGAGCCTGGAAACTGAGCGAAGATGGCTCTGACGGGGAAGGGCAGTAGGAGGCACCTGATCACACTGATTGAACATAGTCCCTCCTCTGTAACTTACCACTTGGTCTCCCAGATCCCCTCTGGTACAGAGTCCGGGATGGTGGCCATTTTGAATTGGGATTGACACCAAGAATGATGTCATTGACTTCAAGAGCGCCGCTATCTTGGGTCTCCTGTGACCCTACAACGATACATGAGGTATAACACTGCCTTGTGTTGATTGGGAAGAATTGCTTAGTGAGCATATTTTGAGACACTACAGATTGCATGAACAGGAGCACACTTGGGCAGTATGCTAACTTGCAGTACCTCACCCTAATGTCATGGCGGTGGCTTTAGCCCTCCTGCTGATTTGCACAACACATGTAGCCCAATTGCCTCATATAGTATATTATAATAAGCCGTGTCTATGCACCCAATGGTCCCAAACTCCAGTTCTCTTCCAGGCTGCAAAGACTGTAGGAGGAATTCGAACATACTAAAATCATTCTTGGAGGAGACGAGATTATAGCATATACAAGATTCAATTCTGGACAGAACTGGCCCACCTGCAACAGGGTGGGACAAAGACAGGGTGGCGCTTCTGGATCTTTTGTCAGACGAGGCTCTTGTGGAACTATGGTGCCTCCTGTACCCCAGAGATCAAGAAATTACATTCTACTCGAACCCACTTGTCTTGGAGTCCAGAATCGATTTTCTTTTCCCCCCATTTATTTATATTATATTATATCTAATGGCAGAATTGCTTGCCCCCAAATCTCCTATAAAATATTTGATAATAGCCTATCTGACCACTCCCTTATTCATTTAGACTTGTGTGAAATCTGTTCTCCTTAGGATGATCTTCCCCCAAACATTTTGCCGGCTTACCTCCTCTATTTCCTGTATCTTTTTCTTGGCCTTAGGACTCTGAGCACTTTACTACTGCTGACCAGTGCTAATTTGCATGTGTTTCTCTCCTAGATGCAAGATGCTGAATGACTGTCTTCATTTTGAATTGTTTTGTTTATAAATTCAATAAACAGCTTATTCTTATATTTTTATAAATTCTTTGGTTGTTTTCTTGGTTTATTTTTGACAGCACTTCAATAACTTCATTGGATTGTTTACAATCATACTGGTTGCCTCAATTTTGTACAATAATTTTGTTTCTCTCCTAAACATGGTAACATTGGTGTATACACAATTGACATTTAGTTTACTTGTAAGTCCTTTGTAAAGAGGTATAACATATACCCAGGGCCTGTAATCTAAATGCTACTAGGGCCTGCAGCACTGGTTGCCCCACCCACACAAGTAGCCTTTCAAACCTTTCTCAGGCCTGCCATTGCAGGACCTCTGTGTGCAGTTTGCTGCCAATTCGACTTGGCATTTAAAACTACTTGCCAAGCCTAATACCCTTTTTCACACATACATCACCCCTAAGGTAGACCTTAAGTAGCCAAAAGGGCAAGGTGCTCTGTAAGTAAAAGGTAGAACCTGTACTTTTAAGTCTTGCATTTCCTGGTAGTGACAAACGCCCAAATTCATTTTTCACTTCTGTGAGGCCTACTCCACTCATAGTTTAACATTGGGTGTTCCTTAAGACACTATAACTCCTGATTGGAAAGGAGTAGCTGCATCATGGTATTTATCTTTGGAATGGTAATAATAAATCCTCTTTACTGGTAACGTTGAATTTAACATTACTATTTTAGAAATGCCACTTTTAGAAAATGGACCTTTCTCTGCTCTTACTGCTCTGTGTGCCTGCATCCTACCTCCAATACACATCTGGGGTGGGTGACAGTTACCCTTGGTGCATTCCCTCTAGACAGCCACAAACACAGGAAGGTTAGGTGTGTCTGCATACTCATCTGCATTCTGATGGCTTTTCCCCTGAGCAGGAAAGGAGGGGGGAGCTGACACATCTGAATAAACAATATCCTGTTTTCCAATCAAATGGCTGATTACCCCTTACTGATAGCCTGGAACATGGGCTGCGAAGGAAGGACCTATGTGCACTTCAAAGTCCCTACTTTTAAGTCACCCCCACTTCTAAGGCACATTTAGGTATAAGTACTGGGTCTCTGACCCCACCAAATCGGACACTTCTGGACCTACAACTGGACTCTGTCAGAAGAACTGCTGTTCTGCATCAAGGAGCGGCACTCTGCTAGACTAGTGACCTGGAATGCCTACTTTACTTTTGTGCTTCCCTGCTGGCTGCTGCTGCTCTGACTCTGCTGAGGAGAGCTGGACTCTGCCTTGCACTGAAGTGATCTCCAAGGGTTTGTTGGCCTACCTTCTGGTGCTTGAGGCTCAGGAATTTCAAAGTCTCTACCCCCTGCTACTCTGCCTGGTTCACTGGAAGTAGACCCAGATACTTGAACTGCGGAAATCGAGTGATCTCCAGTTTGCGTGTTGCAGAACCGCCGTATCTACTCTGTTGCAGGAGTAGAACCCGGCGCCTCACACTTGGAACCGCTTCATCACATCTGTAGCCACCGCTTTGGAACTAACGCATCACCACATCATGGAGAAGATTGACACATCGACCCCCGAGCATTGATGAACCCGGCGCATTATTCCTCCAACCCATCGCACTCAGAACCAACGTATCACCACCCCTGCATTGAGAAAATCAATGCGTCACCTTGACTGCGGGCCAGACATCGATGCATTGTTATCTGCACCCCATATCTTGCTGTTGCGATCAAGATCAAGGTACTCTGTGCACCGGGTCTGCGTGGCTGTTGTTCTCGGCCAGTGTTCCGTTCCAGTCGGCCTGAAATGTTTACTTTGCCCTGGTTCAGTGCGACCAGATAGCTCCCATAGGTGCTTACTGCTCCTAAGCGTTAGATCTTTTTAGTCTTTAAAAATTCATATCTCACCTTCTACTTATTGGATTTTTGTTGTTGTGGTCTTAGTTTCTTTGTAAAATTGTATTTTTTCCTAAATCTGTGTGGTTTCTTTTTGTGGTGTATTCACTGTGTGTGTGTTGCCCAAATAATTTACACATTGCCTGTTTTGAAAAGCCTGTCTGCTCTGTGCCAAGCTACCAGAGGGTGAACACAGGTTATCTTTTAGTGTGTATCTATGTTACCCTGACTAGAGGAGTGGTGTTTCCTGCTTGGACAGGATGTATATCTTGGCCAGCTAGAAACCCTATTTCTAACAAAACATTGGACTTATTCAATCGTCACAGGTAAGATGGATAATGCCGGTCTGGAAATTCCAGGACCCAGAGGCAAAGCGGAGACTTCAGCAACCTCTCCACACCTACTTGTTACTGACTAAGGGCTTTATGGACTCAACAAAATGCACAAAGTCTCTGGCCCACTATTTAAGTCTATATGTGTGGCCACTCAAGAGGGCTTCCGCTCTACATTAACAACTACACCTAGAGACGATTCACTACATAGACCAATGTATAATCCACTTGATGACCCAACCTGACAATTTTCAAAGACTTGTGCTAGATAAAATGACATATGATCCATGGCAACCTGACGTGTGTATTGATACAATATCTTGCATCATTCATAGACTTCTATTCCGTTCCACTATTTTCAGGTTCAGTCTGCTGTCTTCTGTGTGCAAAAACGACTATGTATTTACAGATAAGGGAGTGACAATATAGGGTAATTTAATTCTGTGGTGGACAAGATTTTGTGAGGAAGGAGGGGAGGTTGTTTGCGGGTGCTATGGCATTGAGGGATATTTATGGGAAGGCTTTAGAGCATTTCTAATGGCACAGTCTTTCAGTTAGACACATGTGGAAGGAAACTTTCGGCCAGTCAACAGATGTTCAATGCTTTGTTTCTGTGGATGTGCCCAGCTCTCTTGGCGAGCAAACCTTTCGCAGAATAATTTAAGCCTTCCTCAAAAGGTACATAGAATTAGTGTCAATCCTGACATCTTTGCCAAGAATACATTTTTGGTATTTTTTCAGTGTTGGTGGTAGACTCTACAGAGAAGAAAATTATTTAGTGGCGCCCATATGGTTGCAGGTTAGCAAGTGCGGCACAGACAGGGTTGGGACTTTGAGTGAGATCTCTTGCCAGTACAGACTTCTGCTATAAGCCGTAAAAAAAACTATCTTTTCTGCCTCAGCATGGTGTTTATACCCAAGTAAGTGGCTAATTTTTTTTGTGCTTCCAGATTTCTGGATCTAGTACGCTTTTATTTGGTTCTGTTGTAGCTCAATTTCTCACTGGTTTCCCTTCTTGTAACTGTATTCAGTAATACCTTGGGCCCTCCCTTTTTTTTTTTTTTTTTGTAAACAGAATTTTGTACAGGGAGGGGGTGCAGCAACAGTCCTAAGTTCAGAATTGTGACGTCTTTGTCCCAAGTCCCAATGAGGGAGGTTTAGATTAAAATACCTCCTTTCATGTTTTGTTTATCAAGTGTCAGTCAGTCAATCATCTTTATTCGGCTTAACCAGCCATAAAAGAAACATTCAGTGCATCAAGAACACCAGCATCTGAATCTGGACTAGGCCAAACAACAATACACTACAGTTATATTACATAACATAACAGGTGTATTTGTAAAGCGCACGATTACCCGTAGGTGTCCTGGCGCTGAATTACAGATGTTTATTGTTACCCAACTCAATGGTACTCATTTTATCGACCTCAGATGGATGAAAGGCTGAGTGGACCCGCCGGGATTTGGACCTGTGACCATGAGGTCGAACACAGGCACCTGCAGTGGCTGCTTTAGTCCACTGAGCCACCAGACCCGGCTGGGTCAAGCATAATAGCTTCAACTGTCAATATACACTAGTTAGGCAGACATTTAAAAACATTGCACAGGGAGACTATACGGGATGTCAGTTTCTAAGTTGAGGTGCTTTACTGGTGGCATTTGTGGCAGCTGAACACACCTCCAATATTTCCAGGTTAATTAAAATCCGTAACCTTAAAATGTGCACATTACTTAAAATTTTATAAAACAGAGAAAACCACCTGGTATCAATTCTGAACGCCATTAAAATTGCCAGAGACATTATTACAATAAACGAACAAATTAAACAATATGTTAGAAAACAGTTCTTAAAAATACTAAGGTCCTGTGACTCTTAGTATACGGTGATTTCGGTGAGTTTCGGGGTGTTATTACTCATTTCTTTTTCTAATGGCCAATGATACTTTTATATAGTTCGCTACCGCAATACAAATCTCAGGGGTAGGCAGTACAAAAATGTAAAACCATCAGTATATGTGCAAGGGCGAATTTTCTTTAACAGTGGAATAAAAAATGTGCTCCTTGGCGTTTTATATAAAGTGCAGAATAAGATAAAGTGCAAAGTGCTTTGACTTGTCAGTCATCATCATCAGTTATAAAGCTTTATTCGATACATTGCAAAAATGACCATAAAAGCACATGTAAACTACATAACATCACCATATAGAATAATTACAGGGTACAATAATACAACTGGGCCATCCGGATAAATAACACATCATGCTTTTCCTTACTTGGATACATTTAAGAAGGTAGGTAGCAGTAAAAAAACAACTACTTCATACATATTAAAAAGCAGTTTCATTGAATCGTGCACGGTACGTACACCATATTTTACAAAAATAGGTTTTAAAAAATGTGTTCGTAAATGATGGTACAATTTACATATCAAAAGTGGATGTAAAGTGCTTTGTGCTGAGATGCCATCACAGGGGCAGGGACCAACAGGGTGTAATTTAGAGGAGGGGAAGGCTACCAGATTATGTACAATACCCAGCCTTAATCTGGTCAGTACAAACAGGTGAGATGCTCTAGTTACATTACTGAGATAGATTTGATAGCCATCTCCATCCACAAATTTGTTATAAAATATACGAGTAACTAGTTGACCAGTGCTTTCCTTTCTTTCTCTTCATCTCAGGTTTCGACAAAACTGAAGCAGCATAGCAATCCACAGTAATATCTATACCATAGATATCTCGGAAACTGGAGACAACATATTTTAGCCACGGGATGTTGAGATAGGTATCAAGGGAGAGACAATCAGTTACAACTGCTCTATTTAAAGAGGACTCTTCCTTCAACCATACAGATCGCCACAGCATGAGTGGCCTTAAGGAGATCAAATCGGACAAATGGTGGATCCCTAGCGCTCTATGGATTAATTCATTAGGGGCTGACTTAGGCAAGCACAGGAGCCTTTTGAGGAAAAGATTTTCCTCCACCTGCAAAGTACTGTTCGATGTATATCCCCAAACCCCTGCTCCATAAAGGGCAGTGGACACGCTACGTGCTTGATAAATGTGTAGCATGTCCCATATACGTCTTTCCCCTAATTTAGCTGCAAATTTAAAAACTCCATGGGCACTTTTTGCCATTTTTGTCCGCACATTGGTGGTTTCATGGGACCATCTACTGTCCTTTGCAAATATGATTCCCAAATAGCAGAATTTATCTACTTGTTGGACCTTTTGCCCGTCTAAAAAATAGGATTGAGGTCTCCTAGACCTTGCCCCACAAGTCATGATAAAAGTTTTAGTTTTGTTGATGAGTAGTTTCCTATTCTCAATGAAAATAGAGAAACTATCCATCAAACGTTGAAGCCCTAATGGGGTCCTTGCCAGTAACACGGCATCGTCTGCATATAACAGTACCGGTACGTCAAGGCCATTAATCTTAGGAACATCAGCGCTCACCCCCTTTAAAACATCTACCTCATTAATGAAAAGTGTAAAATGAAGTGGGGCAAGAACACATCCTTGTCTAATCCCACGGCGAAGCCTAAACTTCCTCGTACACTCCCCATTAGTACCATATAGTATACTAGTTCGGAGATTGGTATATAATTGGGCAAGAAAAAAAACTATTCCTTCTGGCGCGCCCATTTCTAACAATTTGGGCCAAAGAATCGAATGATCAACCAAATCGAAGGCACTACTTAAGTCTGCAAAGCAGAGATAAAGGGAACCCGCTTTGACCTGCGTGTACTTCTCTATAAGGAGATTTAAATTTAAACACTGGTCCACGGTTCCATGCCCCTTCCTAAAACCATATTGGGTACTAGCCAAAATCCCATTATCTTCTGCCCATTGTTCCAGCCTTACCAATAGAACCCTACTCATAATTTTGACCGAGGAATCTAGTAGGGAGATAGGGCGGTAGTTCTTAACATCCCCTCTATCACCTTTTTTGTAAATTGGAATTATAATAGATTCCTCCCAGGTTGGTGGCACCCCACCGCTTACAGCAGCATTAAATACATTGGCTAGCAGAGGTCCCCACATCTCAGGCAAAGCTTTATAAACATCAATAGGGACCCCATCCGGTCCCTGTGCCTTCTCCCTTTGCTAGCATTAATACTCAATATAACCTCTGCGGTGCTAACATCCAACGGGATAGAGGACCATGGTCCACTACTATCATCTGGCGGTATATTAGTGTTAAAAATGGTGGAAAAATGAGTTACCCATGTAGCCTTGTTGACATTAGAGGTAAGTTCAGGGACCATATCATCTTTAAGAAAAGGGCAGTTAACTGTTGCCCAAAATAGAGCACAGTTAGATGTCTCAGCTGCCTGTGTCAATTTGTCCCAAGCCTCTTGCTGTAACTCCTTCTTGCGCCGTTTAACCTCTATCTTGTAATTCTGCCTGAGTTGGTTAACAACGTTCATATCTCTTGGCCTGACGGCCAAGCCCTGCTTAAGCTCTGATAGCTTTGCGGTACAGGCATGATCGAACCAACCTTTCCTGGGAGCTAATTTCCCGGGGACAGTTTTAGTAAATTTATTTTCAATGACTTTATTAATAGATATAAAATCCTTCACGATGTCATCAGACTTACGATCGCTCTCAAGGATAGCAAGAATTTCTTCTCGACAGTCCTTAACTATGGATTTAATAACTCCTTCAGCTTTTGCTCCTTTCCATCTAATTCTTGTACCATTGGGTCTGTGGACTTCAATGTTCATCACAAAACGATCAGAAGGGAGAACTCTATCCTTCCACAAAGTGATAACCGTGATGATACAATTATGGTCACTTAACATATCTCTGACCTTAGGTGGCTTGCACAGTGAAGTAATATTAGATGACACGCAAATGTAATCAATCACTGTATTTGCGTTCCTCCCCGTGAATGTAGGAATTGTATCACCCTGTTCGCTCTTAGCGTTTTCTAAAATTTCCATATCAAGGGATGCCAATAGTTTATTCAGGGTATCCCCGTATAGATTATGCGGGAAGTGCAAATCATCTTCCTCAAAATGATTCTTAACCCCACAAACCCCCAAAGTCAAAAAAATACAAGTGGGTATATTAAAATCCCCTACCCAAATAAAATTAAAATCAATATTGTCCCCTGTAATTAAATCGTCTAGGGCAGCCCCTAATTCATTCACGGCTTTATGCCTCGTGCTATCAAAGAAGTTATTATAAAAATGTATTAAAATAGTATTAGTGCCCTGATTGTCCGATAACCACAAGATCTGGGAATAGACACCAACGATCAGGTATCTTTTAACTTCGATTGGGATGTTAACGGAAACCAAAACCAGGAGCCCTCCCTTCGGTCTACCGGATAACGATGCCAGGTCTGGTAGATTAAATGAGACATGGCCGGGATAGCTGACACTTTCCTTGCACCAGGTTTCTTGGAAGCATATAATGTCATGAGAGCTAATAAACTCAGCCCAACCCGGATTATCGCCTTTAGCAGTTAAACCAGCGATGTTCCAACTGACAATGGAACATGGCGAGTACTCCTGACCTTTATTAAACCTTAGATTCTTGGAACCCAACTCTGCCCTCCCCGGTTCCTCCCCCGCTATATTGATAGTGCCCCCAGCCCTCTCGGTAGTTACCACAACGGGACTCCGTCCTTTCTCTATATTACCCCCCAGAATCGCTGAGACTACAGTTGGCGATTCAGGACATACACACTGAACTACTCCACAAAGGCTGATACTGCTACTGCATGAGGGGGAAAAAGTACCCGAGGGTACTCCCCCCCCCCCCCCCCCCCCCCATATGCCTGTTGTCAATCAACAGCCTCCAGTCCGCTAAACCTATTTTGAATAGGAGTTTGACTCAAAACAGGAGGGTGCACTTGCCAACCCCTATTGGTCATTCCCTTCCCTCTTCGCTGTACTTGGGTCTACTCATCTGCAAAAGTTGAAAAATGATTAGGGGGATAAAAATAGGACAATGGGAGAGATTGTATGGTAGCTCCTGGACTATGATGTTTCCAATTACAAATATACTCCACAGTCCTAGGGTCCCTAAAATTAACAAGGACACAATCACCCCTAATATCCTTAGCCAAATGTCCCACCCTGGACACCCTCCGTACCATAAGTATTTTACTAGAAATGTGCGGGGGTAGTGGTCTGAATTTATTAAGCCAGTCAGCAACTTTATTCTTTAAGGCCATAAATGATTCTTGACCTGGCTTACTCAATTCAGGGACCCCTGTTAAAACAACCAAATATGGACTCGCTTCCGGGGGCAGGTCAATGATAGTTTCACCCATAGGGGCCTGAACTATTAAAGCCCCGGCTCCCTCTTTGGGCTGAACCGGTTTGCACTCCATTGGGTTCTTAGTTGCTGCTACCACTGGTATCATAGGTGAAGGAGCAACTAGGGCCGGTAAAACTATGGTAGGAACTGAAGAGGGCATAGGTTCTATGACAACATTCCCCCCCACCCCCTGAGAGCCATTTGATGGTACAATATCCCTAGGCATGGTTTCCTTTTTTAGGGAATCTACAATTTCCAGTGATACAAGCTCAATTTTATTAAGCTGCTGTTCAATCTTTGTTAATCTATCTTCAACTGGGTGAAGGAGGTCGCCATCATCGCCCTTACCCCCACACTATTGCCCTCATGCTGGGATACCATTCCTGTACATGTTAAATGTTCTACCAGTGCGGCTAAGGTATCCGAGGGGTTAGTAACAGCCTGCTCCCTAACATTGGCTGCAGCTTCGGTGTTATACAATTTTTTGGACGTCTTCCCTTTCTTACCACCATTGGCATAAACCTGCCCTTGTTTACGCTTTGGAATCGCCCCTTGGCTTCTCTCCCGTAATTGCCTGGTATTAAAAGTCTTAGCAGGGCTAACCACCGTAGGTAGCATGTGGGATGATGACACTAATAAATCCGAAACCATGGACTGCTCCCCTGGGGTAGTATAATCCAGATCTCGGGCAGCCGATGAAATACATATGGTTTCAGAAATCACAGGGGCACCATTACCGTTAGTTTGTCCATGGGGTTCAGGTGTCCGTGCATTAGCAATATACCCCATGGATGACCTTCTAGCGATGGCTAAATCTTGTGAGACCCGCCGCTCCATCAGCGTGATCCCCTGATCTATTACAGAATTAGCTCTAATGATAAAGTTGTCCAAAGTCCCAGTTAGATTTCCATTAACCGCTCTGCTTCTGCTCTCCCTCCGGGCCATGATAATGTAGGTAAATAATCCTCGTAGAGAAAGTACTTACAGATTAGGTCCCGGGGAAGCAGATAAAAGAGGGTAGGCCTGATCTGGTCCGGTCTGGTCTCCTCCGAGCTTAAACGGGCCCGCCCTTGGTCCGGGCGGGCGGAAAGAGGCACAGCTGAGAATGAGAATGAACGCGGGCTGCTGGTCCTCGCAGTCCCGCCGACGTTAATACCCCAAAGAAACACCAAGTCCAGTCAACAGAACAACTCAATCCACTGGGGTAGAGAGACTCCAATGCAGACTTAGTACAGTTCAAGATTTAAAATGCAACAACAATGAGCTCCCAGAGCAGGGTTGTTAACCAGTTAAGAGAATGAAGCAACTGAGGGAGGAGTGAGGAGCATGGCAAGCGTCCTCCCCCCAGGAGAAGCAATCCGCACCAGCCACAGAGAGACGCCGTGACCCCAGGACTTCGCCTACGCCCGCACCTCTAAGCGCCTAAAGCAAGCTCCACTCGGCTCCCTCCCTGCCCCCGAGGTCAGTTCGTCGACGTCATGTCCGGCTGGAATTCGGACCAGGGACCTGTGGCCGGGAGCCGCAAGAAGCCTGAGAGACACCGGAGAGACGAGGCTCGCGTGGAGTCTCGCTGGCGTTTCGGCGTGTGACGTCCTCCCTTTCGGCATCCCAATCTGGGAGTCTTTTGGGGTAATGTCCACAAAGCCACCAGTTCAGTCTTTTAGGCAGGCAGAACACAAACAAAACGCGTGCAGGGACTGTCTTCTGCGTACAGGTCTTCCTACGCTGCGTGTTAGGGCTAAATTATCCTACAGGGGTGTCTGGTTGCTTTGTCAGCAAGAACGCTGACTCCGTCGTCAGTGTGGGCCCCGTAATGTGGAGAGAAATGCCCAGACAAGCGCTTATGCGAGGTCCCCTTCATACAGGGAGGGTTGTTTAGGCGCTTGTTGGCTCCCCCGTGTTCAGGGCAGGGTCCCAGTGTGGCACGTGTGGCTCGAGATCGTCCCCAGAGGAGGGATATCCCACTGTCCGGTTGATCAGCCCCGGTGACCCACAGCCCGTACCCCGCCCAAGGCAGCACCACCCGCAGCGGCTGAGCGTACGTCGCTCGGGTTTTCCTGGTGAGGTGCGGTGGTGTCAGTTCGAGATCCCTCCGGTCTCCGGTGCTTCAAGGGGGAACCCGGGGGCTCTTCCAGCATCGAGCGCCGATCCTCCTCCTAGGTATGTCACTGTCGTCCCACGGCGCAACTCCTGGCCTCCGCACGGCAACAAGTATCATAAAAGCATCAGACAATCCAGCATAACTGCAGAATCCTCGCTTCAACTTGGCAGCACTAGTTATCGGCGGGCTTGAGCCTCGGCTCCTCCAACCAGCGACACACACACCCTACTCCGGTGCACCTATCGGACATCCAAACAGAGAATCACAGCCATGCAGGCGCATACAGAACTTGTCAGTCACGTATTAGCAGTGAGTCAGGGTGGGACTTTCACCGAAAGTTACTTGGTGGAGTTCAGGAAACTTTGCAGATATTCCCAGGCTCTATCCTCCTCAGGGGCTGGAGTGGCGCAGGTGAAGGTTTGGAGCTTCAGGGTCGCCTGTGAGGGACTTGTCATATTATCACATAGACAAGGTGAGAGGTCATTAACCCAACCACTCTGGCGTGGTAACGCCAGTAGAAAATGTACGTTACCTAACCGAAATCTAGTTAAATAAAATCTAATCTGCAGGTTAGTAGTAAATGTTAAATAATTTTGCATTGGGGGAGGGGACAAATACAGGGGACCAATCTCATCTTGCTGGCGATAACGCACGTTTCCCCTTGAATGTAAATCCTCTTTGATAGCGCCTCTAGCATTCAATGGGATGCTTTCAGGTTTATCAAGTGATTATTGTTACTACATTTCCTTTTGAAGGGGTAGTGCAACAAGACATTGAACTCTGTCTTCTCTTCAAACATGCACGTCCTAAATCTGCTTAATGTGGTGGTGCTGTTGATAATTGTCAATAGAAACAAAGGCTGATTAATTTTTTCATACCTGTCACTTGTGACCACTTTTCGCTGAGTGGCCAATGTTTGCATCCCAGATCTCAGCTACATAGCAGAGGATTCCTCTTACTTTGACTTGCTCGATGGTGTTCTAAGTTTTGAGTTTGCACATTCCTTGTTTTTTTGCAGATTGTACAATTCCCTTTGTGGTGGCTTTGCAAGGCTGTCTTTGAGGTGTTTTCCTTGTTTCGGATAGCAGACCTGGATTTTTCTAGGTGCTTGAAACTCCCCAATGTTAGTAGTTTGCATAGCAACCTTTTTGAATTGTTTTCCTTGGAATACCTCCAATGTTCCAGCACAGGTTGATATTTCAGCTAAAGGTATCCAGATCTGAAAAAATGTGTATCCTGCTTGTGCAAAGATTTGACCGTGCCCAAATGAAGGAACTTGTTGGTATAGGTCTCTCCTGCAACGTATTTGTAGGCCACCAGAATTTCTTCTCAGGCATTAGCAGTGGCAGATAACTCTTAGGGTTACCAGGCTCACATGGACTAGTTATATTGCAAGGCTACGACTGAATTGCATATTGAGAATACAGTAAAATCTGAATTTTCAATTTGGCAATGATTCCAGCGATGTTCCAGGAAATCTGGAACTAGCATGTGGAGGCTATCCTTTTCACCCCACAAATCAGGACTAGTGGTGCTATTACAGAGGTAGTGCTGTTCATGTTCGCTGTTGGTCCAAAGTGGACCAAATTGGATAAATATAGGTCAGTGCAAGTGTCTGGATTTCACTACTTGATTTTCTTTGTATTTTTGCGTATTGTGGTGAGGTTCCGATTTCATCTGACAAAATAATGTTGACTCAGTAGCTGGATCGTCATTTCTCTTTACAGTTTTCTTGGAATGAGGCGCTTGGTGTTCGGTGTGATTCTAACTTTTTTAGGTCCTTGAAAGGTTCTTAATAATTTATTTGAAGCAGACCATTGTTTTCTTTCTAATGTGAGGTTCATTTTGGGAAGATTGTAGTGTTTTGCAGCTTCTGCCATTGGCTGCAGATGTGGTGTATACTTTTATAGGGCTCCTGCATGGTTTATCATGAGTCTCGGGTGAATTATTGAGGATTTTACAGTAGGTTAATGAAATGGCTTTTTCTGGGAGGTAATCATACAGGAGCCTGTCCTCCAAAGAGGAGGCAAAAGGTGGGTCAGAACCCTTGGGAATTGCTTTGTATAGTGCATTTCTTGCCTGAAGATATCTAAAGGTTTCCCCATCGTACAGTTGATACTGTGTCTGCAGTTCGTCGAATGGGATAACCCCGCCCTTTGTCCACATATCCCCAACCTTAGATAGACCAATTCAAGTCCCATATGTCGAACCCTGGCTGCTTTAAAAGTGTACCTAATTGACAGGACTCGAGCAGTGGAGTAACCCGTGTGATCTTGTCCTTCCAACCCAAAGTGGCAGTTACAGCATGCCAGATGGAAACTGTGGTAGAAGTCGGGGTGTATTTAGGTGCGTATCTTGTCTCTCCATAAAGTGTCCTCAAGTAATTGCCTGCAACCATTTTGTGCCTGTCCATTCTATATGCTGGGTCTGTAATAGGTTGATGCGTCCAATGATTAAGGACCACCAGCTGTGAGGCTCAGTAATATGGTCTAATGGCTGGCATAGCGATACCCCCGTCATGCCAGCTTTTCCTGAGCTTGGTGAGAGCGATTTGGGTGTGTCGTTTTTCCAAAGTAGAGTGCGTACCTCTGAGTCAACTGACTGAAAGAATTGAGGTGGGACTAAATATGGCGTATTCTGTAGGGCGTAGAGGAAACGGGGAAGTGCCATCATTTTATAAAGGGCAGCTCTACCTAATAGCGTAAGAGGTAGTGTTTTCCAATGCTGCACGTGAGCTCAGAGATGATGTAATGGGGGTAAGAGATTTTGTTGGTGGAAGACCCCTGCATCTCTCGTGATATATATGCAAGATATCAGAAACCGTTGGCGACTATGTTGGCGTCGCAACCCGTGGTAAGGATGGGGGGGGTCCCCACTTAAAACGTAGACTAAAGATTTATCCCAGTTGATGGTATAACCGGAGTACTTTTGGAAGAGGGCAAAAATATGTAATATCCTGTGAATCGAAGAATGAGGTTTGGCCGAATAGAGGAGTATGTCGTCGGCGTAGAGAGAGATTCTATCCGACCACTCTGGTGACCAGTTAAGTCCCCAAATAAGGGGATCACCCTGCCTCGTACCCTTTCCCAACTCGAAGATTGCTGACCTGCCACCGTTAACCGTAATCCGAGTCAGGGGTTTTGAATAAAGTAGAGGCACCCAGGATAAAAACCGACCGCCGAATCCGTATCTCTCGAGGGAGGCAAACAAGAAGGGCCATTATATCATATTGAAAGCCATTTTGGCATCTAAGGACATAATCACTGAATCCTCTTGTATGGTAGAGACCCTGCCCGGTACCCCGAAAAGGAGACTGAGATTTAGCATGGTGTTTCTACTAGGCATAAAGCCGGACTGGTATGGGTGTATCAGTTTGTGGAGATATGACGAGAGGTGGAGAGACAACATTTTGGCTAATATTTTAACCTCCGGATCAAAGAGAGAAATCGGTCTTTATGATCCGCATTGCTCCGGGGGTTTCCCCTTCTTGTGTATGACGGCTATGTTTGCTAATCTCTGCGTTGCAGGCAGGATCCCTCGAGCTGCACTCTCGTCATACATTCGCACGAGGAATGTTACAATCGTCGAGGAGACCGTTTTGTAAAGCTCGATTGGAAGGCCACTCGGGCCCATGGCTTTTCCAGATTGTAGAGCGCCGATCGCCTTAGATACCTCGACAAGAGTCAAGATGGCATCAAGCTCTGTCACGTCCTGCGGGTCTAGCATAGGCAGAGGCAGATTGGAGAGTAACTCGCCTGTCGCTTCCTGGGAGGATGCATATGAGGGGACATAAACATGCTCAAAATGGTTAGCAAATGCTTCTGCAATCCTGACTCTGTTATGTTGTCTCACTCCGTTTGAAACTACAATTTCAGCCACCCACCTATTGGCCAACTCTCGCCTGTCAAGCCATGCCAACAGTTTACTGGCTTTATCACCGATGTCGTACACACCGTGTTGCGTGGCCCGGTATTGGGTCCTGCCTGCGTCCTCTGCGATGTCTCTATATTCTTTTTGTTTTTCTGCTAGTTTATGTGAGGCATCTGATGATGCAGATGTCACCAATTCGTTTTCGAGCATGGCCACCTCCCTTTCTATTTCCTCCAGCTGTTTACGTTTTTCTTTCTTGTAGCCTGCTACTGCCGCCATCCCACAACCCTGGATCACCGTCTTATATACCTCCCATAGTGTTACTTTTGACTCGACTGAGCCATAATTTCCCTCAAAATAGTTTTTGGTGGCCTCTAGCAGCTTGTTCCGTATCGCTGGCAAGTGAAGGTACCAAGGGTGGAGGACCATTTCGTGACGAGTGTGGGGTGGCACACCACAGTAATGAGTCATAATGGAAGAGTGGTTGGAGATACCCCTATGAAGGATGGAGATCTCGCCGAACATGGGAAGTTGGATGGCTTTGCAGAAAAGATAATCTATACAGGACATACACCCATGCACCATGAATGGAAAGTGTACTGTCTGGTGGTAGGGTGGTGTATTTGCCAAACATCTATCAGTCCCGTTGTCCCAGAAAATCTGTCAATAACTTCCCCGGAGGTTCCCCTCGCCAGCAAGGGGTCAAGCTCACCGTCCAAGGCAGCATTACAATCGCCCCCAACAATATATCTTCCCTCAGGCAGGCCCAGTATATGTGGACCAAGGTCCGTCAAAGCAGCGTAATATAGTTTGGGGGGTGTATATATAAGGAGGTCATGTTGAGGGGCCTACCCTCCCATTGTCCAGAGGCCGTGACAAAGCGACCAATAGGGTCGCAAGTTATTTTATGGACCTGAAAGGGGAGGGAGCTGCGTGCCAGGATGCCCACCCCTCCGGTTCCCCGAGCGTAACCTGCATGAGCTATCAGTTTATTACCCCATCTGTTAAGTGCTCAATAGGAGGTACAGTGGATATGCCTTTCTTGAAGTAGTACCTGGTCAGGGGCGTGACGTTTTAAATATTGTAATACTATTCCCCTCTTAATTCGGTCTCCCAGCCCATTCACATACCACAATAGTAATTTAAGGCGACCCAGTGATGGAGTTGTTATGGTAGACACTCATCTATACCTAGGATCAGGGGCCCTACTTCCCACATGGGCAATGGAGCAACAATGAGTATCAATGCGACCCTTTACTGCAAGATACCAAGGCGGATACAGTACGATTTCGACCATGGATTTTTTTTTAAAAACCGCTTAGTGACCCAGGTGATTTTCAAAGCGACATCACCTATGATTGTACAAAAGACACAATAAAAAAACAAAATAAACCACCCCCCTGCCTCCCTGCAATGTGGACTTAGAACTGCCCACCCTCCAATGTTGCAGAGCGCATGTGTACCCAAAACAAATCAACTATGTGAAGGGGAATGTTACACCGCCGAAACTACCCAGGAATATGACCTTTTCCCCCATAGAAGCAATTCTATATACCCAAGTTAATACACATTTGACCTCGTGTATTATGAATTGAATGGTGTATTCACGCCCGCAGCAGTCGATTCCTCCTCCCGCATTAACCCATAGTGCCGGGTCTAGAATTCTGATCACCCTCGGTCGAAACCCCCTGTATACTAGACAGAAAGGAAGGGTATGAACAACAACATTTGTTCGTCAGAGATAGTCACCCTTGCCCCAGTGGGCCGTTCGCATTGGCTATAGTAGTTCAAGGGTCTCATCTGTACATGAGTGGGGAAGTGGACCCCCACTTCAGACTATTGTACATGATGGGTCAGACTCCCCTTTCTCGGGGATTAATTTCCAATTGACCCTCAGGTCTATGTATGCGATTGGGGGAGGAGTGTCTCTGTGAGCTGGAGGATTGCCAACCCTCCAACCAGTCCCTGGTGTCCTCCGGAGTCTGGAAGAACAACGACTTTCCGCCTGCACTCCGAGTTTTGCTGGAAAAAGCATTGCATCTTTCAAATTGTGGCCTCTGAGCGCCCGCTTCACTTCCAAAAAGGACCTGCGTTTCAGTTGCACTTTATATGTAAAGTCCGGAAAAAAAGTTATGGTAGAGTTCTCAAACTTGAGCGGCGGGCTGGCCCTTCCTGTCTGGAGGATGATGTCCCTGTCACGAAAATTGAAAATTCTTGCTAACGAGGGACGTGGCGGAGCCCCAGGCTCTGGGGGGCCCCCAGGAACTCTGTGTGCACGCTCCACTGAAAAGAATTGTGAGAGTGTCAGGGGCTGTAGATGTTTTTGAATTAAGTCCTCCACAAAAAGATCCGCAGTGTGTCCCTCCGCCCTCTCTGGAAACCCCAATTTTCTGATGTTATTCCTGCATGTACGCCCTTCGTAATCCAGTCCAGCTTCAAGGTCCCACGTCTGGGCTTGTAGTCGCTTAACCGTAGTCTCTAGCACCTTTGTAGAGTGCTGAAGGGTCCTTTGACCCTTTTGCCCATGTTCCTCAAGTCGGCACGTATGAGAGTGACTTCCGTGGTCACTGCGTCGATCTTCTAATCTAGTGCAGTGCGAACCCCCGTAATGGCCTCCATTACGTCTACCAGTGTCGGGGCATCCTCGTCAATTTGTTGCTTGCTGTCACGTTCGTCTTGTTGCCCATTTGCAGCGTCTGACTTGGAGTGCGAAAATTTCGCCAGTTTAGTGACATGGGTCTGTTTGGAGTTCTTTGCGGTGGCCATAACGCTAAATTCTGCTGTCGAGTAATGAGCCCAATCCCAAGGAGTAGTTTAGGCCTAGTTAGCGGGGACTACTCGTTAGGTAGCTGGATAGTGTATTGGTGATCGTTCACTGGGTATCTACAGTATGCATATTCAGCCAGGGCCCCAGGGCTCTGCGTTTTGCAGAAATTATCCGAAAGTTATGGCCATGCCCCTTGAACGGCCTCCCTTCTGGCACTGCGTCACAACGCACCGAAGCTCCAGCATAGATGGCGTTACCGGGTGTTGTGAGGGATCCTCTCATCAAGGGAGTACCCAAGCCAGCAGCGTAGTCAGTGCGCACTATTACCTGTATGGAGCAAGAGGATAGCAACTTGTCAATGAGTCTCCAGGTAGCGCACAGTCAAGGATGTCCCACCCAGACCTGCCAGTATTCGCGGGGGAGGGTTTCAATGAGTGGGGGGGGGCAAATTTTGCCGGAAAAAAGGAAGACGATTCCTCACTCCCCCGGGGGATGATTGTGCAGCAGTTCAAACTCACCGTGGTGGGGGAGGGACCCAGACGGAGCCCCCGTCACTCACCTCCGACACGGGGACAATCAGAAGGACGCGAGCATGGCCTCAAGGCGGCCGCACGCACCAGAGCCCGCACAGTGCGCTTGCCCAAGTGGGGGACTCCCGCTGGTGTTCCGATGCGGTGCAGGCAGACGGTCTGAATAGCCCTGATGTGGTGTGAGGTCTGTGGCCAATGGAGCATACCGAATTGTGGACTTCTTTCAGGCAATTGTGGTTTCTTCTAGTGATTTGTTATTTTGATGGGAAGTGGACCCACCAATGGTAGGTTTAACTGTCTTGATTGATGAAGTTGGGCTAGACAGTGAGGATGCTTTCCTCATATAACTGATCAGAGCATCATAGCCTGTGCCTGCTGGGATACAATCCTGTTGGCCACTCTATTCAGGGGTGGAACTTTCCCGGTCCTTTCAGCAAACTGTTCTCTCTCCAAGTTTCCTTTCCATTCTGTCATGCTTTCTTGTGTTCTGTTGCTTTATACCACTTGGTTTTGGGAACTTTGAGGTTAAATACGTTTCTTGAGTCATTGAAGTCTTGCAGCCATTCTTCTTGCTGGCGGAGGGAGTTTGTGATGGTCTGTCTCAATCTGAAATCCTCTATTGTTTAGATTTGTGTCCTTAGTTGGCTTCTTCATGGTCAACTTACTCGACTGGTTGATGAGGCAGAGCCTTTTGGTTTGGCTTTTTTGTGGCTTTTAGGGGAGACTCTATGGATCCTTCCCTTTTGTGCCCTGGCAAAGATAGTATTGGAGATATTGGCACCTCCAGGTCCCAGAAGATTCTGATCACCTGTGTAGTCCTTCAGAGTTCCATCTAGTCCAACCTCTACATTGATTGCCGTGGGACTGTGCTCACCAACAACAGCATCAACATTTGTGAATTTTAATGTTGTATGTTAGTAAATCTGCTGGGAACTCCGGGTAGAGGGTTGACATGACTGGGGATACAATGGACACAGGGGCATCTCCTCAGGTGATCAGACTCTTCTGGGACCTGAAGGTGCTCACATGAATGGAGTGGTGTTGTACACACCATAGACAGCTCAATAAGAACATGATTATATTTCATATGCGATAAACATCCAAAAGCAAACGTGTAAACTAAATACAAATGTAGAATAGTTTAATGAGCACGATTACAATTATGTACAGAAATCGATAAGTATAGCCAATGCGCAAAAATATCTATTACTTCTATGTTTGTCTCGCCCTTATCCCTCATGTATTGTTTCTTTTTCTTTTCCTTTTTGTTACCCATATTTGAAAAATGCAAATAAAGATATTTAAAAAATGAATGGACTGGTGTTGATTGGTTAGGTAGGAGGAGCATTGTTAGATTTGGGGGTCTCTAGTTGGCATAGGTAGGTACCTGTGACAAATAGGGACCCTTGCGTCTAGACAGGGTAAAGGGGTAAACTCCTAAAATAACCCCTGCTCATCCCCTTGGTAGCTTGGCACGAGCAGACAGGCGTATCTCAAAGGCAGTGTGTAAAGCATTTGTGAACACTACAGATGGACACAACACAAGTTTTAGATCAAAAATAAGCATTCTTTATATAGATTTATCACAAGACCATAAACGACAAAAATCCCCAATACTGTTAATTTAAAATGGTAGAATTTAGCTTAGTTCCCTTAAGATGGTAAATGCGACACTCAGAGTTCAATGTACCTTAGATGCGACACGCAGGGCAACGAAAGTTTTGCAAAGACTGTGATACGGTGCAGGTCCGGTGCAAATAAACAAAGATGGCGCTTTCTTCTTGATGCAACACGCTTCCCGGTGATGGCGGCGCCCCTGATGTGATGTCGATCCTCTTCTCCGGTGATGCAAGATGTTTCCTCACGATGCAAGCCGCGACAGGCCCTGCGACATGCTTCCCAGTGATGCGGCGACGTCGATCCTCTCCTCTGGTGATGCAAGTTGCTTCCACAACGATGCGAGCCGCGACAGGCCCTGCGACACTCTTCCCGGTGATGCGGCGGCATATGCGGCGACGTCGATCCTCTCTCCTGGCCATGCGAGGCGCTTCGGTGGACCTGCGATGACTCGATGATTCTTTTGCGACCCACTTCCCGGAGATGCGGCGGCGTCTGCGGTGACGTCGATCCTCTTCTCCGGCGATGCGAGGCGCTTCGTGTGGTGCAGCGACAGTTCGGCGACACGCTTCTTGTTATTGAGTCGTGCTTCCAGCCCCTTGCGACACGCAAGTCCTCAAAAAGTCCAGCACAACTGCAGGCACTTCAAGAGAACTCTTGAGGAGCTGGTGGGTGAAGTCTGTTGTCCCTGAGACTTCAGCAGGAGGCAAGCTATTTTCCAAGCCCTTGGAGATCCTACACAAGTTGAATGAAAGTGCACACAAAAGCCTTTCTCCTTTCTTTGGCAGTCCGGCATCCACTGCAGGCCAGTCCTCCAAGCAGCACTTCAGCTTAGGGAAAGTCTCTCCTCAGTTTCTTCTGGTTCCACTCCTCCGCAAAGGTTTCTTCTTGTTTCCCAAAGTGATCTAAAGTTCTTGGGTTTGGGTCCCAATATTTATACCCAATTAATCTTTGTTCTCTGAAGGCTGAGAGGCCTTTGCCTAGTCCAAACCAGTTCTGGTCAGTCCTGGAGCACTTTGTTGACATGACTCCTTCTTTCCTTTCACAGTGCAGGGCAGAGACATCAGACGCACCACAGGAGGTGGAGCCAGCATTGTGGAGGGAAAGCACAGAAAGCACAGCCCTATTCAGGTCCCAGGTGCAACTCTTCCCCACCCACCTACATGGAGATCTCTCTATTCAGCCCTGTGCTGACTCACCCTATCTCCGGGAATACCCCAGTCCCCTGGAATTCCCCAGCCCCAGACAAGGAATAAACAGCCTAGCAGAGGCAGGTTTGGATGGTTAGACAAGAAAATACCTATTTTCTAAAAGTGGTATTTTCAAACACAGAATGTTAAAACCAACTTCACTAAAAGATGTATTTTATCATTCTGAGTTCAGGCATACTAAACTTGAATTTCTACAATGTTCCCTGAGTCAGTTAGGATTATAAGATTTAATAATCAAACTGCCCATTCTGGCCTATGGGGAACAGGTAGCCTTGCAATAGTGAAAAACGAAAATGGCTGTAATTCACTATTAGGACATGCCACACACACCAGGGCATGTCCTACCTTATACTTACAATGCACCCTGCCCTTGGGCCTACCATAGGGGTGTCTGATATGAAGAAAAGGGAAGGTTTAGGGACTGGCAAGTGGGTACACCTGCCCAGTCAGCATGGCAGTACCAGACTGCACACAGGCTCTGCAATGGCAAGCCTTAGACACACTTTTACAGGCTGCTTCTGTGGGTTGCACAACCAGTGCTGCAAGCCCTCCAGCTGCATTTGGATTACCAGCCCTGGGCACTCCTGGTGCACTGTAGTAGGGTCTGACAGGTAAACCAAACCAGTCAATCATGGAATCACTAATTGATACGTCAATTTACAATAGGGAGAGCATATGCACTTTAGCACTGATCAGCAGTGGTAAAGTGCCCAGAGTCCTAAAACAGCCAACAACACGTCCCAAAAAAATTTAGGAGGAAGGCAAAAAGTTCAGGGATGAGCCTGCAAAAAGGGCCAAGTCCAACAAGCATCAAAGAAGGATGTTTTCCAGTTAATCAAATTTGAGACTTCAGTATATTGATGGAGGTGGTGGAGGGTTTGACTGAGTCAGAGGTAGGAAAGGGGTCCATTAATATCAGAGGGAGGTTTAATCATCTGTAGTCAGAAGGGTATATTCTATGATGTGTAAGATCGTTGTCTCCATGCTGTAGCATAATTGGCTACTAATGGATTGATGTTTGATGCTAAGTAATCTGCACATCAACTCTTGTTGGAGTACTGGTTTTCGGTGTGGTTTGCTGGAGATGGCTGCACATCCATAGAAGCTCTGGCTGCCGCCTCCCGAGCCAGTAATTTCTGGGCACCCCGGAGCCAGAGTCTGTGGTAATCCGACCCCTAGAGCCTGTATAGTGGAGGCAGTCTCATGGGGGAGAGTACCGGAGGCTGCAACATGAGCCGGGGAGTGAGAGCGATTCCTCCGGTAGTGATTACCCAGGTTGCATAACTGAAGAAGCCATCAGTTGGGACTGAGATCCCTCTGACTGACCCCAGGACTGGGCCCAAACCCCATGGCTAAGGAAAGCCCAGAAAGAGTGCCAACTGCAACCTCTGAGGCAGAGGCCCGCCCAGGTGTAGGTGAGGTGAGTGCTTGTTGCCGCCTTGCTCCGTGCAGCCCAGGAGAGGGCAGAGAGACAGTGGGGAGTGTGCCACCAGTGCAATTGTCCTATTGTTAGGAGGACTTAAGGCACCGAGACCCTGGGATTTTGCTGGAGACCCTTAAGCAGTGCTTACTGGTTTGGCAGAGTGTATTCAGCAGAAGGGGCCCCAGTGACAGGTGACATATATCTGGATAGCTGCTAGCACTTACACTGAAACAGGCCTCAAAGTAGTAGGTGGGCAGTCACCCGAACCGAGACTGAGAGGCACAGGAACGAGGGCTACTTTCTGGATCTTAAATGTTATATAAGCACCAGATCAATGAACGAGACACTGGCGGTTAGACGTAGTTCGAAATCTTGGACGGAAGGCCTCTCTGACCTAGAGTGGAGGAGTTGGGAATAGTCGTTACGAGAGTAACCAGTTTTGATGGCACACTGTGCTTAAACGCTATTGACAGTCGAGACCTTTAATTAGTTCTTTGAAGAACTGCGAATACTCGGAGGTTACATCCCCATGATGGAGAGAGCATCGAAATGCTTCTTTCTCACCTGGAATGTTGGGCTTGGTCAGTAAGTATTTCAAAATATTGGTGTATCTGAGATGCTGGAGAGCGCATGTGGCTGTCTTCCAGGAGATTCATCTAACAAGGGGGAGACACCCAGACTGCAACTGAGATAGAGGGGGCAGATCTATGCCACAGAATATTCAGCCAACCCCAGAGGGGCACAAATATGGGTTAGTCCAGGGATACTCTGGGTGGTTTGCAGGGCACATGTTGATACTGAAGGCCGCTATGTGGTAATTTCTAGGAGACTCAACTGGCTACAAATGGCATTTGGGAGCATCTGTGCACCGACAGTGGGACAGGCACTTTTGTAAGCGCTTACACACATACCCTCACTTGGCCCCTGCTCCCTTTTAGTTTTGAAAGTGACTGCAGCTGTAAAGCTGACATCACCCTCGACAGGCCTGTTCACCCACTTGGTGATCAAGTCCACTGACACAGGATTTTAAGGAATGTTCGAGTCACTGGAAACTCCATGACGTATGGTGCCTTATGAATATGGTGATGGAGGGAGTATTCTTTTTTTTACTTCCCATCCCATGATCTACATGTCTGCTTAGACAAATTATTATACTCCGTGGTGATCACGATGATGGCACATGTAGCCTATTTAGGACTTACGGTATTGGCCCATAACCCACTGATTATGGGAGTCAGTGGGGCTAACACCCATTCCTGCCTGGCGCTCATAATGCATCCCACATCAACATGGAATGGTACGCCTTAAAGGTGGTGGCTTGTGGCTACTGTCTCAGCCAGTCGGCAGAGTCTGCAAGAACACTTTGAAAGGATCTCACTACGCTAGAGGACAATATCCGGCGATTGGAGGAGGAGATTCCTGACCACCCCTGGGTCTTGCCCACCCTGTGCGACGAACGGAAGGATCATGTGACCAGGCTCTGGTTCTTGAACAGAGGAGACTATCTGATTCACCCCAACGGTATGAGATGCCGGTCTTGCTTCGCCTTTCAGATAATGCAGAATCTCCCACACGGTGGCTCAAAACACACACATGGCGAAGCAGGGGACATAACACAGAAAGAACACCTAGAAAAGGGTTTTATTTTACATAATGCAAAGATTCTGTTTTTAGTATAAGGCGTGTGGTTTTATTTTACACAATGCTCACTAACAGACAAGGCTTTCCCAGATGCCAAATGCACAACATTCAAATACACATAGAGATATATATATTCATATGGAAGCAATAATAACACACTTGGTATATGCAACAGTTAACCCCTTCGCTGCTTGGCCTTTTCCCCTCCTGTGCTAAGCCTTTTTTGGGCTATTTGGGGTAGTGCGCGCTTAGACCCCTGTAACGTTTTGACCACATAAGGTATCCTCGCCAAACTTGCGTCCTTTTCTTCCAACATCATGGGGATTCTAAAGGTACCCAGGGTTTGTGGATTCTCCTGGAGGGGTCCCAGAAATTAGCCAAAATACAGCAATTTTTTTTTGGGGGGGGGGGAATGGGAAAAATGGGCTGCAAATGAAAGCGTCTGGGTTTTTCTCTGCAAATGGTATTAAAAAAGGTTTTGTGGGGCTGAAATCACCATTTTCCCAGCTTTTAGGGAATGACAGACTTTTGTCAGAAAACCAACATTTTTTTACACAGTTTTGGCATTTTTCTGGGACATAGCCTATTTTTGCTATTTTTTGTGCTTTCAACCTCCTTCCAGTTAATGGTAGAAATGGGTGTGAAAGCAATAATGGATCCTGGAAAGCTATACTTTTTAGAAAAGTAGATAAAATTCTGAATTCAGCAAGGGGTCATTTGTGTAGATCCATCAAGGTTTCTTAATAGAAACTAACAGTTAAATATAGGAAAATTAGTTGCAAAAAAACAGCCTTTTGTGGCAGCGTTTTTACCTGTAACTTCTTCTAATTATGACAGCTCTTTGAAAGCAACATACCGTTACATCCGCTGGACCTTCTTGGTTGTGGGGATATATAGAACTTGTAGGTTCACCAAGAACCCGACGAACCCAGAGTCAAAAACTGAGCAGCAATTTGCAATGTTTTTTTTATTATGTTCCGGGTATATAGCAATTATTGTGGGAAAATGTTTACATGGAAAAATCGGTATGAAAGACACCTATGTATTTCTGAAATGGGAACAAATTATAGAGTTTAGAAATAGTACATATTTGCACATTTTCAAAATTGGGAATACTCATACTAGCATGAGAATTCTAGGTCATTTTTCAAAATTACTTCTTTTTTACACAAAGTCTTTCATTTGGAAGGCAGAAATGCATCAAAAATCAATATGTAATAACAGTTGCTTTACAAAGCTGAATTACCCTAAGTCTCCCGATAAAAATGGTACCTCACTTGTGTGGGTAGGCATAGTGCCCACAACAGGAAATGGCTCAAAATCCAACGTGAACACACCACATTTTCACAATGAAAATGTACCCTTTTTTTTTTCGAGGTGTCTAGCTGTAGTTTTTGATCACTAGCTCTGCCGGCACCTAGGGAAACCTAGCAAACCTATACATTTTTGAAAACTAGACACCCAGGGGAATCCAGGATGGGGTGACATGGCTGCCTCCCACCAGGTTCTGTTACCCAGAATCCCTTGCAAACCAAAAAAATTGTCAAAAAAAACACATTTTCCCCACATTGCTGTGGTGGAAAGTTCTGGAATCTGCGTGGATCGACAAATTTCCACCCCCCACGTTCCCCAAAGTCTTCCGAGAAAAATGATACCTCACTTGTGTGGGTTGGCCTAGTGCCCGCGACAGGAAACGGCGCAAAACGCAACGCGGTCACACCTCAATTTCTTAGTGAATTTTTTATTTTTTTTTAAACATATTTTATTGGATTTCTTATTTTCATTTGCATCACTACAATGTGCACAGCTTGCACCACTTTGTACATCCAATCCTGTATACGTGAGTCCATTTCAGTTCTCTACTGCAATCCAGATATATATAACATCTTAATGCGGCTGTTGTATTGTCTGTTAAGGAACTAAAAGAAGGTCAACGTTTGTGACAATCATATTTCCACAATATTATTTCTAACTTTCCCCAACTCCCCTCTTCCACCCTCCCCGGTCTCACGCGTAATTCTCCTTCCAGCCTTGCATGTGTAAAAATCAGTCTAGGCTTGTTGCATGGTCGTTTGCATGGATCTTAATACCTCCTGCGTATGCTTCGTCAGCAGGGCATGGTTATCCTTTTGTGCACTAGGTGATAGTACTCATGGGGGGACTACAACTTCAGCTATGGACTTTAGAGCTTCTAACAGAGCATCCCACTCTAATGCTATTGGCACTTTCCGTAACCCTTTAAGCTCTTCCTTCTTAGTGAAAAATGACCCTTTTTTGGCAAAGTGCCTAGCTGTAGTTTTTGAACCCTAGCTCTGCCGGCACCTAGAGAAACCTAGCAAACCTATACATTTTTGAAAACTAGGCACCCAGGAGAATCCAAGATGCGGTGACTTGACTGCCTCCCACCAGGGTCTGTTACCCAGAATCCGTTGCAAACCTAAACAATTGTAAAAAAAAAAACACTTTTCCCCTACATTTCTGTGGTGGAAAGTTCTTGAATCTGCGTGGATCCACAAATTTCCACCCACCCCGCGTTCCCCAAAGTCTTACAAGAAATATGGTACCGCACCCAAGTACCCGCGACAGGCAAGGGCCCAAAACATAGTGAGGCGACATCAAAATTGCCTATCTCAAAACCACCTGGTTTTGCAAGGGGGGTCACCTGGGTTTTTGGCCCGGCGCTCGGCGGCTATCTTGGGAAACCTACCAAACCCACACATTTCTGAAAACTAGACACCCGGGGGCTTCCAGGGAGGTATGGCTTGCGTGGATCCCCAACGTTTCCTTACCCAGAATACTATGCAAACCTCAATTTTAGCTGAAAAAATCACTTTTCTCACACATTTTTGTGTGGGAAAGTTGTGGCATCACCGGGCTCACACAAATTTCCCAACACCCAGTGTTCACCCAGGTCTCCCGGTAAAAATGGTGCCTCACTTGTGTGGGAGGCCCAAGTACCCGCGACAGGCAAGGGCCAAGGGACTGAACAAAAGTTAACTTTGATGCAGGAGAACACTCCTTGAACACAACAAAAGCATTGAAAGTTGCTAAATTAAAGAGATGGAAGGCCAACTTCTTATACCAAACGTAAGCCTTATGAATAGCAGTGTAAGGTTCCAACCTCTGATCTACTCTATCAACACCACCCATGTGCTTATCGTAGTCTAAAATGCACACAGGTTTGCGCACTTCAGAAATCTGACCCCAAACATCCACAGGTGAAGTACTCTCATCATGGATGGTAGTCAGCATGTACACATCCCTCCTGTCCACAAATTTCACAGCTAGTAGTTCATCACTACGCAAGGAACTGCAATGTCCCCTCTGCAAACAAGCTCTTTTGGATACCCTTTACGGTTAGAGCGGGTTGTGCCACAAGCAAAGTGTCCACTTTGAACAATTCCTTAACTTCTACACTGCTGTGCAATTGTTTATCAAGGTACAAATGGTGGCCTCTGTTAAACAGTCCTCTAGCAAGATCCCACACAAAGTTCTCAAACTCCAAAAGTGGACGGACAACCAGGGGGGTCAATAGTGGAATCCCTACCAGTGTACACACGGAAATTGAAAACGTATCCTGTCCTACTCTCAGACAACATATACAGCTTAATTCCATAGCGTGCCCTCTTGCTAGGGATGTACTGGCGAAAAACCAAACGGCCCTTGAACCAGACCAAAGACTCCTCAATAGATATTTCTTTCTCTGGAGTATAGATCTCTGAAAATCGATCTACAAAGTGATCAAGAACAGGCCGAATCTTAAAAAGACGGTCACATTCAGGGTGATCTCGTGGCAACGCCAAAGAATTATCAACAAAATGCAGCTTCCGTAGCAAAAGTAAATACCGATCACGAGTCATAACTGCTGGAAATATGGCCGTTGCCATCAAGGGACTGGTAGACCAATATGAAGCCATGGACAGCTTCTTTATCAAACCCATCAATAAAGTCAAACCCAAAAACTTCTTCATCTCTTCCAAATTTGTGGGAGACCACCGGGTAGCTCTAGAGTGGGGCCTAAGTTTGTCACTGTTGTCCCTCAAAAACTGTTCAGCATACAAATTAGTCTGCTCAACCATCTCACCCAAAAATACATCATCCATAAACCACTTAAAAAACTGTATAGGCAAAAAATGTTCACAATCCACTCTACACCCTGCATCACCACTAAAGGCAGGCAACACCGGCTGCACCATGTTTGGATCAACCCAGAGTCCAGCACTTCCAGTAGGAAGCCTAGCAGCCTCAGGTTGCAATCCAGATGCCTCTTGCACCATCGGCACAGCAGTATCCTCCTCTAAAACAGGCACTTCATCCGCACTGAGAGTAGCTTCATCTGCACAGAGTACCTTCCTCATCCGATGATTCCATGTGGAGAGAAAACTCACTGCCTGAATCTTCCCCTCCCTCCTCTCCCTCAGACGCACTGTCAGTCTCATAATCCTGCTCAGAGGAAGATTCAAGAAGCATACCAACCACCTGAGCTGTCCTTATACGGCTAGCCATACTGCTTACTAATCTGCTTACTAATAAAAGTAACTTGTCAAACAAGTCGACAACAAACACTTTGTAAAATAAGTATTTGTAAGAAACATTAGTTAGTTAGATTCCTCACCTTAGAATATCCCCAGGCGTCAGACTGGATCCGGAAGATTTTTCATCAGCAATACCCCTTGCGCGTCGCTAGGCGTCGTCTGCGGCTCCGCGTCCGTCGTCTGCGTCGTGCGCCGGAACGACGTCGTCGGAGTACTTAGACGACGCCCTCGCGCGCTGACGTCAGTTCTTCTTTTTTCCGCGCCAGTAAGCGCAGATCCGGGAGAGCTACCCCTTTAGTCACTTTTTGACTAACTTTTTTCTATCCTTTTTGATCTTGTCTCGACTCCGGTGCCGGTAGGATGCCTGGTTTTAAAGCCTGTGCTGACTGCAACCGCTTGATGTCGGTTACGGACCATCACCGCCGGTGCTTTACTGCTTGTGCCTCGACCACGACGCGGCATCGTGTTCGGACTGCAAGGCCCTGACCTCGAAGGCTAGACGGGAGCGGTCCCGTAAGCTGCTTCTCGAGCTTCGCCACTCGGCTCCGCGCCCCTCTCGATCCCGGTCCAGGAGGAGGTCCAAGGATCGGTCGCGGAGCCGCAGCCGACGTCATCATCGATCGTCTGGCTCCAAGTCTTCGGGTAAGTCGAAGCACTCCAAGAAGTCCAAGAGGCGACACCGCTCTTCGGACTCCCCTCGCCGGTCGCGCGACTCGGACGAGGGTCAGGGTGGTTCCACCCCCGCGGTTCCAGCGGAGCCGCAGGTGCTGCGCAAGTCCCCACACCCGCCGGTCCCTGGGACTGACGCGACGCCGGCGGAAGTCAGTGCCTTCCTCTCGGCCATGAGGAACCTGGCTCCGCCGTCGACGCCCGCTGGCGCGCCTTCGGGCCCCGCGGACCCGACTGGGCAACCTTGCCTGCCGGCGGCTCCGGCCCCGGCGCCGTCTACGGCTCCGGCCTCGACGCCGCAAGCGCCCGAGGGACCCGTTCCCGAGTCCCCGCTGACGCTGGTCGACCTCGTCACGCCTCCTCCGCCGGCGTCGACACCGGTTCCACCTCCGACGCTGGCTCCGCTCGGCGTCGAGCCCCGTTTCAGCCCCGGTCCGGGCCCGGCGCCGTTACGGCGTCGATGGACGCCGCGTTCGGCGCCGCTGGAGACACATTTTGTCTATCGCCCAGCTCCGATCCTTCCTCCTGCATACCAGGAATCGGATGATGGGGGCGAATGGGAGGGATCCGAGGATCCTATGGCAGTTCAGGCTCAACTGTCACAGGACTGGGCAGATGAACTGGGGGAGGCCAGTGGTCTGGATACCTCTCCAGACACTGGATTCATCTCTCCTCCGACTCTGGCTTCGGAGGAGGGTGCTGCTTTCTCTGTGGTGCTGCGCAAGGCTGCCGCAGTCCTTGGGCTCGAGCTACCTGCCGTGGCTGTGAGGACTAACGTCCTCACTGAGGTGCTTCAGTCTCACTGAGCCTCTGCTGCCATTCAATGAGGCCCTCACTGACGTTCTGCAGGGCACCTGGTCCAAGCCCTCCACAGTCCCTCCTGTGGACAGGAACGTCGCCAGGCGCCACCGTCCTGCTCCGGGCGACCCCAGTTTTCTGTCCCAACACCCTACCCCCGAGAGCCTGGTTATCCAGGCCTCTACCTCCCAATCCTCCTTCCCGACCGCTCCGCCGGACCGGGATTCCAAGAGACTGGAACAGTTTGGCAAGAAGCTGTTCTCTTCCCTTAGTTTGGGCCTGCGGTCTTTGAACACCGCCTGTCTCTTGGACCGTTATTCCCACTCTCTGTGGGATACGGTGGAGGACGTGCTGCCCCTGTGTCCGGAGGAGGTAGGTCCAGACACGACTTACCCAGGCTCTGGCCGATGGGAGGGATGCAGCACGACATGCTATCAGATGTGGGCTTGACACTACGGACTCGCTGGGTAGGGCGATTTCTACCTCGGTGGCGCTTAGACGTCACGCCTGGCTGCGGTCCACGTCCTTTTCGGGCGATGTCCAGAGCACCCTCATGGACATGCCCTTTGATGGCACTCGCCTATTCGGCGAGAAAGCGGACAGTGTGCTGAATCGCTTTAAGGACTCCCGGGCTACGGCCAAGTCCTTGGGCCTCTCGGCCCCGCGGTCGCAAACTTCCGCCTTTCGCCCCTTTCGTGGCCAAGGAAGGGGTGCCTCCTCACGTACGCCTAGCCACCAGCCGCAGAACCAACCTGCGCGCGGACGTGGTTTCCGCCGAGGCGGTTCTGGAGGACGACGCGGTCAGCCCACATCCACCCCGGCAGCATCCGCCTCAAAGCATTCCTAGTCCGAGCTTTCAGGCCCATTCCACGCCAGTGGGCGGCAGAGTTCGCCATCACCTGCTCCACTGGCGGTCCATCACATCGGACAGGTGGGTGCTGCAAATCGTCCGAAGGGGGCTACTCCCTCCCCTTCGAGACGACCCCTCCAGCCATGCCACCGCAGCACCACCGTATCTCGGGGGATTATTTGCATCTTCTCCATGAGGGGGTTTCAGCCCTCTTGGCCAAGGGGGCCGTCGAACGCGTTTCGAGCCCAGAAGTAGGTCGTGGTTGTTATTCCCACTACTTTCTGGTTCCCAAGAAGGGCAAAGGGGGCCTACGCCCTATTTTGGACCTCCGGAACGTCAATGCCTTGCTCCGGAAGGAAAGGTTCAAGATGTTAACTTTGGCTCAGGTTCTAGCTGCCCTAGACCCTGAAGACTGGATGGTAGCGTTGGACTTGCAGGACGCATATTTCCACATTCCCGTCCTGCCGGCCCACCGGCGTTACCTGCGGTTCGCGGTGGGCCAAGAGCACTTTCAGTTTACCGTGCTCCCCTTCGGCCTCACCAGTGCCCCTCGGGTGTTCACGAAAGTGATGGCGGTGGTCGCAGCTCATCTGCGCAGATCAGGGGTTCCAGTCTTCCCCTATCTCGACGACTGGTTGTTGAAGGCGGGCTCGCCCCAGGCAGTCGTCTCCCACCTCCAGACTACGGCGGATCTCCTGCATTTGCTGGGGTTTTCCATCAACGTGCCGAAGTCACACCTGAGTCCCTCTCAGAAGCTCCTCTTCATCGGAGCGGTTCTCTATTCGGCGCAGTTCCGGGTCCATCCACCGTAACAGCGGGTCCGGGATATTCAGGCCCTGATTCCCATCTTTCGGCCTCTATCCTGGGTTTCGGTCAGGCTAGTGTTGCGGCTTCTGGGGCTGATGGCCTCCTGCATCCTACTAGTGCATCACGCCAGGCGGCGCATGCGGGCTCTGCAGTGGGACCTGAAGTTTCAGTGGGCCCAGCATCACGGCAACCTGTCCGACCATGTCTTGATCTCGGAGGGCACTGCACAGCAGTTGCAGTGGTGGCTCACGGACCGCGATTGGGTCACGGGCAAGAGCCTCTCCCTTCCCCAACCAGAGCATGTCGTAGTGACGGATGCGTCCCTCCTGGGTTGGGGTGGCCATATGGGAGAGGCGGAGATCAGAGGCCTCTGGTCTCCGGCGGAGTCTCGTCTCCACATCAACCTGTTGGAGTTGAGAGCGATCCGACTTGCACTGAAAGCCTTCCTTCCCTCTGTCAGGGGAAGTGTCGTGCAGGTGTTCACGGACAACACCACCGCCATGTGGTATTGCAACAAACAAGGCGCGGTGGGATCATGGACCCTTTGTCAGGAGGCTCTGCGCCTCTGGACATGGCTGGAACACCAGGGTGTCACCCTAGTGGTTCAACATCTTGCGGGCTCTCTGAACGCCAGAGCAGACGAACTCAGCCGCCGGTGCATGATGGATCACGAATGGCGTCTGAACTCCGAGGTGGCGCAAGGTCTCTTTCAGCAGTGGGGAGAGCCTTGGTTAGATCTATTCGCCACCGAAGAGAACGCGCAATGTCAGCAGTTCTGCGCGTTGGAATTTCCAAGGCGGCACTCGCTCGGCGACGCTTTTCGTCACGAGTGGAGTTGCGGTCTGTTGTACGCCTTTCCGCCTATACCACTTCTGCCCAGAGTGCTGAAGAAGATCAGGCACGACCGGGCCCAAGTCATCTTGGTGGCTCCGGATTGGGCACGAAGGTACTGGTATCCCGAGCTACTCAGTATGTTGACCGATCCTCCGATACGTCTGCCCCTTCGGGAGGATCTTCTGTCGCAGCAGCAGGGGACGGTCCTCCACCCGAACCTGTCCAGCCTCCACCTCCATGCGTGGAGATTGAGCGGCGGCAGTTGATGCCATTTGACTTGCCTCCTGAAGTCTGTGATATCATTCTGGCAGCCAGGCGTCCCTCTACAAAGACGGTATACGCCTGCCGGTGGAACAAATTTGTGGCATGGTGCACAGCAAAGGCTGTGGATCCCCTTCCCGCCCCTCTTTCTGAGGTTCTCCTCTTTCTTCTTTCTTTGGCCCGGCAGGGCTCTGCCCTGGGCACCTTGAAAGGTTATCTTGCTGCCATCTCTGCCTTCTTGCGGCTTCCTGATCAGCCTTCTCTTTTCAAGTCCCCTGTAGTTACACGCTTTCTAAAAGGCATTACTCACACGTTCCCTCCTGTCCCTTTTGTAATGCCTCAGTGGGACTTGAATCTTGTTCTCACATTTCTAATGTGCGCTCCCTTTGAGCCTCTTCATAATTGTCCTCTTCGTCTGCTGACGCTTAAGACTGCTTTTCTGGTAGCCATCACCTCGGCTAGACGGGTGAGTGAGCTCCAGGCTTTATCTTCAAAGCCTCCTTTTCTCTCTGTTCATCCAGACAAGGTTGTCCTTCGGCCTCGTCCCTCCTTTCTTCCGAAAGTGGTGACCCCCTTTCATCTTGGGCAGTCTGTCACCTTGCCCACCTTCTTTCCGCCTCCGCATCCTTCCAAAGAGGAAGAGAGGCTCCACCGTCTGGACCCAAAACGTGCGCTCTCCTTTTATCTGGACCGCACAAAGCAGTTCCGGGTGGACAACCAACTTTTCGTTGGATACGTGGGTGCTAAGAAGGGGAAAGCTGTGCACAAACGGACCATCTCTCGGTGGGTCGTTTTGTGAACCAAATTTTGTTTATTCCTTGGCAAAAAAGGACCCTCCTGTTGGGCTGCGCGCCCATTCTACTCGGGCCACAGCGGCTACTACTGCTTTGGGACGGGGTGTCCCTTTGCAGGACATCTGTCAGGCGGCGACGTGGGCTTCGCTACACATGTTTGCCAGGCATTATTGCCTTGACAGCCAAGTCCGGAGGGATGGCTTCTTTGGCCGTTCTGTCCTCCAGGACTTTCTGGTGTGATCTTGGTTCGCAGACCCACCACCGGGGATGGTATTGCTTTGGTATCTATTCTAAGGTGAGGAATCTAACTAACGTGTTTCTTTCAGATGAACAATTTACTTACCTTCGGTAACGATGTATCTGTAAGAAACATTAGTTAGTTAGATTCCTCACCGACTCACCCATCCTCCCCGTTCTGCGAACTGACATCTAGGGTTAAGGTTATCCTTTTCAGGCCCCTAGATTTTATTTTTGGCACCAGTGTCGGTCTTTGCATGGCTCTGCGTTCCTGGCGCGGAAAGCTATGTACAAGAACTGAGGTCAGCGTGCGAGGGCGGCGTCTAAGTACTCCGACGTCATTCCGGCGCACGACGACTGACGCGGAGCCGCAGACGACGCCTAGCGACGCGCAAGGGGTATTGCTGACGAAAAATCTTCCGGATCTAGTCTGACGCATGGGGATATTCTAAGGTGAGGAATCTAACTAACTAATGTTTCTTACAGATACATCGTTACCGAAGGTAAGTAACTTGTTCAATAAACAAAATGCACCTTTTTCAGAAATACCTATATACTCCAAAACGACACCACTCACTTGCCAGAAGCAGCTAAATTCACCAACACAGACACAGTATGGATCAACAATATCCCACTAAAAAAGAAAGAGAAAAGAAAATTACACATAAGACAATGCAAAACACATCTCAAAGAATTCCATGCACAAAACACTAACTAAATAAGCTGCCATTATGACACCACTTGCAAATAAATTCATCCATACATGACAAAAATACTAATTTGGAGAATATACAACAAAAATGTTTTTCTTACCAAAAAAATGCAACTACGCAAAACTGCAGAACACCACTGTCGAAATTGCAAACAGGAATCAAAAGCTTTACACTAGAATGAAAAGGAGAATAAAACATTACAACCACATATGCAAATAATGCACCAGTCCACACACAATCCACCAGCCAAGCTAAGGGGTAGGTGGGCCTAAGAGTATAAATAAAATATTCACCTCCGTAAAAAGGGAGCAACCCTTGCCCTTGAGGCCACTCCCAAACACAAAAATTTAAAACAAAAACAGGTGTCTAGCGGCTTCTGCCCCCCTAGATGGCAGATGGGCCTAAAAACATACTGGTTCGAGGCTTGTGGGCTGCTGAATTCATATCTGTGCATAGATCGCCGCCTAGTGTTGGGTCCGGATGATTGCACATTGTTGTCCTGGAAGAGTCTTCGAAGTATCACGAGATAGGTGACTCCTCCCCTGGACCATAGCGCGCATGGGCATCCTCTCCATCCTTAGATTGTTTTTTTCCGCCATTGGGTTCGGATGTGCTTATCTTAGCTCAAGTTAGGAAAATTCAGTTTAAGGCCAAACGGCCTTTAGTTCTCGTCGGTACTGTTCCCGTTCGGTATCGACTAGTTTCTTTAGTGCTTTAGCACCTTCTTACAACTTTTCGGATCCGCTTGGTCCGAACATCGAACTTCGATCGACGATGGAATCGAGGACTCCATTCAAACGGTGTTCTTTGTGCCACGCGAAATACCCACACATCGACGTCCACCCGGTATGCAACAAATGTCTCTCACCGGATCACGATGAGTCAAAATGTATGGCCTGTGCCAGATTCCGCTCGAAGAAGACTCTCCGGAATCGACGGGCGGCGAGATTGGAGGCGCAGCAATCGGCGCCTGCCCCGGCCAACATCTTTAGCACCGAAGACGAGGACGCCGAGAGCGTGGAAGACGTAGACTCCAGCCCCGCTTCCGAACACGACTCTCGATCGGAAGACGACGATGAGGTGATCTTTCAGAGAGAAGAAGTCGTCGACGAGGTAGGAGACTACGATGAGGCCTTTGGGGCCGAGGAAGATAGCTCCAGCGAGGAGCTAGGCCAACCCGTCGATATGGAGGCCGAAACCATACGTCGTCATGAGGCTCAGGTCGAGGGATCGCCTTCGGGCCTTACCCAAGATCAATCTCACGGTTCTTCGGCCCCGCCTTCTGGCCCGGCCTCAAACATTTCGCAAGAGCCATTATTATCGAAGACGACTGGATTCCCTTCAGCGAAACCGAAACCATCCATCGCACCAGTTCTATCGAAACCGAAAGTGAAACTGGTTGTGACCGGCTCGAAGCCCTCCACTCCTTCGACGCCGGCAAAGGTCATCGGCTCCGACCGCGCAAAAAGGGATTTCGGTGCCGAGCTCACCGCAGCGGATACGGGTGCCGAGCCAAAGAAGAAGGCCCTCGGTCCCCACAAGGCGCCTCGGCCTCTGGCACCAAAGACATCGGCACCAACCACCAAAGTCAAGGTGGCCACCCCGTCGACGTCTACGTCGAATACGGCGGCGCCTGCCAAGTCATCGACTCCAACGAGCGTCGATACCTCCCTTCGGATCGATGACCCCATGGCTGCAAAGAAGTCGGGTGCCGCTTCAACGCCTACCTCCAAGGTGCCGACCGGCTCCAAACAGCCATCTGCGTTCACCGTGCAACAGGTCTCGGCATCGTTGCAACGCATCAGAGAACGGGCAGCCCTCCACTCTCCGTCGGGTCCCGACGCGCACAAGGCTTCGAAAGCACCCTCGGCGCCAACCAACATCACGTTTGGGTTGCCGCCGACCACAGCGCCGAAACTATTCGAGATTCGAACACGTGTCCGCCAGACACAGTCCCCATCCACTGAACAAACAGATTTCGAGCCTTCGCAGCCACGATTTATAGACTCCAACACTGGTAGGTTGATGCTCCGCAAGCGGAAAATCACGCCAGAGAAGGGATTGGACTCCTACAAAATTCCTCTCAAACACAAATTGCCGGCAGGGTCAGAGCCAGTGCTTCATGAACACTTTCAACCCTTCCATCAGGATCCACCGTCCTTTTATCCTACGCCTTCAGAGGCAGACGCAGTAGAGGACTATGTAGGGGATGATACCACCTACCCTGGGGATGTCGATCCTGATGATCACCTGCAAGACCCAGATCAGGCATGGGATGACCGCACAGACCAGGGTGCCCCACCAGATACCCATGACACGCAGCTTTATAACATAAAGACATCTCCCACAGAGGACACTGCTGCCTTTAATGCCCTCATAGAACGGGCTGCTGCCAATCATGGAGTAGAACTCCATTCTGACACTGTCGAAGAAGACTTCTTGGTGGACACTTTCGCCTCTTCCGAAAGAACTGTCAAAACTCTGCCCATGTTGAAAGGAGTTCTCAAACCTGCCAAGGACATTTTTAAAGAAACAACCAGGGCACGGGTGCTAAACCCCAGGATTGAAAAAAAAATACAAGCCTGCACCCGGAGACCCTATGTACATTAGGGGTCAGTTACCTTTGGACTCCATGGTGGTTGCTAATGCTCGCAAAAGAGCTCACTCACAAACAGGTGATGCTCCTCCCCCAGACAAGGAGTCCAAAGTGCTGGAGACATCAGGCAAACGGATTGCAGCGCAAGCAGCAAACATCTGGCGCATTGCCAACACACAGGCACTCCTGGCCCGTTATGATAGGTCCCACTACGACACACTAGAATCACTACTCCAACATTTGCCAGATGAATATAAAGAGGCAGCAGAGCTCCTCATCAGAGAGGGACAACTCCTTACCAATGCATCCATCAAGTGCGCACTGGATGCAGCCGACACAGCGGCGAGGGCAATCAACACAAGCGTCATGTTGAGAAGGCATGCATGGTTGAGAATCTCAGGCTTCAAGCCGGAGATTCAGAACACTATCTTAAACCAACCAGTCAACCCAGACTATTTATTTGGCCCTGAAGTTGACACTACCCTCGAGAAAATTAAAAAAGACACCGACACTGCGAAATTAATGGGGGCTCTGCAGACGCAGCAGTTTAGTAGTGGCTCCTTTCGTCGCCCCGGGAATAGAGGAGCAGCTAGAGGTCAGGGGTCACAGCAGCAGTACACTAAAGGGGGCACACAAAGTACCTATGATAAAACCAACAGAGGTGGATATCGTGGCTCCAGCACCAAGGGCAGAGGACGTGGTTACGGCAACACCAGGTCCTCCCCCAAAAACAAACAGTGACGCCCTCTCCCTGCCCCCGACCACATGACACCTGTCGGGGGGAGACTCCAACGGTTCCTGTCAGCGTGGAAAACCATCACCACAGACAGGTGGGTCAGGGACATTATCCAGCACGGTTACTGTCTCGAATTAAGGTCCACTCCACCCAACATACCGACAAAGCACCGTCCTATGACCGTAGAGCACTTGGCATTATTGCAGCAGGAAGTGCTAAGTATGCTGCAAAAAGGTGCAATAGAGGTCGTGCCCGTCAACCAGCAGGGGACAGGGGTGTACTCTCTGTACTTCTTAATCCCAAAAAAGGACGGGTCGCTCAGACCTATACTAGACCTGAGACCCCTCAACCAATACATTCTCTCAGAGCATTTCCATATGCTCACCCTACAGCAGGTTCTCCCGCTACTCAGTCAGGGAGACTTCCTAGCCACACTGGACCTAAAAGATGCGTATTTCCACATACCCATACACCCATCACACAGGAAATATCTCAGGTTCACTATTCAGGGGCATCACTATCAGTTCAAAGTTCTCCCCTTCGGAGTAACAGCAGCACCCAGGGTCTTTACCAAGTGCCTTGCAACAGTGGCTGCACATCTACGGAGACAACACATTCACGTCTTCCCTTACCTGGACGACTGGCTTGTTCAGGCAAAGTCAGCCCAGCAATGTGCCAGCCACATGTCCCTCACCATTCACCTTCTTCACAGTCTGGGATTCTCACTAAATTACCCAAAATCACATCTCCAACCCGCACACGTACAGCAGTACCTGGGCGCGACCATAAATACTCTGGCAGCCACAGCTCAGCCAAATTTAGTGAGGATCAACAGCATGCAACTGCTGATCTCAAAGTTCAAACCTCAACACTCCCTTCCTGCGCGAGTGTGCATGCAGTTGATAGGCATGATGGCCTCCTGCATTTTCATAGTCCCGCACGCGAGACTACATATGCGCCCGCTTCAGGAGTGCTTGGCATGTCAATGGAATCAGGCTCATGGGCAATTAAAAGACCTAGTGTTGGTGAGCGGTCGGGCATACAACTCTCTGCATTGGTGGAATCCACAAAACCTTTGCAAGGGCCGACCGTTCCAAGAGCCTGTTCCACAAATAACACTGACAGCGGACGCCTCTCTCCAGGGTTGGGGAGCTCATGTACTCACTTACACAGTGCAGGGACTATGGACAACGCAACAAAAGAAGATGCACATCAACCTTCTGGAACTGATGGCAATCTTCCTAGCCATGAAGGCATTCAAAGTACACTTGTGCAACAAAGTCGTGTTGATCCGAACGGACAACATGACTGCCATGTACTACATACAGAAGCAGGGAGGAACACACTCTCCACAGTTGTCTCATCTGGCTCAGAGCATGTGGAAGTGTATCTACTCCATCACTGCCACAATGGCGAAAAACAATCTAAGGATGGAGAGGATGCCCATGCGCACTATGGTCCAGGGGAGGAGTCACCTATCTCGTGATACTTCGAAGACTCTTCCAGGACAACAATGTACAATCATCCGGACCCAACACTAGGCGGCGATCTATGCACAGATATGAATGTCAGCAGCCCTACATGCCAAGAACAGATGCATACTGGTAAGTCGCATATTCAATATTCTGCCATCCAAAGAGAGCAGATATGACCACAATCATCCTCCCATAAAAAGGACCGACCCTTGTCTAAGGGGCCGCTCCCCAACATAAAAAAAAAAACCCGGGTGGCCTAGTGGCCCTACAAAAAAACGAATCCGCCGATCTGCCCCTCAGGGTGGCAGAAACGGCCAAATTAATGCTTACCAAATGGGAGCAGCGCTTGCCCAAAGGGCCACGCCCCACAAAAAAAATCCCTGGTGTTCTAGTGGGCCCAATATTTTTCAAAAACATGGCGATCTGGCCCCCTGCGGGTACAGACACAGCCACAATTATTGACCCCAAAGAAGAGTGACCCTTGCCCAAGGGGTCACTCTCCACAAATAACTCCCTGGTGGCCTAGTGGGTCCTACATTAAACAAGCATTTGCAATGCACTCAGTCTCGCCTTTGGGACCTTATATGTACTTAGCTATGCAGCACATTAGCCTGCGCCCTGAAACATCTGCTGTTCTTTGACATGGAGGGAAAGCAAGCACTAAACTGCGTGACACGCCAAGTATTGGAACACACGGGGAGAAATATTGCCTTTCAGCGGGAAATGGTTTAGTCCAAAGCTCTGTTTTTAATATAAAATCTGGCCCTTCGGTGGTCATATCACTGAAAATACAAGATTTAAAAAAAATATTATTCTCTATGGGTGCTCGTGGAAGACAATTTCTATGGACTGAAAACTAGAGAATGCTGAAGTGATTCTGGTATTTTACTGACCTCTGTTGATCAGAAAAAAAAGTCCTTAAGCGGAAGCAGACAAGTCCTAGGGCTCCTCCAAAGCCCACAAACCATATAAACATATAAGTATATACGAAAGTATATACAAGAGGTCTCGAATGCTCGACCTCAAAATGGCGAAATCTGCCCCCCCCATGGGGGCAGACTGCCAAAATCATAAGCCCCCAAAGGGGAGTGACTCTTGCCCAAGGGGCCACTCCCCATTAAACACTCCCTGGTGGTCCAGTGGGCATTTTTTTTTTTTTACATGAAGAAAATCTGCCCCCCCCCCCAGGGGGGCCCACAAAACCTGAATTACATTGCCCCCAAAAAGGGGAGCGACCCTTCCCTAAGGGGCTGCTCCCCCCCCAAAAAAATAACTTAAAAAAAAATGGCCACCAAAGGGGAGTGACCCTTGCCCAAGGGGCCACTCCCCACTACATTACAGTTAAATGGCCAAAGGGCCGATTTTATTATTTAAAAAATGTCTGCCTCCCCGTGGGGGCAGACAAAGCAAGTAAATATTGCCCCCCAAAAGGGAAGCAATCCTTGCCTAAGGGGCCGCTCCCCCCCAAACAACAAAATCGTGGACATTTAAAAAGAAAGAAAAAAAATCCCTGGCGTCTAGTGGGCATTCCTGCTGCACGATCGCACCATCATGCAGCAGGAATGCACAAAAAAGGCATCGAGGGAAAGGAAAACCCTTCCCTTTCCCTCGATGTCTCTTTTAACAAAATTCCCCCCTCCCCAGCCCCAAAACTCACCTCTGAGTTCACCGATGCGCAGGAAGTAAATGGCTTCCTGTGTGTCGGTGATCCAAGGGAACCCTCAATGACGCCAGCGCGCTGACGTCATTGATGACGCGAGGGGGGGCGGGGGGAGGCAGGGGAAGGTCTTCCCCTGCCTTGCCCGGAACAAAAATGCCGATCGACCACCCACGGGGGAGCGCCAGCGCTTCCGCCGTGGGTGGGTGCCGGCAACTGTATGCTTATGACGAGCCCAGCTCGTCATGAGCATACAAGGGGTTAAATGCATGAATAATACTGATGAATTAACAAGCAGCAAATAATATGAGATAACACTCAAGAAAATATAATATGCTGGACATCCTGCAAGAGATCATAAAGATATATACACACTAGATACATCAAATGATTACTTTGGATGTCCACCTCACTCGTTCACACATCACAAAAAAAACACTTCAAATGATCAAAGCCACTGACCACATATCATAATTGCAAAATCAAAGCTCAAACACCTCAAATGACCACATCCACTGGAAACATGCATCACAATGGCACTAGTCAGAAACAAATCACCTCACCCGATCGATCACTCAACATCCTTGCCAATTCTCGCTGGGGGGCCCGTTCACAGCTGGCTTGGACTCTCAACCGGAACTCAAGTTCCGTTTGTCTTACAGCAGTACGTCTACTCTGTATGTGAGCACTCAACTCAACTGTCAACAAACCCAGCTTTATAGCCTCAAACTTCACACTAGAAGGTTCAAGAAACCTTCCCCCTGTGCCAAAGGAATATTACTTGGACTGGCCAGCTTCCAAGCAAGCATTCCATGGCAGGAAGGAGTTCCCACGTTTCCTCTGGATTCTCGCATGTTCCAGCCTTTATCTTGACAAAGCTCACGAAAGCCTTCCAGGGTACATTAAACAATCTCTCACAAAAGCAATCCTTGAACGTGATTAACCCAAACAACTTGCAAGCATGGCTGTGTGCGCAGATAAAGCTCATGCCAGGCAGAGTCTGAATTCAGGATGACATGAGGCCATGTCAAAGCCCATAGTAAGAACTTAATAATACTACCAATGTACACCACAATGCACATTTGTGCACCACTGCTTACAGCATCACATGCTTCATCTCTCAATGTACAACACAGAGCACATTTGTGCACCACTGCTCATGACACTGCATTTCGAGACCAAAAAGTACATTCCACACCTCACTCCCTCTCTCATGCTTTCAAATGCACTTCCCACACATTCTGTTCTTGGCAAGGCTGTCCTACACTGCGACAGCTCCCACTGAGACTGCAAGAATACAAGAAATAAACCTTTAAGAGAAACGGGCATATGCCGGACGTCGTACATTCAGGCTAGGGTAAAATAACACACCAAAGTCAATTAAAATAATGGTAGTAAAAGGTCATCACAGGGTGTCTGACCACAAGAGTGCCTCTAGCACTACAGATGCTCCATTACACAGATAGCTGGACCAAGAGGATAGATCTTATACTCACAACAGGACATACATGATGTGTTAACAAGGCACTACAAAGACCATTATGGGTCTCTAGGCTCACCGCCAGGTGAGAAACTTGAGGACTTCCTTGACAGAGCGGTATTATTGCAATTTGCTGAGGATTACTGGGACTCACTCAGGGCACCTATCACTGAACCTGAAATCCAGGGGGCCATCAAAGAACTGCTGGTAAGACCCCTGGCACTGATGGCTTGCTGGTAAACATTTATCAGGCGTTCTCCTCTGTAATGGTGCCAAAGGTGTCCAAATGTATAACAATGCATTGGAATGAGGGTTCTTGCCAGACACCATGAGAAAGCCCTCATAGTGTCTGTTCCTAAGCCGTCTAGTTACATTACAGATGTGGGAATATATCGTTCCCTGTTTATGATGAATTTAGAATACAAGATCCTCAGCAAAGTGTTAGCCAACAGGCTACAGCCTCACCTGCAAACCCTAGTGCATGAGGATCAGAATGGCTTTATTCCCATGCGAACCACCTCGTATAATGTACAGCTCCTGTGTCCTGGATGAAACCTCTCTCCTTCGACACTCAGGAGCCACGTACAGAAGACGTTCGACTCCGGTGGGACTACATGCAGGCGTTCATGGCTCGGATGTCCTTGGGGCGGGGCTGGTGCATACCAGTGGCATTACTATACACGAATGTGCCAGTGCATGTCCGCACCAGTCAGTGCACCTCGGCCCGCTTCAGAGTTTATCTGGGATCCAGACAGGGTTGCCCCCTCACCATGCTCTTCTCTGTGGCTTTCAAACTGTTCATGAGCCTCATCCTCATGCAGGGGACCGATGGAGGAATTCCTATGCATTACAGGCAACATCTGATCTCACTTTACGCTGATGATATTCTTTTACATTTGAGAAAAGCCTGAACGGACATGCTGTGGGCTGTGACCTTGTTGGAGGACATGGGGCTGGTACACTAACTGAAGAAAGACACGTGCGTTTCCGGTGCTCCCAGAGCTTCAGGAACCTCCAGAACCTGTGTAGTGACAGGGGATCCAGCGGGAGCCCAAAGTCTTCAAATACCTGTGGGTTCTGGTGTATCCTGCACATGCAGATACTTGGAAGAGCATCCTGGAGGACAACCTTCACAGTCTGAGGGGTAGCATAGCTTTTTTGCAGGCGCTCAGCCTCCTTATCATGGCAAAAAGGGCGTTGGCAAAGATGATTATGCTAACTGGAGTCCTTTGTTACTTTGCCAATCTCCCAATCTGGATACTGGGGGTCTGGTTTTGATCTCTAAACACTTTGCTTTGAGATCTCATCTGGGATTGAAAGCCCAACCGGGTGCCCTTAAATGTGCTCCAGAGACCTAGTGATAGAGAAAGGCTGGGGGAGTTGACCTGGCATAGCTAGTTGAATTTGATGGGTACTGCAGAGAGGGGATGCTGGTAGCAGTGCTCTTGGGCCTGAAATTCATACCTGTCCAGAAGCCAAAGCTCCTAGTTATTGCCCTCAGGTGTTGGAGGAGATTGCTTCGGAGAGTGGGACGTGATCCCCGATGTGCGCTGATGCTCCCGTTGATAGGGTTACCTACCACAGATATGGGCAATTTTACAGCCCGGTGGCTGAGGTCATTACCAGACGCAAATGTAGACTCACAGGTAGACTGTTATTCTGAGGGCTCCTTTCACAACCTGGAGTCTGTGGTGACAGAGAACAATTTATTAGATACCAGATTCTTAGTTTACGGAGCACTGGTGCAGGCGGTGCGCCACCTATTCTGGAACCTAGACCCAGAGCCCAACACAAATTACTTATTGCAGACATTATTGACATGCGTTCATGGTCTCCACTTGAACTCCTGGATCTACAAGACTATGAACACCACAACATCAAGTCATCTCCCAACATTGCGCACAAGATGGGAAACCATCCTTAGTAGACCTTTCCAGATCAAGGAGTAGGAACAGACCCTAGATCTTGCTCACACTAAATACACAATTTATATTCACACAGTTCAAGTCCTTGCATATTAAATACCTCATTCCCCCAGACTAAACCTCATGCTGCACATGACTGACCAGTGCTGCCCCATGTGTGCTCTCAAGGATGCAGATTTCATCGACACATTGTGGGGCTGCCCATTTATATCTCGTTATTGGCTCTTAGTCACGACACACCTAGAAAAAATCTTGAACAAACAGCTTAATACAATAGAAATATGTCTGTTACGCCTCTATCTGAGATTCACTGAGAGGAAGGCTGGCAACAGGTTTTTAGACATGGCCTTAGCTGTTGCCCTCTGAGCTATACAGAAATGAAATTCACCAGAGGGCCCGCTTCACAGGAGGTAGCAAGCGTATTTTGAGACTTGGATGATGGCTGAGGGGGCTGCATTATGCTCCGAAGAGGCAAGAGGCATCTGTACAAATCCCCTAGCAGAAAAGTTGATAGAAGTGGTGACTAGGCGACAATAATGTAGTGGGACGGGAGTTGGTGAAAACGACAGATACCCTTGACCGCTCCCCCCCCCCCCGCCCTCCCAGAAAACAACCTCTCATACTTTCTTCTGACAACGAGACATTGAATGCCCAAATACCATAATGAGCTCGTATTAGATGCTGACAGCACCGACTGCCACGATTGGGAGTTTCTCACTGTTTTTCCATGTGATTAATATAGTTTTGTTCCTGTTGGGCCCCAACCATATGCCACTGGGAGCGATATGCATGCTCAACACGGAGAGAACTTATACTGACTGTGTTCCTAAACATCCGAGGGGATAAGAAGAGGGCACTATCAAAAAAGCATTTGTGGGAGATGGAAACCAATTTCGATGAAGTATGAGACACTGATAACTGTATGGCTAAATTCGGTTTATGCCCCAACAGCAAGTTTTGCAAAAAATCAATACGGAAGGTTGAAAAAAATCCATTCTTGTGGGAGTTTTGACCCCTTAATTAAAAGCTGGTCTTGTCAGTACTGTGGACATGAAGAATTTGTATCAACAGTGTACTTTGCACAGAAGCAAGTTCAACTTCACAGTAAAACAGTTTTAAAAACATTGTTTTACTGTTCTTTGTTTTAGAATTCAGAGAAACCTCCAGTGGAAGAGGACAAGGAAGAAGTGTTAAAAAAAGCCTTGACATCTGGAGATCTACGTTTGTGCAAGGAACTTTTAAATGCAGGTGAAACTTTGTTGTCCTTAATGCTTTTTTTTATTTGGTATAAGTTGATATTGATATGTCAAACTTATTTGTGGCAAATACAGTACTTTTTATATATGTTCACGTTAATATAATTCAGAATATTTAACTTAAAAGAAATCTACATTGTAGTGCTGTGTAGTTTCCGCTAATCACTAGGAACTGCGCGTTTGTGGATGACATAAACTTAGGATGATGCCAGACTGACTCCATCCACTCCTGCAGGGTATGTTGTTCCTTGGACCAGCTAGCTCACAGTGCCACCTTTAGCCCTCCGAAACCTAGACAGGGAGCGAACAATTCTGGAAACTACTGAACATGCTTCTTTAAACTAAAGGAACCAGGAGCTTTTAGCTAGGTCCAGCACACATGCTCCCTATGGTCATAACTTAAATAGAAGAGTGTGCAGTTCCTTAGACAAAGTTAGGAGAAATGAAGGATTGAGAACTAGTGGATTGTTAGGTAAGTGGAATGAGCTGCAATAGGAGCAAGTGCTCTCACACACCCGAAAGGTGTCATACTTCATCGTTTGGGCATGCTCCTCGTCGGGCGGGCGCTTCAATGCCCGACTGGCACCCGCGAAGGGCTTTTTGCTAGTGATCTTTTTATTTTGCCGTATGATGAGGTGTGGGTTGGAAGAATGTGTAGTGTGGTGGAAAAGGGTTAATTAAAATAAGTCTGATGATGCTGGGTTTGAGGATCTCACATTTTAGCAAATTATCACGATTGCTCTCTAGGACCATTGAATCCCACATGAGGGACACAGTTTTTAATTAGGTTAGTGAGCTTCACCAGTAAAGTTTCCTCAAACCCAACATCACTAGACCTACTTTTTTTTCCACCACGCTACACATTTTTTACAACCCACACCTCACCATACTGCAAAATTAAAAGATCTCCGGCAAAGAGCCCCTTCGCAGGTGCCCGTCGGGCATTGCAGCGCTGACCCGAGGAGGAGCATGCCCAGATGATGAAGAATTACAGCTTTCAGGGTGTGTCAAGACAATAACACAAATAGTTCCACCATCTTGCTGAGACAACTTCTATATGCAGGCATATAAAATATTATAACAATCTAGCGTATTCCTACGATGCAAACCCTAACCTACGTGTCTAGGGTGTGAATGTATGATCTGCCAAGAAACCTCCTTCTGGATGATCTAACCATGTTAACTGGTGGTTGAGAGTGTAGGACCCCGTCTTGGTCACTAACTGGACACCCTTCACAGAGATGTCAGTCAGCTGCTGGGCGAGAGCTTCGGCATGCAAGGACCCCTCTAAGTCAGCAGAAGAGTCTCATCTGATTATACTTGGAAACAAAAGGTTACATATTGAAAAAGGCATCCTTGCCTTGGGCCGAGATTGTGACCAGGCTGCCATTGTTTGTATTCCACAGATAGCTGTGTCGCCATATGGACGTAAAAATAAACACATTTGTATAACGCGCGTGAGGGACTTGCACACAGTGTCAAGGCAGCTTGACAGGGTTCTCACGAAGTTCTCTGTCAGCAAGGTCGGGGTTTCCGAGAATCTAACCCAACTGTCACGAATGTTGACGTGACAAATTGGAGACATCCTTATGAAAGAACTGTGTACATGTAAAATGACACTATTTCCTACCAGGCCTAACTTGGGCACACAACCGTGGTGCATAACTATTGAAAATAAAAAATAAACAAAAAATATGTTCGAGGCATATGAGCTGTAGATTGTATACTTAAGCATAGATCACCATCTGGTGTTGGGCTCGGATGTTTGCACTTTGTTTTTGTCTTGGAAGAAGTTTTTGAAGTCACGAGGTAGGTGACTCCTCCTTAGGACGATAGTGCGCATGAGCATCGACTCCATCTCCAGATAGTTTTTTTCCGCCATTGGGTTCGGATGTGATTTGCTTCTCTCTGGGTCGATATCTATTTTCAATCTCCCTTCGACATGCAATCCCTCTACACTCGACGGTATTGTCTCAATCGCGTTTCCCTTACGACACGCATCTTTAAAACGAATCCTCGACCTCGATGCGGGCTGTTGGGCCTCTCCGTGCCGACCACGCCTGCAGTCAATGGAAAGGGCTCCTTTAAAAAAATGCCCCGGGTGCGGTGCTATGTTCCCACATTTGGACTTGCATGAGGTTTGTAATCTCTGCCTCTCCCCGGAGCATGAAGACCAGAACTACAAGGCCTGTGCATCGTTCAGGTCGAAGAAAACCATCTGTGATCATCGAGCTCGACGTCACGAAATGTCTCGCGGAAGCAGCTAGATTCCGGACATCTTCAGAGCAGATCCCAATCTCCAGCTGGAGCAACAAGGTGATCAAGAAGACATCTCTGTTTCCGAAGCAGACGACTCCGACGACCAAGAGGAAACAGTTACCCCGGCTCAGTGGTCCGTGAGTACTGAAACCCCTCTCCCAAAAACCACAGCTAATGCTCCGGTAACACCCTCTCCCTCGGGTCGACACCGGCAACATGTCTCAGACGCCCCGCCCTCGGACCTGGCTATGAAATCGAAAGATAAGCCTTCCGGCTCTGGCTCGAGCCAACCCCTTTCCGGCGCCGAAAAGTCACCTTCGGCACCGAAGCACCAGACCAAGGAGGTGCCACGCCCTTCTTCGACGCCAAAGGCTGCCTCGACGCCGAAGCCCTCGGCATCAAAACATAACAAGGACAAACATTTGGACCTGAAAAAATCTTCGGAGCGGAAAACGGCTTCGGAACCTAAAAAATCGTCGGAGCCGAAAAAAGTCTTGGAGCCACAAACTCCTAGAAGAAAACCTAAACAGTCCAAAACCTCACAGAAAGCCACAGAGACTCGGTCCAAAGAACATTTTGACCCAAAATCTTCGGCACCGAAAAAAGACATTTTACCCACGCAACCTGTACCTGATGTTTTGGATCCAAAACAAAAAACTCTTTCTATTGATCCAGAGACTTACAAAGTCATGGCAAAGCCTCCAAAAAAGAGGAAACTGGACACTTCAGAGGAATCTGAAATACCCTTGAAAAGAAAGGAGATGAGTACTAACAGAAAAGAAAGGAGATGAGTACTAACACCTCCCCACCTCCTTCTCCTCCCCCACTTGATCCAAAACTTCTAATTTCCCCACCTTACTCCCCACAACATATTGTTTCACCTCAAACATCAGATACTGAGGATGATAATACCGATGGGGGGTGGGAATATATATCCACATGGGGATGATGATGCACATACCATCCCACACGACGTAGACCCTTGGGATGACTACAAAACAGATCCCGACCCACATAATGACCCGGACCTCTATCCATCTAGGCCATCACTACCAGATGACAATATTGGGTTTGCCCAACTTATCAATAGGGCTGCCCAATACCACAGGGTAGAGTTACATTCTAATCCCTTAGAGGATGATTTTTTACTTGAAACCTTTGCACCCTCGCATCAGTCCACGCACACCCTGCCAATGTTAAAAGGCATGCTCAAACATGCCCCCCAAAGTTTTTAAGGACCCTGTCAGACCCAGGATTCTAAACACCAGAAAAGATAAAAAGCATAAGGCAGCTCCCAGTGACCCAATTTACATTAAAGGTCAGGTCCCTTTGGATTCTCTTGTGGTGTCTAATGCAGGCAAGAGGACAAAACTCAGAGTACAGGCGACACCCCCCCACTCCTGATAAGGAGTCCAAACTAATAGACGCATCTGGTAAACGTATTGCGTCACAGGCCGAAAATCATTGGGGGATTGCCAATGCCCAAGCTTTATTGGCCAGGTACGAAAGGGCTCACTATGACGAGCTTGGAAAAGCTCATGGAACACCTTCCTGAGCAGTACAAAAGGCCAACGACCTTATACAAGAGGGGAAATTGATCACAAACCCCTCAATTAAATGTGCGCTTGACACGGCTGATACCGCATCTTTCGCCATCAACACTAGCATCTGAAAGAAACACTTTGGTTATAGATTCCATACCTTAGAATGACCCCCAGGCGTCAGGCTGGATCCGGAAAGATTTTTCGTCAACAGTACCTCTGCGCGTCGGAAGGTGGTGTCGGTCGGCTCCGCGTTCATCGGGACGTCGTGGTCGCCAGAATGACGTCGCGGCAGCTACTTAGATGCCGTCCTTGCGTGCTGACGTCAGTTCTTTCTTTTTCTGCGCCAGCCAGCGCAGATCAGGGAAGAGCGGTACCTCAGTCATTTTTTGACTGTTTTTCTAGACTTTTGTCGACATCTTGTTTCGAGTCTCTGACTCCGAACAGGTGCACGAGGGATGCCCAGTTTTTAAGCCTGCGGTTCCTGTACCTGATTGATGTCGGTGACGGATCCGCACCGCGTGTACCTCTTTTGCCTGGAGCGCAAACACGACCCCAAGTCGTTCTCCGACTGTCAGTTGTTGACGCTGAAGGCTTTGCGTGAGCGGTCCCGAAAGCTGCTTGAATGACGACAGTCGGCTCCGTGCCATTCGAGGTCCCGGTCGAGAGGGAGGTTGAGGGACCGGTCGCGGAGCCACCATCATTCCGGTTTTGAAGTCATTGAAGTCTTCGCACTCTGGGTCGGGTAAGTCGAAGCATAAGAAGAAGTCGAAGAAGCATCGTTGCTCTTCGCCTTCTCCTCGTCAGTTGGCCAACCTGACGAAGTGTGTGGCTAGTGCCACTCCTGCGGCTCCACGCGCGAAGCCTGAAGGGTCGAATTCGAGCTTGCCTCCCTTTCCGGGACCAGGAGCAACCCCTGCCCAGCTTCGTACGTTCTACGAGGCAATGCATGCCATCTTTGGGTGGACCGACCCCGCCGACGCGCCTTCGGGCCCTGCGGAATCGGTTGGGGGGGTGCCTAGGTCTTCGCTGCAGGCGGCTCCGGCTCCGCAGGCCCCCCTTGGATCCAGGCCTGGATCCGGATCGGTGTCAGTCCACACCCCCCCCCCCCCCCCCCCCCCCCCTCCTTCATCCTGCGTCGACCCCAGCTTACCTTCCAGTGTGGCGACGAAGCCGGACCGGCGTTGCCCGATGCCGGATCTGGCACCAGGTGGGGTTCTCATGCCCCTGTTCACTCTTGGGGTCCCTTTCCAACAACCGTGGCACCCAGAGAAAGATGAGGAGGACTGGGAGGGGTCAGGTGACCCTTTAACTGACCAGCTAGATGCAGAGCAGGACTGGAGAGAGGAACTGGGGATGCCAGTTGTCTTGACACTTCACCTGACCTTGGCATGTTGTCTCCTCTGACCGTGGCTACGGAGGAGGGAGCGTCATACGCTGTGGTGTTGCGTAGGGCGGCTGAGGCTCTCAACCTTGAGCTTCCTACGGTGGCGGTCAGGACTAACCTCCTGACTGAGGTGCTTCAACCGGCGTCGAGCTCTTCAGAGCCCCTGCTCCCGTATATTGAGGCCCTCACCGACGCTTGGTGATCCAAGCCTCCACCTCCAAAAGCGCCTTCCCTACAGCTCCACCGGAAAAGGAATCCAAGAAGCTGGACCATCTTGGGAAGAAAATGTTCTCTTCCGCCAGCTTAGGACTGCGGTCTGTAAACCCTGCATGTCTCTTGGGCCGTTATTCGCACTCAGTGTGGGATACGGTGGCGCAAGTGCTGCCTCAGTGTCCAGAGGAGGCCCAGGCAGTGCTCTCCCAGGCTGTCGCTGCCGGGAGAGATGCAGCCAAGTTTACGATCCGTTGTGGGCTGGACACCGCTGACACTCTGGGCAGGACCATTTCAACATCGGTAGCGCTACGCCTGGATGAGGTCCACTGGCTTTTCAGGGGATGTCCAGGCCTTTTTGGCGACAAAGCAGACAACGCCCTAGAGCGCTTCAGGGACTCACGGGCTACGGCCAAGTCCTTGGGCCTCTCCTCCCGTTTGGCGCAGTTTGCTTTTCGCCCCTTTCGTGGCTACGGAAGGGGTGCCCCTCTACGTCCCACCCAGGGCCACAGGCCGCAGCAAGTTAACCAACCTTCGTGCGGCTGGAGACGTGGGAACCAATGTCGTTGTTCAGGGGGCCAGCGGGCGGGCCAGTCCACCAACCACCCCTCTGCAGCAGCCTCCAAACCCTCCTAGTCCGACCTTCAGGCCCATCAAATGCCAGTGGGCAGCAGGATTCACCATCACCTCCCCCCCCTGGCGCACCATCACTTCGGACAGGTGGGTTTTGCAAATAGTCCGAAGTGGCTACTCCCTCCCCTTCGCGACTAACCCTCCATCCATTCCACCGCGATACCACCGCATGTTGGAGGATCATCTGGCCCTTCTCCATCAGGAAGTTACGGCTCTCTTGGCCAAGGGAGACATCGAGCGCGTTCCTGTCCCAGAAGTAGGTCATGGTTGTTACTCCCACTACTTTCTGGTTCCCATGAAGGACAAGGGCCTGTGTCCTATCTTGGATCTCAGGGACGTCAATCGCTTCCTCCGGAAGGAGAAGTTCAAGATGTTGACGCGTGCTCATGTCTTGTCTGCCCTCGGCCCGCAAGACTGGATGGTAGCATTGGGCTTGCAGGACGCTTATTTTCATATTCCCGTCCTGCCAGCACACCGGCGTTACCTGCGGTTCAATGTGGGCCACGAGCATTTTCAGTTCACCTTGCTCCCCTTTGGCCCTACCAGCGCCCCTTGGGTGTTCACAAAAGTGATGGTGGTAGTCGCAGCTCATTTGCGCAGATCAGGGTTTTCTGTCTTCCCCTATCTCAACGACTGGCTGTTGAAGGCAGGCTCGCCCCAGGCAGTTGTTTCCCACCTCCAGACGACTGCCGACCTCCTGTATATGCTGGGGTTCTCCATCAATCTGCCGAAGTTGCACCTGATTCCCTCTCAGAAGCTCCTCTTCATTGGAGCGGTTCTGGACACAACGCAGTTTCGGGTCTATCCTCCCGAAAAGCGGGTCTGGAATATTCGGGTTATGATTCTGATCTTTGAGCCTCTTTCCCGGGTTTCGGTCAGAATGACCCTGAGGCTGCTGGGCCTCATGGCCACCTGCATCCTGCTGATCGATCATGCTAGGTGGAATATGCGGGCTCTGCAGTGGGACCTGAAGTTCCAGTGAGCGCAGCATCAGGGGAAATTGTCAATTGCAGATTCCTCTCCCTTCCCTAACTAGACCACACTGTGGTGACAGATGCCTCCCTTCTCGGATGGAAAAACAACAATTGATGGACAGAATGCAGAACAATGTCATACATTCACCCCAGTACAGAGATCTGGGCCTAAATCCATCGTTTTTTTGCTCACCATGCCATTCCAGTTTGAACCCAGCCATATGCAAATCAGTCTTGACCCTGTGCCCCATGGGAACAGTCCAGCCCGAACTGCCAAGCCAGGTCCTCCCTGGACTGGAAACAAGCATCCTAGGACCGGTTTCGGGCTTTCAGCCCTCGTCAGCCAGGATAGCCTGATTCCAGTGGCATGGAGAGCAAGGGACTCACGTCTGCGCATACCCTTCCCACTCGGGGTGACAAATGCAAAAACAATTGATGGACAGAATGCAGAACAATGTCATACATTCACCCCAGTACAGAGATCTGGGCCTAAATCCATCGTTTTTTTGCTCGCCATTCCAGTTTGAATTTTGAATTTTTTGGACTGGAAACAAGCATCCTAGGACCGGTTTCGGGCTTTCAGCCCTCGTCAGCCAGGGCTGAAAGCCCGAAACCGGTCCTAGGATGCTTGTTTCCAGTCCAAAAAAAGCTGACGAGGGCTGAAAGCCCGAAACTGGTCCTAGGATGCTTGTTTCCAGTCCAAAAAAAGCTGACGAGGGCTGAAAGCCCGAAACCGGTCCTAGGATGCTTGTTTCCAGTCCAAAAAGCCGCTTTGTTCGCCCATGTCTGAACTGGGGTGGCAGAGTGGGCTAAAGAACGGTGATGGATTAAACCCAGATCTGTTGACTGGGTGTGAGTGTTTGATTGGTTCTGATGCTCCGTCCATCACCATCCCCTTTTGTACCGCTCCCTTCTCGGATGGGGCGGCCACATGGGAGGGGCGGAGATCAGAGGCCTCTGGTCTCCGGCAGAGTCTGAGCTTCACATCAACCTTATGGAGCTCCGGGCGATTCGTCTTGCACTGAAGGCATTCTTTCCCTCTGTCGGGGGAAGAGTAGTGCAGGTGTTCACAGACAACACCACCTCCATGTGGTATTGCAACAAACAAGGCGGGGTGGGGTCGTGGACCCTATGTCAGGAGGCCTTTCACCTCTGGACATGGCAGGAACATCAAAGCATTTCCTTGGTGGTTCAACACCTAGCAGGTTCTCTGAACTCCAGGGCGGACAAACTCAGCCGCAGGTGCATGATGGATCACGAATGACGTCTTCACTCGGAGGTGGTGCAAGGTCTCTTTCACAAGTGGGGAGAGCCTTAGTTAGATCTATTCCCCACCGAAGAGAGAACGCCATGTCAGCAATTCTGCGTGTTGGAATTTCCAAGGTGGCACTCGCTCGGCAACACTTTTCGTCGCGAGTGGGGTTGTGGTCTGTTGTACGCCTTTCCGTCTATACCACTTCTGCCCAGAGTGCTGAAGATCAGGCGCGACCGGGCCCAAGTCATTCTTGTGGCTCCGGTTCGGGCACGAAGAGTCTGGTATCCCGAGCTGCTCAACATGGCCATCGATCCCCTGATCAGACTGCCTCTTTGGGTGGATCTTCTGTCACAGTAGCAGGGGACGGTCCTCCACCCGAACCTGTCCAGTCTCCACCTCCTTGCGTGGAAAATGAGCAGCGGCAGTTGACGTCTTTCGACCTGCCTCCTGAAGTTTGTGACGTAATCTTGGTAGCCAGGCGTCCCTCCACAAAGACAGTATACGCCTGCAGGTGGAACAGATTTGTGGCATGGTGCACAGCAAAGGCTGTGGATCCCCTTTCTTCCCCTCTTTCTGAAGTACTCCTGTTCCTTCTCTCTTAAGCCCAGCAGGGCTCTGCTCTGGGCACTATCAAGGGCTATCTTTCTGCCATCTCTGCCTTCCTTCGGCTGCCAGATCAGCTTTCTCTTTTCAAGTCCCCGGTAGTTAACCGTTTCATGAAAGGCTTAACGCATCTTTTTCCTCCAATTCCATTCGTTATGCCTCAGTGGGACTTGAATCTTGGACTAACTTACTTAATCTGCGCTCCCTTTAAACGGCTCCATAACTGTCATTTACGTCTCTTAACTGCTTTCCTGGTAGCCATCAATTCCGCTAGTCGGGTGAGTGAGCTCCAGGCTCTTTCTTCCAAACCTCCTTTCTTGTCTGTTCATCCGGACAAGGTGGTTCTCAGGACCCATCCATCCTTTCTTCCTAAGGGGGTCACTGCCTTCCACATCGGGCAGACCATTGCTTTGCCCACCTTCTTTCCGCCTCCGCATCCTTCAAAGGAGGAAGAGAGGCTCCACTGTCTGGACCCAAAGCGTGGTCTTCCTTTCTATCTGGATTGCACAAAACAGTTCCGGGTGGATGATCAGCTTTTTGTTGGCTACATGCGTGCAAAGAAGGGTTGGGCCGTACACAAACGCACCAGTTCTCGATGGGTCGTGTATTAAGGCTTGTTACTCTCTGGCTAAAAAAAGAGCCTCCAGTCGGGCTGCGCTCTCACTCCACCAGGGAGGCGGCAGCCACTACTTCCTTGGGAAGAGGAGTGCCTCTAAATGACATCGGTCAGGCGGCTACTTGGGCATTCCTGCACACGTTCACAAAACACTACTGCCTAGACAGCCAAGTCCAGATAGACTGCTTCTTTGGCCGCTCTGTTCTCCAGGACTTTATGGTGTGATCTTGGTTCGCAGACCCACCACCGGGATTGGTATTGCTGGGGTATCTATTCTAAGGTAAGGAATCTATAACTAACGTGTTTCTTTCAGATGCACAAGTTACTTACCTTCGGTAACGATATATCTGTAAGAAACATTAGTTAGTTATAGATTCCTTACCGCCCCACCCTTCCTCCCCGTTCTGCAAACTGATTTCTAGGGTTAAGGACATCCTTTCAGGGCCCTAGTTTTGTGCACCAATGATCAGTGTCTTGCATGGCTCTGCGTTTCTGGCGCGGAAAGTCTTGTACAGAACTGACGTCGGCGCGCAAGGACGGCGGCTAAGTAGCTGCCGCCGACGAACGCTGAGCCGACCGATGCCACCTTCCGACACGCAGAGGTACTGCTGACGAAAAATCTTTCCGGATCCAGTCTGACGTCTGGGGTTAATTCTAAGGTAAGGAATCTATAACTAACTAATGTTTCTTACAGATGTATTGTTACGGAAGGTAAGTAACTTGTGCGTTTTGTTGCGCAGGCACGCTTGGCTCGAAGTCTCCGGATTCAAACAGGAGGTACAATCTGCTATTCTAAATCAGCCCTTTGATCAAGAGCAACTTTTCGGGCCCTCAGTTGACACATCTTTAGAAAATATGAAAAAAGGTACGGAAACTGCTAAGTCCATGGGGGCCTTACAATTCCCTTTCCCTAGAGGCTCTTATCACCGCTCCTTCTACAGAACTGGCTCCAAAACCATTGGCTCAGAACATCCCTCTTCTTTCTATAAGAGCCCCACTCAAACGTCCTCCAAAGGATACTTTCGCAGAGGCTACAGAGGCAAAAATGGTAAGGGAAGAGGTTGCGGCAACAATAACCGCACCTCCCCTACCACCAAACAGTGACTTCCCTGCACTTCCCCCTGATCATTCCACTCCTGTTGGGGGACGACTCTCCCAGTTCCTACCTGTCTGGAATTCAGTCACAATAGACAAGTGGGTAAGACAAATTATCCAGTATGGTTACTGCCTGGAACTCACCTGTACCCCCCTCCCCCCTCCCCCCTCCCTCCCAAACATTCCTCCCAGACTACGTCCAATGTCCTCGGAACATCTAACACTTCTCAAACAAGAGGTTATCTCTCTATTACAAAAACATGCAATAAAACCAGTCCCCTTGCCTCACCAAGGCAACTGGGTTTACTCCCTCTATTTCCTAATTCCAAAAAAGGACAACTCTCAGGCCCATATTGGACCTCAGACCGCTAAACCTCTATATTCAGTCGGATAATTTCCACATGGTCACTCTCCAACAGGTGCTCCACCTACTTCAACAGGGCGACTTTCTCTCCACTCTAGATTTAAAGGATGCCTACTTTCATATTCCCATTCACCCCGCTCACAGGAAATATCTCCGGTTCATGGTCGATGGTCAACACTATTATATAACACACGTAAGAGCCCACGGGTCCAAACAATAACTAGTGTAGGGCTGTGACACCCTTAAAAGAGTGACACCTTCAGGACCTCGCTAGGGAAGGTATCCCTTTTAAGGACGACTCCCCTCACACACCAAAGGTGTCATGCTTCATCATAAGGGTGCCTCCTCGCGTTAGGTACTTAGTCCTAACGCGGGCTACAACCCCCTCTCTACGAGGGAGGAGCTCAGGGATGTTTTTCATTTTGAGCACGTGGGTTGTTCTAAAAACCCTATGTGAGCGTTGTATCTATGTGTGTGTGTGAGTGAAGATGCAGTGCTGGTGAACGTGAGTTAAAACTGTCTATAGAGCTAATTGTCAAGAACTTTATTGTAGCTGCCCTATGACAGGATTAAAAACAACAACAAGCTGTATGATTCAACGGTCAGGATTCAAAACGGGTGCATATAGGGGATCAACATGTTTCGGCCGTTAAGGACCTATATAAGTGTCTTGGCCTTCGTCAGAATCCAAATAGTGTAACAGCTACTGCAACCAGTGTAATAACAAATAACGTATACTGAACCAAAAGTTAATGTGTTCAGCGAAGTATTCTGCTGCCACCTGCAGTGAAAAAAAGAGAAAAAACAAACTGTGTCAACAATTAAATGGGTGTCACATACCGAGTACATACAACTTCGACATACATGGTGTCAAATGTGGTGAATATTTTCATTAATTGCGGGACAATAGGGATGCTGCACTTACCAAATGTGGTTTCAAAAGTTACCGCATATGTCCAGGTCTGATTTAGCCTAAGGTACAGAAGAAAACCCCACCTATAAACGAAAATGGGGTAGTGAATCAAAAAAGTTAGAAATAGTAAGAGAAATACAGAGAAGAAGATATGTTATGTTCAATCATGTCACCACGTTTAGGCAGTTCGAGGATAACAATGGATTCCAAGCAGTCTATTTTTAAAAGGGGGAAATGAACTGCTCTGAATATTGATGTAGTGTGCTACAACCCGATATGCATTGAAAAGTAGATATAATGCAACAGTGAACTGCAAACTGGCTATGTTAAGGAGGAGAAAGTGAGCTGCTCTGGGTGTTGGTCTAATACAATTTGCCCAGATGTGCTTCAAAACGCATATAAAGATGCCCATCAAGCCTCCATCATCGGCTCCAACACAACACACCGTGCGTACCCGTACTTAATATTGGCAGCTGACGATACATCTTGAGTAAGCTGCGCCCTTCTTTCAAAATGAAGTGCCACTACCCTTATCAAAGCAAAGACCTGTCCCCGCCTTACACTGCTAGAAGGGTAAATTAAAAGGGAGGACACTGGGTCACTCACCATGCGGAGTTAATGTAAAGCCAGCCCGGGTGTCGCTGACAGCGTAACTATGTCAAATTATCATCGCTGTAGAATCAAATGTGTTACAGAAGGTAACGCCGTCTTTAGCACGGAACCATAGCACTACACACTGGCCATACCTGTGTTGCAGTGTCAGGTGTAGCTGGCGTCTGTTCTCCCGAACGAATGTGTGCATTGTAATATACCACGACCCTTAGCGAAGCAGAGACCTAACTCTGCCTTACACTGCTGGAAGGGTAAATTAAATGGGAGGACGCTAAGTCACTAACCAAGCGGCGTTTCAGTAGAACCAGCCGTGGGTGTCGCTGACAGCGTAACTATGCCCAATTGTCATCGCTGTGAGATGAACTGTGTTACAAAAGCTATCGCCGTCTTTAACACAGAACCATAGCACTAAAAACCGGCCATACCTGCATTATAGTGTGTGGTTTCACCGGCGTCTGTCCTCCTGGAAGGAAACCGGAAGGCAGGGGGGAGTGCCGTATTTAACGGAAACCCAAATATTGAGAAACTCACAAAGCACCATGGGAAATGTAGTACCAATAGGACTTGGGCTGTCGACACACCCTCGTCAGTTCAAAGAGATGCAAGGACCCTGGGACATGAAGTCGCAATGTTTATCCACATGAATTCAATTGTCCCTGAGCACAAAGCTCGGCAAGCATCATCACAACTCATTGAGTCCAAGCCCTGAGCCAGACGCTCGTCTTACCCCAAATTTCTTGAGGAGCCTGTGATACAAAGTCATAATACTAGTCCACATGAATTAAAATTACCCTGTGCATACAACTCGGCTAAAGTAGTCGCAACCGACTTAGTCCGTACTCGATGTAGAAATACTATTAAAACATAGTGCAGACAAAACATCATAGCACATCTTGTAAGGGCATGATAATACAACTGAGGCTCCACAACTGAAACAAGCCGTATGTGGTGCTCGACCGTAAGGGACACTAGAAATGGTTCATAAATATAAAAGTATCTCGAGAGGCACAATGATTGGTACCCATGCCGGGAGCTTCAAAAACCCAAAAGCTCATTTGCCCATTGTAGTTGGAAGCTAGGTTCAAGCTTGGTATGGACTATGTTCGTCATAATGTCTATAAAAAAATCTAAAAATCTAAGCTTACTAACATATGTACAACATATGACATAAAGTAGCAGGCAAAAACATACTACCTAAACGTGGTGAAATGACTGAACATAACATATCTTCTTCTCTGTATTTCTCTTATCGTTTCTACCTTTTTTGATTCACTACCCCATTTTCGTTCATAGGTGGGGTTTTCGTTTGTACCTTAGACTAAATCAGCCCCGGACATATGCGGTAACTTTTGAAACCACATTTGGTAAGTAACGCATCACTATTGTCCAACAATTAATGACAATAGTCACCACATTTGACACCATGTATGTCAAAGTTGTATGTACTTGGTATGTGACACCCATTTAATTGTTGACACAGTTTGTTTGTTTCTTCTCTTTTTTTCACTGCAGGTGGCAGCAGAATACTTCGCTGAACACATTAACTTTTGGTTCAGTATACATTATTTGTTTTTGTTATTACACTGGTTGCAGTAGCTGTTACACTATTCTGACGAAGGCCAAGACACTTATATAGGTTCTTAACGGGCGAAACATGTTGATCCCCTATATGCACCAGTTTTGAATCCTGACAGTTGCATCATACAGCTTATTGTTGTTTGTAATCCTGTCACAGGGCAGCTACAATAAAGTTCTTGACAGTTAGCTCTATAGGCAGTTTTAACTCACGTTTACCAGCACTGCACCTTCACACACACACACACACACACACACACACACACACACACACATACAACGCTCACATACGTTTTTTAGTACAACCCATGTGCTCAAATTAAAAAACATCCCTGAGCTGCTCCTTCGTAGAGAGGGGGTTGTAGCCCGCGTTAGGACAAGGTTCCTAACGCGAGGAGGCACCCCTATGATGAAGTATGACACCTTTGGTGTGTGAGGGGAGTCGGCCTTAAAAGGGATACCTTCCCTAGCGAGGTCCTGAAGGTGTCTTTTTTTAAGGGTGTCACATCCCTACATTAGTTATTTTTTGGACCCGTTGGGTCTTACATATGTTATATAATAGAGTGGGGAGTGTGCCAACGCTGGTCCTTAAACCTCCTCTGGCCCTCTTTGTGAGTGAGATGGTCAACACTACCAATTCAAGGTCCTCCCATTTGGGGTGACTACAGCACCCAGAGACTTCACCAAGTGCCTCGCAATAGTTGCGGCCCACTTAAGAAGACAGCACATTCATGTCTTCCCTTATCTGGACGACTGGCTCATAAAAGCCAAGTCACACAGCAGCTGTGTGCAACACACACACACACACACACACAAAACAATCCAACTGCTTCACGACTTGGGATTCACGGTAAACCTCACCAAATCCCATCTCCAACCGTCCAGCATACAACAGTATCTAGGGGCTACAATAGACACTTCAAAAGCTCTAGCATACCCCAACCCAGTCAGGATAAGCACCATACAAGCTCTAATAGCAACATTTCAGCCTCAACACTCACTACCAGTGCGAGTGTTCATGCAGCTAATCGGGATGATGGCCTCTTGCATTCTCATCGTCTAGTATGCACGACTCCAAATGCGTCCCTTACAGGAGTGTTTGGCACCTCAGTGGAACCATGCTCCAGGTCAGCTAACAGATCAGGTGTTGGTAGAGGACCGCACCTATCCCTCTCTGCTGTGGTGGAACACACAACCTTTTCAAAGGGCGGCCGCTCCGCAACCCGGTTCTACAGATAGTGCTAACAGCAGACGCATCGCTCACCTGCTGGGGAGCTCATCTTCAAACCCATACAATTCAGGACATATGGACCCCTCAACAAAAACAATTCCACATAAATTACCTGGAATTGTTAGCAATCTTCCTAGTGTTTAAATATTTTCAACTCCTCCTTGTAGACAAAGCTGTCCTGGTCCGTACAGACAACATGACAGCAATGCAAAAAATGGGGGGGGGGGGGGGGGAGGGGTACGGACACTCTCTACAGCTTTCACACCTAGCTCAAAGCATATAGAGATGAGCCATTCCTCAAAACATATATCTCCTTGCAGAACACCTCCTAGGAGTACACAATCAAATTGCGGATCTACTCAGTCGCCAAACACAGCAAATCAACGAATGGGAACTTCATCCTCAAGTTCTGCTTCCATTCTTTCAAATGTGGGGCCACCCAGAAATAGACCTGTTCGCCACACTCCAAAACGCAAAATGCCCTATCTTCGCATCCAGATATCCACACCCATTGTCCAAAGGCAATGCGCTATGGATGAACTGGTCAGGCAAAATTGCTTATGCTTTTCCGCTTCTCCCACCCATTCCGATAGTAGTTCGGAAACTCAAACAGCAATCCCTCACTCTCATCCTGATTGCTCCAACATGGGCCCGACAGCCATGGTTCACAACCCTCTTGGAACTATCAGTAGTTCCTCATCAAAATCTACGCCTCTCACCCAAGCTTCTCACTCAGAACCATGGAGAGATAAGGCATCCAGATCCCAGTCAACTCAACCTTGCGAGCTGGCACCTGAAGTCTTACAGTTTGGCTACCTTAATCTCCCGCCAGACTGCATAAACATCATTAAAGAGGCAAGACGTCCTACCACTAGAGCTTGCTATGCCGCAAAGTGGAAAAGATTTGTAATTTACTGTACAAAACACAAAATCAACCCACTAGATGTTTCTATTCAAGACAGCATCTATTACCTTTTGAATCTACAACAATGTAACCTAGCGTATACATCCATAAAACAGCATCTCGCGGCAATAGCAGCCTGTCTCCAAAACAGACAACACTTGTCTTTATTTAGGGTACCAGCTATCAAGGCATTTATAGAAGGACTTAAAAGAATAATTCCACTTAGAGTTCCACCCTCTCCAGTATGAAACCTAAACATGGTACTTACCAGGCTCATGGGTCCCCCATTTGAACCTAGGCATAAATGCGAATTACAATTTTCTCACCTGGAAAGTAGCTTTCCTGGTTGCGATCACCTCTCTCAGAAGAGTCCGTAAACTCCAGGCATTAACCATACAAGAACCATTTCTACAAATCTATCATAGCAAAGTGGTTGTTAGGACCAACCCAAAATTTCTACCTAAAGTCGACTCTGCTTTCTACCTTAACCAGTCTGTAGAACTCCCAGTGTTTTTTCTGGCTACCAGACTCAGTAGCAGAACGAGCTCTTCACACACTAGATGTAAAAAGAGCAATACTTTACTACATTGAAAGAACAAAATCCTTTAGAAAGACTAAACAACTTTTTGTGACTTTCTCCCCACCTCATAAAGGCAATCCTATCTCAAAAACAGGGATTGCAAGGTGGATTGTTAAATGCATCCAAATATGCTATGCTAAAGCCAAACACACCTTAACCATTCCCCCTAGGGCTCACTCCACATGTAAACTAGGGGCATCTATGGCATTCTTAGGGAACATTCCTCTAGATGACATCTGCAAAGCAGCAACTTGGTCTACACCCCATACGTTCACAAAACACTATTGTGTAGACGTGCAAGCAAAACAACAAGCTAATATGGGCCAGGCTGTATTAAGAACACTTCTTTGAACCACTACAACAGATACAGGTAGCCACCTCTAAGGAGGTAACTGCTGTATAGTCTATGCACAAGTATACGATCTACAGCTCCTATGCCTGCAAACATCCGAGCCCAACATCAGATAGCGATCTATGCACAAGTATACAAATCTACAGCTCTACATGCCAAGAACAAATGCATACTGGTAAGTAGCATTTTCCTTCGATGTAGTCACCAGTGACTCCTAGCATCCCAATAAGATCCCAGCTACGAAACCCCTTTGTGTGGCGCAGGCTGCCCAACCTCTCCGATGCCCACAGGGGTGTGGCCAGGGTAAGCGTGTTAGACCAACCCAGCGCCCGGTGCGTGGCGTGCCATAGTTGAACCGAATGCTTCGTCAGCCCCGTGAGGTGGAGCCTGCTCAGTCTGGAGTACAGCGCAACCTCAAAGTTCCCCCCCGGGAGCAACCATCTGTCCATCGCGTACCCCAAGTCATTCCCGTCGCAGTACGTCCCCTGGTTGATCGCCGATAGGTGAGCGGCCCAATAGTACTTACGAATATCCGGGAGGGCTATCCCCCCGTCATACCACCCCAGCGTGAGTTTTCGTAACGCTATTCTGGGTGCACCCGACCACAGGAGGGTCCGCTGCGCCGCCTCCACCGCCGCAAAGTACGAGGCAGGCACCAGGTCCGGGTGGTTGTGGAGAGCGTACAAAAATCTAGGTAGCGCCATCATTTTAAAGAGGGCCGCACGACCCAGCAATGACAACGGCAGCTGCTGCCACGCGGTCGAATCACGCTGGAACCGTTGGAGCGGCGGCATGAGGTTCTTCTCGAAGCGGAGAGTCTTATCCAGCGTGATGAACACCCCTAGGTATCGGAATCCCTCCTCCGCCACGACAAGTGGGCAGCTGTCAGGGAGCCGAGGAGGGCCGCCATGGAGAACATAGAGGACGGATTTAGCCCAGTTAATGCGGAATCCGGAGTTCTTCCCAAAACTGACAAAGATGTCTATGGCCGCCAGAATAGATCTCCGTGGGTGTGAGAGGTAGAGAAGAAGATCGTCTGCATATAGTGAAATTTTGTCTTCCCAGCCCTCCGCCCACTGCAGCCCCGTTATGCAGCTGGCCTGCCGGATCCAGGACGCCAACGGCTCAAGAGAAAGCGCGAATAGGAGGGGGGAGAGCGGGCATCCCTGTCTGGTGCCGCGTTCCAGGCCGAACACCGCAGACACCCTACCGTTAACTACCACCTGGGCTAAGGGCTTCGAATATAGAAGGCGGACCCAAGCAATAAAACACGGGCCACATCCCAGTTTTCGGAGTACAGCCATCATGTATGGCCACTCGAGCGTGTCGAATGCCATGGTGGCATCCAGCGACACCACCACCGCGTCTTCCTGAATCGTGTGGCACCTACCCAGTACACAGTGCAGGCGGCGGATGTTAAGCGCCTTGTTGCGGCGGGGCATAAAGCCGGATTGGTCCGGGTGGACCAGTTTGGGGAGGACCGAATGAAGCCTGTTTGCAAGAGTCTTAGCAAGAATTTTCGGCTCCGCGTTCAGCAGAGAGATCGGCCTGTACGAGGAGCAGGCATCCCTTGTTTTCCCTTCTTTTGGAATGGCCACTATGGTAGCCAGGCGCTTGTCGTGCGGCAATATCCCCGCCGCTGCACTCTCCTCGAACATTTTGAGGAGATGCACGCTAAGGACGTCCGGCTTCAACTTGTAGAGCTCGATAGGCAAACCATTGGGGCCAAGCGCCTTCCCCGGGCTAAGATCCACAATCGCACGCTCCAATTCGGTCGCAGCCAGGGGGGCCTTCAGGGCGTCCCGGTCGGCCTTTGATAGACAGGGCATGCGAATGTCCGCCAGCAAGGCGTCTGAGTCCTCCTCTGGCCGGCCTGACTCCCTACTGTAAACCCGCCGGAAGTGTTGCGCAAATTCCTCAACAATTTCTTTAGGCTCCGTGACCGCGGCGCCCGACAATGTCTTGATCTCCGGCACCACCGTCGCGGCCCTCTGCTTTTTGTCCAGCCATGCGATAAGTTTGCCTGCCTTATCTCCCTGGTCGTATAGCCTGCCTACCTTATGCTGGATGGCTGTCTGGGCAGCGAGCGTGACCAGCCCTTTATACTCCGCGGTTTTGAGTCGCAGCCGATGTTGCACAACGGGCTCCGTCTCCTCACAGGCTGCCTCTTCCAACGCTCGTAGGTCCGCCTCGACCGAGGCGACCTGCGCCTCTCGTTCCTTACGGCCACCGGCAATGGCCGAAAGGGCCTCCCCCGCAGCACCGCCTTGAACGCCTCCCACAGGGTCACCGCGGAGCTTGTCGACCCAACGTTGAGCTCGAAATATCGCTCAATGGAGCTGGTCAATTTTTCCCGCAGGTCCTCACTCTTGAGGCGCCAAGCAAGGATGGGGGAGATGCATCCCTCCCGGCCACCCCCCAGTGCGACCTGTACATAATACCGGCGAATGGTCAGAGATACCACGCGCCAGGAGGGAGGCCCCTCGGATGGCTATGCCCGGCTGCAAAGAGGTTAAGACATAGTCCAGACGGGAGAAAGAGCGATGCGGACCAGAGTGGAAGGTGAAGTGCCTACTCGCAGGGCGCATCAGCCGCCAGGCGTCCGTGAGCCCGAAGGCGTCGATGAAATCCCCCAACCACCTTTGCCCCGGGGGCGGGTGCCTATCAAGGGTGCCAGAGGCCACGGCATTAAAGTCCCTCCCTATGAGCAACTGTCCGTCAGGGAGGGAGAGCAGGAGCTTACCCAAGTCCACGTACGCCTGCATCTGCAGGCCGGGGGGGATATATATGGAGACGAAGTTAACCCGGCGACCCGCCCACCTCCCCGACAGACCCGCGAAGCAGCCAAGTGGGTCCAGCTCAGTGCGGTCAATGTGCAGGGGCAGGGAACGTCTAACCAGGATCCCCACTCCCCTCGAGCCAGAAGTGAAGCCGGAGTGAACCGCCAGGGTGTATCCCCATCTATTGAGGGCCTGGCACGTATTCCCCATCAAGTGCGTTTCCTGCAGATACACTATATCCGGGAGGTGGCGTTTAATAAACTGCAGGACTATAGTGCGTATGAGCCCATTCCCCAGCCCGTTGACATTCCAACTAAGGATTTTAAGGCTGTCATTAACCATAGTCCCTATTGTAGACCCCCGTCCGCCTCCAAGCACCGGCGCTGTCCACCACCCCTTGTCGCCCATCAGTGTGTGACCAAAACAAACATGCAACATCCCCACCTCCCCCCCCCCCCACCCCCCCCCCCAAACAACCCACAGCTAGGCATAGCAACTCGATTGCATCAGCTGTAACATCTCCCCAAACAAACCCCCCTCTCCCCCACCCTGCCCCCTGCTCCGTAGGTCCTGAACTACCCACTGCCCCAATTAGCAGAGCGCCTGTCGCCCCTCCCAACCCGGAGAGAGTAGCCACCCTCCCCAGAGAAACTAAGTGGGGGAAAACTGAGGCCGGCTCCCACTCCAGCCGCCGCCACCACTGTGCTACCCAAACTGTTACACCATCAAGCATGCGAGGCAAGCAAGGGACACTCTCAATGTCAATGTGCGGGGGGGGCATCCACTCCCTCCCCGTAGCCCCACCATAGTCATTAGAACCCCAGCACAAATCAAATACATTACTGTCCGTTGCGGCCCGATGCCGTGGGCGAAAGGCTCAGCGCTTCGCCGTGTCCGGGGGAGAGTCCCAGCGGGGGCTATTCGATCTGGACCGCCACGATCCTTGGCTCTGCTCCGCTCTCCCCAGTCCGTCGTCCGCCAAGCCGGGGACGCCTCCATCTCCCTCAGCGGGCGGTCCCGTTCGCGCCTTTTGCGATCCTCTGTCTGCGCCATGTCGAGCCACTCTTGGACCGCAGCCGGCGAAGTGAAGAAGTAAGACTTGCCCTCCGCGATGATTTTCAGTTTGGCGGGGAAAAACATCATGTATTTAATACCGCAGTCCCTGAGCGGCGCCTTGACGCCCAGGAACGAGCGGCGCTCCTGCTGGACTCAGAGCGTGAAATCTGGGAAGAATCTGATAGTGGCCCCTTCGCGCTGAAGGTCCCCCTGCCGCCTGGCCTCCTGAAGGATAGCGTCCCGGTCCCGGTAATTAAGGATCTTGGCGATAATTGTCCTGGGTGGGGCCCCCGGTCGGGGCTTGGGGATCGGGGCCCGATGAGCGCACTCCACTGTGAAGAGCTTCGAAAGCCTCCCGGGCTTCAAGTGTTGGAGAATGAGGTCCTCGAGAAAGAGCTCCACGCTGTCCCCCTCCATTCCCTCCGGCACACCTACGACGCGGATGTTGCTGCGCCGCGCCCTCCCTTCCTGATCCTCAAGCCGCAGTGCCATTTGGCGATGTTGGAAGACGAGCTCGTTGATACGGTCCTCCAGCCGCTTCTCCGAGGCCTGCAGGGCCTTAATGTCCGTCTCATTGGCCTTTGATCTCTCCGTGGTTTTCCCGAGGTCCGTGCGCAGAAGGTTGACCTCGATCGCGATCTTATCCACTTTGGTCTCAAGTTTAGCACCCAAGGTCTGTATGGCGGCCATAATGGAGGTCAGGGAGGGCTCCGTCTTCTCTGTAGGTACGTCCATCAGTGCCTCGGAGAGCGCCGGGCCAGTGGGCACCTAATATTTGTCCAGTTTGTTAGTCTGTGTGGGCATCCCCACCTTTGGGCGCATGGCGGCCGCTAGTCGCCGCTTTGCCAAGGACGTCTCTCAGCCCAGGCTCCGATAAGGACTCCCGGTTCCACGCTGGTACCCCCTTGCGACTCGGGACAGCTCCCCCGCCACCGCCCCTCCGGCTGGCACCTTGCACGCGGGAGGATCAGCAGCCACAGCACCACTCCTGCCGTCGATCCCTCACACCCTCCGCACTCACCATCAACCGGGCGGGAACCACACTCGAGGGCCCCCCAGATGCCGGGCGATTGCTCACTGGTCCAAGCTCCTCACACCCCTCGGGCAGGCTGCCTCCGGCAAAGTGCTACGCCGCCGTCGATCGCCGCCTCTCCGGCGGCCTTGCCCCACGGTGATCCACTGGCAGGGCCTCCGCACTCTCCTCACCGCTCCAGGCCCGGAATAATGTCTCCGCAGGTATGCAGCCCCTCCTTTACATCGGAGTCAATCACATGTCAGGATCCAGGCCCGGGGCTCAGCTCCTCACCCGCGATCCGCCCCTGCCGGCCGACAGCGGCACCGGTACCTTCCACAGCAATCCACTCGGGACCCTCCACAACAAGCAACAGCTCGGCCGCCTCCCACAGCGATCCGTTCCTCGCCAGCCCCGCACACGGGGTAGGCCGCACGCCGGGGTCTCAATTTGCGGTGAGCCCGCGCCTCGGGCTCCAGCCACCTCTGACGCCGGCGCGATAGCCACAGCCGGCGTCGCCGATCGTCCCTGCGCTCTCTGAGCGCCGATCCTGGCCTCCAGCGATCGCGCCACCCTCCGGGAGTGCGGCGCCGGGACTCCGATGTGGTGCAGCCCGGATATTGGAGCGGATAGACACCGGCAGCACAGTGAGCTCAGCGGAGCTCCGGACCTAAGCAGCCATCTTCGTTGGCGCCTGGCCACCCCCCCCGTTTCTACTTTTTTAAACAAATTTTGTTTTTATTGAAGTGAAAAAATAAAGAAAATACACCATCCTTACAGTCCGACGCCATAATCTTCCAGGACTTAGAAAAAGAAATCAGCACCACAAGATTTACATACATTAATAAAAGCATATGAATATAAAATTGGACATTCCCTTTATGACTAAGCGACATCCCCCAACCATTTCCCCCAAACCCTACGATACTTCTTAGGACATCCACGAGCCTCAAACATAACTTTCTCCTGCGTGGTGCACCAATCCACCCCAGTCCTCTATCCTCCAACGCTCGGAGGTTCAGAGAGCTTCCAGGAGGCTGCAATATCTTTTTGCAACCACCATTGCCGTAGTGTAAAACAGCTTTTCGTTCCGAGACCCATCTAGCCCATCAGTGATACCCAGGATCGTGTGCCTTGGGGAACCTCCAACCCCAAAACCTTGGTGAGTTCCTCCTCAATCTCCCCCCAGAATCGCTCCAAGCGGGGGCATACCCATACCATATTGAAAAAGTCTGCAGGATCATGACCGCACCTGGCGCAAGCAGAGGTTGGGTAGAGTCCGGCCCGGTGAAGGTGCATCGGGGTGAGATATGCAGCATGTAAATAATTTAGCAGCACTAAGCGCAATCTAGCAGAGGCAGTGACTGTTCTAGAAGCCATAAGGGCGTCACCCCAATCCTCCTCGTTCAAGGTGTCCACCCAACCCCCCCATTGAGCCCGCAGTCGGTCCAAGGAAGTGGGGGTATTGTTGATCAGTGTATGATAGATGCGGGAGATGCCACCCATCCCCAGGTCACCGAACATTATCTGAGCCTCAGGAGGGCTGTGATCAGGAAGACGTGTGCCAATCGCATGGTCGGTGTGAAGGGCGTGGCGTAGCTGCAGATACCTATAGAATTGTGACTGGTGCAAGGAATACCTGTTTTGAAGGTCACCGAAGGTCCGCATATGATCCCCCACCCACACATCGCCTAACTGTGAAATGCCTATAAGATCCCAGGCTCTAAAACCCTGTAATGCATTGACTTCTTTGAGCCAGGTCCCCTGCCACAAGGGTGTACATTGGGTCAGTGTGTGTGTCCATTTGGTATGTCGCAGTGCAGCCTGCCAGGCCAGCAACACTGAGCACGTTACCTCTGGTAAGCGGGTAGGAATAGGGGCCCCATATAGCACAGCCTGAATCTTGGCGAGGCCCAGCTCTCCGACCTCGAGCCTGTATGCCGGATCCGACCAACCCCTGTCGAACCAATCGTGTATGGAGAGAAACCGCATGGCCAGATAATACAAATAAAGGTGGGTCATCCCCCCAATCCCCCATCGAATGAGGTGCCAATCGGGTCCTACCTTTTCCCCATAAAAACTTGCTGGCTGTGCTATCGAGTTCACGAAACCAGGCTCTGTGAAAGCCGACGGGGGTATTCTGTAATACATAGAGGAAGCGGGGGAGCACCATCATTTTGAATAGGGCGACCCTCCCCATGGGATTCAGGGGCAATGGCTGCCACTTCTGGAGGTCTGCCTTAACCCGTTTTACCAGTGGGGCAACGTTGAGGGCCCAGCTGAGCTCAGAGAGCAAGGTCATCCAAATCCCCAAGTATTTGAAGGATTGACAGCGAAGAGGAATGTTGGATTGCCAGTCGAAACATTTGCGGGACAGGTGGAGGGGAACTAAGGTCGACTTATCCGGGTTAAGCCTGAGGCCCGAAGCCCGTTCAAAGAGGTGTAGAATGCGGAGACAATGGCGGCCTGACCTGGCGGGATCTGCCAAATAGATGTGGACGTCATCCGCATAGAGTGCAATCTTGTCTGGGTCGGTTTTGGGCCGCTACCATCCCCGCATACGCTCGCATGACCGCATCATGGATGGCAAGGATTCCATCACCAAGGTGAAAAACAGGGGGGATAGGGGACAACCCTAACTTGTTACTCTAAGAACCAAGAAGGGCTCCGACAGAACCCCATTCACCAAGACTCTGGCACAGGGGGAGGCGTAAAGAACTTTAACCATGGCACGAAAACAAGGACCGAGTCCCATCATTGCAAGGACGTCCTCTAAGAACTAAAGGCCTTTTCCTAGTCCACCAGAAGAATCGCAAGATAGGGAGTGAGAAGATGACGGTGTGCCAGGGCGACTTGCAGCCTACGAAGACAATGCCTAGTGCAACGTGAGGGCATAAACCCGCATTGGTCGGGGTGGACCAGCGTGGTCAAGTGGGGTGTGAGTCGTTGGGCAAGGATCGTGGCAAACAATTAAATCTCGGTGTTGATAAGGGAGATGGGACGGTAGTCCGCGTACTGTGGTGAGGGTGGTTGGGACTTGGGGAGGACCACAATGGTGGCCATATCTGTCTCCTGCGGAAAGGAACCCTTTTCAACAGTCTCCCGAAACAACCCCGCCAAATGCGAAGTGAGAATATCCCGATAATGCATATAGTACTCTTGAGGGAGGCTGTCTGGGTCCGGTGTCTTGCGGGAGGAAACCAGGGCAATCGCTCCCTCTATCTCCTCACGCGTGATGGGGCGATCAAGCTCCTTCTGGCTAGTGGGGTCTAAGCTGGGGAGGAGGCCACCCTCGACCTCCAACATACCAGTGAGTGAAAGGGATGGGGATCGGCCGTGCAGAGTTGCTGATAATAGGAAGCAAAGGCATGGGCCATCCTGTCCGGGGAACGGCACAACGAGCCATCCTGCGCCATGACCTTGGGAATTATGCGGTTTGCCCTAGGGTATGTGGCGAGGCGATGGAGGAGCGAACCATTCTTGTCTCCCCAGCCATACACCCTGGCCATGTATGAACGCCAAAGGAGTTCGGCCGCCTCCAGCGACAACTGCTTGATTTCTGAACGGAGCCGGGCAAGGAGTCTGGCTTCAGGGGCGTCTGGAGACTGAGCAGAGGCCCGCGCAAGGCTTGCGCCTCATGACTGGTAATCTGTTCTGCCTGGGCTTGCCGCTGACGTTTGAGCTGGCCCTTGGCGATCCCCCTAATTGTGGCTTTGCCCGCCTCCCACAGAACGCCCGGGGGAGGGAATGGATCCGTCGTTAGAGAGAAAGTACTGTTTAAGTTCTTGACCCACTACCTTCGGGAACTCCCTGTCATGGACGTACCAGGCATTAAGTCTCCATGTCTGCCGCATGAAGGCGGGAGGAGGGTCCGTGCAAATCATTACCGGAGAATGATCCGAGATACCGTGTGGAAGGATGGCGATGTCCTGAACCGTATGGCAATCTGTTGATGGAACAAAAATGGCGTCAATACGTGCATGCATGTGATGCGCTGCCGAAGTGTGTGTGAACTGCTTACAATGCGGGTGCCATATACGCCAAGCATCACATAGACCCAGGGACTCGGACCAGGTCCTTAGTTGCTTTGCTTGTGTTGAGGGAGGAGAATCGAGAGATACAAGGTTGGGGCTCCCGTGTAATTTACAGCTGAGGGCCACAAATGTACACTGGGCATCGAGGGTTGTCTGCACAATGACCAGGGAAGAGAGTGCTTCACCAGGATCGCTACCCCTCGGGATCCCCGAGTGAACCCCGAGTGCCACGCCCTATCATCCATAGCGCGCTAGGAAGGGTCAATGGTTACCCAGCAAATGCGTCTCTTGTAATAATATGTCCACCCCAAGGTGGCGCGCGTAGCGCAGGACAACCATCCTCTTGAAACGGTCCAGGAGGCCATTAACATTCCAAGACATGATCCTTAGAGAAGTGCTAAGTAGAGGCATATCTGGCATGATGACGTGGTCGAATGGCGTGGCAATTGGATCCCAGAAGGGGGGGCCCACATCAAGAAGGAGCGCATGAGGGTGTAGTGTTGTGTAGTGTCCAAAGGGAAGTCTATATACTTCGCCGGACACAGGTCCGGGCACGATATGAGTGTTGGTGTAACACAGAGAAGTGCCCTGTAGGAGTCTGTCAGGTTTAATGGCAGATATGGCAGTGTGGTTGTGGGTCCTGCAGGGGATATGGCTTCACAGCTGGACCTCGACAGGTCCATCAGGGTATCTGAAAGGAGGTCTGCATGTCTCACGGGGTGCAAATCAGGGTGCCGTGTGAGAGCTGGTGTAGCAAAACTAAAAAGGAAAAAAAAACAAAATATATCCGGAACACGGGACAGCGGTCCCACCCCCTCCCAACCCTTCTCCCACACCCCGCCCTACACTTCAGGAACGGAAGCATCTGTCGCCCTAACAATAGACCAGTGCGTAAACAACCAAACTAAAACGTTTGGGAATGGGTAAGCGTGGAGGACCCCTCCTCATGTCCGGATGTGTGTATACGAGTAATATACGGGAAATTAAGAAATGCTCTGAGCTGGAGCACCGTCTCTGGCTGCGGGGCCAGGCCCGGTGGGCAGAGACCAACTCAAGCAGGGTCTTTCAGGAGCATCGGGTTACGTCGGAGGTCCGATTCTGGGAGGTCAATCGCCGAGGGCCCAGTCGAAGCACCTCCGCCATCCAGGCAGCCGGAGGAGCCAGAGCGCCTCCCAGTCGAGGGTCCATCGGAGAGCGATATTGGCTGTTGTGAGTGGCTTGGCGGGGAGGCAGAGCGGGCCCTTCTCTGCCAACGGCACTTGCCGGAGTGGTTATGTTGAGGAGCGAAGGGAGTGGGTTAGCTGAGACCGCCCTCCGCTCCCCCCAAGCCCAGGGCGTGGTCATCGGCCGAAGAGGGCGCTCCTCTGTTGCCCAAGTCCAGGCCTCCTTCGGGTTGTCGAAGAACAGTGTCTTGTTCGCGAACACCACTCGCAGGCGAGCCGGGAAGAGGAGCCGATACTGAATGTTAAGTGCCCTCAGCTTTTGCTTGACCTCCCCAAAGGAGCTGCGCTGGCCCTGGACCTCGCGGGTGTAGTCTGGGAAGATCATGAATGCACAATTCTCGTAGCGTAGCCGCTGTTGTTTTCGGGCTTCAGACAGGACGACGTTGCGGTCTTTGAAATTGAGAACCCGCATTATGAATCGGCGGGAAGGCGCACCCGGCGCCTGCCTGGGGGCCAAAGACTGGTGGGCCTGCTCAATCGCGATCCAAGGAGAGAGAGAGAGAGCCCTCCGGGACCCAGAACTGCAGCCACCTCTCCATGAAGTCCTCCGCGCGGCCCTGTTCCGCTCCCTCCGGAAAGCCCACCAGGCGGAGGTTATTGTGTCGGGATCTGTTTTCTGCATCCTCCGCCCGACGGTGCAACTCCTGAGTGTGCGGCTGAAGAATGGCCACCTGCCCCTTAAGTTGCTGAACGTTATCCTCAAAAGTGGAGATGCGAGTTTCAGTCTCTTTAATCTGGGTAGTGGCATTTCGGAGGTCCTGCTGAATGAGTCATGTCTACTTGCACTTCTGCGATCTTGCCTTCCACCGAGGTCTGGAATGCATGGATGGCCTGGAGGATGGTGGCCAAATCCGCGGACGGAGGAGCTTCCTGTTAAGCCACACCCCTGGTTGCCTCCGCCTCCAAGGTGGTGAAGCGATCCATTTTTGTCTGGGTGGCAGGGGTCTTCGCCGATCTGTCTGTTCTGCCCATGGTGACCCCGGGGAATCATGGGTTCCCACAGTCCCCACAAGCAGACCCCACAGTGGGGAGTTGACAAGCTAACACAGGCAGGTAATGGGTCGGCAGGGGCAAGTAGCTGAAGTAAAGACTTGGCACGGATCAAACTGCCACCGCCCGAAATGTGCGGCCGGAATAGAGGGAGAGAGAAGGAGAAGGATCGCGATCCAGGGCCGTGTGCGGGTCCCCTCCGCCAGGGCCACAGAGTGTTCAGCTGAGGCGGCAACACAGAGTATCTGTAGAGGTCCGGGGTAGTAGCGGGTCCAGGAGTGATGTGGGCAGATGACCCCAGGAATGAAGTAATGACCAGTGACCCAGGACAGGCCCAAGGAGAGGATTAGGAGGCCACACAAGCCCCACCACATGAAACTATGGCCAAGGCCCCCAGTGAGCCATCCGATCTCCACGTCTGGTTCGAGGACGCCCTTCAGAGGGTCATCGCAACCCGAAACGAGAGCCGAGCAATCCCGTCTACACCCCAGGCCCAGCAGGCCGCGCCGTCGCAACCACTTCACAGTAGGGGGTCAGTTCACCTCGGCCGCAGGTCGCAAGAGGCGCGTCCGGAGTTGGGGAGGAGATGGAAGGAAGAGGAGCTGTGCTAACCAGGGGCCCCCTGCACCCCGCCTGCCGCCCGATCGACAGCCGAATCCTCACCCCAAAACCAGATGCCTCAGCACCTCCAGTCCAAGTCGCAGGAGCACGCCGCCCGCCACAGATCACCCACCGGCAGCTAGTGGTGCCCGCAGCAGCGGCTCAGGCCTCAGGTTCAGCACGGGCGATCAGGACGTGTGCATGCCTCTCCCACGTGGATTCCATAGGAACTCCCAGCGGGCCTCGAGGCAGATGAAGGCCCACAATACCAGTGATGTCCGTTTGGGTCCAGGGGGTGACGGGGGAGCGCCGCTCCCAGCAGGCCGCCCAGCGGGTGTCAGCCCGCGGCACGGGTGATATCCGCCTTGGCCTCGGGAGCGACAAGAAATCACAGCCCCAGTGGCTTGTGCAGCGGGTGGAGGCCCACAACGCCGATGGTGTCTGTCTGGGCCCCGGGGGGGAGCGGCAACGATGGAAAGCCGCTCTCAGCAGTCCACACAGCAGGCGGAGGCCTGCGGCGCCAGCGCTGTCAAACCAGGCCCCGGGTCGACGGGGGACCCCCGCCGCAGTAGGCCGCACCACCGATGTGGGCCCGCGGTACTGATGTTATCAGTCCGGGCCTCAGGGGACAGCGGAGGTTCACTGCCTCCAGTCGCGCACACTGCCGATGGAGGCCCGTGGAGCTGGCCACACCGACCCATGCCTCAGGGGGGGACAATGGATCTTCGCCCCCAGTGGGCTGCACCGTGAGCACAAGTCCGCAATGCCAGCTGTGTCAGGCCAGGCCTCGGCCTCGGGGGCAGCAAAGAAGGTTCTGGCGTCCTTGGGGGGGCCCCCCCCAACAGGTTCACCAGGATCACCAAATGTGGCCAGCGGGCACAGGGGCACCCCGCGGAGCCGTGTCGCAGCAAAGCAGAACTGGGCCCACCTTGGAAGAGTAGGCAAGCCCAGGGTGAAAGCGCTGCGGGTCGTCAGGCACTGTCAGTCCTCCGCCGCCCGATCGACGGCCAATGTCGCTGCCGTCTCTCCCCAGCAACCCAGCACACCAGAGCACGGGGCAGCCATGCCCTGCAAAGGGAGGGGGGGGGTCGGCTGATCTTAGCGAAATGGGAGGGGTGCCCGCCACAACAGCAACAGGAGCCCCACCGCACAGTCAAGTGGGATCGATCAAGGGCAGTGGGACGGCGACGGGCCCGGGATCTTCGCGGCGGCGACTGGCATTTTAAGAGTGCCGTGCGGTGGGTTCAGGAGACCAGAGCAGCCCGCACGGTTCCAGGTCGGCGCCCAACGTCCGGAGGCCCCCAGGCGGCAAGTTACGTGATGCAAGGTGTAGGAGAGTAGGGTCTGCTTTCTATGTTCACCCCCACTTTTTGCTTTTGCTTTACTGGTTTTCGACTTAGATGTGGCTGTGGGCCTGCTAATCAGACCCACAGCCCTGCTGTTCTCTCTCTAAATTGATACTATGTACTTTAGGTGCATAACCCATTTGGATAGGGTCACCTTATTGGCCCCTGTACAGTGTACCTTAGGTACCCAGGGCATAGGTGTACCCTAGGCCTACCAGGGGCTGCAGCATGTATTGTGCCACCCCTGGCCTGGCCTTCCATTATGACACAACTGGCTGAGCACTCAGCTGGGGCAAGGCTGTGTAATCACTCCTTGCTTAGGTGTAGTATTCCTATACCTAACTTACATATAGACACATGTGTACCTATCAGCCACTCCTATGGCAGGCCTTAACAATCCTGGAGGCAGAGTGCTTGGTAACATGTGAGATGGTGCTCTAGCATGAGCTGAGCCTGTCTGCAGCTTTCGGAACCATGTCCTTATAGCTGTTCTATGATATAGCCTACCATATACTCTTAAAGTGCCTTATAATCTTAAACGGTTATGGTAACTATGGTTTGGCTTTATCAAAACATGTAGTGTAAGGTGTCTAACACTTTGGAATAATACCCCCATCCCATTTCTGGGGATGAGGATATTATCCCTCCCTTCTAGAGGGAGAAGACATGTTGTAACCTACTTACCCGGCTAAAGTTAACCAGAGCCCCAGCATCACAAAATGGATGCTGCTGCCACAGACATGAGTCTGACCTCCTGCTGCTGGGAGTGATCCCGGCAAGGGAGGCTTGGACAATAGGTTTCCTGCCTTGGGAGGTGCGAGCACCACCCCAGACAGGCCTTAGTGTATTGGGGCAGGGAGGGATGAAAAGAATGAGACATGCCTGGGGCACACAAGGTGTCCCGTGCATAGTCCAGTTCAAACCGGTGCGGGGGCACTCCAGCCCCAGTCCTGGCGCGAAACTGGACAAAGGGAAGGGGGTGTAACCACCCCCCTCCCAGGTCCCACCCATAAGGCGTGACCTAGCAGGAAACCCAGCCCCCCAGATTAGTATAAGAGTGGTAGCTGGGCCCCAGGAGATTAGATTATCCTGAACCTGCAACTTGAACAGAAACTCTGGACCTTCGACATTCGACGAAAGAAGAAGACTGAAGAATCTCCCTTGTGGCCAAGGAGTGGCTACCCTGTGCAAACAGGCACCATCAAGAGACTACCCTTTGCTTTGCTGAAGTTCTACGAGGGACCGACTGCAGAGCCCGACCAGAGCCTTGACTTCCAGACTTCTCCGACCCTGATCCACATCCACAGCCGAGCTGAGATCCGTGGAGGCGACGAGAGACGTGGGACCGGCTACCTGGGAAAAGTGGCTAGTATCTTCCAGCGCAGCTTCTGAGGCACCCTCGAAGTTGTGCACCGGGGATTGAGAAGCCCCAACCCCAAGCACCATCTGCACCGAAGATCAGCCCCCCACACTCCACGAGTCCTGCGTGGGGCCCTTCTGCATGTTCCTGCTTGCCGCATCTGTCCGGTTGCTTGCCCGTTGGCTAGTGGCCTTTGTGACGACGCATCCTGAAATCTTCACTGCTGGTTTGGCTCCTCCAGACTGGCTCCCGCTTCCCTGTAAAGGAGAAGTACCCCAGACCTTCCTGGTCTGCACCAGAAGCAAGTCCTCCGTTCTTCGTGGGTTCCGCTTGCCAAGGCTTGGTGAGTCCTAGTTCAACTTCGACACCGCCGACAGCAAGAGCCTTCGTGGGACAGCTCGCCTCCCGGTCCTGGTCGTCCTCGACGTTTCCTGGTCCCCGTGGCTGCGGCGACAAGCTTCACCTTCACCTGCAATCTTCACGACATCGCCTGGTTCCTTCCTGGTTCCACGTGGTCACTGGCTAGTGACCTTGACTCTGTCCCTTCTGCTTGCAGGTCTCCTCTCTTCTTGATCCCAGCCTTGGGATCCACCGGACACTCTTCACTGACTGCCTGTCAGCAACTTTCCTTCAGGCATCCATAGAAGTCCACGACGAAACCCGACGCAAGTTCACACCTATGCACCCGCAGCCTGTGGGCTAGGTAACTTGGGTACTTCGGTGCTCACAAGGGTAGTCACTATCCTAGGGTCTAGTTTCCGAGTCTCGACTCTCTAGCTGCTTCAGAAGTGTCCTTAGACTGTTAATTTCTAACAACTACTATTTCTATCGACTTTTACGCATTACGCGTGAGTGTTTCCACTCTGCACCTGAATCCCGTGGGCCTCCCACTTCCTAACTGTTGCTAGTGTAGTGTAGCCCCAGCGATTCCCTAGGCCTAGGCCTATCCTATTTCCGTGACAGTGGTCCTTATACCACTTACTTAGTATATGGTTTGCGTGGCCCCTAGGGCCTAACTGTATTACTTACCTGTGTGACTTAATGTATGCTTAAATAAGTCTGTGTTGTACTTACCTCTAATCTCATAAAGAGTGCTGAGGGTTTGACTAGAATAAATACACTTTATTTTATATACATATCTGTTGTGGTGTCCTTTCATTTGGTATTCAAGGGATTATATATGGTATCACAGCTGGCTTCACATGCCATTCAGAGTTTAGCCTAAGACTGCTCTTGTCCATGCTACCACTAGGATAGCTGGTCTAGAAGGTTGACTTTACAACCAATCACCATAAGGGGTGTTTGGACTGATATAAGGTGTACACTAGAACTAGTGACATCATACATCAGGCCAACTTCTCACACAAGGTGTCCGGCGATCCCAATGGTAGTGGATGGCAGAGCGGATGACGGAGGGGTCCGGAGCACACCTAAGGTGCGACTGCCATCTTGACACTCGTAGCCACGTCCCATTTTGTTTCTACTGTACAATATTAACTCTGAACCCAGCAATTTCACACCTTAAACTTCAAACTATTCGTCCCAAATCCTTCCCCCACTCAGTGAATCACATCAATTGCTGTTTATTAAATAGCAGGTGTATATGACTGGGAAGACAACATGCCTTCCTAAAGAATGAAAAGCTTGATGTCTATTGCAGAGTGGAAACATGGCTCTCTACTGACAGCGGGGTGGATGTTTCCAACATAATTCCTCCTGCAAATTACATACGACTGAGCAAGAAGGTCGGTTTGACTGAGGGTTGCAATTTTATTTATATAACAGAACTCTTTTAGTGACAGCTGACTAACTTTCAGACATATTGTATTACTGTGAATTTATGCTGATCAATTCTATGATCATTTCAAAATGTATTCATTTGATCTTACACGTCTGCTCCCTCTAGACAAAGTGTGATAAGTTGGTTGGCATTCCTAGACCACATCATACAGTCATCTGTTCTTGGAGACTTCACTGGTTGGCTAGTAGAGACCTACTGATCATTAGCCACCTACTTGTCTTTTCTTTTGAAGAATACTCATCTTGCGAATGGTTTTACTGGCCATTTGGGCACACACCTTTGATGATATTCCCTATTCAAACGGGCGTTTAGTCTGATCACTTATTGATTAATTTTCAGTCGTTGTTACACTCCAAATCTAGCACCTCAAAAATGGACCCGATCTTAACTATGAATTTTTTGTTTGTTAATTTGCGCAATGAAGGCCGAGTGGATATATCTCCCATACCGAGACCATATGTGCCCAGCTTTAGTGATTCATGTAAGCCCTTTTTATGGTCTGGCTTGACAGCACAGCTGTTGCCAAACAAATATGTGAGCATCACTAAAGAGGGCCTTTGGCTCGGCCCACATTTTGGGAGCCAGAAGTATATGTTTTAATTGGTTAGAAGTTGTATGCATCCCGTAACTCCTAGTAAAGTCAGCCAATGGCGGAAATGTGCTAACAGTGCCCCTTGATGCATGCTGGAGTGGGTGGAAGAAAAATGTGAATGACGCAACCACAGGTTAATGGATGACATCTGGCTGAAAATCCATATAAGTAACTATGATATTTATACTTTTAGTAAAATCAAAAGGTCTTGGCTAACACAGACCTAAAAAAAACATCTTTCTGGAATTGGCTGCTAGCCTCACCTTTGAGAAAGAAGGGTAGAAAATAAGGAAAGAAAAAAAGGTAGACAAAGAAAGGAAGAAAGGCAAAAAGGAAGGTAGGAAAAAGGAGGAAAGGCAAAAAGGAGGAATGAAACAAAAAAGAAAAAAGGAGACTGAGAAGGAAGGAAACAAAGAAATGAAGGAAGAAAAGAAAAGGCAATAATGAAAATAAAAGGCCATACAAATTAAGAAGGACCGAAATGAAAGGAGGCAAAATAGAAAGGAGGGTAAAGAGAAAGAAGGTAAGAAAAAAAGAATGCAAGAAAGAAGGAAGACAAAGAAGAAAGAAAAAAGCAAAGAAGGTAAAAAAAAAAGAACAAAGGAAAGAAGGCAAAAAAAAAATAAAGGAGAGAAAACAAAGACCAAAGGAAAGAAGGCACGAAAGAAAAAAGAAGGAAATAAAGAAGAAAAGACAGAGAAGGCAAAATAAAAGTAAGAAGGAAGGCTGGCAAAATCAAAAAAGAAAAAGTAAAGAAAGGCAAAAAAAGAAAGGGAAGGTACAAAAGAACGGAAAGAAGGGAAGAGAAAAGGAAAAAAGGCAAAAGAACAAAGGAAAGAAGGCAAAAGATCAAAGGAAAGAAGGCAAAAGAGTAATAACGTAGGAAAGAGGGCATAAAAGAAAGAATGCAGAAAGAAACTAAAAATGAAGGAAGGCAATAAAGATAGGAGAGAAAAAAGTAAAGAAGGCAAGAAATAAAGATGCAAGAAAAGAAGGTAAAAAAAGTAATAAGACAAATGAGCAATAAAGGAGGAAAAAGTAGAGAAAGAAGTAAAGTAAAGCAGAAATGATGAAAGAAAGAAAAAAGAAAAAATGAGAGGAAAAGAAGATAAAAGGAAAGAAAAAAGGAATAGGGCAAAAAAGGAAAGAAAAAAGAAAAGAAGTAATGAAAGAAGAATATAAAAAGTGAAACGCAAAAAAACAACGCAAAAAAGCAGCAAGGGGGAAAAGGAAAGGGAAAAAGGGAAAAAGTAGGCAGGAAATAGATTTCACAGTATAAAATATTGGTTACTAAAACCCAGGTTACACCCCACCTATGTTTGAATAAAACTGATACGTGTGCTTCAATTGAAATACAGTAATGTGTGTTTTTCTCCCTGGGAAACGTTTATTAAACAACCATTGATCAAATGGAGTCTAGTAACACAATATGATATGCTGTAGAATAGCAGCAGTCCACTTCAAAGAGAATTTACGACAACATTGAAAAGAGACAGGAACTGACAATGCTCGAATATGCCTTATGCTCATTTCAAATGCGTCCATCTATCACATCAGGCAACACTGGCACTGAAGGTAACTACCTTGTGCATGGATGTCCCCCTTGTGAAAGAGTAATATTAAGTCACTCAAAGTGAAGTGGACCAAAGGCTTAAGTAGGCTGACCCACTGCCATATGCTGTCGTGAGTGGAAGCAAAATGGGAATGACAGAACAACGGAGAGGTGATTGAAAGCCCCTTTGAGTAAGTATATTATGCATTTTATTTTAGTAAAATCAAAAGGTCTTGGCTAACGCCAGACCTAAAAGGTCCTTGCCCCCACACACAGCTGTGATTATTTTGTTTATCAAGCTGCCTAAGTTTGAACTTTCAGGGGCACACACATGACATTAGAGTTCTACTAAAGTGCCTTAGGTAACTAGATGATTTGTTGTTTTTCTTCTGACAGGAGCACAGATGTGGGAGAAGGGCAAACAATAACCTACATGGATTTTCATGGATTTTTACGTCTGATTTGAAAGTGTAACTGTAACCCGACCTTTTAACCTACACCAAAATTATTCTACAATGTTTTTTCTTCCACATAGATACATACCTATTTCCATACCTTTTACTTGTAATGCTTCACATTACCATACAACAGTCCTTTAAATCCACACCTATTGGCACTGCCAATGCTTGTTGCATTATATTTGCTGCTCTATTGAACTGCATCCTGACTTCATCCTTGACACCTGTAAAATCAGTGATGCAGACACAGCATGCACCTTGGTTCAACTCACTGCTAAAAAAAAAGTGAAAGTGGCTGCGAATCGGACCTCTCTCGTAGCCTGGCACTCCTGGGTTGACCGGCCCATCCAAGAACCACGCGATCTGGTGTGTCGATGACGCAGTAGATAGAACATGGTCATGCTACGAGACTTTCAGATGCCGATGGAATGAGACATCCTGATGTAAGGAGGGGTGGGATCCTCCTCGCAACCCCAAAACTGAACGTTTTAGTTTGGTCTGTTTATCTTGGCTTTAGCCGGGACAACAGATGCATCTGTTCTTGAAGTACAGGGTGGGGGGAGGGGCAATGGGTGGAGGGGTTGTCCCATGTTTTGTTGGATCACATTGATCGTCATTGCAGTACTCCTCTCCCGCAGCACGACAGCCCCATGCATAGCCCACATGATGGCACTAGAACCACCACTCTGCGACCATGGCATGTCCCAGCCAGTTCCACGCCCAGATCAGGCCCAATGGACCCTCAAGCTCGCCCAACCCAAACATGTCACACACATAAAGTAGCGTAGAACCTCTCCGAATACTGTCATGGATTCTAAATGGTCTGCTTGACAGGGTAAAGCTGACCGCGGTCCTGTGATACGTCCAACGCCCAGTATCCGACATAATCCTGCTCCAGGAGACCCACCTCATGGGCAATCATTGTCCCTTCCTCGCAAGGTACGGCTATGAAAGGGTTTGGCACTCGGGCTTCGCTCGGGGCTCACGGGAGTGGCAATCCTCCTAAGATGCAATCTTCCCATTGTACTTGCGCTGACCTCTAATGAACCCAGGGATGCTTTGTGGCCTTGGCTGGAACAATAGGAGGGAAAACCCTTAACCTACTATCCATATATTCTCCTCCTTCGACACTCGCACTGACACTGAAGCGAACTACTGAGCTTATTGCTTCCCTACCCCTGGGCATGACGGTGATTGGGGGCGACTTCAATGTGGTCATGAGACCTGACCTCGACATCACGGGTACACCCTCCCCCACACGGACCTTACACGCCAAACATCTGCTAAATTGGGCAAGTGCCCTGGGCATCTGCGACACCTGAAGGACATGGCATCCCCATAGTAGGCAATTCACCCACACCTCTGCAGCACACCAAACACAGGTGTGAATAGACACGATTTTTATGCCCGCCTCGGACTGCCACAAAGTCAGAGAGATCACTATCCTACCCCGGGGCATCTCAGACCACTCACCTCTGCTCCTGACGAGGGGTAACCCCTCTGATGCACTCCGTCCTATGTGGAGGATGAACGCATAGTTCCTTCAGGACAAAGACTTTAAGAAAGCAATAGGAAAGGAGCTCCAGCAGTACTTCCTCACCAACGAAGGCTCCGTCCCCTCTCCGGGTACCCTCTGGGAGGCTGCCAAGGCCACCATTCGTGGCTTCGCTAAAGGTCACCTCAAACGCTAGGCCCAAGACAGTCAGGTCACACTCTTCGAAGGTCAAACAACCCTCCTCGAGAGGTGCGCACCTGAAGAATGAGAAGACCTCCAGGCGTGGCAACAAGCACGTTTGAGAGACGAGATCAAGCAAATCTCCATGGAGTCCGCTACACTGCTATGGAGGTCCTCCATTGTACGAGTGTACAGCTGGGGGGATAGGAATGGGAAGATTTTACATAGACTAGCTACGTATCCTTTGGCCAACCGCATAATTCCAGAAATTTGGGACTCAGAGGGACTCACCCACCGCTCTCCCTCGGCACAGGCCCAGACCTTTGCTACCTATTACTGTAGACTCTATTCGGCGCAGCGACCTGGGATTTCTCTCTCTGTTGATCAATCTGGAGCGCCTCCGCCTCCCATGCTTCAATGCGAGCGAATCAGCAGACATTGACCTCCCTACTACCCGGGAAGAAATCAACAAAGTCATATCGTGAACTGCCTCTTGCAAGACCCCAGGTCCTGATGGCCTCCCACAGGAGTACTACGCCACGTACCGGGAGATACTTGTCCCCCAGCTCTCTGACCTGTTCGGTGAGGCCACGGACAAAGGCTCATTCCCTCCAGAAATGGATGCAGCCACCATAGTTGGTACCCCTAAAACCCAACCACCATCGTCGGAGTGCTCCGATTTCCGCCCCATCTCTCTCATTAATACAGAGGTTAAAATATTTGCCTCTGTTCTGGCCCAAGGACTGAGACCCTATCTCACCAAATTGATTCACTCCGACCAGTGTGGATTTATGCCGGCGCAGGGAGACTAGGCACTGTCTCAGGCGACTCCACCTGGCTCTAGCGAACTGCCAATTATTAACTCTGTACTTGGCAATTCTCCTAATTGATTTTGAAAAAGTCTTCAACTCGGTCGATTGGCAATGCCTGGAGGATATGCTGGCCGAAATGGGCCTGGGCCCATACTTCCGTAGTTTAGTAAGGGTCCTGTACTCTAGTATACTGCGGCAGCGTCATGCCAAAGCAGCATTGCGATTCCATCAAAGGCCATTGGCAGTTTCCATGTACGCTGATGACATGGTTTTATATGTGCGCGAACCGGCAGTATACCTGGAACAGCTCATAAGGGAATATGTGAGGTTCGAATGGCACTCTGGTTTAGGGATAAACTGGAATAATGATGATAGTGAACAGTACTACGGTGTTTGAGAAAGGCGAAATAGATACTGTACAGTGTACCACACATGCTTGGCAGGAACTTGGGAAACCTGCTGCGAGATTGCCATTGTATGCACCGTCCATGCCATTTCTGTATCATGAGGGAATATCGGTATCTAGTGATTAACTCTCAGTTTTGCGTAAAACAGGAGTTTGCACTATGGGTGATGTTTACCCTGCTGGCAAATTTATCGACCTTCAGATATTTGTGGGGGATGAGTCCAGGCCTGCCATGGCGACGTTTGTATACAGTCGCTTGAGAGCTGCGGTTCGGGCGTGGTATCCTGGGTTTCCGGATGAGCCTCCCACTCTAGCTGCGTTACAAATCCTTTACACTTCGAAGCTTCGGACTAAATTAATTACCAGGTTGTACAATGCCTCGCAGGCTGATGAGAAGATAATTGCTCGGGGGCCAATGGGACGGTGGAATGAGGTATTGGCACACCCTCTGACAGAGGAGTGGGAGTCCTGTTGTAGGCTCACGGGTCACTATGCAGCAAATGGAAACTTGCGATTAATTCATTATAGGTATCTCCATCAAATGTATTATACGCTGGTGCAGCTCCATAAATATGGGCTCCGGGACTCTTCCTGCTGTCGGCGCTGTGGGGCGGATGCTACTGACTTCTGTCACCTTGCCTGGAGCTGTTCAAAGGTGGCTGGTTTCTGGGAAAAAGTTACGAAGGCTCTGGGGGAAATGATAGATGAGAATGTGGCCTGCGATATGACTCTATGCCTCCTGGTAAATGTACTTAAACTTAAATCCTGTAATCGTAAGCTGGCGGCACTGAGGCTTCTGTTGGCTAGACGCAGGGTGTCAATTCATTGGGATGGTAGACCTGCATCACAGATGACACAATGGCTTAAAGACGTTGCATACTGTCGTGATCATTTGGTGTGCTATGGAGAAGAGTTGCCGCAAGCCGCTAGGCCTCGCGACATTTGGGGTCCTCTCACTGCTTGTGTGTTGACCCACCTGCCTGCAAAATAATGTAGCTAAATGACCTCCTGACATTGATGTATGCTTTGCTGTTTTATTGTGATTGGCTGTACTGTACTTGAATCTACTGCATTTCTCCTGTAAGGCTGCTATGTATTCTGTATTATGTAACCAAGGATGGATATGTATTCTTGCTGTTTGCACTTGAAAATGTTAATAAAAAAAAATAAAAAACTTTAGACCCACAGCACGGGTACTCAACAATGGAGCGCTCTCGGAGGCGTTCCTGATTGGGGGGGTGGGAACAAGGCAAAGTTGTCCCCTCTCACCCCTTCTTTTCACCCTGGCAATGGAGCCCCTGGCCTACCTCATTCGATCGGATCCGGGGATGGAAGTGGCACAGTTCACACGAGGACAAAATCGCCTTGTATGCAGACGATGTCCTACTTTTCCTTGCAGAGCCAGCCCAGGCCAGCCCCCGATGCATTCAGGTGTTGCACTCCTTCGAGCAGGTTTCCGGCCTGCGGTTGAACCCAAACAATCCCTCTGCACATATCGAGAGCTTGTTTAGACTGGCAATCAACCATACCCATCTGGCGGCAATCATTGAAGTATCCGGGAATCTGGGTTGCATTGCTCCCTGAGCTCGCCTGGTCACTCAACATCACTCCACTAGCTAAAAAGAGCAAAGAAGATCTCCATAAGTGGCAAACCCTTCCGCTTAACCCCCTGGGGAGAGTTGCCCTCTTCAAAATGATGATCCTCCACATTATTCAGAACACCCCATTCCATGTTCCACTGACCTGAGTCAAGGACCTAGACAGCCTCACTGTCCAGTTCCTATGGAGTGACAGGAGGCCACGAAAGGCTTTATCCCAATGCCGGATCCCGCCTTTCGACAGAGGTATAGGCATGTCCAATGTATATCTATACCATCTAGCAAGCCGCCTACTCACCCTCCATGGCTGGTTCAACCGGGCTGGTCTGACCCAGCATACAGGGTTGAACTGACCAAATTAGGCCTTCCCAATATCCAGGCGATGATGTATGGGGGACCTATACCCAGAACCCTACCGGGTGACATGGACGGTTCTCCTGGCCTGGCGCGCCTCTCTGCGCCATATCCAATGGACTAATAAGCTAACCCAGTGCACACCGCTTTGGAGAGGCGCCTGGCTTCCAGAGCTGAGTGCATTAGAGGAGTTCCGGACCTGGGACCTAATTGGAATCTCTCAGGTGATGTGTGGACTGGCGATCATATGCGCACCTTCCAAGACCTGCAAACTCGTTATTCCCTACACCCATCGCAATTCTACAATTGCAACTGCACCATGCCCTCTGCACACGCATATAAAATGGCACAACATTACCAGAGTACAGCCCCCCAGAGGCACAGACCATGATGGGAAACTTGGGGAGGGGAGGAGTGTCACGTATATACCGTTGCCTAACTAACAACTCTCCAACCAACCTGAACCGACTCACAAGTCCATGGGAGACCTGGGTGGGCACCCTCGAGGAAGAGGATTGGAGGGATGCCTTAATGGCACCCAAAACCTTCACCACCTAAGACAGGCTCCGCCTGGTCCAACTGTTCTATGCTCGAACTGCCTACCTGACCCCAGATGTCTCCATAGCGCTGGCCTGAGATCGAATTCGGCCTGGGCTCACTGCAATCGAGACCAGGCAGGCTTCTACCACATGGTGTGGACCTGCCCCTGCACAATACTGGGAAGCACCTGAGAGGGAGCTCACTGAAGTCCTAGGATGGGAATTCCCACACAATCCCCTGAACAGACTCCTGGGAATCACAGATAATTAGATGAATCCAGAGGTGACAAACTCTACCTGGGTACGGCCATGATGGTGGCCAAAAGAGATATAGCTGTCAACTGGAAAAGCCCTAACCCACCTAGCATAACTAAGTGGCGCAAAGGGGTGGATTGGTGCACGACACATGAAAAACCTCTTTAGGAAGCTAGAGGATGCCCTGCAAAACACCACAAGATCTGTGGTAAATGGTTGAGCCAAATAGAATAGTTATGCTTGTCTCACTAATTCCAGTCAACTGTATGTGGCCTGGCGGGACTCTGATTTGAACTGCATGCAAAACTTTAAGGGCATACTATGGTTACTACTTACTGCCACTGCAATGTGCTGCACTGTTCTTAACTATGTTCTTCTGTTCACAAAAACAATAAAATTGTGTATAAAAAAAGTGAAAGTGGATAACCTCATAATGCATTTGTGATGGAGAAAACTGCGACAATTGGAAGATGTGAAAATCTGTTAGAATAGTACAAGCTGACTCTATTACAGTAGCAAATTATGACACGGCGAACTTCAATCTGGTTAATAAAGTATTTTACCTTTCTCATTGCTATTCAGGTTTGAAACTTGCATGTCAGTTGTGTGAAGAAATACATTCTATTTTCCTTAATACAATAACTAAAATAATGCAAGGGATGGCTGTGAAAGGGTAGTGCGTTCTCCCATTGCCAAGCTACATGTCTAAGTATTTCCTCTCATTTTCACTCAAATAACTATCTTATGAGGCAAAAGTGTGTATTTTTTCCTTGAGGCATGCCCATTCTCCATGCGACCCATCCCTGACACGGCTACTTAGGTAGTTTAGTGCTATTATTGGCTCCTACTATCTGCCATCATTCAAATATCCCAATACACCAAAAGATAATCTCCCCAGTTAAAAAAAAATAATAATGTGCATTTGTTTAAATCTTCATTTTGCAATGTCAATTGTGGTGCCTTACGGTTCCGCTGTTCCTCTTGTGCGTTCAACCTATTAATTGAGTCTAGGAGGACAGTGTTTCATGACAAAAACACTTAAATACACCAATATGCTGATGACAGTTTGCTGTTTCTCCGAGCACCCAACCAATTGATTGGGGCAACCCTAAAAGACTTTCTAGAGAAATTGATTGCATGGCCGCCTTCTCTCTAAATCTGAAACCAAAGCAGAATTCTTAGTTTTGTGATTAAACGATTCACCCCCTGCCCGATCCAAACTAGCTCGACAGTCTGTCCTCCATGGGCATTTCACTCTCACTGCTATCGCTTGTCAAAGGTCTCAGATTTACCATAAAATCTAACTTCAGTCTGAAGGAACATTTTAATAAAGTGATGAACTGCATTACATCAAGTGCATCGTTTAAGAAAAATTAAAGCTTCAATTTTTCAATAGCAGTTCTGATGGATACTTTTAGCCGGAGATTCATCATCTTCAAAATATCTCCAGGCGCCAGACTGAACACAAGAGCTTTCACCTCAGTGCTTCTTTGTGCTGTTAGGTTGAGCTATGTGGCTCCACGTTGACTTTGTTCTACTCTAGAAGTGATGGAGCAGAGCTGCATACAAGTGCCACCCCTGCCCACTTTAGTCAGCTCTTTCACTCCACCCCCTTAAACTCACATTGGGAGTTTCGCTCCCCCTTTTCTTCCCAGTTTCACACTTTTGTTCTTGAAATATTGTCCATCTAATGTGCAATTGGATGGAAAATATATTCCTCTAAAAATAGTGGGTTTAAACCTTGCCGAGACTACTGAAAATAATTGTCAGCGAGTGATCCACATGCCATTGTATGTGGTCTTACTCCTGGTCTTCTTTCGCGCTCTTCTTTTTGAATTCCATGCCACTGGAGTCAAGCTATCCTGGCTGTTGAGGGGTGAAACCCTGAAACCGGTCCTAGGATTCTTGTTTCCAGTCCAGGGAGGACCTGGCCTGGCAGTTCGGGCTGGGCTGTTCCCATTGGACGCAGGGTCAAGACTGATTTACATATGGCTGGGTTCAAACTGGAATGGCACGGGTAGCAAAAAAACAATGGATTTAGGCCCAGATCTCTGTACTGGGATGAATGTATGACATTGTTCTGCATTCTGTCCATCAATTGTTCTTTTTGCATAGTAATTTATAAAGCAATGTAAATGTACAAAAGAAGCATGTATGATGTCAATAGTGATGTCATTTGAGAGATCAGCAGTGATGTCATAAATGATGTCCTAGAACATGTCATGAGTGAGGTTATAAGCAAGGTGGAGGGCATAAGTTCTAGTTATTGCAGCTACCTTTAACAAGTGAATTTCTGTGTTTTTTTTTACTTCAAAACATTAATGTTGTCACTGAGAAATTCACCTAACAATAGTGTTACTTTATCCTCTGTCTTCATTTCAGTGACCTTATAAGAATAAAAAAAAAGAAAACCTATCTTTTTATCACACCTAACTATAACGTTACTTTAACCTTTGCATTTTTAAGTGAATTTCTAGGGTTCTTTTAACATAAAGTAATACTTAATTACCATACTTAAATGCACCCGCATCGCTGTTAGGTGTGGGGAGGGACTGGCCTCTCCTTTCAGGCCTCCCTCCCAGATAACGGGTGTGCATAGTAGGGTGTGTTGTGGGACTGGTCTCTCTGCTGAGACCTCTATCTGTAATGAAGAGTGTGAATAGTAGGGTGTAGGCTCTCCTTTCAGACCTTTTTCTCAGATAACGAATGTGCATAGGAGATTATGGGAGAGATTGGCTTCCCTGCGGAGATCTCTGTCTGTAATGATAGGTGTGCATAGTAGGGTGTGGGGAGGGATTGCCCTCTCTTTTGGGACCCCTCGCTCAGATGACGGATGTTCGTAGTAGGATTTGGGGAGAGACAGGCCTCTCCTTTCAGACCCCTCTCTCAGATGACCGGTGTGAATAGTAGGGTGTGTTGTGCGACTGGTCTCTCTGCTGAGACCTCTATCTGTAATGATGGGTTTGCGTAGACAGGTGTCCATAGTATTGTGTGGGGAGGATCTGGACTCTCTGCTGAGGCCTCTCTCTAATGATGGGTGTGCATAGTAGGCTGTAGGGAAAGGCTGGCCTCTTTTCAGACCCCTCTCTCAGATGACTAGTGTGCGTAGTAGGATTTGGGGAGAGACAGACCACTCCTTTCAGACCTATATCTCAGTTGACAGGTGTGAATAGTAATGTGTGGAGAGGGACTAGCCTCTCCTTTCAGACCACTCTGTGATGACGGGTGTGCGCAGTAGCGTGTGGGGGAGGGACTGGCCTTTCTGCTGAGTGCTCATTATGTAATGATGGGTGTGCATAGTAGGTTGTGGGGAAGGACTGGCCTCTCCTTTCAGACCCCTTTCTCAGATTACGGATGTACAAAGTAGGGCATGTAGAGGGACTGGCCTCTTTGCTGAGGCCTCTCTCTGTAATGATGGGTGTGCGTAGTATGGTGCAGGGAGGGAATGGCCTCTCTTTTCAGACCTCTTTTTACGATGACGGATGTGCGTAGGAGATTATGGGAAAGATTGGCCTCCCTGCTGAGACCTCTGTCTGTAATGATGGGTGTGCATAGTAGGGTGTGGGGAGGGATTGGCCTCTCTTTTCAGACCCCTCTTTCAGATGACCGATGTGCATATTATGGTGTGGGTAGGGACTGGCCTCTCTATTGAGGCCTCACTCTGTAATGATGGGTGTACATAGTAGGGTGTGTGCAGGGACTGGCCACTCCTTTCAGACCCCCTTCTCAGATTACTGATGTGCATAGTAGAATATGTGGAGGGACTGGCCTCTTGCTGAGGCCTCTCTGTAATGAGTGTGCGTAGTAGGGTTTTGGGAGGAACTGGGCTCTTCTTTCAGACCTCTTCTTAGATGACAGGTGTATGAAGTAGGGTGTGGGGAGGCATTGGCTTCTGCTGAGACCTATCTCTGTAATTACGGTGTGTGTTGTAGGGTGAGGGACTAGCCTCTCCTTTCAGACCCTGTCTCAGATGGCAGGTGTCCGTAGTAGTGTGCGGGGAGGGATTGACTTCATTGCTGGGACCTCTCTCTGTAATTGAGTGTGCGTAGTAGGGCTTTGGAAGTCCCTTAACTCTAATCACGACTTTTCCCAATTCGAAGATCACCTACTCCTTCCTATTTTTGATGATCCTGTGTGGGTCTCGCTAGATAGCATTTAAAAAAGAATTAACCTCCTACTCATCACAGTACTTATGTTTTACACACTTCCTTTCAATAACAAGGTCCACAATATGCATTTCTACTAGTGGAGTGTATTGAGAACTCACCTTCTCCTCTTTAGGTCGAGCCTTGGCAGCGTGCATGCGCTGTTTGCAAGACCTGCTGTAATCACTATACCGAGGGAAATTCCGCCTGCTGTTTCCCATTGATTCACTCCTGCATCCGTATTCTTTGGTGGCTCCTCATTGGTTGTCACGCCTGATACATCACTTCCGTTTTCTATGCAGAAGTACCAGCCAACTACAGTTTCCTTACGCTGTAGCTGTATATTTGTGCCTTTAGGGACTACTTCATCAAAGCAGCAGCTTGCAAACATAGCGTATAGCGCCGCCGGAAGATGCAGGCTCTCTGTTCCTTCCTTTCTTGCCTCCAAACAGCAGCTCTGCTGGGTTGTTTTAAGCAGCGTGGCATGACTTGCGGCCACACGCCTTTCTTTATACAGGCTGGACGTATTTACTGTTTCAATTTTTTAATATATTTTTTTTAAAGCGCTGCGGCCGCCTTTACACTGACGGTTCTTCTCCCGGCCGCAATGCACCAAGGGCTTGAGGCTCGGGCGTCCGCATGACTTGGTGTGGGGCGTCACAACAGCAACATTGTGTCTATTTCACGAGCGGGAACTAAACAGGAGGTGAAGTTACCAGTGATGCGGAGGAGTGTGGCTCAATGGTTAGAGCGGCAGACCCTGAAGCAGAGTTCTGGCCAGGGACCAGGGTTCGATTCCCGCCTCGGCGGGGCTCGGGCTCAATTTCCTCGGACCTGTCTATTCTCGCCTCGGTGCCTATTCTAATCACGGGCCCCACGCTGCAACTCTGGGCAATAGCTTGCTTAGCCTCCACACCGGCCCCAACAGCGCTAAGGATGCCTGGCTTCACCCTGGGGGTGCCCAGGAGTGGACACTTCACAGGGAAAGCCAGGAGGGGTTCCACAGCGGTATGAGTATCAGCGCCAGGAAACCGCAAAAGGCGACACCGCAAGGTGGCTGTCTGGTGACAGTGCGCTCTATAAGTACCTTGACATTTACATGCGGGCCACGGTGCGAGCGGGTGGAGGTTATGGATTGGTTTCTTTAGTTTCAGTTTAAGCTCCACCAGCTACCAGAGATTCTTCCGTACATTTCTGTAATAAACTGCCTCCTCCGAGCAGTTTCAATATAGACGTCCCACCGAGGAAGTCCTGGCCTCTCCTTCTCGAACCAACTTAATTCCAAGCGTGTCCCTGCTACTCCAGCAGTACAACACCCCCTCACCCCCCATGAGCGTACTGGTTTGTGGAGGCGCCATACTCTGATTTCCCTGTGAGGGCCAGAACCAGAGCCTGCTTGTACTTCGCAAAACACCGCACAAAAGTAGATGCACGTCTGAGTGCAGTGGGAAAGCCATTATAGCTGCCACATTGGTAAGTCTTTACCGCCGCCTCTAGTGAGGTCTCAGTCCTCAGCAAGTTTGCTCTCACTCTGGTAGAGTCGACCATTCTGTTAGTGACCGGCGGCGCTAGTGGAAGTGAATGCGAGAGGCTGAGCTCTTGATGCGGGATCAGCCTGCCACCGTCCCTGCCCTGTCAGAGTTTTTCATATTAAGTAAAGAGTTATCTCAGAAATCAAGACTGTATAATAAATCTAAAGATGTGACGCAGCTAAACGATGTCCAAAACGTGGTGGGAAAAAATGAACAGTGCCCTTTCCAAGGAGGTTCACGGTTTGTTTTGCAATTGGTGAATAAAAAAAGTTTGTTAGTGCTCCATTCCTTAGCATATTCTGTTCCAGAAGAAAGTTGAGCTGTTTATCAATCACATCTATCGCATAGAGACAGCTGATACTCTAGTTGCTCCTCCTGATAGACTTTAAGAAATAACCCTCCAAATTGAAGGTGATATTAAACGCCAAGTTAAAGCAGTGTTTTGTATGACATTTTATTGGCGGAGGTTGATTGGCCTCCCCCTTTTGTCCTGGCTTCCTCCAGAGGGGAAGATGTTATTCTTCTTAGTTTTGCGAAATATGTTCCTGATGATGACAAAATGCCTTATGCCTCAAAGTGGGCTTTAGCCTTATCCCCGGCATTATTTCGCAATCAGGCAGGTTGGGACGAGGGTTACCCGATTCATGTAATTCCTTTGCGTTCCACACCTCGGCCCCAACCACAGTATCTTATCAAACGAGACGCGAAAGCGTCCGTAAGTGAAATCTTGACCCAATTGAAATATCAGGGTGCGATTGAACCCGATGAATAATCCTCTTTTTCCGATATTGAAATTGGATGGTTCATATCGCATAGTTTTGGATTACAGAAATTTAAACAGTCACGTTCTGACCTTTTTGGTTCAGAACACACTTAACTCTGCGTTAGTGAATAACATTGTTCACCAAAAATACAAAATCACCTTGGACATTTCCAATGGATTTTTCAGTCATTCTTTGGCTCTCGAGAGCTGCGATTTGACTGCATTCAGTGTGCTAAGCAATCCGCGCCGATATGCGAGATTGCCTATGGGATATTAGAATAGCCCTCATGTGTTTGTGGAACGCATAGTGTCCCTTTTGCATGAGATCGACCCTGATGCCTTCTCGTACGTCGACGACATATATTTGACGGATGATAAATTACAACCACATCCCTTGCATGTGAACTACATTATCATACATTTTGCACACTTTGGTTTCAAATTCAACTTTGCTAAGTCTCACATAGCCTTTTTGGCTGTACTTTTTCTTGGTTACGAACTCAATAATGAAGGTAGGATGTTGTCCTCCCACTTTCTGGAGAAATGCGCTCAATTGCAACCTCCAACTACTCTTAAGAAATTGCAATCTTTGCTGGGATTTTTGCATTTGGGGAGGACATACATTCCTGATTATGTCCAGCGTATTAAACCTCTTTACTCATTGATACAACCTACTTTCTCTGCTTCCTGTTGGCTTCCAGAACATACAGCGATTCTTCGGTCTCTGCGGTCGGATCTGCTTGCGACCAACTTCTTGTTAACGCAAGATAATTCTGCAAATTTGGTCATAAGGATTGTACTAGGCGCGTTGGGTTTCACTTGACGTTCAATTAAGGGGACACTGTCCTTGTTGCTTATAAATCGCATTTGTACACTTCTGCTGAGATGCGTTTCTCTTCTACAGAGAAAGGTTTGACAGCTGCACAGATGGCGATTTGGAAAGAGCGCTCTCTGGCTCAGGATATATCAATTTTTATGGTCTTGCCTGTACCTGCTTTAGAAGCTGTTACAAAGGTGAGTGTTCCGAATTCTAAGGCTACATCCTAATATATGTGAAAGGTGGTCAACATGTTTCTGCTTCTAGAGGCATTAAGCGAAGCATTCGTCAGGACCTTAGTGGACTACCATGGCGGTATGCGCTCGCTAAGGCGCACCCTAACCTGTGGTGTCTAGAACCGCTTAAACTTACGGTTTTAAATGTGGCCTTCAGGATTTCTGAAAGCTTTTGATCTCTGTAGGAACAAAAATAATAATAAAAAGGCCAAAAAAACAGTAATTCACAACATAAATATCGACAAACAGGCAATGTGTGCAGGATAAACATGCCTGTAGGTACTCGACATTGATCTCCATTGATATTGTGTATAGGATTACATGCAAACATGCAGGTACTCTGTTCTCAGTCGATAATAGTGTGTTTTTCTAGTAGAAAAACAGTAAATAGCTGCATCACTATTTGGTAACAGTTTTTTCAATCAAAACACTCTTACACTTTAAGAGGCAACCGGACTTGAAATTTTCAGGTCAATAGATCTATTTACAAGAGATTTCGTTTTGTAATAGAAAAAAACGCCGTCAACAACACTCAGAGTAAATAAAATTTACTGAGAAAAAGGAGGCGAAATGGCAGACTTAAAGTCTAGGAAAAACGTAGGGCTTATCATACTAGATCCGATCGTGATGGCAGGAAAGGGAAAAAAACAGAGATTTTATTAACGCTTACGTGGAGTGGAATTGCACATCACGACATGAGTCCTGGTGGGGGCGGGACTTGTAGTCACACTCTAAGTGAAAGAAAGCGAGGAGGTTTAGAGAAGGTTTAAAAAATGAAGACTTTCATGCTTAGCTTGTATTGTAGCGCTGAGCTTCTCCACCTACTTACTACATCAAAGCCTGCCGCCCGCGGGACACCTGTTTGTTCCCTCCTGAGGACTCGGATGTTAACGCATCCCAACTCCGCGAGGGTAATAAAGGGAGTGTCCTGCTTGGAGACGGAGGGCGGCGCGCGAAGCGCGCTGACTTATTGCCGTTCAATTGCTCAAAATTGTGAAAACACTAGACTGCTAACCCGTTAACACGAGCGGTCAATTTGAGTAAGTAAATAATGAATAGAGCACCAGGAAATATGTATAGAACAAGCTATTCAGTGCTTAGAGTTCCTATAGATATTTAAGTTTAACTGTATTGAAAGGCTGGGTTGCGGGTTATGTTTTACGCAAAAAAAGGGGCACAAGGGTTTTAGGACATATACGCACTCGCTCAGAAATAGAGATAAGAATAAAGATACGTATAGAGAACACATCGGGTACTTCTGCGGTGCATATTAAAAGGCACTCGTTCAGCGCACGCTTAAGAGAAAGGGGACCAGTACATACAGAACTATACTCAGATAGTCATAGTGGGTGCTGATTGGGGTCCAAAGTTTTAAAAGGAAAAAACCCAAAGAACAAGCTCAGTCAAGCTAGTAGTTGTAAAGGTGACCCAAGTTTATAGTATCTGTGGTGGGAAAAGGGGTATTACCTAGCGTCTCAATACAGAACCCCAGGGGATGTTATCATTAAATCCCTGTGTGTTAGTGGAAAGGCGGTAAATCCATCTCTGTTCTTTTCCAAATAATATGTTAGCAGAACTCTTTCCTGGTCTTATTTGTTCAATCACTGTCCAGAGGAGGTCATTCACATTATGTTTAGTTTGGGTATAGTGTTCAGTTAGTTTGGTGATGTTCTTCCACACCGTATGTTGCTCCTGTGTTCTCCAATGCGTTGCTTTATTTTGCGGGTAGTCATGCCGACATATCTGGTGCCGCAAGGACATGTTATTAAATAAACAACATTAGACGAGTTGCAGTTGGTATGTGCGCGTTGGGTCCAAACTTTTCCTTGTTCAAGTGTCAGAGTTTTTGTGGCTTTGGTCAGATGACAAACGCTGCACGATCCACAGGGGAAATGCCCTGAGACCTTTGGGAGGCCCCAGGATTGAAGCACTGATGGTGTGTGATCATTCATTGTTTCCCTAGGTCTGGTATGGACCAAGTCATCCTTGATACTCCTTGCTATTTTTTTTTTTTTTTTTGAAACCGTTTATTACAAAATTAAAAAAATATACAAAGATGGTCCTACAACCTTCAGGCCGGCCGCTAGCAAACAGAAGGAGCATATGGTACAAACAATAGCGCGCATGCTGCGGCAAAGGGAAATGCACAGGAGTTAGCAGCGTTGATAGCCACACCATCCGGACCCCATATAACGGTTTCTTTTTGATATAAATAACAACAGGAAACAAATCCACAAGGCAACCCACAATCGGAAACAGCAACATGTGCTCCCCTAGAAGGGGGACCCTACCAATCCATAGGAGTATCAAGGGGGGAAAAGGTCAGGACAGGGACTAGGTGGACTCAGTGCCCGGTACCGGGGCGATAAACCGGCTAAGGGGACGGGGCCGGAGACGGATCGGGCAATAACGGCAGGGTACAGATTCCCCCGCGGTAGGCGTTCCAGGGGCCCCATACTTTCACCCATGTCCCAGGCTTACCTCTCGCAACATACACCACCTTTTCCCGAAACATGCACCAGTCCATGTTGTCCTTCCAGGCCGAGACGGTCGGCGACCTCTGGGAACCCCACAGTTGGGCAATGTCGCGTTTGACCACCATATATCCCAGAGTCACCCACCACGTCTGTGGCGCCGAGTAGTCGGTTGGTTCCCACACATTCAGAAGGCATCTCCTCGCTTCAGGCAGCAGCGACACACGCGTAACCACCCGCAGGACCTCATGCACACCACGCCAGAATCGCTCCACCTCCGGGCAGTCCCACAAAATATGAAGAAAGGTCCCCAAAGAACCACACCCACGCTTACACAGCCCGTCCACAGCATAGCCCATACGCAATAGCCTTGGCCCCGTGACGTAGACCCTATGGAGTATCTTGAGCTGGACGAAGCGAAGGCGGGCCGGTATGGCCACCTCTTTCGGGGAGGCCACCGCAGAGACCCAGTCCTCGTCGTCCAGCTCCAATCCATCGGCAACCCATGCCTCACGAAGGCTAGCTAGCAATCCCGCGCGGTCATTAATAAGTTTTTTATAGATTAGTGAAATCGTGCTTTCCGGTACATGTCCATCTAGCACTCTGTCCTCCAGAGGGGAATACTCCGGGATGGAGGCAACATCCGGGAAGACGGAGCATAGCGCATGACGGATCTGCAGATACCGAAAGTACTCCCTGTCCTGCAACTGGAATTCCGTCTGCAGCATCTCGAACGTTTTGAATCCCCCCCCTAGTCCAGAGATCACCCACCCTGCTGATGCCTATCATGTCCCACCTCTCGAAGCCCTTCGAAGTCCACAGGGTGCCCAACTGCTCAGATGCGTATAGTGGCGACGCCCGGGTCAAACGATCTTTCCACCCCATCGCTACATTAGCCGCGTGCCACACTCGTACCATGACACGCGTGGGGCCCGTCAGACGTGCGTCGAGCGAGCTGGAGTAAAGCGCTCGGTTATAATCACCACCCGGCAGTAACATCTTATCCATTTCAAAGGCCGGGTTTAGAGCGGGCCCGTACATGCCGTGATTAATCGCAGCCAGCTGGGAGGCCCAATAATACCGTTTGATATCCGGGAGGGCAATCCCCCCGTCATACCACGGGAGCGTCAGCTTCGCCAGGGCGATACGCGGTCTCCCCTCCCAGAACAGGCGGCGTTGCAAACTCTCCACTTCGCGGAAGTAGCGCACCGGGACGACGTCCATTGTGTTCTGCAGAGCGTACAGGAAACGCGGCAGCGACATCATCTTAAACGATGCCGCCCGGCCGAGCGGCGAGAGCGGCAAGCGCCTCCAACGTGCGACATCCTCCTTCAGGCGCTGGAGGGGGGGAAGCAAGTTCTGACTATATCGGGCCTCCGCATCCAGGGTAATGAAGACACCCAGGTACCTAAATCCCCGCGGGGCGATCTGGATAGGACAGCCCCGCGGAAGGATAGAAGCCTCCCCGGAGAGAACATACACGCACGATTTAGCCCAGTTGATGACAAGGCCGGAGTTATGGCCAAATGAATGCAGTACATCGACCAGTACTATCAGTGATTTACGTGGGGAAGCCAGGTACAGGAGAATGTCATCAGCGTATAGGGATACGCGGTCCTCATACTCGGGGGTCCAGCGGAGACCACGGATAGAAGGATGCCACCGCAGCCACTCCGCCAGGGGCTCAAAGGCGAGCGCGATAAGGAGCGGCGATAACTGGCAGCCCTGCCGCGTGCCTCTGCCCAGCTCGAACGGAGCCGATACTCAACCGTTCACGACCACCTGTGCCAGCGGGCCAGAGTACAACAATTTAACCCAACTGATAAACCCAGGGCCAAACCCAAATTTCGCGAGCGTCGCCCAAATATATGGCCATTCCAGTGTGTCAAACGCCATAGTGGCGTCCAAGGACGCCAAGATGGCCGGCTCCCGTATGTACGGGACACGTGCGAGCACCCCATGCAAACGCCGCAGGTTAAGCGCTGTGTTGCGATGGGGGATGAAGCCGGACTGATCCTGGTGAATCAAGTCACACACTACGCCGACCAGCCGATTGGCCAACACTTTGGCAAGAATTTTGGGCTCCGCATTCAATAACGAAATGGGCCGATAGGATGTAACTCGGTCCCGCGGCCTCCCCTCCTTGTGGATAACCACAATTGTAGCCAGACGCTGGTCTAGCGGGAGGGAACCCGTCGAGTGGGCCGCAAGGAACATAGCACGGAGATGTGGTGCCAGCGTATCCGGTCGCAGTTTATACAACTCGATGGGAAGACCATTAGGGCCCATTGCCTTGCCGGAAGCGACCGAGCGTATGGCGAGGGCAATTTCTTCAGAAGTTGGAGCGGCGTCCAACGACACTCTGTCCTCCTCCGAAAGGGAAGGCAGCGCGATATCTCTGAGCAGGGCATGGTAATCCTCTTCAGAGCGGGAGGACACCGGGGAATACACCCCACGGAAATAGTCTGCAAAGCAAGAAACAATTTCTTCCGGTTCAGTGACACACACACCATTCTGTTTCTCAATCAAAGGGACAACTCGACTCACTCTCTCCTTTTTGTCCAGCCACGCAATCAATTTACCAGCCTTATCACCCACATCATACAGTCTCCCCTGTTGCTCTCTACTGAGGCCCCTGGCCGCCTCCGTGACGAGGGCCTTATAGGCCGCTTGCTTGAGTCGGAGAACATGTAATTTATCATCCGTCACCCCATATTCTAGATCACCCTCCAATTCGGTTATCTCAGCTTCAACACGGGTCACCTCCTCCTGCTCGCGCCTCCGGGAGTGGGAAATAAGGGACAGGGCCTCTCCCCGGAGTACCGTTTTGAACGCCTCCCACAGTGAGACCGCCGATGACACAGACCCCACGTTCTCGTCAAAGTAGCGCTTAAGGGATTTAACCAGCTCCGCGCGAATGGTGGGGTCACGCAGGTACCAGGGATTAATCGGGGCCACCCTACCCTCTCCCCTCGGAAGAAAATCAAAGCGCAACAAGAGCGAGGAGTGGTCCGAAATACCCCGTGCCAAATGGCTCACCTCTCCCACCCTCCCCACATGAGCCGCCGGAACCAGGACATAATCTAGCCGTGAGAGACTACCATGAGCCCCGGAATGGAAGGTGTACTGTAGCTGCGTGGGATGTTTCAAACGCCAACAATCCACCAGCCCCAAGGTATCCAAGAGGCCAGGCAACCACGCCTGGGCCCGGGGGAGATCCCCAGGGGGGTGACGGTCCACCGTTCCGGAAACCACAGCATTAAAATCCCCCCCACCACTAGAATCCCCTCCGGAAGGCCAAGGAGGAGGCGCCCCAGGTCCGCAAAGGTGGTTGTCTGCAGCCCCGGCGGGACATATACTGACACAAAAACGACCACTCTGCCCTCCATTCTGCCCACCAAAACCGTGTAACGTCCCCTGTCGTCATGGAGCACCTCATCAATCTCCAACGGGAGCGAGTTCTTAACCATAATGCCCACACCCCTTGAACCAGACGTGAAGCCCGAATGGGCCACAAGGCGGTAGCCCCGTCGATTCATAGCACGAAAGGAGTTGCCAATGAGGTGTGTCTCCTGCAGAAAAACTATATCGGGCGAAATTCGCTTCAAGAACTGCAGGACCACACCTCGTTTTATCCTGTCCCCCAGTCCATTAACATTCCAGGACAACAAACTCAGTCCCCTACCCCCATCATAAACAGAAGCCATCACTCGTCCCCCAGAGAGCACTTTAGAGATAACACAATGATACATTTGCCTTGTGGTGTAAACGAACAACACCCCACCCCAACCCACCCGCCCCAACAAAACTCCCCCCTCCCTGCACCCCTGCATGAGCCCGGACAGCCCCCCCAACTTGCAGTGTGCCTGTCGCCCCTATATAATGAAACTAGCTAGACCCCCTAGAGGAGGAAAGAGTACCCCTTCCAGACCCCACCCAACCTCCATGGGAGAGGAAAGAACAAAGACAGAAGCTTGGTCGAAAGTGGCATCATAGTCGTCCAGAGTGAGGACTAATATCAACCCCTCAGTCCCGATCCAGTGGGCCGTCTCCTCCCGCCGCCCCCCCCCCCCGCCATCTCGATCACGATCCCCAGACAGAGTATCCAGCCAGTCCCCGGCCGCTTCGGAACGATCAAAAAAGTGCGTGCGACCATCCACCTCCACTCGCAGCTTGGCCGGGAAGAGCATGGCATATTTTAGGTTCATGTCCCGAAGCCGGCGCTTGACGCCCAGGAAGCTCAGTCTCTGCTTTTGGACCGCTTGGGTAAAATCAGGGTAAAAGTTCACCTCCATATTTTCCAGCTTAATCGGCCCTTGCAGTCTGGAGGCTTGCAAGATCGCGTCCCTGTCCCGAAAGTTAAAAATCCGGGCAATGAGAGGTCGCGGAGGGGCTCCGACCTTCGGCCTTCCCCCGGGAACCCTGTGGGCCCTCTCCACGGCAAAAAATGTACTCAGTCCCCGAGGCTGGAGATGGGTAGCGATCAGGTCTTCCACAAATAGATCCGCCACCGCTTCCTCCCGTCCCTCGGGTACCCCGATGATGCGGATGTTGTTCCTCCGGGCCCGACTCTCGGAACTTCTCGCTTTTTTAAAGGAGAAAAGTGTTTTTTCCCATTTCAAGTTGTTGCTTTCTAGGATACACCAATGTTTGCGGATTGATTTAGTCACTGCATTAGATGTAGTGCTATAAGTAGTGACACATGTCAGTGGGACGTCTCCCACTTGTCTTGGGGTTTCCTCAAGTAGTGCTTGTTTGTGTTGATTTTTCGCCCTTTTGCAGCTACGCTTAAGGATTTTATCGGGGTATCCTCGTTTTTGTAGTTTCTCAGATAAACCCGCTGATTGAGAGCGGTAATCTTCCATTCTACTGCAGTTCCGCCTAATGCGGAGATACTGCCCAAAGGGGAGGTTCTCTCTCAAAGGCCTGGGGTGGAAACTAGAAAAATCTAGAAGGTTATATTTTGCCGTGTAGTGAGTAGGTGGAGAAGCTCAGCGCTACAATACAAGCTGAGCATGAAAGTCTTCATTTTTGAAACCTTCTCTAAACCTCCTTGCTTTCTTTCACTTAGAGTGTGACTACAAGTCCCGCCCCCCCACCAGGACTCATGTCGTGATGTGCAATTCCACTCCACGTAAGCGTTAATAAAATCTGTTTTTTTCCCTTTCCTGCCATCACGATCGGATCACGTTTTTCCTAGACTTTATGTCTGCCATTTCGCCTCCTTTTTCTCAGTAAATGTAATTTACTCTGAGTGTTGTTGACGGCGTTTTTTTCTATTACAAAACGAAATCTCTTGTAAATAGATCTATTGACCTGAAAATTTCAAGTCCGATTGCCTCTTAAAGTGTAAGAGTGTTTTGATTGAAAAAACTGTTACCAAGTAGTGATACAGCTATTTACTGTTTTTCTACTAGCAAAGCACACTATTATCGACTGAGAACAGAGTACCTGCATGTTTGCATGTGATCCTATACACAATATCAATGGAGATCAATGTCGAGTACCTACAGGCATGTTTATCCTGCACACATTGCCTGTTTGTCGATATTTATGTTGTGAATTAGTGTTTGTTTGTCCTTTTTATTATTATTTTTGTTCCTACAGAGACCAAAAGCTTTCAGAAATCCTGAAGGCCACATTTAAAACCGTAAGTTTAAGCGGTTCTAGACACCACAGGTTAGGGTGCGCCTTAGCGAGCGCATACCACCATGGTAGTCCACTAAGGTCCTGGCGAATGCTTCGCTTAATGCCTCTAGAAGCAGAAACATGTTGACCACCTTTCACATATATTAGGATGTAGCTGGTCTAATAATCACCAGAGTTTATACGTCCAACTCACCCCTTTTAACTGTGTCCAGTTTTCCACCATTAAAACAATTTTTGGATAAAATTGCGACACCATTTTAAAATTACACTTTCCACTACTCACAATTTGCACTGATTTCACCAAATCCAGTTCCGCTGTAATCCAGGCGTCGCAGCACACCGGAGAGGCACTCGGCCTCTCTGGTGGGAACCCAATGATGAAGCATGTCACCAACCAGGTTGGTGAGTGAGGGTTCTTTTAAAACAGTGACTCACTTTTTTGTTCTCAGTCATATTCGTAATTTACATTCGTAATTTACTTTAGGATACACTCTTTTGTTGTTGAATTATTATAGCCCAGGGGGATTAAGAGTGTCTCCAGTAGCTTCCCTCTCTCTCTTGTTGTTAAGTTAAACTTGTTTTTCTGAACACAAAATAATTTCCGTAATTCTAAAGGTAGCGCAATTAAGCATAAAATGCTTTGGGTTCGAGTGGCCACTCTTAAGGAACGTTTGCCACTCACACGTTATCCATACTTTACGCCATCAACGCTTGGGAGCACATGCTGTTGGTAATTTGATGGCCGATGAGGCATCTAAATCTCCAGTAGCTACTTGTTCAGTAGCAGCAGGCACGTACATATGTACTGTCAAATTAAGCCTTCTACTGTTGCCCGTACACCTCACACTCAACTTTGCATTTCAAATCAACCCTTTGGTTGTATTTATCTTGATCACTGTGGTCCTTTGACATCTGACACTGCTTTTAAAGATATCTTGGTTGCAGTGGATTCGTGCACTAGATTCCTTTGGGTTTGGCTGCAACGTAGTGCTGATGCTCGAACTGTCATTAAAGATTTGCTTGTCTTTGTAAGGACGTTTGCCTGTGGCCCCTTCAATTCTGATCAAGGTCCTGCATATGCTTCTAAGGCTTACCGGGATGTGATGAAGTTTCTGGGAGTGCAGGTGAAATTTTCATCTCCGTACCGTCCTGAGGGCAATTGAGTTGTGCAGCGTATGAACCGTGACTTAAAGCAGTTTTTGACAGCTAGCGTCATAGGTACTGGCAGGGGTTGGCTGACTCATCTATTTGGAGGCCAACGTGCACTGAATCTCACCAGAAGATCTCTGGATGAGCGGACCCCATACGAAATGCTCTTTGGTATTAAAATGTTTGTGCAAGACCTTGATGGTCTAGACGTTGGGCGGCTGACGCAACCTTTGATGTAGATAATCATTGTGCTGTGTTACAGGATCTACAAAAAGCTTGTGATTCACAAGCGAAAGCTCATTTGCTCTCTTCCACGGATCCAGCGGTTCTGATTCCTGTTTCTGGCTGGCTTCCTAAAGTTGGAGACCTGGCCCGAAAAGAAGGTGGAGAACAAAAAGGAATTTGGTCCATCATACCGTGCACCGGTCAAGAGTCCTTGGGTTGAAAGGCACCCGTACTGTGATGCTGCCTCCTTTACCTGGTCGTAAGGAGAATCGTTACATTTCAGTTGAACATGTCCAGTTACACCATATGGCCGATACTGAATAGTATGCCTCCAAGTGTTCCATGCCAAGATCTTTCACTGAATCTGATGGCTACAGCTTCTACGACAACTCCCCAAGTAATGGAGGGGGAGGTGGAAACTTCAATTGATTTATTGCCTGTTTTACCTTCTGCTTCCAACACTGCAGATATTGAGTATGCTTCTCCTCCAGTTGAGGTCATAATTGATATTCCTGAGAGTACCATACATGATCCATCAGATGCTGCACAACCCCCGTTGTTTCAGTTGGGGTCCAGTGGTTATTATAGGGACCGTAACAACTTTTCTTCTGAAACATCTTCTTCATCCTCGCCTGTGGCACAACCCCCTACACGTATCGGTCTTCATCTCCTGGTTCAAAGAGACTTACCTGGTCCCGCCCTGGACATATATCTGGACGTTGCTTATGATGCTATTCCTCTTCATGTGGATTGGATTTGTAGCTGTGTTTTTCCTACTCATTAATGGCAATTATTTACCTGAACGCTCTGCTGTGAACTTTGTTGACGGAGTTCTGGCCCCTCATACGTCGTCCCATATAATGAAAAGAGATCAAGCCCATGTCAACATTTCAGCGTTCCCTGTTGCTGATGTCATTGTATGGGATAAAGAATCGTACGATGTCCATGGCCCCACCAAAATTTTAAACATTCCATATGTTTTCCGCGTTTCCTTAGGAGATGTGGTTTTGCCTGACATATATTCAGATGACTGGGATGTTCATGCCGTTCATTCATTGTTCTCGGATTTAAAATATTATGCTGAAGACTTTTATTTAAATTATGAGAATCATGCTGGTTTATTCTGTTATCAACATTATGGCCATCATTTTTTACATAAGACCAACACTTTGAGACCATTCTTTAATTATACACAGATGGACCATTGCCCAACACTTTAACAGGGTAGTTCAAAGACTCAACAAAGTAAATTTCTGTGTTTTTCCGGTTATAATCTTTCAGACCCTCAGTTATATTTTTATAAACTAAAGATACCGTCCCAGGCCAAGTTTATGTTGACACACACTAAATTAGTTTACTCCATGTCCTTCCGGAATGATTTGTCTGTGAAAGGTTATGAGCACTGGAAGGACACAATTGATTCAAAATCCATTTGGGGTGCTAAAGATTGGCAAGTGCAGGGCACTGAAGCTTTGCAACGTGTGTGTCTGATCCCGTCTTAAATTTTAGTTTTGAATGACACGGTACAACAGACTACTTGCTTTGGTTTAGCCACGTCCAAAAATCGAAATATTCTGTTGTTGGCTGTGTATGATACGTGGCAAACACACACCAGCTACACAATTGACGAATTAGTTAGCTTGTTTCAAAATGGAATCATTAACTCTTCTAATATTGGCCCCCTGGGATGGTTACTGTGGCCAACTAGCTCCAATGCATGTCAACTTCGTTTTCTGAATACCACAAAGGGGTTTACACAAAGAAGACCTGATCCACGTTTCCCACATTACCATTCGGTTACCAAATATTCAGTGGGTACATTGTGTCAGCAATGGTTAGAACATTCCACACTGTCTGTGAAGCAACACCTTTCTCTTTTCTCAGGTGACCTCAATCTGGTTGATTTTCTTTTAGGTCCACAATCCCCTCGAATAAAATGTTTTATTTATACTGCATATAATGAATTTTAGAAACTGTCACAGATCGAAGCTGCGGTGCGTCTCCGCCATATTGACCAAGCTAATTTAGAAAAAGTCCTTGCAGTGGTTGATTACAGCATTAATACAATGTCTTCCCGTATTTATACTTTAGATAACATTGTATCATCTGTCATCGACATTGTTCAACATGAAGTGTCTGTTTTGTATCGTGGTCAAAATCAGTTACGGTCTGTAATGCAGTTTGCTTGGGCCTTGCAAACACTGAAGAATGGAAAAGTGCCATGGGATTATTTGAATGCTTTTGGTCTGTTTTTACCCTTTAATTGTACTGATAAACATAAATTGATGTCCATGAAAGACGCAACATACATTGTTACATATTGAACAATTAGAACAGTTACCATTTTCCGTAGCAGAGACTGATTCAGCTGTCTCGTTACTACATGGGGTTATTTCACTGCCAATCTCACTTTTTCAGATCATAGCCTGCAGGAAACACTATCCGGTTGGTAGGTTTGAGCCTCTCTGCAGTACATGTATTTGTGAATTATGGTAACAATTAGTTACCTTTCACATACAGGTGTCAGCGCGCGGATGAGGAAGTTTTCCTTACAGGGGAGGGCTGCAATTCAACAGTAGGACATACCCCAAGTTAAATTACATGGATCGTAACCCATTTCATCCCCTAATCTGGCTTGTTTTTAAAAGGTACCCCTGTCCCAGCTATTATTCCCGCACTAACTTTGCTGTCTAACGGTAGTTATCTTATTTTAAATAACTACGACTGCTGCAGCTTCCAGGCAGGCAGGCATCCCGTATATAGTAACGGTTTCACAATGTGTTACATGTTGCAGCAATGTCCTGTTTCCACCCCCACATGGGATTGTAGATAGTTTGCTTTAGCCTTCCACTCCAACTTTGAAAACAGATTTCAATAAACTAAGCAGACTAAAAGCGCTATTGTTTCAACAAGAAGTGGCTCTCCCATCAGCTCAAGAGATCTTCGTATTGCTGGTGGTGAGAACAGCCAGTGAGATGCTCATTGCTAAACACGAATCTCCCACTCCATTTTGGAGCATTAATACACCAAATATTTAATGCCTCTGATACCTGGGGCCTTGCCCACTTTTTTAAACTTGTGGGATCCGGCCCGGTTTCTTCCTTACAGACTAGATTTGGAGTAATACGGGCCTTTATCCATTCTATTTTTTCCAGTGCCTTCGGAGGGTTTCCCCTGGTGCTCCTGTTGATTTGCAGCGTGGTTCGCAATGGATGCTCGATCTGCGGAGTTGCCAAACCCGGTCCAGTTGCAGCTGTACCATGATCAAATGTGGCAGCTTTTTAGTTCTATGCCAGTGACGTCTTTTGCCATCGACTATTGACTGACCTTCGGTTATGCCTACTTCACCTGCTTGCAACCTTTTTTCCACTGCCTCCGGTGTCCTTCTCAATGAGCCCTGGATTTCTGCCTCTCCAATACCACACACGCTGCCCTGGATTACGATCTGCTATTGGGTCCGTTGAAGGCCCATGATCAGGCATGTGCCATGGGTAGGTTGTGCGATCCTCTGCTTGGACCACCGGCAGACTTGAGTACCTGTTCCTGTGCACAGCGCTCATTGATTGGAGTTTCATCGAAGTTGACTCAGGTTGTCTTGGCATGCTCCTAACAGCCTCTGGGTATGAGGAGCATGTGTGCTCGTTTGATCTACTAAACTGGATGGCATACCTTTTTACTATGGCTGGGACGGACCCCATTTTGGAGTTAATGGCAATCCGCTTTTCACGCAGCAATTTTGTCTCTGATTATCTATGAATGGATGGTTTTTAGAGTGCCTAATTGGCAAACTGTTTAGAAAAATAAAACCTTGCAATCAAGTTTTTTTTGGGCTTCATGACTATCCTGATAGGAATAACACTGAGACGCTTTGCCTCTGCTTACTTCTGATTTCTGTTTTAGCATAGGGCTAATGTCCTGGCCTAGGGGGAGGGTGTCACATGGCCCATAGGGACATTGTCGTCTTCACTAAGTTAACATGAGCACGTTACAGCCTGCCTGCTCCTGTGCGCACGTTACTACATGTCTTTATTTTTTGCAATACTTTTTATGGCTGCTTTCACATGAGGACTCATTGTTGTGTTCGCACTCTGCATGTTCCTGGGATTTTGACTGAACATTATGTGCAAGGTCGAAAACACTGCCCCTTGTTATTTTGTTCTGGCCAGACCTTAGCCCTTAGACAAAACATACTGATGCAGCTGTAGTTTGGACAACGTCTTTTGGTTTTTAGTGGGGTACACGAATTAGGTGAGACACACTTGGAGAGGTACCTTTCCAGGGAGCTGAGTGAGACAGCACCTATGATTTAGATCTACCATCTATAGGCTAAGGTATGGGGTCTGCTGACAAAGCCTAGAGATCTTCTGATGTATATATTTATACTGCTCCGTAGCAAGGGGAGGGAGGTCAGACTCTATTGTCTTTTTATGATGACATTTCCCTTTATGACTTATGGACTAGCTGGTAAACTGACTATATTTGTACTATGCATTTTCCTGCTTGTTGTGGCACATATACGGCATGTTAGGGCAAGTTAGTTAAAATAAATATTTTAAACTATTTTATGTCTCTGTCAGATCTTATTGTGGACAAGTGCAAGAGTACGAGCAAAAGGGTGTGTCTTGTTACTGCGATTCCTGAGGGATCTGGGAGTGTTGTGTTCTGGGGTGTCTAATCACTTGTTTCTCTGTGAGTCAGTAGGTGAGTAGGTGAGCAAGTGAGACACTGCAGCTAGTCGGTCCTGGGCTCGTGGGTATAAAGGTGGTAGGAACCAAGGTCCCATAATCTTGCACATAGTTCTGTGTGTGTGCAGAATCCCTGCAACAAGGTTTCATGAACTGCAGTCTGTAGCACTCTCTCATGCATTCAATATACATACTGTGTAAATGTCACATCAGTATTATCAGATTAAAACTCAAGCGCACTGAAACACAGTCATAACACCAATCGCTCTAACTCGCAAATGTTAGACCTATTGCATTGTAAATGCTTGTTACTATTCACAATTCCAGCGAGAGTCCCACGAGATTGTAAAAAAAAGGTAAAAAAATATAAATTTATTTTCTTTACAGTGGTTAGTTCCCTCAGACAACACCTGTCTAAATCTAGGGGACAGCATACCTTTCTGCTGCCCCCTTATATCGTTTATTAGGTTTCGCTTGCGCACAAATCTGTTGTACTTAACATATCTTAAAAGGAGCTTACATCCTGCCCTTACTTCTCATTTGTTGCTTTGCTTGCCACCTAATTTGTCTCCGTTTCTATTGGTTGTTGTATTCTTTTCCGTGTGTTTTCTCTTATCAGTTTCCCATGGCCTAAGTACTCCTTTCCATCCACTTTGGTGGTTGGAACGTCTTTTATAAGGTTTGCCTGCACAGGGTTTACTGACTTCTTTTAATTAGTGTTCTTGTTCAAAGGCTGAGCATATCATACACTGCTCTCGAGGGGCCCTTTGACTCCCCCTCCCCTAATTAAATGCGCTCACTGTAATGTAAATTAGGGGTTTGATGCTCTTGTTGAAATTCTGAGAAAAGGGCTGCAGCCAATTGAAATGTTTGAGCATCATTGCAAATTAGATTAGTAACCAGAAAAGGCAGCAACATTAGAATAATAATGGCTGATCCAGCTCCTTGACAGGCATGACTATTCAGGGATCAATGGGATGGTGCAGGAGCGCGCAGCCAAGATGGCTGTGCCTGAGTGAAGCTCCCGAGCAACGGAGCCGTTCTCCTTCGGTTCTCCTGCCCGGAGTGTGCTGCGGGGCTGCCAGGATTGCCTATCCCTGCACGTGGGGTCCCGGCGCCCGGTGAAACGAACAGTGGCGGCGGGGGCGGCCTCAGCCTGCGCGCCGCCCCCCTTGGGGATCTGACCGGTGAGAAGCGCGGAGAGCGCTTCTCGCGGCGTTCGGCCGCGAGCATCACCCCACGCCGCGGCCTGCCACGAGGCGGCTGGGCCGCACGTCGAGGAGCGGACCGGCCGCGGGAGGACTGAGGACCCGCGAGGGACTCCCCTGGGGCGACGGTGCACCTGACGCCTGCTGCATCGCCTGCGCTGTGCTGACGCCCCCTTCCGCTGTGATCCTGCCAGTCCCGACACCCCAAGACAGCAGGGGCCTGCCGCGGTGGACGGTGGTGGAGGACGTGGCGGACGGAGGCACTGGAGGTGGACATGACGCCTGCACCGCCCAGGGGCCCGGTGAGTGACCTGATGTGGAGGGCCCCTCTCTGGGTGTGAGGCTGTGGAGGGGCCCCCGGCGAGCGCCCGACTGCTGCCCCTTGGAGGCGAAGCGGATCACTGTGGTGGCGGAGGCGACCCTGGCGGCCGCGTTGTGGCCCTACTGCTCGCGCCGATAGGCCTGGATCGGGGTGAGGCGCCCAGGGGACTGACCGCTTGCCTGCTGCTGGACACGGGGGAGTGGCTGCTACGGACCCGACTGAGTGCGGCCTGGCGGACCTTGGCTACTGGTTGCCCACGGCTCGCGGTGCACCTCCCCCGCCGGCGGCGCTGCCCTACGCCCTGACACCCCTGGCGCTGGCCCGACTCGTGACGGTGGGACCGGACCCCCTTCGTTAACGGCGTCTGGTAGTGATTGGAGCCCCGCTCGGCCTCGTGCACCACTGAGCCCTCTGAATGCCATCGGCGCAGCAGCTGGCCATGGGGCGGCTTCGGAACAAGCAGGCTGAGACCAGACTGAGGGCGGACGGCCCTGATGCGACGCCGGGGCGCCCTGTTGTGACCGTGGCGCCGCCTGCATCTACCCTGGAGGCCAAAATGGACGCCATGTTGGCGGCGGTCGACCGGCTGAGCAACACGTTGGAACAAACCCGCACCTCACTGGAGTCCCGAATCGACAAAGTCACGGTTGACTTCACCCTGCTCCACGCCGACCATCGCAGGCTGGCGGACACCGTTGCCGGTCACGGCCAGGCGCTACAGGACGTGCAGCCGATAGTGCGCAATCACTCCGCCACCTTGCAGGACCTGATCGACCGCGTTAACACCCTTGAGGACCGTGCGGAGGATGCGGAGGGCCGCTCTCGGCGCCAGAACATACGCGTTGTGGGCCTGGTGGAGGGCGAGGAAGGGCGGCGACCTGAGCAGTTTGTTGAGGACTGGTTACGAGATATCCTGCCCCCAGGAATGCTCTCCCCGCAGTTCGTGGTGGAGAGGGCGCACAGGGTGCCGATGCGTAAGCCTGTCCCTGGAGCCCGGCCGCGTCCTTTCCTGTTTCGCCTCCTCAACTACCGGGACCGGGACGTGATCCTCCGGGAAACGCGGAAGATGGGTGCCCTTACAATAGGGGGTGGCCCGGTGATGCTGTTCCCAGACTACACTGCGACTGTTCAGAAGCGGAGGAGCAACTACCTGGAGGTGAAACACCAGCTCCGAGAGCTGCACATCCAATACTCGCTGCTGTTCCCCTCGCGCCTCCGGGTGGTCACGAAAGACGAGACACGATTTTTTGATGCCACGTCCGATGTTTGGGACTGGCTGGAGGAAACGGGCCAACATGGTGGCCCCCGGCCCGCGGACCCGGGGCCTGTGGTGCGTAGGGAGAAGAGGCTGAGACGGCGGAGACAGAGGGACCGACGTGGTGGGATGGGGCCGAGTCCCCCGACTGCGCCGAGTCCGGAGAGGATGCGTGTGGAGCGGCTGGAGGCTCTGGAGGCGGTGGCCACCCTGGGGTCTGTGAGCAGCCAGGGGGACGTGGCGGCTCGCATTCACAGTGACACTGAGACTGATCTGTCCTCCTCCCCGTCCATCCTGATTCCGGAAGACCAGGTGTTGCCAGTGGTGACCCCCCAGACAGCCGACCTTCTGGGGTGAACTCTTGTTGGTTTGCACTTTGTCCACTGCAGGTACCCTGGGGTGTCGGGCGGGTTGCTCCGAACTACTCTCGGGGGGGGGGGAGCCTTCTGCCTCTGTTGTCCCCCGGACTGTGGCTTTTGGGGCCCTGTATGCTTCCGTGAGTGGGGCGGGGGGTCGCGGGGCTGGAGGGGTAGTGCGGGTCCCCTTACACATGGGCCGGGGACCGGGGTTTCGGGCCTGTTCTGGTTGCGGGGGAGCGGGGTGATGGCGATCCCCACACACACTCCTCTGGGGAGAGGTTGGGCGATTGGCGGCCCTACAGGCACACGAGGCCCTGACGGGGGTAACATGGGGCTCTTGCAGGCCAGGACCAACGGTATTGCTCTTTAGCCCCTCGTAAACCCATCTTTGATTTGGTAGTTCACAGGCGATTGAGCCTTACATGTTTGGACGAATGCCCGGTTCTGGGGTTCGCCCCTGCGGTTATGGAGTTCCTTTTGTTCATATTGTCTTTACTTTTGCCTCTTTACATTCTGCAGTGTTCTGCAGTTCTCTCACACACCATGTTCTTGCAGCAGGCGATCTGGGTAGCGGTCCTTCTGGTCTTTTTTCCCCCTCCCCTTCCCCGGCCGGCCCGCTTTGGCCGATGAGCCTAGTGTTGTCCGCGCTCTACACCGATGGCTGACACGGCAATAGTCACTTGGAACATTAGGGGCATGCACACACCGGCCCGCCGATATTCTGAGAGGCACAAGATAGGGGTGGCCCTTCTTCAAGAGACACACATGACACGGCTGGAACTGGACAGGCTGCGCGCCCGATGGAGAGGACAGCTTTTCGGGACCACATACTCCGCGCATGCTCGGGGTACGCTGGTTTGGGTACGGGCAGGCACACCCTTCATATGCTCCGAGACGGTGCTTGACCCTGACGGTCGATACACTCTGGTGCGGGGGCGGCTCAATGGGCACCCTGTGCTCCTGGGTTCTATCTACGCCCCGAACGTTGACCAACCGTCGTTCCTTGATCGCCTCTCGGTGGCCCTGACCCCGTATGTGGGTCTTCCCTGGCTGCTAGGTGGGGACTTTAATGCCGTGCTGGACACGAGCCTTGATAGATCCTACCCGCCACTCCGTAGTACACAGGCAGTCTCGAATGCGAGGGACCTTACTGATTGGCTGTCACGGTGGGCCCTTCATGGCGTCTGGCGCACCTTACATCCCACTGACCGGCTCTATTCATATTATTCTGCGGTACATGATCTTCACGTCCGCCTTGACAGGGTGGTGAGCTCTCCGTCGCTGGACCCTTTGATAATCCAGGCGGATTACCTGGGCCGGACTCATTCTGACCACAACCCTCTTAGACTGCGTCTCTGCTGGGACCCGGGGAGACCCCCCATTCCCACTTGGAGCTTGCAACCGGCTGCTCTTGAGGACGCGGAGTTCCGGGCCTCGCTCGGCACGGCGGTCGAACAGTTCTTTGACCTCAATGAGGGCTCGGCGGAGAGCACGTTGACAGAGTGGGACGCGCACAAGGCGGCCATGCGGGGGCACTGTCTGGGGGTGACAGGGAATTTCCGTAAGCATCTTATGTTGCTACTCACCGCTCTGGAAACTCGGCTACTGGCATGCGAACGCCATGGCGAGGGTGGTGGGCGTGACTCGACCCGGCTGGCCCGGCTTCGGGCACGCCATGCTGAGCTGTTGGAGAGGTTGCGCTGCCACAACTACGCTGCCCATTCGGCACGGGTCCACGCCACATCGGACAGGGCGGGGCGATTGCTGGCCTGGCTGATCCGACAGGAATCGGGCTATGCGCCAATAGCCCCCATTCGCGGGTTGGACGGCACGCTGGTGCACACGCAGCGGGAGATCCATCAGATACTCACGGCACACTACAAAGACCTGTACACCTCGGTGGGGCGACGGCAGGCACAGGATCTTGATCTGTTCCTGGGGACCGCCGGCCTCCCCACAATTCCGGATGCCCACCAGGAAACACTGGAGGGTCCCCTCACTCTGGAGGAGATAGGGGACGCGGTGGCCTCACTGGCCTCTGGCAGGGCGCCTGGGCCGGATGGTCTCCCGGCAAAATACTACAAAGCATACCGGGAGTCTCTGGTGCCCCGTCTGCACGCGTTATATCTCACAGCCCTTGAGGAGGCCACCCTGCCAGCCTCCATGAGGGAGGCCTACCTGATCTCTTTCCCCAAGCCGGGGCGTGATCCTACTCATCTAGGGTCCTATCGCCCCCTTGCCCTCCTCAACACCGATTACAAGATCCTGGCCAAGGTCCTAGCGGAGCGGCTGGCCCCCACCGTGCCTGTACTGGTGCACAGGGACCAGAATGGGTTCGTGCCGAAGCGCAGCACTTCGCTTAATCTTCGCCGGTTCTTCCGTGTTGCCGCACACGGTGCACAGCATTGGCCACGGGCGGGTTGCCTAGTGTTAGACCTCGAAAAAGCCTTCGATAGCCTGGAATGGGGCTACCTGGTGGCAGCACTATCGCATTACGGACTAGGCCTTGGGTTTCTGCAAATGGCGGCGCTCCTCTATAAGAACCCTGTGGTCCGGGTGAGAACCGGCCCGTATATTTCCGAGGCCATCTCGGTTGGCCGAGGTACCAGGCAGGGGTGCCCCCTCTCACCCCTCCTTTTTGCGCTTGCCATTGAGCCCTTGGCGGCCACCCTGCAGAGGGTGTTGACGGACGGCATTCCAATGGGCGACGCCACCCACCAGGTCTCCTTGTATGCGGATGACCTCTTGATCTTCGTGCGGGACATGGCGAATATTCCAGGGGACCTTGAACGGGTTCTCACGGAGTTTGCAACGCTTTCCGGGTTAAGGGTGAACGCAGCCAAATCGTGTCTTTACCCGTTCCGTGATGATGCCCTGGATCCTCGGTTTCAGCTGGGGGGTGTGCCTGTCCGGACACCTTCCGTTACCTGGGTATTCAGGTGTACCGGCGACCCGCTGACTTAGTGGAGGGTAACTTGGGCAAGGCGGTGACGGCGATCAGGGCCCAGATGCGTTTCTGGGGCACCCTCCCCCTTGCGGTCACGGGTCGCATTGCACTGGTCAAAATGGTGGCCCTGCCCAGACTCCTCTACTATGTTGCTAACCTGCCGACCTACATCCCGGCGTCCTTTTTTGCCGCCTTGGAGCGCTCCCTTCGGCGATTTTGTGTGGGGCACCGCACGCCACAGAGTGGCGCTCTCTAAGTTGTACCTCCCCACGGGTCAGGGGGGACTCGCGATGCCCTGCTTTGCGCACTATTACCTAGCAGCACAGCTGCAATGGGTGGCCAGGTGGTTGGCCGACCGGGAGAGGGATGACACGGCATCCATGGAGCCACCACTCCCCCTGACGGATATTATCGCGTTGTTCCACCCGACGGCCAGAGTGGTCAAGCCGGGGCCCCTTCTAGTGGCGGTGGCCTGTAAGTGCTATCGGCGTGCCCTCTACTTGACTCGGTCGCATACCCCATATGCCCCTGCCACGCCGATTGAGGGTTCACCTAGCGGTCGAGGGATATTGCGCTCGGCAGAGCTTGCCGACTGGCACGCGGTGGATATTTGTACGCTGGGGGACCTCTACCACGATGGTGCGCTTATACCGTTCGCTCAACTGGCGGAGGAGACGGGGTTAGCGGCCGGTCAGTTCCTCCGTCACCGCTCGCTAATCGCGACGCTGACGAGTCGGTGGGGTGCTCTTCAGGAGGAACCGGCACAACACCTCATGATGCGGTACCTCCACGTCATGGGACGGGGCGGTCACATGATTCGCTGGTTCGCGGCCTCCTTGCGCACGGTGGTGGCGGCGGACCTGTCTCCATTGCGGGGTAAATGGGAAGTGGATCTGGACCGCCCCATGACCGACAAGGAATGGAGGGATACGCTACGGGGGCCCACACGGGTCCCCAGGAACCTACGGTTTCGCCAAATCCAGTACTTCATACTGCACAGAGCATATCTCACTCCCGACTCCATCAATCGCTATTTCCACCGGGCGGACGCTGAATGCCCACGCTGCAAGGCTCTGGATGCTGGACTGGTGCACATGTTATGGAGCTGTCCAGCGCTCGACTCATACTTGCGGACGGTGCATGGAGCGTTACGTACTTGCGTCGGTCCGCTGGCGCGGCGGGACTGGCCAGCCTGTCTGTTGCACTTGTTTCGCAGAACTCCCCCCGCGAAGGTTGCCTGATTGTGGCGAAGCGGTTAATTACTAAGCGCTGGAAGGCGGCTGAACCCCCTCGGGCGCAGGCGTGGCGGCGTTCCCTGCTAGTGTGGGCGGGGGCGGAGGGTACGGCTCTCTTGCGAGAGGAAACGTTAGGCCTCAGACGCACACCCATAGCGAATCAATGGGACGTACACTTGCAGGTCCTGATGCAGCTGGATGGGGATGCCCTGGGACTCTGTGGGACACATCCTGCGGAGCCACTTCCTGGAGGGGAGGGGAATGGAGGTGAGACTGGGAGACCCACTCTGGGGATTGGCGGGGAGGTCCTAGCCGAACCGGGCGGATGTGCGGACAATGACAATTGCCTTTCATAGAACGATATGTCACGGGGGATGGGGGGGGCCGGGTCTGGGGGGGGGGGATGGACTGGGGGGGGGGGGGTATCCTGAGGGTCGTATGGTCTAAGATCGAACCTGCTGCTGTTGTTCTGTTGGGCTTCTGTTGTTTAACCTGTTTTCTTTTACCCCATTTCGGTTGTTCCATGAATCTGTTCAAATGCGGGCGGTGGCCCTGACACTTATCAGTTTGCATTACTCTACGCCTCGTAGTGGCGATGGATCCTGCGGCTCACCACATTCACAATTGGCGGATACTCCTCCGAGTACCAGACTCATTGCCTGTGGGACATTACATTTATGATGTATGCTATGTCTATATTAACAAATGCTAATAAGCAGATTTCATATTAATCAATGGGATGGTGCAAGTTCCAAAGCCCCCCGTGAGAGGCATGGACAGATGTCAACCTACAGATGCGACTTCAGCGAGGGCTTTAAATGATTTTAATTCAGTAAATGGCAGGAAATTAGGGAGTATCAGTCTGTCATGGTAAAAGACAAGAATACACTGAAAGTTTTTTCAGTTCTTTTTACAGCACAAAATTAGATGGGGATCAACCCTCTTCCCTGGTTGTCCAAGTGTTACACTTTTAGAAAGAAGGGGGCTGGGTGGGGGTCTTAGACTGTGTGTGCCTTCAAGCCAACAAATATGCTTGCTATTTAGGCATCTTTCGCTCCTATGGTTAATAAACCATCTCTACATTCCAATTAGTTCCTTCATGCATTAGAATTCATACAGTATCAATCTATTTCCGCATGTCAGACCTTGGGAGGTGCCAAAGGCAGGGAAGTTCAGCTCGTACATCTCCCGCCCTTTGTTTTTAGAATAAGTACTTTCTAATTGAATTAAGGAAAGCCTTTGAACAGTGAAAGTAAACTACAAGATGAAGCCATCAGAAAAAAAAATATTCAAGCCAACAACATTTGAAAGAGTTGACAAACAGTTTTGCTCTCACATAGGGTGTACCTCGCTGCAAGGACATTCTCTGCCAGTATCTGCATTTTATCTAGAACTTTGTTGCTGTAAAGATTTTGGGAAGTTATCCTAATCCAGACGTTGCACTGTGTTTCATTTGGTGACATATTTATTAAATCAAAAAGGAAAATGGGATAGTCCTTAGTCGCAGCCAGTGGTTTAGGCACTCATCGGTTTCTCATTACTGAGAACTATAGAATTAATAAATTACTCAGTCACATCTAATGGAGTGCATCGGGCTACTTGCATGCTTTAATTTAGCTTCTTATTAATATGCATGTTTAATACCTTGCTAATGAGGTATTTTATGGCCGATCAATCTAAGACCAAATATTTTCTCTCATCTTTGTTTCCACTTGGTCAAGTTTTTGTATTATCTACTAGTGGATTGCCGCTGTAATCCATTAAATGTATGCCACACTAAATACGTCTGTTAACAAGCGGAGACAAGTGAGCTATCGGCCACGATCCTTGATTTGTCAAATGTTTGGGGTGGTATAGCAGTTAAATCAGGTGGCCTTCACCTGAATTCAGAGGGTGACTGCAGAGCAAGTTATATCTGAGTAGGAAGATAAGGAAAATAAAATACTAGGCAGAGCTACTGAACGTAAGCCAATATCTCACTGTAGCAGATACTAAGCTCCTCAAGTATATTACCCAGAATCCTACACTTACTTGTCCCAGATATGAGGCCAATATAAAGTTTTTTTTTTAATTGACTTGATGTCACTAATTTTCCATTTCTAACAGCCCTGTAATGCCAGGTGCTCTTGTTATGTAGTGACTTGACATTGGTTACTCAGTGGCTACCCAGATGTTAGCATTAAGCTTTTTACCTACTGTAGTATAATTTTAGCTTGAAAACAACTTCATATTATCAGGTTATGTTTTGCTATGTTATCGGTTTGAAAGTCTACTGATACATATATTGTGTACTCATGCAACTTGTATGAGTGCTTAGTATGCTGGACAGTTCAGGATGGACTGTAACTGCACTTCTTGGGGCACTTTGAAATGTGATGATCTCGTCCCTATACCTTTTCCTACTCCTATTTTCTTTCCACTGCCCTCCATGAATGTTCTTGACTTTGAGATCTTTCGGCTCTTGTTTTTATCTCTTCATCTTCTTTATATAACGTTAGTTGTTTGGGCCAATCCATGTCTGTCAGAGCTATATTATCATTCTAAGCCAGTGGGGGGGAGTCCTTCTTATGACAGTGTTACTTCTCCCTCATCTCTTCTCGTTCCTGTATTCCTGAATTCATAGGAGTAGTCAACAAAAAGGAGACACCCTACTACAAGAATAGGGACAGGGTGAATAAACTCTGGAAAATAAAAGTGTCCCTGCTAAAGGGTGCAGTATAACGAAGATTAAAAATCACATTAGGAATAAACTCATCAACAATATCAAAAACAATACAAACAGGGATAATACAAAAAATAAATAAAAATGTTTAATAATAAGATACGTCAAACAAATACAATAAAAAATTCTTAAAATGTATTATAAAGATTAAAAACAAATTTTATACATGAACATACATATCCTCATCATATTTTTAGAAAACACAGCAGACGCAGCGTTTCCGTGAGTGGACAGATGTTCACCTTCTTCAGGACAGTTTTCTAAGTAATAGAAACAATTCATTATTTATACATTTTTTGTTGTTTTGCTGACGTACCAAATACAGATATTAAAAAATTCTATTTATCCCTATTAACTCTATATTAACAATTATCTATTACAGTTTATCTAAACATAAGCAGTGCATATAACATTATTGCAGTGTGCAATTAATATTTAGACATCCAGAATTACATTGACAAAATACTCGTAGTTCATTTATTTTTATACTACATGGTATGTTACATAGATTATTATTAATACATCACATTTGGTATATAACATCCCTACCTCTAATGTATGGAGGACTGTTAGTCTTCCTTATTGGTAATTATTCATTATTCATATCGGGAAAGAAGGGATCTTGATGATGTCCCAAAGTTTAAAACCTATACATCACCCAACAAAGGAGATGAGAAACACAGATATAAAGACATTGTTTAGAAAATAGCCTAATTCCATAATTATAATTTTGGAAGGGTTGTATGATATACACATACCGCTAGGTAATTGCCCATAGGGTATAGAGATTGTTCGTTGGAGCCACCGTCTAGTTATTTCTATAAACCATAGGTTCTCTAAATATAACAAACAAAATAATTAGTCCCATGTACTGAAACCAGTACCCCAATTGGGCATATTCTATTTTGAATACTCAAACAAGCATTAAATTGTCTTACGATTCTGTAGTTAAAAATGTTCGCCTGTCGTAGATCCTGTACCCGCCAGATAGACGAGTCGCAAGTGGATGCAGACCCAAGGTATAGTCAGTTACCCTAATGTAGGTTTTTACACTGTTCATGAGGAAAACAATGTATATAGAATGCATTCAACTACAATTTGCAATTATTTATTTATTACCAAAATTATCTTGTTTGTAAATTTTTTTTTTACCTGAATGTAATTTGTCTTTTGGCCAAATCTACAGGGCTCATAGCAGGCCTGTAAGGGTAAAGCATAAGTTATTGGCCAAACTGTTGTCACCATCTATTTGTAAGAACTTTCTTATTATTGGCTATATTATCCCAAATTTTTCCCACCTCTAATGAATTCATAAATGTGGTATAGTTGTATCCAGGACATAACACGTGTAATCCACTGTTCTACGCTTATATCGTTTCTCTCGCCTATATTAATAATAATCTGTGTAACATACCATGTAGTATAAAAATAAATGAACTATGAGTATTTTGTCAATGTAATTCTGGATGTCTAAATATTAATTGCATACTGCAATAATGTTCTATGCACTGCTTATGTTTAGATAAACTGTAATAGATAATTGTTAATATAGAGTTATTGGGGATATTTTTAATTTTTTAATATCTGTATTTGGTACGTCCGCAAAACAACAAAAATTTTATAAATAATGAATTGTCTCTATTACTTAGAAAACTGTCCTGAAGACGGTGAACATCTGTCCACTCACCGAAACGCTGTGTCGACTGTGTTTTCTAAAAATATGATGTTGATATGTCTGTTCATGTATCAAATTTTATACATTTTTTGTATTATCCCTGTTTGTATTGTTTTTGATATTGTTGATGAGTTTATTCCTAATGTGATTTTTAATCTTGGTTATACTGCACCCTTTAGCAGGGACTCTTTTGTTTTCCTGCATTCATAAACAATACCATGTTTTTGCCATTGTTAAACTATTCGTTCCATTAGTCAACTAGCCTGCCTTTATCACACCCCTCTCACTTTTCCCCAGTCCAGATCTCTATCCCCATTTTTAAGTTTTGGCTGCAGACCGTTTTAGCTGTCTGGTGGTCAGATCTGTTGCTTGCGATATACATAGAGGGGGCTTTGGGTCAACCCATTGCTTATGTCTGGATTAGTATGTTGTTTAGTTCAGTTGTCTTCTCTTGGTTCAATGGGTTTCTTGCTTGTTTTTATTGTTCTACCAAGGAATATTTTTGTCTCCCATTGTTCTGATTGGTTTACTTGTTTCCTTCCACTGCTGATGTTGCTTGCATTTAGGGGAATCATTTTTTTTTTTTTTTTAAGCACTCCACGTTTGTGCATGTTTTTTTGATCTCCCCCTGGTTGTACATTGCTTCCCCTGCCTAACCCATCCCACTCATTTAGGTTTCGCCTGCACAGCACAGAATTCTATTGTATGTAATGTAAATCTTAAAAGGGGCTTACATCACACCCTTGTTTTAATTTTTACTGTTCTTGCCCCTTACTTTTCTTCCGTTTCTATTGGGTGTAGCATACTATTTCCCGTTATTCCTCTGCGTTTCTCTTATCAGAGTCCTGTGGCCCAAGTACTGTTTTCATCCACTTTAGTGGAACTTCTTTTAATCGTGTCTGCACCTCTCCATGCTTTTTGGGAAGCCAACGCTCTGATTGCAGTGTGCTCTCGCCAATCCCCTCGGGCAGAAGCAGTGACCCATTCTAGTGCTCCCTTTTGTTTGCAAACCGAGCAGTACACTCACTAGTCCCTCCCACCCCCCGCGCCCCCCCCCCCCCCCCGGGCCAAACCAGGGACCCACACTAGTGCTCCCTTTGGTTTGCACACAGAGCAATTCGTGAAGTAACAGCAGCCAGCGTGAACGCCGCATCAGAGGCTGGTGCTTATTTTATTATTATACTTTTCCTGCCTCAGTGATCACAGATACAGGTCTGTGTTCCAACTGGTAACATGCTACTTTATTTGCCTTCCTATTAGGAAAAAGCCGAAATTCATGTTTCTTGCTCTTAGTCCGCAACTTAAGCGCCGGTCTTATCTTATGGATATGCACTTGGCTTCTGATACGTCCAAACATGATTGAGAGTGGCACTCTACTACAAAGCGTCCGATCTTTAACTCCTTTCAGCTAATCGTTTCTCCAGCACTGTTGTTGTTTTAGTGTTCAGATGTAATGGAGGAGAAAGTACACAAGCTTCAAGAAGTCATTCCAAAAACATGCCATATTAGCCTGTAGTAATTATACTTAGCATTATTGCTGCCCTTGCACATACATTCCAATTTTGTCACAAACTGATCTTTTTGTGTTCGCGTGCATTTCAACCATTACAAGAAGTTGAGCCAACGCCAAGACTCAAACCCGACTCACCAGCTCCAGGGTCTGGTGGTATCCTTTTTTTTACATTTTTTTTTTATTAGTTCAATTTTGATAGAGATTTCAAGCTGCAGATTCCTTACCTTTTGAATATTTCCAAAGTGTCAGATTTGATATGGAAACATTTGAGCAGTACCTCTACATGCCGGTAGGTGGGGTTATGCAGCTCTACACTGACTCATTCTGTTCCGTAAATGATGTGCTGAGCGAGCCTATATAGGCTCCACTCCTGCTCACTGACATTAGTTCTTTTCTTTTCATGCCACCAAACACTGATAAGGATCTACCTCTCCTGTTTTTGAGACCCTTACCTCGCTCAAAGTATTTGTTTTGAAGTGTGCAAGGTATATGTCACCTCACAAAATAACAGGTTTTAAACCCTGTAAGTACGGTTGCAAAAATGTCTGTGACAGATCCTCACAAAGAGGAAGACTCGGTGACAACTCCAATACATGTGAAAGTCTGGTCCTGGTCCCGTTTGAGTTCCAGAAGTCATTTCAGGGGTTGGTCTTAGATGCAGACTTCATCAACACTTGTAGACCAGGCCCCAATTTTCCCCTCTGACGTAGAGTCATGCCTGATCGAAGACTAGCCCTGCTGCCATCGGGGCTCCATTCCTCCTTATTGATCTGCCTCCACAACAACAGGATACCCTGAATTCCCTATTTGGCACGTATTTGGATAACATTTACGATGTGGGTGATGAAATTGGCCAACCTTATCACAAAGAGAATTGGTATGATGACATGCAGGAGGCTAATGGCCTGAGTCTGGTCTCTTCTAGCCCCTTGACCCCTCCATGGAGGAGAGTGCTTCCTACACCATGGTTATGCGTAGGGTGGCTGAAGTCTTTGCTCTCCAGGTCCCCACCTTGGATGTCAAGACCAGTGTTCTTACGGAGGTTCTTCAGCCAAGGCAGACATCTACTGAGCCCATCTTAGCATTTAACAAGGTCCTTATGGATACTTCGTTTGGGGCACAGGCCAAACATCGCTTGCCCCCACCCCCTCATCACCCCAGTCAGCCACCAAATTGGACAACACCACCATCCCGGCATCGGCAACTCTGTCTTTATCTCTAAACACCCCTCACCTGAAAGTTTAGTGATGCAGGCATCAGCAAACAAGACTAATTCCTACTCATTCCTGCCAGCTCCCACTCTGATAGGGAGTTGAAAGGGCTGGAGACGTTCGGTAAGTAGGTTTTTTCATCTACCAGTTTGGCAATTAGGTCAATGAATGCCAGATGCCTGCTGGGGTTCTAGCCTCACACCCTTTGGGACTCAGTGGGTCAAATCCTCCCAGGTGACCTCCAACTGGTCCCTCGCCTAGACCATCTGCATGGTTGTGACACAGCCAAGTTCAAAATGTGTTGTGGCTTGGACACCACCAGTTCCATTGGGCAGTGCATTGGCACTGGTGTCTTAATTCACCATCACACTTGGCAGTGGTCCACTCTTTTTTTAGTCATCCATCATGAACCTGCTGTTCAACAGGACTCAGCTGTACAGGGCAAGGCACACTCTGCTCTTGAGCTGTTCATAGAGAGCGGGGTAATGGCACTCTCCCTCAGCTTATGTGCCCCTTTTCGTCAGTTGCTTCAGCCCTACCGTTGCTTTCATGACTTCAGCAGAGGTACCCCATACTGCCAGTCAGTCCAACTCCAGCACCCTGAGTTTCAGTGAGGTAGACTCTGAGTCTTCTGGGACTGATGGCCTCCTGCATTCTGCTGGTCAAGCATACCAGGTGACATATACAGGCTCTGCATCTGAAGTCTCAATGGGCCCACCTTCAAGAGGACCATCTACATCATGTTGAAAGAGTTCCATCCATCAATCCATCAATGGGAGACTGGTACAGGTGCTTAAGGACAGTCAATCAGTCAATCAATATGGATTTGTAAAGTGCAGCTAATCACCCAACTGGGTATTAATGCTCCTGTAGGTCCCGGAGGCTCACTCAAAGAGCCTAGTCTTGATATGAAAGCCAGGAGAAAGCAATAAGAATTAGGGAAAAGGAGGGGAAGGCACTGACAAAACAGAGGAAAATTAAGGAGAAGTCAGTGAAAACAAAGGAGAAGCAAGGAGAAGGTGCTAAAAAAATGAGGGTAAAAGCTTAAAGAAAGCAGTGAAAACGAGGGAAAAGCTAGGAGAAGGCACTCAAAAAATAGGGGAAGAAGCAAAGAGAATGCAGTGATAACAAGGGGAAAGCGAGGCTAAGGCACTCAGAAAATATGGGAAGAAGCAAGAGAAAGGAGTGAAAATTAGAGAAAAGCAAGGAGAAATCACTCAAAAAAAATGGGACAAAAGCATGGAAAAGACCGGTCGCGGACCCTCTGCCAGGAGGCCCTGGCCTCTGGAAATGACTGGACAACCAGGAATGTCCCTGGCAGGACAGGTGAATTCCAGGGTGGATGAGCTCGGCTGTCGCCACCTAAGCGGATCACAAGTCGCAGTTGTATCCAGAGGTGGTGCAAAGTCTCTTGCGTGAATGGGAAGAACCTTGGCACTATCTGTTCTCGCAATGTAAGCACTTTTGCATGTTAGAATTTCCAAGGCGTCTCTTGATCGCAGACTTGTTCCTTCTAGTGTGGCATTCGGAACTCCTGTATGCCATTCAGACAACACCACTGTTGCCCAGAGTTTTCAAGAAGATCTGGACAGACCGAGATCAAGGCATCCATGTGGCCCCATATTGGGCATGAATAGTGTGGTATCTACAACTCCTGGGCTTGAGCATCTGTAATCCGATCAGGCTACTCCTCTGGGATTATCTGCTGTCACAGCAGCAGGGCATGGTTTGGGCCTTTCGTAATCTCCACCTTCATGCTTGGAGATTGACCGGCGATAGCTGACACCTTCGACCTTCCTCTAAAGTTGGTTGATGTCATCTTGACAGCCAGATCTCCCTCGACAAAAACTGTATATGCTTTTTGTTGGGACATATTTGTGGCTTGGTGCTATATTTGGCAGATAGATCCTTCCAGGCGAAGTTATCTGATGTTGTGTTATTTGTTTTGTCCCTACCCCAGCAAAGCTTTGCTGGGGGCACAGTTAAAGGGTACCTTTTGGGGTTTTTGCGGTTGCCAGATCAGCCCTCATTTTTAAAGTCCCCAGTTGTTATGCTCTTTTTGAAAAGTTTACAACATTTGTTTCCTCCCTCTCCCTTTGTCATGCCCCAGTAGGACCTTAATTAGGTTCTTATTTTTCTGATGTGCACTTCCTTTAAGCTGCTTCACAGCTGCTCCTTGCGACTTCTCACTCTCAAGGCAGTGTTCCTCATCACCATAACATTGGTGCAGGGTTTACAGGCTCCCTGTCATTTTGCCATACACCACCTTTTTCCCCAGCAAATTGATCTTGTGGACTTGGGCATTATTCTTGCCTACGGTTGTGAAACTGTTTCACATCAGACAGAACATCAGCTTTCTGGCGTTCTATGGTCTCTCTCACTCCTCTAATGAACACTGGTTGGACGATTAGTGCTGTTAGTGGGGTTCTGCAAGGCTCTGCAGAAGATTACCGTCTTCCACTGGATCATGCTCTGCATTAAGATCTGGTACTCATTGGCCAAAAAGTAGCCTCCCAAAGAACTGCTTGCTGATTCTTTCAGAGCCACAGCTGCTACCACTGTGTTGGGATGCAGATCCCTGACCTGGACATTTGCCTGGTGGCTACATGGGGGACCCTCCATACATTCACGAAGTACTAATGTCTGGACAGTCAGCTTCACCGAGAGGGACATTTTTCCCACTCAGTCCTGCAAGACTTTATCTGAGATCATCCACAAACACATGTAACTGCTTTGAGATCTATTCAGAAAGTGAGGAATCTGTGGCTAGAAACCTCTATCAGAACAAATTACTGGCCTTCTGTAATACTCCTTTTGGTAAAGACTCTATCTAGCCACAGATTGCTCACTGACCTTCCTATCCTTGCCGTTCTCTGGTTAGATTTAATCCCTTGGTAAAATCCTGTGTTTAGGAATCTGCACACTGGTCATACCAATTTGCTTTTAGGGCTCTATTTTTGGTGGTGCAGACACTCTTGAAAGCAACTGACATCAACACTCTGGAGTGGCACCGATATAGGCTCCACACATCATTTCAGGTGAAGAATGACCTGGTATGTAGGGGTACTGCTACAAAGTTTCAGGATCCAGTCTGATGCCTGGGGGAATACTCAAAAAGTGACGAATCGGCAGCTAGAGAGTCTCAAACAGAAAGAGCCTTTCCCAATGTAAGTAACTTGTTCTTAAAGACCAAGTTTCTGTTCCTCTTAACTACTGGTCTGCCGCCTGCCCCTAACAAAGGTATTTTTGTTTGCCGTATTATCTGCTTTTTAAGCAGTAGTCACAGAAAAGATGAAATGTTACTCATTCAGAATTTTGACTGTTAGATGTGAAGCTATAGTTGCATAACTCATCTACCCATAACAATTCCATCAGTCCTTTTTCTTTGATAGGAGTTGACGTAGAATCCCGTTTCAAGTTTGGGTGGACACCTTTGATGTATGCTGCTAGTGTTGCGAATCTGGAAATGGTCCGTCTTCTCCTCGACAGGGGTGCTAATGCAAGCTTTGATAAGGGTGAGTTGAATCTAATATTAACTTAAGCATTTTCTTGTATGTTCATCCACTAATGTCTTTGCTAGCACATTACAAGAACCCTCTTAAAAACGGTGAACATATTAAGTGATGCTAGATGGAACACATTCAGTCTTGCTGTTCAATGACAATGTCTCCCCTTATCTCAAGGACTCCTCCACAATTCCGCCCAGCGTGGCGCACACACATTTCATAACTTTGGACAAGTCTCGGGATTGAGAGTAACCTGTCAGAAATCGTGCTTGTGTCGTGAGTTTCCTTTAGGGCCAACTTAGTTCTCCCTTATTATAGCCTAACTGCCAGTTGTAGGCTGATTTGAACACATTACACTCTGCACATTTATTTTTGAGCCACAATATTGTAGCTAAACACTGTATATGTTATTGGTTCTTCTCTCTGGGACTATGTCTGAACATCTCGTACAAGGTCAAACAACACTGTTCCCTGTCTTCTGTGCTTGACTAGCAATGTAGCTTGGCATTCAGACACAACATACATACACATATGCTATTTTCAAAAAGACACCTCATATCATATACACAGAGACGTGCCATTTGACAACAGAGCGGGGAATTCTTGCACAGGAGAGGCCTGAGACGGACGTGCCAGCCTTGCGCAACCTGAGATGCAGATTACCTAACAGTAACACAAGGTATCGGGTTTGGTTCTAATCCCAGAGATTTATGATATCACTGTGCCCACAGAGAGGCAGATATATCTTCAAATATGTTAGGGCTTCTCGTTGTAAACAGTTTACTTGTGATGTTTCTCCTTTTGCTGGCATGCATATATTTTATATTCACAGCGCAGTTGTTTTATGATAGAGCACGATAGTTTCACTAAATATTGTAAACTGTTTATGTGTCTTTGCTTTGTTTGTTATGGACATGCATGAGTTGGAAAACGAAAGGTGACAATCTGTTTCCACGATTCCCAGAGGGGACTAGAGTGTTGTGTTCTGGGGTGCTAACTTATCTGTCACTCTGGAAAGGGTAGGAGGGCAGGTAAGGTACTATGAGTTAGTCAAGATTGGGGTTCATAGGTACTGATGTGGTATGGTGACTCAGTTCCCTACATGTTGATGTTCTGTGATCCAGGCATAGTTCTGTTAGACATAATCCTTACAACATCGCTCTGCCAAAGCTTGGATTGGTACTTATTGCACAAGTCTCCTGAGTAGTGCTTGTGTGTGTCCATAATACCCCTTACACCTACCGCTGGAGACGTCCATGGTGTTGGGGATTAATCCTCCACAGTCTTTAGGAAGCACCAAATTCTGTGGTTTTTCAAGCTTGAAAGGTTAAAAGGATAACCCATTTTTGTGTTGCACATTTTTTCTATTTCTGTTTTATTAATGGCTGCACCCGCTGTTGTCATTCCTGGTAATTGCAGACCTGCTATCCATGCACATGTAACTCATCATGGACTTAATAATGCAGGTGGTGCTTTTATCACTGTGGTAGAAGCAGATGATGCTTATCGTTTTGAAGTATTTTATTCTTGAGTCGATTTTTCCAGCTGTGGATGCTAATTCAAGAATTCTTGCAGTATGAGCATGTTAATCCCATGCCCAATTCGGTCTTACCGCTTGAATAGTAGAAACAGATTGTTTACACTGATAGTTCAGCCCAGCCTGCTAAATGCTCTAAACAGCAGAATTCAGCAGCTTATGCCACTGTTGCTGGTGTGATTTTGGGCGAAAAATTCAAACCATAAAAAATGTGCACGCAGTCCTTAGCGTACTACACTGCACAGTTGGCTAAACTAAAATCTTTGCTTCTTGCACCCGAACATACGGATCCTGAATTCCCCATACTTACTGTGAGTGATTCGTATGGCTGTGTACAGTTCTTTAATGATAATTTACATTATTGGCGTCAGAATGGATTAAAAGATTCTTGAGGCCAAACAATCAAGCATGAAATGCTTTAAGTTAAAGTGGCAGACCCCAGAGATAGGTTGCCGCAGGCTCATGTTATTCATATACTGAGTCATCTACGTGTTGGAGCTCACGTAGGGAATTCTTTGGCTGATGAAGTGGCCAAATCTACAGTTAAGCCTGCCACTGTTGCCGCAATTACTCATTCTAAAACAAGAATAGACTCTGATATTTTAGCTGCCAATACGGCTCATAAAGACGTCACCCCCTTGCTATACCTACCACTTGAGTGAACAGAACATTCCTCTTGTAACTATTCCAGGATTTGTTGATCGATTGGTTCTCAATCAAGCCCACAGACTAGCTTTAGTGATAGCTGCGCACAAAGATGTTCCTTCTGCACAGGCAGATGGTGCGGCCACAATTTTAATTCTACAGCAACGTTATTGGTGGCATGGCTTATATCAACAGGCCAAAAAATATGTCCTTTGTTGTGACATTTGTCAACAAATTAAAGCTTCCACCGTGGCTCGTCCACTGCAGACACACCTATTCATTTCCAACTAACTTTCACCTGCATTTATTTGGACCACTTGTATTTCCGATACAGCATTTAAATGTATCCTAGTTGAGGTTAATTCTTGCTCTGGGTTTGGCCACAGCATTTGGCTGACATGCAAGTCTTTATCGGGACACATGTATGCTGTACATTCCACTCAGACCAGAACCCAGCTTTTGCATCACTAGCGTACCGGGACACTAAGGCATCCCTGGGTGTACTGGTGCATTATTCTTCTCCATATAGGCCCGAGGGAAGTTCTGTTGGGGAAATGATGAACTGTGACTTTAAGCAGTCCTTAACAGCTCGAGGCACCAGGCGTAGTTGGATCCGCCACCTATATGGAGTTCAGCGGGCTCTCAACTATCTCCCAAAAATGATCTCTGTGTGGCCGGACCCATCACAATGTCCTCTTAGGTATCAAAATGTTCATTCCATATCTTGACGGTTCAGACTTTGTGACAGCAGCCACACCCTTTGACATAAATGATAGTTGTGCAGTTTTACAAGATCCGCAAAAGTTCTGTTACACCCAATCCAACGAGCAGTTGAAGACATCTGCCTCTGCAAGAATCAAAGAGAAACAAGAACCTTCCAGCTGAATTCCACAAGTTGGGAATCTCGTGCGAGAGAAGGTGGCTGTAAAGGAGGAGTTTGGCCATCATACCGAGCACCGGTGCCAGTTCTTGTTACTTAAGGTGCAAGAACCGTACTCTTGCCACCGCTTCCTGGTTCTAAAGACAATGGTTTTGCCTCCATTTATAACATCAATACATCACATGACCGATTCTCAACAGTAGGCCACGAGGAGTCCTTGGTAGTTCCCTAACTCTTCTTGCTACCATACAGGAAATTCCTCTACAGCTAGGAAGCACCCCCAAAGCTGTTCTAGGGAGTGCGGCAAATGCACTTCAATCCATACATGCATCCACTACATCTGCCAGCAACTCAACTGAAGTGAGAACTGAACTTACTACAGCATTTTCTGCAGCAGATGTCGTTCATACAGATCCACCATTCTTGGATTTTACCGATTTTCTAAATGTACTTACAGCACCAGTTTGTCGACGAACTGCTTCTGGGTATTATGTGGGTCAAGATTTTTTTTCTTTGGCTTCTTTTTATGATTCTTCCATTCTAGACAATTCTGAACTGATCTATGTTGTCTTTTCATGGCTGAAATACACTTATTTGGTCCCTTCTTGGATATATGTTTGATTTACACTTTCCTTGGTTTTTCCATTCCTGTGGATTGGATTTGTCAGTTTTGTTTCTTGCTGATTAATGGCCACTATCTTCCAAAACCCTCAAGCTAAAAAGAATTTGTCCTTCGTGAACATTTCAGCTGTTCCAGTAACTGATGGAATTATTTGGGATAAAGATCCTTACGAGATATTTGGTTCTTCGGAGATCCTGCAGATACGATATGTGTTTAGGGTTTCTGTTGGGGGTGTGATAGTACCTGGGTTATATTCTGATGATTGGGATGTTGAAACTGTAAACTACATACTTTCGGAGCTGGATTATTATACTGTTTTTGAATTAGAGTATGTGTACCTTAATTCTGCTAATTATGGTGAACATTATGGACCTCATTATTTACATCGATCTACGGTTGAACGCACTCTTTTTTTATTTACACACAATGGGTACATTGTCTAACTCATCCCCAAGGGAATTCCAAAGCATACAAAGATAAACTTACACATTTTTCAGGATATGACAAGTCAGATCCACCGTCCCTTTATTTGAAAGTTGCCCCTACACCACAGAAAAAAAAATGCTTAGGCAAACAAAATTAACCTTAATAGATTAATTTGTTACAAAATTAGCTGTGAAAGGCTATGACTATTGGAAGGACACAATTGATTTGAAATCCTTTTGGGGTACCAAAACCTCGCAGGTCCAGTGTACAGATATTTATTTCACACCTGCTTAATTCCAACTCAGTTTTTACTGAATGACGCTGTTCAGCGGACTACATGTCTAGGATTGCCTAAAATTAAAGAATGAATTGCACCAACCAGTCCTTTCTTTGCACAGTTTGAAAATTGGCGACACTTAACAAATTTCACTGCTGTCCAACTCAATAGTATATTACAGAATTGTACATGTAACACCACATTTTCAGTTCCTCACGAGTGGTGTCTGTGGTCAGTGGACTCCTATGGATGTCATTCCTGTTTTTTGAATTCCACACCGGGGTTTAAAGCTAGCCGACCTGATCCTCGTTATTCCCAGTTGCAACACTCTGGAATTATTGCTACCTATTCAGTGGGGAAAATTGTGTCAACAATGGTTAGAACACTATCTGCAGTGAAACAACATCTTTCTCTTCTATCGGAGGACATGTACCTATCTGATTTTCTGTTGGGGCTCTAAATCTCTACATACTAAAAGATTTATTTGTGCTACATTTAATGAAATTTGGAAATTGTCACAAATAGAAGCTGCTTTACTTTTAAGACAAATTGATAAAGATAATTTGAATAAAGTACTTATTGTTGTTGATAATAGTATTAATATGATGTCTTCTCACATTTACCATTTGAATATCATTGTGGCCTCTGTTATTGGTATCATGCAAAGTGACATGTCTTCATTGTACCATAGGCAAAGTCAGTTTAGATCCATCGTGCAGTTTAGTTGGCCCCTTCAAACCCTACAAAATGGTCGTATTCCTTGGCGTTACCCTTAATTCCAGCCAGCTATTCGTGCCTTTCAATCTGACATGTAAACAACTCCTGGGGAAAAAAAGACGCAACCTACACAATGTTACATCTCGAAGTTCGAACTGTTCCCTTTCACTATAGCAGAACACCTTCTTGCTGTATGGTTAATACATGACGTAATAGCTCTGCTAATTTCAATATTTAAATTTACAGTTTGCATGAAACATTTATTTCCCTGTCGGTAGATAAGAGACCCTCGGAGGCAGCTTCATTCATGAATTATGGACCATCCCATTTTCTTACCGCTGTGAACGTGCGAATAAGGAGGTCTTCCTTACTGCAAAGGAATGCGACTCTTCTGTCAGACATTCACTTATTTTTCAACATGTAACCATTCATGGCGTATGTAATGCGTCAATAGTGTATGTGGCCTGTTTTATAAAAGGAATCCGAGCCCCTTCCATAATTCCCCTTATTCATGTTCTTTCAAACTGAAGCTATTTAATGTTAACTGATCACGATTGTTGTGAATGAAAGCTGTGATCCCATATATTTTGTCGGTTTCCTGCTTTGTCGCGTGCAGCAATAACATACTCTACCCACCTCCGCAAGGAGGACACGATAGCTCATTGTGTCCTTTCATTCCAACTTTGAAGGCAGATTTTAACAAGCTAAGCAGATTCAAAGCACTATTGTCTCAAAAAGAAGTAGCACTAACATCTGCTTGAGAGACCTTTGAATTGCAAGTTGCACGGACATCCAGTGAAATAGAGTCCTTGTTAAACACCAATCTCCCAATACATTTCGGCAAATTAGTTCATTGCGTTTTAATGCATCTAATACTGCCGGCCGTGCTCACTTTTTGAAAGTTCTTGGTTCTGGCATAGTCAGTTCCTTCCAAAAAATCTTTGGGGTAATACCAGCTTTTATTAATACCCTTTTTTCAAGTATGTTCGGACAGCATCCCTTTGGTATTATTCCTCATTTGTGGCATTTGGATTCTATTTTTGCTCCTCCGTAATGGATATTCCGTCTTGAAACCCTCTGTTGTGAATGCATGCTAAGGTTCTTGAGAGTCTTACTGCTCCAAGAACTAGATCTTGACTGATGATTGACATTCCGACCTGTCTGTAGTGCCTGCACCCAACCTGTGTTTCATTACCTATGATGCCCCTTTAAATGGGCCCTGGATATGTGCCTGGCTCTGAAAATGCTGGTTCCTGTGGACATGAACCTGTTGATGAGTCCTCTAACGACCCATTTCGGGAGTTGTTCCATTGGCTTGCGACTGCTGCACAATGCCAGGTATGAGCCCCTTCCTTCCTTCCTTCCTTCCTTCAGAGGAGATGAAGGCTTCGGCATATGACTCATTCAATTTTAGCTCTAATAGCACGGAGGCAGATTTCCTGTATACTTACTCAGCATCGGCTGATAACGAGGATCATGTCTGTTCTCTGGGTGATTTGAATTAGGCAGATTCATCGTCTGTGGAGATGGATTCCATCCTGGACTCACTTTCTCTTGGGAGACATCATAGACTCCTTCAACACGCCTTAATATGGCTACATTTCCACATGAACATGGTATGTTTTATATTATTATTGTTGTAATTTTGTTTTGTAGAACTTGCTTAATAGCAAAGCATTGAATTAGCCTAGCTTGTGCTATATAGTGTTTATCTAGTCGCTCCGTTACTTGCTCGACCAAAGTGAGGGGTGTGGTGAGTTCCCTTTTGGGCCCACTTATTCTCCCTTATTTTAGACTAACTGCAAATTGTATGCAACTCTGCTTTGCACACGTTGCACTCAGCACGTTTATTTTTGTGCCACAATATCATTTTAGCAAAACACTGCATGTTTTTGTTATTCGTTTTTCTCTCTGGGACTATGTCTAAACATCTTGTACAAGGTCAAATAACACTGTGTCCTGTCTTCTGTGCTCGGTTAGCAACAACGTAGCTTGGCATTTAGACACAAAATTCATTCACATCTGCTTTTTTCAAAAAGACACCTTGTATCATATACAGTAAGACGTGCCATTTGAAAATCGAGAGGGGAATTCTTGCAGAGAAGAGGTCCAGAGATGAATGCACCAGCCTTGTGCAATCTGAGATGCAGATTACCTAATAATACAAGGTATGGGGTTCGGTTCTAATCCCAGAGATCTATCACCATGCCCACAAAGTGATGATAGGCTGAGGCATATATATCTTTAAACATGATAGAGCTTCTCATTGCATACAATTTTCTTTTGATGTCACTCATTTTGCTGGCATGCATATGTTTTATAGTTGCAGCGCAGTTGTTTGATAGTTTCAATAAATATTGTAAACTGTTCTCGTGTCTTTGTTTTGTTTGTTATGGACATGCAGGAGTGAGAAAACGAAAGGTGATCATCTGTTCCCATGATTTCCTGAGGGAATAAGAGTGTTGTGTTCTGGGGTGCTAACTTACCTGTTACTCTGGAAAGGGTAAGAGGGCAGGTAAGGCACTATGATCTAGTCAGGATTGGGGTTTATAGGTACTGATGTGGTATGGTTACTCAGTTCCTACATGCTGAAGTTCTGTGATCCCTGGCATAGTTCGGTGTACACAGAATCCCTGCAGCACTTGTTCCCTCTGCTTCCGGGCGCATCTGAACCCAGACTCTAAATATGCGGTGCTGCAGTCAGTGGCAGCCTCAAATGTTCCTATACCTAGAGGTGAGAGTTCATCATGATGAAGGCACGGGACAGGAAGATCACTTTTCTGGAGAACCCTGCCATTGACTGTGACAGACTGCAATTCTCAGTCAAAAAATGGTGGTGCTTCCCCAGCTGTTATATTTCTTTGCAAACTTCCTTTTGTTTTTTCTAGAGGAAATTCTTTTGCAATGTGGATGCCTCACTGGGTAATCTCCTCTGGTGCAATAGTCGCAGGAAAGTTGCAGCAGCCAAGCTCCATCTTCCCGCAGATAGGGGGGTTTGGGAGCCCTGAAATCTGAGCACGATTATCTTGCATCAAAGTTGAAGTGGGTTTGTCATTGGCTGATAGAGCACCATTTAGAGGACACAGCTTCTATGTTAGCATCACGAAGGTCATCCATACTTCATTAGATAGCAGAAAGAACTGGGGCTTGTTCTTTCTGCTATCTAATGCACCCCCCGTGCACTCCTGCCTATTATCGGTGGCTTATGGTTGCCCACGCAGAGTCATGCATCTCACAACAACACTCGTCTCTGATGCCAAAAAAAGTCTCTTGGAGGGATTCTCTAGAAACAAAGGGGTCCTCACCACGTCTGTCCTATGACAATGATACACTGCTACACTTGGCTCCTTTCCATGCACCAAGAAAAACAAGCCCATTGCTAAAGGTCCTTGCCCTGGCCATATTGCTGGCAAAATGTACAACCACCTCTCATTGAAAGACGGTTGGACTCCCTCTTGTGACCTTATGGAGGCAATTGCTCACTGTATGGACTGAAGCAGAAGGTAGGGCACTACGCTAGGAAGAAGTATGAGGTCGTCGGACATATCCCCTCCAACAATGGCATAAACGCCGTGCTACTTTTCAAAACCCTCCTAGAGATGACCGGTTTCCACCCTGATTCCTGATTTATTACCAATTTTAACAATTGTAGGACCATAATCCTGCAGATGTAATGCACACCCTTCACTCTATTGGTCGCCTTGTAGTTTCAGGTTTTCACTTCACCTTAATTTTCATAGTTCTACATCTCCCTATATATTGAGCTTTGTGTCGATATCTATCTGTGGCATATTGATTGCATTATAATTGGACGCTGTTTTGTAAATAATACATTGCATAATTATGTATGGGTGAGATAAGTGATGTCCTCAACTACTAGTCCATCATGTGACATTGTTAACCTGCCAATTGTATGGATTACTCCATGTTCACAGTTCTACCTATGTAAAAACAGAAAAACAATAAAGCATTTAAAAAAATAAGTAAATATTGAGTGATGCTGCTGATCTGAAGCCTGACACTGTCACTATTTTGAATCTTTGACCTGTGTGTATTTGCTCTTGTATTAGGTCTGCCTGTCGTGGGGTGGTAGTATCTTTGTTTTTCATGAATCACTCTTGCCAGCTAATTGCTGGGGTCACTGAATGTCACATGCTAAAATAATGATCACAGAATTTGTGCATTATAGTTGTACTTGTTTGTGAACAAAAACTTGATAACTAATAACTTATTTGTATTTATTTATGATTGCTTGCTTACAAATTCCAGACTAATACAGTTGCATATAATTTATTAGGTAGGTATTAGGTATTCAAAGCTTTATTCGAGGAATATACTCATAAAAGCACAAACATACATTTAAAATACATCACATTAAAATTTTTTCCTATTTATACATACTTTTAAAACAGTTGTGCGTACATAAACAATACAAATCTTTGGTGTACATTTACACAGAAATCACTTGATACCCCAGTTATATTACATTAATAGAAATTGCCCGCCGTCTAATGGACCATGCCCACCCCAGATACTTTGCTGTTCCTAGAACAATAGGCATATCAGTGGCGGTGCAAATAATTCGTAGCGCCTCAACACCCCTGGATGTCCCTAGATTTCTACAAACAGGAGCTAACCAAACTCTTCTCGGGGTGGCATAAGCTTTACACAAAAATAGAACGTGACCTATATTTTCCTCAGTTGCACCACAAACCGGGCAGCACGAGGTGGTTGAACTCCTCCACCTACCCGTCCGTGATCTCAGAGGAAGGGCACCTAATCTTAACTGGAAGAAAAGCTTCCTATCCCCTGGGTTAGTAATACTGTCCCAGTATAGTTCCAATGCAGGACACAGTTTGATTTCTAAGAAACGCCCCGCCATTGTGTCTGATCTCGTTCTACTCCAGAGTCTGCCATCTATCCAACCCCAATATAAACTTTTAATTATGTTTTTGTTTGGAAAGGGTTCCCCAGATGGATTATCCCATAGATTGGAGAGGCCGAGGTCACCTAAAGCAGTCCTAAGATTTTTTAACCAGACTATTTTATGAAAGGTGTCCGCTTTAATTATGGCAAGGAACCCCTCTGCATAATGCCGTATCTCTGGGGTAGTCCAGAGGCGTCTCCAATAGAGAATCGGGCGCAAACCCGCTCGGTCACTAACTGATCTTCTCCCTAAATCAAGACCAAGCGGGATTAGTGGTGTACTCTGAGGGAGACCCGTGATTCCCCTGAGGAACCTATTCTCCGATATTTGCAAGGGGAGAAGCCTCTCGAAACCCCACAGCTCAGCCCCATATAGGGCAGACCCAATAGCCTTGGCATCATATACTGTCAGGACTGGTTTTATAGGCTTTGATTTAGACTTTTTGTGTTCCACCCGAAGTGCCCCCGAAATCTGTTGATGCCTCAGGACCGCCTTTTCTATATGATGGGACCATTTTAGATTGTTTGCTATCTGCACCCCAAGGTAGGTAAATACAGTAACCACCTCAAGCTCACAATTATTCAGAAGTATTTTAGGCCGGGGTCTACGTTTTGGTGAGAAGGCCATCAGCTTGGTCTTACCCACATTAACTTCCAGGCCATGTTCCCCACAGAAAAGATCGAAGATGTTTAAAGCTCGCTGCAAGCCAGCCGGTGTTTTGGATAAAATCAGCGTATCGTCGGCGAACATCAGGATCGGAACCCTGAGGCCCGCCAACGAAGGTGCATTGACACTGGCATCCAGCATCCGAGCCACAATTCCGTTAATAAATAGGGAAAAAAGCAGGGGGGCCATAGCACACCCCTGTCGGACTCCGCGTTCAATCGGAAAGTCGGCAGATGATTCACCATTCATACCCCACTGAACTTTGGCGAAGTTACACTCATGCAGCCTCATTATCAGGGTGAGTAACTCAGCCGGAAGGCCTATTTCGCTCAGAACTGCCCAGAGCTTTCTCCTTGGGACCAGGTCGAAGGCAGCCCGCAAGTCGACAAAGGCAACATACAGGCTGCCCTCGCCGAGCACCACCGTCCCCCACTGCAGCAGAGCAAAGCGAAACACCTGGTCGACTGTGCTTGTAGCCCGCCGAAAACCTGCCTGATAAGGGGACAGGGCGTTGTTCTCGTCTACCCAATCCATTAGTAGGTTTACCACCATTCTCCCTACCACTTTTTGGATAGTGGCACTCAAACTTATCGACCTATAATTGGCCGGGAGGGACCGATCCCCTTTTTTATATATGGGTATAATATTTGCTCCCTTCCATAGCTCTGGGACTGCCGTTCCCTTCGCAATAGCGTTTCCCAAAAGGAATACATACCTAACCCACCTCGCCTTATCGTTTATGAAAACATCAGAGGGTATCCCATCTAGACCCGGGGCCCTTCCCCCTTGGGCAGTGCATATTGCAACTTCAGTTTCTTTAGGGGAAAATAAATTCCTAGTGGGGAATACAGCAGAAATTACTTCCACATCCTTAAACTCGGTAGTCTCAGCATATTGGGGTTTGAAATAATCCACCCAGGCACCCTCAGCGACATTATTGTCGGGTTTATTTGGAGTTCCACCTCTACCCCACTTGACAATATTCCAGAATAACCTGGAATCATTAGCCCCCGAGGCCTCCTTTAGTTCTGCCCAATACTTTTCATCCCATGTTTTTTTTGCTAGCGATACGCTAACCTTGTAGTGCTTCCTAGCCTCGCTAATCGCTGCCCTGTCCCTATTCCTGATTGCTCTTCCCAAGCTTAACCTGGCTTCCCTGCACTGATGATTAAACCACCTAGCTGGTTTGGGTGGTTGTTTCCTATTTATCTTGCGGGACCTCAAGAAATGCGGTTTTAAAAGGGAAAAGAGCTTGTTGTGTATGTCCGTTATTTCCCTAGAACCTGGGATTACGGGGTTTGCAGCCTCCATAGCAGCGATTGCAGCATCCACCTCGGAACTTATAAAGTCCATAGATTCTGCATTCGCCAATACACTCGGCCAGTTAAGTCTGCGCATGTCATTGGCCATGGTAGGCATTGGGCCGTCACTTGATTGAGGGTTCCCTGATATGGCCATCCACCAGTTATGGGTCACACAGAGGGGATTGTGGTCACTTTCCAGTCTACCCTCGATTTTCATGTCGCATACCAACTGCCACAAATTGAGGCTGCAAAGGACATAGTCTATCCGACTTTGGTTATGACCATTGTCGAATGTACAGGCACCTTCCCTATCGCCCTTCGTCCTCCCATTCAGGGCTCTCAACCCATGTTCCAGGCAAATGGCATTCAGTTGTAATATATCTTTCGTCCACCGCTTAACAGGAGCCAGATTTAAAGTCTGGACACCCCATTGCGTATCCTCCTCTTGCCCTAGGGGATCATCCGAACTATCCAATGGTTCGAAAGTCCTATTTAGGTCACCAGCTACTACAACTTTGTTACCCAGGGACTGCGATTCCAAAAAAGTGGACAAAGCCTCTAGAATGGGTGAACTCCCAGTGGTACTGCCCCTGGCGTAGATGTTGTATATATCTATCCCTCCCCACTTTTCTGAGGCTATTCTTAGCATTTGGATGTCCTTACAACCCAGATCCACCACTTTGATTGTTATTTGAAGACATTGCCTTACCCAGATTGTAAGGCCTCCCATCGGTCGACCCCTAGCGCCTCTACTGGCCGGGATTGAAAAATGTAAGTAGCCAGGAAGAAATATAGGATCGCAAGCCCATGTCTCCTGGAATAAACAAACTTCAAAGCCATTGACGAAATCCATCCAGTTTTGGGACATCAGCTTGCTACTCAACCCCGCGATGTTCCATGAAAAAAACTTCCCTAAACTGGGGCCGTCCATGGGAACTGCTCCTACACAGGACATCCCAAAGTCGTTTGTTAAGATTCCGTCATACCCCTCCCTCTCTCGGATGGTATCCTCAGTGTTGTGATCAACCTCCTGGGTGCCAACAGTGCTAAGTGTAATTAGTTCCTCATTTTCAGAGTCCCCAGAAATTGGAATACACTCCCCACATGTTTCCTCCAAAATCACAGTCTCCCAACCAGTTCTCATTTCATTTGATTCCACGTTTTTAGTCAAAACAGTTAACACAGGCTTCCCACATATATCCCAACGGGTCATACCTTCCCTACTGTTCGTGGAATAATCGGAATTTGGTCAATGAACCCACCCCGGATCTTTCATCACTTCAAAACGATTGTACGTTGGTCCATTATAAAAGTTACCCCGTTGTAAGGGTACAGTGAAAGGAACAAACCCTGGGGAGGGGAGATTGTTATAGCGACCTAATTCACTGGTCATACCAAATTGAACACCTGTTGGTCTTGGATAAAAGAATGTGAGATCAACAACACCAATTCCACCACTGCTTGTGCCCCAATTTTGCTTCGTAATCAGACGTGCCACCCTAGGATCGTGGAAATTAACAACTATACACTCCCCCCTCCCCCCCCCCCACCCCAAGTGCTTAGGAGTACAACCTATCCAGTCTGTCCTTCTCACTCCAATAATCAGCCCGTCCACTTCCCCGGGCAGTGGTCTATTTGCCTTTAACCAGTGCATTACCTTGTTTTTTAGCATCTGGAAGGATTCTCTTTGCCCGGCCAACAAAGGTGGTACATTAGTGAGGACAGCCACGAAAGGATAAGAATCTGGGGTGAGATTCATAGGAGGTATCCTACGAGGTGCCTTCATCCGGAGGGTGTTAGGCAGGCTAATGGCAGGAGCAGCAGGACGGGATGTTGGAATACTTGGTGGTGGTTGGGAACTATTCAATACAGTGTTATTAGTTTTGGAACTGTCTTTGTTACCCCTAACAGGAACGCCAAGACGGGGTGTTGAAATGCTTGGTGAGGGTTGGGAACCATTAGATACAGGATTGCCACTTTTGGAGCTATCTTTATTATCCATGGCCACAGTATCAGGCAGCTTGTTTTTTTTAGTGGTATTACTACTTGGACGGTCCGACAAATCTAAATTAGTCATGGGGATTTGTCCCTTCGACTGAGGCCTACTTGCAATGCTGACTACGGGGGAGGAGGCTCAGCGATGGACACACCATTTGCCTGGCCATTTGGTTTCAGAAGATTGATGCTATCCCCCGTCCTAGGGTGGGACTTGATTAGGGATTTGGTGGAAAGTTATCTAGAGTAGCCTGCTCGAAATGATCTAACCAATCAGCTAATTTTTAAACTCGTTCCTCAATAGGAGTCAGGAGAGACCTCATCAGCCTCTCCAACTCGAGGAGCAGGGGTGGAGCAGAAGATAAGGTCTCAGCCAATACCATCGCTGAGGGGTCATTCATGTTAGATACGGGACTAGCCGGAACAACTCCGTCCTTGACAATCTTAACCCCACCAGAGCCAGCCCCAATAGGCTCGCAGGAAGGGCGCAGGCATATTCCAACCTTCCTTATTTATTTCGGATGTTTGGGAAGATAGCACTTCTTCGGGGCAGCACTTCTTTTGTTACTTGGTTTAGTTTTAACCATGTGAGTTGACACACTCGGTTGGGCAGTGGTCACCTGCCCTGTAGGTAAGCAAGTTGGTATAATGGACGAGGTAGAAGGCAAAATGGGCACGTCGTGACCCACAGACGAGCCAGCCAACAGCTCTAGTGAAGGGGGAAAAGCATAAGGCGTTTCCAGTACAGCTGGCAGGGTTAGGGATGACAGGGGAGGAACCAATGCCGGGAAACCCTGAGGTGGCCGTTTCTCCAAAGGAATTTTAAGGAGTTCAATAGATAACCTACGCTCGGCGCGCCTCTCCGCCAAAGCGATCTCTTTGTCAATATCTTGGGTTACCCGACTAAAGTATTTGTCTCAAGGACCCAAGATGGCTGACCCCACATCGGCCTGAGTAGAGATCTGGACAGTGGTATTTGAAGGAGAAGACATACTTTTAAGCCAACGTGCTTTAAAAAGAACAATACTATATAAGCAAACACCAGAGATCTCTAGATACAGGGAACGTACTGTAACAAGTAGTCAGAAGGCGCAATGTCAAAGAGCGGGCCCAGCCCAGCCTCCTTTAGCCCCTGACGGCCACAGACGGTCCCGCCCTTGTCCCGCCCTTGTCCCGCCCTTGTCCCGGGCTTCTCCCGGGACGCTCCCGCGCGCTCCCGCGCAGCGGAAGTAAGCACCACTGTTATAGGTCAGACGTGACACGCAGGGGGCGGGGCTGACAGGGAGAGCGGGCCAGGTGTTCTCAATCGGCCAGGCAGGGACTCCTGGGAAACAGAGTCCCTGCAGAAACGCTCGCAGCCCTGCCCAAAAGCCCCAGCACAACACAGACTGCACAGCCTCTCCACAGATTCCCCAGCGGCAATTCCGGTGAAGCGGGACCCGCGAAGCGGGTTCGGCGAACAGTGGGCTCAGAGACAGTACAACAGCCCAAGGCCAAGAGTCCAGGAGCAAGGGTCCGTCAGACGCACTTTCAAATCAACATTGGATCCCGCAGGTAAGAGGCAGGCAGGCTCTTTAACACACTCTGTGCGCAGGGGGCGGGGCTGACAGGGAGAGCGGGCCAGGTGTTCTCAATCGGCCAGGCAGGGACTCCTGGGAAACAGAGTCCCTGCAGAAACGCTCGCAGCCCTGCCCAAAAGCCCCAGCACAACACAGACTGCACAGCCTCTCCACAGATTCCCCAGCGGCAATTCCGGTGAAGCGGGACCCGCGAAGCGGGTTCGGCGAACAGTGGGCTCAGAGACAGTACAACAGCCCAAGGCCAAGAGTCCAGGAGCAAGGGTCCGTCAGACGCACTTTCAAATCAACATTGGATCCCGCAGATAAGAGGCAGGCAGGCTCTTTAACACACTCTGTGCGCAGGGGGCGGGGCTGACAGGGAGAGCGGGCCAGGTGTTCTCAATCGGCCAGGCAGGGACTCCTGGGAAACAGAGTCCCTGCAGAAACGCTCGCAGCCCTGCCCAAAAGCCCCAGCACAACACAGACTGCACAGCCTCTCCACAGATTCCCCAGCGGCAATTCCGGTGAAGCGGGACCCGCGAAGCGGGTCCGGCGAACAGTGGGCTCAGAGACAGTACAACAGCCCAAGGCCAAGAGTCCAGGAGCAAGGGTCCGTCAGACGCACTTTCAAATCAACATTGGATCCCGCAGGTAAGAGGCAGGCAGGCTCTTTAACACACTCTGTGCGCAGGGGGCGGGGCTGACAGGGAGAGCGGGCCAGGTGTTCTCAATCGGCCAGGCAGGGACTCCTGGGAAACAGAGTCCCTGCAGAAACGCTCGCAGCCCTGCCCAAAAGCCCCAGCACAACACAGACTGCACAGCCTCTCCACAGATTCCCCAGCGGCAATTCCGGTGAAGCGGGACCCGCGAAGCGGGTTCGGCGAACAGTGGGCTCAGAGACAGTACAACAACCCAAGGCCAAGAGTCCAGGAGCAAGGGTCCGTTAGACGCACTTTCAAATCAACATTGGATCCCGCAGGTAAGAGGCAGGCAGGCTCTTTAACACACTCTGTGCGTGGGGGGCGGGGCTGACAGGGAGAGCGGGCCAGGTGTTCTCAATCGGCCAGGCAGGGACTCCTGGGAAACGGAGTCCCTGCAGAAACGCTCGCAGCCCTGCCCAAAAGACCCAGCACAACACAGACTGCACAGCCTCTCCACAGATTCCCCAGCAGCAATTCCGGTGAAGCGGGACCCGCGAAGCGGGTCCGGCGAACAGTGGGCTCAGAGACAGTACAACAGCCCAAGGCCAAGAGTCCAGGAGCAAGGGTCCGTCAGACGCACTTTCAAATCAACATTGGATCCCGCAGATAAGAGGCAGGCAGGCTCTTTAACACACTCTGTGCGCAGGGGGCGGGGCTGACAGGGAGAGCGGGCCAGGTGTTCTCAATCGGCCAGGCAGGGACTCCTGGGAAACAGAGTCCCTGCAGAAACGCTCGCAGCCCTGCCCAAAAGCCCCAGCACAACACAGACTGCACAGCCTCTCCACAGATTCCCCAGCGGCAATTCCGGTGAAGCGGGACCCGCAAAGCGGGTCCGGCGAACAGTGGGCTCAGAGACAGTACAACAGCCCAAGGCCAAGAGTCCAGGAGCAAGGGTCCGTCAGACGCACTTTCAAATCAACATTGGATCCCGCAGGTAAGAGGCAGGCAGGCTCTTTAACACACTCTGTGCGCAGGGGGCGGGGCTGACAGGGAGAGCGGGCCAGGTGTTCTCAATCGGCCAGGCAGGGACTCCTGGGAAACAGAGTCCCTGCAGAAACGCTCGCAGCCCTGCCCAAAAGCCCCAGCACAACACAGACTGCACAGCCTCTCCACAGATTCCCCAGCGGCAATTCCGGTGAAGCGGGACCCGCGAAGCGGGTTCGGCGAACAGTGGGCTCAGAGACAGTACAACAACCCAAGGCCAAGAGTCCAGGAGCAAGGGTCCGTTAGACGCACTTTCAAATCAACATTGGATCCCGCAGGTAAGAGGCAGGCAGGCTCTTTAACACACTCTGTGCGTGGGGGGCGGGGCTGACAGGGAGAGCGGGCCAGGTGTTCTCAATCGGCCAGGCAGGGACTCCTGGGAAACGGAGTCCCTGCAGAAACGCTCGCAGCCCTGCCCAAAAGACCCAGCACAACACAGACTGCACAGCCTCTCCACAGATTCCCCAGCAGCAATTCCGGTGAAGCGGGACCCGCGAAGCGGGTCCGGCGAACAGTGGGCTCAGAGACAGTACAACAGCCCAAGGCCAAGAGTCCAGGAGCAAGGGTCCGTCAGACGCACTTTCAAATCAACATTGGATCCCGCAGGTAAGAGGCAGGCAGGCTCTTTAACACACTCTGTGCGCAGGGGGCGGGGCTGACAGGGAGAGCGGGCCAGGTGTTCTCAATCGGCCAGGCAGGGACTCCTGGGAAACGGAGTCCCTGCAGGAACGCTCGCAGCCCTGCCCAAAAGCCCCAGCACAACAGACTGCACAGCCTCTCCACAGATTCCCCAGCGGCAATTCCGGTGAAGCGGGACCCGCGAAGCGGGTCCGGCGAACAGTGGGCTCAGAGACAGTACAACAGCCCAAGGCCAAGAGTCCAGGAGCAAGGGTCCGTCAGACGCACTTTCAAATCAACATTGGATCCCGCAGGTAAGAGGCAGGCAGGCTCTTTAACACACTCTGTGCGCAGGGGGCGGGGCTGACAGGGAGAGCGGGCCAGGTGTTCTCAATCGGCCAGGCAGGGACTCCTGGGAAACGGAGTCCCTGCAGGAACGCTCGCAGCCCTCCCCAAAAGCCCCAGCACAACACAGACTGCACAGCCTCTCCACAGATTCCCCAGCGGCAATTCCGGTGAAGCGGGACCCGCGAAGCGGGTCCGGCGAACAGTGGGCTCAGAGACAGTACAACAGCCCAAGGCCAAGAGTCCAGGAGCAAGGGTCCGTCAGACGCACTTTCAAATCAACATTGGATCCTGCAGGTAAGAGGCAGGCAGGCTCTTTAACACACTCTGTGCGCAGGGGGCGGGGCTGACAGGGAGAGCGGGCCAGGTGTTCTCAATCGGCCAGGCAGGGACTCCTGGGAAACGGAGTCCCTGCAGAAACGCTCGCAGCCCTGCCCAAAAGCCCCAGCACAACACAGACTGCACAGCCTCTCCACAGATTCCCCAGCGGCAATTCCGGTGAAGCGGGACCCGCGAAGCGGGTCCGGCGAACAGTGGGCTCAGAGACAGTACAACAGCCCAAGGCCAAGAGTCCAGGAGCAAGGGTCCGTCAGACGCACTTTCAAATCAACATTGGATCCCGCAGGTAAGAGGCAGGCAGGCTCTTTAACACTCTGTGCGCAGGGGGCGGGGCTGACAGGGAGAGCGGTCCAGGTGTCCTCAATCGGCCAGGCAGGGACTCCTGGGAAACAGAGTCCCTGCAGAAACGCTCGCAGCCCTGCCCAAAAGCCCCAGCACAACACAGACTGCACAGCCTCTCCACAGATTCCCCAGCGGCAATTCCGGTGAAGCGGGACCCGCGAAGCGGGTCCGGGGAACAGTGGGCTCAGAGACAGTACAACAGCCCAAGGCCAAGAGTCCAGGAGCAAGGGTCCGTCAGACGCACTTTCAAATCAACATTGGATCCCGCAGGTAAGAGGCAGGCAGGCAGGCTCTTTAACACACTCTGTGCGCAGGGGGCGGGGCTGACAGGGAGAGCGGGCCAGGTGTTCTCAATCGGCCAGGCAGGGACTCCTGGGAAACGGAGTCCCTGCAGGAACGCTCGCAGCCCTCCCCAAAAGCCCCAGCACACCACAGACTGCACAGCCTCTCCACAGATTCCCCAGCGGCAATTCCGGTGAAGCGGGACCCGCGAAGCGGGTTCGGCGAACAGTGGGCTCAGGGACAGTACAACAGCCCAAGGCCAAGAGTCCAGGAGCAAGGGTCCGTCAGACGCACTTTCAAATCAACATTGGATCCCGCAGGTAAGAGGCAGGCAGGCTCTTTAACACACTCTGTGCGCAGGGGGCGGGGCTGACTGGGAGAGCGGGCCAGGTGTTCTCAATCGGCCAGGCAGGGACTCCTGGGAAACAGAGTCCCTGCAGAAACGCTCGCAGCCCTGCCCAAAAGCCCCAGCACAACACAGACTGCACAGCCTCTCCACAGATTCCCCAGCGGCAATTCCGGTGAAGCGGGACCCGCGAAGCGGGTCCGGCGAACAGTGGGCTCAGAGACAGTACAACAGCCCAAGGCCAAGAGTCCAGGAGCAAGGGTCTGTCAGACGCACTTTCAAATCAACATTGGATCCCGCAGGTAAGAGGCAGGCAGGCTCTTTAACACACTCTGTGCGCAGGGGGCGGGGCTGACAGGGAGAGCGGGCCAGGTGTTCTCAATCGGCCAGGCAGGGACTCCTGGGAAACTGAGTCCCTGCAGAAACGCTCGCAGCCCTGCCCAAAAGCCCCAGCACAACACAGACTGCACAGCCTCTCCACAGATTCCCCAGCGGCAATTCCGGTGAAGCGGGACCCGCAAAGCGGGTCCGGCGAACAGTGGGCTCAGAGACAGTACAACAGCCCAAGGCCAAGAGTCCAGTAGCAAGGGTCCGTCAGACGCACTTTCAAATCAACATTGGATCCCGCAGGTAAGAGGCAGGCAGGCTCTGTAACACACTCTGTGCGCAGGGGGCGGGGCTGACAGGGAGAGCGGGCCAGGTGTTCTCAATCGGCCAGGCAGGGACTCCTGGGAAACGGAGTCCCTGCAGAAACGCTCGCAGCCCTGCCCAAAAGCCCCAGCACAACACAGACTGCACAGCCTCTCCACAGATTCCCCAGCGGCAATTCCGGTGAAGCGGGACCCGCGAAGCGGGTCCGGCGAACAGTGGGCTCAGAGACAGTACAACAGCCCAAGGCCAAGAGTCCAGGAGCAAGGGTCCGTCAGACGCACTTTCAAATCAACATTGGATCCCCCTAATTTATCAAACATAAGAAAATACCACTTGAACATACACAACTGTTAAAACTTTTAGAAGCGACAGTACAGGAATCATAGTTCAAAGTCAAACAAGCTTTATTTGGTATATAGATATACATCCATAAAAGCATTCTACAGATAAAAACATTTAATCCTTTAAAAAATACAAATTCATATCACGGATTTTCACGGGGGCACATTTCTTTACAAGTGTAAACAAGATATGACATTAGATATTAGGAAGTATACACAATATGGATTACTGGTCGTCACAAGTGGTCAACAAAATACATACAATTGAATTTAAAGCTCAAAAATAGCAGCACATTATCTTTACAAACTTTATATCAAAAATATATAATATTAAGATGTTTAAAAATTCTATCTAATCGACTTCACAGTTTAGCAATTCCAAATATGTAAGATCCTTTCTCCTTTTAATTGCCATCTGTGTAAAAAGGATAACTGCATTACATATCGATGCATCTTCCAAATTACGAACATGATAAAAAGCAGACTTGTAAGTGTACAGCTTATTAATAATAAAAAAGGGTCGTAAAAACAATTTTCTGATGTCCCTGTAAAAGTTACAAAAGAGTATAAAATGCAAAGTACTCTGGGGGTTTTACCATCACACGGGCACTTTGGTAGATTTTGGCTCCACTTACCCATCTCTGGGAAAGCTACTTGGAAGTGGAGCGTACTCAGCCTTAATCTATGCTGTTCATTTCTTGTAAAGATGAGATACGGTTGGGTCCCAGAAGAGATTGGTCCTTCACAAAAGCGTTTTACACCTGATTTTATGCTAAGTTCAGCGACCCTCTTATTTTCTCTAGATTTCAAGAAACTCTTCCATTTTGCTATGGGTCTGGATGCTCACGGGATCTTTGAGGTTAATTTCCATGTTGCTCTCTACTAAAAGACTGCAGATATAGTGCAATCATGGTGTATTCCTACAATAATCTAGTTTAAGGCAGTTCAAAAGTATTTCTTTAGTAAAAGGGCTTCTTCTTTAGTCCAGATTCAATGCCACAATATGAGCGCAGCTACATTGATCAGGTCACTCATATATGGTACATCTAGCTCCTTATGCGCTATATAGGTGGCCGTTGAATTTGGGACAGATAAGACCCTTCTCAAGAGTTTGTAATGGGGAGATTTCAGCCATACCCCAGAGCGCTCCACCATAATAAACCCCCTTGATGCACTTGCTTACGTATAGCTTTGATATCTCACGTATAGGCTTATTCCATATTTTCTGTGAAAATCTGAAAAGAGCCTCACTTGATCTCACAAACTTTAATTTACAAGAATTTACATGAGCAGTCCATGGTCCTTTGCTATTAAAAAGTAACCCCAGATAAGAGAAGGTAGATGTCCTTTCAATAGGAGTTCCCCCAACATTATGGTTTCTACATTTTGTTTTCATTTTCCCACATGTCATGACCAATGTTTTGTTCAGGTTTATTTTTAGGTCCCTTTTGGTCATGAAGTTGGTAAAGTTATCTATCAAAAGTTGGAGGCCATTTGCAGTCCTGGATATTAGGACTGTATCATCTGCATATAATAAAACTGGGGTAACACGTTTATCAATAAGAGGGGCATCAGCTTGCAGACTCTGTAATAAAAGATCAATACCGCTAATATAGAGGGAGAATAAAAGAGGAGCGAGGACGCAGCCTTGTCTAATTACCCTAGTAACTCTAAAGTGCATAGTGCAGTCCCCCTTTTGGCCATAGCGTATTTTTGAGTTTAAATGGGCGTATATCTGTGATAAAAAAATGTATAATATCACCGGGGGCACCCATCTATGCTAAAGTTTGCCATAGCTTGGCATGGTTTACCAAGTCGAATGCACTAGAGAGGTCGACAAACCGAAGATGGAGTAAACCCTTTTTGGCCAGTGTGTATTTCCCTATAAGCAGCTCAAGATTTTGGCATTGCTCCACTGTTCCAATACCCCTTCTAAAACCATACTGGGCGTCTGTTAAGATGTTTTTATCTTTTATCCAGCATTCCAGTCTGGCTAACAGAACTCTGCCCATTAGTTCAGAGGTGGAATCCATTTTGCGCTACCTCTATCTATCTCCTTTTTTAAATATAGGGACAATCACACTTTCGGGCTAAGTTGATGGTAACTCCCCATTAATAATAGCATTAAACAAGTTAACTATGATGGGTGACCAAAGTTCTTCATCGTGTTTAAAAACATCAATTGGGACCCCGTCCGGCCCTGCAGCCTTCCCACTTGCACTATTTTTTAAAGCTGTTCTGTGGTGATTTTTTCGATCTTGAGATTGTTTATCAAGGTAATATAGCGATTTTCTTCAATTTAGAATAACTATTGTGAGGGATTAAATATATTTTCAAAGTGAATGAACCATTCTGCTGGTGTAACTAGTGTGTCCTCCCTTTCCGAAGCAGCGTCTTTAAAACAGGGACTGATCAATAGTTTTCCAGAAGATGATGGAGTTCTTTGTATCGGCTGCTTGGATCAGATTATCCCAAGTGTTCTCCCTAATTTCAATTTTTCTCGACTATAAGGCTTGCTTATAGTTCTTCCGAAGACAACAAATTTTTTCCCTATTCCTTGGTTTACTTTTTAATTCTTCCTTCAAATCTCTATTTAATCTGGAACAGTGATGGTTAAACTAACGCGGACAATCATCGCTATTTTTCTTATTTTTAACTTTCAGTTCATTAGAGATTGAGTCAGAGATGTTTTGGAAGGCTGAAACAATATCTATATTGCTAGATGATTTATCCAAACATTTTTCTATATGGTTGTAATTTTTTGCATTATATTCTCTACAAAAATTGTGGGATCTATGCCTGTCCACTTTATCGATATCCCATTTTCACCTTTTGTTTTAATGTTAGTTGCAAGGGGGGTTGTCTTCACTCTGTAATATAATTTAGAGTTTAAGGTTAGCAAAACAGGGTGATGATCACTTAGCAGACTGGGTTGTATAAAACATTTTTCAACCAGACACCCGCAATTTCTGGATATTAAAAAATGGTTGATACATGAAGATGACCTGACCCCTTCATATGTATGTTTTACGTGTACTCCTTCATGGGGTCCTGGCTCCATGATTTCCAAAATTGAATTTAAACATAGCATGATTATTGGCTTTGCCATATAGATTGTGAGGGAAATAGGAGATTTGATCGCCAAGTACGTCTTCATAACCACATTGGTCCTCTATAGTGTATTCGCATAGTTCACAATTGAAGTCCCTTGCCCAAATTATAATATTGTCGCCCCTCAGTAATTTAAAAAATGTATCCAATTCTACCTCCAGTTTTGAGATTACCTCTTGTCTTGTATTGTCACAAATATTGTTGTAAAAATTAATAAGTACTATATCCTGCTTACCTTTGACAGTAAAAACTAGGAGCTGAAAGTACTGTGAGTTTGTATAATTTTTCATTAGGGTCAGAGGTGCTAATATTAAAATTAACACTGCCAGGCCTCCACTCGCTCCTCCCCCCATCCCCCCCCCCCCCCCCCCCCGGACGGTATTGCATTAGTAAAAAAAATTTAAAACCATTAATATAAAATGCTTCTGTCGCCCAAGTTTCCTGTAAAAGAATCAAGGAGAATCTATCTTCCCATGTTACTTTTTGAAGAGTGTCTCGATGCCTTGCATATGTAGTGCTGCATCTTCAAGACCTTTCAGAGAGTTTCTTTCTTCCTGTTTTGATGTCGTCCCCTTTTTTTTGGATTTCTGAAGGCTGTTTTTTTTAATGGTGCTGGTGCGGTTTGCTGCTTACACCTCTTTGCAGGAGGTGAAATAGGTTCTGGTGAATTGGATACTACCGATATTTCTAGGGAAATTATCAATACACAGGGTCCAGGCCTAATTGCAAAATCTGTCTTAGGTAGGTTGGAAGAGTCAAAGCTATTATCCATCGGATTGCTATTTGTCCTACCATTTTCGGCGCCCAAGACCTGTGTTTCAAGCTCGGAACCATTGCTATCTTCACCATCCTCCACCGCAACAAATTTAGTCTCTTTGGACAGTATTCAATGTCGTTTTGGTTGCAGCTAATTTCTCCTCCACCTGGACAATCTCATTATTATTAATACCCATTGGGCTTTCCAAGTAATTTGTAATCGGTGCTGTTTTCACCGTGGGCTTCCCCTTGTTTGTTACTGCAAATTTCCTTTTTCCCATTTCGCTTGTTATACTGTTATGCCGTGGTACAAAGTTATGAAGCCCAGCCTCGTCCAGTCTCAGACGGTGCAGACGGGCCTGCCCTTGGCCCGGGCGCAGCCCGGGCACGCCTGCGCCCGTCCCGCGCTGCGTGAGCCCTGCTAAGATTTTAAAGCGCCTCCGGGCGCGTGATGTGGGCGGCGGCAGCTGTGGCAGCCAGTTGGGAGCCATGGACCTGTTGTCCTGTCCCGCTCCTGCTTTCCCCTCCAACTGCGGCAACAGCAGCAACCCGGCAAGTCACAGGGCTTCCCGTGCTGCGGGAGCCCTGCAGAGATTTTAAAGCGCCTCCGGGCGCGTGATGCGGGCGTCGGCGGCTGTGGCGGCCGCGAGGGAGCCTGGGACCAGTGGTCCTGTTCCGCTCCTGCTTTTCCCTCCAGCGGCGGCAACTGCAGCAACCAGGCAAGTCACAGGCAAGTTACAGGGCTTCCCCGTATCATAGTTAGTATAAAGCTAAAATAAATAATAACCTAAAATAAGAGGTGTTTCCTCTTCCTGACAAGATTGTAATAGAATGCTAGAGTCAGACAAGCACGTTGAGTATCCATTCTTAAGTATAGGTCTTTCTAGTGGATTTTCTTTTCCACAAACTCTGTCTAAACTGTGAAAAGTTGGCCTGGTATATGCTGTCCACTAATTAAAGTGGGCACCTTGTACCAGTCCAAACAGCCCCTTATGGTGATAGGTTAAAGACAACATTTATTGAAAGCTATCCTAGTGGTAGCTATGGAGAGCAGCCTTCAGGCTAAGTCTTGAAGGAATGTAAAGCAGCCTGTTTTACCAGTCTATAATCTCTTGAACGACCAAATGAAAGGACAACCACACCAGGTATATATTCAAAATATATGTATTTAAGATAAAACACACCCCTCTAGTCTCTTTATGAGGCTGGAGTTCGAAGTACTTAAGTTAAAAGTCAGTATTCAACAGTAAAAGCACAAATACACGTTTGGGCCCTAGGGGCGTACCAAACCATATACCAATAAAGTGGTATAAGAACCACGACTGAACTAGACACAAGGCCTAGGGCCTTTAGAAGTGCCTGGGCCCCAAGGAACCACCCAAGGTAGTGACGTAGGGGACCCATGGGGGACGCGTGCAGTGTGAGAACACAGGCGCAAATCGCCGTTGACTTCTATGGGGAAAGTCGCAGTTGGAACATTAAAAGTTACGGACACTTAGCGGCCGACTACACGCAAACCCTTTTGTTCATAGAGGTGTCTAGGGCCAACACCCACGCGAGCACCAGAGTACTCGTGCTACCTCACCCAGGGAAGCCGTGTGCATAGGTGTAATTTGGTGTCGGGTCGCGGTGTCGTTTTCAATGGAAGCTGGCAAAGAAGTGCTGCTGCCGTGAAGAGGAGAGGTGTCCGAAGAGATCCAAGCCTGAACCTGAAAGCAGAGGGGACAGAGTCTGGGTCACTTACCAGTGACACGATAGTCCAATGCCCACAGATGTCGGGTGCTTCAGGTGAGTTGACTGGTGTCTTGACTCTTCAGCCACGAGGTCCAGGAGGCGTCGACGACAACCAGGAGCTGGATTCGAGCTGTCCCACAAAGTCTGTCGAGTGCTGCGGTGTCGGCGACCAGAATGGACCCAACAAGCCTTGGCAATGGCAAGTCAAGTGGAAATAGAAGAAAGACGTCGGTGCAGACCAGCAAGGTCTGGGGGACTCACCCAGCGAGGGTAAGTCAGGGCACGTCTGGAGCAACCAGGAAAGCCCAAGCAGAAAAGGAGTTGCCTCCGTGGGGACCCACTAGCCAACGGGCTAGCGATCGCGAAGGAGCCTCGAGCAGTCGCACTGAAAACTGGCCCACGGGTCACTCGTGGAGTGGAGGCCAGAGATCTTCGGGGCCTGGGGCTACTCGGAGCCCAAAGCACAACTTCGAGGAAGACCAGGAAGATGATGAACCGGCAAAAGTTCATGGTGACCAGGGGTCACGGTTCCACGTCACCCACGATAGCCACGGGCCTCAGCTTTGCTGTGGACTCGGGTAGCCTCGGGGAAGTCTGGAAATCCACCTCTGGTGATGCAAAGACTTCGGCGTCCGGCAGGAGCTTCAGAGTTGCAGACCGGAAAGTTGCTTCTTTGGTGCCTGCCAAGCAGGGGAGTCGCTCCTTGACCCCAAGGGAGATTTCTTCAGTCTTCTAGTCGAAATAGAAAGTCGAAGGTCCAGGATATATGTTTCAGAGTTTCGTCCAGGATAATCTGAAGTCTCAAACACTGGGTTCCTATCCTTATACTAAGATAGGGGTTGGGCATACTCTGGGGACCCACCTATGGGAGGGTTTGGAAAGAGGGGTGGTTACTCCCATTTCCTTTGTCCAGTTTCGCACCAGAGCAGGGGCAGGTAGCCCCTGCAACCGGTTTGAATGCACAGGGACACCAAGTGTGCCCCCAGTACAGGATGCTAAAGCACCAGAGAGTGCTCCCGCCCAACCCCAATACACATTTGCCTGTCTGGGTAGGTGGTTACACCTCCCTTTGACAGGAAACCTATTGTCCAGGCCTCCCCTGCCAGAGTTTCGGTCAGCAGCAGGAGGCCAGACCCGTGTTTGTGGCAGTGGCATCCATTTTGTGGTGCCAGCGCTCTAGTAGGTATTTACCGGGTAGACCAGTGTGAACATGTCTCTCCCTCTAGAAGGGTGGAATGCTACCCCCGCTGCCAGAACTGGCGGGGGGGTAGTATTCCAAAGTGTTTGACACCAAACACGACATGTTTCCGTGCAGCCAGTCCAAAGTTAACATTTACCGCGAGGTTATAATGCACTTAAGAGTATATGGTCAGGCTGCACCACAAACCGCATCAGAGGAGGTACTTCGAATGCTGCAGAGGGGCTCTGCTCATGCAGGGGCACCCTCTCACATAAAAACCAAGCACTCTACCTTCAGGATTGTTAAGGCCTGCCATAGGAGTGACTTATAGGTTTTATGTGTGTGTGTAATGGTAGTGATATAGGTGGCCTATACCACAGTAAGGGGTGCATGCACCACCTTACCCAGGCTGCAGTAGCAGACCTGTGGTGCTTCCCAGGGGTGCCATAATACATGCTGCAGCCTCTGTGGTAACTATGCCCTGGGTACATAGTATACCATATACTAGGGACTTACAAGGCACTCAGAATCCAATTAGAGATGTACCTAATGTACATGGGAACCATTTTAGAGAGGAAGCAGCTAGGCTGGGGTCCTGATTAGCAGGGCCACAGCCAGCCTAAGGTGGAAAAACAGTGAAACACAAGCAACAAGTGGGGGTACTCCTGTGAAGCAGATCCCACTCTCCTACATAAACTTAAACTATTCCCTGACCTTGGGCTGGATATATATATATATATATATATATATATATATATTCACTGAAAAAACCATAGGTTTCATGCATGTTATAGTTAGAAATTGGCATTTAAAAAAGCTTTGAAATTCACTGAAAAAACCATAGGTTTCAGGGGTGTTGTAGTTAGCTGGACATTTCCCTCGTACAAAACCCTAGAAATTCCCCTGCTATAGTTAGTTCAGCTAACTATAACTCGCGCCCCCGCAATGCACTGCTGATGACGTCACATATTACATCACTCATGACATGGTCAGTGACATCACTCATGACATCACTCATGACATCATCCAGTGACTGTGTGTTTCTGTAAAGTTTAAATATATTTTATATATTTATAGTGAAAGGCCGGTGGAAGAATGAGTGGGTGTACAAGTGTGTGAATGGATGATTTTCTAAGTGCGTAACTGACTCTATAAGTGAGTCATTAAATGTATCTTACTGCGGACTAGTGACTAAACTGTGTGAATGTCTGTATGTGTCTGTGTGTAGGTGTATAAGTGACGGCATGGTTTTGTGAATAGCTATATGAGTGTCTATATGGGTTATTGATTGGTTGTCTGAGTATCTGTATGGGTGCCTGAGTGTTTGTGTGGGTAGGGTGTGTGTGACTCTATGCATAGATGTGTGAGTGGGTGATTCTATGGGTGCATGGTATTAAGAGTGCATCTGTGATCAACTGTATGGTTGGGTGAGTGTATGGGTGTGTTAGGGATTGAATGTATATCTCATTGGTACATGTGTGACTAACTACATATGTGAAAGGCAGTATATATGCGTGTAAGAGTATATAAGTGGGTATATGTGAGAGTGTGTAATTGTGAGAGTGGCTGTATGGATGAGTGTGTGCTTGTATCAATGATTGTATAAGAGCGTAAGAATGTGGTACTATTTTTATAAGTAAGTGAACTTGTGTGTGTTTAACTGTATAGGTGAGTAAATTGGACTGTGTTTAATTACTTGCACAACTGACTAGGTGTGTCAGTACCTCAATGGATGATTGGCGGTCTGTGAGTGTCTATATAGGTGTATAAATGCATATGATAGTCTTGTACGGAGTGACTGTAAGTATGAGTGACTATACAGATGAGTGAGTGGAGGTGTATGTAGACCTAAGAGTTAATGAGTGGGTATGTAGCTGTTGGTATTTGAGTATCTATGGTTTTGAGAATGGACGTCTTTGGTGTATCAAAGGTTAAATTAGGGTGTGAGTAGATGCAGTAATTTATCACATGGATGATGTCATCAGTGATGTCATCAGTGATGTAATTTGAGATGTCATCAGTGATGTCATGAGTGATGTCACTGACCATGTCATGAGTGATGTAATATGTGACGTCATCAGCAGTGCATTGCGGGGGCGCGAGTTATAGTTAGCTGAACTAACTATAACAGGGGAATTTCTAGGGTTTTGTACGAGGGAAATGTCCAGCTAACTATAACACCCCTGAAACCTATGGTTTTTTCAGTGAATTTCTAAGGTTTTTTAAATGCCAATTCCTAACTATAACGCCCCTGAAACCTTTGGTTTTTTTCAGTGAATTTCAAAGGTTTTTTAAATGCCAATTTCGAACTATAACGTGCATGAAACCTATGGTTTTTTCGATGAATTTCAAAGTTTTTTTAAATGCTAATTCCTATCTATAACTTATCTCTGAAGATATCATGTTAAATGATTTTCATTGGATTTGTATATTTTTCAAATTCAGTGTGTCAATTTCATTAAATACGTTTTTTTTAAATACTTTTTTATCAGCATTTTTTAAACGTATTTTTTCTATTAATTCTTTTAAAAATTAAAAAATATTATTTGAACTTAATGGGTTTTTCAAACATATTTTTTTAACTATATGTTCAAAACTTTATTTTATATATATTTTTTCAATGTTTTTGGATCCGCGCACCGTTCTCGATCCCTACGCGATAGCATCCGCGCATGGTAAGCGTTGGGTACGTGTTTAGTGCGCGATTGCAATGCGACCGGTACGCGACTCCCAGCCTATACGCGACACGTTCGATGTACGTGACGTTTACGCGCTTCCGCGATGCGTCATCTGTACCTGACGCGGTAGGTGCGCGGATCCCGCGAAATATTTAACATTTAAAAAAACATATATATATATATATATGTATTTCATTTGAATATTAATTGAAGACAAACTCTAAACTAGTCTTAAAACTAATATATTTTCACATCTAATCCTATAATTTTTTTTTTTATTCAATTCGGATGCGCGCTGGGTGCGTACTGCGTAAGCGAAGGGTGCGCGGATCCCATGTGACCTGCAAAAAAAGAGATTTGATTGGTTCATTACACTTCCTCTTCTAACTATTGAAAGACCCCAACCATTTCAATCATTCTTCTTTGACCTTCTTTAGAGCACCATCTCTTTGGAGAGAAGATGTTTTAGACTAAGTTTACACTTAGCTCTAACTTTTTTCAACCAAAAATGGCTTCAGGGCAGCAGGCATCACCTGCATCACCTCATACTTCTGAGGAGGAATTTTTGGCGGAGGCACCACCCAAAGAACGTTTTTCTTCAGTGGTGTGGAAATTTTTTACTTTTCCCGAGGGGCAGAATAAGACCAATGCCACCTTGGTCACGTGCAAGATTTGCAAAAGAGTCCTGTCGCGAGGGGATCCTAACGAGAAATACTCGTGCGGCATGGCAAGTATGATGAAGCACATGAGGACCCTTCATCCAAACAATCTTGCATGAGAAGAGTGTAAACGGATGAGAAACACTCCTGCGCCATCCACCTCATCGCAGCCGAGCACCTCAAGAGTGCATCCATCAGCCCAAACCTTGGACATCCGTCCTCAATTTCAATTTTTAAAAGTGCTCTGCACTAAGTGCAATGCGACTTTGTGCTATGGTGAGCAGTCGATCGATCTGATCTGCCGCCAGCAAGAAAGTCACATTTGCTAGTTTTTTTTTTTTGTTTTTTTTATTGCTCCCTGAAGTTCATTGTTTGGTTTCTCCTGTTTTGTTTTTTGTTTTGTTTTTTGCAGAAAAATGGAAAAAAAATTAAAAATTGTTCAGAAAACTCAAAAAAAAATTAAAAAAGAAGAAAGAAGAAAAAAAACTAACTTTCCTGGTTTAAAAAAGAGCTTAATTTCTTTGTTAGTGTTAGCTTAGATGAATGTATGTGTAGTACGTAATTGACTGAATGAATGCATTAGTAGCGTATGGTGAATGTGTAAGTGCAGAACTATGAGGAAATGTTGCAGCATCACACAGTAACCTCTTTAACTGCAGTGTGCTGTAGTACTTCCGAAGCACAGGAATGCAACATATGTACATAAATATGTTGCAAATCTAGGCTTCTGTCTGCACGGCTACTTAAACTGCAGCCATGTGGTCACAAAGGCACTCTTGCACCATAGTGCAAGGATATCTGTGTCATGTGCTGTTTGTTTTTCTACAGGAAGACACACCTTCCTGCACAAAAACAATGAGAAAATGCATTTTTCTCCTTCAATGTATGCTGAACATTTCAGCATGCATTGAAGATATCAAAATGTGGAGAAATTAAAACAATTCTCCTTGTTGTGCTTTCCTACACCAATTTTAGAATGGTGCACCATTCACACACATATCGAGATTTATGATTTCTGATGAATCTAGACATGTCTTGTTCTATGAGTATTAAGTGCAATCATGCACAACAACACTTATAGAACACCCTTTCAACACAAAGTGGTCTGCATGATGAGGTTGTATTTACATGGAGTATAAAAATTGCACAGAGTGCCTTTTCCTCTCTTTGTAAATATGAAAGGGTATCTTACACAATAACTATGTTACAAAAAGTGACATATTTCCAGTTTTAAAATTCCTTGCGAATGATAAAAGGTAAGCACAGAGTTTTGTCTGCAAAGATGTTCAAAGAAGAATGATTGAAATAATTGCGGTCCTTCAATAGCTAAAATAGGAAATATTATGAACCTCTCAAATCTCTTTTTTAGCAGGTCACATGATATCTGATTATGGTCAGATTTCAAAACTACAAAGGTATAAACAGAGTGTTTTTAGAAACATGTTTCAACTTTGTAGCTTCTTGCAGACCTCCTCATTCTGCATATTGAGACTTAGTTAAACCTACCTTCACAGTAATAGGATTAAAAAATGGTACACATTTTTTTCACATTTTCATTCCAATCTAAATTCATAAAAATTGCTTATTTTAAAATTTGGATCTGTGAAAGAAAAGGAAAAAAAAATATAACATGTAATAATACATTTTTTACAACACAGCATAATTTCCACAAAGTAATTTTTTTGCCTTTTTTGCTGTTCTCAGAATATATTAAATTTCACTAAAAATAGTGATTTCAATCGTACTCATCACGTAACAGCGGGCAAAAAAAAAAACAATCTCAAAGATTGTTAAAAGAAACCCAACATGCTATTCTAAAAAAAAAAAGATGCAAATCACAGATATATAAAATGCATACACCTAACAAAATTTTATAAGTTTAACTTACAAAAACTGTAAATGTTCTCACTTTAAAATATTCACCGAATCTAAGGATGAATTTTTGGAGGATATACCACGCCCACAACATTTTCCTTCAGTGATGTGGAAATGTTCTACTTTTCTCGAGGGGCAAACAAAGACCAAAGCCACCTTCGTCACGCGCAAGATTTGCAAAAGAGTTCTGTTAAGAGGGGATCCTAACAAAAAATACTCGTGCGGCACAGCAAGTATAATGAAACACCTGAGGACCCTTCATCCAAACAATCTTGCACGAGAAGAGTGCAAACAGATGAGAAACACTCCTGTTCTGTATCTGTAAAAAAGAATCACAAATAAATGTATATTAATAACTTTCAAATGTATACTATTCCATTACTGTACAAACACATTTTATATAAAAACGGACTAAAACTATAGCCCTGAATCACAAGTGTGACGATGGTTAAAACACTACATGGATAGTGCATACTACTTTGAAGCAGTTCATGCCCTAAAGCCTACCTCACTAAAAGACTACATGCTAACTGACTATATGATTACAGTACTATAAGGAGACACACTGGGTGAGTGACAGGGTGTTTGCTAGAAGTGTATGAATACTAACTAGGGAATTGAAGGTGTGAAAGACAACTGTGTAGGTGATTAGAGGACTGCATCCATACTGCATAGGCATTTAAAGCAGTCCATGTGCTAAGGCCTGGCTCACTGCATGACTACTTGGGTACTGACTGAATGATTAGAGTACAGCAAGGAGAATGCCTAGGTGAATTTATAAGTGGTAGGCTTTTCGCACAGTGAATGGATTAGTACTTGGTACTGAATGGGTCACTAGAGGAGTGCAAAGGGAGTGACAGGATGTTTGCTGGACTGTATGGATACTGACTAGGGAATTGAAAGTGTGAAAGACAAGTGTCTAGGTGGTTAGAAAACTGCATACATAGTGGATAGGGGTTTGAAGCAGTCCATGTGCTAAGGCCTGGCTCAGTGCATGAATACTTAGGCAGTGACTGAATCATTAGAGTACTGGAAAGAGAGTGTCTTGGTGAATTTATAAGTGTTTGGGTTTTGGCACAGTGAATGGATTAGTACATGATGCTGAATGGGTCACTAGAGGACTGCAAAGGGAGTTACAGGGTGTTTCCTGGAAGTGTATGGATACTGACTAGCGAATTGAAAATGTGAAAGACAAGTGTATAGTATGTTAGAAGACTGCATGCATACTACATAGACATTTCAAACAATCTATGTGGTAATGTATGGTTCACAACATGAATACTTGGAAACTGACTAAATCATCAGACTACTGCTAGCTTAGTGCCTGGGTAAAACTTTAAAATTTTCAGTTCTGGCACAGTGAAGAGAATAGTACATGGTACTGCACTTTAGTGTCAAACCCTGACTCATTTTATCAATGCATAAGCAAAGAATAGCTTCTAAACCTACTAAAACTTGACAACATGACCAATTTTAAAACGGTTATCTGTCATCAAATACACGGTGTTACCAAATGCTTCTCTCACAATCCTTACCCAAATGTACACAGACTCACAGTGTGATTTTAGACAAGCAACACTATCCCTAGCAGTTTACCAAAACTCATTCACTTGTCTAGAAGAGGTAATGGTACTGCACACAATCTACATATTTAAGTACAGCACATTAGTGTCAAAGCATGACTCATTTATCAACGCATAAGCAAAGACTGGCTTCTAAAACTTGACAACATGACATGTTTTAAAAGAGTTATCTGCTAAAAAATACACGATGTTACCAAATGCTTCTCGCAGTGGTTCCCAAATGCACACAGACTCAGTGTGATTCTAGACAACAACCACTATACCTAGCACTTTACCAAAAATCATTCACTACTGTGGAACTGAAAAGGGAACTGCACACAATCTACATATTTCAAGACTGCACCTTTCTGTCAAAGCCTGACTCATTTAATAAAAGCATAATCAAAAACTGGCTTCTAATTCTACTAAAACTTGACAACCTGACCGGTTTTAAAAAAGTTATCTGTCAGAAAATACACGATGTTACCAAATGCTTCTCTCACAGTGGTTCCCAAATACACACTAACTCACAGTGAGATTCTAGACAAGCACCACTATCCCTAGGAGTTTACCAAAAATCATTCACTACTGTGGAAGTGGTAAGGGAACTGCACACAATCTACATATTTCAGGACTGCACTTTTGTGTCAAAGCCTAACTCATTTAATCAACGCATATGCAATGACTGTCTTCTAATGCTACTAAAACTTGACAACATGACAGGTTTTAAAACAGTTATCTGTCAGCAAATACATGATGTTACCAAATGCTTCTCTCACAGTGGTTCCCGAATGCACACATACTCACTGTGTGATTCTAGACAAACAACACTATCCCTTGCACTATACCAAAACACATTTCTTCATCTAGAAGAAGTACTACATTTTAGTATAGATACATAATATAACTCATTTCACAAATTCATAAACAATGACTGGTTTCTAATTCTACCAAAATATAAAAACAGCACAGTTATCTGTCTACAAACACATGAAAAACACAAATGATTATCACAGAATGGTTTCTACATGCACACACACTGTCAATAAAATTGTAGAGAAAAAAAGTACTCCCTACACTTTAGCAGGAGAAATACATTAGTCTGATTAAAATGAAAATAGTCTACATACATCCCCTTTTGTAGATTAAAAAGTATATCAGTCACTCACCATATTTTCTTTTACAGAATCTCTGCACTGTGCACCTCTCAGCAAAAACAAAGAATGGAAAAGTTTCCCTTTCATTTTCCACACATATACATGTAAACATCAAATCACAATCCTTCACACATAAACTCAAAAGCAAACACACATTTCTATTGGTTAAACATTTTAACCCTTTCCAACTGAAATACATTTCAACCCTTCCCCCAATCTGCCGTCTACCTGTTACCATAGAAACAGCTCATGGAACACTGGACTGAGCACACAGGTCACTAGTTCAGCACACAATGTTGCTAAACAAGACAGGAAGTGTGCTTGACTTTTCAACATATCAGCTTATCATATATAATGTTCCTTACAATCCGTTTTTGTGAACCAATACGAATCATACCTTTAAAAAACAGAAATATACACCCTACCTTTCAATGTATAAAGTAGTCATACAACCAAGGATTTCTTGTCTCTTTTAAAAAAAAAATTCCGTGGATCCACACACCCAACGCAAGAGAATCTTTGCACCCAAAGCGATAGGATGCGCGCACCGTGCGCGAATTCAGCCGTTTAAAAAAAAAAAATGGGACCCCAGGGGGTCCTTCTAGGACCCCCTTTAAGCACCTCTAGAGGGTCAGAGTATTTCCACTCTGCCCCCTTTATATGTTTTACACACTTATTCCCCTTGCTTCTTCAACCTCGCTTCTACCGAGGCAGAAAATGGCCACCAACAGTTCCTGGTTTCGAATGTAGACAGACACTCGACAGCCAATTAGCATTCAGCGCATGATTGGGAGGGTGCGCGCTCAGTTCAGGGAGGGTGAGCTTACGGTGCGGGTAGGGTCCGCGGATCCTCCTCGGCCATAGATATTTATGTACTTTTAATTCTAATTTTCTCAGGAACTACTGAACGGATTCACACCATTTATGCAAAATGCACGAGTCTGAACTGAGGACTACCTCTTTGCCAAATTTGGTGTCATTCCGTTCAGCGGTTCGGGCTGTAGCTGCAACAACAGATCCTATGGGAAATTGCATGGGGAAAACGCGTTTTGGGACCCCCCTTTTTTCTCGGCCCCCGCTTAACGAATCACCACAAAACTTTCAGGGTAGGGGCAGAGCGGAGCTGGCCAAAAGTTTGGAAAATTTCGGGAGGAGTCGTCAGCCAGCGCCAGCTTTATTGGGAATAGAATGTTGCGGATTTCCTATGGAAAATAGGTCCTAACTAGAACTACCTACTGGCAACCGCCAGTAGGTTATATATATATATATATATATATATATATATTACCTACTGGCGGTCGCCAGTAGGTAGTTATAGTTAGGACCACGTTTCCATAGGAAAACCTCAACATTCTATTTTGAATAACTTTGGCGCCGGTCGACGAATCCTCGCGAATTTCTCAAAATAGGTGGGGCGCTACTCTCCGCTCCTACCCTGAAAGTCTCGGGGGGGATCCGTCAAGCGGGGGCTGAGATAAAAGGGGGGTCCCAAAACGCGTTTTTCCCATGCATTTTTCCATAGGACCTTTAGAACGAGCTACAGCCCGAACGGCTGAACAGAATTACTCAAAATTTGGCAGAGAGGTAGTCCCTAGGTCAAGGAAGTGCCTTTTGTAGGTTTGGTGTAAATCTGTTCAGTAGATTCTGAGAAAATAGCCTTTAAATCAATATATATATCTGAGCCCGCTTACGGTACGCTTACCGTACGCTTACGGTAAGCGTACGGTGGCGTGCGCGAGCGCGATTCTGATTGGCTCTTAGATCTTAGTAAACATTCGAATCGGCCGAAACCAGGAAGCGGCGGCCGCCATTTTGTCTCTCGCACTGAGTGTTGTTTATCAAACATGATGGCCAAAAACATGTTACGGGGATGTTTTGACAACTCCCTCTCACATAGTCATGTTGAGGGAGTCCCCAAACATCCCCCAAGAGCAAAAACGGCATTATTTTTTTTTCGGCAATTTCGCGGGGTACGCTTACCGTACGCTTACCGTAAGCGTACGGTAAAAAATTATAAAAAAAAAAAAATCCACACTTTCTCCACCCCGTGTGCAAATGGTGGCCGAAGGCCACCATTTGTGCATGGCTTATCAGAGCACAGAAATTCCCAAAAAAATTTCAACAGATTACCTATCACAAGGAAGCGCATAATATGTCCTCCATGTGCGCACGGTGCGCGAAGCGCATCGTGCGTACATGGCCCATCTAGCGTAACGTGGGCACGGCACTAACTGCGTAAAGTGGGTGCGCGGTGCGCGAAGCGCACCGCGTGCTCACTGTGCGCGCACGGTGCGCGAAGCGCACCGTGCGCGCACGGAACGAACTGCGTTAAGTGGGCGCGCACGCCACGAATGGCGTAAAGTAACTTAGCATTTAAAAAACCGTACAAATTCACTGAAAAAACCATAGGTTTCACACACGTTATAGTTAGGAATTAGCATTTAAAAAACCTTGCAAATTCACTGAAAAAACCATAGGTTTCACACATGTTATAGTTAGCGGAAATTTTACTGATAAAAAACCAATGAAATTGCCCCGTTATAGTTAGTGCTGGCAACTATAACTCACGCGACCGCAATCTTCTGCTGATGACATATGTGTCTTTATGAAAAAAAAATATTTGTAATATATGTATAGCTAAAAATGTATGGAAGAAGACATGGGCATATAAGTGTCTAAATACAGTATTAGCATCAGCAGAGGATTGCGGTCGCGTGAGTTATAGTTGCCAGCACTAACTATAACGGGGCAATTTCATTGGTTTTTTATCAGTAAAATTTCCGCTAACTATAACATGTGTGAAACCTATGGTTTTTTCAGTGAATGAATATATATATATATATATATATATATATATATATATATATATATATTTTTTTTTTTTTTCACTGAAAAAACCATAGGTTTCAGGGGCGTTATAGTTAGTTGGACATTTCACTTGTACAAAACCATAGAAATTCCCCCGTTATAGTTAGTTCAGCTAACTATAACTCGCGCGCCCGCAATGCACTGCTGATGACGTCACATATTACATCACTCATGACATGGTCAGTGACATCACTCTTGACATCACTGATGACATCTCAAATGACATCACGGATGACATCATCCTTGTGATAGAGTGGCAGACCTCCTCTCACCCTAATATAACCTTTGTTACACACACACTCAAAAATACAAAGTAACATTTTCAAAACAATGGACATACCAATACCAGTTACAACACACCTATTCAGTAATTCCAAGATCTACACACACACATCCACTCATTCACCAACAGTCCCTATACAGTCACTCATACATGTACTCACTCATCAAATGTACTCCTACATCTATACATCCTGGTACACACCGCCACTCATCCATAGAGTTACTCACACACATAGTCACACATGCAAACAAAGTATCAAACATCCATTTACTTGCATATACAGTTATACACACTATCGCACTTACTTCTACAGAAATTTACACATACTTACTCTCTTAAACAATCACTTATAGAAACACCTACTTATTTGTAGAGAAACTCTTCCAATCTCTCACTCTCACATATACTCACTTATATACATCAATACTCACATATACTAGTTTAAAACATATGTAGTTACTCATAAAGACACTATTGAGACAGTCATTCACTCACTAACACACCCATACACACACTCATGCACCTATACAGTCCTGCACACATGCTGTCTTCAACACATACAGTGAGTCACTCGTTCATGTATCTATGCACTAAGTAATACCCCCACCGAACCATACAGACACTCACACTGATACTCAAAAAACCAACTAATAACTCATATAGACACTCATGTAGCTACTCGCCAACCCATGCAGCCACTTATACACAAAGTGAGAGACTGTTACAGATATTTACATATTTAAACATTACTCACTAAGCCATGTATTCACTAAGATACACTTAATCAGTCAGTTATACAATCAATTTTACAAAAAACAAATCATCCAATCTGAAAGAAACACGTTAGTTAGTTCCTCACCTTAGAATATCCCCAGGCGTCAGGCTGGAGCCGGAAAGGGGTTTTCGTCAGCAATACCCCTTGCGCGTCACTAGGCGTCGTCTGCGGCTCCGCGTCCGACGTCGGCGTCGTGCGCCGGAATGACATCATCTGAGTACTTAGACGCCGCCCTCACGTGCTGACATCAGTTCTTCTTTTTTCCGCGCCAGACAGTGCCGATCCGGGAAGAGCTTACCCCTTTAGTCACTTTTTTACTAAAACTTTTTGGACTCTTTTGTCTACTTGACTCGAACTGGTGCCGGTAGGATGCCTGGGTTTAAAGCCTGTGACTCCTGTCACAGACTGATGTCGGTGACGGACCACCACCACCGGTGCCTTTACTGCCTGGGGGCCGACAACGATGCGGAGTCGTGCCTCGACTGCCAGGCCTTGACCTCGAAGGCGGGAGCGGTCCCGCAAGCTTCTCGAGCTCCGACACTCGGCTCCGCGCCGTTCAAGGACCGGCCGTGGAGCCGCAGCCACCATCACCGCTCATCGGGTTCCAAGTCTTCGGGTAAGTCGAAGCATGGTAAGAAGTCCAAGAGACGACACCGCTCTTCGGACTCCCCTCATCGGTCGTGCGACTCGGTCGAGGGTCCGGGTGGTCCGTCCCCATACCTACCGGTCCCTGGGACTGACGCAACTTCGGCGGAGATCAGTGCCTACCTCTCGGCCATGAGGGGCCTGGCTCCGCCGTCGACACCTGCCGGCACGCCTTCGGGCCCCGCGGGCTCGACTGGGCAGCCTAGCGAGCCGCCGGCTCCGGCTCCAGCGCTGTCGTCAACTTCGGTCCCGATGCCGCAGGTCCCTGTGGGATCCAGGCCTGGATCTGTCTGTGCCGGTCGACCTCACGACGCCTCCTCCGCCGGCGCCGGTTCCACCCCCGACGCCGTCTCCGCACGACGCTGTTCCCCGTTTCAGCCCCGGTCCGGGCCCGGTGCCGGTGCGGCACCGTCCAGCGCCGCAGCTGACGCCGATGGATGACAATTTCATCTACCGTCCTGCTCCGGTTATTCCCCCTGTTTATCAGGAAGCGGATGATGGGGGCGACTGGGAGGGGTCTGAGGACCCTCTGGCCATGCAGGCCGACTTATCTCAGGACTGGGCATGAGTTGGGGGATGCCAGTGGTCTGGACACATCCCCGGACACTGGTTTCATCTCTCCTCCGACTGTGGCTTCGGAGGAAGGTGCTGCATTTTCCGTGGTGCTGCGAAAAGGCGGATAGTGCGCTGGTGTGCTTCAAGGACTCCCGGGCTACGGCCAAGTCCTTGGGCCTCTCGGGGCCGCGACCGCCAACTTCTGCTTTTCGTCCCTTTCATGGCCAAGGAAGGGGCGCCCCCTCATGTCCACCTAGCCACCGGCCGCAGAACCAACCTGCACGCTGACGTGGATTCCGCCGAGGCGGTACCGGGGGTCAACGTGCCGGTCAGTCCACATAAACCCCGGCAGCATCTGCCTCAAAGCCCTCCTAGTCTGTGCTTTTCGGCCCATTCCACGCCAGTGGGAGGCAGAGTTCGCCATCACCTGCTCCACTGGCGTTCCATCACGTCGGACAGGTGGGTGCTGCAAATCGTCCGAAGGGGCTACTCCCTCCCCTTCGAGACGACCCCTGCAGCCATGCCACCGCAGTGCCACCGCATGTCAGGGGATCACTTGAATCTTCTACGGGAGGAAGTTGCAGCCCTCTTGGCCAAGGGGGCCGTCGAGCGCATTCCTGGTCCAGAAGTAGGTCGTGGTTGCTATTCCCACTACTTTCTGGTTCCCAAGAAGGGCAAAGGGGGCCTACACTCTATCTTGGACCTCAGGCGCGTCAACGCCTACCTCCGGAAGGAGAGGTTCAAGATGCTTACCCTAGCTCACGTTCTGGCTGCCCTGGATCCAGGAGACTGGATGGTAGCGTTGGACTTGCAGGACGCTTATTTTCACATTCCCGTCCTGCCGGCCCACCGGAGTTACCTGCGGTTCACGGTGGGTCAGGAGCATTTTCAGTTCACAGTGCTCCCCTTCGGCCTCACCAGTGCCCCTCGGGTGTTCACGAAAGAGATGGCGGTGGTCGCAGCTCATCTGCGCAGATCAGGGGTTCCAGTCTTCCCCTATCTGGACGACTGGCTGTTGAAGGGGGACTCGCCCCAGCAAGTCGTCTCCCACCTCCAGACTACGGCCGACCTCCTGCATTTGTTGGGGTTCTCCATCAATGTGCCGAAGTCGCATCTGAGTCCCTCACAGAAGCTCCTCTTCATCTGAGAGGTTCTGGACTCGGCGCAGTTCCGGACTTATCCTCCAGAACAGCGGGTCCGGGATATTCAGGCTCTGATTCCCATCTTTCAGCCTCTATCCCGGGTTTCGGTCAGGTTGGTGCTGCGGCTTCTGGGTCTGAAGGCCTCCTGCATCCTGCTAGTGCATCACACCAGGTGGCGAATGCGGGCTCTGCAGTGAGACCTGAAGTTTCAGTGGCCCAGCATCGGGGCAACCTGTCCGACCATGTCCTGATCTCGGAGGGCACTGCAAAACAGTTGCAGTGGTGGCTCACGGACCGCGATTGGATCAGCGGCAGATCCCTCTCCCTACCCCTCCTGGGATGGGGGGGCCACATGGGGAAGACGGAGATCAGAGGACTCTGGTCTCCGGCGGAGTCTCAGCTCCATATCAACCTTTTGGAGCTGAGAGCGATTAGACTTTCACTGAAGGTATTCCTTCCCGTTCTCCGGGGAAGTGTGGTGCAGGTGTTCACGGACAACACCACCACCATGTGGTATTGCAACAAACAGGGCGGGGTGGGGTAGTGGACCCTTTGTCAGGAGGCTCTGCGCTTCTGGACATGGCTGGAACACCAGGGCATCACCCTGGTGGTTTAACATCTGGCGGCCTCTCTGAACGCCAGAGCAGACAAACTCAGCCGCCGGTGCATGATGGATCACGAATGGCGTCTACACTCGGACGTGGCGCAAGGCCTCTTTCGGCAGTGGGGAGAGCCTTGGTTAGATCTATTCGCCACCGAAGAGAACGCGCAATGTCAGCAGTTCTGCGCGTTGGAGTTTCCAAGGCGGCACTCGCTCGGGGACGCTTTTCGTCGCGAGTGGAGTTGCGGTCTGTTGTACGCCTTTCCGCCAATACCACTTCTGCCCAGAGTGCTGAAGAAGATCAGACGCGACCGGGCCAAATTCATCTTGGTGGCTCCGGATTGGGCACAAAGGTACTGGTATCCCGAGCTACTCAGTCTGTCAATCGATCCCCCAATATGACTGCCTCTTCAGGAGGACCTTCTGTCGCAGGAGACGGTCCTCCACCCTAACCTGTCCACTCTCCACCTCCATGCATGGAGATTGAGCGGCGACAGTTGATGCCATTTGACTTGCCTCCTGAAGTCTGCGATGTGATTCTGGCAGCTAGGCGTCCCTTCACTAAAACGGTATACTCCTGCAGGTGGAACAAATTTGTGGCATGGTGCACAGCAAAGGCTGTGGATCCCCTTTCCGCCCCTCTTTCCGAGGTTCTTCTCTTCATTCTTTCTTTGGCCCAGTAGGGCTCTGCTCTGGGCACTCTTAAAGGTTATCTTTCTGCTATCTCTGCCTTCCTCCGGCTTCCTGATCAGCCTTCTCTTTTCAAATCCCCTGTTTCTCGATTCTTTAAGGGCATTACTCCTATGTGTTCTCCTGTCCCTTTCGTAATGCCTCAGTGGGATTTGAATCTTGTTTTGACATATCTGATGTGCGCTCCCTTTGAGCCACTTCATAATTGTCCTCTTCGTCTGTCGACGCTTAAGACGGCTTTCCTGGTAGCCATCAGCTCTGCTATAAGGGTGAGTGAGCTCCAGGCTCGCTCTTCTAAGCCTCCTTTCCTTTCTATCCATCCAGACAAGGTTGTGCTTCGCACTCGCCCTTCCTGCCTAAGGTTGTCACTGCCTTTCACCTAGGGCAGTCAGTTACGCTGCCTACCTTCTTTCCGCCTCCGCATCCCTCGAAAGAGGAAGAGAGGCTCCACCGTCTGGACCCAAAACGTGCGCTCTGCTTCTATCTGGACCGCACAAAAGAGTTCCGGGTGGACAACCAACTCTTCGTTGGCTACGTGGGCGCTAAGAAGGGGCGGGCGGTGCACAAGCGGACCATCTCTCGGTGGGTCGTTTTGTGCATCAAAGCTTGTTACTCCTTAGCTAAAAAGGAACCTCCTGTTGGGCTGAGGGCCCATTCCACTCGGGCCTCGGCGGCGACGAATTCCCTGGGTCGGGGAGTCCCCTTGCAGGACATCTGTCAGGCAGCAACGTGGGCCTCGCTGCACACGTTTGCCAAGCATTATTGCCTGGACAGCCAAGTCCGGAGAGACAGCTTCTTTGGCCGTTCTGTTCTCCAGGACTTTCTGGTGTGTTCTTGGTTCGCAGACCCACCACCGGGGTTGGTATTGCTGGGGTATCTATTCTAAGGTGAGGAATCTAACTAACGTGTTTCTTTCAGATGAACAAGTTACTTACCTTCGGTAACGATGTATCTGTAAGAAACATTAGTTAGTTAGATTCCTCACCGACCCACCCATCCTCCCCGTTCTGCGAACCGACATCTAGGGTTAAGGTTATCCTTTTCAGGCCCCTAGACTTTTTTGGCACCAGTGTCGGTCTCTTGCATGGCTCTGCGTTCCTGGCGCGGAAAACTATGTACAAGAACTGATGTCCGCTCGCAAGGGCGGCATCTAAGTACTCTGATCTCATTCCAGCGCACGACGCAGACGACGGACGCGGAGCCGCAGACGACGCCTAGCGACGCGCAATGGGTATTGCTGACGAAAAATCTTTCCGGATCCAGCCTGACGCCTGGGGATATTCTAAGGTGAGGAATCTAACTAATGTTTCTTACAGATACATCGTTACCGAAGGTAAGTAACTTGTTCTTTAGACACTTATATACCCATTTATTCTTCCATCGACCTTGAGATATACATATATAAAACATATTTAATTTTTAGAAAAACACACATTCACTGGATGTCATCAATGATGTCATTTGAGATATCATCAGTGATGTCATGAGTGATGTCACTGACCATGTCATGAGTGATGTAATATGTGACGTCATCAGCAGTGCATTGTGGGCGCATGAGTTATAGTTAGCTCAACTAACTAGAACCGGGGAATTTCTATGGTTTTGTACGAGTAAAAAGTCCAACTAACCATAACGCCCCTGAAACCTATGTTTTTTCCAGTGAATTTCTAAGGTTTTTTAAATGCTAATTTCTAACTATAACGTGCCTGAAAACTATCGTTTTTTCAGTGAATATATATATATATATATATATATATATATATATATATATATATATACACACACACACACTGGCGGTCGCCAGTAGATAGTTATAGTTAGGATCGTGTTTCCATAGGAAATCCGCAACGTTCTATTTGGAATAACTTTGGCGCCGATTGACGAATCCTCAAAATAGGTGGGGCGCTCCGCTCCGCTCCTTCCCTGAAAGTCTCGGGGGGATTCGTCAAGCGGGGGCTGAGAAAAAGGGGGGGTCACAAAACGCGTTTTCCCCATGCATTTTTCCATAGGACCTTTAGTCCAAACTACAGCCCGAACGGCTGAACAGAATTACTTTAAATTTGGCAGAGAGGTAGTCCTCAGGTCAGGGATGTGCCTTTTGCAGGTCTGGTGTAAATCTGTTCAGTATTTCCTGAGAAAATACGGTACGCGCACGGTGAAAAACCTTAAAAAAAAACAAATACATAACTTAGCATTTAAAAAACCGTTCAAATTCACTGAAAAAACCATAGGTTTCACACACGTTATAGTTAGGAATTAGCATTTAAAAAACCTTGCAAATTCACTTAAAAAAACCATAGGTTTCACACATGTTACAGTTAGCTGGACATTTCACTCGTGAAAAACCATTGAAATTCCCCTGTTATAGTTAGTGCAGGCAACTATAACTCATGCGACCGCAATCCTCTGCTGATGACGTCAGATATTACATCACTGATGACATATGTGTCTTTCTGAAAAAAAAAAATGTAATATATGTATAGCTAAAAATTAATGGAAGAAGACATGGGTAAATAAGTGTCTAAATACAGTGATGTAATATCTGACGTCATCAGCAGAGGATTGCAGTCGCGTGAGTTATAGTTGCCTGCACTAACTAAAACGGGGGAATTTCATGGTTTTTCACGAGTGAAATGTCCAGCTAACTATAACATGTGTGAAACCTATGGTTTTTTAAGTGAATATATATATATATATATATATATTTATTATACTATATATACATGTGAAAATGTCTCGGTCTGCCTGATTGCCTCGGTGGCACAGAAAAAATGGGCGAAACTGACGTCAGCACGCCGACGAAATCCTCTTATGGCTCCGATGACGTCATCGGTGTCGCGAGCGAAGCCGTGCTATTATGACGTCCTCGTCGACGTGGGACAGCTAGGAAAGAATTTCCGTGGAATGGTGGTGCAGGGGATATTCACCTAAGTGTTCAGGCTAGTCCTCTGGGAGCAACTGCATATGTTGCCACTCCAGAAACCGAAACCAGTGATCCGAGGGCAGATGCCCTGCAGATGGCACACGAGGTGGGGTGCCCAGTCGTGTGCACCGGCGGGGCAGCGAAGTGACAAGCACCACAACCCACAGAAAAGGTAACGAGGGCACTGAATAACACAGGATCTTCTCCTCTGGCACTGAATAACACAGGATCTTCTCCTCTGCTGCAGCGGCCAGGGTGACTGACTCCGGAACCGGGGGCTCACGGTTTGATCCCCGGCGCCGGCGGCAGATTAGCCCAGCACCATGTGACTCTGGGCAATAGCTTGCTTAATCTTCCCAATGGCCCCCAGCGGCTAGAGGCCCTTACGGGTGATTGTTGACGCTTTACAAATGTGGATTATTATTATTATTTGTATCTGGCAGGAACAACAAAGTTTAGATGCCCTAGTACCAAAATGTAGAATTAGTGCTGCAAGGGACTTCAAGAGGTCCTGCGATGCCGCTTCTGCCTCCCGTACCCTGGAGGCAGCACATGTGTCACGCAGTACGGTCATACTGCGGTGGGACGCACACTCGTTGACATCTCATGGCACTGCTCCACAATTCAGTGAGGACGCTTTCCATTAGCTAGGTGTTCTGATGACGTGTCGCGCCGGCCCCGTCCAACAACAGCACTCCTTAAGATCCAAACAGACTCTTCCACTTTCTCACCGGAAGTGAAACCAGGCCACACGGACACTTTCACAATACAACAGCTGGGAATGCACTTTTCGGTTAAAAAAAAAAACATTCCTTCCTCCTAATTAATCAAATAAACGTCTCACTGAAGAACAGGGGCCAGCTTCGATCGGTAAACAGCCGTTACGACTTTTTTTTTTTTACTTCGCGATACCATCACAACTCATGCATTACCACGCATGCGTTGTACATCGCGAAGTCATTACTACACATTTTTTTAGAACGCATGGTCATTTACCATGCATGCCTTTACAACAAATTTTGTTGTAAAGGAATGTATGGTAAATGACCATGCGTTCTAAAAAACATGTACACGATCCACGTTGTTGTAAGACGATCAACGTTGTTGTAAGGGAACAGACTGTTCCGTTTCCTCACAACTATGTGTACCACCCCTCAGAGACGACGTGAAGCAGGAACCATGAGGAGAGGGGAACCACGAGGAGTGTGAGGTACGGGGGATTGGGCATGGGGTTGTTGTTTTTTTTCTAGGGTTTAGGGTAGTGCAGTGGTGTTTGGGTAGTGTAGGGGGTCGTGCTGGAGTAGTGTTTTAGGGTTTAGGGTAGTGCAGTAGTGTAGGGGGTCGTACTGGAGGTAGTGTTTTAGGGTTTAGGTTAGTGCAGTGGTGTATGGTTAGTGTAGGGGGTCGTGCTGGTGGTAGTGTTTTAGGGTTTAGGGTAGTGCAGTGGTGTGTGTGTAGTGTAGGGGATCGTGCTGGGGTAGAGTTTTAGGCTTTATGGTAGTGCAGTGGTGTTTGGGTAATGTAAGGGGTAGTGCTGGGGTAGTGTTTTAGGGTAGTGCAGTGGTGTTTGTGTAGTGTAGGGTGGGGTGTTTTAGGGATTAGGGTCGTGCAGTGGTGTTTGGGCAGTGAAGGGGGTCGTGCTGGGGGTAGTGTTTTAGTGTTTAGGGTAGTGCAGTGGTGTTTGTGTAGTGTAGGGGCTCGTGCTGGGATAGTGTTTTAGGGTTTAAGGCTGTGCAGTGGTGTTTGTGTAGTGTAGGGGGTTTTGCTGGGGTAGATTTAGGGTTTAGGGTAGTGCAGTGGTGTTTGGGTAGTGTAGGGTGTCGTGCTGGGGTAGTGTTTTAGGGTTTCGGGTAGTGCAGTGGTGTTTCGGTAGTGGAGGGGGTAGTTTTTTAGGGTTTAGGGTAGTGCGCCCATCCAGGCACAATATCCGTGGACAAAGGGGATCCTGACTCTTTTGAATGCTCTGCCAATTGAATAATTTGGGTCAAGGGCCCTACCACGTCTAAGACCTATCAATTCCTTTTTTGGGATCCCTCATATACTTCTAGAAAAAGGTACATAGTTTCTCATCAATTTCAGGCGTGTGTGCCACCTTTCCCTTCAATGAGGGCCTGGGGCATTCTCCACTCATCCTATTCCTAACCTCCCTTTCAAGGGGTTGATGGATTTTCCCCTCCACATGCTCTGCCACTTTGGTGTCAGGGGCCACTCCGCCGACCTAGGATGGTAAATTTGGGTAGGCTCGAACATGTCTGAGTGGACCCCGTCCCCAACCCGGGACTGAGAGGAGTGGAACTCTGGATGCCAGGGACGCCCCGAGTCCTTATCCTCAACGGAGGAGAAATCGTCCTCCGATACACCGTCTCCCTCTAAGGGAAACCCGCCGTCGGGGTCTACATAGTGGTGACAGCGTCGCAATTTTCGCCGGACTCATCCTCCTCCTGGCAGGGTGCATGTAGTAGCGTTCGCGCACTCTTGAGGAAGCTCTCCGTAAGTTTATCAAATCCTTCCAAGTGCCCTGTGTTATGCTTAACGGCACTTTTATTCCCCATCTGGGAGCTACTGGGACCCGCCACCACCAGATCTGGGTCACTTAACACCCCAGGGATGCTTTTCGCCAGCTTATCAACCTGATCCCTAAGGGGAGCCAGCGCCTTAGAAATAGCCAGAGAGAGGGCTTGGTCCACTGCTGGAGGGAGAAGTTGGGGGGCCATTCCTCCTCCACTTCCTGGTAGGAGGAGTAAAAATGATCTTCTGGAGAAGACATGATAGCAGAGGGTGTGAGCACAGAACAAATGCCCTTAAAATCCTTAAGGCAGCCCCCTCGCCGGTGCTCCAACAGCTAGGCTTTCCCCGAAGCTGTTATAACAATAGACTGAGGTGCAATACCAATTACCACCACCAGGTGGCGCTGGTCACTAACGTGGCCATGTGGGGAAATCACCGCGTAGCGGTGTCAAAATTAGGCGAGGGTTTGTTGGGAATCAAGCGGACACTGAAGGAGTGACCGGATTCCCAAACGCACGTAAAGACCAGCGGGAGCGCTCAACGGAGCTGCCTCGCTCTGACCAGACGCGCCTGACATGATCTCACAGCGCGCAGAGCGCACAGCGGGAGAAACTGCGAGGGGGAGAACGCTCTCTGGCAAGAGCCTGCTGCGCAGGGAATATGAAACAATACCAAGGCAATAATGCTAATAACGTGGACAAGAAACCGCTATACAAACAGCAACAATATCAGATTAAGCCAAGAATGTAAGGAATGCACTTAACTGACGAGCAGCGAAGAAAGAGGAAGTGGAAGGGATGTCTCGATATTATATACGATGGACTGTGATATGATTGGACTATAGTTGCCTTGGAGACTACCCCCCTAATGGTTCATGGGTTGTGTAGTCTTTTGTTTAATGATTGTTGTGTTAAGTTTTCTTTGAACTGCTATGCAAATAAAGTGAGGAAAGATGTGCATAATCCTCGCCTCCGTCCTGCCATAGAACTCATTAAACTTTATTCGATCTGATTTAGAAACATAGATCATAAAAGTGTACATAAAAACAGTAAATCCTCTTTCCTAATACAATACAGTGACAATTAATTAAAACCAGGAGGTAAAAACAGGTGTTACAAAGCCCGGGTTCAGAGCAACTTCAGAATAACAGAATCGTAAAGTTCAATGTTTCGCAAGATCAATCTCATGTACTTCGTGCAAAATACACAATAAGGGGTCCAAGTAAGATGTAACACTCCAATACCTGACCACTATATAAAACTGCAGAAAAACTAAAAATAAAAAGTGTTTTGCACACTTCTGTCATTGGGCTATATGTGGGCTACATCTGGGTGATATTTGTGCTACATTTGGGGTCTTTTTAAGTCTCGCGTGCGGCAGCGCATGCGCTGCATGCGCTGTCTCAGCGAGACTTAAAGTAATTTGTATATTGGCTTCACCTCCGTGTAATTTCTCCTGCCCCTCGTGATTGGTTTATGTTTAGCATTGCTGTTGTTTTCTTGATTTCTGTTGGCTGTTGGCCCTATTGTCACTTCCGTGTAGTCCCGAGGCAGCGGCGCCTTACTACAGTTTTTGTCCGCTTCTCGGCTCGCACTTAATTGCCTGATGGACGTGACAGACCCTGCCGACAAATGGTTGGGGACGTGGCGCCCCTCCTCTCCCTCCTCGCCTTGTTTAAGACGCACTTTCTTTTCTTGCCGGTTTATGCGTAATGGGTGATTTATTCCTGCTGTGTCTAAACTGAAATAAACGCATTGCTTTAAAGTGGAATTTTTACAGTTCTTCTCTACTTGTTTTCAAAAGGAAGGCTTTGGAGCTGTTATCTGCGGGTGAACTCTTTCAAGCGAAGAGATGACGGTACAGACGCAGCGTTTGTTCTGCCGAGGCCGCCCCTGGCTCCATAATGTGCGTAATTACGTGAGAAGCCGCGCTTCAGTGGACATCTTGTAGCCGGGAATGTATTTGTTAGTGGCTATCGCTTGCATAAAGGCTCTCTATAAATAATTGATTTGAATATTGTTTGTTTTAGCCCTTTTCGCTTTGCTCGAGGGTGAAGATAAGTAACAGATGTCAATATGCCATTGTGTGGCAGTTTATTTACCCATTTTGGAAGAATGAAAGGCAGAGGTAATGATTTTGTATAGCGCTATTATGTGTTTAATTTCAGTGCCTTTGATACAATTTTTAGCCATTGCAGTCTGTACCCATAATGCCCTTATATCCTGATCAATTAGGTGAGTGACAGTGATTAAGCGCAGCTACATAGAATAGAGTAAGAAGTAAGGTTTTTATGGCTGCTTAGTCAAGGACGTGTGCATGAAATATTTATGATTCTTTTGGCCAGTCTTAGTGGAAACGTTTCTACCATCTTCAAACCATCTTTTGCCTTTGGAAACATTGTCTTTCGGTCCTGGGCCATCGCCAGATTCCAGATGTGGGCATTTGGGCCTCGAGATGTGCGGGCAAAAGGTTCTTCTAGGCGCTTTTGGATGTCGGCCAACTAGGGCTCTTCAATCACACGTTTCCTGCAGGCAAGTCTTGTTGGGACGTGACACACTCTGCAGACACTGATGTGAAGAACAACATGCAAAGAAACAAAGCACTACGGAAACCTGGCAACGCCGAGTGGCACAGTGCCACCGGGTGAAGGGATGGGGGCAACCATGGGCACATAAGAGACTAGGAGCACATCGGGTGCTCCAGGGCAGTGGCGGCTTCTCGGGCAGTGCCCCCTTTGTTGCTGGGGGTCGGCCCATCAAAAGATGACTTCTGGCACACACTGCGGGGTTGTGGGAGTTGCGCGGGCCGGGCGGCTGTTGGTATGGCCACCTTTTAAGGCGGAGGTTAATGATCTTGCAGTCTCTTTTGCTGCTCACTCACAGCCGCCCTTTGAACAAGGCGGTCCCACGACTAGACTGCCAACTTGGAGCTGGGAAGCCAAGGTTCGAACCTCTGGGTCGACTCCACATCATGTGATTCTCTGCAAATCACTTAATCTCCCCGTACCTACCAGCATACCAAAAAACAAAAAAAGAATGTGTCCTTGTGTAACGTACCTGGTGCTCATGTATGGGGCCATGTGTTCAAAACACATGGCACCATAAAGACAAGCTCCGCCGCATGTTTATTTTTGCATCTCGCTTTAAAGTGAAAGCGAGATGCAAAAATAAACCGTGGCTGCCTGTCGAGTTTTTTGCTTGCCCATGGGGTTATCTCTGCAGCAATAACACGGAGGACTGTCTTTCATTCAGCCATGGGGAGGGTCGCGGCAGTCACAGCATCGGTGCCATTCATTTTCAGCCAAAAACGTGGGTGTACAAACGCGTCCCTGTAACACACCCTTGACACCAAACGACACAAGGCATGTTTTGTGTGAGAACAGAGCACCCCTCGGCACACATGTTTTGCACCAGATAGTAATTAGGACACACTGCCTTCTCTCACTCTCTGCGCCACCCCAAAGCCTTAGTGAGTCCGGGCCACTATGAGGCCGCCTGGTCGTGTACTCACTCCCTGGTGATGTCGGCAGTAACCTGCAGAGACAACTCCACCTTTCATCCTTCATTGTGCAGTAAAGGCGCCATGAGGCCCAGCAGGTGAGTGGTCCCTGCTGCTGCGTTAAGTGGCCTGCAGGTGACACCACAGAATCTCTGCAGAGTTGACTTGGCCATTTATCCTTAAAAATAAAAAATGCTGAGGCCTCCGCATAACAGCATAGCAGAGCCAAGAGAGGGGACGGGTTCCTGCTGACATCTGCAGTGAGATGCAGGTCAAAAAGCGACTCTCGCAGGGCCAAATCCGCCTTTTATCCCTGCAGTTGACACTTTACGCCTGAGATTTAAAAACACCATGAAGCCGCAGGGCGAAGGCTCCCTGCTGACGTCAGATGGGACCTGCACTTTCACTAAATTTTGATGTTGTTTTTTCGGTTTGGCTTTGGTAGTATTTATTTCTCGGATCATATATAACTCTCATTTTACACTTTGTGCCTGTGTAATTTACAACACTTACACGTTTTCTTCACTGCACTGTTTATCACTACTTTGAAGACGTCACAGGACAGTCTCTTCCTCTGATATTTACAATCTAACAAGCTGTCGAGTGGCCCTTTATTGCAATGCAATAGGTCTCGCATTTGTGAGAATCTAAGCTATTAGTATTGTAAATGAAAATGTTTTTTATGTATGTTTTAAACCCAAAACATAAATAAAAGGCATTGTCATTTACAATGCCAAAAGCTCAAACTTGCGTGAATGCGAGACCTATTGCATTGCAAATGCTTGTTTTCTCTGGTGGCCATCTTGGGAGACTTATTTGTTATGAAGTTTCCTAATTTCCTCATTTACTGCAGTCTCCTCAGTAGGAAATGCTTTCAGTTTTTTACTTTAATTCCATCAAGAAGGCATTCAGATGTCTCACATTTGCCATAAATTCAGAATGTTAGCACTCTAGTTGTTCATTAGATCACTGTAGTAAAGCTACTGCTCACCAGGGAGTTAACTGGAAGTCTACTGCTGGTATTGAAAGTGATTGTTTCAGTCTGCATGTCAGAATTTTCTAATGAAATAGAAGAGGAATTCAGATCTCACTCAAAACATGCCCTAAATTTTCTTTCTGCAGCACTAACCTTAATTTCTATGGCAAAATGAACCCCCTCATTTTGTTCCTTTTAAAATTAAATGTTTTAAGTGTTACCCGTCTATTCCAATCAAGATGGCTTCGGGTGTGCCATAATTTTGTCATAAGTAAGACTGTTAGCTCTCTAGTTGTTCTTTAGAACACTCTGGGAAGCTGCAGTAGAACACAAAGGCATCAACTGACAGGTTGCTCCTGTTGAAATATAACAGGAAGATGTTTGAGATCTCACTTGAAACATGTCCTAATTTTTCTTTCTACAGCACTAACCATAATTTCTATGACAAAATGAACCCCATCATTTTGTTCCTTTTTAAATTAAATGTTTTAAGTGTTACCAGTTTATTCCAATCAAGATGGCTTCAGGTGTGCCATACTTTTGTCATAAGTAAGGCTGTTAGCGCTCTAGTTGTTCTTTAGAACATTCTGGGAAGCTGCAGTAGAACACAAAGGAATCAACTGACAGTCTCTGCCCTGGTTGGATGTACATGATTTACTGGGAATGACAGACTTCATTCTCACATGACGGAGAAAGATCATGTGAATTTATAGAAAATATGCTCTAATTTTAGCTTCAGTTTTCTCTCAAACATGATTCATATCATCTCGGCAGAAGGTTTTTCACAGGGTAAAATCATCTTAGAACACACCACAATTCCTGAAATTAGTATGGTACCATCAACAAATGAATTCTAATGTAACTAAAGTCTGTTATCACCCTTTATAGTTCTCTTTTTGGTAACCCTCAAAATCTTCGATTCACTACAATGCATTTCATTGGGGTACTATCATGTATATTGGTCTCAAGATGGCTGCCAGCAATTCCAGGATGAAGTGCTGACAACCAATCAGATCTCACGATGAGATGTGTCGTTAGGCTCCACCCAGATATTGAAACTTTTTTTATTTTTCTAATTTCTCATGAACTACTGAACGGATTTACACCATTTAACAAAAAGGGTTCTTTCCGAAGCAAGGGCTACCTTTTCGCCAAATTTGGTGTAATTCCATTCAGCAGTTCGGGCTGTAGCCATGTCTAAAAGTTTCTTATGGGAATGAATCTGGAGAAAACACGTTTTAGGACCCCCCTTTTTTCTCGTTCCCCGCTTGCCGAATTGCCCCGAAACTTAAGATAGGAGTTGACCGGAGCGCCCCACGAGTTTTGAAAATTTCGCGATGATTCGTCAACCGACGCCAAAGTTATTGGGAAAAGAATGTTACGATTTTCCTATGGATAATAGGTCCTAACTATAACTACCTACTGGCGACCGCCAGTAGGTAATGTATGTATATGTGTGTATATGTATGTATTTGTGTATATGTATGTATGTGTGTATATGTATGTATATGTGTATGTACATATATATATATATATATATATATATATATATATATATATATATGTGTTCCTTACAAAAACAGTTGCCCATTAAGAAACGTCACACAGGTAAGTATCTCCATCTTTAATGTGGGTACAGAAGATCGTGCTCGCTCCTCCACTCCATGTTTCGGGCTAACAACCCTTGATCACTGGCAATGAGCGTAGCTGCACAGATTCAGCAAACCTGGGGAAAGAAATTTAATGAACGCAACTATTGCAGTACCCACTGTGGCATTATGAACTATATGTCCCAGAATGCTGAGAGCCTGAAAACCCATCTGGGCGGGACACACTGCTTTAAGTTTGCTGAATCTGTGGTGTAAATCCGTTCAGTAGTTCATGAGAAAATCAAAAGTAAAATCACATATATCTGGGCGGAGCCTAACCACACATCTCATCGTGAGATCTGATTGGCTGTCAGCACTTCATCCAAGAAGTGTTGGCAGCCATCTTGGGACCAATATACATGATAGCACCTCATTAAAAAGCATTGCAGTTATTAGAAGGTTTTAAGACTTTAGTTACATTATAAATTATTTGTTGATGGTACCATACTCATTTTAGGAATTGTGGTGTGTTCTAAGGTGATTTTACCATGTGAAAAAGCCTTCTGGTGGAACATCATGAATCATGTTTGAGAGAAAGTGTTGTAAAATGAAGAATAACTCAGGTAAGAACCACGTTTATTACACATCACCAACTGGTCCACTCTATTCTCTGACAGCAAGTGCCTCGGGAGGCTACAATAGAACGTTCATAACCAGCCAGGGGAAAGTACCAACCGGGCAGGAGAAAAAGGGGGGGGCAGAGCATACCAAGATTACAACACATCTCCCTGGGCAAACATAAAAAGCAGCAACAGAAAATAGGGCTGAAAACTAAGTAATAACATAGTCTTTGTGCCAAACAGGACTATTAGTGTTCCTAGTAGAACTGCAAATCTGGTCATGGTTCCTAGTCAACGGTGCATGAGTACCACCTACTTTTGTTGGAAGGACACATTTTACCACTTTGTCCATACCCCATGTTTGTCCATTATCCAAATGGACCACATTCCTTCCAACACTTGCTATTTTGATAGGCTCAGAGAACCTAGAAGAATTCCTCCTTCTGGCAGGTGGTAAGTCTATCCGAACCCAATCACCTGACACCATTGAAGGTACTTTGACGCTTTTTTTTAAAATCATACCTCAACTTGTACTTTTCCTGTTGTTTCCCAATTTGTCTCGCAATGTTCGACCTGTCTATCAAGCAGTTGTAGGTATTACACAACCATCCTGCTGTGAGAATGGTTTTAGGCTTCCTTCCTTTCAAAGATACAAAAGGAGAAACGGGAGTGATAGTGTTGGGTGCCGTACGGTACGACCATATCATTTCTTGTAGAGCTTGTTTGGCCGGAATGCCAGTGGCCTCTGCTCTTTGTATGCATTCTTTAATGACTCTGTTCATACGCTCCACAAGACCATTTGCTCTCGGACAATACAAAGCTGTTTTCAAATGGTTGATGCGTAGGCCAGCCAAAAATTCCTTCATCAACTCTGAGGTAAACTGGACTCCATTGTCAGTCACAATGGCATCCGGAATCCCTTCTTCATAGAAAGTGTCTTTTAAGAACTGGATCAAAACTTTAGTATCAATCGCATTCACCCATTTGGTAACTACCCATCTTGAGTGATAGTCCATGAGGACCAGTATAAAGCGGTCAGAGGCTTGTCTTAGGTTTAACGGTCCTATAATGTCTAATGCCAGTTTGGCCCAGGGACGATCAGGAACTTCCACGGGTGATAAAGGAGGTTTCCTAGCAGACAGTCTTGTCACTCCTGGCACAGTCTTCACAGTTTTTTACCACTTCCTCTACTTCCTTGTCCATGCTGGGCCACCAGTAACCTTCTCTTACTCTATTTTTAGTTAAACTCCGCCCTAGATGACCCACATGAGCTAGGGTAATGATTTTGTTCCTCATACCTTCAGGGGGTACAATTTTCTCCCCCCTATGTATAGTTCCATGGATTTCAACCATTTCATGTCTAACTTCCCAGAATTTTCCCACCAGGTCAGTCAACATGCTCTTTTGCTCTGGCCAACCCTTATGGATGCATTCTTTTACAGTTTTCAAAGTCTCGTCTAGATCATTTTGTTCTTCCCATTCTTCCTTAGTCAAACCTGTTACTTCTAATACAATCACATCACTTTCCTCCTCCTTACCATCATCGATGACTTGTAAAGGGGATCGAGACAGAAAGTCAGCAATTACATTTGTTCTCCCAGGTACATACTCTACCCTGAAATTGAACCCTTCCAATCCTATCATCCACTTAGCTATCCTTGGGGTTAGCCTAGTAGACCCCTTGGTCGTGAATACATACATGAGTGGCTTGTGATCCGTTTTGATGGTAAACGGTATCCCCCACAGAAAAAACTTGAAATGGTTAGCAGCCCAATAACAAGCTAGCGCTTCTTTCTCGATGACCGAGTAGTTTTGTTCCGCACCTTTTAGTGTTCTGCATGCAAATGCTATCACTTGTTCAGTATTTCCTGTTTTTTGAGTAAGGCTGGCTCCCAACCCTTTATTACTGGCATCCGTGGAAAGGTACGTAGTTTTAGTAGGATCAAATCTACCTAAGAAAGGAGCTCGGGTAATGCAATTTTTTATGTCAGCAAAAGCTCCCTTACAATTCTCATCCCATACAAACGGTACTTTACTTTTGAGAAGATTCCTTAACGGTTCTACCCTTCCTGCATAGTTTTGAATAAACTTAGAGTAGTACTCAGCTAAACCTAAAAAGGACTTTACTTCTTCTACATTAGTGGGGGCAGTAGCTTCCTGTATTGCCTCCACTAAGTTCATTTTAGGTTTGATACCTTCATTGGAGATGGTGTGTCCTAGATACTCTACAGACTTTACCCCTATTTGGCATTTGTCTCTTTTTAATGTAAGACCTGCTTGGCTCAATTTAGTAAGGGTACTTCTCAATCTGTCATTGTGTTCAAGTTCATTTTTTCCAAATATCAAAATATCGTCCTGAAAGCACATCGTGCCAGGGGCCTCCTTAAGTACATGCTGCATGATTCTTTGAAATGCAGCTGCTGCCGAAGCAAGCCCAAAAGGCATGCGGCGGTACTGAAATGCCCCTAACGGCGTTACAAAAGAGGTTAAGTGTCTGCATTCCGGGTGTAACTCGACCTGGTGGTATGCTGATGATAAGTCAAGGACACTAAAAAGACTGGCATCTTTGATTAAAGTTAGAATTTCATGTATTCTGGGTAGCGGATGCCTATCTACCCAAATTTCTTTGTTTAAGTCCCTAAGGTCAATGCAAAGCCTAATGTCCTTGCTGGCCGCCTTGGACGTGATAACAATTGGAGACAACCATTGGGAACATTCAATGGGTTCTATGACCCCTAACCCAAGCAGTCTGTCTATTTCTTTTTGTAATGGTTCATGCATTAAATGAGGGATAGGCCTCACTTTATGTGCAATGGCTTTGGCCTTGTCTTTCAATTTTATGCAATGTTGGTAGTTCTTGAGTTGGCCCAATTTATTTGTGAACACCTCTGGGAATTCTTCACAGATGGTTTGACCACACACCGATCTATCCACTAAAAGAACTTGGTCAGTGCTGTTGGGATCTAGCTTCATACCTAGATCTTTTTGATGTCTCCAACCAATTAAGTTAGATCCCTTCTCTGACACATAGATTTTCCCAACTGTGCTTCTGCCTTTATACTCAATCCTCATGGTAGTCATACCTAACAATGAGATAGGGTCTCCCCCATACCCTCTGAGTTTTATGTCAGCTTTTTCCAGAGTTCCTACTTTGTTAGGAAATAACCCTTCGAATACTTTGCCATCTAACAAAGTGTATGGGGAGCATGAATCAGCAAAGACATTTATCAACTTATTGTCAACTGTGATGGTGCATTCCGGAAAGTTAACAGTACTGTCCTTGTCTACTACCTGAAAAGTAAACTTAACATCATCTGGTACATTTTCTGAATCCACTAAGGAGACTGTCATAGAATTATTATTACATACTCTGGCTATGTGTCCTTTCTTGCCACAGTTATGACATGTAGCACTCCTCGCTGGGCAAGCGGGACTATTAGCCAAATGTGCAGGATTACCACACCTGTAACATTTAAATTTGACACTTGAGGTGCTCAGATTTTTAAGTTTAACCTCCCTTTCTTTAGACTTCTCTTGCTTGACAATAGCATTAACTTCATGACATTTAGTTTTAGTATCATCCCCCACATTAATCTCTTTTATGCACTCCGCTGTGTGCTCAATACTTAATGCTATGTCCACTGCTTGTTTCAAATCCGGATTACCTGTTAACAATTTCTCCTGAATTTTATGGTTATTCGTACACCTGACCAACGTTCGCCGCCATACAGCCACTGTCAGCTCCGAAACAGACACACTCACTTGAATAGAACCGGACTGAAACCGGAGCACCGCTGACGGAGTCCTTAATCGGTGGTGAGAAGAATCCTTAAGGCAGAAGGCAAAGAGCGGATGGACGAAGAAATGCTTCAAGCTGGGGATGGTGATGCACTGCCCCCACGCAGCGTTCGTCGCCAGTGTTGTAAAATGAAGAATAACTCGGGTAAGAACCACGTTTATTACACATCACCAACTGGTCCACTCTATTCTCTGACAGCAAGTGCCTCGGGAGGCTACAATAGAACGTTCATAACCAGCCAGGGGAAAGTACCAACCGGGCAGGAGAAAAAGGGGGGGGGGCAGAGCATACCAAGATTACAACAGAAAGCTATTTTCTCATGCTTTTCTCACAGAGGTTTGGAAGGTGATCTTTAAGCTAAACTGAGAGCATATTTTCTGTAAATTCACATTATCTTTCTCAGTCATGTGAGAATGAAGTCTGACATTCTCAGTAAAACATGTACATCCAACAAGGGCAGAGACTGTCAGTTGATTCCTTTGTGTTCTACTGCAGCTTCCCAGAGTGTTCTAAAGAACAACTAGAGCGCTAATAGCCCTACTTATGACAAACGTATTGCATACCTGAAGCCATCTTGATTGGAATAAAGTGGTAACTCTTAAAACATTTCATTTAGCCAGGAAACGTCCAATGTTTTAAAGCTCAAATGGGCTTTATTTGATCTGTCTCGTGTCTACAATCTCCTCTTTTTCAATGTAACTCAAAGGAGAAAATCAATACCCCAGTTTTTTTTTTCAAAATCTCCCTCTTACCAAGTTCAAAATGTTCGCAAGTATGGTACATCGGATCATGAAATGCAGGAGGAATTGGGGTGGGGACATGGACTTGGATAATAGAGGACAGGAGGGACATGGAGAGGTGCACCAAGCTGACCCTACAGGGTAGGCATCAGGGTATGCAGCAGCACAATACACCACACAGGGCATGCAGGACGGGAGTGCAGCACAAAAATCCATAGAAAGCAATAGGGAGGGGACAGGACCATGCACATGGACAACAGTGAACAGAGGGGAAAGAGGCAATGGTAGCTCGCTGACCATGGAGGTCAGGCAGAATGGGCACTAGAAGCAAGACACACCATGGAGAGCAACAGTGAGACTATGATGGCATACACACAGACCATGGAGCGAAGGTGGGAGGGGGTCAGGGGCAGCTAGCTGACCACACAGGGAAGGTGGGAGGGGGCATGGCAAGCAGGAGGGTTAGTGGCAGCACAATGGCTATGATGGGCAAGAAGGAGGGTGCAGGGGCATGCAAAAAGGACCATGGAGGATAGAAGTTAGGGTCAGGACCTGGGCACAGACAAGAGAGTTCAGGGGAAGGGCAGGTGGGAGGGGAGTGGCAGCTCAACAGAACACTCAGAGTAGATAGGAGTGGCAGGTCCATGGAACATGGTGGGCAAAAAGGATGGAGCAGGGGCATGCACAAAGACATCGGAGGACAGGGGGAAGGAGTGTAGGGGCAGCAAGCTAAACACAGGCTAAGCAGGAGGTCAAAGATGGGGCATAGAATTGGGCAATGGAGGGCAGGAGGAGTGGACTGGTACATCATGCATGCTAAATGGAGGGCAGTGGCAGAACATCAGACCATGCATGGCAGGAGGGAGGAGGCTAGTCCATGGATTCAGACAACAGAGGATAGGGAAGGAGGTGGATGGGGCAGCAAGCTAACTGTTCAGAGAAGGCGGGTATTGGGAACTTTATTGTTTTTAAAATGTGTGTCTTTGCGAACTACTCAATATGAACAAGTATGCAGCATAATCTCACTTTTATTCAGGAAGAAGAGGACGTTTGTGGCTGTGACTCTGGGCTCATTTGGCAGAAACACCCCCTGACCCTCCACCCTCCATCGCAAAATGTAATGCCCGTGAAAAGGGTAGGTGAACGCAGTGTTATATAGAATATAGTCCTGAGAGCACGATTGAAAATGCAAACTAGATGTAGTATATGGTATAAACTATGCACCAAAAAGTGTGATATAAGATGAACCGGGCGTGAAATATAATATGCAATACATTGTGCGCAATGACCATTTCATTGGAGAGCGCGAGATAGCACAGGCACTAGCGCGTGCTATGCGATATGCGCCTTGGAGTGTAATATGCACAGGGCAGTGTTGTGTAACCTAACTAGTCTCTAAAGTTGTAATATAAAATATGTGCTGGGGAGTGTAACGTTGCATATGCACTGTGACAAAGATATGGATCCCAGATTGTAATATGTATGGCATAGCGCTGTGCGTTATAACATAGGCATCGAGGAAGGCAAGTTAGATGGGGCAACAGTGCACATGGGCTAGAGAGTGTCATAGCATACGCACTAGCTGGTGGAATACAACACAGAGGTGTGTGGCACTCGGCGGGCACTGGTGGGTGTAACACAGCATTGGGCTCAGCCAGGAGCACGATGTGACTCTCAAGTGAGGTTTGTCTCCTTTCCAGAGAGTAAAATAAAAAGTATTACACATCCGGTGGTGGATGTGTGTTTTATTAACTGTGAGGGGGTTTCTTGCATAGCTTTGGTCAAATTTTTGTCGAATCCCCTTTGAATGGCTTGGTATGCATGTGTATTAAATGTGCCCGTCAATAGCTACCCATGTTTGTATAAATAAACGACAAGGGTGTCTACTTGGAGAGTACCCACCGGCGTGGGCGCCGGGATTAGGCACGGTAGGGCGTCAGACACGTCAGAGCTTCACTAGTGGTGTAAATACATTCCACGTGGAATCATTGTATACATAGTCGCCTTTTAATGAATATCACGCAAATCGTCATGGTGATAGGTACGTACGGTTTGTCCAGCATGTCCTAGGTGTTTCTATAAATATATTTTAAAACATTTTTTTTTAAAAAACAAAGGCCGGCCTCGCGGGATGGGGTCCCCGGGGCCATAAATGGCCTGACGAGGGGGGCAACTCAGCCCCCAGCCTAAATAATTTTTCTTTAAAAAAAAGGCCATTCCCTGGGGGTTGGGGTCCCCGGGGCCAATTAAGGTGCCCCCCTTCTAATTTTTTTTTTCTAAAAAGAAAATGAGGGGGCAGGCCCTGGGGAATGAGGTCTCCAGGGCCAATAAATTAGAAAAAAAAAGTGGGGCCACACAGCCCCCCTTCTTAAAAAAATTAAATTAAATAAAAGACCGGCATTGTGCCGGCGGCCACGCCCCCTCCTTGCAGCACTCTGCAAACACGCCCCCTGGCGAGTTGTAAGTTGGGGAATTAATTCCCCTTCAATACTGAGGGTACCTGAGGGCCAACTAGCCCAACAGGTATCTCCAGTATGCGCCAGGGAGCTGCGTTGCAGACAGGTGTTGTGAGGCCATGCTCCTTTTTACACCTCTCTGCAACGCAGCTCTGTGGTGCTTACTGGAGGTACCTAGTGGGCTAGTTTGACCCTAGGGACCCTTAGATTTCAAGGGGACTTAATCTCTCAACTTAGAACAGCCACAGGGCGTGTTTACACAGTGGTGAAGGGAGGGGACGGGGCCTGAGGTGACTTGTTCAAACAAGCCCTGGGGCGCGTTTTAAGTTGGGGAAATAATTCCCTTTCAATCCTGAGGGACCCTGGGGGCCAACTAGCCCACCAGGTGCTTCCAGTAAGCGCTGCTGCGTTGCAGAGAGGTGGTCTAGGCCGTGCCCCTTTTTACATCTCTCTACAACGCAGCTCTGTGGTGCTTACTGGAGGTACCTAGTGGGCTAGTTTGACCCTAGAGTCCCTTAGGATTCAAGGGGACTTAATCTCTCAACTCAGAACGGCCACAGGGCATGTTTTCACAGTGGGGAAGGGAGGGGACGGGGCCTGAGGTGACGTGTGCAAACACGCCCTGTGGCACGTTTTAAGAGGTCATTTTAATCCCCCTTCCCTATTATATACTAGGGGCTTACAGAGGAGGTCATGCTAATCACAGGGGGACCCCAACGCCTAGTGTTCCCTAGTGTATGTAGGTGTTTTCACTGTATGCTAAGTGTCTTTTAACATAGCACTGGCTCTAGGACTGGTTAGTCAGACTCAGTTACCACCAGTATCCGTCTGAAAAAGTTGAGGGTACAGGATGATTTTGCAACAAGGCTCCTTTCTGCTCTTCTGTTAGTTCTTTATGCACGTTATCCTTCCTGCACTTTTCTTCGTTTTTGAGGAGTTCTGTTGCTTTTTTCTGCATTTCTTTTTTTTCTTTCTGTGCATTTTTTCTTCTTCCTTCACATGTCCTATCTCTGTAGGCATAGTTAGAAAATCGCATTTAAAAAACCTTTGAAATTCACTGAAAAAACGATAGGTTTCAGGCACGTTATAGTTAGGAATTAGTATTTAAAAAACCTTAGAAATTCACTGAAAAAACCATAGGTTTCAGGGGCGTTATAGTTAGCTGGACTTTTCACTCGTACAAAACCATTGAAATTCCCCCGTTCTAGTTAATTCAGCTAACTATAACTCGAGTGCCCGCAATGCACTGCTGATGACATCACATATATTACATCACTCGAGCGCCCGCAATGCACTGCTGATGACATCACATATTACATCACTCATGACATGGTCAGTGACATCACTCATGACATCACTGATGACATTATCCTTGTGATAGAGTGGCAGACCTCCTCTCACCCTAATATAACCTTTGATACACACATTCAAAAATAGAAACTAAAATGTTCAAAACAATGGACATACCAATACCAGTTACAACAACCTATTCAGTAATTCTAAGATCCACATACACATCCACCCATTCACCAACAGTCCTACATAGTCACTCATACATGTACTCACTCATCATATGTACTCATACACCTATGCATCCTGTTACACAACGCCATTCATCCATAGTTACTCACACATAGTCACTCATGCTAATAAAGAATAAAACATCCATTTACTTGCATATACAGTTATACACACACCACCACACTTACTTCTACAGAAACTTACACATGCTTAGTCTTTTAAACAATCACTTATATAAACACATACTTATTCATACAGGAACTCTTCCAATCTCTCACTCTCACATATACTCACTTATATACACCAACAGTCACATATACTAGTTTAAAACATATGTAGTTACTCATAAAGACACTATTGAGACAGTCATTCACTCACTAACACACCCATACACACACTCATCCATCCATACAGTCCTGCACACATGCTGTCTTCAACACATACAAACAGTGAGTCACTCATTCATGCACTACGTAATACCCCCCACCGAACCATACAGACACTCATACTGATACTCAATAAACCAACTAATAACCTATATAGACACTCATGTAGCTACTTACCAACCCATGCAGCCACTTATACACAAAGTGAGAGACTGATACAGATAGTTAACATATTTAAACATTACTCACTAAGCCATGTTTTCACTGAGATACACTTAATCAGTCAGTTATACAATCAATTTTTCAAAAAGAAATCATCCATTTAGACACGTATATACCCATTTATTCTTCCATCGACCTTGACATATACATATATAAAACCTATTTAATTTTCAGAAAAACACACATTCACTGGATGATGTCATCAGGGATGTCATTGGAGATGTCATCAGTGATGTCATGAGTGATGTCACTGACCATGTCATGAGTGATGTCATATGTGACGTCATCAGCGGTTATGTAGGGAGAGCACTCCAATGATAAACCAATTTTGTCAAATGTTCTGACGAGATTTGTTAACAACGGTGCTACAGTTATGTAGGAGTTTGTCCTCTCCTACTGTGCTAAAGACCAGATACTGACAGGGTGAGAGCCTGTGTATAACTGTGCACTGTTCGCGAAGTGTCTAGTCTGACACTATACAATCTTTGAAATCATATTGTATTTTAATTTTCAACAAAGAAACATCACATTGTCTGAAACATTTCACGTTTGTTTAGGTACGAAACAACAAATAAGTATATTGCGGTTTGTGTCAAAAGATAATTCATTGAATGTTTGCGTAAGGAACGCGGTGTCATACAAAAATCATATATAGCATTGTGTAAATTACATGTTACAAACATATAATAATGCAACAATATTGCATCACAACAGAAATATAAATGCCCAATGCATTTCGGAACCAGCCGGTTCCTTCGTTGGGGGCCAATCTGAAAGATATAAGGTAAACCATGTTGCTTGTAAGTGCAATGTGTTTTTGGCTCAATCTCTCGACAACTGATAACGAGCTAACGTCACTCTAAAAGTTACCTGTTGGTGTGTGCAATTTGGTATGTTCTGAAAGAGACAATGATATGACAGTGTCAGCAACAACTAGAGCTATGGAGTGTACGTGAGTAATGGCGGTTGATAACTGCCAGACTCACGCTTACCTGTTTAAATGAAACCTCGTGACTCTGAAAATATAAAATAGCGAACTGTGTTGAGTACATGAGGCTAACGTTGCATGAAACAGATGAAGTTTACCAGAGAATAATGCGTATCCAAGAGGAAAGTGATCTTACCTCTAAGGAGATGCTTTGAAAGCTGAAGAGAGAGTAAACAGAGAGTATAACATAGTGCGCCGTGTTGAGTAACAGGGGCTAACAAAGCCTTAAGCCAGATAAAGTATACAACATCCTAATGCTTTTCCAAAGGCGTGGAAATCTTACCTCTAAGGAGATGCTTAAGGGACTGAGGAGAGAGTAAACATAGCGGGGTGTTAAGACGAAGCGTAACAAAAAGAAGACAAGAAAATCGGTAAACGGCAAAAACTCGTAGCATGACCCTTACCTAAAGAGTAGCTCGGGGAGAGAGTAACCGACGATGCTCCACAAAAGATAGGCGGGATAAAAAGGCAAACAGAAGGTGCTTTTTCAAGCATGAAACCCGGAAGCAAACAGACCGGAGATGCTCGACATAAACAGACGGACTACTGGAAACGGATGCAGCCTGCTAGGTGTTTGGAAACTGACAGACGCGCGGAAGCGCCATCTTGGAACAGAGTCGATGGACTACCAAATAGATATATGACTGCACAAAGTGCATTGGATACAATCGTGAGGACAATGAAAAGCTAAAAAAGGAGAGAAAAAATAATAAAGTACTAATACATAATATTTATGCGATAATGAACATTTACGCTAGCAAAAACGTTTTGGGGGAAATAAACAGGAATCATTAGTGCTGTGAAGCATGGAGGCTTAAACAAATAAGGAAATCTCAGCTAAGAAAAAACAAGATGCACCGAGAAAAGGACTTAGGTAGCGGTCTGTGTAGAGAGAAGGAATGGGCCTCGTCTAAAACAAATAAATTCCTGAAGAACATGTGGGGAATGTGGGTGCTAAACGAAAAGGTGTGTGGAGATCAGATAAATCATGTGACAGCATTAGGATGGTCTGTGCACCTGAAGGAATTGTAAGGGTAATCTCTGGCTTGAGCAATGGTGTGCTGATGGGTTGTGTGTATATAACACTGTGTGTTACTCTAGTGGTGCTAAAGTGCATATCAGTTGTCTGTGTTGTAAGTGGCCGGTAAGGGCTTATCTGTGAGGTCAATCAGTTCATAATTAAATAAAACATGACATGTCTAACCTATCATTAAGACCAGTCGGTGTCATGGTGTCCAAAAATTTGATCCAAAAGACCTCCCTTTGTAGGAGTTTTAGGTGGGTGTTGACTCCATGTTGTTGCTCAACGTGTTCGATTATTTGGAATCTGAGTTGTGATATTGAATGGCATGCTTCATGCCAATGGGTCGCCAGAGGTGAATTTTTGTTCTGAGTTCTGATACGACTTTTGTTTTCTGTAAGTCGTGTTTTCATTTTCCGTTCGGTTTGCCAATGTACAATTTTCCACACGGGCATTTAATCCCGTATATAACATTTGTGGTGTTGCAGTCACTGGTATGTCTGAGCAGAACGTCCTTGCCCGTGGTGGGGTGTTTTAAAATGTTACCTAGGATGATGTTATTGCAATGTGAGCAATTTTGACATTTCATAGTGCCTTTTTTGATGTTGGTGGTGTGTGGTTTCTTCGTGGAGGATATTAATTCTCGAAGGTTATGTCCCCTGGTGTAGGCATGCAGAGGCAATTCACGAAAGATGTTGTTGAAATCAGTTTCATTGGTTAGTAATTCCCAACGTTTGTTAATGATTCTTTTGATTGCGGTAGAACTGGTCGAGTATTTGGAAATGAACACTATGTTCGATTTGTTAGGTTTTTTGATTGGTGTAAGTAGTTCTCCACGGGATTTTGCCATCGCTCTTTGTGCACATGAATCAATGCTAGTACGGGGGTACCCACGTTCCTGGTATTTTTCTTTGTATTCACTAATTTTTGCTATACTGTCAGATGTTTCTGAGCAGATGCGTTTGATCCTGATGAACTGGGAGTAAGGTAGATTATTGATGAGGTTGCTAGGGTGGAAGCTGGAATATTGTAGTGCATTGTTGCGGTCTGTGGGTTTAGTATAGACTGTAGTGATCAGCCCATGTCCGTCTGATTTTTTGTTGATTGTGACGTCGAGATATTGGATGGACTGTTTATCAATTTTGTAGGTAAATTGAATCCTGGGGTTGTGTGAGTTGAGAGTGGTTATCATTTGTTCGAGGAGTTGTTGTGAGTTAGTCCAAACCAAGAAGATGTCGTCGATGTACCGACAATATGTGTAGATGTTTGACCACCACTGGGAAATGTCCATGATATATTCCTGTTCGAACATCGCCATAAAGATATTACCGTACGATGGAGCCCCCGGAAAACCCATAGAGGTTCCCGAGAGTTGGGCGTAAAATTTTTCGTTCCATTTGAAGTAGCTGTGGTGAAGGCAAAAATGTAATAGCTGTAAAATGAAAACTTTTTCTATTTCAATGTCTTCACGTTGGAGAATGGCCCATTCGACTGCCTCCATGCCTGTGGAGTGAGGAATAGAAGTGTAAAGTGCCACCACATCAATGGTGCACAGTAGCCAGGTCGGTTGAATGTTGGATTGAATTAACTCAAGTTTTTTAAGGAAGTCTGTAGTGTCCCTGGTATATGACCACCAGTTCTGCACGAATTTCTGCAGGAAATGATCCAGGTATTTACCGATGGTATCAAAAATGGACCCGCATCCTGAAACAATGGGTCTGAAAGGTGGATGCTGTAGATTTTTATGTATTTTGGGTAACATGTAAAGATGGGGTCTGCGAGGATCCGGTGTGGTAAGAAACTGTTTGGTCTGTTCATCGATCCATCCCAGGTCATATGCTTTTTTCAGGATGTCTTGTAAGATGGTTTCAAGTTGTGATGTTGGATCCGTTTGTAGTGGTAAATATATAGTTTGGTCATTCACATGGTTGTTGACTTGTTGTAGGTAGAACTCTGTGTCCATTATGACAATTGCTCCTCCCTTGTCAGCAGGTTGGATGGTGGTGTCTGGGTTGTTTGCAAGGGTCCTGAGAGTGATTCTTTCATTATTCGTCAGGTTCTGGTGTTTGTTCGAACGAAGAGTCAGATTGAGTATGTCCTTTTTGACCATGATCTCGAATGTGTCCAGCATCTTGTGGGACACTGGAGCTTGGAAAGTACTGCGAGGTTTAAATTTCGTCAGTTTGCCAGATTCTGGAGTTGCGTCTGTAGCCACAACGTTCGAGAAATAGTGTCGTAGGTGTAATGTGCGCATAAACTTGTACAGGGCGACATCAATTTCCAATTGGTTAGCATGGTATGTGGGGACGAAAGACAAACCTCTGTTCAAAACTGCTTTTTGGTAAGTTGTAATGTTTACCGATGAGATATTGATGATCAGGGAATGTTCTTCCCGCTGCGTAACGATTTTCCTGCCCTTTCCTCGCCTGGTCTTGCTGTTGCACTTTGTATCTCTGATTGTGAGGCTGGTGGTATTCCTTGGTCCGGGGCCTGAGACAAAAAAGACACCGAGCTTGTCTTCTCAGCATGTTCAGTGGAGTCCTTGGTGGGAATTTGTTGGTTAGAAGTCGAGGTTCCCGGTTGGACTGGTATTCTAGATGTTGAAATATCCTTGTCAGAGACCAAACTCTCTTCCGATGAATGCGTGTTTGGTTTGCGAGGTTCAAATCTTTTGCGTGCATATATTTCGGCCCAGGTGTAAACCTCATTTAACTTGTAGTCAATGGTGTCTCTTTTATACTTCCTTAGTTTCCCCTCTTGTAATTCTCTGCTGTATTTGTCTAGTTTTATGTTCAAACCCTCTAGGTTGATTCTCCAGGTATCATGTTCTAACCTTGTCTGAAGTTCTCCTTTCAGTGTGTTGATTTCTTGTTCGAGATCCTTAATGGTTTTGGAGAGCTCCTCAATAATAAGTAGAATCAGATCAAGGGAACATTTATTGAGAATTGAAAACCATTTGTTCATGAAAGTGGGGTTGAGGTGAAAGCGAAAAAGCATAGGTCTTATTGAAAGTCGTAGTCCTCTGGGGATCCGTTTGGCTTTGTGATACTGTACTAATGTGGAGGCATGAAGTTGTTGGTTGAGTTGACGTCTGGTTAGATATTCTAGTTGTTTAAGTTGTTGTGAGATCGAGCCGCTGTGTGTATCCATATTTTTTACTTCCTGGATTAATGAATAGATTTCTGATGCTTGGTCTGTGGTGTAGACCAAAGTGGTTGCTCTATTGTCTGTGATGTTCGTTATGGACTCGAACGACATTTTTGTTTAGGTGGGTGCTACTCCTGGTGGACAAAAGAACTGGTGAGTCAGCGGTTATGTAGGGAGAGCACTCCAATGATAAACCAATTTTGTCAAATGTGACGTCATCAGCAGTGCATTGCGGGCGCGCAAGTTATAGTTAGCTGAACTAACTATAACGGGGGAATTTCAATGGTTTTGTACGAGTGAAAAGTCCATCTAACTATAACGCCCCTGAAACCTATGGTTTTTTGAGTGAATTTCTAAGGTTTATTAAATGCTAATTCCTAACTATAACGTGCCTGAAACCTATGGTTTTTTCAGTGAATATATATATATATATATATATGTATGTATATGTGTATGTATATGTGTATGTATGTGTATATATGTATGTGTGAATGTGTATATATGTATATGTGTATATATGTATGTGTATGTATGTGTATGTGTATATGTGTGTGTATGTATATGTGTGTGTGTATGTATATGTGTGTGTGTATATATATATACATATATATATATATATGTGTTTGTGTATGTATGTATATTTGTATTCACTGAAAAAAACATAGGTTTCAGGGACGTTATAGTTAGTTGAGCTAACTATAACTCGCGCGCCTGCAATGCACTGCTGATGACGTCACATATTACGTCACATATTACGTCACATATTACGTCACATATGACATCACTCTTGACACCACTCTTGACATCACTCTTGACATCACTCTTGACATCTCAAATGACATCACTGATGACATCATCCAGTGAATGTGTGTTACTGTAAAGTTTAAATATTTTTCATATATATCTATGCCAAGGTATATTCAAGAATAAGTCGATGTAAAAGTGCTTGAATACATTATTTACATGACTGACTCTATAAGTCACTGATTGAATGTATGTTACTGTATGCATGAATTAGTGCCTAGACTGTGTGAATGTCTCTCTTAGTCTCTCACTTGGTGTGTAAGCAGGTGCATGGCTTGGTGAGTAGCTACATCAGTGTGTATGTGTTTTTCATTGATTGTATGAGTATCTGTATGGGGGTCTGACTGTCTATGTGAGTGTGTGGATGGTGTCTGACTCTGTGCATACATTTCTGAATGGCCGATTCACTGGTTCTATAGATTCAAAAGTGCATCTCAGAAGGGCTGTATAGATAGCTGACTGTGAACAGGTGTGTTGATTAGTGAATTGATGTCTCAGTTGTATATATGTGAGTAACTATATATGTTTTTACACACTATATGTGAGTGTTGGGGTGTATAATTGACTACGTGAAAGACCGTGATTGCAAGAGTGTCTACATACACGAATGTGTACATGTATTAGTGATTGTATAAGAGAGTAAGTATGTGATGGTATCTATATAAATAAGGAAAGTGATGTGTGTATAAATAAGGCAGGTGTTGTGTATATATCTGCATAGATAAGTACATGGGTGTATGATTGATTTTTGGCACGACTGAATAGATCTGTGAGTAACTCAATGGATCAGTCGCACTGTGTAAATGTATATATACATGTATGAGTGGATATTATACTGATGTAATGATGAGTGACACCATGTACGAGTGACTGTATCAGTGTATATCTGGCTCACAATATATAGATAGGAATCAGTGGATGGATATCTAGTATCTGGTATTGGTGTGTCTATGCTTTTCAAAACGGTAGTCTGTATTTTAGAGTGCGTCTATCAAAGGTTATATTACAGTGTGAAGAGGTGTGTCAGATTATCACGTGGATGATGTCATCAGTGATGTCATTTGAGATGTCATGAGTGATGTCACTGACCATGTCATGAGTGATGTAATATGTGACGTCATCAGCAGTGCATTGCAGGCGCGCGAGTTATAGTTAGCTCAACTAACTATAACAGGCGAATTTCTCTGGTTTTATATGAGTCAAATGTCCAACTAACTAGAACGTCCCTGAAACCTATGGTTTTTTTCAGTGAATTTCTTAAGATTTTTTTGAATGCTAATTCCTAACTATAACGTCTGTAAAACCTATGATTTTTTCAGTGAATTTCAAAAGTTTTTTAAATGGCAATTTCATATTTTAATATTTATAAAACCTATATTTTTTCAAATTGTTTTTTAATATTTTGCAACTCTATCATCCTTTTTTTAAACTTTACAAATTATGTAATCTTTTATATCTTCCCCACAAAATATGTAGATCTTTATTTTTGGGAGAAAACTACAGTCCCGTACTGGTAGTCTACCAAGCTCGATCAACACGCGAATCCTATCCACCACATTTAAATGATGCGCATTTCGTATTCGACGGGTTTGTGGCACCGTGTCCCGCGTAACAACATGCACATATGAGGTCGCGCCAGCTGCTACTTTGGTATGCGACGGGTACGTACTACCAAGCCGCGCGTTAAGTCATGTACGTATAGGGTCGCGCCCGCTGCGTGTTGCATATGCGACGAATGCACGCTGCCACGCCGTGTTATGTCATAGACGTACAATGTCGTGCCACATACGCCATTTCCTCATTTTTTGTCTCAAAACTATATCTAAAAAACTTTACAGTATATATGAGAGCAAGTGTTAATTAAAAATATATTAAACAGTTCTATATTGGGGGGAGGAGCCAAGATGGCGACCGGGACGGCAGCGTAGGCTCCCGGCTCCGTGAACCTCCGCACCCCGCACAAATATCCTGCACGAGATCCTTAGCCTGCGCTATCTACCCGTGTTGGTGAACGCGAGCGGCAACCGGCTGTGTGACCCCGAAGTTTCTGACAGCGGTACCGCCGGAGAAATGTCCGTCTGAAGTTTGCGGCCTGTGCAGCCCCGGAGCCAGGATCTCGAGTGAACGCCGTGGCCGGGCGGCAGTGCAACAACAACGGCCTTTGGTGACTGGGTGGGGTCGGACTGCCGGAGTGGTGCGAATGTCGGACTGCGCTTCGCCGTGGTCGCTCCTACCACTAAGCGTAGCTGAACGAGTGCGTGCCTGAGGTGGCAACTACAGGACTCTCCGGTGATTGCTTCAGCCTTCGCCGGTGAGCTGCCCGGACGCCGCCCGTAACTTGTCCCGGTTCTTGCGGGCTGCTCCCGGATTTTCGCGGGCGCTGGTCCGTGGTGGGGACGACTGTGGCCCGTGACCACACACCGGACACATTGCTTGCCTGCCCTTGGAACCCAGTTGCCAGTGCCATGGAACCCGAGGCGCTTGTGTCTGAGCCCCGGTCCCGATCTGGGATGGATCTACCCAGCGGCCATTTTGGTATGCCAGAGTCCACCATCCTGTACACTGGGTTGCAGCAGGATTGGGAGGGTGTGACTCTGAGGAGCGTAGCGGAGCGCGCGCCGGGAGCTGTACTGGGGTACGGTGACCTTCTCGAGGCTCTCGGTGCCCTTCACTCCACCCTGATTCACGGAGCCTGGGTGTTGGGGAGCAAGCTCGATGGAGTGACATCAGCGTCGGAACAGTTGCCGTCTGCCTATCCCCAGGTACACTGGGACTTCTCACGCCGCGCACGGGGGGACAGTGTAGTGGCCGCCCCTGTGAATAGTGCACACCTGGACTCTCCGGACAGTATATTAACGTGCGAGCAGCTGGCTGTGGATTTGGTCTGTTCCGGAGGTTTCGGACCTGAGCGGGGGGTGGTGGCCTTGTCCCGTGCGCGGTCTCCGACGACCCAGGCAACGTCCAAGCAACGGTCGCCCGCCCTGGCTGATTCCGCCTTCCTGGGCCTGGTGTGCAGTGTAAATCCGGGCTCGGCATCGGGAAAGGCGATCCTCCCTAGAGCTGACTGTGTCGATCTTCAGAGCCCTCTACCCTACCTGTGTGTGTCGCTTCCTGAGTTTTATTGGACACTTCTCTTCCTGGTAACATTGGACATGGCACTGGGACGAGGGGTATGCATGGGTGGGTTTGCAAAGAGTGGCCAAGGATGATGCTGACCCTTTCGAGGTGGTCACCTACTAGGCGGGCGGGCTCGGGAGTTGTGTGCTCTCATGGCATAATTGTTAGTGTACCAAGTGCGTAATGCTCCTTACTCCTCTTTGACAGGGTCGATTTTGTGTTCTTTATTGTATGCTTTATGGGAAACCGTGTGGTGCGGGAGGGAGAAGCCGGGGGCGTGTTTTGCAGGCCCTCCTCCAGTTTATTAATACTCTCTCTACCCCCCCGTCTGGTGGGGGTTCCTTTCCCACTTCTTTTCTCTGTTCTTCTATATTTCGGGTCTGGTTCCGGGGCGACAGGCACACTGCTGGGGGGGGGGGGCCGTACTCATCTGCAGAGGTGCAGGGTGGGGGGTTGGGGGGGGGATCCTTTAGTCTTTCACCTCCTTTTTCTATGGCCTCCTTTTCTTCTCTTATTCTCCTTTGTCTTTTTCTGGGATCAGCATGGTAGTACTCCTTTGTTGTTAATCACTGCTGTTTCCGGAGTGCCATAATTTCCGTGGAGTTTCCTGGGTCTTGGGGCAGGGGGTTGCAGGCGCAAATGGCAGTGTCATTCCTCCACATCCTGAACTTACTGTTTCAGCGCCATTGCTTAGATAGACTGCTGTGTATTGTTTACGTTCATCGTTCTGCCTGCCATTTTTCGCTGTTGGGAAACTGTTTGGCACCTGATCCTTCCATCCTTTTCTATTATAAAATGTAAACCTTTATTATCCTGGTCTCCTACCTGGGCTGTTCAGAGACTGGGAGTATGCTAGTGTCGAGATTTTGCTCCCCGAGGTACTGACTGTGATAGACCTGCTTTCTGTTATTCTGACTGTTTAGCGGCCGGCCCCGGGGGTTGTAGGCCCATATGTGTAAGTGCTTGAAATGTCAATAAAGGTTTTCAAAAAAAAAAAAAAAAAAAAAAACAGTTCTATATTTCTAACTCTAATAAACTTATAATAAATATATTTTCTCAATCACATCGGGTGCAGTCTCATTGCGCACTGGCTGCGCGATTGCCATGTAACCATAAAAAAGCATTTCATTAGTTCATAACATTTCCCATTTTAACAGTTCGAAAACGCCACCCATTTTAGTCAATATCTATACTGCATTTCATGAGACCTCTTCTGCTTAGAGAGCTTTGTTCAAAACTTTTTGCAATATACACATATCTTACACTACAGACAACAGGCAACCATCATTTTCATCAATATTATGCTCCACCTATGATACCCATATACCTAAAAGTTACATTACCATATTTTTTTTTCCAATACCACAGGTAACATGGTTCAATACGCTGTCCACAACACAACATAATATAGTACGGCCCAGAGACATTATCATGTATAGATAATGAACACACGGACACAGATAGATAGTGGAAGTGGATACGAGCACGTACGCTCGACTCCTTTTTATTACCATGGTGACACATCCAGTGACGTCTGTACTGGATGTGTGTGCGGTAAGTCTAAACCAGCCTTCAGACAATGGTTGCTGCTAGCATCAACTACAACAGTAGTCATTGGATCACACACAGAGATTCAATATTAAAAGAATCAATCATTTATGCTGCAGTAAGGTAGGGACAGTAGATGTGAAATAATACAGAAATAATTCCATCGTAAAAGAACAACAACTTGTGGTATACTGACACACAATCAATAGATCTGAAATAATAAACAAAAAGATTATATCATAAACGCTCCATCAGTTCTAGTGAACTCATATAACCACAATAAAAGCATTCAGCATGTGCACAGCCACCGATAATGCGTTCTGTAGACAGGCCGTACTAGGAGCAATATCTGTTGCCATCAACACTGCATCATCTGCAATACCGACTCAATCTGAATTATGAACACTGCTCTCTGCAGTGTAGGCCATAGAGAGCGGTCACAAAGGACCCACAGATACGTAAAGTGACTTCACCTACCCAGTTTGTCATCAGCGAAGCAACAAAAAAGTCTGCAAAGTCTGCAATGATACATATGCATGGTGCAGACAGTACACACTGGAGCAATGTCTTTTTCTACAGGACTACCTCATCTACAATAGCGACTCAATCTCAATTGTGAACACTGCGGTCTGCAGTGTAGGCCAGAGTGAGCGGTCACAAGGGCCCACAACCACATGGCATTCACTTGAGCTCTACAGTTTGCAATACACAAACTAAAAAAAAAAAGTGTGCAGAGCCAGCAATGATGCATATGAGTGGTGCAGACAGAGCGCACTGGAGCAATATCTTTTCCTACAGGACTGCATCATCTACAATACCGACTCAATGTCAAATGTGAACAGTGAAGTCTGCAGTATAGGCCAGAGAGAGCGTTCAGCAAGGGCCCAAAGTCACGTAGCATTGCCTTGAGCTCTACAGTTTGCAATACACGAAGCAAAGAAAATATGTGCGGAGCCTGCAATGATGTGTATGCGTGGAGCAGACAGAGCACACTACAGCAATCTCTTCAGTTACAGGACTGCATCATCTACAATAGCAACTCGATCTGAATTGTGAAGACTACTGTCTGCATTGTTAATCAAAAGCAGTACTCACACACATAACCATCAATACAACATAAATTACAGAGAACTCTACAATAAATAAATCAAAACAATTCGAATTGGGATTTCATCTCTCCACAGTCTACACTATTCACTGTTCCTTTGGACTTCCAAGATAAATTTGGTCATTTCACTAAACCTATAACTGATATAAAAAAACTTCTTGAAGCAAGTATACTAAAACAATATTGTGTATGTTTCAATAGACGTTCTAATTACTTAACTACTGGATTCTGTAATTAAACAATCACCACGCAATCTAAATTGGGAACCCTGCAAACTGCAGTCTACACCAAATCCAGTGGTCATTCACAACTCACAGCCACATACCGTTGGATTCGGAAGCACGGAGTTGGTTGCACCTGATCAGAGGGGGTACACAAAAATCATCACAGACTTTAACTTATGACATCCTCAATCATAGAATCAAGACCCCATTTCACTGTTTGCACCTGCTGTACCACAGTATACTCCACTAACTACTGTCAACCAAGCTCAATAATCATGTGCAGCAGTTAGCTATGGATTCACAGACTGTGATGCATCTCGACACACAAACTTCTGAAAAAAGCAAGCAGCAGGTAATATCAGACATCATACATTGTGGGATCAAGACACCGTTCCACAGTTGGGACCTAAAGTTGGATGAACCTGATCGAAGAGAGTACCTTCATCTCCACTTTCAAATGCAGTTCTAATATCGTCCATTGTGGAGCCAACACACCGTTCTACTTTTGGAACCTAGAGTTGGTTGCAGCTGGTAGAAGGGAATACCTCCATCTCCACTCTCAGATACAGTTCTAACATCATATATTGTAGGATCAACACACCATTCCACTGTTGGGACCTAGAGTTGCTTGCACCTCATCGGAGGGGGTACACAGAAATCATCACAAACTGTAACTTCTAACATTCTCAAACATATAATTAACACCCCATTTCACTGTTTGGACCTGCTCTACCGCGATGTATTCCAGCAATACCAGTCCACTAAGCCCAATAACCATGTGCAGCACTTAAGTACAGAAGCACAGAATCTGATGCACCTCAACAGATGGAGTTGTGTGAAAAACCAGCAACAGGTAATATCGGACATCGTCCATTGTGTGATCAAGACACCATTCCACTGTTGGTACCTAGAGTTGGTTGCGCCTCATCAGAAGCTATATACAAAAATCATCACACACTTTAACTTCTGACATCCTCAATCATAGAATTAAGATCTCGTTTCACTGTTCGAAAATGCTGTACCGCTGTGTACTCCAGCAACTGCAATAAACCATGCGTAATAATCATGTGCAGCAGTTAACTACAGAAGCACAGAGTCTAATCCACCTCAACGGAAGGAGTTCTGTAAAAATTAAGCAGAATGTAATATCGGACATCTTCCATTGTGGAATCAAGACAACGTTCCACTGTTGGAACCTAGAGTTGGTTCCACCTGGTCAAAGGGAGTACCTTCATCTCCACTCTCAGATGCAGTTCTAACATAATCCATTATGGCATCAAGACACCGTTCTACTGTTGGGACCCAGAGTTGGTTGCAGCTGGTCAATGGGAGTACCTCCATCTCCACTCGCAGATGCAGTTCTAACATCGTCCATTGTGGAATCAAGACACCATTCCACTGTTCGGACCTACAGTTGGTTGCACCTGATAGGAGGGGGTACCTTCCTCTCCACTCTCAGATGCAGTTCTAACATCGTCCATTGTGATATCAAGACACTGTTCCACTGTTCGGACCTGCTGTACCGCGGTGTACTCCACCGACTGCAGTCAGCCATCCCCTTTAATCATGTGCAGCAGTTAGCTACGGAAGCACAGAGTCTGATGCACCTCAACGGAGGGAGTTCCCTGAAAACTCAGTAGCAGGTAATATCAGACATCGTCCATTCTGGGATCAAGACACCGTTCCACTGTTGGGACCCAGAGTTGATTGCACCTGATCGGAGGGGGTACACCAAAATCATCACAGACTTTAACTTCTGACATCCTCAATCATAGAATCAAGACCCCGTTTCATTGTTCGGACCTGCTGTACCGCGGTGTACTCCACCGACTGCAGTCAACAAAGCCCAATATTCCTGTACAGCAGTTAGATACAGAAGCACATAGTGTGATGCACCTCAACGGAGGGAGTTCTCTGAAAACTCAGCAGCAGGTGATATCGGACATCGTCCATTAAGGGATCAAGACACCGTTCCACTGTTGGGACCCAAAGTTGGTTGCAGCTGGTCTAAGGGAGTACCTTCATCTCCACTCTCAGATACAGTTCTAACATGGTCCACTATGGTATCAAAACACCGTTCCACTGTCGGTACCTGTTGGACTACTGTGTTACTATTATACAGAGCACTCCACACTCCTGGGCCTCAGGCAGGGCTCTGTTTGCCTGTGTCGCGGTAGCCAGCGTTAATCTCAGGAGCCTTCCGAGCTCGCAGACCTCGGCCCAGGACCTTCCGCCGGCACGTGGTCGGCCCTCTTTCAAATACAGCGGTGTCCAAAGGTGAAGTGTGGAGCATATATGCGTCACAGCGGCCATGACGTTTTCTGAGTACCAGCAGGCTGAGAGCATCATTCACGCACCCACCTTCGCTCACAGCGTCAGCCTCGTGGCGGTGTAAGCTGCGCGCAGACCTGGCAGACATGTTCGCCAATCCGGAAGAGAACCACACCCAAAGAAGCGTGCCTTTTATTCATACCCCTATGCTAGCCTTGCGTATGGCGAGCCAGCCCACTTCCCTAAACATTTTTTGGGGGGGAGGCACGTACGCGCTACCATTCCGTAATCTTCCCTACTGACTGTACTAGCAGGGTTGCGTCCACTTCACTCAATAGACCATCAGTGTATGTTGACATGTACATGTCTGTGCTCTGCATACTCCAGTCTGTCCGGCACATCCCCTCAAGACTTTGCATTGTATACTTTTACAATCCTGAATTACTTGCCACCTTCGCACATACTTTTCTCCCATCTCTCTCTGCATTCTGCAATATGTGGCAGAGGTGCCATGCCATGTTTGGTTTGTGTACATGGCTAGCCACGGTTCCCACAGTACGTAGTGTTGTGTCTGCTAGGTGTACATGTTGTTTGTCATGTTGTATGTGATTAAATGAAGTAGCGTGTTTATTCATGAGCAGTGGTTTCTCCCATTTACATATCGCTATTTTAAAGAGCATACTGAAGTTTTTCTCACAGGTGAAAAGTGCGACCACAATGGCAGTCATTCATTATTATTCAAGAATGTCCAACTACACGGCACTTCTAAGCTTACAGCCTCCAATCTTGTGTGCTTTCTTAAAAGGATGCCAACTCTCACAATCAGACCAACATTCACTTAGCTTTCTAACGGCAGTTATCTGCTTCTCAATAACATGCACTCCTACGGAATGTGAGCTGGCATACCGTATATCCTTACTGTTTCAAACCAAGTAACTTCCTGTGGCAATGTCTATTCTCACCTACACAAACTAACTCCCAAACTTCAACTTGGCCTTCAATCCCTACTTTGAAAACACATTTCATTAAATAAACCAAATTGATAGCACTTTTGTTCACAACAGAAGTGTCCCTCACTTCTGCAAAAGAAATTTATCGACTGCAGATACCACGAACTTCAAGTAAAATACACTCCCTTTTAAATACGAACCTTCCATTACACTTTGTGAATTGTTACACAATTTTCAACACGTCACACTCCAGGTCTGGCACACTTTTTTAACACGGTCTCCTACAGCCTTCTAACACGCTTTCACACTGTTCTTCTTTTAATACCAGACTACATTCAGACATTCTTTCGATCATCTCTGGAATAACAGGAACAGTGCCCATAATTCTCACCCTCTTTGCAGCCATCCTACTACTAATTCTACTTCTAGAAATGGCTACGCTCTCTATGGTAACAACTATGTCCGACAGAATACGCCTCTACGCCAAGCTACATCAATACTGTAAAAAAACGGAAAAACTTTTCGGCTGCCTACCTCTATCTTTTATCGGAGCTAGCTACAACAAAGCATTTATCTACACTTATGCAATATCCGTACAACCATTGTTTGATTGCAAAACTTGCCCATTCGACTGGCGAATGGATGTATGCCATGCCAACATCTCAACAATCGCTCCAGATATCCAGCAGGTAGTGGAGTATCTTGAAAACCATGAATGTGATTGTTCTGGCAGCGGAGCAATGGCGAATGCAATGCAAAAAGGAATCGCAGCGCAATGGGATTTCTGCGCAGCTGCGAAAGATCTCCTGCAACGTGCAACCTTTCACAACATCGCAGATTGCCTGCCCATTCAAATTACCGCTCCAGCATTCGAGGAACATTACTGTCCCTTCGAGGATATGAATTGGATTGCTTCGCTTTTCTCACACGTTGGCAACAATAGCCTCTTGGAATATTCTGCATCTCAAGCAGCTGAAGAACTTCTGGACTGGAATCTCCAAGACTTGTAAAACTCACATTATTCTTGAATGGATTTTTTTCCCTCTCTTTTGACTTTTTCCTTTACATTTTTTATAATACACTTCAATCCTACTACTTTGATATAATACCTTTCTAAGTATACTCAGACATTTGAACTCTATGCTCATTATTCCCCCTTACGTCTCCAGTCTAACCAGGAATCGGTGATGTATGGCCTATGCAAATACGGTATTTACTTCCAAAATTAACCTAAAGCCGACGCCCATTTAGAAACCACGTCTATTCTTTGTGCACACACCTCTCTGCCTGCCTGTTATTGACAAAGCCCTTTCACACAATTTTACTCAATGTCAGCCTCTGCTCAGAACCTCACGATAAAAATGTAAAAAGACGACTTTGTTTAGGAACTGGTTGGCACAGTGTGGTAATCGTAAACTACCTTTATTTTCATTAGACATTGTATTTATTCATGTCTAATAGCTATTCTGTAGGTCACATAGAACTGTAACATATAATGTGCAATTCACTGATGCAGGAGCTTCGATTTGACTACAGCAGAAGCAATTGGAGTTTGTCTAAGCTCGATGCCTTAGCTCTCTACACAAGAATGTTTTTTTGAAACCGCTGAAGACAATAATGTACGGTTTGACTACAAAGGTACCGAATGTGCTTCTCAAAAGCGAAATGTTTGTATTCATCCTCAAAGTTCCAATGTGGGTAGAACTAGTACCAATTCTGACACACACCACATTAAATCTACTTTACAACAGATTGCTAACTATTCTACTGTTGTTCATTTTCAGTTACAAAAAAGCACTGCCAAGGTACAAATAAAGTTTGATGACTACATTTTGAAATTTCTTTTTTATTTATTTCTTTTCTTAACCGATACATGTGGTAATCGTATCCTACCTTTATTTTCTTTATTGAATGTAGAGTCATTCAAGTGTAATAGCTATTGTTTATTTCACATGCAACTGTAATATGTAATATACAATTCACCGATGCCGGAGCTTGCGTTTGAATACAGCAGAAGTGGTTCAACTTTGCATCAGCTGGATACCCTAACTCTTGCACCAGTGGGTCCAATTATGGCACTGAAATAAAGACACTTTCTATATAATTTTCAAACTCCATCTCTTTATTACACAAACCACTTTCTTAGACACAACTCATTTTACCATTTTCCTTCTCTGGCATTACCACATTCTGCATTATATTCTTCACGATTATTCCTTTATTCCTGCTTCCTGAAACACTACATTCCACTCTTCAAACCAATAGGGATGAGTAGTTCGTTTCACACTCCCTGTATAGAATAAATGCATACTAACACTACTTACACAGGTATGCTACAGCGGCCAGTATCCTACAGCGTCCACAGCACATCACTTCACAGCAATAAACTCACAACTTATACTAACAGTTTCATCCCCAAGTCTTCATATTGATACCACTAAGTACTTTGCTTCCCACTCCCGCTATACTCTAAACGCATACTAACACCACCTGCACAGATGTGCTACAGCGCCCACTATGCTACAGCGCCCAGAGCACATCACTTTACAGCACTCAGCTCACAGTTTAGACGCACGGTTTCATCCCAGACGGTACCGGCACCGCACCTCACCTCACCTCAGCACCATCTCACAGTGGGCAAAACGGCACTTTCACACCAGTAGGGATAAATATTTCGCTTCACACTCCCTCTATAGCACACCCTACCCACCCTACAAACCTCACAGCGCTCCTACCCTCCTCTTTCCCACTTTTTTCTTCCTTTTTCCCCTCACTCGCTTCAACGGCATCACAAAATGGCAGCCAACACTTCCTAGTTGCAACAGCTCGCACCGCTCGCAGCCAGTCACCAACTACTGAACGGATTTACACCAAATAAACAAAAGCGAGCTTTCAAGACCAAGACCCTTCTCCCTTCCAAATTTGGGGTAATTCCGTTCGACCTGTAGCCTTGTCTAAAGTTTCCTTTGGAAATTGCATGGAGAAAACATGTTTTGGGACCCCCCTATTTTCTCGCCCCCCCCTTGACGAATCACCCCCAAACTTTTAACATAGGAGCTGATCTCAGCAAAGAATTAGTTTTGAAAATTTCACGAAGATTCGTCAATCGGCGCCAAAGTTATTGGGAATAGAATGTTGCCATTTTCCTATAGTAACTAGGTCCTAACTATAACTACCTACTGGCGACCGCCAGTAGGTAATGTGTGTGTATATGTATGTGTGTATATATATATATATATATATATATATCTCTCTACTGGCGGTCGCCAGTAGATAGTTATAATTAGGACCTATTTTCCATAGGAAATCCGCAACATTCTATTCCCAATAAGTCTGGCGCCGGTTGATGAATCCTCGTGAAATTTTCAAAACTTTTGGCCAGCTCCGCTCCGCTCCTACCCTGAAAGTTTCGTGGTGATTCCTCAAGCGGGGGCCGAGAAAAAAGGGGGGTCCCAAAATGCGTTTTCCCCATGCAATTTCCCATAGGATCTGTTGTTGCAGCTACAGCCTGAACCGCTGCACGGAATGACACCAAATGTGGCAAAGAGGTAGTCCTCAGTTCAGACTCATGCCTTTTGCATAAATGGTGTGAATCTGTTCAGTAGTTCCTGAGAAAATTAGAGTTAAAAGTACATAAATATCTATGGCCGGGGAGGATCCGCGGACCCTACCCGCACCGTGAGCGCACCCTCCCCGAACCGAGCGCGCACCCTCCCGATCGCGCGCTGAATGCTAATTGGCTGTCGAGTGTCTGTCTACATTCGAAACCAGGAACTGTTGGCACCATTTTCTGCCTCGGTAGAAGCGAGGCTGAAGAAGCAAGGGGAATAAGTGTGTAAAACATATAAAGGGGGCAGAGTGGAAATACTCTGACCCCCTGGGGCCCCCCTTTTTTTTTAAACGGCGAAATGCACGCACGGTGCGCGCATCCTACTGCGTTGGGTGCACAGATTCTCTCGCGTTGGGTGCACGGATCCACGGATTTTTTTTTTTTTTTTAAAGACAAGAAATCATTGGTTGTATGACTACTTTCTACACTGAAAGGTAGGGTGTATATTTCTGTTTTTTAAAGGTATGATTCTTATTGGTTAACAAAAACAGTTTGTAAGGAACATTATATATGATAAGCTGATATGTTGAAAAGTCAAGCACACTTCCTGTCTTGTTTAGCAACATTGTGTGCTGAACTTGTGACCTGTGTGCTCACTGCAGTGTTTTATGACATGTTTCTATGCTAATAGGCAGAAGACAGATTGGGGGAAGGGTTGAAATGTATTTCAGTTGGAAAGGGTTGACATGTTTAACCAATAGAAATGTGTGTTTGCTTTTGAGTTTGTGTGAAGGATTGTGATTTGATGTTTACATGTATATGTGTGGAAAATGAAAGGGAAACTTTTCCATTCTTTGTTTTTGCTGAGAGGTGCACAGTGCAGAGATTCTGTAAAAGAAAATCTGGTGTGTGACTGATATACTTCTTAACCTACAAAACAACTTGAAAGGTGCATTATTTAATTGTGAGGGGATGTATGTAGACTATTTTGGTTTTAATCAGACTAATGTATTTCTCCTGCTAAAGTGTAGGGAGTACTTTTTTTTCTACAATCTTATTGACAGTGTGTGTGCATGTGGAAACCATTCTGTGATCAGCATTTGTGTTTTTCATGTGTTTGCAGACAGATAACTGTGCTGTTTTTATATTTTGGTAGAATTTAGAAACCAGTCATTGTTTATGATTTTGTGAAATGAGTTATGTTATGTTTCTATACGAAAATGTAGTACTACTTCTAGATGAAGAAATGTGTTTTGGTATAGTGCAAGGGATAGTGTTGTTTGTCTAGAATCACACAGTGAGTATGTGTGCATTTGGGAACCACTGTGAGAGAAGCATTTGGTAGCATTGTGTATTTGCTGACAGATAACTGTTTTCAAACCTGTCATGTTGTCAAGTTTTAGTAGCATTAGAAGCCAGTTCGCAAATTCGTCGAAGACAGTGTTTAATTAAAAGCCCAATGCATTTCGGGCAACTGGTGCCCTTCGTCAGGGTTTACTACAAATGACAGAAATAGAATAAAAATTAAAAACCATTGCTGTTTACGTCATGATTTTTCATCTTGCAGTATATTACCTGCACTGTGATAAAAAGATGCTTTTGGAAGTGTTTATACTGCAAGATGACAAATCATGACGTAAACAGCAATGGTTTTTAATTTTTATTCTATTTCTGTCATTTGTAGTGACCCCTGACGAAGGGCACCAGTTGCCCGAAATGCATTGGGCTTTTAATTAAACACTGTCTTCGACGAATTTGCATCATTCGTATTCCTGAAAAAGAGGCCCGGAGGGCACAGCTTGAATATTAGAGACTTGAAAATTGGCATACCACTCCGTGTGTGGATGATTTAAATAAAAGTTAAACTAAAAGAGATGGTTAAAACATTGGATTACTTGGAGTACTAAGGTAAACTTGGAATAAAACATTGCCAGAAAGGCGCTTTAGCTGTGCGATTGGTGGGGGCATAAATGACGCCCAGTTCATGATGGTGAACCATACATTACCACATAGATTGCTTAAAATGTCTATGCAGTATGCATGTAGTCTTCTAACATACTATACACTTGTCTTTCACATTTTCAATTCGCTAGTCAGTATCCATACACTTCCAGGAAACACCCTGTAACTCCCTTTGCAGTCCTCTAGTGACCCATTCAACACCTTGTACTAATCCATTCACTGTGCCAAAACCCAAACACTTATAAATTCACCAAGATACTATCTTTGCAGTACTCTAATCATTCAGTCAGTGCCTAAGTATTCATGCACTGAGCCAGGCCTTAGCACATGGACTGCTTCAAACCCCTATCCACTATGTATGCAGTCTTCTAACCACCTAGACACTTGTCTTTCACACTTTCAATTCCCTAGTCAATATCCATACAGTCCAGCAAACATCCTGTCACTCCCTTTGCACTCCTCTAGTGACCCATTCAGTACCAAGTACTAATCTAGTCCCTGTGCGAAAAGCCTACCACTTATAAATTCACCTAGGCACTCTCCTTGCTGTACTCTAATCATTCAGTCAGTACCCAAGTACTCATGCAGTGAGCCAGGCCTTAGCACATGGACTGCTTTAAATGCCTATCCAGTATGGATGCAGTCCTCTAATCACCGACACAGTTGTCTTTCACACCTTCAATTGCCTAGTTAGTATTCATACACTTCTAGCAAACACCCTGTCACTCACCCAGTGTGTCTCCTTATAGTACTGTAATCATTTAGTCAGTTAGCATGTAGTCTTTTAGTGAGGTAGGTTTTAGGGCATGAACTGCTTCAAAGTAGTATGCACTATGCATGTAGTGTTTTAACGATCGTCACACTTGTGGTTCAGGGCTATAGTTTCTTAGTCAGTTTTTATATAAAAGGTGTTTGTACAGTAATGGAGTAGTATACATTTGAAAGTTATTAATATACATTTATTTGTGATTCTTTTTTACAGATACAGAACAGGAGTGTTTCTCATCCGTTTGCACTCTTCTCGTGCAAGATTGTTTGGATGAAGGGTCCTTGGGTGTTTGATCATACTTGCCGTGCCGCACGAGTATTTTTTGTTAGGATCCCCTCGTAACAGAACTCTTTTGCAAATCTTGCGCGTGACGAAGGTGGCATTGGTCTTTGTTTGCCCCTCGAGAAAAGTAGAACATTTCCACACCACTGAAGGAAAACGTTGTGGGCGTTGTGCATCCTCCATAAATTCATCCTTAGATTCGGTGAATATTTTAAAGCGACAACATTTACAGTTTTTGTAAGTTAAACCTTTGTTAGCTGTATGCATTTTATATATCTGTGATTTGTATCTTGTTTTTTTGTTTGAGAATAGCATGTTGTTTTTTTTTAACAATCTTTGAGATTGTTTTTTTTTGCCCGCTGTTAAGTGATGAGTACGATTGAAATCACTATTTTTAGTGAAATGTAATATATTCTGAGAACAGCAAAAAAGGCAAAAAAATTACTTTGTGGAAATTATGCTGTGTTGTAAAAAATGTATTATTACATGTTATAAATATTTGCCTTTTCTTTCACAGATCCAAAATGTTAAAATAAGCAATTTTTATGAATTTAGATTGGAATGAAAATGTGAAAAAAATGTGTACCATTTTTTATTCCTATTACTGAGAAGGTAAGTTTAACTAAGTCTCAATATGCAGAATGAGGAGGTCTGCAAAAAGCTACAAAGTTGAAACATGTTTCTAAAAACACTCTGTTTATACCTTTGTAGTTTTGAAATCTGACCATAATCAGATATCATGTGACCTGCAAAAAAAGAGATTTGAGGGGCTCATAATATTTCCCATTTTAGCTATTGAAGGACCGCAATTATTTCAATCATTCTTCTTTGAACATCTTTGCAGACAAAACTCTGTGCTTACCTTTTATCATTCGCAAGGAATTTTAAAAACGGAAATATGTCACTTTTTGTAACATAGTTATTGTGTAAGATACTCTTTCATATTTACAAAGAGAGGAATAGGCACTCTGTGCACTTTTTATACTCCATGTAAATACAACCTCATCATGTAGACCACTTTGTGTTGAAAGGGTGTTCTATAAGTGTTGTTGTGCATGATTGCACTTAATACTCATAGAACAAGACACATGTCTCTAGATTTATCATAAATCATAAATCTCGATGTGTGTGTGAATGGAGCACCATTCTAAAATTGGTGTAGGAAAGCACAACAAGGAGAATTGTTTTAATTTCTCCACATTTTGATATCTTCAATGCATGCTGAAATGTTCAGCATACATTGAAGGAGAAAAATGCATTTTCTCATTGTTTTTGTGCAGGAAGGTGTGTCTTCCTGTAGAAAAACAAACCGCACATGACACAGATATCCTTGCACTATGGTGCAAGGGTGCCTGTGTCACCACATGGCTGCAGTTTAAGCAGCCGTGCAGACAGACGCATAGATTTGCAACATATTTATGTACATATGTTGCATCCCTGTGCTTCGAAAGTACTACAGCACACTGCAGTTAAAGAGGTTACTGTGTGATGCTGCAGCACTTCCTCATAGTTCTGCACTTATACATTCACCATACGCTACTAATGCATTCATTCAGTCAATTACGTACTACACATACATTCATCCTAACTTTCACACACTAACAAAGAAATTTAGCTCTTTTTTTAAACCAAGAAAGTTAGTTCTTACAAGAACTTTTTTTTTTTTCTTCTTTCTTCTTTTATAATTTTTTTGGGTTTTTCTGCAAACAAAAAACAAAACGGGGGAAACCAAACAATGAACTAAAGGAAACAATAAAAAAAAAACTAGCAAATGTGACTTTCTTGCCGGCGGCAGATCAGATCGATCGACTGCTCACCATAGCACAAAGTCGCATTGCACTTGGTGCGGAGCACTTTTAAAAATTGAAATTGAGGACGGATGTCCAAGGTTTGGGCTGATGGATGCACTCTTGATGTGCTCGGCTGCGATGAGGTGGAAGGCGCAGGAGCAGTAGGGTTTCTCATCTGTCGGCACTCTTCTCGTGCAAGATTGTTCGGATAAAGGGTCCTCATGTGCTTCATCATACTTGCCGTGCCGCACGAGTATTTCTTGTTAGGATCCTGTCGCGACAGGACTCTTTTGTAAATCTTGCACGTGACCAAGGTGGCATTGGTCTTATTCTGCCCCTCGGGAAAAGTAAAACATTTCCACACCACTGAAGAAAAACGTTCTTTGGGTGGTGCCTCCTCCAAAAATTCATCCTCAGAAATATGAGGAGATGCAGGTGATGCCTGCTGCCCTGAAGTTATTTTTGGCTGAAAAAAGTTAGAGCTAAGTGTAAACTTAGTCTAAAAAATCTTCTTCTCTCCAAAGAGATTGTTCTCTAAAGAAGGTCAAAGAAGAATGATTGAAATGGGTGGGGTCTTTCAATAGTTAGAAGAGGAAGTGTAATGAGCCAATCAAATCTCTTTTTATGCAGGTCACATGGGATCCGCGCACCCTGCGCTTATGCAGCACGCACCCAGCGCACATCCGCGAAATTGAATTAAAAAAAATTATAGGATTAGATGTAAAAATATATTACTTTTAAGACTAGTTTAGAGTTTGTCTTCAATTAATATTCACATGAAATACATATATATGTTTTTTTAAATGATAAATTCTTCGCGGGATACGCGCACCTACCGCGTCATAAACGCAGATGACGCATCGCGGAAGCGCGTAAACGTCGTGTTACCTACATCGAACGTGTCGCGTATAGGCTGGGAGTCGCGTACCGGTCGCATTGGAATCGCGCACTAACCACGTACCCGACGCATACCATGCGCGGATGCTAACGCGTAGGAATCGAGAACAGTGCGCATAGGGTGCGTGGATCCAAAAACATTGAAAAATATATATAAAATAAAGTTTTGAACATATAGTTAAAAAAATATTTTGAAAAATATAAAAAAAGTTTGAAAAACCCATTAAGTTCAAATAATATTTTTTAATTTTTAAAAGTATTAATTGAAAAAATAAGTTAAAAAAATGGTGATAAAGTATTTTTAAAAAAACGTATTTAATGAAATTGACACACTGAATTTGAAAAATATACAAATCAAATCATTAAACATGATATCTTCAGAGATAACTTATAGATAGGAATTAGCATTTAAAAAACGTTTGCAATTCACTGAAAAAACCATAGGTTTCATGCACATTATAGTTGGGAATTGGCATTTAAAAAACCTTAGAAATTCACTGAAAAAACCATAGGTTTCAGGGGTGTTATAGTTAGCTGGACATTTCCCTCGTACAAAACCCTAGAAATTCCCCTGTTATAGTTAGTTCAGCTAACTATAACTCGCGCCCCCGCAATGCACTGCTGATGACGTCACATATTACATCACTCATGACATGGTCAGTGACATCACTCATGACATCTCAAATGACATCACTGATGACATCATCCAGTGAATGTGTGTTTTTCTGAAAATTACATGTTTTTATATATGTATATCTCAAGGTCGATGGAAGAATAAATGGGTATATAAGTGTCTAAATGGATGATTTTGTTTTTGAAAAATTGATTGTATAACTGACTGATTAAGTGTATCTTAGTGAATACATGGCTTAGTGAGTAATGTTTAAATATGTAAATATCTGTATCAGTCTCTCACTTTGTGAATAAGTGGCTGCATGGGTTGGTGAGTAGCTAAATGTGTCTATATAGGTTATTAGTTGGTTTTTTGAGTATCAGTATGAGTGTCTGTATGGTTCGGTGGGGGGTATTACGTAGTGCATAGGTGCATGAATGAGTGACTCACTGTGTTGAAGACAGCATGTGTGCAGGACTGTATGGGTGGATGAGTATGTGCATGGGTGTGTTAGTGAGTGAATGACTGTCTCAATAGTGTCTTTATGAGTAACTACATATTTTTTAAGCTAGTATATGTGACTATTGGTGTATATAAGTGAGTATATGTGAGAGTGAGAGATTGAAAGAGTTCCTGTATGAATAAGTATGTGTTTCTATAAGTGATTGTTTAAAAGACTAAGTATGTGTAAGTTTCTGTAGAAGTAAGTGTGGTGGTGTGTGTATAACTGTATATGCAAGTAAATGGATGTTTGATTCTTTATTAGCATGAGTGACTGTGTGAGTAACTCTATGGATGAGTGGCGTTGTGTAACCGGATGTATAGGTGTATGAGTTCATATGATGAGTGAGTACATGTATGAGTGACTGTATAGGACTGTTGGTGAATGAGTGGATGTGTATGTGGATCTTAGAATTACTGAATAGGTTGTTGTAACTGATATTGGTATGTCCATTGTTTTGAAAATTTTAGTTTCTATTTTTGAATGTGTGTATCAAAGGTTATATTAGGGGGAGAGGAGGTATGCCACTCTATCACAAGGATGATGTCATCAGTGATGTCATTTGAGATGTCATCAGTGATGTCATGAGTGATGTCACTGACCATGTCATGAGTGATGTAATATGTGACGTCATCAGCAGTGCATTGCGGGCGCGCGAGTTATAGTTAGCTGAACTAACTATAACGGGGGAATTTCAATGGTTTTGTACGAGTGAAAAGTCCAGCTAACTATAACGCCCCTGAAACCTATGGTTTTTTCAGTGAATTTCTAAGGTGTTTTAAATGCTAATTCTGTAGTAGGGGATCTCTGTTATAGTCATAATCTATGAATAGTCCCGCCCATGTGCGGGGACCCCGGAGCAATCAAAATATCTCTTAAGCTGTCCTGCATTTGCAAACCTGCAAAGACACTTAAGAGACAGACAAAATAATTCAGCCTAATAACAATATGGCTGCACTGGCCAGCACTTCATCTGAAGTGAACACAAAAGCCAAAATAAAGTTTAAATGTCATTTTTATTCACATCTGACATGTTCCTTTATTGTATCACACTCCCTTCACCAAAATCCCTTTAAACAATAGAGAGGAAGGGGTGGACAGACAAGCCCTATAGGCTGTCATTATGTGTCTGCTAAAAGGATACCGTGCCTTTAAGGAACTCTCCAGAGACCCCCGGTATCCCAGGATGCACAGCCAAAGCAAGTTACTTTCAGTTCTTTTTTCCGGCTCCTGCTAGCAGGACCCAGGAGCATTGAGCTCTACCCTTTTGGGTGGTTTTTGTGACTAAATTGTTTTTTTTCTTGATAAAAGTTTGTTCATTCGACGTCTAGAGCCTTTCTCTGCTGCTTGGTGCAGTTTGGACTCTCTTTTCAGCATGGCTTTATTTGATAAATGCCCTGAGTGTGGGAGGAAAATGGCCAAGACGGACCCACATGATGTCTGTATTCTCTGCTTATCATCCTCACATGTCCCTGCTACATGTGACATCTGCAAGACCTTCTCCAAGAGGACCCTGAGAGACAGAGAGAAGATTCGCCTTCAGGGACAGGAGAAGCAGAGAACAGGTGGGACTTCGGGGCATGGAGGATCTCATTCCCCTTCCTCTGCCCATGCTTCAGCCACTGGAGGGACCTCCGGGCAGAAAAAGGAGCAGAAACGACACCTACCGGCTGGTAGATCGCGTTCGAAGGCGACGACGTCGACGGCGAGAGGTAAAGCACCGGTGTGTTCGCCGTCGATCCAGGGCTCTGGATCTCGGCGTTCTCGACGTTCGACGTCGAGAGAGGGGCCGGCGAGACCTAGGACTAGGTCGCCGTCGAGGATTTCACTGTCGACGTCGACACACCATCGACGTCGTACCGAGCCCCACAGACAGCGCAGCTCGCCGTCGAGGCGAACCCGCTCGTCTCCTTCGCCGTCAGCTCATGGATCGGCGCCGACGACATAGACGCTGAGACACCGGCGAATGCCGTCGAGACGAAGGAGATCGCCGTCGAGACGAAGGAGATCGCCGTCGAGACGAAGGAGATCGCCGTCGAGACGAAGGAGATCGCCGTCGAGGCACAGATCGCCGTCGAGGCACAGATCGCCGTCGAGGCACAGATCGCCGTCGAGGCACAGATCGTCGCAGTCGAGGCACAGATCGTCGCCGTCAAGGCACAGATCGCCGTCGAGGCACAGATCACCGTCGAGGAGACATCGCTCACCGTCGACGTCGAGAGGCTCTCCGTCGACCCGCCGTCGAGGGACCACCGTTCGACGTCGAGGGGACGCCGTTTGCGGTCAACGGCGAGGAGAAGCCGTACGAGGTCGACGCTCAGTTCGACGTCGAGGACATCTGGTAACACTTCTTCGGTGATTACGATATCCAGTTGTGGATCTAGGAGAAGAGGGCGCTCCCCCACGTTTACTTCAGCACGGGATAGGCCCGCCAAGAAGAGAAGGGTGGACGGAAGTCCGGACAGTGCTAGTCCGGGTTCTCCTGCAAGGAGTGATGGAGCTCCGCAGCCTCTCCCTCAGCCACTGCCTCAGAAGCCTCCTACGCCTCCTCCTCCTCCTCCTAAGCGACCTACGCCACCTCCGCCACCGCCGGTGCCACAGCTCCCGCCGTTTCCTCAGCTACCGGTGATTCCTAAGGCCCCACGCAGACTGAGATCACGCTCTCGATCTCGCCGGAGGTCACGGAGCAGACACAGATCGTCCACTCACACAAGGCATGGACGACGGAGATATAGATCTCGTTCCAGAGGCACGAGGTATACGGACTCTTCTGGCAATGGACGGCTTTCCCCTTCGTTGTCGGAAACACCGCCTACTAGAATCACGCCGGTGGATGATATTGCCACTTTCCAGGATGTGCTGATGAGGGGGGCGGCGAAATTGGGAATCTCAGTGGCAGTACCGGTTCCCACTACCTCTGTGATATTTGAGACATTGCACAAGGCTCACCCGTCACGCCCCCTCCTTCCTTTGGTTCCAGGTTTGGAGGAACCAGCCATGGAGGTCTTCTTGACACCAGCCGTGGTGAAGTCTGCTCCCTCACGGTTGCAGAAAAAGTACAGGGCCCCTGATTCGGACCCGGCGTTCCTCAGGGTGGACCCTCCCCCGGACTCTGTCATTGTGGTTGCGGCTCGGAAACAACACTCCACGACGCCCTCTTCCACGGCTCCTCCGGATAAGGAGAGTCGCAAGATGGACTCCTTGGGGAGGAGAATGTGCTCTACGTCGGCCACGACTATGAAGGCTGCTACTAGCGCCTCCGCTCTGCTGGGTCGCTATGACCGATCGCTTTGGGACTCCCTGCAACAGTTTGCTGCCTCCCTACCTAGGGATAAACGGGAGGACTTCCAGGAGGTGTTGAATGAGGGCATGATGGTCTCCAACCAGATCAGTGCAGCGGGGGATGTATCGTTGCTGGCGGCCCATGGGTACTGTCATGGAGTACACATGAGGAGACATTCCTGGCTGAGGCTTACCTCTCTAAAGCCTGAAGCGCAGCAAAAGATTGTTAACTTGCCTTTCTCTGGCACAACGTTGTTCGGGTCTCATGCGGATGACGAAATGGCCCGCATGAAGGCCGAAGCAGAAACCCTGAAGGCCGTGGGGTTGGAAAAACCCAAGGAACAGAAGAGATCATTCCGTTCCTACGGCAGGCGTTATTCTAAACAACGCGGCCAAGGGCATCAGACTGGTCAACAACACCACCACCAGCAACAACAACAGTTCCCGAGGCAGTCCTTTTAAAAGCGCCAGAGGGGCAGAGGCCAGCATCAATCCTCGTCGGGGAACAAAGGCCCGGCCGGGTCGAAGCCCTGAAAGGTCACTTCCCCCTCATCCGTTACCCGCTTCGGTGGGGGGGGGGGGGGGGGGGAAGTATTCAATACTACCTGGCAGAGTGGAGAACAATAACTCAGGACAAGTGGGTGCTGAATATTGTTTGCAATGGGTACAGTCTTCGTTTCACCAGCCCGCCTCCACAGATTCCACCAGTGCGCTCTCCCTACATGGTGCGAGAGCTCCAGTGGGAGGCGGACATTCTGTTAAAGAAGAAGGCGATAGAAACTGTTCCTTTGAGGCAAAAAGGAAAAGGTCTTTACTCCAGGTTCTTTCTCGTCAGAAAAAAGGACAAGAACGAGTTCAGGCCTATTCTAGATCTGCGTCAAGCAAACAAGTGGATCCGCAGAGAAAAGTTCCGTATGTTGTCCCTGCATCAGATTTACCCTCAGTTGCATCGAGGAGACTGGCTGTGCGCCATAGATCTGCAGGACGCTTACTTTCATGTGCCGATCGCACAAAAGCATCGCACGTTCCTGAGGTTTCTGGTAGGCAACAACCATTACCAGTATACAGTACTCCCGTTTGGTCTGAAGTCTGCACCAAGGACGTTCTCCAAGTGCATGGCAGTGGTGGCAGCACACTTGCGGAAGAACAAAGTGTTTGTGTATCCATACCTGGACAATTGGCTGATCAAAGCTTCCACGTACCAGGAAGCCCAGTGTCATTTCAACAGGACAGCTGCCTTGCTCCATCGCCTGGTACTGCACATCAACATGTCGAAGTCAGTGCCGATCCCTGTGCAGTGTCTCCAGTACTTGGGGGCCTCAGTCAATACTTTGAACGCAAGCGTGTGTCCTTTGGAGGAGGGGCGCTTATCTATCCGTTGGAAGGCCCTGCACCTCCTCTCAGCCCACTCTCCTACAGTGAGGACGGTGTCCTCTTTACTGGGGTCGATGGCTTCCTGCATCTTTCTCACCCCCAATGCACGTCTGCATATGAGGCCTCTGCAGGAATGACTGGAGGATCAATGGGACCAGAGGCGGGGGCGTTGGGAGGACAAGATTCATCTGTCCCAACACGCTCTACAGTCTCTGAAATGGTGGTGCTCCTCAGAGAATGTCTGCAAGGGGACTCCCTTTCACAAGGATATTCTGGTCCAGACCATAGTGACCGATTCGGGCCCTCTTCAGATTCAGGGGATATGGTCACAGACGGAGATGACTTACCGCATCAACTTTTTGGAACTCAGAGCAGTACACTTGGCCCTGAAGGCGTTCCATCCCTCCTTCAAGACGAACTCCCTGCTAGTTCAGACGGACAATACTACTACCATGTATTACCTCAACAAGCAGGGGGGCTCCCGTTCACGCACGCAGTCTCGGGAGGCACAGACGATCTGGAATTGGCTGGTGGCCAGGAACCTAACGATCACTGCAACCCATCTGCCGGGAGTGCAGAATGCCCAAGCCGATGCGCTCAGCAGGCTCGTTCAAGAAAATCACGAGTGGGTGCTAAACGACGACGTGCTAAGAGACGTCTTCGCAGAGTGGGGCACTCCGGATATCGATCTGTTCACTACGGCAGAAAACCGCAAATGCCGTGACTTCGCGTCCAGGTACTACCAACCAGGGACACTGGGGAATGCCCTATGGATCAGCTGGTCCAACAGCTTTCTCTACGCCTTTCCACCCATTCCCCTGATTCCGGCGGTGCTGATCAAGCTGTCGCAATCCAGAGCCAGGATGATCCTGATTGCTCCGGAGTGGCCGAGGCAATGGTGGTTCACTGACCTTCTTCACCGGTCTGTTCTGCCACACCGGCGCCTGCCGTGTCGGCCGGACCTTCTCACGAAATTCGGAGGACAGATGGTTCACCCCAATCTCTCGTCCTTGAGTTTGGCAGCATGGCTCCTGAGCTAGTACAGTATGGACACTTGAACCTACCTCAGGACTGTATGGAGATCTTGAAAGAGGCGAAGAGACAGTCTACGAGGACTTCTTTCGCCTATAAGTGGAAGAGATTCTGCTTATGGTGCACGGCAAAGGACATTGACCCTACATCCTGTAAAGAAGATGTTATTTTGCCTTATCTGCTGCAGTTAGCTCAATCTGGGCTTAATTTTCAGTCTATTAAAGTTCATCTCGCAGCTTTGACTGCGTATAGAAAGGGCCCTTCCCAAACCTCATTTTTTTCAAATCCCTGTGATTAAAGATTTTTTGGAGGGTTTGCGTAAGGTGTTTCCCCCTGTTAGACGACCTTCTCCACCATGGGAATTGAACGTGGTGTTGTCCAGATTAATGAGGGAGCCTTTTGAGCCTATTCATAAGGCTTCTCTGCAGCATTTGTCCTGGAAGGCTGCCTTCCTTGTGGCCATTACATCGGCCAGGAGAGTAAGTGAGATTCAGGTTCTGTGTTGTCAAGAGCCGTATACTGTATTCCATGCTTCTAAAGTGGTAATGCGTACTCATCCTACGTTTTTGCCTAAAGTGATATCTGATTTCCATGTAAATCAAATGATAACTTTGCCTACATTTTTTCAGCATCCCTCCTCTCCGGCGGAGAGGTCTCTGCATTCGCTAGATGTGCGTAGAGTGTTGAAATTCTATCTAGATAAGACAAAAGACATCCGCAGGTCGGATCAACTGTTTGTAAATTATGGTTCAGTAAGAACTGGTCTAGCTACCTCGAAACAGTCCATCTCCAGATGGATTGTGTCCTGTATTCAGCTCTGTTATCAGAAAGCTAATAAGACGTTAGGGGGTAAGCCTACAGCGCATTCGACTAGGGGCAAAGCAGCGACTACAGCTTTGCTTGGGAATGTTCCAATTGCTGACATTTGTAAGGCTGCCACCTGGAAGTCGGTCCATACGTTTACAAAGCATTACTGCCTGGACTCTGATGCTAGGGCAGATGCGCAGGTTGGACAGGCTTCGCTGAGGAATTTGTTTGCACAGTAATTTGTTGGTGTTCGGTTTTTACTCCACCGCTGTTTGTTGGTTGGGATGGGCTTGCCATTCTATTCATAGATTATGACTATACACAGAGATCCCCTACTACAGAAGGAATAGTTTCTTACCTGCAACTCCAGTTCTGTAGTAGGGGTATCTCTGTTATAGTCATAAGCGACCCTCCCTCCTCCCCGGTGGAGTAACCTGACCGTATCAGGCCTGTTGTTATACACCTTCAAAAAGAACTGAAAGTAACTTGCTTTGGCTGTGCATCCTGGGATACCGGGGGTCTCTGGAGAGTTCCTTAAAGGCACAGTATCCTTTTAGCAGACACATAATGACAGCCTATAGGGCTTGTCTGTCCACCCCTTCCTCTCTATTGTTTAAAGGGATTTTGGTGAAGGGAGTGTGATACAATAAAGGAACATGTCAGATGTGAATAAAAATGACATTTAAACTTTATTTTGACTTTTGTGTTCACTTCAGATGAAGTGCTGGCCAGTGCAGCCATATTGTTATTAGGCTGTATTATTTTGTCTGTCTCTTAAGTGTCTTTGCAGGTTTGCAAATGCAGGACAGCTTAAGAGATATTTTGATTGCTCCGGGGTCCCCGCACATGGGCGGGACTATTCATAGATTAGGACTATAACAGAGATACCCCTACTACAGAACTGGAGTTACAGGTAAAAAACTACTCCTTCCTAACTATAACGTGCCTAAAACCTATGGTTTTTTCAGTGAATTTCAAAGGTTTTTTAAATGCTAATTCCTAACTATAACGTGCCTGAAACCTATGGTTTTTTCAGTGAATTTCAAAGGTTTTTTAAATGCTAATTTCTAACTATGCCTACAGAGATAGGACATGTGAAGAAAGAAGAAAAACCGCACAGAAAGAAAAAAAAGAAATGCAGAAAGAAGCAACAGAAGCCCTCAAAGACAAAGAAAAGTGCAGGAAGAAGGATAACGTGCAGACAGAACAAACAGTAGAGCAGAAAGAAGCCTTGTTGCAAAATCATCCTGTACCCTCAACTTTTTTAGACGGATACTGGTGGTAACTGAGTCTGACTAACCAGTCCTAGAGCCAGTGATATGTTAAAAGACACTTAGAATACAGTGAAAACACCTACATACACTAGGGAACACTATGCGGTGGGGTCCCCCTGTGATTAGCATGACCTCCTCTGTAAGCCCCTAGTATATAATAGGGCAGGGGGATTAAAATTACCTCTTAAAACATGCCACAGGGCGTGTTTGCACACGTCACCTCAGGCCCCGTCCCCTCCCTTCCCCACTGTGAAAACACGCCTGTGGCCGTTTTAAGTTGGGAGATTAAGTCCTCTTGAATCCTGAGGGTCCAACTAGCCCACTAGGTACCTCCAGTAAGCGCTACAGAGCTGCGTTGCAGAGAGATGTAAAAAGGGGCACGGCCTAGACCACCTCTCTGCAACGCAGCAGCGCTTACTGGAAGCACCTGGTGGGCTAGTTGGCCCCCAGGGTCCCTCAGGATTGAAAGGGAATTATTTCCCCAACTTAAAACGCGCCCCAGGGCTTGTTTGAACAAGTCACCTCAGGCCCCGTCCCCTCCCTTCACCACTGTGTAAACTCGCCCTGTGGCCGTTCTGAGTTGAGAGATTAAGTCCCCTTGAATCCTAAGGGTCCCTAGGGTCAAACTAGCCCACTAGGTACCTCCAGTAAGCACCACAGAGCTGCGTTGCAGAGAGGTGTAAAAAGGGGCATGGCCTCACAACACCTGTCTGCAACGCAGCTCCCTGGCGCATACTGGAGATACCTGTTGGGCTAGTTGGCCCTCAGGGACCCTCAGTATTGAAGGGGAATTAATTCCCCAACTTACAACTGGCCAGGGGGCGCGTTTGTAGAGTGCTGCAAGGAGGGGGCGTGGCCTCCGGCGCGATGCCGGTCTTTTATTTATTTTATTTTTTTAAGAAGGAGGGCTGTGTGCCCCCCCCCCTTCTTTTTCTAATTTACTGGCCCTGGGGACCCCATCCCCCAGGGCCTGCACCCTAATTTTTTTTGTTGAAAAAAATTAATTAGGCCCTCCCAAGGTCTTAATTGGCCCCGGGGACCCCAACCCCCGGGTCATGGGCTTTTTTTTTTATTTACTCCTTAGGAGGGGGCTGCGTTGCCCCCCTCCTCAGGCCACTTATGGCCCCGGGGACCCCATCCCCCGGGGCCGACCTTTGCTTTTTATTATTTTAAAAAAATATATCTTTATAGAAACCCCTAGGACATGCTGGACAAACCGTATGTACCTATCACCATGACGATTTGCGTGATATTCATTAAAAGGCGACTATGCATAGAATGAATCCACATGGAATGTATTTACACTGCTAGTGAAGCTCTGACGTGTCTGACGTCCTACCGTGCCTAACCCCGGCACCCCCGCCGGTGGGTACTCTCCAAGTAGACACCCTTGTTGTTTATTTATACAAACATGGGTAGCTATTGACGGGCACATTTAATATACACGCACACCATCAACAAATGATTTATAATGTAACTAAAGTCTTAAAACCTTCTATTAACTGCAATGCTTTTTAATGAGGTGCTATCATGTATATTGGTCCCAAGATGGCTGCCAACACTTCTTGGATGAAGTGCTGACAGCCAATCAGATCTCCCTTGCCCCCTTTTCAAGATATCACCCTTTTTTTTCTGAGTGAAACACACGAAATGGCGGCCGCCGCTTCCTGGTTTCGACCGATTCGAATGTTTACTAAGATCTAACAGCCAATCAGAATCGCGCTCGATTAAATTTCCAATGGTAATCCAATAAAATTCCAAAATTTAAATTGTACAGATGTTACCGATTCTCTCTAAAATTTTGGTTTCTGAAAGATTAATTAGGAATTAAATAAGTCCACAATACAATTGGTTACCTTTCCATTAGGCCAAATGATAATTTGTAAAATCATTTTTTTTGAAAATTCCAATGGTAATCCAATAAAATGGTAAAATTGTTTTGTACAGATGTTGCCAAATCTCTCTAAAATTTTGGTTTCAGGAAGATTAGATAGGAAATTGCTAAATCAAAAGGCAAACGTTGCTTGAAAATCAATTGGGAATCATTACACAGTGTCCAGCCTTTTTCACATTTAAGATAAACTGTGTAATGTCCAGAAGTTACAGTAGGTCCTTCATGGAAAATTATTGCAACTGTTACAAAAGTTTTCCTGAATTTGATAATTGCTGTCCTGTAAACTTCTTTATTAAAGTATCTAATTTTGAACCATCAGCTTTACATCGTTGCATCATTAAAATTACATATTGTCCGTATTCCTTTAAAATTAACGTTGAAAACATTTCAGATTTACACTCACTGCATTCCATGCTATGATTAGCATCTTTAACTAATTTAGCAAAAGTGACTGTTTTACTTTCTGGCAATGTTAAATAAATAAACCTTTCAGAATCAACATTAGAGCCACATATATTGTAACAGTTTTCACAACTATGTTCCCATTTATAAGAGAGACCAAATAAATTTTCAATGGGAACCCCTTCTTCTTCCAGTACCTGAAGAAAAAACATCAAGAATTCCTGTGCGTCTTGCTGTACATTTTGAGAACTGTGTTCGTCCTGAACATACATCTAAAAGTTTTCTAATTTCAGTAGCACTTTCTATTTGAGTTTTATCATTACTCAGCTTTTGAAAAAGGAGACTCAACTCAGAACAGAATCTTTTTCCCTGATTTACTATTATCTGCTCTTGCACACTTTCCAGATAAAATGCAACATTCAGCACTACATTAGCGTAGCAGTTGACACCAGAGCTATTTTCAAAATGACATCCTACAACCTGTTCTTCATTTTCCTTTTTCTTTTTGCTTGCAATTACATCACTCCTTTTTTTCCTCCTCTCTACATCTTCATTACAGATATTCTCATTTCTCCTTTTACGAGAAACTACACGTTTCTCCAACACAGGATACTGACCTAAATGAGGAGCATAGCTTCTTCTTAATCTATTATACTCCTTTACACAATTTGTATCAGCACTAACTTTTGAGTCATCAAAGTCTATCATGAATAAACCTGATAATGTTTTCACTCATGACAAAGCAACATATGCCATACCTTCTTTGAACACAGTTGAACCAATGTTCACAAATGCACAATCTACAGTCAATCCTTGAGACTTGTGAATAGTTACAGCATATGCTAGAGAAAACGGAAACTGCTTCCTACGTACATATAAGTCTTTCACAAGCATGAAACGAACTGAACAACGACAAATGTCTTTAACTTCTTCTATCTGATCAAATTTTATTTTTAAACATTCAATTCCATCTTTTTTCTGATAATTAATAAAACCCACAACTCTTCCCATAGCTCCATTAACTAAACCTTTTTCAACATCCAAATTTCTCCTTAAAAATACTCTACAGTTCATGCAAACATATAGACTTTTTTCTAATCCAGCTGTTTTGGAAATGTTCTTCTCTAGTGAATCCAATTTATTTTTCAGTGTGCCTGTTAATGTGATAGTAATTCTTCCATCCTCAATTTTGTCCACTGCTTCCAATTTCCTGATATCTTCCTTTTCCAATTTCAAAAGCTCCTCAGATGACACTTTTCTTTTCTGCAATGTTCTTGTATATCTTCTCTGCAACTATTTCTTCCTTTGGAAATAAATTATGTAGCAACCGACTCTGTAATGCTTTTGTGCCAGCTTCAGTGAGTAGTCCAATTCTGATATCTTTCAGAATACTTCCATATTCTTCATCGTTTGCTTGCCTCATATTAGTAGTAAGTTCCTTGTACTCAAAGAAGGACCAAATATTTGCATTACCAATGCTTCCCAATGACTTCTTTGTGTCTTCATGTGTCACAGTATTAAACACTGGTTGTCCTTTAACTGGAGTAAGCTGTAGAAGATCCCCAAAAACTATAACATGTTTTCCACCAAATAACACGTCATAGTCTGTCCTTAGAATTTGCTGCATTCTTAAATGCACAAAGGCAAGCATTAAGTTTGAAACCATGCTCACCTCATCAATAATGAGAACTTGCATCTTCTTCAAGACTCTTGAAACTTCCAAGGATGCTTCTCCAGTTAGCTTGTTGTATTGTATTTTGTTCTCATGCTCCACTGGTAACATTAGCAAACGATGTAAGGTGATTCCTTTTATGTTATAGGCTGCTAACCCAGTTGGAGCAGTAACCACACAAGACAAAGTAGAATCCGTTTTTTGCTGTAGGTAGCTTCTGATGACTTTTATTAAGAAACTTTTTCCAGTTCCAGCTTGTCCACTTACATACATCCTGATTGGTTGAAATGATGTGCATGAGCACTCTTTTTTTTTCATGTAGTAATCCGTGATCAATTTTGTTTCTGATCTCTTCATAAATTTGTTGCTGCTCTTCATTCAGTTGTCTTTCCAAATTTGGTAAGTCTATAAATTCTTCTTGAGCTTGATTCATAGCCGTTTCCACTTCATTCATGGCTATTGATGCTTCATTTTCAACGATTGGTTGTCCTAGGGGATCTTGACTGAGTGTTCCTGAACTTTGGCTGTCCTGAGAACTGTCTCTAGCTACTTCTGCTGCAATTGTAGTTTCCTGTTCAATTTCTTCATTTAACATTTGCAGATAAGTTGAGAATGTACTGCATTGTATGCTGTCTTTGCAAGCATTAAAATAATCTTCATAGCTTTGAAATTCTCCCAGTAGTTCATCCTCTGTACGCCATGGTTTAAACAGCTGTAAAAGAGCCAAGTAGTAAAATTCCTTTTTGTCAGTAGTGTCGCAACTCAGCTTCCTGTGATTTATCAAACTTCCTTTTGTTTGCTTCACCAAACATCCTTCCTCACCAATGACTTTATATTTTCCATTGTTGATGTCTTCTGCGGCTTTCCGTGAATAAATGTAGTTCTGCAGCACTTCATAGAGACACATGTTCTCCAGATGATGACTTCTCTTGGGATAATATGTGTCCAACATGTTTGATTTCAAAATATCTGTACTTTCTGGGTCATTCTCGGCCAAATATTCAATTTCTCCAACAGATTTCAGTACCCGATTTCTCATTGCTGCAAGGCCTAAACTTGCCCGAATTATTCTTCTTGATTTCGAGTAGAGACTTGCAGAAGATAACCTATCTGAACATTCGTAGGATCCAATTTCTCGATGCGATAACATCTTTAAACTGAAACTGTACAGCTTCTTACTGACAGTCTTCTCGTGAGAAATCTCTTCCCACATTTCCTTCAATTCTGTTTTTTCTGATTTCGTAATGTAAGACGATACATATCGAGCAACAGCAATGGAATTGTCAGCTACATACTGCATATCCATGTTAGCATTCCACATGGATAAAATGACTGGGTTGTAGTCATTTATATTTTTTGATTCTTCTTTTCTTTTAAGGTTGTAGGAATTCTTAGGTGATTTTCTTGTGATAGTATGTCTCACAGATGACATAAAACTGTTTACTCTTCCATTTGAAAGAACAGGTCTAGGAAATCCAAATCGACATTTAGTGTAGTATTTATCTTTGCTCTTTTATTTCCGTCGACAGTATTTTCCACACCGATGACTTTGGAAACGTAAAACTTGCTCCTTTAACTTTTTCTCTTCTGTGCTTTTAGGTATAGCACATGTTACATATTCTTCAATGTAAGATAACACTGCTTCATCAGCATCTGTTCCAAACTTTGGGGCATCCTTGATCCACAACAGCATATGAATATGAGGAGCACCTCTTGCCTGGTACTCTTTTCTCCAAAAGAAATCCACTACTTCTCCTAGAGGTGGATTTTTTTTATTGCAGATGAAGGACATCATAGCCTCAAATCTATGATTGAAATATCTGCAAACATTAACCGCATCCAATGAGCACAGTTCTCCTGCTGTCTTGTATTCGATGTTTTTAATGTTTGAATTTGCCTCTCGTAGAAAATCCAGTAAATCATCCCAAGCGTACTCAGCACAGCTTAGGGTAAGGAACCATGTTGGTGTTCCTAAATTCCGTAACATGCATTTTAATTCACCATGGCGTCGGTACCAATATTCATTTGTCCTACGCTGACAAGCCATCAGATTGATCAGTTGTGTTTCCAAATGATCATCTCGGTGCTGCACTTTCTCCATAAAATCCTTAGCAGACACATTTTGTAAATGTACTCCACTTTTTAAAATGTGATTTACTGCATAAGACAGTGCAGACAAGTCGCTTTCAAATAAAAGATGGAACAAATAAGGAATACTTTGTCGAAATCTGGGATCTTCAGCATATAGTCTTGTAGTCCGATACTCAGAAGCTGGAATCTGTTCTGGACGTTCATCGTATCGTCCTCCTTTTCCTTTAGGAAACAGCTGGGGAAAACATCGAGCTTCCAAGCTCTCCTCCCATACACTCACGGGAGTTCCTTTTGCTTTCTTCATCTGAAACAGATCAATATTGTCTCCCATAACTTCTTTTGAATGAAGAGGATGTATGCTAAAATGTTCATAAATTTCTTCTTCCTTTGACTTGTCCACTTTTTCAATTTGTCCAGTTGGTGTTTCTGTGTCTTCTTGTAAATCTTCTTCTTCTTCTTCTTCTATATAAATTGATTCATACCATTTGTTATTCCTTTTCAAATACAAATTTGCTCTTTGTACTTTCCGTACATCTACCAGCTCCTGCCAAATCTTCTTATTCTTTGTAGGTACACCATTAACCAGAATAATTAATGGTTCAGTTTCCAAAGTATCCGCATCAATAGTTTCCATATTTTTTTTCAAATCCAAGGGCAAATACACCACTCTACCTTTTAAACCTCTCAGTAAATCTGAAGGAGGTAATTTACCAGTTTTGGGCTCCATACGTACTATGGTCTGGAACGGATGAACACATTGAATGAGTATAGACTCATATGTATTTAATTCAGAAAGTTCAGCAGGAATAGCATCCAATTCTAAATTATGTACAGCTCTGGTCGGCATTCTATTTTCCTCTAACTTGTTGTAACAGTATTTACAAATACGCTGATCTTCACCCAATTCAAAACAATTTTCAAGAAATATATATGTGGCAAAATCCTTCCACTTATAATTATCTTCATTTTCACTCTTTCTGTAGAGATCAACATTCCTAGTTTGTTTTCTATAATGAGTTCTGCGGCAACAAATACAAGTAATATTTGGTCTTTCATTAGAGATTATTGCAAATTTTGTCATGTGATCATTAAATGTCTTACTTACAGAGGGTTCTACATTCTCTTCCACTTCTTCCTCATTTACTGTGTCCTTTTCTGCACTGTTTTGTTCAGGACCAAAGTAACAAAACTGAATTTCATCAACAACCTTCTCTACATCTGATACCGATCCACGGAACAGAGCCCTATTCAATTCATCTAACTTTATTGCTGGACTTTTAGCAAAATACAACCGTCTCACAAACTTTCTCATTTCAGTATGATGAACAGCCAGCATCCTAAAATGATGGAACAAACTATTACACACTTTTCTAGATAGACAAGCCAGAGAATGACCCTGCAAACCAGTATTCTCTCTCACTCTGCATGGATCTAGACTTTGAAGCACCTTAATCTTCTGTTTTACACTTTTTGTACTATATTCTCTTAAAAACTCACGAAATTTATCAATAGATTCCTGACGCACAGTGCAAATACTACTACAATTCCAAGTGTACACTGGGGCTTTAGGACGTCTCCCCATAGCCTCATCCGCCATCACTTGTACCTCATCTCTTGGAACCATTATCTCCTTCTCCATTATGCAACCATTTTTCACTTCGTAAGCACGACCTCTGGTGTCAACTGCATGCAGCAAACTATTACTTTGAAAATAGCTCTCTTCATTAAAAAAAGGTTCACTACTTGAACTATGCATCCATTTTCCTAAAAACACTTTACAAAAGTTTGTTCTGTTCACTACTCTTTTCCTTTTGCTTTGTGATTTCAGTACATTAACCATTTTATCTAATGTACGCATCCTATTCAAAATTAAAATGAATAGTTTCCTTTTTAATTCTAATGCCTTTGCTGCAATGGCTTCAATTTCTTTTTTTCTCTTGTAAAATTTTGCCTTTTGCTTATATTTCTTCACATCCTTTATCAAATTGGACATAACTCTTCTCTGAAACATTTTTCTACGTATCTCTTTAAACGCTGTTTTTCTGTTTAAGTTAATCTTTATAGTTACAGAAGGTATATTTGCATTAACTAAATTCTCAATTTTTTCCTGTCCTTTTCTATTGAAAACATTCTTTCCAGTACAGACATTTTGTACATTTTTCCTTTTTTTGAATATGTTCTTTAAAAAATCTTTTGTCTGCTTACCAGAAGATTTTTTCTTTTTCCCAACATGAGCATCTCCAACTAACTTAGGTCCTCCAGTTGTCTTCAAATATAGGTTTTTTTTGTGGTCTTTCTTTAGTCTGGATTTTGTAGGCATCTTAAATTTTGTTCACTGCTCTTCAGCAATACCTGAAAAAAACTAAAAAAAAATTCCTTTATTTTATTTAAATATATTACTACATTTTTTATGTTCTTTAGAAATCTTAAAATACTATAAACCCCTTTCCTATAAATGAAAATCACAATAACACCTTCACAAATTAAATATCTAAAAATAATTCCTGTGTGCACACAAAGTCATGCTTTGAAATTAGACAGAAAACGAAATTTCTTTGCCAATTGCAAAGCATACTTTCTACTACTTTTTAGGCAAGTGATAAACACTTTTACAGACTGACACATCTTGAATCCACTTTTCAGATTCTTAAAAAAGCACATGTCCAAACTGCTTTTTCAAACCAGCACCATTTGTAACCTGGGTGACTGCCTACACTCCAGCAAGGGCAACCAGCCTTAGTGATGCTGAATGTATTTGCATTACTGACTGAAACCTCAAACCCCACTCGGTTGTGATTACTATGCATGATTCTACAGGATAAGCAGCTGGGTGTGTGCTAAGAGTCTGCTTCTACACAAAAAAAATGGCTCACCCTTTCCATCTAATGCAACTGTGAAATCACCAGAGCAATACGCAATAAATCTCTGCCTGTAATTCCTCTTTGCACACAGAGTCATGTTTTCATATTAGTCACAAAACGAAATTTCTTTGCCAATTTGAAAGCACACTTACTACTCTTTTTTTTGGCAAGTGATAAACACTTTTACAGACTGACACATTTTGAATCCACTTTTTAGATTCTTAAAAAAGCACATGTCCAAACTGCTTTTTCAGACCAGCACCATGTGTAACCTGGGTGACTGACTACACTCCAGCAAGGGCAACCAGCCTTAGTGATGCTGAATGTATTTGCATTACTGACTGAAACCTCAAACCCCACTCGGTTGTGAATACTGTGCATGATTCCACAGGATAAGCAGCTGGGTGTGTAATAAGTGTCTGCTTCTGCACAAAAAAATGGCTCCCCCTTTCCATCTAATGCAACTGTGAAATCACCAGAGCAATACGCAATTAATCTCTGCCTGTAATTCCTCTTTGCACACAGAGTCATGTTTTCACATTAGTCACAAAACGAAATTTCTTTGCCAATTTGAAAGCACACTTACTACTCTTTTTTTTGGCAAGTGATAAACACTTTTACAGACTGACACATCTTGAATCCACTTTTCAGATTCTGAAAACAGCACATGTCCAAACTGCTTTTTCAAACCAGCACCATTTGTAACCTGGGTGACTGCCTACACTCCAGCAAGGGCAACCAGCCTTACTGATGCTGTATGTATTTGCATTACTGAGTGCAACCTCAAACCCTTAAAGTATTCCTTATTTTTACCAGTACACCTTAATTTATCGTGAAAACATAGTCCATATTATTTTACATGTTCCTCACATTTAAATTTCTCCCAAAACAGAAAATGATAAACACAACTTCAACAAAAGGAATTCCATTTCTATTATTCATTTCTTAATTTACCATATACATCCCCTCTCAAACTCTAAACTCACCTTTAAAATTAGTTAGCTGTGAAAGAAATGTGGCACTCAAACAGCAGATTATCAGAGCCAGGATCTCTGTTCTTTACACCTCTCTCCTCTCAGCAGAACCAGATAATGGCAAACTTTCCCTCTCTTTTTCCACACATATACATGTTAATTTCAAATCTCAGTGCTTCCCCCTTTTTTTCAAATGTAATCACACATTTCTATTGGTTGAAAACCAACCCTTTTCCAAAAGTACCCTTCCCCCAACTTGACTTCTGCCTAGTACCCTTCCCCCAACTTGACTTCTGCCTGCTACCATAGCAACAGCTCATGGAACACTGCTGTGTGGAGTTAGGTCAGAAGTTCACCAAACAATGTTTCAATTCCACAGAGCAAGAGTGCTTGACTTTTCAAACCTAACAGCAAATCCATAGTACTGTTCTTTGGTAACACATTTTTCTGTACCAATACAAAACATGCTTCTATTAATTTACACATACAGCCTAGTTTTTATTCTAGAATGGTATGAAACAGCCAATCAGTTCTTTTTTTTATAAAAAAAATATGTATGCCTCCATTTCCAAACTGTCTTTCATTTCTTTTTACCATTCTACTGAATTACACCTCCTGAGTGCATCCAGTTCTCCTTTGAAGATGTACACAGTGTGGATTGTAGGGCACAGCTATGTCTTCTGGAGTGAAAAGTATGCAGAGAAAACAGATATGGTGAGAGACCTTGCTTTGCCAAATGTAGACATTAAATGGATTGGTCAGAGAGGGTTAAAGTGGCACCAATTGATGCCATTGGTGAAATCCTTCATGCAAATCCAACACCCTGACCTCATAATAGTGCACTGTGGTGGCAATGACCTAGGCACTTTGACTGGGGTAGGTCTGGAAATGCTTATGAAGGACACCTTTGCACAACTGTTTTCACTTTTCCCTAAAACTGCCTTTGTGTTTTCTAACATATGCCAAAGGCAAAAATGGAACTGGTCCAATCATTTCTGTCCGCAGATTGACAAAGCAAGAAAGCACGTCAACAAATCTGTTTCTGCTTTCCTCCGTGACTATGGTATGGGTTCCATTTACCACAACAACTTGCGTTACGACATGCAAGACATTTATAGAGGAGATGGTGTGCACTTCAATGATGAAGGGAACAGAGTCTTCCTCTTGAACCTTAGACTCTGCATCGGTACTTACTTGTAGGTACCACTAAAAAATCAAATCACTTCATAAACACAACTGCTCTTTTTAGAGCCCCCTAATATCTAAACTCTTAAATCTGCATTTCATTTCTTTTTTTTTTATTTTTTTTCTACCGTACGCGTACGTTGAGCTTACCGTACGCGTACCCCGCGATTTTTTTTAAAATCAATAAATGTTTTCTTTGTACTTTTCTGTCCTTCTTTGACCCCCTTACAAATGTCAGGGGGTCTGTAACTCTCTCCCTTGCCCCCTTTTCAAGATATCACCCTTTTTTTTCTGAGTGAAACACACGAAATGGCGGCCGCCGCTTCCTGGTTTCGACCGATTCGAATGTTTACTAAGATCTAACAGCCAATCAGAATCACGCTCGCGCACCGTAAGCGCACCGTAAGCTGGCTCAGATATATATATATATTGATTTAAAGGCTATTTTCTCAGAATCTACTGAACAGATTTACACCAAACCTACAAAAGGCACTTCCTTGACCTGAGGACTACCTCTCTGCCAAATTTCAAGTAATTCTGTTCAGCCATTCGGGCTGTAGCTGTGTCTAAAGGTCCTATGGAAAAATGCATGGGAAAAACGCGTTTTGGGACCCCCCTTTTATCTCAGCCCCCGCTTGACGAATCCCCCCGAGACTTTCAGGGTAGGAGCGGAGCGTAGCGCCCCACCTATTTTGAAAAATTCGCGAGGATTCGTCGACCGGCGCCAAAGTCATTCAAAATAGAATGTTGCGGATTTCCTATGGAAACGTGGTCCTAACTATAACTACCTACTGGCGACCGCCAGTAGGTAATATGTGTGTATATATATATATATATATGTATGTTTCCTACTGGCAGTCGCCAGTAGATAGTTCTAGTTAGGACCTATTTTCCATAGGAAATTCGCAACATTCTATTCCCAATAACTTTGGCGCCGATTGACGAATCTTCGCGAAATTTTCAAAACTCGTGGGGCGCTCTGGTCCGCTCCTATCTTGAAAGTTTCGGGGTGATTTGTCAAGCGGGAGCCGAGGAAAAAAGGGGGTCCCAAAACGTGTTTTCTCCATGCAATTTCCCATAGGAAACTTTAGACACGGCTACAGCCCGAACTGCTGAACGGAATTACACCAATTTTGGCAAAGAGGTAGTTCTTGTTTCAGAAAGAACCCTTTTTGTTAAATGGTGTAAATTCGTTCAGTAGTTGCTGAGAAATTAAAAAGTAAAAACACATATATATCTAGGGCCACGGATCCTGCCGAGTAACAGCTTTATGCTAATTGGCTGTCAACACTCCAAACCAGGAAGTGTTGGCAGCCATCTTGTGCCTCGGTAGAACCGAGGCACAAGAAAACAGAAATCCAAATGCGAAAAAAGAGAAAAGTGTAGAAACACCCTGACCCGCTAGGCCTGCTCAGGGGGTCCCACTAGGACACCCAGGGCCCAAATTTTTATTTTTTATTTTTTTAAATCGTCGAGATTTGCGCACCCAGCGCGAATTCCGGCCGAAATTAAAAAAAAAAGAGCAAAAAACGAAGCGCGGCCTCCTGCGCTTCGTTACTATTTAGCCCCCCGGATGGGCCAAGTCTCGGGGGGCAATATTTTAATTGTAATGGGGGGCCCAGAGGGGCCCTGGGGACCTCCACCCCCCGGGGCTTCGTAAATAAATGGGTAGGGGGCTCAAAGGCCCCCTCCAAGCCCCGGGGACAGCCACCCCCTGGGGTTTTAAGACAATATATGCGGGGGGCTCATGGCCCCCTGCAGCCCCGGGGACCGCCACCCCCCGGGGCTTGTGTTTTTTTTAAATAAAAAAAAACCTGTGTGGGGGGGCTCAAGCCCCCCCACACGCACCGGGGACCGCCACCTCCCCGGGGCTCTAAATATTATAATTGGGGGGTCCGTGACTGACCCCCCAGCCCTGGGGACCACCACCTCCCCGGGGCATTTGAAATGTTGGGAGGGGAGCCGCGCAGCCCTCCTCCTGGAGCCCTTGATGGCCCTGGAGACTGCCACCCCCAGGGCCGGCCCCTGCAGTGTCCTGGGGATGGCTCTAGTATAAGTTTTGGACGCCTGTTTGGGTAGAGTATGGCAATGACAGGATCATCTAGGATTAAAGGACAATTTTTTCTAATAATCTTTTTTAATAGTTTGTCCTGTTTGCTGTATTTGAGGATAAATCTGAACATAGGAGGTTTTGGGGATTGTTCTTCCTTCTCGTTGGTCCCACCTATCAGATCTTCTCTTGCCTGCTCTATACTTTTATTAATGGCCTGGTCAGTACATTTGTTGGAATACCCCCTGGCTCTAAATCTGCTGGCGCAAGTCTGTTGCGCCTTCTTTAGTTCATTCTCCTGACTACAAATCCTTCTTAGATGCAGCATTTCCCTGTAGGGGATGCTTTGAATAAGAGGTTGCGGGTGAAAGCTACTGGCGTGCAATATTGCGTTGCCCGCCGTAGGCTTTCTGTGCAACTTGGTTTCCAATTTGCCTGCATGAATGTAAATTTCTACATCTAAAAAGTTAATGGAGGTTCTGTGATAAAATGTTCAGCTTCCTGCTCATTACCCTGCCAAATCAAAATCAAATCATCAATGTAGCGTAGCCAGCATTTGATGTTAGTTTTAAAGCTGCAATGTGTTGTTTCATGAGTACCAGCTCCTCCCACCAGCCCATATGCAAACAAGCATTGCTGGGGGAGAATCTGGCACCCATGGCAACGTTGTTGCTTATACATTGTATTTTGAAATAGAAAAATATTGTTATGCAAGCATGTATATGTGTATATGTATGTGTATGTGTATATGTGTGTGTATTACCTTAGCAATTCCCGTGGACTATTACCTTGCAGGGATCAGCCGGCCAGGTACCAAAGTGGGGGTGGGGGGGGATTGCCATAATACTGCGAAAAGAATGGAACATCACATCGAGAAAATTAGCTAACTCCGGTCCTATTGAAGTCATGTTTTTTAGCATATCAGATGCTACGCACCTGATTCTGGCGGGAGTCTTGATCTATAATCTACCAGGCACACTATCTTCGCATCTCTCGGAGTTACTTGTGACCCTATCAGACCTATCACTGAAACACCCCCACTTCACCATTTTAGGTGATTTCAATCTCCATGTAGATGATATTTCATGCCCTAAAGCGAGATCTTTATTAGAAACTCTCGAGGGCCTAATCCTAGCCCAAAGAATCCATGGTCCTACGCATAAGGCGGGGCATACCCTTGACCTCATATTTACGAACTTATCACCCTCACCACCTTAGAGTCGCAACCCCTGCTTTGGTCTGACCATTTTCTTATACCATTTCATTTTACCTTCAGCCCCCAGCTGCCCAATGACAGCAGAAAAGAGGGGATGGGGAGAAAATGGTATAAAGTCACCTGTGATAAAATCAAGCTCATATTGAACAACCTGAACGAGCTCACGTCGGGTGACCCTAACTCCAATGTTGAGAAGTTTAATAGTTATCTCTCCTCAGCTGTGGACACCATCGCCCCCCTTCTACCTTTCTCCTCGGCTCGGTCTACCCCCTCCGCCCCTTGGTTCTCTCCTAAGCTCCGTGAAGAGAGAAGCAAATGCAAAAAGCTGGAACGTCGATGGCGACTAACATATGACCCCTCGGCCAAAGCCATCTATACAGCTGCAGTGAAAAAATTCCACACACTTAAAAAGGCTACTATGAAAGAATACTTCTCCAATAAAATTACTACTGCAAAAATTTCGACCAAAACACTATATCAAATGGTGAGAAACTCTACTAATCCCACAGCCCTTACTTGTCCCACAAAATCCAGTCAAGAGCTTTGTGATGGCCTCTCTGACTTTTTCCATAATAAAATAATCGATATATTCTCCACTTTCAAACCCCCGGAGAGAGCAGATGTGGGTACTCTCTATCAGGATCCCAGCCCTTCTAGAGAAACACTGTTTCATGCCTTCAAAGCAATTACAGCTGACACTGCCCTATTAAAAATACAGCAGTGTAAATCAGGTTCACCTCTCGATCCAGTTCCAGCTCAGGTGTTTAATTCCCTTGCCCCTGCTATTGTCCATCCGCTTATCTCTATCTGGAATTCATCTCTCGCTATGGGCCAATTTCCTTTATCTTGGAAACAGGCCATGTTAATTCCTATTTTAAAAAAGGCTGAAGCTGATCCATTAATCTACTCTAACTATCGACGGATTTCACTTCTGCCCAAACCAGCCAAAATATTAGAAAAAGTTGTGCAGGAACAGCTTGCCGCCTACCTAGAGGCCCAAAATCTACTTCACGACTCACAATCTGGTTTCAGATCCGGCCATAGTACGGAGACTGCACTATTAGAGGTCTCAGAAACCATTAGAGAAAGCGTGGACAGAGGCGAGGTGGCCATGCTGGTACTCCTCGATCTGTCCGCGGAATTTGACACTGTCTCACACTCCATACTGCTAGACAGACTCTATAATGTAGGGATTCGTGAAACGCCACTTGCCTGGATTAAATCCTTCCTATCTAATAGAACCCAACAGGTATGGTGCCACCCCTTTATGTCTAAAGACAAAAAAACCCTCAGCTGCGGAGTCCCTCAGGGGTCGGCGCTTAGCCCTCCTTTTTTTCAACGTATACGTTTCACCATTGGCAAAAGTGGTAGAGGCTTCTGGAGTCAGAGTGGTCTCCTATGCGGATGATACTCAGCTTATCTTTTCCTTCAAAGACCACTCTGACAAAGGACTCTCCAATTTCAAAACATTTCTCTCTAACATCGTATCCTGGATGACCTCCAATACTCTGAAACTTAACACGGACAAAACCGAGGTGCTTTTCTTTAATCAAAAATCTCCTCTTCCTCCATCTTTATGGTGGCCTTCAGAACTAAACCCTCCCCCTTCACCGGTCAAGACTGCCCGCAACCTGGGCTTTCAATTGGATAATGAGCTATCAGTTAAGACTCAAATCCTTAAGGTCACTTCTGCCTGTTTTGGCAAATTACGTATGATAAAAAAGATATC